>NC_052536.1:13516428-14766428 GCF_016699485.2 Gallus gallus | reverse complement strand
GATCAAAAATCATCCTGATCAAAAACTCCCTTTTCTAATATCCTCAACATTCTATGTAAATACAATTTCTACCATCTTCTCATTCTACTGTGCTGTGTAGAAGAGGTTCCTGGTTTACATGATGCAACAAAGAAAAAGGATACCACATGCAGGACCACAGTCCCACAATCCCAGAAATATTTACTGATCTAGCAAGACTATGGGCTCAGGACTTTTCTTGGCCTGAACTGGATTTAGTGTGTGACAAGACTTCATGTATTGCCATGAACCAAACTGCCTCAGGATTATAGGGTGTATATTCTGAAGCACAAACAACTGGAGAAAATACAGAGCATGGAAAGGAACGGGGAACAAGCCATGTTATGCTGGGGGGGGGGAAGGTGTTTAAAATATATATATATATATATATATATATGCAGTATACTAAGTCTGGTGCTTTTCAGAGACTTGAATCTACTCTCCTAATGCCATAGTGCCCTAGAAACACAGTACTGTTCTGAAGACTGTCTTGCACAATAATACGAACACTAGCATGGAGGGCCTTGACTGACTGCTTCACCAGTTCATATGAAATTAATCTTGTTTGCTTTTGCTATAGTCTTAACAGATCATTTATTCCTCTTTGCCCTTGAGAAACTGGTAGGCAGTAGCATGTGGAAGCAAAGGAATTTTACATTAAATCAGCTACTTTATTTGAAAGGTATAAAATATTTGTACTATGCAATAGTGAAAAATAATACATTAAAAAAAAAATCCTGAAAATCATACTTTAAGACAATCAATTAACTACAATCAGATTTCATCTAGCTACTGAAGAATGAAATAACAGGTGGGTATCACATCTGAGCTTACTTTCCTGTCAGGACTTGGCATAGAGGGGGTTACATTGCTCACCTACAGCTGAAATGACATCAGAGTTGTAGTGGTAACGCAAACTGATTTCAGAATAATGTGATACTTTTAGTTACTGACTACACGTTGTCCAAATCTTTTTAGCAGGTAGCATTTAAGCTCTGCACAGATCCTGGTAGGCAGAAATGCTTAGTTTGCCCTTAGTGCTAGGAAAAGGCCAGCCACAGAATACCCAAGGCATTTACAAGCTTGTTCAGGCATTCCATTTTCTCAGCCTTTTTGCTAACTTGGAAGTAAACAGTCTGAAAGATTAAGACAGTCTACAAGAAATTTAGAAGCTTGTCCAACACCCTCCCGCCCCCCCCCCCCCCCCCCCCCCCCCCGAAACTGTGCTGTCATAAAGCAAGTATGACTGTGAGCCTGTTCATGATACTACATGGCTCACAGTAAGAGAAATCAGACATTGCACTATTTTTCTTTTCTGGTCTCATAACTCACCTAAAATTCCCTAACAATGGCTCTCCATTTAAGACTAACTCACGTTATTGGACTTTCATGTGCAGGTAGCAGGCTGGTGGTTGAAGGAAAAAGGAAATTTGGGAAGCAAAAAATCACTCATTGCTGACTAAGCAAATATTATCAATCTTTCCCAGTTACCCTTATCAGCGAGTCAAGCCCAGTAAGCCAAATATAATTGCACAACAAGGAAATAGTATTTCATCAGGTAAAATTCAGAGATAGAGAACAGAAGTGATATAGAATCAATGTATGTGTCTTATCTGATGCCTATTCTGCAGTTAGCAGAACCCTTTGCAGCACACTGAACTACTTTTTGAAGACTCTTCCATGTATGTAAGATTCTACAATGGGTCACGTTTTGTGACTCTGCAGTATTTGACAAAAAAAACCTCGCCTTAAACAATGAAAAAGCCCATCTTAAACAACTAATAGGGATTTGGTGCTCCTTATTCAGAGTTGAGACCCACAACATACACTTAACTTCTACACTTGGCTTATCCATGTTATAACAGAGACTCTCGTTACAGGGACCCATACATCTGAGGAATAAGGAAAGGGAGATAGGAGTACAGTACCCATATTAGCACAGTTCTGTATGAGATAATGCATTCCTTGCAATATGTCCTCGTAATGCTACTGTATACCATGAACAGTTCTATATAGTAGGGCAACATATAACCACGCTCACAATGCAAGGATGCCATGCATTTTTTGACATGAAAAGGTATCAAAACATGAACAAATGTTAACAAGTAGTTTTGCTTATAGCAGGCAAACCTCCTGCTGAAAAAGCTTTATAACATCAGCACAGCCTACAGTTCAATTTGAAATGACAGATCTGCAGTTCCATCACTCTGCTGACATCATGAATCACCCTCCACCTACATGGCTTCAGTCCTACCTGCTTACTATTACATGGATATAATCACTGATTGATTATGTGAAACCTGGAAGGGTGAGATGGAAATCTCCTAAAATACAGAAATAGCACTACTAGAGATGTACAAACTGGAAAAAAAAATTACAGCTTTACTATATGTCTCTTGAAGACAATGTAATATCTTTTCTTAAAAATGTAAAAATATAAACAGGATCTAAATTTCTTTCACATATATTGAAACTATATTCTCATTTTCCAGATACAGTTTGGTTGTGTTGTTCTTGGTTTTTTTTGCTTTTTTTTTTCTTGCCAACAATTCTAAACTTAGAAAGTAAATCTCTCTGCTATAAACACTGAAAGATATGAACCGAATACTGCTAGTGCACTGGAAGAGCATATCTATATCCACTGGCACACCTATAGGATACAAATTGCTGCACAAATAAACACAATGTTATCTTCTTACTAATTATTTAGAATTGCTAAATTCATTTTCTGTACATGCAAACCACTAAGTCAAACCAAATAACTTTAGGAAAGATGCAACTCTATTATAGAAGGAGAGCTCTGCCTTACTTGCTTAAAGACAAGCATTATCTATCATAGATGAAATTGTGCCCAGAGGCTCAGAAAGCCTTTTTTATGTGCTACTTTTATGACAATTCTTTTCACTCCTCGGCAACAAGTCATTAAACTCCACAACTACTTTGCTCTTGTTCTCTTGGAAATTCTCACCAGACGCCATGTATTAATACCATAATAGGAAGTCCCCCTGCAAGTTACTTGGATTTCAAATGTTACCACATTAATGCTCACATATAGTACTAAGACTGTTCAGTGCAACAGGAATCAAGCAATCAAACTCAAACAATTTCTACCTCATTTAAGTAGCACAGCTACAAATAAAGCTTTCAATTTACCCTGTAACAAATAACAAAGTATTTCTTGTCTGAAACTTGCTGCCTACATAGGAATACTCACCCTGCTGCAACTGCTGGAGGTATGACGAGTATGAGTTTTAGTTGTGCTTCATGCAGAGCTTCAGAAAGGTGAATGAGCAAGTGTATCAACTCCCTGAAATATAAACATACTGTTATAAGGACAGACAGAAAACTAGTGTTGCTGGTTGACAAAAGCAAGCTATCAAGTAACAGCAGAAATAACTGAGAATATGCAGCAGGCATCTAAAGATCAAAGTTTAGCAGACCTAAACGGAGTTTCTAGCAGATGATTCTAGCATTAAAAAAAAAAATACTTAGGCAGACTAATCAAAGATTTACCTTCTTATGAGACTAAAAACACTGAACTGTTGGAGATGGTCTTAGTTTTGTTGTAACCAGTGATCACCTTAGGGATAAAATGTTTTATTTTAATCCAATTATTCATTGTTAGCATGTGAAAATGATATATGTTATCGGAGCAGGCTACTCCTTAGAGTCGTCTTCAGTAAAAAGGATGAATCAGTGGAAGAACCAAACACTGTTCTGAAACAAGCAATTGTTGAATAGGTTTGAGTTAACTTCGTGCTACTACAGAAAAGTCTGAGAACTCATAAGGAGGTTTTCCCAGCAAGATGTGCAGTCTTCAAGGTGTATTTATGAGGCCTGCTTTTAGAAACATTGCTGTTGCTGTTTCAAGTGTTTTTGTTTCTTAATGCGTTTGTTTCCCAACACTTTACTGTTTAACCACAAAATTAAATGCCTGGAAATGCCATATCTGGAAGTATCATCTCCTATATGTGTTATTCAAAGTTTTTTCTCAAAAGCTGATTTCCACATCCTAATTTCAATAGGAAAATAAGTTCCAAAATTTTCTTCGCATAATTTATTTTTAGCTCTTTCTTTCAAAAGGTGATGATAATAGCAAATCCTTCAAAAGAGACTAGAAAAACAAAATTTAAGTTACTTTTAGATAAAGAGTCCAATGAGACATTCGATTCACATCATAAATAAGGACATCCTGTGTGCCTTCCAGTCATTTGATTCCTCAGAACATCAACTTCTATGTTTACCTGCCAGCCGAGATCCAAAAATGCAGACAAGGATTCCAGTAGTGAATTCTAGATCTGTTCAGAGTTATGCTTAAACTTGAATTGAGTAAAAAGCAACTTCACAATCTATTCCAGCAGACGGCAAGTGTTAGAGCAGGGTATGCACTAAGTTGTTTGCTCCACTTATCAAATTGAGTTAGATCAGAACTTTCAAAAACTACTTCCAGTACTGCAGTGCCCCATCAAGGTTGTATCATCCTAGAGATATTGTTCTAAAATCACTGATCTTCTGTTTGATCGTCTATCATGGTAAAGATGCTTGACTTGCACAGTGTAGATGCTATTCAAAAGTAATCAAGAAGTTTTATTTCCACTGAAACAGTTTAATGCCAAATGAAATCCTAAGGGTGCTACAAAAACCATTACTCTTAGATCCTAGCAACAAAAAAAGTTTTATCACTTTCCCAATACAATCAGTATTTTGTGGTTACAATCTGAGAGTTGGCTGTGCCAAACAACTCTCGTGCACTGGAGACACACAGGTTTATAGGCATTAGCATTTAGTCCCCCTGCAGCATGTACTTCTCCTATTCCTGTACTGAGAAGTACAGCTTTCTGTCTTTACCATATGCGTTCCACATTGAGTGACGCTATTCAGACAAACCAATTAAGCAGAGAAGGATCCTTTTCCAGAGAAAGCATTCAAAAAATTACAACACTAAACAGACACTTTCTGACTCCAACAATATGCATCACAGCCCCCACATGACATAGTCTTACCAAAAACTATAATCAATATTAGAACTAGCTAAGCCCTTTTTCCTACAGATTTTTGTCACATGGCTAAGTGACCTTTTAACTAATTATGCTTGAAGTAGTATGAATGTACCCTTTATTAGATGTCAGAGAAGCTACTTATAAAATAAACTTGATTGAAATCAGTTCCTCTGGTATTGAGATTATCCTGCGCTCTTTATCAGCAGGACCTCTCTCCTCTGAATGCCTTTGTTAACTTGTATGGCCTCTGAACTGCACAAAGTATTTTCTGACTAAGTTGGAAAGGCCTATGGTGCAGGAAACCCTTGCATATAGCAATCCTGCAACTGTAAATGAAGGACAGAGATTTGTGGCCTGATATAGGACCAACAGAAAGTCTGAATTGCTGTGCTTACTACAAAATAAAGACAAAGCACACTCTAACTGAAAAATAAACCCTATCCCAACAGCTTTCACTTCTCCCCCTAACAAATCTAAACAATATAGCCTTGGCCAAAAAAAAAAAAACCCTAAAAAAAAAACCAGCTTCAAATTGGGCTGGATCAGGAAGCAAAAGTATAGCAGGGTAACTGCAGATTATTACTCAAGAAACCTAGGTGAACGTCTACTCACTAACCTGTCAAGCCAGGTCTCATCCCTGAGATCTTTACTGCAGATCAGACAGGATTAATGGTTATGGCTGAAGACTTCATTTTGGCTAACTTCCATTTGTCAGCTGAGATAGATTACATAGACCAAACGTGCACTCCCGCCTCCTCCCCCAAACAGCAATAACAGAATGCTCATTGATTGTGTGCTACAAATTAAAACTTTACTGTGCCCCAGCAGTGCTTTCCAGTGTGCTAACACAATCTTTTCCCATACTGTCACTGGTAATTTTGAAAGGACTACTGACATTTAAAAAAATTATAACGAGGTATGGGTAATTAAGAATAGAATTGGTATTTCTGAAAAGCCCACATGAAATATTTACCAGAGACTTCACCCTTGTCAAGTTTTACTTCATGGTAGTAACTAAGACATTAGCAGCTTTAAGACCATCTTTAACTAATTAAGATCTACTTCAATCCTATGCTATCAGGCCTTCTATTACCACTACTTTTTGGAAGGTTGATTTGTTTGTTTGTGGTGGTGGTGGTGGCTTTCTTAATTTTTCATGTTCCTCATTTCTAAGAATTTTGTCCCCTACAAAGTATGCAGATTTCCCTCACCTGAGGTTTGAGAGAGACTTATTTTTTTACAACTCACTTTGGGACATCTTATAAGAGCTTACTTCAGCGCATAAAAGCGGGCTGTCACGCTGTCTGAAAGGCCTTGCAGAAGATGCTGCTACATCCTTCTCTTCAGTTACGTGACCCTTCAGAACTCTGCAACTTTCCAACTTCTGCCACTTTCTTTTATAAGTTAATAGTCAGTGCTCCCTGAAATTTATGCCTTGTCAAGAAAATTGGACAGAATAAAGCTGTCTATTTCAGGAAGAAATTGCTCTTTTGTGCCATTTCATTGCCTAGTTAATACCAGAAAACTGGAGTGAATTATGGCAAATCTTTGATTAATAGATTAATTTTTCAGGGACTAACGTGAAGGATAGAAGTGCTAGAAGAGGTTTTTGCTCCTATACTCCTTCCAACATATATAATAAGATGGCTGAAGGTCATCTTCTGCATGATGCCAAGTGCCTGCAGCATGTGGTGGGTGAAAAAAAAATGTGTTTTTCAGATTGATTCTGTGTGATGGCAGTGCCATCTGTCAGCTAATGCCAGACAAAGCAGAATAATGCATACACCTTCACGTATACTATCAGATTCTGGTGAAAAAAGTGTGCCCACAGTATGACTGAAGTGTCGGGGGGGGGGGGGGGGAAGATCCATACATAATAACAGCAAAGGAGACATTGTCCTGTCTGGCTGTTATAATTAAAACTGAGAAAGCAGAAGTTCTCCTGTTTAGTTCAGAATTTCCACCACGTGCATTTCTAACCTGAAATGCCATGGTAGAAGTAACTTGGAATATTCTGTTGTAAAATCAGTCAAAGTTTTAGATTTCAAAAAAACAAACTTGAATTAGGAAGCATGTTTGAACTGTAAGGGACAGTAAAATATATAAGAATTAAGGTATTATTTACATAGGACATTTCAACTGATTAAAGATTGGTTTAGAAACTAATTTCCTACATCTTAGAATAAGAGACATGAAGCTGAATACTTTTTCACTGTGCAATGACTGTCAGCATGAGAGAAGAGCATCAGTTAGATTCAGTCTTTTATCTCACAAACTTGTCTTTGCTTATATCAGTAATCAGGAGCTTCTATTCTCACAAACCACAGAAAAGAAGGAGGTACCTACAGAGGGTACCTCAAAGCATCTGTACTGGACTTTTACATGAGCCTAAACTGATCAGTGTCAGGCTCCTGCAGCTTAGGTCCACACACATCTCAATACAGTTCAGGTTCTTCAGGTGCTGAAATGCCACCTATTCTAAGAATCTAATGCCATTTTATACACCCAGGGGTATACAAAGCATGCATGCAGAACTGTTGGGTAAGTTTCAAGGCATCCAGGGCCCTCATACCCTAAGCAAACAGCCATATATTAAGTTGATTACATTCTTTAACATACAGCCAGGCAGCCACATTTAGGCACATAATTGTCTTCCACAAAATTTACTCTGTAAGTCAACAAATAAACATTATGTAAAAGAAAATAGCATGAAGAACTGGTATAATTCAAGACTTCACTTCTGCTGAGCATTACAGAGCAGGAAAAAAAGCAATTCTAACCCTAAGAATTGTTGCAATATTAAGTTTTTACTCTTGAAAACAAACAAGGATTAAGCTAGCTCTGCTGAAGAATAGGTAAACAGAAGATGCACAGTGAGCCTCAGACCACACTATTTCACTACTTCTGGAATACCAGCTAGGATAAACAGGAAACTGAAAGCTCTTTTTATGCAACCACTTATTCCTTGCAGGATCTGGAATAATTTCATCTGTTTCTGATGTTGAAGTGAAAACCAAAAAAAGCAAGACTTTCATAGAGACATGCAAAGAGCTGCAAGGGAAGTACGTAAATTTGCCTGTTCTTAAAAATTCTCAGTGATTACAGGTTCTCAGAGATGCTGGTGAGAGACCTTGCAGGCTACAGAAACCTTGCAAGGTGCTAGCACTGTTACTATTACCTAGTTATATAGAGATGCAATGGGTAGAACAAATGTTATAGGGACGTTATCAGGCTTCTTGAGTCCCACTGAAGTTCAGGTTCAGCTATCAAAAGGAAAATGAGAAAAAGAAAAGAGGTATCTCATAGAAACACTGATCTGAATCAGGAAGGCCTACACTATGTACCTAACAGTTAACATCAATACCTCATATGAAGCAAGCATAATTGCTATTCTATCAAGGCTTTACATTTCTGAAGGTTAAAGGCTCATCTCTGTGTTGATACATTCCTGACAATTGTTCACAGCTCTTCTACTGTTAAGAATATGCTTTACTATTCACGTTTGTCACTTAGGAAAAACAGACACGGATCGTGTCTGAATCATGTTGCAATACTGCCACCCCGTGGGCTGAAGAGGTCATGGCTCTACCCTTTCCTAGCAGGGATGAGCAAAGCAAAAGGTGGGTAGTCCATGCTTACCGATTTATCAGGACTAGTTCTACTTTGCTATTCAAAGTGAAATTAACAGATCTCAGAGTAAAAGCGCTCAAGGTGCAGTAAAAACGCAGGCTCGCCGAGATGCTAAGTTCTGCCCCTTCACATTTGTTCAAAGCACCTGCTGACTCAAAAAATAAGCTAAAGGGATATTTCCTGTGATGTTGGATTTCCAAGCAATCCAGTTATAGAATAATTAAGTAACAAACTGACTAATTTCTCAGAATGAAAACACTGGTCATTTACAAGCATCAGGAAACCAAATTTTAATACAATGATGTGCTTTCCCAAATAACAGTTATTCTACGTGCAAGTGTAGCTTCACTTCAGCACACAGCTTTGATTAGCCTTACTCAGAATGCTTATCACTGCTTGGCTTCTCAGAGACATTCTGCAACTTAATCACCTCAATCATGTCTAGGGCAGTGGTGGGTAAGCACAGGTGGGTTTACAGCTAAGTACTTAAGTCAAAACTGGTGTTGAAGAGACAAAAAAAAAAAGCTTATAAGCTTTGTTTATACTCAGGTTTTTCTGCCAAACATCTACTTTGAGACTTAAGGACAATCCTGATGTCGTGCTTGCTGGCAGCCACATCTAATCTAACATTACCGACTCAGAAGACATGAGGCAGTTAGCATTTTGCTCATTGAGAATCACTTTCTCTTCCCATTCCTGTTTAGCAGTAACTGGAGGACACTGAATATGTAATAAGCAGTACCTCTATACTTTGCCTAAATAGCGTTCTGGCACTGAAGGCTAGAGCAACTAACTACACAGCAGTACCTCCCCCAGCAGGGCCAGTTTTTACTACAGGAGATGGGACAAGTACTGTTGGAACACAAACTCAACCCAGAGTTTTAAATAAAAACATGTTGTATACTTGTTTGCCATTTGCAATACAGTACTTCCTGTTAGCTTGCTTATGTTGGCTTTCAGTGAGCCTTAAAATTACAGTAATGGAGTCTGACTTGCATTTTAAGTTAACCTATAGGAAAACATCAGTTTTACTGAATAACAGTAGACAAACTGACCTCTATACCAAACATCTGGCTTGCAGTTACTATTTACTTAAACCATTTTGTCAATTCCCTTATTAAGAGACTGCAGTGGATCTAAAGCTCAGTACAGAGATTAATCATCAAGAACAACCTGGCAAATTACTTAATTGTAAGCAAGAGCATCTCATTTAAGGTTCATTTATTCCACTGTAAATGGTGGAGCTCCTGACAAGGCTACAAAGATTCAGCAGTTTCATTCCTTTGTTCCTAGAGTATTGATTTTATAGGGGAATGATAGGAGTCCCTTAATAGGAAATAACTGTTACATACCATCAGCCAGTATCCTTTGCCCCAACCAGAATAACCTGGATAATCCTTTCAGAAAGGTGGAAGTCTGTCATAACAAAGTCTGCATTCTGTACAAATCTCTTTTAAGTTATCTTCCCCCAGACATTTTAAGCAATAGAGAGATGATAGGAGTACTATGTTTTAGGGAATGGATGCCTGAATTTCCTGAGGCAACTAATCCGAAATTTTCAGAATGCTGCACTGAATCAATCATTTCATCACACGTTCTGCCTTTTTCTCCTGAAGTTCAGGATTTGTTTTACCTACACTTTATCCAAAGCATTGAGGTAGCCGAGGGGTTTTTGCTCAAGGAAAATAGATTAGAACATATCAGGAAACAGCTTAATACAGGTAAACCCTTTAGTTTTTACAAATGCAATAAATTCAGTCTCTGTGAAACTTCACAGTAGAGTTAACAAAAGGTAGATCAGCTACTCTAAAGTTCTAAAAATGTTGTGCTTGCAAAAACTGGAAGCCAGTTTCTCCATAGGTTTGCTTCAGGTTGCAGATTTTCATTCTAATTTCAGCACATATAAAAGATCTCAATATAAAGTCCTGGAAGATTTCCTAATTAACTCCAAGTCAGTGCTATTTATCCAGTAATGCATACCAATCAGTGTTACAATGAAGGCCAACGCCAGCACCTGAGTACACATACAGTTGAGGTACTCTCTTCATCCTTGTTCAACAGTAGCATCTCGCACAACTGAAATTCAAAAGGGTAATGTGGTCTGCTAATTCCACTATGAATATTAATATGTAACCTTTGAGTTCACAAAGAACAGTTTTAAGACAAGTGGAACAATCTTCAGCTGACCTAGAGTTAAGTGTATTTATTTATAGAAAATGACAAATTCAAGTCAACATGGACTAATTAAACTTTAAAAAGTACTGTAAAAGAGGCAATTCTTAGTAATTGTATCCTAAAGACTTACACTTACTTTTGCTTTTGATTTCCCAGCTGACTCCAAACTTCAACTACAAAGCCATCAAAATTTTCATTCTAAAAAAGGAATTGACAACAATATACACTTAATCACCATGCTTATTCATTATGCCTGCAGAGATAATACAATATTGAAGCACACAATTACTTTAGCTGTTCTAGCAGTATTACAGATTGAGTACACTTCATATTGTTATAGCAGTTTCATCTCAAATGCATCATTTCATGAAGAAGTCAAAGTGAAGCACAAATTATTTAACTAACATGCAAAAGTTGAAAATCTCTATTAGTTATGCATGACTGACTCCTACTCTCACAGGATAAACCAGTATTGGCTTGGGAAAAATGCAGCCATTAATGAAAGATGGTTGTTAAGCAAAACATTTGAAACACATTTACATGTATATTGGGGAAAAAAGTCATGAGCTATTGACTTTAAAGATGTAAATACTAAACTGGAAAAGTCATTATTCCAAACATCTCCAAAATTAATCTTTCTTATAAAATTTGTTTACTGTGATCAAGGTTATCACTGGACTTGAGCACCCTTTCCTTAAGTGGTTAATTGTTACAGAGGACCTAAAATTGATGTGGCAGTGACAAATTTTAGGAAAGTATTCAGTTTACCTCTCCATCCATCTTCCTCTAGAACGCAGATTTATTTACATCCTACAGCAAGGGAGAGTATTCTTATTCTGACAATAATTAGGCAGGTTTTCACAAAACAGCCACTAAGTTGAATGTCTCTAGGGTGCAGTCTGTCCAGTCCTAGAAGCACTGTTCCAAAGCATTAAGCTGAGGGGATGCAAAGGAAGTCTTAGCAAACAGTAGCTGTTCCTTAAAGGAAGTCCTCTTTTTCTCTCCCTGGACTCTTAACTGTTTTATCAGACCTGAAGAAAATTATGCAGTAAATGATATTTGGCAAGTTATTCTTGATATTAAAAGTGACTCATTATATCTAGTACACTGAAGCCTGAACATATTTGTGTAATACAGAAAACAGCACTCGCTGTACCCAAGATTGTTTTGCAGCCCCTCAAAAAAAAACCAACACAATCACTGTTACTGTCTGTTCTGTTGTCTTCTTTAATTTCTATTGAAAAAAAAAAAATCACTCTGCTCACTCAGTGACCTACATGAGAAGGTGATTAGCTATTCATTACTGCTTTGATGTTATTCCACACATCAGCTGGCTGGAATAGGTTTTATCAATTAGAATTTACAACAGGCGGAAGTGTGCAACTGCCAATGATAACAAGTTTAGGATAATCAGACTTACGTAGTCTCACTTTAGGCTTTCAGTTAACTGTACCTAAGTATTGCTTCATTTCATATATACAGGAATTGGGCACGTTCTAGAATATACAATTGAGATTTGCACCTCATTCATATTTTGAACAGAATTTTATTTCGTGGGATGAAAACTGGAAATGAGAAAACATATTTTGTAAAAGGAGCCAGAAATCATCTTATACTGTTTCAAAAGCATTGTTGAAGTCTTTTTACCTTGGCTAGCAGAACCATACTCTGGGAGAGCTCTTCTATCTCATCTTCACTGCCAAAAACACTCTCAAAGTCATGGTAAGTCCAGCCATCAAACAAAATTCTAGGCACTATCAAGCAAAGAAGGCAATCAGTAACAAAAATTTACAAAATTATTATGTACACTGCAACATTTCTGCAAAAACAGAATATAAGTATAATTCTACAGAAAATACCAGCAGGTAAATCACCAAACGATATATCTCATAGCTTGGATTGTTGTGGTTTTTTACTCTAATTTTATCGGCACAGAAAAGTTGACACCATAGAATATTCTTCTTTGTTTTATGGTAACTCAAACATTAATGGATAATTAACTGATGCCAGTTTTAAGGAAAATATGCATTTAATTGACAACCGAAGTTCCACTCAGGAAGGAAGACAAGAGTAATGAAAACTGTTGTTGGACCAGCTGAAAATCATGCATGCTGGAAATGCCACAGAAAACTACTTCTAAGCCCTTTTTTACTATCAAGTATTTTAGAAGAGTCAAGAGAGATTACATGGGTTTTACCACCTGGCAGCTCAAGTAATTTAGAATAGCCCACTGAGCATCCAGTTTTTCTACCTGTTTCACACCACTTTGTGAAGCGAAAGTTTTACTAGTTTCACAGCCTCCACTTACTCTTGTTACAGACAAAAGTAACAAGTTTAGCACAGTATTATCACTGTAGCAATGTTTGCCATTTTCCCTGCAGACACACTGTGGCAGATCTCTTGAGGTCTCTGTTTCAAGGGCAGAAGCAAGCAGTGCAGGAAAAGAACGACAACTGACTCAGATTTGGATTCCTTTTCTCCTTTATAAGAAGACTGGAAGCCCTGAGCAACGAGTTTGAAGATTATTCCCCAGGTAAGCACATCATATTAAATGCAGAGTATCCTTCCAAAGAGGGCCCAATGGTCATGGGCTTGCTAAGAGACAAGACACCAAGGTAAAACATTAGGGGGCCAACAGAATCTACACTTGAGTTGCTTACTTTTGAATGAAACTGCTTTTCATTTTCTTTTCGGACTCCTCTTTTCTCAGGGCTATGCTAATCTCCCTTCTCTCAAATACACATGGAACACATTCGTCTTTTGCTCTGCTAGCAGTAAAAGAAAATTGACAAAAACAACACATAAAACATAGGCTCACCTATTTTGATGTTTTTGGAGTTTTTTCTGACATCTTTCATCCAGCCTGTCAAACAGTACCAAGAAAACAGCTCTTAAAACATAAATATATTGACAAGGGCAACATATTTGGAAACATTTTTCAACTAATGTAACAAAGTTTAATTATATCAGTCTTTCTGCTACAGACTACCAGCTCATAAGCAGTGCAGAGGAAACAGCCTCTGATACACAATAATTGAAGCTATTTGCTTCCCCCATAGCGTAACTCAGATTTACAACAATCTTGCAAGAGTCCTTGTCCAGCCCTTCCTCCTTGCTGCTTACTGTTCTGTTTCATCACAGAAAACATCTCACTGCTTACTGAGAGCAGCAGTTGTGTAGTCCTGGGAAGAATATCAATTTTTGTTTCTTTTTTTTAAGTTAGCTGGGTTTTTAAATCTGGTTGTTTTTTTAAATTCAGATGTTACTTCCCAGTGTCCCATCCACTGCATTAGAATTAATTTGTTAGTAGGCACTAACATGATAAAAACAATCTTTAGTGTTCTTTAAAATGGCATTTTACAGACATGTTTCAATCAAGTTCAAAACCAAACTAATTAATTAGTAAGAGCATATTATATGAATTCTGAATCTGCTGCAAGTCCTTGACAGTGGAGAAAATGCTCTTCAGATTAAATTCATTTTTCATTCCCAGAACAAACTCACTCACAGGGCTTTTTAGTTTATTTGCATGGGGTTTTGTTTGTTTGTTTTTTGCAAGGGCGGAAGGAATAAAAACAGTGCAAACACAAGGGACTATTCTGTCTGCAGAGTTTCTTTGTCTCTTCCTTTTTTAAAGAGGGCTTTGTAGATAGCCTGCTGTCTTTCTATTTATTATCTGGACAGAAACTGTGCATTTGTGGGAGCATATGAGAACAGAAAAGTTCACTGTGTAAAAAACGTTCTAAAACTAGTGGATGAAATTACTTTACAGTGACAGACAGTGTGAAAAATGCACGTGCATATATTAACTACCCATCAGTTTGCAACAAGAACAGTGATCCTATTTGTAATTCACATTCAAATAGAAAGGAAATCAAACCTTTATCCACATCGTGGAGCCCAGTGAACTGGAATCTCTCCTTCCCTCTCCTTCTCACTTGTAACCAGACTGGTGAGATCAGTGTAAATTTATTTCCAAATATTTTAGCAATGTCATAGCCGTGGCTGTTCCACTGGCAAAAGAAAAGAGATAAAAAAAAAAAAGTGAGAGATATCAAGCAAGACATACAGGACACTTTGATTTTGATCAAGAGCTCTTTACCACGAAGGTAATCACTTGCTAGATCTCTGTTAGTTTCAGAAAACCTTTTGCAGCTTTATTTTGGTTTAAATAATAAAGCATTTATGACACTCTCATAGCTGCATGAATGTCAAACTTCAGTTTGTGCAAATTCACCTAAACTGAAGGAATTAGCATTTAGATTTAACAGAGAATTGAATGCACAAGGTCGGCATTCATGTTCAACAGAACTTGAGAAAGCTGGAAGTTCAGAGGGAACCTATTTCTGTTCTGAGCAGTGCGAAAACAAAACAAGAAGCATTCTCTAAACAAAAGGAAGTAACATTTATTATTCAAGAGAATGCTTTCAACAGTAAGACTGGATAGCAAGATATCACTTTGACAGAGGCATAAAATTTTTACTGTTTACCTAGAAGGTTCAAGTTGGTAGCTGCATAATATAAGGATACTTGGTAGTATTCCTCATCTGAATTTACTGCAACTTCATAAGGCTCATTCAAGAACAACAATGACAAAAAAAAAAAAACCACAACTGTTTTACAGGTGAGAAAACCAGCATGACCTAGATATCCTACAACAGATGGGTGGGAGAACAACAGTTTGAGACCACCTTAATCTCAAGGCAGCTTTTGAATAATCCTCTGAATATCTGACTGCAGGCTGGAAGTTCCAAATACTATAAAAATATTTTTAAAGCAGGGATGCAAGAGCCCGGATTAGTACAGTCCACTGCACATTCATTCAAAGCACCGATTTTATTTGATTTATTAACTCACGGGAGTAATATATCCCAGAACATCTCCGGAGAAGTGTCTTTCTTTTGTCTTCTTGGAGCAGTAGCTTCTGTGTTCCAGTATAATATCCTTTGCCTTTGGATCTGTAACTACCAGTCCCCGGTCCTGCACATTTTTATCAGAATGCAGTGTCTGGGGGAAGACAACAGTTTTCATAAGCAGCTATTTTCCAAAGGAACAGGCCTCAAAAAGAAAACAGCAACATTAAACTCTGAGTACTCTTTTGAAATCATGTGAAATAGTTTGATTTAAAAAGAAAATAAGAAAGAGCTGGGAAACAATTTGTCATCATCAGTAACCTTACTTTGATTGCAAGGAAAAGGAAAGAAAAAAATCAAGTGGTAAGATTAAAAAGCATCATTTACCACACCTGATGACTGGTACGTTCCTAACATAAAAAGCAATTCTGCAAGAAGTTTTAAACTGCTGAACGGCATGTTTAACATCCGACTGGGGGTCTAGGACAATCCCTGGCCATTGGATACATTTTGACATTAGCACTTTCTAAACCATAGTCCAGTACAATGAAACATGAAAATAATGCAAAAGCGGGAAAAAGATAAAGCACCTCTTAAATACTATCAATGGCCAATCCTGAAAATCCAGACTAGAAATTCAACACCTAATCATTTGTAAAATTGAAAAAGCTAAAGATCCAGTTTATACTCTGCTATTTTAGCCCTGCATAAATCAAGATATCCTAGGTGGGATATCAAATTCCTGACTTGCTAAACACAGCCACTTCATCTCAGTTGCTACAAATTCTACAGTACTTGACAACAGCCTACATACTAGTTGTCAAGATCTGTTCAAAATAGTGCCTTTATATTTTCCTCTGCACTCTGGTCCCTGATTTCTGGCTACCCCCAAACCAACAAAAGTTAGTGAAGAGTTCTTAACCAAGATTTCAAAGAAGACTTTTAAACTGGACATATTTTAGGCTAAGTATACTGCATTGTGGCCACAGCTAAAGTTCCAAACGCTCTTCTTATGGAAGATCTGCTTGAACTACAACAGCACGGGTAGACTTAGCAGGGAGTCAGAAGGCTAACAAAGACCACACGCTAAGAAAGTATGCATGGTGAGCACAAAGAAACAGGATAAGGCCAGTCTCAACAGTCTGTATTGCCTTTGCACCTCGTAGTTCTAGCAGCATACTAGATTTTCTTCCCAGTAGACACTGAGCAAGTAACATAAACAATGAGAAATGTATCTGCATCATGAAGGATTACCTATAATTTGAGGGACAAGATTTTGAATAGATTACTTGTCTCCTTTTTTTCTTTTAGCAACATGAAGTACATATATTTGGTATATGCACTGGTAAATATACTTCCATGTGCACCCTTTCTCCTGCACTGCTTTGCCTTATAGTTTTGAAAGGAAACAGGAAGGAAACAAGAACATGCTCAGCAAGTTGAGGGACTTCAGCATGTTGAATCATCTTCTTAAATTGCTATGGGACTCTGAGTGACTTCTGCCTTCAGAGAAAACACTGGCTTGCAAGCTCTTCAAACTCCTCTTTCAGAACACAGCTTCCCCATTGGCAACACTGAGAAGGTCTTTTCCTCCCTCTGTATAAATGACCCGGCACTCTTGACCAACACTAGTGCTGCTTCAACTGCCAATACAGGGATGGAGGTATGTCTCCTTTACATGCAGTTGAGGACAAACAGTTCTTGCTTCTACAGCAATCTTATGCAGCTTCCATTGGAGTTGAAAGCTCCAGAAGTCTATGTTGTATTGGTTAAAGGAGTGAAGCATTTGTGACAATGAGAAAAGATGAAAGAAAGGATAATTTCATGTAGTTTCATTTGTGAGAATAAGCTTCAGTGGAAATGTACAGTTGATTTCAACACTTTTTTTTTTTTTAAAGAATGAGAATACCCTTACCATCTCTCCAAGTTGAGTTATATCACTGCACATGTTAAATAAGACAAGCATTTCAATTATTTAGCTTACCTTTTCTTCCAGTTTTTTTGTAGCAGCTTTCTTTGCGTCTGTTTTTGACAAGGTACCTTCAGCTAGCCAGCAAATCATGGTTAAACAAACTGAAATACACAGAAACCTCATAGTGTTTCTCCCAATGTCAAGATTTTCTTGTCCCAGAAATACAAGGGTTCAAAACTCTGCAAACAGAAGAGCATAACTGTTTAAGAGAAATTCAGTTTTCTTGTGTAAGAAACATCAATTCTTTGTCTCATCCTCTGCCCTATAGATTAAGACTCTTTAATGCAGCTCTGTTTAATAATACCCTTGGCTGGGCAGTAATATAGCATAGTACTTTAAGAGATGCTTAGATGTATCCCAGGGAAAGCTGGTGGGATGCTTGCAGCTTTTCTTTTACAGAATTCCTAAAGAAATACAGGGTTTCACAGCTGAAACTGTGATAAATGCCTGCTGCCCAGAATAGCACAGCCTTGCATTTTCTATAGCACATAAGAGGTACCATTGATCGTGCCTAATTCAGTCAACAAGACACAGGTTAAATAAGGAACAGAAAAAAAATATAGCCATGTGCTCACAGCTATATACCTTTATTACACTAAGCTAGATCTTTAATGAATTCACTAAGTCAGTGATACAAAGAGAACTGAAAAATCTTTGATAGTTTGTTCCAGCTCCAAACACAAGTACTGAGAATTCATAGAGAACAGTTCAATTCAGTGCTATTTATCTGTCACAACTTTGTTCTGTCAGGAGAAGGATTTTACAAACAAACAAACAAAAAATCAAATATAGACAGAGAGACTGTTTCTCAGCCTTTCCCCATTCAAGAATTTCATTGGTTTTCCACATCCCAGAAGTGGATCAAATGAAAAAAAGAAAATGAATACTTGGCATTAGTGGAAGTGGAGTAGAGGAAATAGAGGGAAGTTATGTGCTGCCAATTCTAGATGTCCTATGGATCACAATGGGATTTTTAGTGTATAACAAATCAGTTGCTCTAGACATATATCTAGCTGCTTCTCACAGTACTGATTTCCTAATGGAGAAGGAAAAATGTTAACTTTCCCATAACTGTCTGAAGTTTTGTCAAACATAACCCCTTGCTATAAAATAGAACAAACCAAACTTTCCTGTATGACTCTGAAGAACTTTTCTGCCACTCACTCTGAAGGCTTACTAAATCATTTCTTCAAGCTATATTTACAAGACTTGTTCTGTTAGTAGCCATATGAGGTGAATCCTAGTAACGCTGAGATGAGATTAACTATGTGTATTTGGTTTAGCAGCGAGTTGCTGGAAAGCCAAGAAAGAGATCTTGCAGGAGTTGGGCATCCTGTACTAAAACAGAGGCAAGAATGTAACTAGCCAATGAAGCAGGAGTGATGGCAGAAAAAGTGCTTGAAAAAAGTATAATGTCACTAGCACCAAAGAACAGACAGCATCAAAGCCCTCATGTACAAAATTACTTGAAGACTTTAATCAAGTCTTAAAAAGAACGCAAAAATAAAAGCAGTAAGTCTTCTAGTATCTCTTGGATCCAGAGGGCAAGGCAAAAGCTAAATTAGCATACCACTTTAAATTCCACTGTTATTAGTAGTTAAGGTGTTACTCTTCTTTGCCTTCAAGGTCACTAGTACTCTTGTTTTCAACATCCAAAAAGATGAGACAAAGGAAGCTGCACTTGATAGCATCTACTCCGTTCCATCAAGCTTAGCAGGATCTATAAACTATTACAGACGGGAACAGTTGAGAGCCTGAACAGTCAATACAAAATCTTAACAATTTGGACAGGATATTGATTCTTCCAGAAGCTGGTATATATTGATTTCGAGGTGTTTGATTTCACTTTCAGAAGCAATTAGCAACAGCATTCACATTCCTAGAGAGAAGTTACTGTTTTAACAGCTGAAGCACACAAGTTTAAGAAACCACCACTGGACTCCGATTAGAAATCAAAATATGTTCATTTCCTTGATCATATCTATCTGGCAATTACTGTAAGCCAACGTCCATTCCCAGATCTATAGAAAGCGCAGAGCCTGTAGCAACATTTTCTGCTAGTGACATTCTAATATTGACTCTTAGTAGGAACCTTATTTTATTAACTTCATCTTTAGCAATGTGGTGGAATTGCCAGGTCAACGCCTGAACCAATGGTTGAGCAGCTGGTGAGATGACATGCCTAACCCAGGGAGCTCAGGTGCAAGCAATACACCTGAGTGACCAGAAGGGGTGGAGCCAGGATCCACCCCTCCTCGCTCTCATTTAAGGGTTGGCAGCTGAGGGAGAAGCATCTCTCTGGATAGAGGTTGTGCTCCTCTCAAGCTGTTACTGGTTATTGGAAGGGGTGAGTCAATTTTCCTTTATTACCTGCTCTTGTTCCATAGTACCTGTATTCCATTTGAAGGCACTGTCATCACTTTCTTTTGCCATATAAACAATATCAGCAAAGATTAAGCACACAGCATCATGTCGGTAACTAAAGATGAATAAATCAAGCTTTAAATGCTCTATATGAAAACCAAAAGCACAAATTTTGCAAGCTTTTCAAAACTAGATGTCCATCAAGTCTTTCCTTTAGCAAGCCTTCCTTCAATGTTCTATTATTCTCATATTAACTAAACCAAAGAGTTTTGTTTCTTATCTGTTGTATTGCAACATGCAAGGAGAATTGAGGCTTAAGGTTTGAGATGTTTGTTTGTTTGTTGGTTGGTTTTTTTGACACACTGGTCTGAGGTCTTGGTATCTCCCAAAGCCAGGTGACAGTCCCTGCTTAATATGAGCATCCACAAGGTAACATAGCCAGATATTTTGAATGCTATTTTATTTAAAAGAAATAGAGAAGCTGGCATAGACCTATGTTGTCCAAAAGAAGCGGTCAAAAAACATAATCTTGAAGGTTTGCACAGTAACTATTTAGAAACTATCCTGGACAACATGTTCTAGCTGTGGATGTCTCTGTTAGTTGTGGGGGAGCTTTAATGGGATGCCCTTTAATGGTCCCTTCCAAATCTAAGGATTCTGTGAAATCAGAGTGAATGCTTATACAACACTTCCGAAAGAGGAAGCTGGGTTCTAACTGCTATTGGAGTAAATGCTCTGATAATGCAAATGATTTAGTAACGCAAGCTCAAGCTACGAACTGTTGAGCTGTGTGGCTGGGGGGGAGGAAATAGCGAACCAAACCCAACAGAAGCTAAATTCAGGAGTGAAAATAAGCCCGTTTCTAAGTTCTGTTGAAAAGCATTCCCCTACTCTTCGAAGCTGCTCTATTTTAACACTAAAAATTGCTTCCTGTACTCTGGAGGTAGCAAAGCTTTCTCTTTTACGTCAGAGCCCACCTGCAGGCCAGCACAACCCAGCGGGCTCGGTCTGAGCGTGCCCCGCGGCCTACCTACCCCGGGCCAGCCCTCGCAGGGCCGCCAGGGTGCTTCTGCCATCCTTATCACCGCATCCCAGCTACGGGGCAGGCCGATATACCCTAAACGGACAGGAGCTGCACCGCCGCCCGCCTCCTTCCCTCCCCCGAGAGCGCCGCCGCCGCCTCCAGGCAGCGCCGGCCCGCGGCCACCACCTACCGCCCGCCGCCGCCTCGGAAATGGAGGCGGGCGGTGCCGCCCCTGCGCCTGATGGGAGGCGCTGAGGCGGCGGCTGAGAGCGGGTCTCGCTATCATGGCGGCCGCTCGGTCCTTAGCTGGGTGTCCGGCGCCACCTCATCAGCTTCCTGCTGAGGGGGAGGTTGCCCGGGTGCTCACCTGCTCTTGCTGGGCTGCAGATAAAAGCGATGGTATAGGGGACGTCTGAGAGGACCTCTGTGTGCAGAGAGAGTCTGTGAGTCCCTGGTGTTGGAAAAGGAGGTGTCAAAGCACAGATGGGTGTTTACAGGCCTTAAAATAACAGCTTGTGTTTTAAATTGAGACTTCTACCTTCTGCTTTGACCTTTTACCACGTGTTTCCACATGCTGCATGACTGTGCTGCTAATATTTTCACTGCAGGGGGAATTTTGCTGTAGCCCTATTACTTCATAGGGTGTTTATAGAGAATAAGTACCAAATGTGAAGGCATGATGCAAATGGTCGTGGTGGAAAACCTAGCATGTTTAGGCCCACCATTCCCAGCAAAGGCCTTTCCAGACCTACTTTCTGCCACAGTTCAAACTTGGTGCCACTTCCCAGAAGCAGAACTGAAAGATTTCCTCATCCACCCTTCCCATTCTTTCCCTCTTGTGTAATTTAGGGTCTTCATAAACGTTATTCAGCACTGAATCGAAAAACAGAAGTGTTTTTTCTCTGAACTCGTGTCAGTGAACCAGATGCAGCAGTGAGTATGTGTGCCCTTGGTTTCAGGCCTGTACCACATACTGAGCATGTGTACCCTGAATCACACAGATATTAATTGTTGCGGGGACTTAAGAAGGGAAATCAATGTTCACTTGTGTATTTGGGTACTGAATTTTCTATTGTTTTGTAAAATGCCGTTCATCTCTCCCAAGCGTTCAACATTTCCAGGATACATTTCTCAATAGCAGGAAAGACAGAGATAAGGCAGGGGTATGAAAAATTAGGTTTGTTTCCAGCTACTCTGTAATCTGTCATTTCCTGTATTGCATTCCTATTATGCTGTCCTGTTGACTCTCTTGTACCCCTACTGGGACTGAACCAAAGGTTGGCTGCAGGTAGCTGGCGCTGTGCGTGCTGCCTGTGAGGGAATCACAGGTCTTCTTAACTCATAGATATAAAGGTACCCTGCCAGCTACTGGGGAGTCCCCTCAAAAGGCTGATATGCTGCTAAGTAAATCTAAATGATAAGGGGATCTTTGTTTAAATTCTGCATTTTTCTGTTCACTGCTATTCCTTTAAAAGAGCACTGCCAGACACCTGGAGGAGAGCAGAAACATGCTCCTTTCCTGGGGAGTAACTGCATACTCAGCAAAGAAAGGTTTGGAAACAAAAATGGTTTCTCAGCAAGAAATGAAGCCCGTAGCTTCATTTGGAAGCCTGCAGCTTAAGAGAAGGATGACTAAGACAAGCAGCTAGGAAAAAAACCTCCTATGAGCTAGAAGGAGTAATAAAGAATTTATTGCAATGCACAGAGTCACCCAGATGGCTGTCAGCACTCTGCCAGCAAGCAGGTGGCAGGGTCAGCTTATTTGGAGACCCTTTATTCACCCTTATTTTATCTTGCCCACTCTCTCTGAGTTTATTTTAAGCTTAACTATTCTATTTTACACTTTTGTATATACACGGTAGAGTGCAGAACTCTTTCAGACATTGAGTTGCTCACTGTATAGAGGGCAAGATATTTAGGCAAATCCATACCTGAAAATTTAGGTAGATTTCATGATATGGTGTTATCCTAGCTTTGTGCTTCCTAATCTTAAAAGCCAACTATCTGATACTCTGACATGGCAGAAGGCATTACTGATAAACCTATGCTCTCCATCAATAGATAATGAACTTTAGATGCCAGGTAGATTAACAAGATTCAATACACATTTATAGGAGCCACAGATTCTATTTTCTCTTTAGCTGTTTTTGCTTCCCGTATGGTTAGAATGACCACGAGGAGAAGAAAGCAGTAACTGATGAAATGAGGGACAAATCTGTCAAAAATAACAAAGGGAAAAGAATTATTTCCTTCTTCTGTGTAGAAATTCATTACAGAGGTACAAAGAGCTGGCAACACAGCACTATACCACAGTGTGTGACTTCATATCCTAAACCTAATGATTAGGTTACACCGCAGATAGACTGTGATTCTGGTAGGCACTCATGTAGGGCTGAAGTAGCTGTGGGTGGCAGAATAGCTGTGGCAGTACTAAACACAGCATGGACAGTAAATCCTGCTGGCTGTTGGATGATTTCTTGTGTTGAAATTCCTCATAATGATATGTAATCACACTCAAAAATCTATCACATTTTGGCTTTAGAATCCAAATAGGAATTGAAACTGCACAGCACTTAAAGCTCCAGAACAAGAGTTAAACTGTCTGTAAACTAGCACTCAGCTCTTAGGCAGAGAAGAAATGCAGTGGAAGCTGTACTTCCTACAAATACACACCAGCTGAAAACAGACAGTTTAATAATATTAGTTTTATAAAGATCAGACTAATTTTTCAAAGTCTTTATACCAAATTGTGTTGAAATTCTGAGGAAGATTAAAGCAATTTATGGATGGCACAAGGAAGAGATAAACACCATGGATTTGTTGGGCAAACAATTGTGCTGCAAAACGTTTTGCATAATAGGAATTCTCTTGAGACTATTGCCACCTTAATGCTGGTTTTACAGTAATTGGAAGTCTCTTTAAAAATTACAGTATCTTGAGATGTATGGAACAGATGAAGTCTGGTTTGTCACAGGCTCGTATTTTGTAGACATTAAACTCAAAGTGGAACATTTTCCTGATATATCAGCTAGTTTGTTTTGTAAGGGATTATATCTAGTGTGACCTCTGTGCTCTCCATTAATGCCTGGGTTCACATTACAGGATTTCTTTCTGTCAGGATACATCTAGAGATCATTACAGGCTCTTTCCTCTAGCTGGCTGTTTATTCACCTAAAACGAGTATGTTCTCCCTACACCCTGTAATTGGCTAGTGAGTTCTTGATTAAGAGGAAGTGGAGGCACACATGCCAACACATTCACTGCAATTGCACAAGTCTTTGTTGAGGCAAAAAGAAGACAGTATAAGAAAATGCGTGGTAGATACTGAAAAGTCAGCAAAAGGAGGTGAATGTAAAATAACTACATAATGCATACATAGTAAGTTAGAAATGAAATAATTAAATACTGAAAAGCCTCAAAGGAGTTCTCTATTTCTGTGTTTACTCCACTTCTCAAGCAGAGTTTACAACTGACACTACTGTAACTATTCAGTTAGCAGTATTTAAGCTCCCTCTTTAAAGGTAGTTTTAAGCATACCTGCACAACTGGCACCTGCAGTGACTGGAATGCAGCCACACGAGGCTGATACACTTGACCTTTAGGTGTCACTCTGCTTTTAAAGAGTAGAAATTAGTACAACATCTTATTTTGGCTAACTCAAATACAAATATGTTTGTTTGAGTATTTAGTGAAATACTAAATACTGTTTGAGTATTTAGTGAAATACTAGTGAAATATTTAGTGAAATCATGTTTTCTACTTCAAAAGTAGATTGTGGTTAGGCATCATAATCTGATTGTAAAGCTATAAAATAGGACAATTTTCTTCATGTAAGCCTCCATATGCAGAGAATCTGTATCAAGACTGATTTGCAGAACTGATGTTAGTGTTCTAGATCTACCACATCCAGGAGAAAATGGATACATTGGTGACTAACAGATACTGCAATCTTCTCCTTGGAATGGATACACAATGAAAAAGCACTGGTGTAAAAATGTATCCTGAAAACATGCAGAAAAGACCCTTGAGAGATGACCTAAGCCATATACATAACCATTACCAGAAAATATTATGTGGGTCTTTCTATATGAGGTATCATTATTTGGAGGCACTGAAGCTTTACAGATTTAAGATGCAAGTTTTGAAAACAGAACATAAAACCACAGGAACAAACTACCCAGGGAAACAGTGAAATTGGTGGTGTCAGATCAGGACTCTGAGCCTTTATGGAAGATAGACTGCAGCTAAAATCTAATTACTGCTCTTAATTCAGGCAAAAAATAAAAACAAAAGGGAAAGAAAAGGAAAAAATGAAGGTGTAGATGAAAATAAACAGTGTGAAGTGTGCAAGAAAACATTACATCAGTGCTCTCCAGTATTCCTTAATGCTTAGAGAGGTCATTATAATCCATTAAGTAAGCTAACCGTTAGCATTACGACTGAACCTCTCAACACACTGTTGTTTAGGCAGACTAGATCAGTTTTGACACCCTTTGAATCTATTTCCAGCTGATAAGATTAAATGCTCCGTGCAGTCCAACCTCTTTGGCTCATTTAAGGAAGTTTAACCTTGAAATGTTTTCCATCTCAAGAGGAGATGTGGCATGGGACTGTGTTGCTTTGCTTGGTTGTGGCCTTCAACAGAGGCACGTCTCGCACACCTGCATGCCCTGGGAGCCAGAGGAGTAATGCAGAGACACACATAACATTGCTCTCATGAGGGGCATGAGACATAGGATGGCTCTACATATGCTTTTGGGGCTTGTGAGGGTGCAAAGCAAGTATGCAGGACTCGTGAAGGAGATCTCTTCACTGCTTTTGGGACCTATTTTGAGCAGGAGGAGCAAGGCACGGCCTCTTTCAGCCTGCTCTGGGGAAATGATGATTCTATGTATCCTACCAGAAGGTCTGTATTCTTTCTCATCTCACGAACGGGAGCCAAGATTGAGGCAAGACTGCCTGAAGCTTACTCGTGGAATGAAAAGCTGAATTTGTCATCCCTTTCCTCCTTCCGTAGAGGTCACGTTTTCTAAGGCATCTCTCACAAAATGCCTCGCTTCTCCTTCAGATCGTTAGAATTCTCAGTCGGGATGGCACGGGGAGACAAGGATTAGGCCATACCTCACTCTGAAGGGCCTCCTGCCCGGGCCTATTTGCCCTGATGGCCGTGAAGGGGCATTACGGCCCAGCAGCACCGCTACCGGCCTGCGGGCGGGAGGATGACCGGCGCCTCTGCGGGGGCAGCCGAGGGGCTGCGGGAGAGGGCAGGGCCGCTGCGGCGCTGCCTCCGCTCGGCAGGGGGCGCCACAGCCTCGCTGGCCGCCGCCCGCGGGGGCGCGGGAGCCATCCCGGCGCATGCGCGCTGCAGAGGCGGCGGCTGCAGCGGCCTGAGGAGCCCCGCGGGGAGAGCGGGCGGCGGCGGTGGTAGTTGCGGTGGTTCGGCGTGTCGCTGGGCGGCCCTGATCGCGCGCCACGATGCCGGCGGTGTCGAAGGGCGATGGGATGCGAGGCCTGGCCGTCTTCATCTCCGATATCCGGAACTGTGAGTGGCGGCTGGGGCGCGGCGGGGCCTGGGCTGGACGGGGCCGGGCCGGCGGCCGCCGGGGGCTGTTGTGCTTCGGGCCGGGGCGTCCGCCCCTCATCCGACTCCCCAGTGACCTCCCCGGCGCCCTTCCCTTCCCCCTCCGTCGCACCGAGCTGCTCGCGGCGCTCTCCTCACGAAATGGCGACGCGCCCCGGGGGGCGGCGGGAGATGCGGGGGGGGGGGGGGGTGCCGAGACAGGAGGCTTTTCGATGCGGGAGCGGGGGTTATTTGCCTGTGTCTGCCGTCGGTTCGGTGCTTCCTTCTCCCCCACGGCCTCATTTGCTGGGGGAGAGCGGGAGAGGGGGTCGATGCCCATCGTTGGAGTGAGGCCGGGGTGGGTGGGCTTGTGGCGGGCCGCGGGGTGCATCGCGGGTCTCCCAGACCTGCCAGCAGCTGCCGATGCTCAGCGGCACCGCAGGAAAGCAGCAGGCCTCTTCAGGGCCGCGGCGAGCTGGGCCTTCGCTGGCTGTGTTTACGCTTGGCTTAAGCCGCCTTTAAAATTCAGGTTTGATGGAAGGCAGCTCTTGGGATCTGCTCAGTGGAAAAAGAGATGAAGAGGGCTGCCGATAGGTGCCCCCTAAGGGATGGGGATGCGATGTCCTTGCGTAGGGCCCTCTGTAGGGAGAGGAGGAGGAGGCTGCTGCTTGGAGGGGAGGTGTGAAGGCAGGGGGGTACTCGGCACTCTCCCCTGCCGTGGGAATGGCAGGTGAGAGCGGGTTAATATTAATCTGAGTTAAAGATCTAAGAGTGCAATGTGGCAGGAATTGCCCGGGGAAGGGCTAAGGTCGCTGTGGTTGGTGTGATGAAACGGCTATATGTTTTGTCCACCTGCGTGTCTCTGTT
Organism: Gallus gallus; assembly: GCF_016699485.2. Taxonomy (NCBI): domain Eukaryota; kingdom Metazoa; phylum Chordata; class Aves; order Galliformes; family Phasianidae; genus Gallus; species Gallus gallus. The sequence goes on along the minus strand of NC_052536.1, from coordinate 14,738,965 downwards.
CTACTCGAGGCTATTCTAAAAGGATTGGCACCAGGGTTTCCTCTCTAAAAGGTGAAAGTGGATTTGGAGACTGCTGAGTGCAAGTTATGGTGCTCTGACTGGGCTTGTATTGGGAGAAGGCTCCAGCTTCAGAGGGCTTTGTGTTGATGACTTTGGAGTTATTCCAGGAGTAACAGAAAAGGCTGCAGAGCAAATTCAACCAATGACGTGACGCCTCTTAGATGTGCAGTTTCATTCAACTAAATTCAGGTGATTCAGACTTACAGTCATGTAAACAGGAACCTTCTATGTAAAATTCAAGGTCCTGGACCTTAACAGCAGAGGTTTTTTCAATGTTTTTTCTGAACTGAGTTGCAAGTCCTTTGGTATCTTCTATAAGCCACCTTCTGCACATACAGAACATGTTCATCAGTTGAGGACAACTTCAATGCTCTTGAGCTTTGTCTGGTTGACCCAGGTGTCTCCTGGAGATCTACAAGTATACTACTATTGTATGCCAGCTGCATGTGTAACATAGTTTCACCTTGTCATAGAACTTAGGACTGTCACCCTTGTAACTCTGTTGTTTTGGGATGACTTATTTCATCTGGTTAGCTAAAAGCACTATGATTTTTATTCTTCGGGTATCTCTTATGTCTTGCAATTGCTTAACATGTTTCTCTTCTCTTGTATTCCCTTCTACTGAATTTCTCTGCAAACAAGGCAACAGTCAAGCTCTGGGGTGCCTACCCCATGTTTAAGGATGTGGAATAACAAGATTGGAGGTAGAAGGATAGAACAAATTAACTGCTGATTTCCCCACAGACTTTACATTTTGTAAGCAGCGCAGGAACAGATGGAACAGCCGTCTCTGTTCAGTTTGGATAACAAACCATTAATGCTCACAGTGTCTACAAGAGTAGCAAACATGTAACTAATCTGTGAAACAAATAAGGTGTTGACCCTTTATCTGTTTTAACATAGAAAGATGGTTCTGGATTGTTTTATCTCTGTCCAGACAGCTATTTGTAGCTGTAATTACTTTTGCGTCTTTCTCATTGTCATAATGATCAAGGTAACGCATCTTCTAAACCTAAAGAGTTGTGAAAGAGCTGATAGATCCCACCAGTAGCTGATCTGTGGTAGCTGTCCAATGGCGCCTGAGTCTTTACTGTTAAGGGAGATTTGAGTGTTGCCAGTTAACCATGGGCTGTTGTATCTAAGACTCCCAAATATATTTAAGAGCACTGTCTAGAAAGTTTGTGCTTTACAAGCACTGGTGTTGGCATGAGTTCCACCTTTCCCATTTCAGAGTAGATATTTGTCAAGAGCAAAAAGAAACAGCTACTCAGTTAAATGAGATCTTCTGACATGTGAATTAAGAAAATGTTCCTGTTCTGGGTAGGAGGGAAGCTGGACACCAAGTGCAGCCGACACTTGTACTGATGTGAAAAATACCTGCTGGCAGCCTCGATTTTGGTCTTAATTTTGGCTTTGTTTGACTCAATTATCTCTTTTGTAATACTGCCGTATATGACTGAAGTTTTAATTTGTCTACAGCCCCTTCAGATTATAATGTAAGGCTCTCTCAGACTTTACACAGATAGGGAATTTGCATCACAGTTGTTGCTTAATATTGAAAATATAGATATATGTGAACTGTGTTTAGGTGAATGCAGAGCATGTTTCCAAGGTAACAACATAAAACTTTCAAGGGATACTTACATAAATTTAGAGCTTTTCTCATTAGAAATGCTTAATCATGCATCAACTTTTATTTCTTGGGCATTTGTACCTACAGTGTCTGTGGCTCTAAACAACATATCATTCTGTTACAAGTATATTAAATTACTGAGCTGGGATTAATACTTGTCTTGTCCGTCCATTTTTTCAAGTCCATTACAGTGCTTCAAAAATCATCTTTGACAGCAATTCTTGGTTCTTACAACTATAGCTGAATGCAAGTGAATAACAGCTAATGTTGCCTGTCTGTATTTAACAATTAAAAGTTGTCACTCCCATGTCAGCTAAGCACGTTTTTGGCACCTGAGTTATCTGCTTATCTGATAAACGTCTTGATCTCTATGTTAAATGCTTGTATGACACATGTAACTTTGAATATAAGAATGACTTTCTATGTGATTTTTTTAAGAAGTCTGCTTAAACTGGGCTGGTTTCTCAAGTCTGTAGACCTACTCTTTGTTTGTTTGAATATGTGTGCTGACCTATTCAAAATGCTAGTAGTCCAAGATATATGAAGAAAAAAACATTTCAAGTGATTTTTTAAAACCTAAGTGTAGGCAAATGATTTGTTAGCTCGCCAGGGTGGTTTTTTCTTTTTCAGGGCACCTTCTTGTTTTAGGCTGTGTACTTTGCCTATAGAGATCCTGGTGGACAAAACTGACCTTTTAGGAAAAGTGAAAATAAGCTGACAACTTGCTGGCACATATATAGGCTTTTCTAGAAGCTTAATCGGGTGGATTGCTTTGTAACATATAGGGAATAGCTACAGTAAAAAGGCATTCTGTGCTTGTCTTATAGAGACCCTGAAGAAGAGACAAGAAAACTAAGACTGAAAGCTCAACTAAAGCACTTAGTTAAGATAATGCAGGTAGTTACCTCTTATTTAATGTCTTTTGCTGAGAAAAGAGCAAGACTTGGCTGTACTGGAAAATAGGTTGTGATGGTAGTGGAGCTCAAAAGCTCTGTATTGTGATTCAGTGGATTGCCATCCAGACTTAAAAGTTCCAGTTTAGCGAAGCTCTTGTCGCTGCCCTGGTGAGGTGCCTTATCAACTAAACACCATACAAGATCTCCATGTGATATGGATACAAGCATATGAAATGCTTATTTTTAGCTGAATTATGTTTATTTTTTTCTTGTGTATATGCTGGAAAGTTGCTAAAGTGATTTTGCTAACACAAGATGATGTTTCATAAGCTCTCTTAGCTGTCTTTGCTAATGTAGCAGATAGACACATCATCCCAAGTCTGTTCTTTTGAGAATGGCTGTCTGGTGATAAAGTTCTGTGTCATTTGTCACTCTAGCAATTCAGTTGCAACAGCAGCATTATCTGCTATTCACTCTAAAAGCTAGGAGAACTTGCTTCTCTGTGTGGGGTTTTTTCTTTCTTTCTTTCTTTCTTTTTCTTTTTAATTTTTCTGGGGACGGTGGTGTAGAAATATATTCAATACTATAGTAGAAACTACTGCTGGAAACCCCATGCTCCTCTGTAATATCAGGAAGCTGTCTCCTCTTGGGCTGATGAAATGCACCTGTGTAGAGGCAAAAGCTTCTTTTGCCACAGATCTGTAGAACAAAAGCTTTTTATTTCCTTGTTCTCAATAACTGTCTTACCTTTTCAGTGTCACCTTGGAAGTTGAACAGAGAGAAGAAGGGTTCCTTTTGTTCTTCTATACTAAGATACTGTTCCTTTCCCTTTGGGCTGTATTTTTTTTTTTTCCTTAAATAAAGCCTAGCAGATATATTAAACAAAGCTCTATCTCTTCACATAGAAGTTATTTCATTAATTCTAATTCTTACTGGATGGTGAGAGGGAGAAAAGAGAAAAGTAGATGAAGATGATAATTAATAGATGAGAGCTAGAATCTTTCATGTAACATCCAACTTCTCCATTAGAGTCACTGGAATAGTATAGTATCTGCTGAATTTGAAATCCTTTGGATAAAGGCTGCCCATCAGGACTAGTAAGAGGAAGTTTAAGGCTGCTGCAGAGAATATTGCATTGGTTGCATCAGTCAATGAGCACATATAGGATTATTTTGCTAAGGTTGCTGGAATAGCCCATTTTAGATGTGATGGTTAAACTGGGTGACTTTGAATAAGTCTCACATTGTTCTTCTGTTACTTGAACATGAACTAAGGTGGAAAAGGGTCCACAGTGACTTGTATTATCTCAGTGCAAATACTGCCTTATCCTGCTGAAGGGAGTGTAACTGTACTATGTAAAAATGCTGTTCGAAAAATGGTTACTTAAATACTGATCAGTCAAAGAAGGAGGAAGAGCTGCTTTCCATAACAGCCTTATGTTGTACTTCTGCTTTTGCATATTGTCTTAGCTCAAAGCTTTCTTTTGATGGGAGTCAATGTCGTCTTGCCAACTAAACTGCCAAATGGATGTTGCAGTTGTCATAAAGTCACTAAAATACAAGCTTCCAGTAGGCTTTCACTTCGTATGGGGGAATATCTTAATGCTGGGTGAAAGCCTTAATGCTTGACCCTACTAGAGTGGTTTTCTTAACTTGTGATGCCAATTTAGACAAAAACAAACAAACAAAAACAAACAAACAAAACAACAACAACAACAAAAACAAAAAAACAACAAAAAAAAACCCATCCATGTTGAATGCTTAAGGTGATTAAACTCATACTGAATTACAGCAACGAGAGCATCTGAATTGTAAGGGGATTTGGAAGCTGCTGTTTGCTCTCTTGTATCCCCTTCTCTTTCCTAACAAGGACAAGGAGTTTCTAGATTACTGGATTACAGTAAAGCCTGTGACTTCCTGCTGTTTCACGAGAAGTGTTGTTATAGTGACAAACCAGCAACATATTGGTGGAAATAGTAAGTTTTGTGCCTATTAGTCCACTTGAAGTGCCACATATTAGAAACGTGCACTACTGTGTTTTAAATGTGATCAGTGTGTCACTGATCTCTTTGACTGTAGCAATTTATATCTAATCACAACAGGATGTCCCAAAGCACAACAGTATTCATCAGTCTTTGTGCCTCTCCAGACTTGTTTTTCTGGAGGCTGAAGAGAAGGAAGGGAGAAGAGACAGACTTTTTCCTCTGATTGAATTTATCTTGTGGAAGGACAGCATCTATTCACATTTTTCTTCGTATCAGGGTTTTATCACTGAGTCATTGAGCAAAAAGCTTCTTGTTCTGCAGCCTCAATCAATTTTAGAGAAAGAACTGAAGCCATACTAACATCTTGCAAAGGTATAGTATTTTACAGTAGTTTCTTTAGATTAGATGCACGGTGGGTTTGGTCTGTAAGCAGCACAACCAGCATCCTACTTCAGGTATGGTCCAGTGGACCTGTAATTTGCAGCTTTTAGAACTTTTGCTAGTTCAGCTCAATGGAGGAATTTGTACAGGCTCACTCACCTAAAGCCAGGCATGCAGCAAACAGACCACTTCACTGCATTGCTGTGTAACCTACCTCCTTTCTGCCCTCTCATCTGCTGTGCTAAATAACCAGCTGTCTCAGAGATTACAGAGAGGTGGAAGATGGATTTGGTGTTTTACTTCATGATTCTAATTAATTATCTGCATGGGAAATGGCTAATGTATACCATGTATACAATGTAACATGACTGTCCTGCTGGCAGGTAAAAGTAATAATGTAATATACTGTATATAATAAAAGTAATAATGTGCTATAATGTATAAGCAAGTACTGTAGAAGCTCTTTCACAAATGCAAGAATATGTGTGCTGATTAGTGTTATGTGATTTTCTTTTGTGTGAGTATTTGCATGATTTTTACTGTAGAGGTGCTAGCATTTGTTTTGATTTTGATCCCCCTCTTTTAACCAGTATCTTTCTCTGTCCCCTAACAGAGCAGAGTTGTAGAATGCTATGTAGTCTTAGCATCATGCTGGTAACCATTTTTAGCAATAGGATAGGCAAGTGGATAATCTGCTTGCTTTAAGCTGTCTGAAGTGTTCTTGGACGATGAATGCAGTGAACTTGCTCTCTGCTTGGTCATGTATTCTGCTCTCTTCTGGTGGCATTATCACTTATGGTAAAGCAGATTGGATTTACCACTTGCACACTAAATAAACCAAGCTTGCTTTTAGCTGTGTTGGCTCCCTAATTCTCCTGACCTGTAGCAGTACAAGGCGGTAGCCAAAATGTGTGTACTGGGAGAGAACGGTGCCAAGGAACAGTCTGGAGTTGCTGTCTTTCAGGAAGAATAGCCTTAAACTGAACTGATGGTAAAACTACATCAACATATTTCACTGAAAAGAAACTATGTTTGGGCTGTGGAGTCCCTACCAACTAACTTACCAGTCAGCTTAGGTGTTTCAAATGGAGAGGCTAATTCTAATTCCCTTAAGCTAGCTGACAACTCTGGAAGAACTTTAAAATGGAGAACTTGATTTGGGTAAGAACTCTTGTGTTCTTCCTGAATAGATGTTCCTGCCCACTAGAGTTTGGGGTGGAAAAGCTGCTGCTTTTAGCCTTGTTGGCATTTGTAGTACTGCTTTCCCAGACAGAAAACGACATTTGTGTCTTCAAATCCTGTTTGATAATTTAATGTGCACAGAGACATGTGCTGTTGGACAAATGGTAGTGCCACAAATAGAAACTAGCGTTACTTCTTGCCTTTAAGAAGCAGGACAGAATGCTGGCAGGCTCTTTCTTATGCTAATAGCATCTTCTACCCATCATGCTTTATAGCTCTTCACACTAATAATGGCACATCTATAATCACAGGATAGTCGGGTGGCCAGAGGGCAATTAAGGCTACAAGGTAACACAATGTAACAGTTCTAACCTGTGCACTAATTCAAAATAAATGAATTAGTGGATGAGCTTAATTATGCTGGCTGCTGGCCACAAACAACTCAGAGCCAGGTGAGTTCTGGAAATATTTCAACTTTTTTGAGGTAAATCTTTTGCTGTAAATGTTGTTGATACACCTGTCTTTTATTAAAATCTTGCCTGAAGAAATCTACTCTGTTCTGTGTTTGCGTAGACTTGTATAGAACAAGTGCTTCTCTGCTCCTTTGGGAAATAAACGTGTGGACTTGGTCAGAAATGTACTAAACTCTACGTGTTTATTTAAAAGCTAAGAGCTTGTTGCAATTGGGAGGGATGCATTTTGCATCAGGCTTGACTTAGGCATTTTGTAGTTAGTGCAGCAACAAGTTAATCCTGCTGGAGCAGATCACCGTTTAAATGAGCCACAAGTAGCCCACTAATTCCAGCCTTGAAGTACTTGCTTAGTCTTGCAGTCCTGCCAAATTAGTATTATAGTGTGTCTAGAATGTTCCGGTGAACAAACACAACAATTCCTTTCCTGTAACTTCTCTGTTTTATTCATTCTGTAGATTTTAATGCACAATCCCAAGCTTAGACACACTGATATTACTCATGCCGTATTAAAGCTTTGACCATTGCCTGAATTACCAAGAGGTTAAGGGTAGTAACTTATTCCCCAAAGAGCTGGATAACTTTTGATGTTCAGTAGTCTATCTTTGTCAAACAAGATAGTAATTAAAGATAAGAGTAGAAAACAGGCTAAATTTACCTTGCCTGATGAAAGCAGTGTGCAGTACAGTGGAATCTGAAGCATGGCAGTCTGCCAGATGTGAAGTAACTGCTTGCGGAGTGCCTTGGACCATATTGTGGCTAGATACCTACTTAGGTACTCATCGTGGAGTAGGCTGACAGCAGTCATATACTGTGGCTGTAAGTATGCATCTTTCATAAAACAGCTGGCCAAAATGTACTGACTTGAGGTCACCTCTTTTAGTCACTTGCTGTGGATATTTAACCATAGGCATACTAAGCTGGAAAAAGTCAGGAAGAATGAAAGTGAGAAGGATGTGGCCCAGATGTAATCTTGTGTCCTACCTGCCCTACCCATCAGTATATAAGTTACATGACCTTTATGAAGTCCCTCTGAATTGAATGGCATGTTATATTGGAATACAGCTCTGATAGTTTCTTGAAACTGCTTAACAGCCTGGAAATGAGACAAATAGAATGACTGCCTTTGAAATGAAGTGTAAGCCTGTAGTTGTACAGCATAGTTCCCTTTCAGCTGTCACCAGCAGCGGGCTTATCTTCATCTTTGACCATCCTTGAGGATGTTTATGTATTTCTAGCTATGACAAAATCAAATATGTAGAAATGCTTCAGTGAGCGTTACTGTAGCTGAGTAATGAGGAAAACTTGTTGGTTAAACATGTTTTCTTTAGCAGTGGGAAGGAAGATCTGGCTTCCTTTTTAGTGGGAAGGAGGATCTATCTAAAACTGATGCTTAGTCTTCTATTTTTTTTTCCTTCTACATGTAACAAAGAAAAGCTGTCTGCCACTGTGAGGTTTTATTGTGTTTTGTCATCTTTTCACGTGAACAGCAAGTTAAGTTTGGATAAGATTACTGTGCAATGCAACTGGTGGAGGCTTCAGGAAATTTTACGTTTTTAAGGATATTTCAGCTTGGTTTTAACTACATGCTGGACTTTTTTTGGAGATTTTTTCCTCACCTTGGGAAGGGACAGGAGTGAAATTCATTCGTTGGCTTCGAAATTTAAGCCATTTTACTTGAAGGGTGCAACAGGAATTTTGAGGGACAAAAGCATATCTTTTAGTCGTCTTGTTTATCTAACAGCATTGTTGATGTTAATAACCCTGCAGGTGACATTTGGGATAGCTGTTAAACCCATAGCTTTAGAAGAAAAAGCAGTGCTGTGTCTTCTTGCCACACTCCGTAATGGCTTTTTCTAGACAAGCCTGCGACAGCCAGCTAAATGAAACTCCTAGGATGTTAAGTAACTTCTTTATTATTTCCAGATGCTTTATGGATGAAATCTGTGTAATAAGGAGACAATTTAGGACTTAATCATCCAACTTTGGTTTCCAATATGTGGAGTTAAGTTTTTTATCACCAGCTGGTTGCTATGGTAGCTGTGTTTTGTCAAGCTCTCGATGAGATTATGTAGTGCATTCAAAATAGACCAGCCTGCAGGAATTACTAAGAACAGGCTGATTTTTATGTTCCTGTACTATGCAGATTTATGACTTAGAGAGAAACTAAAAATTCAAACTGAGTTTGCTGTTTATGATGGTCTTCCAGGCAGCGCACTGTTCCAGCCCTGTGCTCAGGGGGTGGGATTTTGTTTATTCTTTTGCTGAGGCTGCAATCCATTTCTATCAAAGGATGCTGACTTCACAGATTCCTGAAGTATTTTAGCCGAGCTTCCCCTAATGCTCTGTTACTTTCTTAGTTAAGTTACTTTCTTACTTTCTTTACAGCAGCAACCAATAATGCATGAGTATAATGGATAGAGAAGTCTTGGTGCTTCAAAAAGAAAAAGCTTTGATTTCACTTTGGATTAAGAAAACTGAATGAGACATACATACTTGTCATGTTTCTTCCCTCCCTTTCCATTTCAAACTTCAGTGATTATTGCCACACTTCCTGAGGTTAGAGAAACAGTTGCTAGTATTTGAGAGTAAATATTTCAATGCACCGCGCTTGCAGACATAGCCTAAAGATCCAGAGCAAGGACCTGGCTTCCAAACTTAATTACATATTCTACTCAAGCTGGTGATGTCCCAAACTGAAGTAGTGTTCTCTGGCCAGTTTTTCTAGATGAAGTACACAGTGTCCAGCCTCACTGGTAACACTTTAATGTGATATGCCCCTTTCACTTGGCAGAGGAGAAAATAAATCAGTACCACTAGAAATGAAAACTTCATCCTGATTTTTGTTATGCTAGAGCAGATGAATGGCTGGAAATAAGGAAAGTGTTTTCAGGTCTGACAAAGACTACTGATTGAAGACAGGGTAGGAAACTTGGAAAGTTTTAAACTTTTAAAATTTACATTAATTCTTGCATCCTTTTGGCATATATTTCAAAAGACCGACTTCTGTCTGGTATTGAATTCCTAATGCTGACAACAATCTTTGGTGTGAACACCAGCATTTCTCCTGCATGTGAACAGCACAAAGAATCTACTCCAGTTAAGACAAATCAAATTCCTTCCTGTGGAGGAAGACACTTCAGGCTTTAGATTCTATTAGTTGTTATCTATTTATAGAGAGAATAGTGCTGCTGCTTTAAAACCTGCTTGTTACAGGTTGGCCAAGTTGACTTTGAAGAAGACTGCTGCATGAAATGTTGGTGAAAATGGGTTAAACTTGATGATTCAGGCAGATGCGTTGTAGGGAGTGAGGGAAGTGAAGGAAGTGAACTGTGATCTCCAGCCTTGTCAGTCCAGAAATGAATATGAGTTTCTAGGCCAAATGAAAATCAGGGCATATCTCCAGCTTCATCTGAAAAACAAGGTGCATTTAGATAGCGAATATGGTTTATGATGCAGAACAGGTATTGTCAATCCTTGAATTCTGAAAAGCTTTACCATGTTAATAACAATAGATGGATGAGTATGGACAAGTAAGTCGTTTTTCAGGGTCGGGTGTGGGGGAAGATGGTTTTCTTTTAGTTGTGTAGAGTGCCTGCCAAGGCGCCCAACACCTCCGTGACTTGAGTCTATAAAACAATGTCAGAGAATGAAAATGTTCATTTTAAGCCCATCTGCAAGCATTTTTGCTAAAATGACAAGGCAAACTTATGTGGTTGCTTTGAGTTTGGACCTAATTTGTTTCTGTTTGTATGGTGCGCCGGTCTTTCTGCATGTTGTATTCTTGTGGCCATTACTGTAGCACATCAGTATAAACCAGTTTTGTGTGTACTACGCAAAATGCAAAAGTTGTTGTTTTCTGTTTAGAAGTGTGGAATCTTAATGGTTGTGGGGCTTTTTTTTTGTTATTGTTTGGGTTTTCTTGTCTAAATCAAGAACTAACAAAGTGGAATAATTTCTATTTGGTCTGGGATTTCCTCTGCTATTATTAACCTGTCCTGGGTCACTTGTTTCCTCAAGTTACTTGATGAGTGTTCATCTGACCCACTGCCACATCATCTTCAGAACCGTGAAAGAGTGAGAAAGTTATTGGGTAGCACAGGAGGCCTAGGCATGCAAATGTAGTACAGTGTTTATATGCCATGAGTTACGCTTATGTGGAAGAAAGGGATGAGATTGGAGATACCATAATGTGCCAGTCCTGCTCTTCAAGCCTTGTCACATACCTTTCCTATGCTGACCAGGGTGGTGTGGGGGAAAGGGATGTGTGGAACTGGGGCATCTGATCTCCACCACAGATAAGGTTGGATCACTTTCATACAGAGACAGGAAACTTTTATTCACGGCCTTGTGGCTGAATACCTGTGACAGATGGTAAAGGAAGCTGCCTTTTCCTGCTGCCACTTGAGATGTTTTGGGAACTGCTGAGAAGTCTGATTGCATGTGGCTCTGAATTTGTATCTCAACTAGATGGGCAGTTCTGCATTCCTAGAATGGGACTCATTTCCTTCTACCAGACTTTAGCCAATAGAATCCGATGCCTGCGCTGGATAATTTATTCTGCCACGCTCACTCAGACAGGAGATAACCAACTCAGACTGTAGTAGAATCTCAGTCACCAAAAACTGAAATGCTAACAAGCAATAAACACCTTTGGTTTGGACAGTGCAAGTATTACTTAAATAAGATTGCACTGTTAAAATTGAAACTGCAGCTTATTTCTTGGTCTACTTTCCTTTTTTAATGTCTGTCAAGGTCATGAAGATTTTCTTTTTGAAGCTGTTTGAATGACTGTTCAATAGAGAAACAGTGAATTGGCTCCTCCTCGAGCTGAGGAGTACCAGAAGTTGCTTGTTTAGATGACTGTGCTCAGGAAGATTCCTTCTTAAGAGCACTGTCAACCTAGTAATCAAGTTATTCTTTTTTTTTCCCTCCTCATTTTATTCTAAGAATGCAGGAACTGAGGTATTTATGGAAGTCAATAATAAAGGCCTCTCAGATTAACTACATGAGACTTCCATGCTTTCTAAAGGCTACAAGTAAAGTGTTATGAAACGTGCTTGTGTCGTTAGCTTCTTGGATTCTCATATAAAGCAGTGCTTCAGTTATCTCTACATGCTTGCCTTCATCCAGTCCTAATGCTGCTTTGGGAAGGGAAAGTAAGAACTCCTCCTGATGCTTTTATGTTCATGCGAAGTGATGGGGTGGAAAGAAACTTGAGATCAGCACAGCTGTTTGGAACACTGTATCCTGATGTCTGTTCTTTTGATTTCAGGCAAAAGCAAAGAAGCGGAGATAAAAAGAATAAATAAGGAACTGGCAAACATCCGGTCAAAATTTAAAGGTAAGTGAACTGGCTGTTCTGAACTGTACTGTTCACTTTCCTCATTACATTTTTATGTGAGGTTTTTTTTCTTTTATACGTTTGGGCCTTTTTGTGTGTCAACTGCAGACATAAGCAAAATTCTGGAGTGGGCTGTTAAAATAACTGCTGAAAGTGTTCTCTTAAGTACAGAACTTCCTGACTGTCGTGTGACTCAGCCGTAACAGAAGAAAATGAGCTACTGTTCACAGACTTTCTAATGCTTTGCCACCCAGCCATGTGACTGCTCAGCCTGTTTTCTTGCAGAAGGCTGGGAGTTAGTTTGAAAAAAAACATGGGTGGGTGTAATTTTTTTCAGTGAAGCAGAACATATTTAAGCATCCCTCCCACCCCCATCTGCTGAGGAAAGTAATATCTTGAACTCTTTTTCTAGAAAAGTTAAGATAAAAATGTGTAGTCGATGAGGCCATATTGACCACTCCCATTAAATAACAGCATCAAAGGTTATTCATATGAAACCAAGTTGTATGCAGTGATTGATTCTATCCTCATTCTGTCCTGAGAGGCGGCAGTTCACTTTTTAACCAATGCTGTAACTGTATTCGAGTCGTTAAGTGTGTACGTGGCTTCAAATCTTAAAGATTCGGAGGGACAGTTGAAATGCTTCTGAGGGAAATTTAAGCAGAAATGGCTGTGGTAAACATTCTGTTTAAAGAGATATGGGACTGTGTGCACCTAGATAAAGTGTTGCTGCTGTGAGGTCGTGTGTATGGCTTCAGAACTTGCTGGCTTTGGATTAAACCTATTTACCTTCCTAGTCTATTCTGACCTAGTTTAACATTTCTATTTCAAATAGTTATTGCATTAACAAAGTCTGAAATAACCTGTCAGAACTACATAGGGATCCACTGATATTCTTTTGAGTGGTGCATCTCTTAAGGATGTATGGCAAAGTGAAATCAGTGGAAAGATAAAATAACAGTAAATTTCTGTGACTGACTTATTAAACATGCACACTAACTTCTTGAACTGTTTTTAGCTAAATTGAGTCACTTTATCTGCAATACATGCTAACTGTGTCTAGTAGAGATCTTGCTTGGAGATTAAGCCTCTTGGTTAAAATGCTACAATTATGCTTACTTTTAGTGGGTAATAAGGTCATCATTGTTGGTCGTACAGTTGAAACTAACAAAACTAAATGTGCTTGCTGCTCAGGGTGAATGAATGCAATGGCTGCTGGAATCACTGGAGAGTGGACACAAGTTTTATTCTTGGATTGGATAATGGAAGACTAAGCTCTAGAATAGACTGTACAAAACTTCACATTTATGCCAAAAATCAGACCACCATCGACGTCAGATAGGAGCTTTGCTGCGAGAAGGAAGTGAAAAATAATTTGATGGCAAAGGGAGATGACTAAATGTAAACTTCCTTTTTTTCTGTTTTCCCTAGAAAAGTCACTAAAGTACCTCAGTTATCCTATGATGGAGATTGCTAAATTGGATGAATTGGCCTGAGGGAATGGCATGGAGCTGCATCAGGGGAGGGTCAGGTTGGGTATTAGGAAAAGGTTCTTTACTGAGAGGGTGGTTGGGCATGGAAAAGGCTGCCCAGGGCAGTGTAATCATAGCCCCAAGCTGCCAGAATTCAAGGAGCATTTGGACAACACTCTTCAGACGTAAGGTTTGGATTTTGGGTAGTCCTCTGTAGAGCCAAGAGTTGGACTCAGTGATCCTCCTGTATCCTTTCTAATTTAGGAGATTGTGTGATTCTGTAGTGCCTGCTTTGTGGCATGTAGAACAGGAGAAGTCATCCGGTTAATGAATTCTGGGAAAAGAAAGATGAAGTTCCTGTCAGGCCAATTCTCCAGCCTTCCAAGCTCCCTCTGGATGGCAGCACAACCCTTTTGGTGCTATTCCTTCTGACTCTGTACCCTCTGCAAACTTGCTGAGGGAGTGTTTTGCCCCATTACTCTGACCACTAATTAAGATGTTAAATGGGACTGACCCTAGCATTGACCCTTGTGGCCACTGCTAGTTCCTGGCTTCCATTTAGACTTTGTGCCACTGATCATCAGCCTTGTATTGAATCTGAAAACATCAAAACACTTTTTTTTTTTTTTTTTTAAGCACCAAATCAATTATTGAGGCTCCATCTCCTTTCTGCTATTGGGTTGTATTTACTCTTTGGTGTTCCAGTCTTCTTGAAACATGAGGTTCTGTTCACCTCACAGCTAAACATGCTGTCATAAATGCAATAAGGAATTGCAAAACAGTTTGTAATGGTTAAAGCTGTTTAAGGATTGGGTTGCAGGGATATTGTCCAGTTCTTACTGTTCAGCTGTGGCCAAGTCCTGTTAAATAATCTCATCAAGCTGCAGTTAGTATCTCACTTTCTACTTGCCAGCCCAACTCCTTAACTTTGTACCTGACTTGAAAAGCTCTCATCATATGTTCTGCACCTCGTTGACTACAGAGCAGGGTAGAAATAATCGTAGAAACTTCCAGCTATGTAGCACCATGAATCAGGTGATGATCAAAGAATTGAGGTATTGCCAGTAAAGCAGTGTCATAGCTTCAGTTGATCTACATTATTTGTAACATCCTTTAAGCACAATTTAATAGTTCTGAATAATGATCAGTATGCATTCAAGGGAGTAACTTGAATGAAATATGACTTAGCTTTCCCATTAAATGATCTTCATGTATATATTACTTTGTGGACTTCAAGTGTCGTTTAAATGGAAGACAGTAATTTGACATTCTCCGAAGGAAAATGAGACAGAAATGTCAAAATTTGGGTGGGTCTGAGTCTGGACAGGGCCTGAGGAGGTGATAGCTGTGTATCTTTCTGCTGCAGAAGTTCTGTGTGGGCTTTGTGCAACATAGTTTTCCTTTGCAGATACCCACACAAAAACAAACTGATCTTCGTAATATATATTTTTTCTTAGTTCAATTGAGATCATTAAGTTTAACCCAATTCCTTTTTATATAGCTCTGACTTTTTTTTTTAATGTTTGTTAAATAAGTGTGAATATGTGTAATGGAGTCCCTTAAGATGGGATCTCCCAGTTCTGGTGTACGTGGGTGTACTGTGATAATTATGTGGCTGAAGATGCAGCTGTTAGGCTGGCTGTGTCCCTGTGACCAGGGGAAGGTCTGGCTGTAAGAAGCAAGGCTGGTAGTTGTCACAAGCATGCCCTTGCTTGAGCCCAGCATAAGAGGCCGCTATCATGCCCTTCCTCTAGACTTCTATACACTACATGTTCTGTTGCAGTGTATAGCCCCCCATCTCATGTAGCTAGCAAGATATTGTGAGAATATAAGTATTAATGCATCTTGTCTGTCAAAGAAGTAGCTATTAAGTCTGTTGCCCACTTTGTTTGGGTTAAGCTGCTATTTAAAGTACCCTTGTGCTTAACAGGCTTGGATAGGTTGTATATGTCAGGAAAAGCTGTGCTTTTCATGGATCGATGCAATGTATGTCTTGGTGCTGGGCTTGGATCCGGCTTCTGTGCTACTTGCTCAGAAGGAATCCAGAATCTCTGTACTTAAAGTGGCTCTGTCTCTTGTTTCAGCATGAGAAAGCTGAGTTGTTAAGGTCAGTGTGTCCTTGACAGTTGCTTCAACAGCTTCTGCATTAACTGAGATAAGACACGTGTGGTATCAAGGAACTACACCAGTGTAATAAAGCAGAAGCTGTAGGAGTTGTGTGAAACAGAAAAAAATATTCCGTTTGTTTTGTATTCAGATTATAAGCTGATCTTATTCCCAGACTTAAGCCAAACTAGAAGCCTGGCTGGTAGAGTGTTAATTTGTTTGTAAAGGACATCTGCTTTCTTGAGTGAAAAATACCCGGTTGATTGATCTGTCGCTTAATTTTGATCTCTCAAAGAAAAAGTTGTATAATAGCAAGACTGTCCAAATTTGGTTTTTGGCCTTTAGGCTATGAGCACATCGTATGCACAAACAGATCACTGTGTAAAGTTACACAGCTGAAGTAATGTAGAGAGAAAGTGCATTAAAAGCAGAGGAATACTTACGGATGTTATCCACTCTGTTTTATATAAGCCACTACTGAAGTTCTGGAAGCGAACATGTTTTTAGACTTGGAGATAGCGATCAACTGTGAGGATGCTCGTGAATATTCTACATGGCTGAACTGCTTTGCAGCCCTCTCATGCTGGTTGCAGGCTCTGTAGCTGCGTAACAGGGTGTGTAAAATTGAAAAACAGATGCTGTGTTTTGACTCATGGTCCAAATTATGGACAAGAGGGCACTGCGTCAGAGCCAGAAGGTCTTGTAATGCATTCGTGCCTTATTTCTGCCATTTCAGACGGCTGCCTGAAAGAGATCTAGCAAAAAACTGTTCAGAAAAAGCAAGTAGTCTTTGAAATACCCCACTGTGCTCAAAACCTGCTGACGTGTTCTGGATCCTTCCTGTTTCTGCTGACTTGATTTGTAGTACTTACAAATAAATGTACATGGAAGCATTTAAAAATGGGCTGAGTTGAAAGAAACGATTGTGTATTGCAATAAAGATAACAGAACATGCAAAACTTCCTTCTGCTTTTGTTTTTAGGATGTTTGCTTGGATCTGGGAGGGGCTGTACTATTTTAGCACGTACTTAAGCAGAGATTTGTTAGTAGTGTTTAAAATAGTCTTTGAACTCAGTAAATGCTACTTGGCTGGGAGAGAATCGAATAGTTAACATTTCAGTAAGAATCTGAAGCAAAGTTCTTTTCAAAACTTTAAATTCAGATAGGTGCAGTGAGACCTTTGCACTACTTTCTTATTTTTTCAAATGCACAGCTAATCAAATGGTGTTTAAAACAAGGTGGGGAGGGTAAAAAAAAAAAAAAGGAGTGGAAATAACATGCTGTTATTGCTGGGACTATAGAGAGGTGATCTAGTGGTGATTGCTTGGCTTAATTTTAAGGTTTCCTGTTAATCAGAATCCTGTTTGCCTGTGCTATGTGACAGAAGCTGCTGAAAACAGACAATAAGTATTTTTTCTTTTTTTCTTTTTTTTTTCTTTTTTTTTTCTTTTTCCTTAAGGAGAAGTGTTTCAGGAACTGTTACAGTGGTGTTCCTCCTTAGAAAGAAGCTGCTTTTTCCCTGGTAGTAGGGTGGTAGTGTTATGAGGCTTGATTGCATGGCATAGCTTCCATCGAAGATGCTTCACATACCCTAAGATACTGCAAGGTCATTGCTAATCTGAGCTCTAATGACATTGTTCAAGTCATGACAAATATTTTGTTGTGAAAACCAACGCAAGTCTGAGTGTATGTGCTTTTATCTGCTTTGTTCTATACTCCCTTTTTGATCTCACCAAGTCAACAATGGTCATTTGGGAAGATGAGAAGGACGAGGTTTGTACCTGTCACTTCTGTGCATTCCTACCCTTACAGCTGGGCAGTCTTGCAGGCTCAGGTTTCTTTCGCTTATGGTGAAGTAGATCTGATGCCTTTTGTTCTATCTGGATCTCTGAGAGAAGCAGTCATGATACTGTTGCTTTTAGATGCTGTAGCAAGTCCTCAGTTACGTAGATCTCAGCCACTAGAGGAACACAGACTAATATGAGTTCAGGGTATTTAGTATCCCCTCCTTTGAACTGTAATAGTATCTGACAACTGGATACAACATCAACTGTTCTTTTAATCATTTGCCTGGAAACCTTTGGCTTGTGGCTGGTTGGCAGCTTTCCTCTGATTAGCACAAAAATAGTTTCATGGTAAAGCTGCTGCTTGTTCATAAGAGACATGCTGCTGTTAAAGCAAATGACCCAAATTCTGTAAGATCGAATGGTGTCTAAAGACGACAATGTAAAGGATATCATTATCTGTCATAGCTCTAATCATGTGCTTACATTTGTTTTCTCTTTTAAAATCCAACTAAATACATGAAAGCTGTGAGTTTCTTTTAAGGAGAAAAATATCAGCTTGAAGCCTAGAGAGTCAAAACAGGAAGCAGCCCCCCAAAATATGGTCATAGTTGCAGACTTGCATTGCAGTTGCATAACCTTGTCCTGTTCTCTGCTTCAATGTGCCAGCATGATTTTTCTTGATTCAGTAACGCTGCGTGGCTTCAAACACTGATGTTAGCACTCATTCCATCACAAACTGCAGGGTCGGTTTATAGGAGTGTTAGGTATGTGTGAAATCTATGGGGGCTAGAGATGTTTGCCATAGGAAGCCTAACCCGGCCCTGCATCAGTAGATGAGAAGGAAGAAGGGGAAACTTCTATACTATTAAAATGTTTAAGACATTTTTGAATTACATGTTTAGCTGCTCATTACATAAATCTCAAGTGATTTTTGTTATGTTTGTTTTAAGAGTGGAGCTTTTTTGGTAAGGGCAACAACTTGAGTATATCTTTTTTAAGCTTCTCGTTATGCAGTGCTATTCTGACTGAACCTGCCCTTCATGAAGGAATGCACATTGATGTGACAGGAGTTATTCTGGGCCCAGAATACGGAGGCTAAGGAGCTTATGTAGCCTTTTAGGCAGTAGCATCTATCAAAATTTTGCTAACCTGACTAAACTTCAGCACTGCAGCCTGTATAGTTTAGTGTATGCTCCTTGACTTCCTGATTTAGGACAGGGAGAGAGAGCTTTGCAAAGAGCACTTTTTAAAAGGTATCTTCTTTTAGAAGAGCAATAGACTGCCTGCTCAGCTGTAAGCTGTTTCATATAACTGAATACAGCATAAAATGCTTGAAAAGACCACGCTAACAAGCTTCTAGAATTCAGAGGTACTGCAATGTCATTCCACATAGAATCATTCAGGTTGGAAAAGATGACTAAGATCATCTGGTCC
Source organism: Gallus gallus (assembly GCF_016699485.2). Classification (NCBI taxonomy): domain Eukaryota; kingdom Metazoa; phylum Chordata; class Aves; order Galliformes; family Phasianidae; genus Gallus; species Gallus gallus. The sequence goes on along the minus strand of NC_052536.1, from coordinate 14,720,216 downwards.
AACCATCAAACAAAGGTGAAACCTATTTAGGATGTATTTTGTTTCTAAAAATGAAGCACTTGTGAGTGCTTTCCTTTTGTAAACATTCTTACTAAGAAGACATTCCAATCACACAGCAGGAGAATTTAGAGACTAGCTGATAGCGTTATTTCATGGCTGTACTTTAAGGTATAGGTGATGGCAAATGGAATTAACACTGAAGTCTTCAGAGTTGGTTTTTTCTTTTCCTTGATATGAATTTCAGATTTCAGTAAATACTCACATCTCACGTGTAAATGCTTTGATTCAGTGACTGCTCAATTTTTTCTTAGTTTCTGCATTTTTCTTCCATTAGGAAGAGATACAGGCTGTGTTCTATGACTGTTCTGTAACTCTCTTTGGATTTCTTCTTAAAGTCCAAATGGTGTTTTACTCGAATTTTCTGATGTGTTGATGACTGTTGGTGATAACTTTCATATTCTTAGCGCAAAATGATATGAAGATCTTTAGTCATGTTTAGATCAGAGTTAAGTGAATCTTATGCATTTTATTCACTGTAGGGTGAATAAAAGCTCAAATAATAATTAATTACTTGCCTTTCAACTGAAACTAAAAATACTCAGTGATTTACATCTACCCTACACTTGCACATGAGGCAATACTTCTGAAATGATAGAACTCAGCAGCCTGGTAAGTTTTCATTTATTGTTAACTGAATGCCCAGGCTAATGGTGCAAAAACTGCAGTCACCTGACTAATAACTGATTGCTCAAAGATTTTCTATTTTATACGGTAATACATGGTAAATCAGATGTCAGTCTTCATTACTAGATACAATTATGTCTTGTTACCTTATTTAAGTGCATTATTAAGTATAGCACTTAAATGATACTTGTGTGGAATCCTCACCCTGGGGAGGAAGAAAAACAGATATAGAAACAATATAGGCTTAATTGCTTTTCATTTCCCTGCTTTCCAGGTGACAAGGCTCTGGATGGTTACAGTAAGAAAAAATATGTCTGCAAGCTGCTTTTCATCTTTCTCCTGGGGCATGACATTGACTTTGGTCATATGGAGGCTGTAAACCTGCTCAGTTCCAATAGATACACAGAAAAACAAATTGTGAGTAAGAACGTTTCTATGAAAGATAAAGCATTCTGTCTAATATCCTGCCTCAGCTGTAGAATCTGTAAGGATTTTCCCCCTCCCTCAAATGACAGTCTTGCTTGGGACTTATCAGCGATTCTAAAATGTAAATACCTTTGTGCACCAAAGATCTTATATCTTGTACTAGTAAGTGACTTGAGAGGTGTTGCAGTAGTGTTTAAGAACATTCCACAAAGTGTAACAGCTAAAATTTGTACTCTGTGCAAGAATGCTGTTTTTGTTTGGTCACTGCCTCGAGTCTTGCGTTTAGATGGAGACAGAGACTTTTGAGAAATGTTAGCTCCTGCTAACAAACTATAGTGCAAGCATGAGTTTCACTTTAAGTGCTGTGTAGTGGTTAGCCATTTATACATGAAATAGAATAGGCAAGTAACTTAATTTTTTGAATCGCTTTAAGTTTTCTTAGGTAATGCCATATTTATCAAGTACATGCTAAGTCCTAGTGCCTAAACAATTAGCCAGGTTCTTCCTTTGCTTCCCATTCAAATATTATCCCACACACTCAGAATGATCTTTTGATTACATGCTGAAACAGATTGATCTGCAGACCTTGAGCTTTCTGTCTTTCACAAAAAGCAATAAATAAGGGAGACATCAAACTAATTCATCTGCACTTTGTCTTTCTAGCTTTCACTCTAGTGTCTATGTTTCTGCCCACACATTTGATATTGGAGACACTGTGTGTCCCAAAGTATTGCTTGTGGCAATAGCGGAAACCATACCATGCCAGCTAAAATAAATTCTCCTTTTCCTTTTTCTGTAACACAGGGCTATCTCTTCATCTCCGTCCTGGTGAACTCGAACAGTGAGCTGATTCGCCTTATAAACAATGCAATCAAGAACGATCTGGCCAGCCGCAACCCCACCTTCATGGGTCTGGCTCTGCACTGCATTGCCAACGTGGGTAGCCGTGAGATGGCGGAAGCGTTTGCTGGAGAAATTCCAAAAATACTTGTAGCTGGGTAGGTATGACATGCCTCCTTCAGATGCAGTACTGATAAACCTTTTCAGTGACTCGGTTCAACAGGAGCAGCCGAATCCATGCTTTAAGCTGGATGCACAGCCCTGTGCATGCTATATAGATGATGATGGTCTCCAGTAGCTGCAAACATTCTGGTAAAACCAAAGATGGAGTTGTTTGTATAAAAGTACAGATACTATGTGAGGAATTAAGACTGTCAACGTCTTGAGTAGATCTTTATAGCATTGTGTACTGATCAAGTTTTTATTCTGTATAAATGCATGCTAATGAACACTGAAATGTCTGTTTTACTTCCCTTGTCTCTTTTGATAAAAAGAAGAGAAAGAAATGAAAATAAGTAGGGACTTAAACTACAAATTTGCTTATGAAAGCTTTTCTTAATAGTCCTGACTTCATAAGGAATGTGCTAATATTCTGTAGAGTGAGTGTTCTTGCCTCCTCTGATGGCCTTGTCGGTTACAGGAACTGTTGTTCACAAGTAGCCGTAGTCTAAATTTCATTTCTTATTGCTAAGAATTCTCTGACCAGAACTGATAAATGTCTAAATGGTAGTTAACTAAATTTATTAGAAAGCTTGAGATTGCTAGACTTCTCTTTTTTATTTCTTCTGGAAATGTAAAATAATGTGCCAAGTCTAAGCTGTTGACAAGAAGGATGCAATAAGTGATGTCTAGTTGTGGCAAAATCCATGTGAAACACTTTTGAACTCTTGAGTTTGTTTTATAATACCACATTTGAACAATATTAACGTTCTGCGGAGCTAAAATGAATATGGGCCAGAAAAAGAAGAATAAGCAGCCAGCACCTGCTGCTCACTACAGGCCATTTCATCTAATTGATGAAATGGGAAGAATTCTGTCCTGGAATTCCACCTTCCTCAGACTTGAAATTTCCTGTTATGCATGCCTAGAGAAAATGCATTCATCAGTCATAAACAGAGCAGAGCACTTTCAGTTGAGACTTGTTTGAGCACTGAGCTTTTTATGCCCGAAGTCTTCAAGGCTTGAAGGATGTATGGAATGGTCTGACGGAAAATTGGTAACTTCTTAAATAAGGAGACTGAACTCCTGTTGGGGGTGTGGACATTTCTGAACCTTTAACCAAGTCTGCACAGTGTAAACTGCCTCTTAAAACTTTCACTGCTAATGCTCCATACTTATTTTTTAGCTGTTGTGAAACATGCAACGCACTTAAAAACAAAAAAAACCAATTCACAATTCCATGAGAGGAAGCTCACTGAACTGGAATAGTACTATGCACTATGCTGCTCCTACAGTAGTCAGTTCCCCTGCCAGCATTGTGGATGCCAAGGTGGATAGACTTGTGGGTTGCACATTTGGTGACAGCCAGTCAATTTGCATGCTGCCTGTTGGTAATGAAGCTGTCGAGTAGGTGATGATTCATCTTCGATATGCAGTACCTGTCAGGAGATCCAGGTTCACATGTGTAATGTAACGGACCTGAACTGTTTGATTTGAGTCTGTTTGGAAGAAGCTTCTGTTCATGACACTCAGTGAGATCTTGACTCGATGAGGAGTTCTGATGATGGACCTTCAGCTCTGATGAAAATGTGTGAGATATGTCCTTAAGTAACAGGATCATTATAGGAGCTACTAGACGTGTGCAGTGGATGAGCACTTGACTAGTTAAATTTTATTGGATGAATTTCAGAACAAATACTGTTACTCAGGAGGAACTTATTTAGCAAACTTCTGTTGAAAATATGCTATCTCACAGAGACTGCTGAGCCTGTTATAAAGACTACCGTAATGCTAGCCTGTGGGGATTGCTGTGACTTTACTGTGGGTTTAAAATATAGTGGTTCTATCTTGCAGAGATACTATGGATAGTGTGAAGCAGAGTGCTGCCTTATGCTTGCTGCGTTTGTATAGAACTTCTCCTGACCTTGTCCCCATGGGAGACTGGACGTCCAGAGTGGTACATCTCCTCAATGACCAGCACTTGGTAAATCAGCTTCGTTGTTTTTCTTTGGCCTACTTTGTGTATGAATTTATTTCTCTAGAGTGTTTCCTCCAAGTGGGTTGCTGTTTTCTTAAGACAAGGGTAAAGAGGCCTGATGAAACAGTGCCTGGACTTCCCTGTTTTGTGCTATCCATGTCGTCATTCTTATCCTGCTGGTTCAAAAAGAAAAACCTGTTGTTCTAGAGAACAGACTTTTTTTCTGTCTGATTACTTTAGGAAAAAAGTCTACTTAGATCTGTGTTTTTATTGTAATGGGAACACTTTGGTCTTCAGTAATATAAAATGTTTGTATTATACAAAGACCACTCTTCATATTCAGTTGCCAGAATGCTTTTCTGGATCATCTGTTGCATTTTGTTGTTTTTTTTACTCACGCTTCTCTTGCTTAAGATGATAGTTTGCATCCAGGTTTTATTTCAGTGCAGCTCTCCGAATACATTTTATATGTACGATCTGAACATGAGACAAGGCTCATACAAAAACAAAAGGAAATGCTCTGCAGGCATGACAGTATCACGTTGAAAATCCTATCCAGTTTTAAAAACGTGTAATTTGTCGAGATGTTTTTCAAATAAATGGCTTTTTAATATGGGTCTTTGTCGTGGGGATTAACTCAGTTTTCTTTTATATTAAAAATTACTGCCAGTGAAAGGTAGTGTTAACAAGCAGCATTTTGAATTGTTGTCAAGGTGAATATGTGGATTTGTTTTTCTTTTTAGGGTGTGGTTACTGCAGCTACAAGTCTGATCACAACTTTGGCACAGAAGAACCCAGAAGAGTTCAAAACTTCTGTCTCTTTGGCAGTGTCGAGATTAAGCAGAGTGAGTCCAATGATAACTCTGATGATAATTTACGGTTGCCTAATTTATTCTGCTTTCTAGATCAGATTATCTTACTGTTGCTTATTTATTCCTCTTTCTAGGTCAGATTTATTTAGTATACCATTAAAACCAAGGATTATTCAATTTTGGTTTGTACAGCTAGTTCAGACAATGTTTTAACATTTCTTGCTTAGCTGGACAGGAAGCTTAACTTCCCAAACTTCTTTCTTTGTATAATCCTTGCTACACTGCAAATGTATGTAGCAAAACATTCCCTCAGCTACATGTATTCTCAAGGATCCCCAGGATGTAGCTGAGTTTTTTTAAATCATCTTTTTGTGTTGCTATAAGACCAGGGAGTACTTGAAGAAAAGATTCTACAAATTTCTGCACAGAGCTCTCAAAAATTATAGCCTATGCTTCTAACTACATTTAAGCTTCTTACAGGATGAGTTGTCTTTCTGTTCCTGCTTTTGTGCTGCCACTAGGTTAATATTCATAAGTACTAGATATTCTATAAATGGGATGTAGGGGATTAAGCAGGGGCAAGGAGTTCAGTGAGAAGAGCAGAGACATTTCTGTATGGATGCAAAGTTTCCAAGTTAGCATCGTGCTGGAAAACATACGTTTCTCTTTTGTTTCACTGCAGTCTCTTAGAAAGCCTGCAAGACATGTGAGGACAGTACTTCACAGCTGTGCGTTGAGCTTCAATTTATGTGTGGTCTTAGATGCAAAATAAATTGCTTGCTGTTCAGAGAGACTTCATTTCTCTTCAAATGTGAAGATTTTGTCTAATACTTAACAGCAAAAGAAGTGCATAGCTGTTGTGTAGTGGAGCAGCAAGAGTTAGAAATTCCTTGAACAGGGCTAAAGTGACACTTGTGTTAACCCTAGAATCAAAGTGGAAAAAGAAATCCACAAAGAAGGGTACTCCCTCTGAAATCTAGTCTAATTCTTGTCACACTCCCTCTATCCATAAAACCCTTTCAGTAAAAGCCATCCGTTCTTTGCTGTGGAGTATGAATAGTAATGAAGGTATTAGTTCAGTTTGTGGTAGCGTCTTCTATTTGATTTCTGAGTTCACCTACCAGTGATCAGTCAATTATAACATTGGAATCAGCCAATAGGAAGCCTTAATATATGAAATGCTGAACCAAGGAAAGTCAAGCTTCTAGCTAAACATCTTGATGCTATGAGATGATCATCTTCATTCTTAAGACAAGCAAGTATGCTTTCAGGAAGGAACTCAATGAAATACTTCATTAGCAAAGCTGAATTTCTTGTATTAGAGATCCTGATGTTGTACTTGGTAGTATGACAATTTGCACAGAGTTAAGTACTTAATTAATCATTTTTGGTGACATAATTTTGTAAGCCTCTGTCAAAAGTGACGTATGGTGTTCTTTAGCTGCTTATCATGCAAATCACTTAAGTAACTGAAGTGATGTCTGCTTATTTTACAGATCGTAACTTCTGCATCAACAGATCTTCAGGACTACACCTACTATTTTGTTCCTGCTCCTTGGTTATCTGTGAAACTTCTGAGGCTCTTACAGTGCTATCCACCTCCAGGTAATGCACAAATCGCAACAGTGGCCACAGCTTATGCAGTTTGTTACATTCAAAGAGCTACTGCTCTGTAGTGTGGCCTTTGACTCCGAGTGCAAGCACTGTGCCTTAAGACAAGGATATTGAAGCCTTACTTCTGAGTTTTTCAGATTGCTCTAAGCTTTGTGTTTTACTGAACTATGTTGTGTTTAGTTGTGAAGTGTCAAACCAGTATGCAACACGCGATAGCCTTTCTATGTATACTTTAATGTTATCAAGGACATTAAAGCCTTGAAATATACAACAGTGTCAGTGATGTTTGGCTTTTCCACTCACTGAATAGATTATTGTGTGCAATTTTTGATGTCTGTACACTGTCATTGAGGGGGAAGTGGGTGAACTGTTTAATGTGTCAGAATACTTCAGCTTAATCCCTGGATTTAGCAATCCAGGAAGGCCTTAGGTAGAGGGTAGGGTGTTGAGCAAAATGAAGTTGTCCAACGGCTTGTTCTTCTCCAGAAGACCCTGCGGTACGTGGTCGTCTCACAGAATGCCTAGAAACTATTCTTAACAAAGCACAGGAGCCACCAAAGTCAAAGAAAGTACAACACTCAAATGCGAAGAATGCTGTGCTATTTGAGGCGATAAGTTTAATTATACATCACGACAGGTGAGCTGTGAAAGCAGTTTTATTGCAGTGTGACTTTTCTAAAAGAAAAATTATGGCTTTTGAACACGGAGCAAATTTTTACTAGATGGGGAAAAGCGGAGTAAGAAGTTGCTTGCTAGGTTGGGGCACAATCACTGCGGTTGGTTTGGAAGTTAATGAACTGTCACTGACAGAATAGTTTATTATGGCTTTTCTTGCTTTTTTAGGGGCGAGTGTTTTGTGTTGAGCTCACCACTTTAATCCATTAGATATGATTTGTTCTCAGTGTCTGAATTTTCATTTCACCAGCAGGACATTGTAGCAGACACCTTCTGAGGCACTTAAAGAAATTTGCACTGCAAAAATAGTATTCTGTATTTGATGTTCTCAAATCTGTTGCTTTTAACCCTTTCACTTTCTCTCCTGTTCTGTGCAGTGAGCCAAATCTACTAGTCCGTGCCTGTAACCAGCTAGGTCAGTTCTTGCAGCACCGAGAAACTAATTTGCGTTACCTAGCACTGGAAAGCATGTGCACGCTTGCCAGCTCTGAATTCTCACATGAGGCTGTGAAAACACACATAGAAACTGTTATCAATGCACTAAAGGTAAATATTAAGTGTACGGTCGGTTTTCAGTCTCTTCTCCCACCCCTCATGTCCGTCCCTTTCTTCACTGCTTCTTCCCCCTCTCGCCCCCAAGGTCCCTTATCCCTGGTTAGGCTAGTGGAATCAAACTTGGGAATCAAAAGAGTTATTTTCCTTGATCATGCTGTGCTGACAATAACAGAAGTCGGCTTTAGTTTATTTCTTCAGCTTACTAGTGAATCTTATACTTGTAGCTGTGGCCCCTGTAACAGTATCCAGCTCAATCTGTAGAGGGAAGCTGAAACTTGAAAGTCGAAATGGAGAATGCTGAGGAAGACCGTGACCTGTTACTGTCTTGCTTGTATCATATATTTTACCGTCATTGTGGTAGCTGATGGAGAGCAGTGAAGTAGATCAGCTTCCACTGGAGCACGTGCCATTTTCCAAAGGTCAAGAAAACAGAAAGATGAATTTTCAGGTCATGTTTATGTGAGAAAGCAGATGTCAAGAGGAAGTCTAATTTGCATGTACCTTTACTTTCACAGTTCAGTGTTTACATGTATTGTTTTCTTCCAAGCTCATACTGTAACATATTAATACATTTGTCTAACCTTAAAATATAGCTCTGTTTTAGCTGAGCTTCTATTGATTTGAGGCAGGCTCAACATTTAAAACTGCAAGACGTTGACTGCCCATTGGCCTGGTGACAATTTGGCCATTTCAGCCAGTTGTTAGTTCATCTGTGGCCATTGGTACAAATTATCTCGTACAGAAAAAACTAAACTCATTCACAGAAGTTCATTGTGCATATGAAAAACTTTGAAAATTTGACCATGAGTTACAATGTCTCATCTCTTCATTAGGTTGCATCTTTCCCAAACAATGGTGAAATTATTTTGACCTTTTGCTGTGTGTCTTTTTGCAGACTGAAAGAGATGTGAGCGTACGGCAAAGAGCTGTAGATCTCCTGTATGCAATGTGTGACCGAAGCAATGCCCAACAGATTGTGGCTGAAATGCTGAATTACTTGGAGACTGCTGATTATTCCATTAGAGAAGAAATTGTGAGATATTTTTAGTTCCTCAATTTTTCATGTCTGACTTTGGTGTTATTTATTGATTGGGATGCTATTTGTGGTAGAAATTCTTTGGCTGTGGTTTTAGAAACCAACTGGAGGGCTGTTAGTGTAATAGCAAGGAATGTTCTTCGTTTAGGTTAAACTAATGGAAGAGGGAAGAGAAAAGCACTTGAAAATAAGGAATTTTAAAACCTAATTTTAGTTTCAGGGCATTGTATGTAGAAAGTGAGGTGTCAATGTCTGAGCAGATAAAATCTCTAGATCTGACAGTTATGTCCTCAAATCAGTTGATGAGTAGCTTAAAAAACTTCTGTGGTGTCTACTTACTTGTGGATAGAACTTCATAGTCTGTGTGCTGTAAGGACACTGTTGCAGTCTGAAGATTCCCCAGAACGATGGCTTATGATCAGTTAAAGGGTGGTGTGACATCTATTTCCTTCCTCCTGGTGGGAGAAAAATTGCAAAAGGTGTTATACCCAGTTAGTAGCATTTATGAAATGATAGCCAAAATCTATGCTTGTGGTAATTATTTTGTTCAGATAAGCAATAAATTTTCTTGAAATTATCCTTTTTAAACTTTTTTTCAAGAAGTTTTGAGTTTTTAATCAGTGCTGTCTCTATGATGGCTTAATTGGTGATTTTATAGCAAAGCATTCAAAACATACAGCCACAGATGCAACATATTCAAATGTATTGCTAGGAAAGTATTTACATACCTGGCAGCTATGTGTTCTGGCACAAAATCTGTGTTCATCTTTTGCTTTTACCATGGGAGCGTGTGGGCTGAAACTGAGGCTTCTGTGCTACAGTGTGATATCACTGAAAGGATATGAAGTAAATCCTGATATATAGGTTATAGCAGAAGCTAGCCAACCTTGTTGATTCTTTTGTGTGTTCAGGTTCTGAAAGTTGCAATTCTAGCAGAGAAGTATGCAGTGGATTATACCTGGTATGTGGACACAATCTTGAATCTGATTCGTATTGCTGGTGACTACGTCAGTGAAGAAGTATGGTACCGAGTCATTCAGATTGTTATCAACAGGGATGATGTTCAAGGGTACGCAGCAAAGACAGTTTTTGAGGTGAGAATAATTGGATGGATTCAGAAGGAAATTATGTTACCTGGACATTTTCTGAAATGTGGTAAAAACAGAAGTCTTTTACAGTGGTTATTTTCCCCTGAGTTTTCTGGATGCTGGAATCCAAACTGAGTAATAACTTGGTGATCCTTCTGGAAGTATGCAACCATTATCTGCTAATATACAAAAGTAGTCTAGGAAACTGAACAAGGGAAAGACAAGGGAAAAATGGGAAAAGGGAAAAAATATCTATATTTTTAATACAATACAGATCAATGACTATTACTGTGTTCCTACAGGCCCTTCAAGCTCCAGCATGCCATGAGAATCTTGTAAAAGTAGGTGGCTACATCTTGGGAGAGTTTGGTAATCTGATAGCAGGTGATCCAAGATCAAGGTAAAACACCTTTTAATTTCATTGAAGTACTTAAAAAAAAAATCCATCTGCTTAATATTCTAAAAGTCAGTTAACAAATGATTCAGCTCTTTATAGTAATGCCATTGTGGTTATCACGTCAACAGAATCTGAACTAATTATTTTTCTTCCCCTCTTTCAAGTCCCCTCATCCAGTTCAACTTGCTACATTCCAAGTTTCATCTGTGCAGTGTTCCTACCCGAGCTCTGCTTCTGTCCACCTACATCAAGTTTGTGAACCTGTTTCCAGAAATCAAAACTACAATTCAAGATGTATTGCGCAGTGACAGTCAGCTAAAGAATGCTGATGTTGAGCTGCAGCAGAGAGCTGTTGAGTATTTGAGGCTCAGTACTATTGCCAGTACTGATATATTGGTAGGTATAGAACGCTTTTTATTACGCGGAACTCTTTACCCATTTCTTCTCTTAATAAGTAAACTTGACTAAACCGTAGCTGTTTGCTCAGAAATCTTAATGCAGAATTAAGGATCTGTAACATGGATGCTGGTTCTTCTTAGTGTACATAATTCAGCTCTTTAACCTAAAACTAAAATCAAAGGTGTTACTTCTTTGGTAAGGTAAATGACTGCTTGTATCTTAATGAAAATATTCTAGGCTTTCAGAGATCTGATAAGCATTTCAAAGATCGATTTATTGGATCAAGTCCTCAAACTCTCAAACTGTCTGATTTCTTCCACTTCCATTCCTCCACACAACAATCCCCTTGTCTTCGTGTCCTTTAGCTTTGAGATCATTGAAAAATTAATGGCATCTCTGAGTGTGAGTGAAGGAAAGTAGCGTATCCTAAAGAACGCTTGACAAAGGCAATGCATAAATTGAAACCAAATAGAAAAGGAAGTTCTCACTTAATCCTTACAGATTTTTTTGACGCTGGTGTTAAACAGTTGCAGACTGTTTCAGAAGATCTGCGAAATCCACCTGTTTGCTGGTGGGCACAAAACTTTTGTCTAGAAATTCCAGGTGCTTTAACCTGATGCTCTCAGATCTGTCCAGAGCATGGTGCTCTCAGCCTAGACACCTAATAGGTGTCTAGGTCTGACTGGATCCTTCGGTAATCTGTGGTTTCAGGTCTTGGTGTAGGTCTGCTATAGTCTCCTCCCTCCCTCTTCATTTATTTATTTTTAAATGTACTTTATCAAGCAGGTAATACACTCCAGTTCTTCTAAGCAACAGCTTTGGGAGGACTTCAGAAAGTTTTAAATAATTTCTATTAAAGGCAGGTCTTATCTACTACTGTGTACCAGACCACGTATATAGTTATTTTCTGTGCAGGTAATTATTTCTTCTTTTGCCTTAATGTCTCTTCAAACACTGGGAAGTTGATTTGGCTTATTCTGTAATTATAATTAGTATACTTTTTTTTTCTTTTTTTCTTTTTCCTGTGATAAGGCTACAGTGCTAGAGGAAATGCCTCCCTTTCCAGAGAGGGAATCTTCTATTTTGGCTAAACTCAAGAAGAAGAAAGGTCCAGGCACAGTTACTGACCTGGAAGAGATTAAAAAGGAGAGGAGCTCTGATATGAATGGAAGTGCTGAACCTGCATCTGTCAATGCCAGTGCTGTTGTGAGTTTCAAATCTGTTCTTACTTCACTAACTCAGAGGGTGTGCAGGTGAGGAAAGACTGGTTTCCTTGGCTTTTTAGGGGCTTAAAGCTTCTTGTCTCAAATTTCAGACTATGCATGTTTGCTATACAGTTGTCCCTCCTTTGTGGGTATTTTGAGAAATATTGCTGTAGTCTTAGAAATCAAAATTTCCTTGCTGATGGAGCTGTAGTGAAGGTGAGGTGTTAGAAATTGAAGTTTCTCCTTTTAAAGTGTCAGCTGTTCTACTACGTTGCCTAACATGCCTACTTCTGCATCTTGTGTAGGTTACTGTTGTTTTTACTAGTAGTGGATAATACTTGACTGGGATGTCCTTAAATCAATAATTGCTGTTTATTTGATGGTACTGTTTCTGTTCAGTTATGGTACGCAAGTCTTCATTTTTTTCTGTGCTGAACCACCTCGTTTTAATGTCAAATGAATGATTCCCTTGACATAATACTTGTTGCTGTTCTAGTTTACAGGTTATGCTTATAAATACAGTTGAGATGCAGTAGCATTTTAGCATGCTCCCTGCTTTACAGCTTACTCCTTTAACTCTTACAATGTATGAGTATACATTCCAAATGAGTTATGTTTGAATGGACAGATATATCTTTCCTGCAGAAGAGATGCCAAACATTCTTTATGTGCCAAATTGGCTGATGTATCTGGTATTTAAAATGGTATTCTGCCTTATGAGCTTCACTTCGAATTGCAGCAGTGTAAGAAATTCTGCTAAGTTACTTTCATTGCCAGTTTGGATGTCACCTTAGCTTGGATGCCTGAAGATGAACTCAGAGTTCATCTCATTGCTTTGAGTAGTTTGCTGATTGATTTCTGAAAAGATTTAGCCAAGGATTTTTCTGTTATCCTGCATCAAAGTCAGTCTTCGGTGTATAAGAAAATTTTGAGTTGGCTTGTGTTTGAATTAGGTCTGTAATTTTGTTCTTGTCTCATGACTCGCATCCTCAGTATATCTGACATAATGTAGGGTGCTAATATCTAATGCATGAACACTTTATTTAACAATCAGTCTCTGCTTTGCTCTTGCACATGACTTGTGCACGTATGAAGCCTTTGTTTTATTAACAGCGCATGATTCTGTCTCCTGGTCACTGGATTTGTTCTATTTGAGCAAATTTATATATTTTAAGATCTGATCTCTACGTATCTTGTCTTCCCTAGTCTACTCCTTCTCCATCTGCGGATCTGCTGGGTCTGGGTGCAGCCCCTCTCACCAATTCAGCTCCCCCACCTTCCTCTAGTGGTAGCCTGCTGGTGGATGTATTTTCAGATTCAGCTTCTGCTGTTGCACCTCTTGCTCCTGGTTCTGATGACAACTTTGCAAGGTAATTAAGTCATCCTCTAAGGCATCTGGTAAAGCATTTGTCTACTAAAGCAGGATTAGACAAAAGAATACAAACACTAAATAACTTTTTTTTGTTCCAGTTTATTGGATGCATTCCTGGTAGTAGTTGTGCATCAAGAGAGGTATTCTTGAACTTTGTGCTGGATATGCTATCTTTATCGAATACCTCTGCTCATGGGAAACTGAGTCTGTAGTAATCAACCTGAGAACGTTAGCCACACAGTCTTGTCTAGCTTTCATGCTGGTTTTGCTTCTTTGTTAAATGAAGCTGCCTGTGCATCTTAACGATATATCTTGAATTTGGGCCATATCTGGCCTGATGTGTATCAGTTTAGGTTTGTCATGTTTCCATAAAGTATCCCTGCATCTTCATGCTTATGGCAAACTGATACTGAAACAATGAGTTGGTTTATACCTGGAGATACTGGTTCTCAGAATTTCAAGATATACTTAAATTGTTGTGCCACTGTCTGACAAACAGGTGTAAAAAAAAAGAAAAACAAAATAAGCTCATATTTGTTGGGATTTGATACAAGTGTCTTCCTAACTACACTGCCAACTGTAGTGTCAGGCAGAATGTATTATTAAGCCCTTTAATATTAACAGACACTGTGCCTATGCTCAAATGTTATTTGGCTGAAACATTGTAAATAAATATTATAAGATCACAGTGTACCTTAAAAATCTCTCATTCTTTGCCCAGAGAACAGGTTACTCTTGTCATGGACCAAATTTTGAACAGTGTGGTGACAAATTTGCAATGTATCTCAGTATGAAATATATAATTAATGAAACTAATCTGCCTGGAGCATTGAGGATTTCATGAGAATTTTATACTAGACAATATACTGTTGCAGGTTTCCAGTGAATAAGACTTCTGTATTTCCCTTGGAAGGCAATAAGTGATGTTCAGTAATGCTACACAGTATTTGAAGAAGCAACACAAGATTGTTAGAGCTTTTTCTAAAACGTTTTTTTTTGACATAAGAGTAGCAGCTTCATAAACAGAAGTTTCCTGAAAAGTTTTCTCTTTCTGCTGAAGAAAGCGTAGCATTGCCCAACCCCTCGATCTGTCTGTCTGTAGGTGATGAAACACTTCTCTCGTGCTATTGAGAAGTTGCCTTTCGCAGTTTCTTGCCACTTTTTAATGCTGTTGTCACTTTTGCTTCTAATCTGTTACTTGAGTAAGCCATTCTCTCTGTGCCCATATATTCTTGCCAACATTTTAAATACTTGTGAGCATTGTAACTGATATACTTGTAATCGATCACGCGGCTGTGGTTAGATGTACCACTGATGTTGATGAGGTCTCTGCTTCAAAGCACACACTCGCAGTAGGCAATATACATCTACATTTATGGTTTTGAACTAAATCTTTTTTACAGTCACAAGTAACCACGTGAAAGGATTTTGTTAAGAGGTATAAACTTGAGCTCCTGAGCACCTTCAGCCATCTCCTGTCTTCAGGAGGAATTGCTGGTTCCTACCAGTCAGGGAGGGGTGGGCTGGGGGAGAGAATTGGGAGGGGGGAATCATTTAATGCCTAAAACCTTTCTAGGTGTAATGAGCTAGGGCAGCTAATTAATTTTTCATGCATTAAACTCAGCAGTGCCATTTTTGAGGAAGGAGGTAAAAGAAGTAACTAAGCACTAAGCTGTCTTTACTAACTCCTGCTGTCTCTGTCGCTACCACCTTTCTTCCTTTGTGCTGCCTGAACTAGCCCTGACCTGGCTTCATCTGAGGTAGTTTCTGAGGAACCAGCTGATACTGTGCATGATGCTGATGAGCTTTTTCACAAGTAAGCAATACTAAAACCTTGCAAGGCTGGGCAACTTCAAGAATATAGTTACAAAGCAAAACTATAGTGTACATTGAGTTAATACCAGCAAAAGTAGACAAGCATACTGTTGAAGTTGTGACTAGAAAACGTCTGTAGATGCTGTGTATATTACGACGTGCTTGTGAGTAAATATACAGCTTAGAGCTGGCTTTTATGAGTCAGTGCTATCACCTGCTGCTCTAAAATAAGACGTTTGCCAGTTGTATATTGAGCTTTGCAACTATTCACAAAAAAGAAAGGAAAAAAAGGGTAAACTGTTAAAAGTACTCATATTTGGAAGTATGTTTTAAGTGCCTTGTATGACAAAGGCTAATGTTTGCTGACCACCTCTTCTACTTTAAGTGAAGGGTGACAGACAGAAGGACTGAAAACACTGCAGAATGTGCTTCTCTCAAAATGACTGAAAAAAAAAATACAACTCCCAAGTCAACATATACATGATACAGAACTGATAAAAACAAGGAAACTCTTTTTTTCTTTCAGGTTGAAACAGTCAAAGCTACCAACTTTTGAATTCTGCACCAGCCTAATGAATTTCAGAAGTTGTCAAGAATATGAATAAGAAAAATCCTAGTCTGTTGCCTGGTCCTTTTTTGTGTGTGTGTGCGTGCGTGTGTGTGTGTGTGTAGCATATTGTGGCTTTCTTTGTAGTTTCTCAGGCATCTTATCAAGTAGAAATTTCAGTTATTTTAGTGTTCTACAAGTGATGATTTTGGTTGCAAAATGCATTTGTCTTTTTTAACTGCAGTTTTCTGCAAAGACCTCTCTTGCAGACTGATGCTCTCTAGGTTAACAACAGTCTTCATCCTCTGTTTAAACCCTGAATTTTGTGGTTCTAATATTGTTTAATATATCTTAATTTAAAACATATTTACTCTCTCTTCCTTTAGGTTTGTGTGTAAAAATAATGGAGTCCTCTTTGAAAATCAGTTGCTACAAATTGGATTGAAGTCTGAATTTCGACAGAACCTGGGTAAGTTTTCAGGCTGAGTGGCTATCTGAATTAATCAAGCCCAAAGCCAGCACGATGTTGGGGTTAGGACTTACTGTTAAAGAAGGAATGACATTTCAGGCCTAACCTGTCCAGAAATCTTTGCTGTTTGTGCATCCCTAACATCTGCAGGTCATTGTTTTCTTAGACCCCTTAGTTGTTTTGGTAACTGAGATGAAGTGGGAGCCTAAGAGTTCCAGTTCTTGCTGCCTGTTTGCAAGGCTGATACAGGCAGAGTTAAAAGGAACCGTTCTCCTGGTTTTTTCATTTTACTTATTTATTTTATGGTAGAGCTTATTGTAGTAGTGTGATGCACGGTGTATTTCAGACATACGTCTGTGATAATACATTAATGTACAGGATCCTGAAAGCATCTAGTAAAGACCTAGGAATAGAGCACTGACCTGACTTCTTCCCATCTCTATCACTTTTGATACCATAACAATTTTTTAACATAGAGAATAGCATTATCCAGTAACTGGAAGACTTCCACTGATTATTTAAGTGCTTGCATGATAGCTACTGTTGTTTTATTCTGTGAATATCTTTGCAATATAAACCATATAGGTTATGCTGCATTTTAAAAATCTGATTTAAAGAATGGTAAAAAGTCAACGCATGAGATACTTGAAGCACAAATAGTCCAGTATGATTTTGTGTGATATACCTCAAGCTGCTAATGCCTCTATTCTTCTGTTCCTAGGACGTATGTTCATTTTCTATGGTAATAAGACATCAACACAGTTCTTGAATTTTACTCCAACAGTAATCTGCTCAGATGACCTTCAACCAAATATCCTTAAAGGCAGTCCTGGCTGCCCATTCTTTTACGTTTTGTGTTTTAGGCTGCATGTAAGGGTAATAAAGCTGCTGGATCAAGGCTTCTTATCCTTGAACATGAAGGAATAGGAGCTTGCTGATGCCTTTCTGAAGTTTTTATCAAAATCTTGAGCAGAGATGGAAAACTCTTTCAAAAACTCTGGTTATAGAGATGTTTTTTCCTGTGGAAATAAGGGGATATTATTCTGAGTGTATTATTCTTAGTAAGCGTGTAATGTAACTCTAGCTTTCTCTGCTGTCATGAAGTTGCTGCAGTATAAATGTGGTGTCCTACATTATCAGATGACTTCTGACAAGCTGTAAGTAGAAGAGTGCACGTGCTCGAAGATGACAGTACTTGAAACTAAGCTTTTAATTTACAGTTTCTTCTTAATGTTTCGTATTGTAAATTGAAAATTTCTGGGAGTGTATGTAACTAAATTTGTTTGACTCAGCATCACTGCAATATTCACATCAAAATAACATAGTTTGGTGGCTTATATTGTTGAGCGTGTGCCTTCAAACCTTTTTGAGGGCATCTTTCTTAAGGAATTTTCCTATAACTCCCAGAATTGTGGGAGTTACTGCTTCTATATGTGTCAATAGGGGAAGAATATTTTTAGCTTTACGAGAATTAGACTTTGAATTTTCAGAAGCATAGAGAAAACCGGTGGACGCAGTGTGAATTCTTCCTGTAGCTTACCCATATTTTTTTAATAAATAGTAAATATTGTCAGTTCGTTGATTGGTTTCCTTAGCTACTTTTCATGCCTGAATCTTCAGACAAAACCTGTTGACCCCACAGTGGATGGAGGTGCACAGGTTCAGCAGGTTGTGAACATTGAATGTGTGTCAGACTTCATGGAAGCTCCCATTCTGAACATTCAATTCAGGTAAAAGCACAGTAGTTCAGTGCTATTGATTTAACAAAATAAAGCATGTTTCAGTTGCCATGGCTCTCTAACTGACACGAATATAGACACACAAAGTCCAAAGCTATCTTGGGCAGATGATTTACCTGAACATTTGATACAACAAAACTTGAAGCTACCAGAGGAGGGAAGGAACGCTTTTGGAACAGTCTGATTAAAAAAAAAAATAATAATAATAACCTGAAAAAATGTCTCAAATGCTTCTGTTTCTGCTATGCATGTAAGCCAGCTGCCACCTTTTCTGATGAAATCTTGATGGGGAATATATGTTGAAACTTCTCCCTTCTGGAAACTAACATTTGTGCAAAAAAAAAAACTTGGATAAGAAATAGATGTAGCCGAAACCAGAATCTTGTTATGTCAGCTCAACATCAGCCTTTGGGAAAGACTCGTGTTTGCAGTCCTGGTTTCTGGCCTGCATTCTGTTATTCAAGTTTTAACTGTTTTTTACTGGTGTATGTGTGTATCTAGAAGGGCAGCAAATTCTGCCGACTCACTTTCATGTGCCATCTAACAGAACCAATAAATCCATACATCACTGGATATTACATTCAGTTACGTCTGTAACTTAGAAATAACATCATCTGCAGTTGATGGATTTTAATGATCAGACAATTGCATCTTCAAGTTCCTCCTCAATTGCTTGGTTAATTTAGGATGAGAAACTGCTGGCACTTTGTATTACACACGTCGTGTTCTGTCTACTCTGTATGCAGGTACGGTGGAACATTCCAGAATCTTTCAGTAAAATTACCCATCACACTGAATAAATTTTTCCAGCCAACAGAAATGTCCTCTCAAGACTTTTTCCAGCGTTGGAAGCAACTGAGCAAGTAAGACCTTCTCTGTATTTACACTTGGGGCTTTTGTGGTAGACCAAGGAGAGTAAAAGGGTATACTGTGAATGTAGTTCGTACACACTTAGTCCTGTGAGCTGTAGGCTTCTCCAATAAAATGAGTTGCTGCTCAACAATACTGTACATACTACATGTTAAGAAATATTCATCTTGCCTTGTCTTGCAGTCCTAAGCAAGAAGTACAGAACATCTTTAAAGCAAAGCACCCAATGGATGCAGAGATCACAAAAGCAAAGGTTGGTGGTAGTGTAGTATCTTGTAGTGGTATAAGGAAGCATTGTTCATTTTAGCTTATATGGCAATTGGATTATCCTGTCCACGTGTATCTGACCCTTGGCAGGGCTGGGCTGACTGAGCTGCTTCTGGGTATGGATTGAATTAAGTGTAGTCTTCAACAGCGGCTGGAAACTTGAAGCTGTGTATGAAGGCATAAATTTAATGCTTAAAATTGAATTGGAAGAAACTTCAGACCTTGATTTATATTAGGGTCTCTAGTTAGAGAATAAAACAGCATAGCACTGTGGCTTTTTATGGAGCTATCTATCTGCCTTAGGCAAAGCAGAAATGACTCTAGTGACTGCAGAAATGGCTTTATCAAAAAGAGGAGAGGTTTAACTTGAAACTTAATAGTTTCTCAGTAATTTTCCTGAAGAACTCTTTTCAGGTGCAGCTCAACATCAGGCATAATTCCATCACTTTAAAAATTTCTATTGTACTAACACTGGCACTGAATAACTCTTTAATCTTTTCACTTGAAACAAATTAGTCCCTTGCTTGTTTTACTAGTGAATGGTGGCTGTGCTCTGGTAAAGTTTGGTTTTTTTTTCTTTTTTGTTCCCACATGTAAATCTTCTGGGTCTCTTTCATAGATAATTGGCTTTGGGTCGGCCTTACTTGAGGAGGTGGATCCCAATCCTGCTAACTTTGTTGGTGCTGGTATCATACATACAAAGACTACTCAGATTGGATGCTTGCTGCGCCTTGAACCCAACCTCCAGGCACAGGTATCTTTTTGTATCTACAGCATAAATACAAATTCTTGTCTGCACTAAATTGAAAAAACAAGTCTATATCTGAAACTCCTTAAGGTATTTATAGAAAATATCTCTTGCAATTGCTGATTGTGATTGCAAGCTTTAACAAGAAATGAAATTGCAGCAGGTAGTCCTGACATAGCTTGGTAAGCTGTTGCTTCATAGGAATTCTCTTCCACGTGCATATCGCTGTATTACTCCAGACTGTCTGTGGATTATCTTCCCTGGAAGGCTGGAAATGTTTAGTGTTATTCTTTTATGCACCTTGGACAAGGCTAAGTACAACTTCCTTTGTTGTTAAAAAAAAAACCATCGTACACAAGTGAACATAAAACTATTCAGAGGAAAAATATCTGTAAAAGCATTTTGCTAGAGGTTTTATCAAATTTAGATGAGGACTAAAAGTAAATTTGGGGCATTAGTCTCCTATTGTCCAAACAAGTGATGGTAGAGTCTTTAGACTTTCCCACAGCACTTACTCCTTTAAAAGGAAAAACCAAATCTGGGACATCACGTTGTCATTAAAGCTTAGGAACATTAGAACAACAGCATCTTTCCCAACAAGGGTTTGAAAGAGCTGAATTGCTAGGTGGCTGCCTGCTTCTGAATGTTTTAACATGAGGTCTTATCAAATCTAACAAAACAAGTAAATAGTAACTGGTTAACTTTCATTAGTTGTCAGGATATTAATTTAATACCAAACTGTGTTTAAAAATATATTTATTTGTGTTCTTTTTCAGATGTATAGACTCACACTACGAACAAGTAAAGAAGCTGTATCTCAGAGGTTATGTGAATTGCTGTCAGAACAGTTTTAATACTAACCATGACAGTTTTTTGTTTTTCCATTTATATCATTGTCATCATACTGCAAATAAATGTCTTGTACATCACTGTCTGAGTACTGCAATGTTAACCAATACCAGCTCCCTGCCTTAATAGGACTTGCCCCTTGTTTGAAATTGTGAGTGTGAAATGTACAGTACAGGGAAGTGACTTTTTACATTAAAATGGCTTTTAGTATGTTACACAAAGTGTGGGAGGGCTGTCTTTGTGTTTCTTTTATTGCAGAGGTCCCACTTTTAAACTTGTTAAAGGGAAATTGACTTTGATGTAGTAACCTTGGGTTTCAACTGGAAATGGCTAGTAACATTCTGCCTTAGTGCCTTTAACAGGTACTCTCTCTGTTCTGAGCTGAAGAAAAAATGGGTTGATGCTCAGTAGGGTCAATTGAGACGTTAATATATCGTCAGTGTAAAGTTAAACATTGCTTCAAGTGTTGTACTGGATGGGAAGGGCAGATTCCAAGGTGTGTTTGAACATGATTTATGTGAATGCTTATGTTGACTGTCACCGATTTTTGTTCTATTTGAGAAATGCCACAGATCCAGAGTCATAAAATATTAATCTTCTAATTCTTTACATCTTAACTGTTTTTTGATCTTTGGAAAGTGGATTGAGCACAAAAGCTATTCTTAACCCTTCTACTTATCTCAAATAATGAGGTGAGCTTCTCTGGTAGGTAGTGAATGAGTGCGTGTTTGTTTAGTCAAATATTCTGTTTGTTTTCTTCTGCTACCCTTTAGATTTAGCAAGTAGCAGTCCTGATGACGTAGCTAACTGCAGAGTATGGGTTCTCATCAGTGTGGTATTGTATAAAAGAAGAAGAGGGAAAAAGTGGGCACTTGAAGGCTAAGGCATGCACTTTGTAGACAGATATTTAATTTTAAACTCTTTTCCCCCTGATGTACAGTGCTAAAACTTGAGAGGTTGAATAACTGGTATCTGTACAGTTTCTGGTCTGTTATTGGTGGTAAAAATATCCAGCACGGTGTGGAAGACTTGTATTGAGATTGGGAGTAGAAAGGCTGAGTGTGTTCAGCTTATACAGGGGCTTTTGCAACCAAAACCATTATAGCTTGTTCCACGTGAGCCAACTCTCTGCACAACAAAGTGGGCTTAAGTTTGGCTCACATCATTCAAGTCTGGAAATGCACCAAAGGCTGTTAAAACAAAGCAGGTGAGGTAGGGGTTAAGAACTGTGGGCATTGTCACTGATCAGCACTACAGCTCAGGATGAACTAAGAGGTCAGTTGCTGATGCGAGGAGTGAACCTCAGGTCAACATTCTCTTACTTGAAGGAAGCTTAGGACTGTTGTCTCACAACTCGTACAGCCAAATATACTATTGAAATAAAGGCTTTGGGTAATGGGGATGGCAATGAAAATGAGAACGCTGCTTTGCACACAGGAGGGGAAAGGATTCTACTTGAGTGACTATGATTTGCTTTCTATCAGTGCTTAGAGTTAAAAGATGGAACTAGGCGATGAGAGTTTGGTTTGGTTGAAGGCTTGTGATCGTACTTGAGTACCAGAGAACTGAGGAGCAAACGTTCGAGTGTGGTGTGTGTGATTGTGGTGTTTTGTGGGTTTTTTTTCCAGAAGTGGTTGGTAAATATGGAACTTATTGGCTGTAAAGTTGTCTATAGACCTTGTCTTTCTGGAAAAGTTCTCTTGAACAGTTGACCCTTTCGTGGCCTCTCGAGCATCTAATCAAGGCTCTCTGATCACAGATACTATCTTTTGAAAAATCTTCATAAGCATTTCCTGCAGTCAAGTTGGTAGTTGGCAGAGTACTACCAAACTACCTTGTATTTTGCCCTTTGGAGGCTGTGTGATCTTTATTAATCCTGTTGTCTTAACCATGTTGTTGGCTACTGTGTTAAAAATCCGTTGTGCTGAACTAAGGGAGTCTTAGCAGAGACAGGGAGGAGCTTCTTTCATTTTTTCCCCCAATTCCTATTGTACATCTGTTTCTCTGGATATGTTCTGTTTCCTTGTTAAAGGACATCTCAAGACACGCTGTACTATACTAGTTCACTTAGCTTTGGTTCCAGCTGTGCTAAAAATGTGCATTAAAAATATGGGTAGGAGGGGGGAAAGGGAAAGCGTCTTTTCAGTGGTGACTGTGTTAAGCTTATGATTGTTCACATTTTGTACTAGATGTCAGCTCAGTGAAGCCATGAGCAGAACAGTGAACAAATTAAGGGTAAATACTTGATTTTTTCTTTTGTTTTTTTTTCGTGAATGATGGTTAACTTACCAAAGTGATGTATCCTTTCAAGCAGGCAAAGTAATTTCTGCAGTAAACAGTGTTATTGTTTTCAAGTACAGTATTTTCAGGCATTGATGTGTGAAAATAACTGAATAGCAAAACAGGTAGCATTTGTTCATTCTTGACCTACACTCCAGTATGTAACATTTATGGTGATTGTCTTATTTGTATAAAACAAAGTTCTGTCAAATTAAGTGGAGAATTTTCATATAGAAGACTATATATTAGACTATATTCATCAGAAGAACATATTAAGATTAAATAAATGATTAGAATGGTAATCAGACTGTCCTTTCTTGTCTGGGGGAGTGGGAATGTAAAGGATAATTGCCCAGAACGGTTGTTTTATTTCAAATATAATGTTTTGGAACAGCAACTGGTGTGGGATGGTAAATTCTTTCCTACAAACTTCTGGTGGAATGTTTTGGTTCAGTCTTCCTGGCCTGTGGATCTGAGTTTGGGTTTTCTGTACGGTGTCTTTTTTTTGTTGTTGTTTTTTGTTTGTTTGTTTGTTGGTTGGTCATTTTACAAACACTCTACTCTGAAAATTTGATGTAGAATCTTTCTTCCTAAGTATTTGTATATTTGACAGTGGCTGAGCATATAACAGTAAATTGATGCAACTCATCACAATACTTTAACATAACCTGAAATAACTATTTTCTGGATTTCAGCTGTTTCAAAACAGTGGCTCTTTTCTTGTTTCCCTTCATTGCAAG
The DNA here is from genome assembly GCF_016699485.2 of Gallus gallus. NCBI lineage: Eukaryota > Metazoa > Chordata > Aves > Galliformes > Phasianidae > Gallus > Gallus gallus. Next base: position 14,696,652 of record NC_052536.1, on the reverse strand, counting down.
GCATAAGTAGCAACTTAGGTGGTGTCTCATACATTGCTTTCCATGTTACTGTGCTTGATCAAGGGGGTAAGCAGGAGGCTACAAAAGCACACATCTGTTATTACACCCAGGCAGGATTTGGAATAAGTTACTTGGCTGTAAAAGAAGAAAGTACCTGAACTGTTAAATACTTCACTCAAACTTTTTGTATGTTCGTATTTTGCTTCAGGCTCTTAGTAGTTGTCTAAAACTCACTTAAAATTATATACAACTCTTTCTCAATTGAATTGCAAACAGTAGTAAAAAAAAAAAAGTATCTCTACCAGCAGCAAGTAGAAATTTCTTGGGTGAACTACCTTTTTCCTGTTAGATTTATTGTGTGGTAACTACTTTGATGCTTCAAAACGTAGCAGACAACTACCCTGCAAATTTCTTCTTTGTCCTGAAGCCACTGCTTATCTGCATTAATGACATTTTGAGAAATGCCCCACATGAAGGATGCAGAGAGGTACCTCCTCCCACAGAGGTTTTGGCTCATGTAGCACCTTGCAGTCTGACAGCAGCTGCCTCCAGAAGATGAGCACAAGCACTGCACCTGCTTTCAGAGGAAAGGCAGTGGCTTGCCTTGATTGTCTCTTATCCTGGTTTATGCAGTAATGGGCTAATCCACAGGTCCTAGTTCAAGTGTAGCAAACCTAACAGCCTAATTGCAGTTAAAATAATTGGTCAAACAGTAAGAAATTATTTAACAAATCCAATTCCTACTTTATTTGAAAGTCAAAATTCTGTTACTGCATAGCGCACAGGCCAGTGTTCAGCCTCTAGTTAAGTATTGCCCTGAGCAAGGCTAGATGGTCTATGACAGTCTTTGCTCCTAAACCGTGCCCACTCTTTCTCCCCACCCCTTTCCCTCAAGATTAGGAATAATTCATCATTCAGTTAATTTAATTGATGCTCCAGGTAGCTGTTCAGGAAGCTCCCTGGAAGGTTAATCTGTATAATCAGTACCAAAGAACTCCCAGCAATGAGCATTCGACGTGGAAATATTAGATTGTAATTAATGGTTAATGTTTAACAAAATTAAAATAAGAAGTTAAAAAACAAAACAACACCTGTATCTGAAGCTATCTGAAGGTCTGGCTATTGTATGCAGCTGTCAAAGTTGCAAACGCAGCCCCCAAACACAGTTATTTCCTTAGTGAGCCTTTTGCCGGGGTTATCTGGGTCTTCACATGGTAGTTGGAATTTCTCCTTATGGAGCTGAAGTGGTCTACAACAGCTGCATGCTGCACTGAACACCATATTCTCAACATTCAACCTGTTTGGAAGAGAGGGAGGATCAGGTAGGATTAGTATACAGCCTTTTAGGTTTTGTTCAGGAATGGATTTTGAAACAGTCTTGTGCAAGGCATGCAGAAGCAGCTCATCCACCTGGTGCTACGCCACTGATTAGCACTGCAAAATGTGTAATAGGTGAAACAAGAAAATCCTTTTGGGCTTGCATGAAAAAGATATTTAGGCAAGAATAACTGTGAATGGAAGAAAACATGGTAGTCTGACTGTTATCTTAAATAATAATAATAATAAAAAACAACCCAAACCTTGCAATATTGCCATACTTTGTTTAGAAGTTCAAGTGAGAAGATATTCCCTGTTTGCACTCTAGATCTCTATGCACTGTTGTTCTCTATGGGTGCTCTTTCTAGTTAGCTGGCTCATACCCCAACTCTACATTGCTGGGTATAGATCACACACATCTTTTTCTCATTGAATTGTAAAGGGAGTGGTAGCTGACAAATATCACTACTGACAGGTGCTGAAGAAGAAACAGCCTTAGTGTACTTAGATTATTGAAATTCTCTGGTATCCTTACTTTGTTGAAGATGGACACAATCCTTCACATCGGCTCAAAGTGACGTTTGCAGAACAGCCTTTGTAAGTTATGTTTTCTTCGTATTCCACTTTTTTACAAAACTCTGTCAGACATTGAAAAAGGACAACAAACACATTAACGATGGAGTGCAAATTAAGTCTAAAAAACCTCTATTCCACTATGGAACCACAAAGACTTAATTGAAACAATGAGCTGGCTAATTTGCATGGAATTATTTCTGGTTCACAAACTAGATGATGGATGCAGTGGACTTGAAAAATTCTTGATTTGGTCATTTTTAAGATTTTGTTTCTTTAAAGACATAATAATATCAGCTAAAGTTTTGAAACTTTTACTTTTTTCTTGAAACTTTCTACTTTTTTCTGGTCATTCCCATACTTGAAGCAAGGCACACTAAGTGTTACATGAAGCAAAAGCAGTTTTATATGAAGCATTTTGTGCACCTCACTCTGCTCCTGCATGATTCTCATCAGGCTCCCTGCTTGAAGAAAGGTTATAGATGAAACAAGCATTGGTGAAGGCAAGGCTCATTTAATACTGAGGTAGGAACTGGAGATGTTGAAAATGAATCACACACACTAATGTACTGTCCTCTTCCTGCATGTCATAAACTAAGAGCCAACAAAAAGGAGAATGCACAGTGAAAGTGGGATAAGATGGAAAAAGACAGTAGAGGCAGTATGATATGGTTGCAGTATACTTTCCAGATAGGTTCTCCTTTGTGTGTGGAACTAACCCAAAAGAGAATGCAGGAATTGGCTGAAATTGAGAAGTTCTTTGTTTCCTGAGTCCTCATACAGCGGTTAAGACATAAAGACATTTATAACTGCCCCTCCTCCCCATGTAAACATCAGTGCACTGCAGGAAGCCTGCTGTTATGAGAACAAAGACTTTAAGGCAACTTCTCTATATTAATGCAGAAAGCTCAAAACCAGAAGATACAGTCAATGTATACCATTGAATTAGCAAAAAATACTTAATATCTCAGAAAAATTCACACATGAAACAAAAAATATACTAAACTCTAAAATACGATACAGCAAATGACAAGGATATACTTTACCTTGCGGTACTGTTGATGGCCTAACAGGAGACAAGGAAGTTGAAAGACCAGAAGTGACAGAAAGAGATGATGTGGTATGTGTGGTGGTTAATGTCGTCGTTTGAATAGACGTCTGTTCAATGGATGGGATCTCTGTGGAAGCAGTAGTAGTGATACTTGGAGCAAACTTAATTGTGGTGGGTAATAGACTTGGGATCACAACTGGAGAGGATTTGGCAGAGGCAGCAGTAGGAAATGCTACTGAAAATGTTTCACCAGGTGGAGTAAAAGAAAATGTGGTATTGTGTGTGGAGGATGAATATGTAGCACTCTCAGAAGAGAGAAATGTGGAAGGAGAGAGGGTTGTAAGTGTAGGCTCTGGCGTGGATGTTGGCGGCGAAGTAGAGAAGAGTGTGGACGAGGCAGCAGATGGCAGCCTGGTGCTGAGAGCACTGCTGGGGGCAGGGAATGTTGTTGTCAGTGGGACTTCTGGGCTGCTGGTGGGGCTGGCCTCACTGGAGATGGAAGTCTTGGAGATGCTGGTGGTAGCAGGCATGACAGTGGTCTTTTCTGTGAAGATATATGGCACCACGTGCAGTACAGTTGTCTTTTTGTGGGTGGAGGTTGCTGGAAAGAAAGCATAGGTTGATTGAAGGAAAACATGGGAAGAGAAATGATGATGTCTGTTCCCAGACAGAAGCCCCAGGCTATGCATGTGGGGCGGTAGGATCTTGCCGCGCTCTTAACACTTGCTGGTCAAAAGGCAGGAATTGGCCACTGGCTCCTTTCCCACCCTAGAAAGGTAAGAACAATGTCTCAGAGCTGCCCTCCAGCACCAGAAAACGAAGAGGTAGAAGGCTACCTCACTCTGGAAGAGGAAACTCTGCATGTGTCTGTTTCCATTCAAGACACTGGCACAGGGCACTGTCTGCCTGCTCCAACGCAGGCAGGGTGTTCTCTCATAGAGAATGGACTCCAAGGAAGAAATGAAGTTCCTCCCCAACCAGAATCACAGCACAGACCCAGCAACTCGCCACAGGTCCCAAGAGTGACAGTGCTAAAACCAATGGGCAAAGGAGGGAAACAACAAAGTGGTGTGTGCTGAATGGTAGGAATGTAGGGTGAGAACTGGGAAGAGCAAACACACCACCTTGAAGAGCAGGAGGAATACATACCGGGAAGAGATGTGGTCCGGACTGTCGAGGATATAGTTGAGAAGGGAGAAGATGCAGATGATGGCAGCAGGCTGGTTTTGGCTGTGGAGAGAGTGGAGGATGCAGGTGTAGGCGACTCTGTTGGAGCACTGGTTGTTAGGGGAGAGAGTTTGGGCCTTAGGGTCGTAGGCGTGGACTTTGGTGTGGAAGTTGGGAGCAATGTGGAGAAGAGCGTAGATGGCGCAGTGGATGGTAAGCTAGTGCTGAGAGTGCTGCTGGGGGCAGAGGATGTTGTTGTCAGTGGGACTTCTGGGCTGCTGGTGGGGCTGGCCTCACTGGAGATGGAGGTCTTAGAGGTGCTGGTGGCAGACACAGTGGGAGTAGTCTTCTCCGTGGTGACTGACGGCACAATGTGTGGCACAGTTGTCATTTTGTGAGTGGATGCTGCATAAAGAAAGCACAGCTCAGTTGAGAGTGGCAGGGCAAGAAAAAAATAGCAGAAGAGATGAGCTGTTCTCATGGAGAAACCTTCGGGCATGCATGTGGGTAATAAGGTATGGAGCATGCCACAGTGCTGTGCAGCATGCCTCAGAAACAGCTAAAGCACTGCTGTACTACCAGCACGGATGATCACAAAGCAGAACATCAGGCTAGCTGCTCCTAGGAGGAAAGGATGTTCCACCCCAACTCAAAGCAGGGCATAGTCCCAGTACCTCAACATATGTCCCAGGAACAACAGTGACAAAAGCAGAAGGTAAGGAGGGTGATAACAACATGGAAGGTGAACACTACATGGTTTGTGCTGTGAGGTAGGAAACAGAGGCAAGAACTGGGAAGAGCAGGCAGAGCAGTAGGAAGGACTAAATGCAGACTTACAGGGTTGCAATGTGCTCAGTATTGTCAAAGGCACAGTTGAGAAGGGAAAAGAAGTAGATGATGGCAATGGGCTGGTTTTGGCTGTAGAGAGTGCCGAGAAGATGGGTGAAGGTGACTCTGTTAGAGCACTGGTTGTCAGGGAAGAAGGGTTGGGCCGTAAGGTCGTAGGCATGAGCTTTGTTGTGGAGGATGGGAGTAAGGTAGACTGTGTGGACGGAGCAGCAGACAGCAGCCTGGTGCTGAGAGTGCTGCTGAGGGCAGGGGATGTCATTGTTAGTGGGACTCCTGGGCTGCTGGTGGGGCTGGCTGCACTGGAGATGGAAGTCTTGGAGGTGCTAGTGGAAGATATAGTGGGGGTGGTCATCTCCGTGATGATATATGGCACCATGTGCAGCACAGTTGTCGTTTTGAGGGTGGAGGTTGCTGCAAAGAAAGCTTAGGTCAGCTGAAGGTTGAGGAGTAACAAGTAAAGGGTAAGGAGGCTGGCTGTTCCCAGGCAGAAGCCCTGAGCTAGGGATTTGGATCAATAAGGTAGGACTGTGCCACACGGACTACCTCCCTCTGCAGGAAGATGGGGTAAAAACAGTGCCTCAGGGCTACCCTTCAGTACCTCAGCTACCTCCTCCTCTTCCTGGAAGAGGAAACTCTGCATGTGTCTGTTTCCATTCAAGACACTGGCACAGGGCACTGTCTGCCTGCTCCAACACAGGCAGGGTGTTCTCCCATACATAATGGACTCCAAGGAGGAAATGAAGTTCCTCCCCAACCAGAATCACAGCACAGACCCAGCAACTCGCCACAGGTCCCAAGAGTGACAGTGCTAAAACCAATGGGCAAAGGAGGGAAACAACAAAGTGGTGTGTGCTGAATGGTAGGAATGTAGGGTGAGAACTGGGAAGAGCAAACACACCACCTTGAAGAGCAGGAGGAATACATACCGGGAAGAGATGTGGTCCGGACTGTCGAGGATATAGTTGAGAAGGGAGAAGATGCAGATGATGGCAGCAGGCTGGTTTTGGCTGTGGAGAGTGTGGAGGATGCAGGTGTAGGCGACTCTGTTGGAGCACTGGTTGTCAGGGAAGAGGGCTTGAGCCTCAGTGTTGTAGGTGTAGGCTTTGGAGTGGAGGGTGAGGGCAAGGTGGATAAGAGTGTAGATGGGGCAGGTGTTTGCAGCCTTGTGCTGAGGGTGCTGCTGGGGGCAGAGGATGTTGTTGTCAGTGGGATTTCTGGGCTGCTGGTGGGGCTGGCCTCACTGGAGATGGAGGTCTTGGAGGTACTGACAGAAGACGTGGTGGGGGTGGTCTTCTCTGTGGTGATATATGGCACCATGTGCAGCAGAGTTGTCATTTTGTGGGTGGTTGCTAGAAAGAAAGCAGAAGAATCAGTTGAAGGGTAACCAGGGAAGGAAAAGGAGAATGGCTGCTCCTGGGCAGAAATTCCAGGCCAGGCAAATGGGCAATAAGTATAGGCCTATGCTGTCCTGACTCTTGCTGGTCGAGAGGCAGGAATTTGCCAGTGCCTCCTGCCCTTTCTCTCTCCATATTCTGCTGCTGCTCAGAAGAGTAGGAGAGAGCTCTTCCAAGTAGAAGCCCTCCAGCACCTCAGCACCCTCTGCTTTTCCTCAGAAATTGAGCCTTTCTGCACATCCCTTTATCCAGCCAAGTCACTGATAGATCGTCCTGTCTTCCTGTTTCATGGAGCACAGAGCAGGTTCCAAGTGTGAGACCTGTGCCCCAGCACGATAACTCCAGTACCTGGAGGGGAGAAGATGCTGAGAGGGCCAAAGAAAATGGCAGCTCATGTTGACTCTAGATGACTTCTCGGACCCTGCTCAGCCACTGGCTCAGTTCCCCTCATGAGAAAGGGGGGAAAGAACTGGAAAGGCAAAAGAAGGGAAAGACTCAAGTGTCAAAACACAGAAAGAGGAATAACTGAATAGAAAAATGTACAACAGAAATTAACGTCCAAGTGATGCAAAAACAATTGCTCACCACCTCTTACCAAGCACACTGAGGTTATACCAGCCTTTGAGGAATGGCTTTTTTGAAAAATCTCAGCTCTGATCTTATTGCTGACTATGAATTTGTATGGCATGGAATATCTCATTGGACAGCTGGCATCAGCTGTGAAAGCTGTGTAACTCTCACCATATTGCCCAATCCTAGCCCAGAGAGATGCCAGAGAGAGAAACAGACTTGTTCATGATGTGCCAGCACACTTCATAAAGATCTAAAGCATTACTGTGGTATCAGTGCTGTTAAGTCAAAAAGCCAAAGCAAAGCATCAGTTGGGTTCCAAGGAAGAAAAGCTCAATCCAAGGAGCATGGGAAGAATCAAGACAGTCCTTGGGATGTCAACACATGTCCTATGAGTGACAATGTAAAAAGCAGCAGGTAAAAAGGGTGACAATCAAAGAGGGTGACAACTGTGTGGTTTGTGCTGTAAGGTAGGAATGTACAGTGGGAAGACCAGGCAGAGCAGTGAGATGGGCAGGAGGGAGACTTACTGGGATATGATGTGCTCATTGCTGTTGAGGAAACAGTTGAGAAGGAAGACGGAGACAGTGACAGCAGGCTGGTTTTGGCTGTGGAGGGTGTGGAGGATGCAGGTGTAGGCGACTCTGTTGGAGCACTGGTTGACATGGAGGAGGGCTTGGGCCTCAGGGTGGTAGGCCTGAGCTTCGTTGTGGAGGAGAGTGTGGAGGGAGCAGCAGATGGCAGACTTGTGCTGAGAGTGCTGCTGGGAGCAGAGGATGTTGTTGTCAGTGGGATTTCTGGGCTGCTGGTGGGGCTGGCCTCACTGGAGATGGAGGTCTTAGAGGTGCTGGTGGCAGACGCAGTGGGAGTAGTCTTCTCCGTGGTGACTGACGGTACAATGTGTGGCACAGTTGTCATTTTGTGAGTGAATGCTGCATAAAGAAAGCACAGCTCAATTGGGAGTGGCAGGGCAAGAAAAAATAGCAAAAGAGATAGGCTGTTCCTATAGAAAAGCCTTAAGGCACGAATGTAGGCAGTGAAATAAGACCATGTCACAACAGCTCTCCCTGAGCAAGAGTCAAGGAAGGGCCAGTGGCTTCTGCCCTTTCCCTCCCCATCCTCCTCCTGTCCAGAACGTTGCAGCAAGGACAGCACTTTAAGGGTGCCCTCTGGCACCTCACTACCCTCTGTATCTCACTGGAAGAGGAGCCTCTCCACATGTGCCTGTCTCAGCCAAGACATAGGCAGAGGGCACTGCCTACATGCATCAAGCTGAGTATGGCACGCTCCAGGTGAGAAACCAGTGCCCCAAGTGAATTCCCCAAATCCCTGATGACAGAATGCTGAGAGGGCCTTAGGGAAGGGCAGCCTGTGGTGAATGGTGAATCCTCATTAGCAGCTAAGCCTTCACTCAGCTGCTCACTCCATCCAAACAAGCAGAACACCACAAATACCACAAGCAAAAATGCCACCATCAGTGGGCAAAGGAGAGTGACAATAAATCGGTGTACACTGTAGACCAGAAATGAAGAGCAAAAACTGGGAAGAGCAGGCAGAGGAATGAGAAGGGCAGGAGGAAGACTTACTGGGTTGCGATGTTCTCATTGCTGTGGAGGACATAGTTGAGAAGGTGGAAGATGTTAATGACAGCAGTGGACTGGTTTTAACTGTGGAGAGTGTGGAGGAAGCAGGTGTGAAGAACTCAGTTTGAACACTAGTCACTGGGGAAGAGGGCTTGGGCCTTAGTGTTGTAGGGGTGGACTTCATTATGGAGGTTGGAGGAGAGGAGGTGACTGTGGATGGGGCAGCAGATGACAGCCTAGTGCTGGGAGCACTGCTGGGGGCAGTCAGTGTCGTTGTCAGTGGGACTTCTGGGCTGCTGGTGGGGCTGGCCTCGCTGGAGATGGAGGTCATGGAGGTGCTGGTGGTAACAGGTGTGGCAGTAGTCCTCTCCGTGATGATATATGGCTCCACGTGCAGCACAGTTGTTGTTTCATGGGTGAAGGCTGCAGGAAAGAAAGCATTAGTTGGTTAAAGGATTACAAGGAAAAAGATAGGAAGTAGGCTACTCCTAGACTGAAGCCCCAGCCTATACAGAAAGGCAGTGAAGTATGACCTTGCTGCACTGACAGCTGCTGGGCAATTGGCAGGAATTGGCCACTGGCTCCTGCCCTTTTCCCCCCCCTCAGCAAGGTGAGATAAGAACAATGCCTCAGGGCTGCCCTTCAGCACTTCAGCTAACTTCTCCTCTTCCTGGAAGAGGAAACTCTGCATGTGTCATGTCCATTCAAGACACTGGCACAGGGCACTGTCTGCCTGCTCCAACACAGGCAGGGTGTTCTCCCATACATAATGGACTCCAAGGAAGAAATGAAGTTCCTCCCCAACCAGAATCACAGCACAGACCCAGCAACTCACAACAGGTCCCAAGAGTGACAGTGCTAAAACCAATGGGCAAAGGAGGGAAACAACAAAGTGGTGTGTGCTGAAAGGTAGGAATGAAGGGTGAGAACTGGGAAGAGCAAACACACCACCTTGAAGAGCAGGAGGAATTACATACCGGGAAGAGATGTGGTCCAGACTGTCGAGGATATAGTTGAGAAGGGAGAAGATGCAGATGATGGCAGCAGGCTGGTTTTGGCTGTGGAGAGTGTGGAGGATGCAGGTGTAGGCGACTCTGTTGGAGCACTGGTTGTTAGGGGAGAGAGTTTGGGCCTTAGGGTCGTAGGCGTGGACTTTGGTGTGGAAGTTGGGAGCAATGTGGAGAAGAGCGTAGATGGAGCAGTGGATGGTAAGCTAGTGCTGAGGGTGCTGCTGGGGGCAGAGGATGTTGTTGTCAGTGGGATTTCTGGGCTGCTGGTGGGGCTGGCCTCACTGGAGATGGAGGTCTTAGAGGTGCTGGTGGCAGACACAGTGGGAGTAGTCTTCTCCGTGGTGACTGATGGCACAATGTGTGGCACAGTTGTCATTTTGTGAGTGAATGCTGCATAAAGAAAGCACAGCTCAGTTGAGAGTGGCAGGGCAAGAAAAAATAGCAAAAGAGATAGGCTGTTCCTATAGAAAAGCCTTAAGGCACGAATGTAGGCAATGAAATAAGACCATGCCACAACAGCTCTCCCTGAGCAAGAGTCAAGGAAGGGCCAGTGGCTTCTGCCCTTTCCCTCCCCATCCTCCTCCTGTCCAGAATGTTGCAGCAAGGACAGCACTTTAAGGGTGCCCTCTGGCACCTCACTACCCTCTGTATCTCACTGGAAGAGGAGCCTCTCCACATGTGCCTGTCTCAGCCAAGACATAGGCAGAGGGCACTGCCTACATGCATCAAGCTGAGTATGGCACGCTCCAGGTGAGAAACCAGTGCCCCAAGTGAATTCCCCAAATCCCTGATGACAGAATGCTGAGAGGGCCTTAGGGAAGGGCAGCCTGTGGTGAATGGTGAATCCTCATTAGCAGCTAAGCCTTCACTCAGCTGCTCACTCCATTCAAACAAGCACAACACCACAAATACCACAAGCAAAAATGCCACCATCAGTGGGCAAAGGAGAGTGACAATAAATCGGTGTACACTGTAGACCAGAAATGAAGAGCAAAAACTGGGAAGAGCAGGCAGAGAAGGGCAGGAGGAAGACTTACTGGGTTGCGATGTTTTCATCGCTGTGGAGGACACAGTTGATAAGGGGGAAGAAACAGATGGCAGCAGGCTGGTTTTGGCTGTAGAGGGTATGACAAATGCAGTTGTAGGTGACTCTGCTGGAGCACTGGTTGTCAGGGAAGAGGGCTTGAGCCTCAGTGTTGTTGACGTGGGCTTTGGAGTGGAGGTTGAGGGTGAGGTGGAGAAGAGAGTAGATGGAACAGGAGATGACAGCCTGGTGCTGAGAGTGCTACTGAGGGCAGGGGATGTTGTTGTTAGTGGGACTTCTGGGCTGCTAGTCGAGGTGGCTTTGCTGGAGATGGAGGTCTTGGAGGTGCTGGTGGTAGACATAGTTGGTGTGGTCTTTTCTGTTATGATATAAGGCACCACGTGCAGTACAGTTGTCTTTTTGTGGGTGGAGGTTGCTGAAAAGCAAGCACAGGTCCTTTGAATGTTGAAGATTAACAAGTGAAGGGAAATGAGGCAAGCTTTTCCCAAACAGAAGTCCCAGGCTATGTGTGTGGTGAGGTAGGATCTTGCTGCACTGACCTCTGCTGAGGAAGAGATAGGAATTGGCCAGTGGCTCCTGCCCTTTCACCCCCAGGAAGCTGGGGTAAGAACAATGCCTCAGGGCTGCCTTCTATGTCAGCACCCTCTGCCATTCTCTGGAAGAAGAAACTCTCTGCATGTGTTTGTGTCCATTCAAGACGCTGGCACAGGACACTGTCTGCCTGCTCCAACATAGGCAGGGCATTCTCTGATAGCAGCAATGCCAAAAACAGTGAGCACAGAAAGAGTGAAAACCACCTGAAGGGTGACAACCCTGGAGTGCATACTGTACATCAGAAATGAAGGGGAAGTACTAGAAAGGCAGTGAGAAGGAGTAGAATTGGGAAGGATTAGGGGGAGACTTACCGGGATGTGATGTGCTCAGTACTGTTGAGGATACAGTTGAGTAAGGGGAAGATGCTGATGACGGCAGCAGGCTGGTTTTGGCTGTGGAGGGTGTGGAGGATGCAGGTATCAGCGACTCTGTTGAAGCACTGGTTGTTGGGGAATAAGGCTTGGGTCTTAGCGTTGTAGGAACTGTTTTTGGCATGGAGATTGGAGGCAAGGTGGAGAAGAGTGGAGATGGGGCAGGAGTTAGCAGCCTGGTGCTGAGGGTGCTGCTGGGGGCAGGAAATGTTGTTGTCAGTGGAATTTCTGGGCTGCTAGTGGGGCTGGCTTCACTGGAGACAGAGGTCTTGGAGGTGCTGGTGAAAGATGTGATGGGGGTAGTCTTCTCAGTAGTGAGAGGTGGCACAGTTGTCTTGGAGGCTGCCATTGGAAATCAGAAGTTGATTGGTCTTGTTATTACACATGCTAAAGGCAAGTGACACAAGTATTTCTTATGTTAAAATCTCTGCACGAGGGTATGGACAAGAACTGCAATATTGGAACCCAGTAACATCTTTTGCTTTAAATCAGAAAGAATGAATGGGGTTATGATGCATAGAATTTCTCATTCCACCAACCTTCCCCCCCATCATGGCAGGCTATTATTCATTTAGAAGAACACCCTTCATCAGTTTGTTTCTGACTGGTCATCTTGGAATTTTTAGAGGGGAAGAGGTATCTGTGCTTATACTACCAGTAAGTTAGTTCAATATGGATCATGTCTGTTTCATAGTGTGTTGGAAAGGGTTCCTGGAACAACTGAGGCTACTGATGGAACAGGCATTAATAACTCTTATCTCTTTCCTGACCAGAGCACCGCTACGAGAGGAGGGCCTGTGTTAACTGGTCTCCAACTGCTAGCTGTTGGGCAGAAACTCAGACAAGTCTGTAGGGTGATAAAGCCCTGTGCCCCAGAGTCAAATGCCTGAAGGGGTAAGGGAGAAGGATGTAGTTAAGGGCAACGTGACTGCCTGAGTTTGAGTCCCGTGGCAAGAGCAATAGAAATAGAAAATGAATATCAAAACTGAAATTTGTGGAACATGACACTTAGAAGAAAAGGGTGGGAGCTTGAAGGAGCAGGCAGCAGCATGAATCAGGGCAAAAGGAAGCCTTACCTGGATGTGATGGTCTCAGCCGTGTTGAGAATGGAGATGAGGGGGAAGAAACAGATACAGCTGAAGTGGCAGGTAAAGAGCTGGGGGTCAGAGATAATCTTGTCAGCGCAACTTCTGGACTGCTGGCCTCTGTGGAGACAGAGGTCTTGGAGATGCTGCTGGCCAGTGTCACAGGAGTGGTCTTCTGTGTGATGAGATGTGGTACAGCGTGTGGCGTGGTTGGTCTTTTGTGGGTTACAGCTACTGGGAGGAATGCACAAATAAATTGAAGGTGGTAGGACAAGAAAGGAAGGTGGAGGGAATGCAAAGATCCTAGGCAGAAGACACGGGCTGGGGATGGGGCACAAAAGGCAGGCTGGGATTTCACTCAGTCTTACTGGGCAGAAGGGAAGAACAGACCAGTGGCTTCATCCCTCACCTTCCCCTTTCTGCTTCTCCCCAGGATATGGGGTAAGAACTGGACCAATTCAGTACCCTCTGCATCTTCCTGGACCTGAGGGAAGCAGAAGATCCTCTCCAGATTTGTGCATCTCCCTTAAAGGCACTCCAAGTTGGGCATGGATATCCCAAGAAAACGCTAGGTAAGTGGAACAGAGTCACAGGCCAATGACAGCTCTCAGCTCATTCTTAGTCACCTACTGAGACTCGGTAGTGCAGAGCGGTTGCTTGATTTCCCTCACTCTCTCTAATGTAAGGAAAAATGGATATTCAGTAATGCTCGATGGCTGGGAAGGTGCCTAATTAAAGTGGGTTGTGACACCTTCTCAGACTAAGCCGACATTGCTGGCAGAAGGAGACCTGGATGTATGCACCCCAACAGTACATGCGAGAGATGTGTGGACTGGGAGATAGTATGGAGGTGCCTTTTCACTACAGCTGACTTCTCCCTGTATGCTGTCCCACCCTCTGGTGTCAGTTGCTGATCTAGGTATACAGCAATAGAAGAAGCTGTCATAGTTGACATACAGAGTACTTGACATCCCAAAGTGTCATTTCATTTGTGATAGACAGGATTTATGTTTTTTGGAGAAGTTGTCTAAGGAGAACGCACACCTGAATGTTTGTGGGTCTTTGAAAACTCACTTCAAAGCACAGAGAGATTTTGTCTTAATCTACTTCCTTGGAGGAAGTGAATTGGTAGAGAAAGGCCTCTGAGAGAAATGTTAGTTTTAAGATCTTATTCAGATGTCCAATGCTTGCTTCAATGGCAGGACACAGAAGTTTTCATTTTTATTACAATTCTTCAGTCATCATTTTCCTTTCTCACAAATATGCCATTTTAAGACACCTAGTAAGAATGACTGTTCTTTTTACACTTACCTACTGTTGTTAATTCAGGCTTGCTGAAAGTTGCGATCTGAGATGTAGTATAAGGTATTGAGATAGTTGTCATTTCTTTTTTCACAGTAGTCTCTAAGAGTGGTGTGGTGAAACTTATTTTTTCTGTCTCTACTGAAGCAGTGGTTGCTGAGGCAGTAGGTGTAGATTTTGGTTCAGTGAAGATGGTTCTTTTCGCTGAGGTAGTTATGGAAGGTGCAGTTACTGTTGTGGTCATGCTTGGCATAGTAAAAATTGATGTTGTATGTTCTTTTGGAGTAAAGGTAAGGAATATCATGTGAGTAATCAATTCATGTAACAGTTAAAATAGACAAAACATGAAAAAGCTACCCATGTTGTCAAGACCTAGTTTTTGCCCTGGATTTTTTAATGTTTTGCATGTCATTGTTTGTATTTATGTTCTCATAATCTAAACTGCACCTTTTCCTACCTGTATTTGTTTTCTCTTACCTCATATCTTTGTTCTCATTTTGTACATCTTTTTCTATTATATCCTATGATTTCCTATAATCATTCTTCATACAATATTTCTAAAAGTTAGCTTTGTTGTCACTTATTAGCAAAAGCCTCTATGGGCTTCACCCAAATATATAAGGCTAACCTTATATTCTGAATTAGCCTTCCATAATCTGTATTACAAAACTAAATAACATCATACTGTAGGATGACTTGTCCCAGTTCTTGTCCTGCAATGTGGGACCTCTTTTTGCCTCTGTTTTTTCTGATAGCCTAGGTCCAGGATGGCTTTTTAGTAGGAGTGCACGTTGGTGGAAAGCTGCATGCTATTATGAGTATCCACAAATCATATATTCAGAAAGTAATTTATGCTGGAGAAGCCATCCTGCTGCGAGCAGGATCCTAGAATAGTAGTCACTGCACTGATACCTCTGTGATTTTGCCTTGAAACCTGCTTACATTATTATTCAGATTTTTGAGACTGGGTGCTATTTGAACATGACTGTGTTACTGAACCAGCTGTGTAATGGAGGCTGAATCTGAACTAACAAATCCAATTGGAGCTGAGATGGCTCACTGCTCGCTTCTAATGTTCTTCTCAGATGAGTCACACAAGTTATTTGAGTTGCATTTCTAACCGGTCATCTGTATCCTTTCTCTTTCTCTTTCCACACACTTTCCATCCATACTTCTGAACATTTTTGGTTTACAAACTGCCTTCTGGAAGCCTACTTTACCTACCTTCTAATCTGCAGTCTTTTGCTTGGATGTTGAGACAGCTTGCAATGCCTTCCTAGCAGAATGATAGCTGAACTCTATATAGAATGTGTTTGATGTAATTTGTTTTAGACAGTAATACAAAAACTTACCAGTTGTTGATTTTATTGTGACAAGAGGTGATGATGATGAAGTTCTTGAGACTGTGATTTTTGAGGTTACAGGTGGATTTGTGGTCTCAGTCAGTACAGTAGATGCAGAAGAAGTGCTAGGTGATGTTGGTTGGGTAGCTGTGGGTAATGTGACTGAAGTAGAGACTCTTGTTTCTTTAGGCTGCATTGCTGTTACTAAGAGGAAAAAAATCAAAATCAGAGGATAAGAAATAATTATTCATAATCTATTGAAATATTCCTATAGAAATTGTAAATTATTTTTAGAATAAAAAACTATTACCAGTAGTAACAACTGAAAATATCTCTTACCTTAATTTCAAACAAAATATTTAAGAAAATTCACCGATCTATTCCTTTATTGTTATTTGCAGTGAATACATTGAATAGGGATTCTTGCAGAAGCTTTATTCAGAAAGCCACCACTGTACCTTTTTCCCAATAACTCTCATTTTCATTAATGAAAGTAAAGAAATTGCTAACAAAGATCAGTAAATACAGGTTTCTTTCCTGGATCAGGCTACTGAGGCTTGATGTACTTGGTCATGCGCTTCCAAGACCCCCATCCTAAACTGTTAAGTGTTATAAAGCCAATCACCATTTAAAATTGTAGTGAAAATTTTGTGTGATTTTGTCTATCAGGGAGAAGACAGAAATCCATATACACAAACAAAGAAATTTCATTACTAATATCTGGAAGTGCCTCAGTGTACACAAATATTTCTGGGAATTTTTTGTGATAATTATGATACTGACATTTTGTTATTGCATCTTATGCATTAAAAACTGATGATGCCATTATATCAAGCAAAAAAAAGGATACTTCTCATCTCAGAAACACATATCAGGACATACATCACCGAGTAAGTACTTGTTCAATCAACTGCTTAAACTAACCTGTTGAAGGTGAAGAAGTTTCAGGTGTAGTACTAATACTTTCATCTCCTGGGACATAAAAGTAGAACAGGTTAAATTCTTAGTTGGAAGTGCATTAAGAATATTCCAAATAAGGCAAATTTCAGATTGGAAGAACAATAAAGTCTTTTTAAAGGATTGTGCTAATTAGTGTGATAATCCTGAAAATCCTTGTTACTACATATTTCAGTGGTAAGCTTCGTATGAAAGTACTTAAAAAAATAATGAAAAAATTAATACAACTCACAATACAAATAAACATGAGCACGTTTCTCCTGTCTTTCTTATGAGTTTTATGCTTAACGGCACTTCACTTTCCAGGGATAATGGAAATGTTTTTTTGAGTGTAAATGAGATCAATAGCTGAAATTCTGGTTTCACAAGTAAGAATTCTGTTAAATGAAATAAACAACTGTAATTGAGGTGTTTTTTTGTAATTTCACATATTCATGGAAATCCAAATTGTGCAGCTGGAGTCCATCCACAACATTATTTACTATGAAAGGTTTACAGAGTAGGACACCATACGGTAATAAATCTTAAGTTAAAATAATTTTAAAAACCCACAGAACTTACAGGGAATAGCTAAGTAAAGTCTACTAATTTTACATACTAATAGTACAACAATAAGATTATATTGAAGAAAAGTTATACAGGGATGAACACTCGTCATTAACTGAGAAGTAACTACGGAAAATATCTTCTTGGTCAACACTCAAAGGTTTTAGCTACTGTAAAGAAAGAGGATGAGCGTACAGGGTTCTACTTACCACATGGCATGCATTTTTCTTTCTCATAGTCAAAATATTCATCATGAGAGCAGTTGTAACAGCCTGAAGAAAAGGAAAGATTAAATTCATTTTACATTTCTCAGAGAACAGCGCTTAGCCTATACTATGTATAATCTAAAATCTTAAATTTCTATTATTAAGAAATTGTATTGATTGTAACTTCATACGTTCAAGTAAGCATCTCCAATGTGAACCTCAGAAAGAACTGCATACGTAGTAAATTCTGGGGGGTTCTCCAATTATGTTTGTTTGTCTAATAGAAATAATACTGTTCTCTCACACCTCTTTTTACCTAAGTAGTGGTTGTTTTAATTCAGCACAGGTCAGAGGATTTATCTTCGTAATAACCTGAGTTCAATATAAAGCCAGGTGTAGTACAGGTACTGAACAGATTATGCATTTATAGCGTTAGAGGTAATGTAAAGAAAGCAAAACTGTTTTAAAGGTAACATCAATGAAAACACTACTAACTGTGGTATGGCTGATAGGGAAAAAAAAACCATCATGGAAAATAATTATGTTACTGCTTTGTGGTTGAAAATAGTATAGCTTATTACCTTCAATGTTCACATATTTGTAGTATTGATTTGGACAATTACAAGGCCTGTAATGCCAGGTGCAGTTGACACTGGAGCCATAGGAATAAGCACCCCCACTTCCTGTTTTTCTGTGAGAATTGTAATACTCACAATAGACAGCTAGAAATGGCAAAACCAGAAGAAAGGTCAGAATTTTTCAAAGAGAGAATGTTGTTTTCAAAGGACTAAAGGGAGGACAAAATTTATCAGCAGCTTGAGTATAAAAAATTGTCACTGGAATTTTCAGTATCTCATGCAAATTGAAATTTGCTTTAGTGATGTAAGTTGTTTTCTTTCTTTGTGAATTAACTGTGCAGCAATTTCCATAATTTTAATGCATAATACAGTGAATACTGAAAAGAAACCATCAAAGATGATAACTTCAGCATTGATTTGTAACACCCTCACTCTCTCTCTTTTTCTCTATGTATGGTGTCTGGGACATACTGATATTTTTCTGTTTCACAGTGTTCTAGCCAACACAGCTGTCTTTATTCCCTCGACATTCACATAGAAGATGAATTCATCACAGACAAAAACAATAGTTTTTTACAATTTCATATTTTTTCTGCTTACAAACTGACTGTTCATCATACATTGACAGCAGAAAAAATAAAATGCCTTCTGTGGTTACTTCATTTTCTCTCCCATCATTCCACGGTACAAACAGACATAATATTTTGGTTGTTGAGCACAAAGGAAAAGTACAGATTTCAAAACTTAGGTGACTGAAGTCACCTATTTGTCCATAAAGAAAATGGAAAGGAGGAGGTGCATATATAAGCAATTTCTTGTGTTGCTATATTAATATACTCACATTAACAATGATTGTCTCTTCAACTGCCTTAAAGAAATCTTAAAGAAACTTACGGCAAAATTCAGGAGTCCTCCAGTCAATGCAGATGCCCTTATCTAAACATGCCATTGCATATACTGCAATGGCATCACACATGCATTCACAGTCACCTCCAATGTCACAACCACATGAGTCTCGGACACAGGCCTCATAATAGGGCATACGATTCACCTGTATTGGAAAATGAAGTAATGAATTTTCTGGGATTCTTTAGTGCCTATTTTTTCAGAAGATGTTTTTTCATAGGTCCTTCTTAGTACATGAGAAAGTCAAGAGAATCCGTTCCATTGAAGTGAGAGTAACTAGTATTTCCACTGAACACTTGTCAAAACAAGCCCACTTCAAAGAACTCTTTTTAACAAGAATGAAGATATTTTCCAACTAACAGTAGAAGCTGATGGGGTTTTTCCAGATATGTATGTCTAAATTCATATTGAACATACATTTAATCAGTTAAAAAAGAAAACAAAACAAAAACCACAAAAACCCACATCCATTCAGGCAGAAGTGCCTGAAGTTCACCAGCTGTACAGCTTCCATGGCTATGCATGACCATTGCAGAATTAGCCACGTTTATCACTTGTGGTCACTTCCTGAAAATGCACATCTTCCTTCAGAAAGCCTGGTTCTGATAAATATCATGATATACAAGTTACAATACATGGCTTATGAAGATCGATACATGACTTAAGAAAATAGCCTTGGGGAATTGGGGTTGTTTAGTCTAGAGAAAAGGAAGCTGAGGGGAGACCTCATTACTCTCTACAGCTACCTAGAAGGAAGCTGCAGTGAGGAGAGTGTTAATTTCCTTCTTCAAGTGAGAAGTGATAGGATGTGAGGAAATGGTCTCAGGTTGAGTCAGGTGAGGATTAGCTTGGATATCAGGAAGAATCTCTTCATGGAGAGGGTAGTCAAACACTGGAATGGGCTGCCCAGGGAAGTAGTGAAGTTGCCATCCCTGGAGGCATTAGAGAGACATGTGGGCATGACACTAAGGAAGATGGTTTAGAGATGGGACTTGGGAGGTTAGGTTAAGGGTTGGACTTGATGATCTCGAAAACCTTTTCCAGCCTCAATAGAGTGACTAATTTCTGATACTGAATTCTTTCTTCTTTCTCATTCCAGTACTTTTAATCAATCAGTTAATGTTCGTGTGTGGATTTTGTCCACAAAAGGACTGGTAAAGTGTAAATTAGAGAGGATGAAGATTAACATGAATGAGAGCCAGGAGATATTTTATATATGTTCTATTAGAACATTTTAGGTAAGAGAAAATCAAGTGCTGGAGTGTGAACATTTTGTGAGAATGCACATTATACCTATAGATAAAGAGAAGGCCTAACTAATTCTTACCTTATTGTGGCAGGCAGAAAAGACTTGACTGTTGATGATGGAACATGTCTTTTCTGCCCAAGCTTTACGATAAGGATTCTTGCTACAGGGGTCCACTACAAAGTATACATCCCCACAGAGAGGATTCTCTTTCCAAGAATTCACAAATTCCAGTTCATTTGATGCCACATACTTGCTTCGGGTTTCAAAATCATCTTTCATATTGCCATTATAGTTTCCACACAAACCACAGATAGTTTCCTAGATAAAATGAAAACACTGTCAGTTGATTACAACTACTTGCATTCCCTTTCAATTACTAGCAGTTTTCTCCTGCATTAGTAGTGACTGTGACCTGCAAATACTCTTATATGCTCTTTGCAAATTGTGCATGAGGTCCTGTTCATCTGCGGAGGTGTTGCTCCTCTGAAATGTAAGTTGACATAATTTAGAGACCAAATTTAACCAGAACACGCATTTGTTGCATAAAATACAAAATCTTAACTCAAAAAATTCCTGTAATGCCAAAGGATAATCACATTAAAAATCAGCCTTTAGTGAAAATATTTGCTGTTTTGGAGATAATGATAAATAGAAAATGAACTGCTAGTAACTTTGTCATCATGCAGAGTCAAGACAACTGTTGTTAACATTGTCGTTAATTGTTGACAACTGTCGTTAACATTGACAACTGTCGTTAACATTGTCGTTAACACTGACTAGCAGGTCAATGTGAATTGAAGTGCTGTTTACTAAAGAAGTTATTCTGCAATACCTGTGTTTCCCTGGAGATCTTGATGAAGAAGTTCATGTGCTTATTCCATATAAGAGTCATGTTATATTTTCCCGGGATAATGATATCAAACATCAGGTGGAGGGCGTTCTTTTTCACATTATACTTCACTTGAAGATTTTTCCCAGAAATAGAGTAGGTTTCATCTCGCAGTATGATAGTCAAATTCTGGAAGAAAAGTTGTGCATATTTTATAAATTATCAAGTTTTTTTTTTTTTCTTTTTTTTTTTTTTACTTTCCATGAATCATCGTTGCAGATCAGGTACTGTGCTGCTACAGACAATCTTGTCATTTTTTACAGTAGCCAGAAACTTCCGAATAACTTACTGTCAGCAGCAATGAAGATCTTAAAAGGTAAGCGAGTTTCCTTGGGTTGTCACCCTATCTTAAAATGATTGGCTTTTATTTCCTTTGGATTTTTTTTTATTTATATGCAAATGTTCATAAGAAATATTAAAAAATATGTTGTTTCAGTCTCATTGTTAGGTATACTAGAACTCTGATCACATTTTATGCATGTATTACAGCCAGCCAGCCATCTGCAGCCAGCAGAGTAGAGGAGGTCTATCTTCATGTATTAGGAAAAAAAGAAAGGTTGCAGAGAAAGTCAGTATATCCCTTGGGCTCTTCTACTCTCTCCTCTCATGTGTACTTTAAAAGATAACTCCCAACATACCATAGTGTTTCAAATCTACAGAATCAGTAAAAAGGTTTGTATGGAGTATGCACTTAGGAAACTAGATCCTAAGTGCAGCACTGGTGAACTAAAACTGCCAATACACAGCAATGTGGCAAACGTGTACTGATTGCGGTGACTGTTCATTGGGGTAAAACCTCAGCTGTCCATAAACTTCTCTCTGATTATAATGTAAGACTTAAAGGTGAGAAGATAATACTGTGCATTGGTGTTCAAGTATAGGTGAGAACTGCAAAACTTACTAACAGTAAAATGAAGATCTTACCCCAAGGTAAATGCTGATGGATCTAGAGCATGTAACCCCTGATTTCCCACAAATGACATTCTCAGTAACAATTTTAAAAGAGGAAAGAGGTCTATTAACATTGCAGCCATCCTAAAAAAATAAAAAAATAAAAAAAAATGAAAACACACAAAAAGATTTAATAGACATTGTGTCTGAAGTCTCCCAGCTTACAAGCATGAAAAAGTATAGAAAGCTCAAACACATTGTGACTGTGATTCTGCCTTTCAGTACAGCGGGCCATCCTTATTTAGTCTCATAAGAGAGACAGTCCGTCTGTGAATGTCTTAAAATCCACTGCTGGCTATTAATAGATAGATCCTAGAATATTTTATGGTTTTGGTAGCTGAACCATTCTATTCCTTGTAGTACCCACATATTTGTAGTCAGAAGGGGAAAAGTTACTACTGAATCACAGTTCTTTAATTGTTTTGGAAGGTAATAGTGATGACCTCTGATTCAGTAGACAAACTGACATCACTTCACTGAAAGACACAGTTGGCTGGTACAGAAGATGTACACATCAATGACTTAAAATGTTATTTCATCTAAAATTGGTTTCATGTGCATTAAAATTTTCATTTGGGGAACTAAACACTTTTTATTTTAAAATTGTAAATATATTGTATAGATGCATCCCAGGATACTTTCATCAGCCCTCTAAAACAAGGTATTTCTTGATACTAGGATACAGCCAAAAGCATCAGTAAGATGCAGATTACCATAGCTAAAATGTATTCACAGTTGCCATCAAACACAAAACGCTGTCCATCAAAAGTGGTGATATGGCCTTCTCCATAAAGATTACATGTTGAGGAACATCTTGATTTCTGAACACATTTCCATTTGCCTTTTCTGCAAGTGCTGAGAGTAAACAGAGAAACCATAATTAGATTCCAAAGAAATACCACCTTATTTCTTTTTACATGCATATATTTTTATAGATATGACATTCATTTAAATAGTCTGGTGCACACTGTGACCAAGTCACATTTAATATAGGAACCATACATAAAAGTTACAGATTGCTAAGAAAATTAATTAATGATGAAGAAGATACGTTAAGTATCTTTTGCTTTCTTTTCCTTTGAAGAAAGAACATAAGTTCATTCATTTCAGTTGCTTATGAGAAAAGATGTCACAGTTATGTATGCTTTGGGTGCTGGTGTTTTTAATATTACATTAAAAACAGAAATTGAACAAAGTACTCTGAGAATGCAGCTAAAGAGATGCAAGTAATCTTTCTGGGAGGCTGTTTTTATCTAAAGAAAGGGAGGAAGACAGTGCTCACCTTTATTTAGGTGGAGTTGATAATTCGTGACCTTGTGCAGTTTACAGTTAAAGTCCCTAATGCATGCCCTTATTCCCTGGATATAGAGGTGGCATAAATATCCCTGAAGCCTATACAGCTGACTAGTAGATCATTACTCTTTCGTTTGTACATATTTATTGTCAGAATCGTGTATACAAACATACTGGCAAATTTTTTAGCTTCTCTTTACCACCTCTATGCTTTGTCACTGTATTCCTTCTGTTCAGCTTTCAGCTTTTGCCACTTCCTACTTTCCTATCAACTAAATGCTTTTGTTATATACCTGCACAGATTAGTGAAACTGAGGTTCAGCAGTGGAAAATGGTTTGACTCTTACCAGATTTCACATTCAGTTTGGATCTGTTCACCTTTTCCATATGAGAGGCCTCCATATTCACAAGGACACTCCTCAGGCGGAACACACCTGCCATCAAGATTTTCATATAGCCCATCAGCACAGACACAGCCTGATTCACATTTTGTAGGAATCTGGTAAAGACCAACAGATTAGAAAATGAAAAGGGACACAAGATGCATTTTATCTTGTGCATGACTCACATAAAGGGTGAATCTATACTCAGTTCTATCTTTTATTTTATTTAAATGTTATGATTTTCCTTATGCCAATATACTAATCAATTTAACTACTTTCATTGAAGTTACAAGGTATACCTACTAAACGTACTCGAAGACTTTGAGAAATGTCTATCATTGCTAACAAACTTTCAGACAAACAGAGCACAGTATAAGCTTCTTTACTATCAAGGTAGCCTATGACATTACAGTTCTTTAAGTCAGTCTGTTTCCTTATTATAAAAGGAAAAGAAAACTCTAGAAAGATAGATCCACCTAACTTAGGTCTCCTGCACTCCACAATCATCAACAGCAGATACTTTGGAAAGAATGGAACAGAAAGCATATACTACATGCTCTATGAGTTTCTAGTGATATGCAACTTATGGAGTACTTGAGCCAGAGGTGATAGTCATATATTTTAGAATCTTTAATGGATTTTTAATTTTTGTAATCCATTTAATTCAATTCCTTTGTTCACTTTTTGAATGTGTGTACTTTTTTATTGTCCACACTGTGGAAAAAAGACTGGTGATTGATCATATCATGTTAGAAGAAATATCTCCTCTCATTTCACTAGAGGAAACTGAATTCTGCCCAAGATTCTCAAGTTCTTCCTCTCCTACAGGATTAATATCACAGGGCTGTGAAACTTACGCATTCAATTCCAGTAGCCAGCATCTGACAAGTAGGGGCACATGTAGCGCCATACTTGTTTTCCAAGCTGTCAGAACATGATATATATTTCTTAGGAGCTTTGCAGCTCTCTATGAGAAAGGAACAAAAACAAACATGAGAGATTTTGAAATAACAATTTTATAGTGGAAAAGAATGTATTTCAAAGTAATAGCAGACTCATACCTGCAGGATTTTGAAGTTTGCCAGTGCAACTTAGCCTCCCATTAACACAGTAGCTGGAGAAAAAAAAAAAAAAAAAGAAAGAAAAAAAAAAAGGAATTTTGATGCAATTCTCTCCTAAGAAATAAATACAGATTTTCAGCAAAATGACTTCCTATTTTTCACCACTGGAAGTGTTTCATTTGTGTTACTGGCTTCAAAATGGAATGTGAATCAACTTGCCTTTCTTTACTATTGGTAGTACACAGAAACACTTGTTTTGAAAGTGAATGGTGAGCAATCTTGGTATTGATATACAACTGTACAGATGAGGTTAGCAAAATCTCCTACTACCTTCAACTAGGAATAATAAGATTTTACCTATTATTTTCTATTTTTTTTCCTTAAAGTTTCCAAGCATAAAGTGAGTCATATGTTTTCTGTTTAAGAATTTTTGTACTCCAGAAAGTGGCAAAAAGATTTCCAACATTCATTTGCTATTAAAAAATGTACTGGTTTTAGATGGGAGGGAGTTATTTTTCTTCATTGCAGTTATACAGTGAAATATTTTGGATTTGTGATCAAGATAGCATTGATAAACAAATGTTTTAGCTATTGTTGAATAATCTCAATGCTGCCTTTGCTTCTCATGCTGCCCCACCAGCAAGTAGGCTGGCAATGCATAAGAAGTTGGAAGGATCCACAGCTGGGGCATCTGACCCCAAATGACCATTCCATACCACATGACATTGTGCTAAGCAATAAATCTGGAAGAAAGAAGGAAAAAGGGTAGTCATTTGAAGTTATGGCATTTGTCTTCTCAAGTAATCAGAGAAAGCCCTGCTTTCCTGGAAATGGTTAATTATCTGTCTGCTGAAAAGCAGTAAATGAATTCCTTATTATGCTTTGTACTCAGCACTTCACTTATTAGATAAGTTTATTTTTACATATTAAAAACGAATACAGCTATTAAAATGTCTTTATATTGACCCATAAATTTTCTTGCTTTTGCCCTTCTGTCTTCCTCATCCTGCTGAGGAAGAGTGAGTGAGTGGCTGGGTGGTGCTCAGCTTCCTACTGTGGTAAGCCCACAAGAGAGACACTTGAAGACATTTCTTCTTCATCTCATATCTGTTTATCTTTAAATCTGATACACTTACCATGTTATCCCACCAGTCATTGTTGACTGATCAGGTAAGATGTACTTCCTATCTTCTAAATAGCAGGGACAATGAGATTTACGAACACATTCATTCTTGTGGTTCAGATACATCCCTTTAGGACAATTGCAGCCTTCAATTGGGATGTCAGTTGGGTGACATTCCAGGGTTGGGTTGGAGAGTGACAAGCACGTCCTTTCACATGCCTGAGTGTTGTAGCTGAATGTTTGATTGCCAGTACAAGTAATGGCTGTAAAACAAGAGGAGAGTGTATGCTGAACTTCATTTCCTTGTCTTTTTCCCAGTGAAAGATAACTGGGCTGACAGGAATGTGCTGCATATATTCTGTCAGTGACTTCAATACTTAAGGCTAGCTATTGCTTTTTTTTTCCTGAGGATGTGGAGCGGTAGTAAACAATATTTCAGAGCAGATATTCATATGTCTGCTTGGAAGTTTTTGAAGGTTGTATATCATCTTATTGCCTCTTTGTGTATCTTGGAATGAAATAATGCAGGGGGAAACTTTGCAGAAATATTTTTACACAATTCTGAAAGCCATTGGTTCATGTGAATGTGGCTTGTATACCTGCTAGTTGGTCTTGTAAAGTAATAAGTAGTTATTTTCTAATGGCTAATGTAGTTTTAAAATATTGTCTCATTCTTACTCAGTTTTTGTCACAGGTGAAGCAAACCTGGGCATTTTCTAGTAGATCCATATGTGTGCAATAGCCTGATGGCAGAAATGCATTCGTTGAGTTACTTACTGCAATTGTCCATACTGTTTCTCCAGTTCTCAAGGATTAAACCCATTGAACTGCATGTCCGTGCGTATGATCCCAGAGCAGAGCAAATATAAGGAAAGGTCTCCTCATAATTACAGGCTTGGTAGACGCACCTCTGAAACCCAACACAAGGGAACTATTCTGTTACTGGGAGCAGGCATTTGGAAGTACTAAATGTGCTGAACAGTACTGAGGTAAGTCAAGCAAAATACATGGCTCTGCATAACTAAAACAGATGAAAATGATCAGATTAATTGCCTGATAGATATGAGTAAAATATGCTTAGTACTGAAAAGATATAGTTTATTCAATGCTTTCCATTTTTAATTTTCAAAATGTTTCATGGAGATTGGCAAATATAATACCTTTAATTATACAGCAGGGAAAACCAGTACTTTGCATAGTTAAAATTTCTGAAAAGAAAAATTGCAACAAAAATATTTTCTCATTCTTAGAATTATAAAAAAATCTGAACTGGAAGGGACCCATGGGGATCATGGAGTCCACTTCTTGGCTCTACATAAGACCACCCCAATGTCAAATGATATGCCTGAGAGCGTGGTCCATGGAATTCTAGGGATAGGATTGGTAGCATAGGGCCAAATAGACTTCCATTCTAGTGGAGGTTTATTTAAAAAGAACATGCATGTTTCTTAGCTTCTATGCATTGCTGATCCAAATGAGTGGCATACTGTATATGAGCTCAGTCTGGTCCATCTTTGTACTTGCTCTGTATTCCATCTAACTTAATTTCCTACCTTATAGAAAGGAGTAGGGTTCACCACAGCATGGCATGTCTCAAACACTGTACCCTTCTTCGTTAGAATGGAGCAATGAGTCTCAGCAGATATTTCTGAGTAAAACAAAGTCATGAACATAAAATACCATTGAAAGTTAGGAGAAGGAGGAGATTTTGCCCTGCCAGTTATGGAATTAGAGGCTTGGAAGGGATCTCAAAGGCTTGTCTAGTTTATAGCCCTGCCAAAGAAATACCAGAAATGCTTATGTTAGCATTGACTAATGCCTGACTAACTATTGCTGAAGACCTCCATTAATAGAGATTTCTTAACATTCTGGGCAATCTGTTTGAATGCTTCATTATCCTAAAATTGTTTAGGTTGGAGAAAACCGTCAAGATCATTAAGTTAAACCATCAAATCATTATAAGCAGTATTATGCCTATAATTACAAAACGTATCAAATAGGAAAATTGAATGTATTGCAGATTGTATTTTATCCTTTCTAACAGAGGTGTGGAGGGCACTGTTATTTCCATTTGAGCAGATCTGGGGACTGCTAAATCTCCATTTATTTTTCTTCCAGTTAAATTCTCCCTTTCAGTGTATTTGTCCCATTTCACAATTGGTCACGAATTCTAGACCACAGGATATTCTTTTCAGCCTTGTCTGAACTCTCTCCCTATAGCTGGTACTGCTTTTCTCAAACTGTAATTTTGTCTTCTAACAGCAAAATTAGACACGCTACTCTAGCTGAGATGTTGGCAATGATGGATCAAGTAAAGGCCAACTTAGTATGTCTTGCAAGACAATACCGTAGTTCAAATAGCTCATTTGGGCACCTTTTAATACCGATAGCTGTAGGGACCTGGATTTCAGTTACATCACTGCTGACATTCTAAGACATCCACAGAAATTACAGTTTCACTGGAAAAATCAACAGAAGTTCTCATTCATCATCTCAATCCCAGACCTCCAGTATGGGATCCAATAAATTTTCACTAGATGTATATTCTAGAAATCAGAAATATCTTCTTGGTGACTGAACTTGTGATTTTCAATCATGTCAGTCTATGATTCTCTCAAACACTCTTTGGACTTATGGAAGTTTCAGATGAAGCTAGTTGCAGAGATCAGTTACAACAGGATCATCTACTTACTGTTCAGCTGACTCAAAGCACAAGGGTCAGTCTCTCTCTCCATAGCAGGAAGGCAATTTCCTGCCCTCCAAGAATCTACAAATAGGGAAGCTGTTCCTTCAGTGATATCCATGCTAGTCATGAAGTCATCTGTAGTGTCTCCATTGTAATTACCACACAAACCTAACAATATCAGAAATGTGAGTGATGAACATTAAAAAAGTATACACAATGGTCTATGTTTCATTCTCTCACAATTGTGAGAAAATTGTGTTAGAAGTTTTAGATGGAGTGTCAATGAATATTAATAGGTCAAATAGCTAGAGAATCTTAATTGCATGTGCAGCCACTGAGCTTCTCTCTGCCTCCTGAGGTTAAGATTATCCACTTATATTCAATGACATCCATTCATACAACTTTTTTTTGTTCTACTTCTGGAGAAAAATGCATTTTCAGTGGTTTTAAGTTAGATAAAAGAGAAAGGACCTGAAATACTATTGCAGTTGCATCTTTTCTTTTGTATATAAATCTGTAACGATCAAGAATATACATTTAGACATTTTTAATGTATAAAGTATCTCTAATTTCCAACAGATAACTAAAATACAGGATATGCTTCTGCATCTAAAGTTGCTGTACAATAAAAATAGACACCTCCAACTGGTACTTATAAGCTGAGAAATTTTCATATTCATGAATGACTCATTGTGTGTATAGTGAAGGTGCTTTGTATTCAAAACTCTCCATGTGCTCCAAGATGTAGTGACCACACAGGATAATTCATTGGCCCTTCACTGAGTAATACAACATGCACTCAAAAATGCATACAAAAAAAAAAAAAAAAAACAGATCATAGAGTGATCTGTTTTTTAGAGTGAAAAAACCATAGAATGGTTTGGATTGGAAGGAATCTTTAAAGATGATCTAGCTCCAATCTCCCTTCGATGGGCTGGGATATCTTTCTCTAGATAAAGTTACTCAAAGTCACATCCAACATGAACTTAAACACTTTCAGGGAAGAGGTATCCACAATCTCTCTGAGAAACCTGCCTCAGTATCCTAACTATCCTCAGAGCAAAGAATTCTTTCTAATGCCTAATCTAAATCTACTCTTTTAGTTTAAAACCATTACCCCTTGTCCTGTGACTACACAATCTAGCACTGAGTCTCTCCTCATATTTTTGTAGGTCTCCTTTATGTACAGGAAGGCTGCAATAACGTTTCCCCACACCCTTTTATTTCTAGGCTAAACAATCTCAATTTTATTAGCCTCTCTTTATAGGAAAGGTGCTCCAGCCCCCATTTTAGTGGCCTTCCTCTGAACCTGCTCTTATAGGTCTGCATCTCTTTTCTGCTGAGGATCCCAGACCTGAATGTAGTACTTCAGGCAGGGTTTCCTAAGAGAGGAGTAGTGGAGGAGAATCACCTCCTCTTTGGGAGGTGACCTGCTAGCACCGCTCTTTTGATGCAGCCCAGGATACAATTGGCTTTCTGGACTGCAAGTGCACGCTGTTGGCTCATGTTGAGTTTTTCATCCAACAGCACTTCCAACTCCTTCTCTGCAGGGCTGCTCTCAATTCATTTGTCATTCAGTCTGTACTGATGTTTGGGATTGCCTTGATCCTGATGCAGGACCTTGCACTTGGCTTTGTTGAACTTAATGAGATTCACATGTGCCCAATTCTAAACAAGAGTACTGTATTTCACATGAAAAAATGCCATCTATCAAATTCCATTGATGATTTTTAAAGTTATTACAGAAAAGAAATTCTTATCTGTTTTCCAGTGCAGCTATTTTTGTTGTTTTTTCTTTGTTGAATCCAGACAAAAAACGTTATTCCTTACAGAATGAGCACTAAGCTTTCAAAATTACACTCTGAATTGTTTCCTTTTCATGGGGACTAGATTTCTTACCTAGGGTTCTGCCTTGGAATTGTGCACTGACTTTAACATAGGCCTGAAACACAGGTGATGTTTGAACAACGAGTTCCAGACCAAATTCTGTATGCATTTGAATGAACATCGAGGACTGTTTGAAAATAGTGATGTCTCCTAAAATAAGAAGAAGATTTAAAAACAGAGATATTCAAGCATAGTAATACTGTTTAAGTAGTGATTTTAATGAATATATAAATGTTCAAGCATTCTGTCTACACATCTTTTCCTTCCACATTCAAGTTTCCACACAGGGACAGATGCACTGGAAAAGATTATAATTTTCCTGTGAGACCTGTTGACTGTTACTAGCAATAGCGAGATTAAAGATGTTGGGTTGCATGATGTAAAACAGGCATTTAATATAGTTCAGATTGTACATATCTTCTCGTTTCTTTACCTGATTTGTAAGGTAGCCGCTTAAGTTCATCATCATCAGTAAGGAGTTCATTCTGAGAAATCACAATTTTGTCCTGTATGAAAAGGACATGGAATCCAAAGTAAATATTTGTACTGGTGGTATTTATATTTTCTTTAATCTAAGCAACTGCACTCTCAATGACCTATATAACAGGAAAAGACTGATTCAAGCTTTTTCTCACATTCTATACTGTCTTCAGTTTTCACTTCAAAAATACTGTAGTCTTCTGCACAGCTCTCCTAACTTCTTAAGTTGATAAAACAACAAAGATCTTTTCAGTGTATAGTATAGTATCTATTCCCCATGATTTTTCTGCTTAAACTTAAAACATTTATTTTGCTAGCCTGATTGATGAAAAGCTGGATGGAACCTGTGGAGGGATTGCTTACCTTTGTAGACAGGTAAATTATAGCACTAAGCGATGTCTCAGAATGAGAATAACCAGACTTTTCATAAATAGCCATTAGGGTTCCATTGTGTGGCAGGCTGGAACTCTGGAGGAAAATAATGCAAAGGTATGTCTGTTAGAGTAAAAATTATTTGTGAAATAAATGTATATCATCAGAAGACCTCAGCTTGTGTTCTAAGAGGAAATCGAAGACAGACATATATCCATTTGATTTTGTGTGTTCCTAGATTTCAGGAAATTACCTTCATAAGAATGTAAGTGCAAACTCCATGAAACCTGTATGATCTAGAATCAAACGTGGTAACAAAGGAGCCTCCTTCCAATGAGCACCTTCCAGGGCAGGGCAACTCTTTGCAGTTCCATTGACCCATTGTACATTTACTGTAGAAAACAAGAAAATCTGTGTAAGGTTATTCTCATTCTAAGTGATTATTTATCAGCAAAGATTATTTGATCTTCCCATCCGGAAGTTTTTCTGCAGCTGATTAACTTGGTAAATCGGTTAGTATACATGATGTAACATATATAATATTTTCTTTTATTTCTATTGTTCTGAAACTTCATCATCTTCATTCTAAAATGTCAGCTACTTATTCGTGGTGGAAAATATTGCTTGTATCACTTTTTGCCTCATAATTCCATGCTTTGATTTTCTGTGTGTTTGTGTATGAGCTGAATTTGTTCCTCTTGAATTTGCTGAACTCCTCTATGGATTGATATAATCTCTGCTGAACATATTATTTATGAAAAGTGAGTTCACTGATACAGTTCTGAGGACTGCTTATATTATTTATTGTCTGTTTTATTTATCAGAATGACGATAGCAAGAGAATTAACACCATACAATTTTTCTACATTTAAAATACTTTCAAAATTTAAAAAATATTGTCTCATATAATTATTTTCTGTTACATAATTCAAACATAGTTTTCAGGACTGATTTGGTAATTTGGTCTGCTGAGACTGCCAGAAAGAAACTGTAAATATGTTTTATGCTAATTTTACCTCCTTCTCTAAAGAACTTGTTGCTACTCACCAAGTTCTACACGCTGCTTTCATTGTATCACCAGGAGCGTATGTTTCCCCATTCAGTGTACATGGGCACTGTTCAAGGTGAACACATGTGCGATTCTTTGAGATATCATCAAGAACAGTTCCTGCCAGAGAAGACAAAAAATCAGAGGTATATTTTAGTATATTTACTTAGCACTAATAAATTACACGCCTTCCAAAACTTGATGTCATCAAGAAAGGTTCCTGCTAAAGATAAAAATGTTGGATGAGAATGTTTTTTTAATTACAGTTTTTCTAAGCATGTTAGCTTGAACTATTTTAAAGAAGTTTTACAAAATTCTTCTAATATTGCAGAACTTCTCAGAGGTATACTGCCTTTTCCTGGTGCTCTGAAAGGATAGATGCCTGTTTAGAAAAGGAAATGAATTAAATCTTACTCAATTTGCATTATAGTACAGAAATATAAGAAAGCAGCCTATAATTATCCCATCACATGCTACAGTATTGTGAGGAAAATGCTTTCTCAACTACCTTCTAGCAAATAGTAACTAAGGGTCTTTAATGATAGTGACTATTTAAGACTCTGGTTATATTTTGTTACATGAGAAATGGCAGTTCTAGCAGCACAATGCCCTGAAATGCGCCTCTGTTTCATTCCACTTGACTAGATCTACACCAAAAGTATTTCTATGGATCATCAAGGATATGAGGAAAACAGACATGATACCTTCTGGACAAAAGCAACCATAGGTACAGTGACTGGAACAGCTGTACTCAGGGTTGGAACAGGTTTTAATACACGGAGAACCACATTCCTCGTAGATCTGATTAGCAGAACACTTCCCCACAGCTGCAACAACCAGAAGTGCATAGTGTTAAGGTTTTTAATGTGTAAACAGAAGAATCTCTCATTTACAACAGGGGATGGAGAAGATGTTGTGAAAACTAGCACGAATAGTCTCTTACCCTGCCTCAGTACTCAGCACGAAAACTGCAGTGATTTGGAGACGACTGGGATATTGTTTCACTGTGATTATTAAGAACTAATATACAGTTCTGTGAATATATATTGTGCCTTACTAACATTTATAAATTCCTCAGGGCATTTTGTAGACACTGATTCTTTTGAAGGATTACAATAAATTAAAAACCAACCAAAAGATAAAATGGGCTAACAATTTATGTAAGAGGGATAATGTTGGAGAAGAAGAAAAACTGCTTCAGAAAGAAGTGCAAATGAAAAGATTTGGGGATAGTAATGGAAATTAGAAGGGAAAGCTTTCAGTATGTATGAGGAAAGAATGAAAAAAATCTCATCAGTAAGTAGAAAAAAAAAGAGCATTGCCAATACATATGAAGATAAAAAGAACAGATGAATACAGCACAAGAGATGGAGGTAGGGTGAAATGATACCAGACCTTGAAATTAAAAAAGGGATTTCACTACTCTTATGCTAAAATCTAAATGGTAGCCAATCTCAAAGATTTTTTCAAGGTAACTGATCTTTTCTGTGAGGAAAAAGAAATATGTTCCCATCAAAGCAATTTATTTTTATCAATTTACTACTCATGGTCTAGATTAAATGCAATCCATATGAAAAAACATCTGAACTTACAGCAGAAGTTTTCAGTCCTCCAGTTGAACACTACTTGATGGGACATAGCACATTGCCTTGAATACTCTGACAGTGTAGAGCAAGTACAGTTCTTTTGTCCTGGCTCACTGCAGTCCTGCATGTCAAGCTGACAACGAGTGACAAACCCATCCTTTGGAACACTGCAAGTTGGTGACACCAGGTTAAGCAGCTGAGAGCAGATCACGGCCTAAATAAAAAAAGGAAACAAATGATCATAGTAGTATTTTTCCCGTCTGAAAACCAGAAAAGGAAATCTCTGCTATTTATGATTTTCTTGTTGGCTTTTTCTTTCCCCTAGTTTAGTAATAGGTATGGAATTAGTTCCACTTCTTCTGTTCTTCTACTGTTGAACAGTAGCCATTATTTTGGTGCCATCAATCTCCCTAAGAATGATTGAGAACATCTCAAAGTATGTTGTCTCATGATGATCAATTAGGGAGAGGGATATGTTCCTGGACAAATATCACTATGTGGAGATATCAACATGCATTCTCTTTGGACATTGATACATAATGTTGCCTACTGAAGCAAAACATAGCAAAGAGAATGTAAAAAGCTTAAACCTTCCAGCCAACATAAATTCTCCACTAGAACAAAATAATTTTTTTTCGATGTGTATACAAGTAATATTTACAAGTCTCTTCTTCACAAACTTATCTTCCTCACAGGACCCACAGAAATGCCTGTTCACTGTGGAAACTATGATTTCCCTGGTGAAACAAGAAGATCATTCTAAGAATGATTTAATTCCTATATCTGCAGACTCTAAGAAATGGAAGCTCTTTTGTTCTTTGCTGCTACCAAGTGCCTGCCTTTGGTCAAACACAAAAATATGGGTGCATCATGTTTCAGGTACGTTGATTTTCTTTTCATCTAGAACTAGAAGCGATAGCAACAGATAGTGGTTGACTCTATTGTGAATGCTATTATCTGGCAATATATTGAAAGTTTTTCTGAACGTCTTCAGGTTTGTACAGCTTACAATTTCAGGTTGTTAGTGGTTTCATACTAAGCTCCGTGAATTTCCTGTGATGACCTGTATCAATTTTCAGAAGGCTGTGAGGTGCGAGTTAGATTTATATGAATGATACAAATCCTGATTCAAGAGCACCTGAGCCTTTTTCAAAATGTATTTTGTTGCAAAGAACTCTTCTTTCTTGTATCATGCTATACAACTTTTAAAATTAACTATTTTCTTGAAAGTGGATTTTATGAAGCCACAGCCTCTCTGTTGGTGGTTTCTACTTTGTCTATCTCTATTAAAAATCTCTCTGCAGAAAATCCAAGATCTTTCTTACGTATTTTTTGTGAGGAATGGCAGGAATTGATATCTCCTCAGACAGGCAGATCTCTGATGGATCATCCATTTTTTGTAATGCAGCAAACTTGTATGTATCCAGTAATTTACCTGTAAATTGAAGGGTTATAGTTTGTCAGAAAAAAGCCTGTGGATTCATTTATTTGTCACTGTGATGTAGTAAAATTCAAATTCTACTCTTTGACTCTAAAAGTTGCTATTAAGACTATTTTCCTGATAAAAACTAGTTATTTTGCCCTCTGCCTGTAATCTGTTCAGTAAAACTTGGTTTTACAACCTTGATCATCTCTGTGGGTTGTTACCTAATCTATCACATCAAATACCTCACAAGATAGCAGCTGCTACTGTTTTTTCTACCAGTGATTAAACCTTATACCAGAGACTAATTCATGCTTCCCCACCCTATCCTGCGCTCTTGTTTTCCCCCACATGTATGGTTATACTCATCACAGTCTAAAAAATATTGAAGCCTTTTCAAAGCTCTTTTCTGTGTGTAGAATACTGCATTTGGATATATTATTCTGAAATTAGTTCACTGTGCAATTTAGTGTTTCCACCCTCACCTTGTAGTTCAGAATAGCAGTGTGCTTCTGAAGCAAGTCCTCCTATCATTGCTACCCAGTGCAATTTGGTTTGCATTGTGGACTGGCCTTGGTATACAGAATTGCTATCAGGTAAAAAAAAATACTAGAGGATGTGCTGTTGTTCCATGGGCAATGAGCTGCAACTGCTCATGAGTACCAGTCCAACAGACCAGGTTAGAGTGAGTGTGAAGGGCACTCCCTGAATCACAGATAGGGCTGATGCTAAATCCTCTGCACCAATGAGTTTTTTCCAAAGTTTCATCCTTATTGGACAAATTACTTGTTAATATTCTTGTCCAGTATGTTCTTCTTATTACAGCCTTGTTCTTGTTTCTGTCTAATGTAGTCATCTGACTCATTGCTCCTTGCAATGAACCTTGACTGTTCTGAAAGTTAGGTGAGAAAGCATGATTCTTACTGCTTGTTTCTAAAATCTTATCACTTGTTTGAGGAACCTATAACATTATTACCACAGCAAATAATTGTGCATAGCATAATTGTATGACAGATAGGTTTGTTGGTGACGTATAGGAGTGCTCTACTCAACTCTAAAACTCAGTGAGCAGTTAGAACAATTAAAGAATTAAAAGCCTGCCTTGACTCAGTTTTATTAGATCTCCTTCCATGTGATCTGCCATTAGATCTTACCTTCACTCACAAAGTCATTTAGTTCATAGCCATCATAATTTCCACACATTCCACAGGTCTTTCCCATGTATTTTTTTTCAGTCAAAACCTAAAATAAAATCAATGGAAACATATAAAAGAATCACCCTAATTAAAATGATCTACACAGTACTACTTTCTCAAACAAATTCAGCTCAAGAATCCAGTTAAAGGAAATCCTTCTCATTAATATCATTGACTTGACTGGATGAAGAGTTTTAAAAGCAGTAACTTCCTTTCCTTATCAGCATGTAGTGAATGTTGTGATTTATTATTTTTTTTATTCAACATAAAAACAAGATTCTAGGAGATTTGCAGTTAACTGAGTGAGGCTAATACTGCAAGGAGCTGGAGAGAAATAGGAAAGGAAAAGATACTGTTTCATTTTGTAACTTTGTTGACAAGGCATGTATTTCAGGATTGTTCTCTGAAGAAATTCAATGTTACAGGAAGAAAATTTACTTTCAGAGGAAGGTTATTCATTTATTTATTGCTTTAGATAGTGAAGTGGTAATCTTGCCTCTGATTATAATCAACAAATTATCTTGAAAATCTTAAATCACAGAAAATAATTGGACTGTGTGTAAAATATAGCATGTGCTGGAATGTAGTGTATCATGCCGCTGGAATAGCCTCAGGAAAGCACAGAATCCAAGAAAACATCCACAGATCTCAACACTGGTTGCTTCAGATAACAACCAATGCTGGAATTTAAAAAAACGTAGGTATAAAAAGCAAGAAGGTTAACAGATGAAACAGGAAATAAAATAAATACCCAAATAGTAAGCACATCCAAAAAGCACCAATTATATCTAAAAACTGTCAATCCAGTAAGTCAGTGAGAATTTTATTTTCTGCATCATGAGAATATTTTACTAACCATGAGGTAGTCCTCATTGTTCCACATGACAACTAGTTCCATCTCCATCAGTTTGGCAACAAGGCGGACACTGCGCCCATAAGGTGCTATTTGAATTCCATTGCTGGCGTAAGGCAGCTTGATGACACTGTAATGTGGGAGAAGACAAACTGAGCTTCTCATATCACTGTTATGTGGATATTAGCTGCACTTTTTTAGGCACAATACACATTGCAATCTTAGTACTCGTAGCAACATGAAATAAATTTTTCTCTTTTGTAACTAATATTTTGAGATGCATTAACATTTACATTAACAACATTAAAGAACTAAGGTGTTTTTCTAAGTGCTCAGTAAACATGTAATACAATCACAGAAATGTTGTTTAGGTGGGACCTTGTATGGTTACCCAGGCCAAGCTTCCACCTGAAGCAGGGCTATCAGCAACACCAAGACCAGATCAATCTTGGCTTTTGGAGAATGACTGAGATAGAACGGATGGGAAACTTTGGTTTGAATTCCTTGTTAAAACAGCTGTTTCCTGGAAATGTTGATCCTTGGATAACATAACCTCCAGCGTTTCTCAGTTTGTTGAATACTTCAGTTTCTCTTATACATTAGATGTGTTACTTTTAGTACAGACGGCTCACAGTTACCAAGTCTCAAATCAAATAAACTCTAAGCATAAAACAGGAACTGAAAAATTTCAGTACCTTTTAAAGCATATAATCTTCTTTAGCAGTACTTGTAGAGGAGATTTAAACTATTGTAAGCATACCAGTATCACCTAGGAGACTGTAGTTTCAGTGTGAGAACTGTTTTGGTTGGAGAAGGTTAGTTTATCCATTTACCTATACAAATGTACACTAAGATTGACTCAAAAGCTGCAAATGAAATACGCTGGATTCTAGGGAGTGTGAATGCTTGATAAGAAACAGAAGTAGTCTGTTTAGATGTGCTAAGTTCTATGATTTGTTAATTCACTTTTGACACAAAGTAGGCTACTTTGTTGAAAATGCTTCTTGCTTTTTTAACATACTTTTTTTTTTTTTTTTAATCTCAGAATCTTACCCGACACTCCTGACAGAAATGCTGTCTTTCTCAACAATGATGACAGAAGGACCCAGTTCAATAATGATCCTTGCAATTTTTTTGTCCAGCCCACGGCGGAACTGAATGTTGAAGTCTGGGCTGGATTCATCACATACAGTTGCAAAGATATAGTTGCAAGTCCCAGTGAAGTCATACTGATATTTATCGAAAGTTGAAAAATGCCCTCCGCCCCAGGTAGAACAGGAATCCTTGCTCAAAACTATAAATGAGAAAAATGGACTTAGGCCTACTTGCAGTGCATTTGTTCATTCTCATTGTCATTTCAAACATAGATAACAGGAAAATCGGATAAGTTTCTAATTAATTAATCATGTGAACAGCATTCTAGAGAAGTTTTCGTAGCCTTAAAATTTTGCTTCTACTCAGGAAATCAAACAACAGTTGGAGTAAGAGCAATACTCTTTTATTTACTGTAAGTAGGAGAGCTCCTTTTCTTCCTTTTAGCTTTGAGAAACACCCTTGCATCTCCTCGAGTGATTTTAATGTTAACTGCCTTGTTCCAGTCTACTCAGTCTGTTTGTAAAGGTAACAACTTGCTACTGAAGAGATATCTTAGCATCCCAGATACAACATTTAGGGGGCTATCTATGCCTATCTAAGTACCATGAATTCACTGCACAGTCAGATCATTAGATATCCAAAGACAGTCTTCCACTTTTAAGTCCTGACTTTTTTAGTTCCATGTTTGTGTGACAAAGTTCAAGCCAACATTGTAAATATAGGGAATGTTTTAATCACTTATCATTTTTAACAATCACTTTTTGACTGAACGGACAGACATTAGGAGGTTGAAATGAATCATAAAAAGAGAGATATAACTCCAGCGTTTGATGTTGTAGACATTTCTATACCTACTTAGAGCATTTGAACAGTCCCTCTGAAGTTGATAAAACTACTGAAGTAAGTAAAATCGTCATTTTTTAATCTATTTCCAGACTTACTTCGTTGCCTGTCGTTGTTCAACAATTTTGTTGATGTAGCTTTATGAAGCTCAGTATTTAGACTGTATCTTAGGAGCAGAAACTATCAGGTAAGGTTAGCAAATGTCTACCTGTGATTTATATTCATTATTTTAAAGCTGAAACATACTTTTACTCTTTAAGAGTGATGTAATGTTTGGAGAATACTATTGTTTTTATTCAGGTCATGTAGAAAAAAACTGTTTTCCAATGAGCTGTTACCTGTTGACACAAAGTACTCCTCTTCCATACTTCTGGGCTGTCCAGAACGTCTAACTGGAAAATAGGAATCGGCTAATTGTTATCGTTGATCCTTCATGTCCAAACCTAGCCGGTTCAATGTTGTGCATAACAGATATGACCAGAAAACCCCAGCTTTTTCAGAGCATGCCAGGGAATGATTATGGTCAGAGTGCAATAGGTGTCCATTTCTATAAATACAGAGTGCCTTTAGAATGCGGTTTATTTGTTTTTATTCAAATCTTATTAAAAAAAAAAAAGTAACAAGTGGGAATATGAATAATTCAGGAAAACTTAAAATCAGATGACAGATATTTGTCTTTTGAGTACAGTTTTTAATTAAGTGATGTCTAGGGGTTTTCTTTTAATTTCTGTGTATCTATGCCCTACTCTTCCTCTTGTTTTAAGAGCTGACAGAACACTGAAATGAGTTGCTGAATTCCTCTAATGGGCTGCATTTAACTACTTTTCCCTTTAACATAAACTAATGAAGCTTTTCACATAGTCTTTCCGTGTTTAAGCTAAAGAGCATACACATAACATAAGCCATTCCTTGCTACTTCTGTCTAAAAAAAATGCCTATCACAATAACATTTGCACTTTATATAACTTTTTGTTACCATTTTAATTATGAATTATAATGTAAGTTATAAATTATGATATTAATTATAAACAAACATTTTAATTATATTGACTGTTCTAGTAGTACTTCTGATAGCTAACCTTTTTTAGTAATTTGGAGTGGTAACATGCTAATTTCTTTGCACTTTTAGTGAGTAAGAGTATTTTATCATTGTTTGTATTTCTTATACTCAGAAGGACTAGCACAAATTAGCAGTAAGTAGGCAGCTGGAGTCAACTTTGATTACAGAATAGGATGCGTGCACACAAACTTTCTTAGAAGTTCAGGGAGAACTTCTGGGAAATTATCAGGACTTGTGGCAATAATAGCTACAGTTTGATGCTGAAGGGGAGATACATCCACACCCTGTCTCCTTTGCTTGGATATAAGAGTGAGGAAGAACTATTCCTTATTGTGTTCCCACACCAAATTTATTTACAAGGGAAATCTGTAGTCTTTAAAATAATCTCACAGACTGAAATCTGTATATAGAATCAACTTTCCCTCACTTCCTGGATTTTGGAAACGACTCTTAAGAATTAATTTCCTAAATTCTTAGATAATATTATTATGATCTGCAGGAAGGAAAACCAAATGGGTCACAGAAACAAATTTCTAAATTTGGATGCCATCAGTTGAAAGTTACTGTAACTGTTCATAACTCTTCTGTCCCTTCGCATCAAAAACACAGAGTGGAAGACAAAAGCATTTTCCAGTTAGCATTAAACTTACCATAGCCAGGCAAGACACAATATTACCTTTTAATAGACAAAACTCTTCATTTATAACTTCTAAAATTAATCATTTAAAACCAATTCTCCTTGAGGCAAGAACTTATTTTTAGTATGTTTTGTACAAAGTCTTCTGCAATATTGAACTGATGCTGAACAGAACCATTACTCAGAGCTGCAACATAAACATTAAATAACATGTCAGATACTTACTTCTTTGCAAGGTTTCTTTCTGTTTTTGGAGAAAAAAGTGGGACCAATAATTTCCCTCAAAAGCTGTAGGAGGAAAAAAAGACAATATAGTTAAATTCTTCTATAGGCAAATTATTTTTATTATCTCTATTTTGATTTATTTTTAAGCATTGTACAAACCAAAGCACAGTAAGCATGTATGAATTGTGTCCTGATAATTATAGTGGAAAACCAAATATTTCTGCTTGTAATAGAAAATTCTTCTGCAAATGATAAAATATTATCAAAGACTGCCAGAAATCCTATGTAATACAGGATTTCCTGTACTTAAGCCTCAAATCCTTCCTTGTTAAAAACATATGGGATAAATTTTACTGCATGTTTCTGAATTCTTAGTCCATCATGTGAGCAGATGCAGTAGAGAGAACAGCCAAAACTGGGAAATTATGG
The DNA here is from genome assembly GCF_016699485.2 of Gallus gallus. NCBI lineage: Eukaryota > Metazoa > Chordata > Aves > Galliformes > Phasianidae > Gallus > Gallus gallus. The sequence goes on along the minus strand of NC_052536.1, from coordinate 14,655,436 downwards.
GCAAAGTAATATCCCATGCGTTCTTTATAAGCATCATGCTATTTGTAGCAGAAAAGTGAGAAATTCCCAGACCTAGCTGTTGCTTTAGCTGCTCTTGTTCGAGCAGAGCGATGAAAATTGCTACCTGCTCCCTTGCACACAACTCTTCACAGTCTGTCTAGTAATGAAAAGCCAAGGAACGTTTAGCAAATGTGGAGTATGGTACTGTCTCTTTTCTAACATGAGTCCCCATGCACAAACACAACAGCACTGTGTTCCCATATATACCCAAAGGTTTTCTGTACTAGCAGCTTGCCTTCCTGCCAAAGAAGTGAGAAGAGTGTAAGATGCTGAAAAAGGCTTCTATGGACAATCTATGACCACTAAGCTCTGTGCAGGTATACAAGCAGGGCATGCATGGAGCTAGCTCTCTGTAAGAAAAGTAACTGTAGGAAAAAAAGACCCTCACATGCTTCAGAAACATGCTATTCATTTTTTGAAGTTTTTCAGGTCCAGTATTTCTTGGATGGTAGAAGCAAATATCCTGTGGCAAGCATATAATCTATTATACCTTTAGGATCTTTTGCAGGAGAGAAAACATGAAGGTATGTTATGACAGAAGGCTTCTTTAATCACAGAACCTGCACAGAAATGCAGGCCAGGCCTACATACAGTTTATGTACTTCAGCTCTGCAACATTCTGTTGTTTCCTTAAGGAAGAAAAATGAAGAGAATAAAAGCTCTTACAGAGCTCACCAACTGTAAGAGACTCTCCAGACAATTCCACACTTCACTGTTGAATGTAAGGAAGTGTTTATCATGTGTGTACAGCACACCTCTTCTTCTGTTCTCACATGTTCCTGGTGAGCCATGCATCACAGTGAGTACATCAAAAAGAGTGACAGAATGAGTCTGCATGGCTATTGAACAGGCACTGTTTACACCTAGAGTTATTGCTATGTTTTTTTGAACACTTTGATTTTTATGTTCCCACTCATTTTATTATTGCTCTACTATTTTATTATAACCTATTATTGTTGGATTAATAGTCCTGCAATTACTGCATTTTAATCTCAAACTACAAACACTACATTCAAGGGATTTAAGAGTGTGTAAAATCAGAGGACATTTGTTTTGCAGGAACTGAAAATTTGACTAAAGCATTAATTTAAGTGAGATTTAGCCAGAAAGCTTGATGTAAATCAAGAAGTCCAACATTGGCAAATATTTTAGATCAGGATAGTTGACAAAGCTTATTTCTTATCTATCCAAGCTTACTGCCTGTAAGTCTAAGCATGTGAAACAGTCATGAACTGTCACGAATACTCCAGGATTGGTATTTACATTAAAAAAGAAGAAGGTGATAATTATCCTGGATCACATGGAGGTGTGCAAGGGTTATATTAAAAGTACCTAAGGCTGTGACACTACTTGAATATATTGCTCAAAGAATGGGTATTAAAACAAATATAGAGCTATTTGCTGACTATCTGCCAGTCAGTCTGTATTCCGTTAGATGACGCTATTAAAATAATTATGTTACAGTAATTATTCTAAGCATTTATTTTTCTCACATTTAACTCCTAGGATATTAGTAAAATTATCCTGGCAATTTTATGAACTATTTCCAGTTTGCAATAGGCTCAAAATCCAGATCTATGAAGAGGAGAATTGGAGTTCTTGCTTTTATTTAATTCATTCTGAACAGACTATGATTCAATGATACTATGACTGAACATTGATCTAAAGTTGGAAACAATGAACCTCCTGCCTGTTTGCCAATTTTAGTACATACAATCAAACTCTTATGATTCAGAAACTACTCCAAAAATTGTCAGATTTCAAACCTTAATAGAATGTTAATCAAACCTTAATAAAACTTAATAGAATGAAATCTCTCTCTCTTTTTTTTTTTTTTTTTTTTTTTTTTTACCACAGTGTCAAACATAGCATTACATTTCACAAGCTAAATATGTTGATACATCCCAAGATAAAAAGATTGCTCTGCTATTCTACATTCTACCTTTGGATTTTTATTTTTAAATTCAACAGAAGTTCCAACCTGGAAAACTCAGTCCTTTAGAGATGAGACTCTATCTATATTTGGCCAGGTAGTAAAGAAAGCTTGTGGCTGCGTAGAGGTCAACAGTAATTATACAGTGATTGTTAAGATGAATGTTTATAGTGATATGTCTACTCACCATATACAAAAAATCGTGCATATTAAAAACGTACAGGCACTTGCATTTTGGGTCAGAACCCAGGGTTAAGGTGCTTGATGTGATCTTGGTTACAGTGGTGTTAATAGAGTGAATAGAGTTAAACTTGATTTATAACAATATAACTGAGGTTAGAAATTGGCTCTAAGAGTCTACAAAAGAGTTGAGTAACTTTTTTTTTGTTTTTTGTTTTTCTCCTAGTGCTGCAGTTTAGGTCAGTGATTTAAGAGTAATATGTGCCCTCAAACAATTAGAACTATATGGTCTGTTAAATGTAGTAAATACAATACAGAAGAAATAAATTTAACTTGTTCAAACTAAAGTAAGTGAAGTATGCCTTTCAGCAGCTTGCAACATGTTCTTAAAATTAGAACTGCAACAACTGATAATTACTGAGAAGAGATTAAATAACTACAGAAGAGATTAAAAAAAAGACATTATCTTAGGCAATAGCAAATCATGGATGAAGAAGTCTCACTCTCCATTGAAAATACTACAGGAAGAGGAATGAGTAAGGCAGAGTAGCTATAAACTCAATTAACTTGCCTGTCAAGTCTTAGTAAAAAAGTACAGTCATCTGATATTCAGATGGGTTAGATGAAAATTGAGCACTTTATAAGACTAAAGAATTATACTGACCAATATATGCAGGAATACTTAGAGTCATGTGAAAATCTAATAGACTGAAATAATATGCATGTACTCCAACTCAGCATTCTTTTTCAAAAAAATAATGATGTCATCACATAGCACACACTGAAAACTTCTTTGCAGTTTGTATAACAAAGGGAAAAGATTTTAATATTTTTCTACAATCTCTTCTTCAGAACTTCCACAGTGACATCTGTAGGACACGACATCAAGAACATCTGAAAGATAAAGGCATTCTGAAGCTTGGAAAGAGAACATAAGTCTATCATAAGTATTTCCTGTATTTAGAGTGAGTATTATAATTTCTGTATTTCATACTTGTTTTAGGTAACTATCCAACAGAACAATCAGTAACTGTACAAAAAATGGAAAGATAGAAAAAACAATCTATTTCAGTTATCTATTCATTAGATATACAGTTGTATTTAAACTTGTGGTGAGGGAAAAGAGAATGTTTAATGTCTGATGGTCAGGAGAAAGGAGAGTAACACTTGAATTGTACTATTATTTGTTGTGATTTTGCAGTGGAGTTTCCTACTTTGTCACAATACACGTTTTCCTTCAAATCATACATAGATAAGAAAGTGGACATTTTAGACTTACCAGCACATTGCAGACAACTGTAGAAGATGAGCAACAGTGCTGTCAGAAACATGATGCATGCCCTAAACACAGAGGTGTTTCCAGTACTCTCCTCTGCTGCAAATGGGCAGTGCTGCTGCTATTGCCACTTTCAAGCCTGGATGCTTTATATACAAAATTCCAATGCCCTCCCTCATTCCCATGGCTTTCAGAAATTGTAGCAGCAAAGTACCCGCCAAACAGGATCTCCTCTTTATCAAGCTCAGCACACCTAAATGCCTTTTAGAAAGAAAAAAGAAAACACAAACCTTCTCCAGTGTGTTATCATTCTTACAAGGCTTTCATAATAATTTCCACTTGTAATAGCTCAATCACATTTAACTTCATTTACTGAACAAATTTGATATTATACCCAAAAGCAATTGAGATCAATACTACGCAAATTCTACCTGATAAGAACAATATTGGACCAACACACGTAGTGGAAGAAAGAAATGCAGGAGGTTTGGAAATGCTGGAAAGACTGCTTGGATATCAGATGGCATGAATGAATAGAGATATAGAACTTAGAATTTTATTTTTTAATTAGTTCTTCTTTTATTAACTTTTATTCACTCTCCTTGCTGATTCTGTTCATCTCTGCATTGTGTGACTTTTCAAGTAGAATGATAAACTTTATGTCAGTAAAATGGGCTACCCTTGGTACAAGCACAGGAATGATACAGCTTCTTTCTTGAGCTTGTAGAGGATCTAAAAAGGCTCTTGAGTACCACCTTAGCACTGCCAAGGGCAGAGGCCAATCTATGTCATAGAACTGGGAAAGTCATTGCACTGTGGTACTCTGACAAAGGACAAGTTAATCATCCCTACCAACATCCCAAAAGAATAGCACCAGTTCTATTACAACACTTTGATCTCCCCACATCAGAGCTGAAAGGCTGGAGAGACAGGACATGTTCACTTATCGCTGCCAACTCTGAGCTGGCAGAATACAGACAGAACTTTACTTGCTTGATTTTGTCATTTTTCAAAAATCACTGAAATTTTCCAATAAAATACAAAAGGAATGGATTACCCTCTTCATATGAATCTCTTCAGCCTTTCCTGTTTCACCCATGCAATACTGAAAGTTACTCATTACATTTCTGGGTTTCAATTGTCCCGTTCTCTGATGTTATTATTTTGCTTAAAAAGTGGTTCCTCATCATGTCCTCAGATTTACCCCTTCTGGGCAATGGGAAGATGTGCAGGAGAGACAGTAAAAATCCTTTAACCTAATTTCAGACCTGATTCAGTCCTTTATTAAAATATAAATATTAAGTTTTAATTCAAATGAAGGTCTGCCTCCATTTTCTTCCCCATCCCATCTTCCTTTTTGACCATATTTCTTCCAACTGAAGGGTAGAATATATGGTTGTTGAAAATAGAATTGTAACCCCAAACTCCAAAATTCCTGTTGAAAAATTTTTTACATCTGCCTTATGACAAAACAAAGTATATGAATAACATTAAGATAAACTATTTACAGTGAGGGAAAAAAAAATCTGTTCAGTCAAAAAACGGTGTTTAAGAGAATTTCATACCAAGTGCTTGGCCACATCTATATACTAATTATAGCATATCCCATGATTCAAGTGGACTGTGAGCTTCTAGTCTTAAAAGCATTCACCTGTCAGATACAAGAATAATTTAATAATCTTTAAATCTGTGGCACCCAATGCATCCTTTTCTTGTTTACAGAACCTTTTCACAGATTTCACCCCACTACAGTTAGAATAATTGAACTTTCAAAATTAACTGTAGTAATGAGAGGATTACATTTGTCTCCAATATTGAAATCTTTTCTCTGTTTTCTAAGGAGCTCTCTTCTGGGATGTAGGAGGGTATAAGCAGCACCTACAAGTATATTCAACCAGACAAGTCAAAACTATGATCCAAGAATAAAGCATTTGCTGCGGGACTGTAGGAGGTGAGTAAATGCTCAGTAATCAGATAGATATTTTACAGGGAACAGCTATGTAAAAAATAGCTAAACAGGTGTAGATACAAAGAAAAGTTATTTTTGAGGCATTTATGCAATTTTGTGTTTTTTTTTTCTAATGAGACACTGACACCCTTGATTAATGATAGTTTTGTTTCCATGTCATCATTATAATCAATTCAGTAATCTCATAACTTTATAACGCTCAGAAATCAGTGTTGTACAGGTGAGCAGAGATTGTACTGGCCATATATATTGCTCAGTAAACATTTCTCAGTAGTCAGCTATAGTTCACTTTCCAGCATGATGTGTAATTCTGGAAGAATTTGAAATACCAAAATAATTTATGTTAAGCCAGAAATTATACATACTGAGGGCCGAAACAATTTATATAAGTAACAGACCATTTTGCAAAGTACAATTTATGTAGGTACACCCACCTTTACGATACTCTGATGCTTTTAAGATCCCCAAGAAAACATTCACCTTCAGTAATGTACTCCTTCGTGCATCAGTTTAGCAACCTTAAGTATGTCTGGATAAACAAAATACAGTATCTGCACAGTTCCACGTCCCATTCAAGTGATTTTCAGCTTTGGTAGCTTGTGCTTTTAAGGTTCCTTTGCTCTTTTTGGTATGCATAGATACTGGCTACAGTTTGAAAGCAACCTGACACAGCAACTGATCTGTTATTCGTGTTTTCCTTTGAGTTGCAATATTTTATTCAAAATTTAAATCATTTGGAGATATACTGATGCTATTAAAAACATGACGCCATTAAATCATACATATTTTAAATGCCAAATTATCCTAGAAGACTGACCTTCAAATAAATGTTGTAGAATATTGATACTATTAAGAACAGTGATGATATTTAGAGTATTGAAAATTGATGATAACATCATCATTACACCATTAAATATTCATTTAACATTTTCATAACACCATTAAATATATTGGGCAATCAGTTTCAGAATAAGGTAAAATAAAGCTCTTGAGTACAACAAGGTTATCTTTATTCTATATGACTGAGACATGCACTATGACTAGAATGGCAAAAAAAGGAAGTTTTGTCATTCCAAGGGAAAAAATCAGCAATGTTTTGTAGCATGTGTTATGCTATGGAGAGTCGTAAGCCATTCCTGGTGGGCTGATGGAATGTGGAATTAATGAAAATGATTAAATTGAGGAGTTTTTTGTGACAAGGTAACTCTGTATTTCGTATTATCACTGTTTAAGTATATGCATATTTGAATGTATCTGGTATGAGTAAAGATGTTTGAAATATTTCAGAGTAGGAATTGAGTAAATAGGACTGCTGCATGAAATGGATTTTAGGCCAACTCTGCTGTCTAAGCCAGAAACAGTAAAATGCCATTGGGAAAACGGACATTTGGATGATTGCATCTCTCATAAAAAAAATTGCAAATTATTAATATAAAGAGAATTTTGAATAAATATAAACAATTTTGTCTTGGACACGGACAACCAAAAAAAGAACTGAATACCCTTTTATCTGTGTTATGGTGGGAAAAGTGTGATATTACTGACTTCACCACCACATTGGAAAGAGTTAGAAATATTCCTGGGCTGTAAAATGTAATCACATATGATTCGTCTTAGAATTAAGAAAAAACAAATTTTAAAGGTAGCTTAAAGGAAAAATTACAGACAACATGGCAAACAGTGAGTATTAGGTATTTTAAATATGATTCTTTGAACAAAGGCCAGAAAATTCAGTATTGTGAACACATGACAGGAAGGAAAAGAGGAATGCAATGACTAGACCACGTTGTCAAGTGAGAATGAAAAGACTAACTATTGTGTGCTCTACCTGTTTTGTCTGCCTGTTTCTCCTTACTATCTTGCACAAAACTGAGTCACATACACTGCTGCTTCTGTAGGCTAAGCTTATTGCACATTTCAGATGCTCCTGTGTACTTGTCCAAGAAGCTGGCAGGCAATCAAGCAGGCAGATGCTACATAGCCAGCTGACTGCACTTGCTGCCAAGATACTTTCCCAAGAAACTGACATTAAAATAGAGAAATATTCAGAGAACGTTCAGAAAGTGGTAAAAAAAAAAAAATCTTTTTAACAAAAAATAATGACAAAAAAATTTGTAGCCAGCTATGTCCTTATCATCAGCTTATGTTGCAGCTTCAGAATCCCCTAATATTTACAGTGATTCTGTGTACTTTTCTGCTCACATCTCTTTATGGTCTTTGGACATTTCAACTCTTCCCTCCAAGCAGTATCTAAAAGAAGCCCAGTATGACTGTGCCATCAAAGACTAAGTAATCCACCTCCTGATTTTAGTACAAATCCACACTTTCTACTATCCTTCTGGTCACCAAAATCAAGATAACTCTTTTCCTTGGTATCTAGACCACGTTCTGTAAATCTGGAATTTATCAGATTGTCTTCAAAAGAGATGAGATACATCACCTACAAGCAGGAAAAAATTCCACTGAGTGGATTGTTAGGGCTGACATTCATCTGGTGTCTTCTTTACTGTCTTCAGGTATTTGATCACAGATATTTAGATTTTATATTTGTATAACAATGCAAATTACTTTCTGTTGTGGTATACTGAGACTTCATGGCCATGGGCATTGTACAAGATTTCATTTCTTGCTTCAAAGCGCATATAGATCAAATCTGAATATAAACTAAAAAATCCAGAGTGCATATAGGAAAAAAAAAAACAAAGATATCAGAGAGTGCTCTTTCACTGTTCCAAAGGTGCTTTTGTACTTTAACAACTGTAAAGTCAAGTCTTTCCCATACACTTGTTTAGAGAGAAAAAAAAAAAAAACAACCACTAGGAGATCATTTAAAACATACACTTCTAGAGGTGGTAAAGACTTAATTAACTTGCACTTAACTTTTAATTATAATTCGTTTTAGGACAATGGCCTGAGACCTCCCCGTATTGGCTTTGTGCCTCTGGCATTCACTTTGATGAATATCTCCAATACTATAGCTGTGGGGACCTCAGCTGGTGTCATTCACTCTTTGTACACTGCCAGCAAGAGAGGCTGAGAAAGCTTGCCACTCCCAAAGTTCTCTGAAGCATATCCACAGCCTTGATGACAAACTTGGACAAAATATTTAAAGTGTTTCTGGAGTAAAACACTCTGTGTGCATGTGTACGCATGCAACACAACAAAACTACAGAGCAAGGCCTGCAACAGTGAGAAAGAGTTTTCATATAATGTTATCCTGTGCATAGGGATAGATAGAAGGCAAGTTCCATCTTTTCTTATCACCAACACACAGCTCCCCTGCTCCTGAATTTTGTGTTGCTGACACTGTACTTGAACCGGTTTGAATTCTGACCACTGAAGCAGTGTGGGCTGAAGAGTTTGTTCTGTAACACCTTGTTATGAAGTTGGGTCAATTTAGTGCTGAGAGAAAAACACAGAATGAATGATACAACTGTGGAAAGAGACATTGCAACATTCCCCTCCAATTCTATAATTATGAAGAAAATCTCTGCAGAGTACCTTGAAGCCCAGTTTATCTTCTAGTGATTAACTAGTCTGTGGATGAGGACATTGGTTCTCTCATTTCATTTTCATTTACTACCAGTAGTAAAAATAAAGGCACTCGTTATTTCTCGACTATTTGTAAGATCTCATATGGAAGTCTACAGATTGATTGCAGTTTACAAGAGATTTGGTGTACACCTGTTTTTCTCAAAAAGAAAATGCTGACATTAATTATATTTTTCTTCCTCTGGATTGTACCAGTAGAGAGACCAACATTTTTGGTAAATCTTTTTTCCACTTTCAGGCTTCAGCAACTACTCTGTATTCCTTTCCTAAAGGAAACTCAGACATAACCATATGTCAGCAAATCTGAGCAATGTGCGTTTTGACTCCATACAACAACAGAGGTGAAGAACAGAAAGTATTTAACATGAGGGCAGCTAATGTCTGTAGCTTAGTTAGAACTCGGTTAATTACGTCACATGAACAAGACGCAGCTCAAATTCTCCTACCTACTAGCTTCATAATTGCCATGCAGCTGCATTTGTAATTAATGTTTAAACTGGATTTAGGAAAAATAAATTTATTTGCCACTTGCTACATCACAGTATTTAATAATTGGATTTTATTACCAGATATAGAATGGAAAGTAAATATACTGTGAACCAGGAATCCATGAAGCACAAGCATTGACCTCTACTAGTAAGGAAGTAAAATAAAACTCGTATTTACACAAATATTAAGAGCTGGGAACAGCAAGTCAGTGGCAATCACATGTTTACATGTTTACATTGTCCTTTAATGTGTGTGCATTTTAGAACAGATGTTAATATGTCTGATAATATTTTTAAGTGTATACTTTTGTTCACCCGTTACTTGATACAGTTTGACCTTTTTTGTTTTTTATGCATTTTGATTGACTTGTGGGAAAAAGGGAATTCAGTTTGTCAAAGCTCTCTGAATGGTGAATCACGTTAGAAGAGATTTGACTTATTTATTCATGACTTCTAGTTCTGAAAATAGGAAACTTCTATCCAATTCTAAAGAAATGAAGTTAGGGAGATAATGAGATAAAGCTGATGATGTAAAAGGGGGGAGGGATTAACGAGGGTTGCTTCCATACATAGTCTGAAGAACAAAGACCTATACTGCAATTGTTCTATGGTCAGAGAGCACTTACTACCTATGAAGAAAAGTAGAGAGATGCATGCACAGAAACATATACCCTCTTGTAGCAAGAATGAACAACTTGTATCCTTTTTACATATTCCTCCTTTTGAATAGCACAAACATATCAGCTGGCGACTTGCATCCCAATTATTTATAGATGCATAGGCCCTAAGTCCAGAGAGCTACGTCGGGTCTCCTTCTGTGAGCTGATCATTTAATGCATTAAGACCTCACTGCAGGGAGAGGCTACTGGCAGACATTTTATACTTACTTTCATGTAGAATAAAGACTTTGTCAACTTTTGTTCTCAGTTTTCACCTTAAGACATGCTACAGATTCATATTTGAAAGCTCTGTGTATAAGGAAATATAATTCATATGCTATTACCAGTTGTGGTTACAGTTTTTCTCATGAGAAAGAAAAGAAACCCCCATCATCTGACAACTCTATAATCAAGTGCACATAATTTTCTAATATTATGAGATACCTAAAAAGATTAAACACAATGAAGTATGAAGAATCAGCTGGAAAGTGAGAATAATAAATTGCCTCGCTCTGGCAGTTTTAATTTTTAGTTCATTAGCTGAGTAAAATATATTACTTAACTGCTGCATTGTGCCATGTAGTAGTTATATCTCTAATTCCTCAAACCTGGATTTAATCCCCTTCAGATCATGCGTGTCTTGCATGCGTACGTACAGGGTAAGTAGGAAGGAAATGTATTTCAAGGAGCTTAGGTAGGATCCAGACTTAATTACAGTCCTTATATTTCTGACTATGTCTACTCCATTACACTCTTTGTGAACAAATGGCTGAAAGTACCTACAACTGATATGCAATTATTTTAACAGTTTATTTATTCTAGACTTGCTTTCCTTTCAGGTACATGTTCCACTACTTCATTTGGCAAATCTAACTTCTCATTGTTTTCGTTGTAAGAGCAAGGAGAGGGAGGAATAACAAAAATATGTGTCATAATTAAAATACAATACAAACAAAATATCTGCTGAACGTATTTTCTAAGGTGCAATATGCTGCTGTTTTCCTAAGAAGTCTGATCATTTATTGCTAAATGCATCTAAGATCTTATCTGCTTAAGACTTCTTCCAAAGAATCTAGATCGCTTAGACTATTTTAGCAAAGCTTAACTTATTTTCATCTGCTAAAACTTACTGTATATGTAAACAAATATATGCATGCCTGTATGTATATGCATATACATATCGCTCTTTTGGCCTTCTCTGGCCAGTCCAGAATATTGCAGTCAGATTTGATGACAACTCTATATAGAAATGAAAACCTTTAACAATCCAAGTGCTTAATATGGCATAAAGCAAGGGAATAAAATTCAGTGCCAGATTTTGTTTCCATTTTGTAATTCTAGTATGATGTCAATAATTCCATCTCATTTAAAGTCACAGCTGTTCCCTGACCTGTGACTGCTGAGCAGTTTACAGAGTACCTAACTTAGTTTCTCAGGAAACCAACAGTAGAATACTGGCTTGTTAAGAACATGTGGTATATGAGAACTTGAAATTGCCTGCAGAAAATCTGGCAAGCTGAACCTCTTGCATATTTACATACTTTTAATTAAACAAAACTGGTATTCCCATGCATAGTGGCATATTAAAGTCTGGGATAAAACCCCCATGCACTTAAAAAATATTGCTCTGTAAAACTGTAAAGCAGTGGAAAAATAATTTCTGAACTGTTTCTACATTCTGTTACTTTAAAAAAAAAAAAAAAAAAAAAAGAGTAAGTGGAACTTCAGCTTTTCTTTTATCGTCTTTAGCTATCTTCCACATATTTCCAGGCAGAACCCAGTTTATTTGAGCTCCATTGACCTTACCTATCATGTTTACACATACTGTCACTAACTACTACAACCCCTCACTGTGTGCATGGTGGACTGGGGCCTTTGTAAACATGTAGATTCAAAGGAATGTCGCGTGTTCCTCACCTCCACTAAGGAAGCTTATGTTTCTGGTTACTTTGTGGTTTAGCAGCCTCCAAATTTTCAGTCAGCAAGCACTGTGATGTCAGATATTTTATGCAGAGTCAAAAATGACATAAGGACTTACTTTATGTTTTTTCCTCCTGCAAGAACCAAAATACATGTGCAAGGGACTTTAACTCCTGGAGCACCCCTTCTGTATTGTTAGGCTTCATACACATAGCTATGTTTTGTGCACACCCTTGCTTTCAGGACTAAGATTTAGTTGCAAACAGCATAGCTTACTTCTACAAGTCACACTACTGCTTGCCTATCTTCTGCTATGTCACTGTCATAATCTCTTTTGAATTTCTTCCAGGAACACATCAAGAAACAAAACTATACACGTGCCAAGCTATTCACTCTTATTCTTTCACCAAGACAAGAAAGATGTATGCCTTATGGCTCTTTTTTCGAGAACTGCTGTTTTATCAAGACCACTTGTCCTGATTGCAGCCGAAACCAGTAAGCAGACCAACACTGTTAATTGTTAATGTTAAAAGTGCACCTGGAGCCAGGCCACTTATTGGGAAGGATCCACCACCTTTGTAGCACAGCAGCAGGGGCAGGGTGGAGCTGAGACAGGTGGCTGAATTAGGCCAAGGGTTATTCCATACCATTCTTATGAAGAAGGCCATAAAGCTATGGGGAGTTGACTGGAGGGCAGATGCTGCTTGGAGGTTGCTGAGTGTTAGCTGGTGAGACTGTGTATTGCTGTCAGGTTGTGGTGTTGTTACTGTGCATTGGTTAGTTGGTGGGTGGCAAGGAATTACAATGCACGGCAGTTGCATTTATTATTGTTGTATTTTTGTTTCCATTTTCCTCTTTCATTTTAGTTAGTAGTTTTTATTTCAACCTATGAGTTCTCTTCCTCATCCCACGTGGGGTAGTAGTGAACAAACATCTATGTAGTACTGAGTTGTCATTTGAGTTAAATGAACTGCAACATCGTTAAATGTAACGAAAGCGTTGAGGTCAAGGCCTTGCACGTGATGTTTGACAAGCAGGAAGCACTGTGGTAGTTCTTCTTGCCATTGTATTACATTGTTTCCTGGGTAAGCTTATTCCTCCTATAGGCAATATCTTATATCAATATCTTATCGAAAGGAGTACCAGAACTTGTCAGAAGAACATTACTGATAACTATAGCCTTTTTCCAGAGCTTCCAACAGTCTCTTAGGAATAATGAATTCAGACAAGTGTCTGCTGAAGATAAGGACTGGGATACGGAACAGGATTTGAAATTGTACAAGTAGGCAGCACGCGTAGCAAAGGATATGTATGATGCACTAGATTGCTGAGGAGGCTTTATCTCAGAGCAAACAAGATAAACGATCTTGGCCATTCTCATGACAATATGTGCCCAAGGCATTTGTTATTTATATGATATTCTCTATGTCAAATAGGGAAACCACTGGACTGCTTAAAGGCATGCTGCATGAACGTTCTTTCCAATTTCCCAGATAAAAACAGTAGAGAACTTATGTTATTGCTTTCTGTATTGCTACACTGAATTCCATCAACAAGATTATAATGCACAAGATTTATTTTTTTTTTTAACAGAATGTTAAAAAAAAATCATATTGTGTATGTTTCTCAAGATTTGGCATTTCAATATGGTCTACTTCCTGAGTCAAATCAGAGAGACCAATACAAGGCAGTAAGGTGGCCATGACTTCAATTCTTGTTGGCAAGGATACAAATAAAAAGGTATCTCAGCAATGAGATAAATGTAATTCATCACATTAGAATATACTTGAATGCTTGAGGACTTGAAGTATTTATTTCAGTGTTCTTAAATGTATGCAAGTATAGCAACATAGAAATAGACACTAACTCTGGGTTTTGGATTAAGTCAGATGCAATCCTGTTCTTTTCATGTTTCAATCACATGTAGTTTTAGATAGGTCAGGTTATTTGTTCTACCAAAAAAAGTTCACTCATGGTTACTGGCAAGGAGGGAAGAAAGAGAAAGTCACATTAAACTATGTACTATTATGTGTCAGCATCTAAAATATCCACTTATTCAAGAATAGTGATTAATACAATTCCTCACTTGTGTTCCATGGATAGAGATGTGACAAGTCTTTAAGGTGAGTCTTTCTAGATCTTACAACCATGATGATCCACGTAAAGATCAGGAACACACCTTGAGGTGGCTAAAGACTGATGCAGAGTTGAATGCCTTGGTGAACTGGGAATCCTTTATCTTATCTCCCATTTAAAACAAACAAACAAAACCCTATTCTATCCAATTGTAGAAATACAGAAGAGGAATGATGGTACAAGAATTTTATGTAATTACCAAGGCTGTATGAACAAAGCAATTTGGAAGCACATGTGAATCACGACCTTAACAAATAACTATTGCTTTTGCTAGGATCAAGAGTCCAAGATACGCCAACAGCTTACTATTAGTACTGCAGTCAAAACCTTAGCATTGAGGTAAAGCATTTCTTGTGTTACTCAACATAGAAAAATTTAATACAATTTTCTACTTAAATTACAAAAAATTGCTCTAGCATTCCACTGTCTATTCAACACCACAGTTCTAATGCTACCAATGCAAAAACAGGCAGAAACATTCAAAGATATCAAGAATTTTCTGAGGTATGATTCTATTCTTTCTAATATGATGAGCTAAGATTTTGGTGATCATCTGTGACACTTTGACATGTGATACTGGATCTGTTCTCAGGCTTACCTTGCTAAACCAGCCTGGTGCACCTAAAGCTGATGAACTCAAACCATTTTAATCCTTAAATTCATACTGAAATCATTTTATCACAGTCTATCCTGAAAGAGGTTAGCTAACCACTTTAGTTACATTAAAAGCAGCACATCCAGCCAATGGATGCAAATGGAAATTGCTAGCCAGAAGCTATGCCTGCCAAGCACACAGGAAGTGACAACAAAATTGTTTCTCAAGGTATTTTGTGTGAGTCACTTATTTTTTCATTATTTCTCTGGAAAATGATATGAAATGGTGGGATCTAAAACCACTATTGATCATAAACTATTCTAAGGCCCCTTTTAGGGATGAAAAAACAAATTTAAGAAAACAAAACAACGTTCTGATAGTACTGCAATCTTAGTTCATGTAACTCAGATTTTAGCATCATTTAAAACATCTGCTGTAACATTCCCCATCCTCCAGAAGTTCTTAGTGATGAGCAGGGCAGCGTGTTTGGTAAGAGGAGTGTTTTCACCTCAGGGCTTTGGGATGTAACCAACAGCAGCTGCGGCTGAGCTGTCAGCATTGCAGTGCGGGGGGGCAGAGGCACACTGTGGGACTGCGTCACATTTACCACCTCAGTAAAACTGAGTTATTCTGAAAACAAAATAATAATAATAAAAAAAAAAACAAAAAACCTGACCAACTAAGTTACCAATTTTAAATAGAGAGGCTCTGAGTGCTTCTCATTTAAAAAAAAAAAAAAAAAAAAAAAAGGTGGGGGTGGGGAAAGAGGTCTGCAACATGTGTTTCTCCACCCACAACGCACCCTTTCCCCCCAGGGCAGGTTTCTCCTCCAGCAAACCTCCCTGGTCCCCGCCGTGCTCGAGGTAGTCCTCTCTGTGCTCCCGCAGCTCTTACCTCAGAGGTACAAGATGTTAATGTCTGCTTCCCATTCTTCCCAAGAATAACTCTAAGTGGTGCACTAGGGGGCTTTCTGACAGAAGTTCAGCTAACCGGGCGTTGTGAGGGCACACCCGCCTTCTCAGGCCCTGCACGTGTTCAGTCGCTCTGAGGGAAAGCCCGACTCCTCCTGAGGGGCGCACGTGAGGCTGCAGCCGCAAGGCGGGAAAAGCTCTGTCTCCCTTTCTGCCGCCCAGGCGCTATAAAGTACAGAGTAAATCGCAGAAAAGCGTGTGAGGTTTGTGCTTTTCCCCTCTGTACATTGAAAGAATTGCTTGGGGTCGATGGACTGACGTGGCTTGCCAGATATTTTGTGTGACTTGTTTTTTGTGGAAATGCCAGAGGGATCGTGGACAGTGTGCCTCATAGGGGGAATATGCTAAGGATAGTCTTAAAATCTAACTTCCCTCCCTGTGTGCCGGGAGGATTGATGTTTCCTCAGGAGGCGAGGAGCTGCCTGAATATGAATTTGTTTTCACACTCGCTGGTGAGCAAGAAAGGTTCTCCCATCACCTGGCAGAGGCAGCTGTGCTCTGCTCCTTCTCCTCAGCTGCAGCTCGCTGGCACGTTTTCCAGATGCCTTCTTCAGTCAGTGACCACCATTTTGTTTCTAATGCCTCTGGTCAGCCTGAGCTCCTTGAAGCCATCTTGCTGTAAGTGACTGTAGCATTCTGCGATGGGGCTGTGCATGTCCTGGCTTGTTACCACATGCAGCGAAGAGAAAGTGGCAAGGTAAGCGTTTGGCAGTTCTGTACTCTGTTCTGGTAAAAACGTCTGTCTGTGATGCTGGCCTGTGTGAGCTGAACATTCCAGGCCTGTGTTTATTTTCTATGTCTGTTGCATGTATTGACACTGCCCATTGCAGTTCTGTTTGTTCTGCTCTACAAATGTGATGGCAATCTGACTGAATTTAATGGCAGTTTTTACTGCAGTGTGTTTATAATTGGTTGTGAACATTGAGGCATCTCAAAAACCCCCCACCAAACTAACTTGGTAAATGCTGGGTTTACCAACAAGTTCTGTCATCTAGCAAAGTTTTTTGTTGTATTGTACAGCTGTTTATAACCTGAAGGACACTACATCCTCGTTGTGAACAGAACCCTCATCTGGTCTTGTTTCTTTACTTTGTTTTGAGTCTAAAGCTTCTTCATATATAGATACAGTTGATCAAGCTGAATTCTATTATGTGATGGCTATATACATATATATATAATTTTCTGGCTTGCTCAACCATTGGTTATCATTTTCCTTAAATTCTTTGCTGTAATTTATTTGAAATTAAATATCCTCTTCTTTAAAATGGACTTACCTGTGAGATGTCAAAAAGCCTCATTTGCAACTTAAATCAAGCATTCTAAGGTGCTGTGTTCTCTTGAGATCTAGGTAAAAATTAGAAAATGGAGTAATGTACGTTTAAAAAAAAATACTTTTTGTTTTATAGACCAGTCTAAAAGGTAAACATGTTCTTTCTATGGAATTCAGGATTCTAAGCATGTTTATAATCTCTGGTTTCACCTTTATATCAAGGAATCCAATATAATTGTAAATGTTTACTCTTAGGTAAGTTTCCAGGACTTCAGTTCCGCAATCAATACATAGTATGTTTACACATTGCTAGCACTCAGTGAGTCACCATTTAGTATTTGCATTCAGTGATGGATATTAATCATGCGAGATTGTGATGTCTCTTCAAGTTCCGTTCAGTTTTCTAATGCTACTGGTCTAACAACCAAGTGTATCTCATCTTGTACCTATTATATGTCCAGAGAATTTCGTTAGACTTCTGTAAATTTTGTTAGAAAGAGTATATTGGAGCCACTGTAGCAGAGCAGGTGTGGAGAGAGCATCTGCTTGGCATCTTTTGGCAGTACTTTTGGGTAGTTGCTTCAACTGCTTGTGGGAGAGCTTTAAGAGTAAAGGTGATGTGTGAGATAAGAACTGATTAAAAGAGGGTGTTTTTTTGTTTGTTTGTTTGTTTTAAATACTCAGTAGGTATTACTGGTTAATATACGGTCTCTGGATCTAAGCAAGTTCCCCACTTATATTTAAAAATAAAGGATTCTGGGGGTGGGGTGTGTGTGTAGAATATTATGCTATTTAATATTGTTGGTTATCAGGTTTATCTAGGCAACTAAATATTTGATTTACCCATTGAAGAGACTCTGTAGTTGGAAGTAGCTCTTATGAGGTTTATGAGGATGGAAACATTGTTTTTTTCTTACAGCACAACAGTAAGTTAATATCCAGGGGCCATTAAAAAAAAATCACTTTATTTTTGATGTGTTGATGAACTTTTAATATTTTTCTCATGAAGATCTATCTATGTAAGTATTATTGAATGATCTAAATCTTCTAAAATTGCTGTTAATTTTGAATTTCAATTCAGCATGTCTCTTATTGATTCCTGTTTTCATAATTTTCACTTTTATTTCCTTCTTATTACTAATGCTAGAAATAAAAGTAGTGGGTAAGTAAAAAATGTCTGAGAGTCACAAAGTGGCTGAGATAGAAAGGAACTTCTGGGTCTGTCTCACCCAACCCCTGCTCAAGCAGAGATACCCAAGTACACCATGTTCAGGTGTCTTCTGAGTATCTCCAAGAGACTTCACAGACTCCGAACTGTTTTTCAGTTTATGCCTATTGCCTCTTGACCTGTTACCAGGGAGCACTGAGCAGAGCCTGGCTCCGTCCTCTCTGCACTCTCCCTTCAGGTATCTATATACATTGATTAGATCCACCCTGATTCTTTGAATAGTCTCAGCCTTTCGTTGTAGTGAGATGCTCCAGTCTCTTAGTCATCCTTGTGACCCTTCATTGGGCGCTTCTAATGTGTAATGTATGTCTGGTACTGAGGAGCCACTACTCATGGGCTGTTTTATCAGAGCTGAGGGAAAGCATCATCTCTTTTGAGCTGCTGGCAACACTCTCCTAATGCAGCACAGAGTACTGTTAGCCATCTTAGCAAGGGCACATAACCCAGCTATGTTTGTCTTTGGTCTCCACCCGCATCCCCATGTTGGTTTCTGCCTGACTGCTTTGTAGCTGAGTGACCCCTACCATCTGCTGGTACCACCCAGGTTTGTTCCTCCCCAGATGAAGGACTTCACTTGTTGAAATTCATTAGGTTTCTGCCAGCTCATTTCTTCAGCCTGTCCATGTCCCCGTGGGTGGCAGCAGGATCCTCTGGTGTATCAACCACTCTTCCCAATTTGGGCCCTCTGCAAACTTGCTGAGGATGTACTCTGTCCCATTGTCCAGATCATTAATGAAGATGTTAAACAGCATTCCCTGGAAACTTCCCTCAGACAAAGCACCAAACTCTCTCCCTATATGTCAGGTATTCTGGCCGGATTTAATTATTTAATGTTTTTTTGATTTGTTTGCATATCTCCAGGCAATTGTATCTGTATTCTTTGGTAAATGTAACAAAAATAGTTACTTAAAGAGAGTTACTACCATTGTCTAATAACTATTGGTTGTTCAAATAGTTGAAAATATTTCTTTATATTTTTTTCCTTTATTTTTATTTATTTATTAATTTGTTTGTTTGTGATCTTCCCTTCCTGCTGTCTGAGGCCACGACTTCTGGCCGAGATCCCATCCCAGCAATACTCCCTCAGCTTTCTCCTCTCCTCATCCTTCTTCTGTGCCAAGGTTTCCCTTATTCTGGACCATATAAAAATACTAGATGCACTGCTACCTCCTGCTGCCCAAGTGCTTAGTGCAGATGAAACAGAGAAGAAAGGACTGCAGTCTCTGGGAGGCTACTGATTAGAAAAATGCTGATGTCTCTAGGCCAAGGCAGTCAGAGATGGTAGGAAGCATTCTGCAGGAGGTCCAGTCCTAGTGATCTTCTGCAGAGCTTGCTCTAGATTCCTAGATCTAAAATCGTGGAATCCGGAGACTATTTCCATTTTAATGCATGTGTTTTTCCTGCAAGGGCTGAAGTGCTTTGACTTAATAGTAATATGCATTATTTGCTTTGGAGTTGCATGACAAGGTGACTACTGCTTTAGGGTTGGTTGTTATTCAGTCTCTGTATATTCCCTTATATTTTGCTGTTAACATCCACTGCCGCCTACCTGCCCCTTAATACTTCCTAAGCAGCCTTTGATTAACACTGTTCTGTCAGTCAAGAAGAGACTTACTTGAAACTTATTAGATTTCTTGCACCACCCCAAACAAGAGCATAAGAGAGGAAAAGCAAGTACTGGAACTGCATCTGGTTTGTTCTACTGATTACTTCGAGTCAGGACCTTTGTTTCTCAGTGTACTCCTAACAGCCATTTGCCAACATAAATTGACTACCTTCTTTGCACAAATCTGTAGAGTAGAAAACTAGATACGGTCTCAGTGTTATTTTATTCACCTTGAAGATCTATTGCCCTGAATGAGTGGCTGCTTTATCAACATCAAAAACAGACTAATTATAAAGCTGTCTTCTTCCAGTACCCTGCTTCTGTGCTCTTCTGCTGTCCGTGTAGTTTTAGTGTTGTCTCTGCTGTGTGGGCCTTTGTGTAGGCTGTTTGGGCACCGGAGATCTGCAGCCATTTCTCCTGAGAGAAACGCTATGCTCACAGAAAATAGTTCCTGCATCTTTATGTGTGGTAATAACTTTGAGGAAGTGTTGATCATTTTGAGATTTGTCCTTTTAGAGCAAAAGGAGGATTGGCAGCTATACTGAATAATAATATTTACAAACGGTAACCTGCTATCACGTTTCTTTGGGATCTGTTTGCAACAAAAGTTGCCATCATTACAGTACAGCACAATATCTGAACTTGTATAAATGTGAAGGCCAGGATGGAAAGAATCAAATTTGGTGGGTACTACTCTCTCTGAAAAATATGTAATACTGTACTTGTGCTTCCTCTTTGTAAAAAGAAAACCCTGAAATGGCAGGAATAGGTGACCTGGCCTGTCAAATAGGGAGTTAATCTGGAAAAAAAATGTATCATTAAGCACAGTAAATTGCTTACAATGTAAAGGAGCAGGAAGGAGATATTTTTACAGTTCTGGTCTGTTGAGTACAAGATAAATAGGCAACTAAATTATACTTAGTGACACTTCAGATATACATTAGCTCATGTGGTTGGGGGCTTTTCACTTCTGCATGAAAGGCTTGGATAGAACTTCTACTTACTGAGAAGCCTGGGAGAGGAATGTCACTGTACCACAGGAATTCATGGGAAGATGGCATCTTCAGCAATTTGAAATCAAAGAATGGAAATATATAGATAACCTCCTACTAATCATTTTTCTTTTTCTGTGATCAGAAGTCAAAATGATTTGATAAATGGTTTCTTGCAGCCAGTATAATAGCAAAATTTTCACTAGTTTGGCTATATGTAAAAGTTTTCCAGTTTCCCTCACTGTGGGACCGGAAATCCGTTTTATGGTACAGAAAGTCCGTGTGCTCTGGCAGGTCTGCAGTTTAAACTTGATTGCCCACCCAGAACTCCCTATTGAAATCCTTCAGGGAGACTTGGCTGCTTCTGCATTGTGCATACACACTACTGTCCATTAATTGATTAATATTGCTTCATTTATAAAGTTCTGTAGCAGAAGTGACATTTGTATGGTTGCATTTAGATGGTGCTTGAAATATTGTTGAGTACAGAATGGCTGTCACATCTGACAGCACAGTTACAACATTACCCATATTTTATATGCAATTGTGAAAACTGATTTGGGAATTTCTGAGTTGGAAAGCCAAAAATTATTTTTCTTCGATCTGTGTGCAAATTAATTACAGAGAGGAATAAAAAATGGTTCTCACTTCTGTCTTTGAAAGCAACATATATTAGGCAAGCTCTACTGCTTCGTGGGAGTTGCTCACTGGATTTACAATGGCTTAGCACAGCTACATTTATCTAGTTGTGAATGTATATTTATGCATGTGAATACATTGCAGTTGATGATGCAAGAACTGCAGAAACATGACTGGTATGTTTCTGATGAATAGTAAGCAACAGGCTGCTGTGTATGTCGCTGGCTGCTGAAGAGCAGGTGTGCCTAATGATAGGTGCTTGGATTGCTTTGAATTCCTGCTTGTATATGAATGAGGAAGTTATCTGTAGAAATCTCATCACCAAATCATTATCTTCAGTGAATTTACCTTATTTAATCTGGGTTTATCCATAATTAATCAGGCCGTAAAAGGAAACAGCTGGAAAAAAAAAGATTTTTTTCACTTTGCCCTAATTATTTTTGAGAATACAAAATTTCCATGAAAGTTGGACTCGGGTTCATGAGAAGGACACAGCTCTGTAAGTCTCATGCTGTAGGGATTGTCTGGGTCAGAGACACTTGGTCTTCCTTCCTGCAGGAGCTCTCTAGTTGTTGCAGAGCTGTACCTCCAGATGAAGGAGCCATGGGAGGAATTCAGCAGACTGCAGAATCAAAAAGGATGAGAAGGAGATCAACTGGGTCTTCTCTGTGACCCATAAGCATCAAGAGCCTGGCCCTTCAACTGCAGTCAGGGAATAGGACAGCCTATGTCTATGAATTTGGAAGGTGGAAATTCCCGTTGCGTCCAAGGCTGGAAGCTCATGACTTCTCACACCAGGAGGAAGGCTCCTGGTTTGCTAGAAGTAAGTGTTAAGTGGGCATAGCTAGAAACTCCTTATTTCAGGAGTCAAAGGAGAGAGGATCAGCTAACCTGATTTATTTTCTTTAGAGAGGCTTGCTTCTTGCATTTGGGATGTTGTGGATAAACTTCCAAGGCTTATCTCACTCTGACTGCTATGCACCACTGCTCTTCCATGTAGGTGCCACGCTGACAGGGGTAACCTAGGAAGTATCAGTTGAGACTAAACATATGTGGAACAGTGGCCAAGGGCATGCAAACAAGCTGATGTTGTCCATTATCCTGCTGCAGAGAGAAAGGAGGGATCTGAGGAGGACTAGATGGGTCCTACGTGTTAACAGTTGCGCTGTTGATGTTCTTTTTTCCCAGAATGGTTAATCAGCCCAAAGGAAAGGATGGTAGCTTTCCCATTTATTGACTTTATATCAACTACTGAATTAAAGTAGTATGTTTCTTGTAGAATGACTCTTAAACCTGTTCGGGATGTCATGAGAAATTGGTCATTCAAATAAAGAGGCAGCTGTAGTCTACAAATTCCAATACAATTTCTGTCTGTAGGGAAGTATTATTTTGCAGGAAAGAAACATATGTGACTACTAGTAGAATAGAGATGCTAATTTGTTTGATATGGAGTCAGAGATTGCCTTGAAAAGCTGCTAGCAGACTGTCATTGTCAGATAAAAAGAAAAACTTCAGACAAGTGATGTCATTTAAGCAAAGCATATTCATGAACTAAGTTTCGTGTCTGTTTCTTCAGTGCCTGAAAAGTTTCTGTTCTGAAGCAGCAAGATGATTTTTACAGAACTCACTAAAACCTGCTTTTGTAGCTTTTTGTGAAAGAAGCTTTTTGAGCTTCTGTAGTGATTATTAAGAGCTAAGGAATACTTTGGAAAGAATACCCAACTGACCATCTTTTCCTTGTTACCTTTCAAACACTGGACAATAATGCTGTCATGGTGAATTTTTAAGGTGCTCATCTGAAAATCGAAGAAAACGTTTGTAATGCTATTTAGACAGAATGAGACACGTTCTAGACAATTGGATAGTTCTGAGTAATGAAAAGCTGTGTACCTATGATATGTTGTATACACCATTGTATGGGGATAAGTAGTTCCTGTGTTATTTTTTTCACAGTTTGAGCATGTCTTTCATGATATTTGGCTAGCTTCCAGAAACCTACTCTTAAACTTTAAATATCAGGTCTTGTGTAGCTTTCTACTTGTTCATAAATTAAAGCTTTTGTTGCAAGGTGTAGGCTGCATAAAGAATGTCAGCTAGAAACATGGCTTGGGTTTTAATACAGTATGCTTTTAGTCTGCGGGTGAGTCATTCCTTTCTGTCATTTTAGGAGATTAAAAGCAACAGTAGCTATCTGAAGTTGATATTGAGACAGGGTTTTAACCTTTTCCCCATGTATTCTATTCCTTTAACAGTTAGCAAACATTCTGCAATCTTGGAGTCTGATAGGATAAGATTCTTCACTTTTCCCCTTAGCCATCATCGCCCTCTAGTCTGCAAAGTACGATTTAATGCAGAGAGAGGGGAAAAAAAGGAAGTAAAAGAATTGTACGTGTTTTCACATTGATTAAATTTTGTGAATAAACTCTTGCTGTGTGTACAGTCTGAGTAAACGTGCTCTATGTGACAGGCTTTTATGGAAAATGGGAACTACTTCTCCCTTGTCAAGAGATGCAGCAGACCTACAAATCCCCCCCTTGTTTATCAGAGCTTGAAATTCAGGTAAAAGCATTTACAAGAAGCTCCCAAGCATTGGCCAGAAAGCAGCCCTACTGCACCTAGGAGAGACAGGTCTCAGATTTTTCTCAATGTGTAATTGATTCTTGGAATGAAAGGGCAGGTATTTGTCTGAATCAAGCAAGGCGTTCTGCATGCTTCCTTAGCATATGAGGGGAAAAAGAAGACAGTTTTGCAGCACCTGCAAAATGTAAATTTCTGTCAGTAAGAACTGACTCATTATCTGTAAATTAGAAACTGTTTTAATTTTTAAATTTCCATTAAAGCAGATCAGAATTTTAATTGTAGGTGATATTTCTAAGTAATAATACTATTCTGATATTCTTAACTGTTCGTGGTCTAATGAGGCCAGTAATCCTCATCAGTGTAGCATTTTTCTATGCAGTGGCTGTTTGGAAATAATAAAAAGAATGCAGGAGAAGATGGAAAGGATCTTTTTAATGCAGTTCTTATAACAACTCATAACAGACTAGCAAAATTGCTGTTCATGATGTTAAGCAATGCCAGGCAATCTGTTCTGAGACAGAGAATAACTTCAATTTTTTAACTGATGGGAACGTTTGGCATTTGAAGTTGCCAGACTATACGTATGTTGTCATCAGATAAATTCTCATGCTTGAATATTTTCTGCCCACTGAATAACTTGTGACTGAAAATAAATTTGAAGATCACCAGTTTTCTCAAATAAGTTACTTAGAAATACAGTCCTGGTGCTTCCTGGGGCATCTGGGAGGTGAAAAGAGTTCTATACTGTTTCCTGCTCACATTACAGTGAAAAAATTTTGAACTATAAAAGCAGGAGTAATTCTGAAGAGTTATTCTGGAAACTGTACCTGTATTCACGCATTTGGAGGCAGCTTAGAACAAACTTTAAGTCCTAAGTTCGTAGTGAACTTCACGTAGCACCAAACCAGAGAAGGCAAAGAACACGACTGTATTCTTGTTATTTCATTCTTCTGCAAAACAGGAAGTACTAAACTTGAACAGATCTCCCTGTTTAAATCTTGAAACCAGTATACTGAAAGAGGAGCTTACCTGTAAGTTATTAACTTGTTCTGTTTTAATTGGTCCCAGTGTGAGGTCTCTGACTTCTAAGGTGGCAAGCAAGCAACAGGTGCAGCAGTCTGCTACAAAGTTGTCTTTGTGTCATTGCCTTTCCATGTTCCTTTGAGATCAGCTACATTGCTTTCTTTGACAACTCACAACCAGAGCTAGTTCTGCACACTTGTACTACTTCTAATTTTCCCTTATTTTGTAATTACAGTGTCATTGCATGGTAGCAGAGCTCCTACCCCTCTGGAATTGCCACTGTGTTGCTGCTTCAGGCATATCATGGTTCCAGAAAGTAAAATCCATGCTAGTTTCCCTCTGTGAGTAGCAGTTCTTTCTTATTTTGGAGCAAAGTCAGTCTCACCTTTAACAAACATTGCAGGGGATTTTCACCACCAGCATTATTTACTTTGACGGCTCCCTTTTTCTTTCAGAGCCCTGCTGTCGTTTCCTGGGAAACAGTTACCCCATATGTATCTGCCTACTATGTCAGGCACAAGTAGAAACTTAAAACATTCCAGTCGTCGTTCCCTTGTGTATCTGGGGCAAAAATACACTCAATTAACTTTAATGCTGTAATTCTCAAGAAAACACTCCATGTTAGGTCATGAACGTGATCTCAATGAACACCAATTAGTTGCTTTGTGGCAGTAAATCTGGATGACAAATCATTGCACGGAGGAAGTGTCTACAAAGCTTAAATCTGGAAACTTGGAAAGGCCGTATTTGAAAGTCATCCTGTTACTCATATTTCAAGGAAGTCTGTGTAATCTGGCTTTTCCTAATGGTAGTACTCTGGAATAACTTCCTGAGGCAAGCTGTTTGTAGCAGACTCCCAGCAGTTCTATGACTGTGGAACTGTGAACAATGCCAGGAGAGAAAGTTGGTTAATAAGTTACAGTGCCCTCGGCTTAGGTTATTGTGAGTGACCTGGATCATGGTGTGTGCTGTACAATGTAGTAGTTCGTAGTGTCTTGTTCTGAGTGCCTACTTTGAAGTACACTGGATATATGCAGTCAGAAGCCAATGGGAAACCAGCAGCTCTTGTATATTACTGCAGAAAAGTAAATAGCAAACTTTCAGAGTTCACAGGCTGTTTTATTGCTTGTTTTTTCTCCAGGGTTTTGGAATTTGATCAGTACAATTGGCTGACAGAGGAGCTAATTAGAGGTCACAGAGGGCATGAGACTGGCAACTGTCATCCTATTAAGGGAACAAACTTGTGTCTGTATTCTTTTGTCTTGCACGAGAGTACAGGGAGCAAATGATGATGAAGGCAGGCTGATATTGCTACTTGCAGATTTCCTGCCCTTTTCCCCCTTTCCTTGGTCAGTGAATTCCTACCAGAGAAAGGTCAATTTCCTGTGCAGTGTCTCTATTTTTTCAGCCCCACCCTAAGTAGGCAGTGAATTTTGACAGGATACTGCTGCTTAATATTTATGCAAATAGTTTTATCTTTGGAACAATGTGTAAAGGCTCTCTGCTTACTTACACTTTCCCACAGCGCAAGGGAGGAGAGTGCTGGTAGTTTCACTCTTTATGTCAAGAAATGAAGACCTGAGCTCTCCAGTGGAACCTGTTGACATTACTGCTGGAGAGAGAGCTTCCTACAAAACTGTTTCTGAAAATGGTACCTATTGGGAAGGAATTTATCTTTTCAGTAGGAAAACACTTAAAATATTCCATTCAAGCTCCTCCTTTCCCTACTAATCAGTTACATCTCCATATTTCTGACACAACTAATGGTCTGCTGAAGCTAAGGCTTCATCTACAGTGACTCTTTTGGTATTTTTTCTGGTAAACCTTTTATCCATCATTAGTTATCACGTGTGCTCTCTTGTTTCGTGAGATGTGAATTGCAGGTGAGGTAGCTGCTAGATGTGAATGCTGGAGCACATCAGGTGGGGGACATGGATTAGTCAGCACGATGGAGATGGGTTGATGGTTAGACTAGATTATTTCCAGCCTTTATGATTTTGTGGAGGTGTTTGATGTGGGTTCTGGGAGATTGGATGCCATACTGGGAAAAACATCATTCTTCTAAATTTTATGGCTTAGAAATAAGGATATAATTTCAGATGTGCAGCGTATTTCCCCACATCAGTTCATCTTTAAAAATCACATTCCCAGTCTGAGCTCATGGAAGGTGAAGTAAAGAAGGTTAGCTTAAGTGACAGTATAAATTGCAGAATTTATTGTGTAGATTAGAATGCCATATAAATTACTCTGTTTTACCTGCAGCTCTGCTAAGTCAATTTAACCTGTCGCATAGCATCTGTTCTTTGGTGGCAGGCAGGGGAGAGGTGGAAGAGCATAATGGACAAGTGGTGGCAGAAAAGCTGCCTATGGAGCGAACACAGTCACAGTGAGAAGCTGGGAGCAGCTGCTGCAGTGAGCCCAGTGTCACAGTGAATCAGTGAACTGCGCAGAGCTATTCACAGTGAACCACTGTGCTTATGAATTACACTTGAAGGTCCCTGAGGCACTGGTAGTTCCTATTCAGCACAGCTGAAGGTCCCAGCCCTTGCCTCTGCCTGCGCAGTGGGTCCAGTGAGTTTGCAGCTTGCAGACAGAAGCCAGGGTAGGGTGCTTGCAGGAGAATTTGCACGTTTTTGAGCTGGGAACCTGTTTGGGCTTTGAGAAATGTTCTTTTAAGTAGCTGAGCTCTGGAGCCAGGAAGTCTGGGGAGGAGTTGCAGATAAACCTGTTCTGGTATGCGGAGACAGGTGGAGCTGATTGGTTGGTCGAGCACCTTTAGCCTGGAATGATCTTTAGACATCACAGAAAACATTTTCTCTCTAACCCAGTAGTGAAATGGTGTCTCAGTGTGGTGAAAAATAGTCCTGACAGAGTCCTGCCTTCTAAGGCATTATATTCTGTCAACTAATGCTGCAGATGACATTTTCATATTACTGTCAAAACAGTTTTGTATTGTTGCTCCTCAGATTTATATAGCTTGTGTACTCCATACCTGATATAACTATGTATTAGTGGTGGGTAAATATTCTTTCCAGAATGAAGGAGTTATTCCTAGCATGAAATACACATTTTTATTTTTAACTTTCCTTCTTTCTTTCTTGATGTTTGCTGTAATATTTCTAAGCAAAAGTAATGGCTGCACATAGTTCTAGCGAAGGAGTTCCAGATATCTGGAAAAAAAAAAAGATAGTATGTAAGTGGATTTCATTGAAAATCTGCAGGAATATGCACATATTGGCCTGTAAAGCAAGAAAGCCACCTGGGAACTACCTAGAAAATACTTGTATCAGCTTGATTTATTAGTCCTGCATAACGTTGAGGTATAATAAGCAAAAAACTTCATTTCAGCTGTGTGCATTCAGCTTTGAAAATCCATTTCCTTAGGTGTGTGCCGTCAGATTGATTCTTTATTGTACAGTCCCCCTCCCTAGAGATCTTTAAAAGCCACCTGGATGTGGCTCTTGCTGGGCAACTTGCTCTGGGTGGCGCTGCTTGAGCAGGGGCTGTACCAGAGGGCCATACCCATCTCAACTATTCTGTGATTACTGTTTCAAAATTGTTCCAGTGTTGTAACACAGAGTGCTCTCTGGAGGTTTGCATCATATCAAATTTAGATGCAAGTATTAATGCAAAATGTTTCGCTTGAAAGTGTGGGTTGAAAGCATGGTTCTGCCACATTCTTTTTGGTTCAGTCTGGTTTGCTAGTTTACTTTTATGCTCTTTCAGGAGATTTGGCAGATCCTGGTCTTCACAACCTTAGCCATTGGATTGATTTGATGTGAATTCATTTGAATGGATCTAGAACAGCATTGTCCAATGGTTATTTTAAGATGGTTTTGCGTACTTTTATAATTCCAGTAATTTCTCTGATTGAGCTGTGACATAGGAAATCTAAATTTGTTAAATCTGAGATCATACAAGATGTGCTGATCTTCACCAGGTTCTGGATATAAAGGGCACTAAGATAAAGCAGTGTGTGTTTGGTGTTTAAGCAGTGCTGTGGAATAGCTCCTGAATATTGCTGGAACACAGTGAGGTCACCTCGCTGTCAAGACAGTATTTATTCATAATGTTTGGCTTGGTCTCCCTCTGACATCATTTCCAAGTACCAAGATGCAGGATAAAACATCTAAATTCTAAGGGCCTCAGGAAAGGAAGTCCACTGGTGTCAGTGAATGTGATAGCTGTTGAAACTAAACAATGCAGGTGAGGCACTGGATTGTAAATTCAGGATGCAAAGTGTATGAAGGTGTGAACAAAACCAGGGCCCTTTAAGGGGTGCTAACTTGCAGTTAGCTTTTTTTTTTCTAAGTGTTGATTACAAGAGTGATTTAGGAGTATGACCTCTCCTCAACCAAGCATATTTCTTCCTTTTTCACTCTTTTTCATTATGGACTGAATAGAGAGGTTGTACAGAACATCTCTAAAGTTTGTTTTGTAGTAAAGCAAACAGGAGATAGCAGACCAATGATTTTGCAATGCTGCAGAAGTATGGCTTTACGTACAATATGTCAACAGAATATCATTTAATAATTACAATACAGTATATTTAAGGTACTGTATAATTAGTGTATTAATATTATATTACTAATGATGGTATTACAGTATATTACTTAATTGTAATGTACAGGACAACACCTAGAACATGTTAAAGAATCTCTAGCTGCCAGCTAAAAGAAACCTGAGATACAGGTCCTGAGAGGATGTATTGAGAAAGTTATGTCATTTTCACATACAAAAAAATGTTTTCTACATTTTTCTTTACTCTATTTTGTACCTAGAAATGTATGTAGGTTTAGAATTACACACGGTACTGTCTCTGTAAATTCCCTTTCTACGCCTTGTTCAAAGCCACAAGTTACCAGACCTTTTATCTACTGCTAGGTTGTGGTTCAGTATTTTCTTTTGGCCTTCTGGTGTGCTCAGGTTGTGTGCAGTGTTGTTTGCCTACTGCTGTCCAATGGAGTACAAAAATAGCTCCTAAGGCAAAGGACTCTATTTTAAGCAAAAAGAAAAGTGCAAGAATATGTATATAGTGGCCAGATCATTTTTTTTATTATAGGTTTTTTTTTCTTGAACCCTTTTCCTAAAAAGAAGTAATGATGCCATCTACTGGCAGAGAACAGGCTGCTTATGGGATCAGATACTTTGTTAATGAAGCTTGTGTGCTCTCTTGGTGAATTTCCTGTCCCCTTTTCCACTGTTTAAATCATTGATCTTGGTCATAAATAGTACATCGAGCCAATTATTTCTGTGTGCAGCTCATGAATTATAAAAAGTTGTGTCAGAAAAT
Organism: Gallus gallus; assembly: GCF_016699485.2. Lineage (NCBI taxonomy): Eukaryota > Metazoa > Chordata > Aves > Galliformes > Phasianidae > Gallus > Gallus gallus. The sequence continues at coordinate 14,625,066 of NC_052536.1, read as the reverse complement.
CGTGTTGACAAATGCTTTTCCTGCCAAGTAAGTGTTGGCCTTGTAAAAGAATTTAACAGAACGATAATGTAGATCATATTTAATATTATCATTTAATTAGTGAAACTAGTTTTAATACTTTCTTTTTCCTTGGAAAACTGCAGTACTAGAATAAACTTAAACCTTTTCTATCCCTGTGCCTCAGTCTTTTTCATCACCACCTGAAAAGCAAATGGAATTTCCTATCTCTCCTAACCTCAGTCAGGGGTCTCAGCAGCGGAGCTGTCAACTGTTTGAACTAAAGCCAACAGAACCCTCAGACTGTACTGCTCTTTCTTTTAGTGCCTGATTAGTTAATGAGTGTGGTAATGTAGTGATCAGGAAGGAGTGAGCGTGCTGATGCTTTACAAGGAGTGGGAGGCCAGAACATGATACTAGTTCAGTGGCAGTTGTCACACTCTTCTTTACTACTGTATTCTGTTTAGATTTTCTTGATCAGTGACATTGTCTAGAAAGACACAGGAAAATATCACTGTCTGTCTCGTACTTCAGTAGTTTGAAGCTGTATCTGGCAAGTTAATCCCTTGAGTTTCCCTTACCTTAGCTTCAACAAACTGTTCTCATTCCTTTTCTCAGTATGAAAGAAATTTCTTTTGAGATGGACTTCATACTAGTTTGTCTAGAGACTGTCAGATTTTGAATCCTTTCTCTTAAGCTGTGAGCCCTTTTAACAATGACTCTGGCTTACACTCGTATCTTCTTTGTAAGTTTAGATCCCATTTTAAAGTCCCATTTTTTCTTGTTTCCCCAAATAATGACTGTCGGCTCAGTACAATTTCTGGAATTGCAGAAAAAAAGTGAAAAACCTGTGCATGCATCAGAGTACTGCATCACGTGAGGGACATCTGAAATTCTGTTGATGGTGCTGTTCTCACAGTTGGTCAGCTGAAGCTGGAAAAAGTTGGAAGGAAAATTTATAAGAAAAAATGATTCATGAAACAACCTTTTCTTTTGGTTTAAAATAGATGTTATTGTAGCCTCATTTGGCTTTTGTGCATGCTGCTTTCTGAACACTGTGTGAATGATACTGCTTCTCCTCTTTTCAGAAAAGTGTTGATCGTGAGGAGACAGATGAAGAAAACTTTTTGTTTTGATCTTCCTTGCTTTTGCAGATTTTATGTAGGCCTTGGGATGCTGATGATTGAAAGCTCAGGCCTTTATAAGGCAATGGGAATGCTTTTTCATGAGTAACCACAGAGGGGCACTGAAGAGAGTGTCACGTTAAGCTCTTATCTCCGAAAAGTATTTCTGATGATGTTGATCATCTTTGCTAACTACAGGATAAAGTGAGGTGTTTTGGTTGGAAATGGAACATCGAAATTTACTCCTCTGGGTATACAAATGCTATGTCTCAAGCTAAAATGACCAAGAATTGCCTTTTTGTTGTTGTTGGATATCAGATAATGTGGAGTCGAGGAAGGAACTGTTTTTCGTAAGAATGAAATAATCATATTTGACATTCTTCTGACGAATGGAGAAATGTTTGGATGCACATATACTGGAAAGAAAGTATTATATCTCCTATAGAAGAAAAAACATGATGAAAAGCAATGCTGAAACAGAAAGCTAATCCTCCCTGTGCACTCCACACCCCAATCTGATTGAAAATGAGTCAGACTTCCCTTTGCTTCTCTCTCCACTTGGTTTTCTAGTAGCAGGATGAAAAGGGGCACTCCCACCATTTGATATGTAGGCCCAGGAGGAAGGTGGATGCTCTTTGGGGTTGGAGGGTAACAGGAGCTTGCATCACAGCTTAAGAGGGAAATTGAAACACATATGATTAACTTGAGGGGGATGAATGAGAGGAGTTAGGTGAACAAAAAAAGGACAAATTAGAATTTGTGTGATGGAAATGAGGGGCCAAACAGGAAACTGGATGGCCTGAATCCTAGTACAGACTTTTCTGTTACTTCCTGTAACATAATTTTGTGTTAAAAGCTCTTATATGCAAGTCCAAATCACCTTTTTTTCTCCACACTCTTCGTGGAGTTTCAATTGTTTTGTAGCTGTGCTAAGTTTGAGTCCTGGGGACTTGAGGAAAAATAAAGGTAGACCAAAGCAGTTAATAAAACTCTATCCATGATCTTTCCATGGTTTGGCACGGTATCTTTTCAATGTGTTAGACTGACAATACAATCTACTCTGTGAGCTATTACTGCAATTGAAATTCTAGCATAGACAATGCTCTTTTATTTTCTCATGATTACTTTATGGTTATTCTTATTTACTATTTTCTCACCTTCTCAACTGGCATTGCAAAAGATTGGGATTAGTACTTTTCACTCAGAATTGTTCAGTTTCTTTTCCCATTCAAGCAAAGTTAAGTTTTTGGCACTGTGAATTTTGTGAAGGCTGTGTGATGTTAATGTGAAGTCTAATAGAATTTACTTTTCTTTGTGCGTAGAAACTTTCCAGTTTTTAACTATGGTAATACTTATTAGGGTAGCAATAATACCAGTGAGGTTAAGTACAAGCTAAGTGGGTGGACTCCCCATATTAATTTTTTGAAGACAGACTCTTGTGGGAAACAACCAAAATGTCTCAATATGAATGAATGGCAGCTAAATCTTATTCTCTTATATTTTTGTACTATGTTTCAAGTCAGTGTTAGCAAAGCTAGGTTACGTGCCTATGGTTGGATATCATCTCTGTTTTGTTCTTGAGAGACAGACCTCTTTGATCATGCTGTCAATATTTCACATGCTGTTTGAATTAATTTATTATGGTTAGCCAGTCCATCTATTGAGCTAGAACATATAAACTATTCCTTGTGTTTTTTACAGAAACGAATCCATAACTGATATGAGCAGAACACATTTTTGTGTGTACTGCTCACCTACATTAGAGGACACTGTAGCTCAGTAAAGATATCTTTCGTATCATGCACTTTGCTAAAACAGTGTGGGAAGCGGTTATTACTTAAGTGCAACATTTCAAACAGTTATTTCTTGACTGAACAACAAATAGACTGTTTTTCTTCATTGAAAATGCAGAAATTACTTGAATAAACTAAAGAACTTACACAGTGAGTTGCAACCCAGTGATCACAGAATCATAGAATAGCTTAGGTTGGAGGGGACCTTAAAGATCATCTAGGTTCAACTCCCCTGCCATGGGCAGGGTTGCCAGCCACTACATCAGGCTGCCAAGAATCCGATCCAGTCTGGCCTTGAATGTTTCCAGAGATGGAGCATCCACAGCTTCTCCGGTCAGCCTGTGCCAGTGCCTCACCACCTTCTGAGTAAAAAATTTCTTCCTAATGTCTAACCTAAATCTCCCCTCTTTTCATTTAAAGTCATTTCCCCTTGTCCTATCACTGTCGTGTAAAACAGATCATGTAAAAAATCTGTCCCCCTCCCACTTGTAAGCTCCCTTCCAGTACTGGAAGACTGCAGCGAGGTCTCCCTTGTGCCTTTTCCAACAAGCAGGACTCCCTCAACTTTCCTTTGTAGGGGGAGGTATTCCAGCCCTTGGATCAACTTTGTGGCCCTCCTCTGGACCCTCTCCAACAGCTCAGCATCTCTCCTCTACTGGGGGCCCCAGGGATGATACTCTGCTGAGATTTGTTGTGACTCTGAATAAAATGGCACAAGAATGCTGAAGATGATGTCTAAAATAGCAAAGAGGCCTCTAAAAGGTATCAGTCCAACAAGTCCTAACTAAAATGCTGTGTTGTGCCTGAGGTGTCCAGCAGAACAAACTACATATCTAAAGATGTGTTAATATATATGCTTCATTATCAGAGACTTCACTTCAAGCTGCCTATGTGTTCTGTCTCCTTTCTCTGCACTATAAATCCAGGAACTAAGTGACCTCACATTTAAACTCCCCAAAGAGACTGGTATGTGTGGCATGCTCTGAATACACCTAATTCCTCCTCGCTGTGCAGTCAGGCTCAGGCCGCCACAGGCTCTGAAAACACTGAGCTAATGTGTTAGGTCTGTGCAGCCCCAGAAGACTTAAAAATAAATTTTGAGAAAGTGTCATCATGACCAAAACTGTGGCCATCTGGAATGTATGTGTGCTTGTATCTATATGTGGGATATGTGGTTTTGTGTGCCCAAATATATGCAAACTAGCTATCTGACTTGCTTACAGTCTTTTAGCCTCAGCAGGAATGGAAGAATATAGTATACACAGGCAATAGACAAATAGACAATTGTAATAGACAAAACACAAATGTATGTATTTGTGCATATCCTTCCATTCTTGATAGGGCAAAAAAGCTGTAAGGAAGTCAGTTAGTAAATCAGATGGACAATAGGAAAGAGGGAGCCCAGAAGCTGGGAAGGCAGGAAAGTGTGCAGCACAATACTGGCTTTGTTTTTGAATCCAACTACTTCTGGAGAACTTAATGTGATACACAGTATCTGCAAGTGCCCAACTGACTCTGTGAACTTGTCAACATTGTGATTTGTGGAATGTCATCTGAAACAATTTTATTGATTTCTGTATTAACTGAACTGCATTTCTTAGACATTGATCTTAATTCCACAGAAAATGCATTTCTTTGTTTTACATTGAGCTTCTCTGATGATGTAAAGCAGTTGTGTCATACTTGACTCAAGAGAAGCATGTTTTTTTTGAACAGTAAATTTACTTAGTTCTGTTTTTCTCCCTCCCCCCACCCCCCCCTTTTTTGGGGGGGGGTGGGGTGTGTGTTAACTACACTGCATGTGAACACTCAAAACTTTAATTCTCTACTATGCTATCTGAAGCCAAATTCTATGGAAGAGTGAAATGAAATGTGTATGATTTGTCAAGAGAAATTTTTGCTGATGCTGTCACATGGAAAAGATGCCTCCAATTGTTTGGTGCTTAGCACAAGTTCATGACTGCTACAAAATGGAAGTGCTAGATCTTCAAAAATGCCTTGTTTTGGGCTAAGTCTGCCTCCAACAGCTGTAGTAACAAAGTGTTCATTAAAAAATAATGACAAACATCCCATAAACTTAGGAAGATAAATAATTTTATATTAATAGCAATAGGGCACATATATTATTTTCTATTATTTTTATCTGTATTTAAACACTTAAATATATTAAATAGCTTTGAATTGGATAATATATTGTAGAATCAAGCCTAAATATAGGAAAGTAAACTGAATAGTATTGTTCTCTTCATTTTCAAGTTCTCTTTTAAACCTTGCTTTCTATTCACATTTTAATAGTCACTTCAGTATGATTATAACAAAATACACTGTGCAACAAAACACGTATGGCATTTTAACCTTGAGCCACAGTAAAAACTCATTGGTCTGCTTTATTACGTACAAACGTGACATAATGTTTTGTTGGTACAAGCAGAAGCAAATTTTTGGAGGAAATGGTTAGTAGAATTCTGTATTCATGTAGTTATGAGAAAGGCATTGTTTGCAGAACCGGAACTCCCTTTCCTTATACCAGGAACTTGCCATAAATCCCATCACAAGCGTGGAGATGGGTGCAAACTCCACATGTAGGCAATGTTATAATCTTTTTTTTTTTTTTTTTTTAATTGGCTGTGGCAAGCAGCTGTTGGTAGTTCTTCCGTTCCTCCCAGCACATTTATTGCTTGTTCCCTTAAGACACTGGGCTTAACAGCTACTTCAGTAAGTGTTGTTTTTACTCCATGGCAAAAAGAGTTCTCGTTTTCATTATCTCAGTATTACTACAGCATTCCAAGTATTTTAATTTGCTTCTTCAGAACTGTGGATTTCTTTTCAGTGCTCTTCTGCAGAGCCTGAGGTTTTTTGTTTTTTTTTTTTGCACCAAGTGATACAGTTGCTTTTCTCCACAAAGAGAGTTCACTTAGTATTAATAGCCTTATCTTCTGATTGATAATCCAACTAATGAAAAAAGAAATGTGTTTTGCACATTAAATTGTGTGTCTGTGTGTTGCAGCAAATGAAAAACTGTTTACCAGTTGAGCAGTGTGTTAGTGTGACATATTAAAGCCCAGTTCTGTAAGGCAGAAATTCTTTGGTGAGAACAGAACTGTGGTGTCTGGTAAGGTAACTGTGCAAGCAGCAAGCTGTATTTGTGGAACTCAAAAAATGTTCTCTGTGCACTAAGTTTGTAATTTTCTTATTTTCACTCTTCTGAAAATGAATGTGTGCACTGAAATGTGTAATGTATTTTTGAAATTGAAAAGCAATATCAGTATTTAAGGAATAGAATAAATTGTTACAAGTGAGTGCTTAAAAAACTTAATATAACCACGGAGTTGATATAATACAGTCAGTATCAGTTTGTGCTTCTTCACTCTTTCACAGTGTAGTTCTTTTGGTGCACATTAACCACTGGCAGTAATGAAAAATTTCTGCACTATTGCTACATTTGATTGTGATTTGAGTCATATGAATGTAAGATCTAGAAAGAAAACAGCACATTCTTTTGCAGAATACTAAGGCCATAATAATTTAACCTTAGCACCATTATGTAAGTTGGTTTTGAGTTTCTGACCAAGATATAAAAAGGCTCTAAATCTCATTAACAATTATTAAGAAGATTAATGGTCTACAGTGACAGTACTGTGCTAACAGTGAGACCTGGTTCATATTCATTCCTTTGCTTCTTACATGCAACCTTTCTAAGTATCCATCTTATAACCCTTTCTCTAATTACCTTTATGTGCAATCATTAGAAAAATTGCTGTTCCTGCTAAGATTTCTCTTAGAACTGTGTGTGCGTGCAGTTTTAAGTGCATTTCAATTAATGTTCTTTTGCTATGTCTTTAAGTTGTCATATAAAAGGAGAAGGCTAAGCTGTAAAGGTGCACTGTAGCTGTTATCTCTCCATCTCTAGTTCCTGCTCAACTGTAGCTTTAAGAAACTGAAACCAGTATAATGTACTAGAAAGTGTGTGGTACGAATGGTTCTTAATTTGAAGGGACTGTGTATGCATATAAATGCATATATAATTATTGCAGGTTTTTTTTTTTCAAATAATTGCCATCTTTTTGTAGTTCAGTCATCATTTCCTTCTCTTTTTGTTGAGTAATGTTAGATTGTTTCTGACAATTCACTGCAATGAAGTTATCAACAATACGTGCTAGCTTTGGTGCTATCAGAATATAAATGTTTGTTTCACAGTAAAGAAGGCCATATGCTTAAGAAGGACATAGTGATTGAGTATAGTAGCACAGCTAAGGAAAAATTAGAGGTAAGGAAATTTTAACACTTGTTCACACTTGCTCAAAGCCTGTAGGTGCTAAGAAGTGGAATATAAATTATTTCTGGAATTCAGAAAGAATAGAAGAAAACCATACAGAGGTAGCTCTTGGAATTGGCATCAGTTGAGTAATTTACAGATAGGTTTAAGGAAATAAAAAAATATTCTTCAGAAAGCAGGCATGTCAGTAAAGACCAGAGGCAATAAAAAGTGTGTGTGTCTGCATTCAAATGAATTAGGCAATAGCTTTCAATCACATTTGTGATTTCTTGACAGGAAAAAACAATATGTATATGATTGATAAAATACAGCTTTATATTGACTTTTAAGATGACTTTTATTAGTTTTTTCTTCAATAGCTTGAAATAACTTTTATGACGTAAGAAGGAACTAGCACTAGCATCTATAAAAACTGTTGTGTACATAGGCAACTTAGTTTGTGAAAAGGATAGGTTTACTAAGCAGGTAAGTGGAGGTGAAAAGGCAAGTCTTGTCTAAGAAATGAAATTTGCAAAAGAAAGCTACCAGAGTACCCACTAATTTCCTAAGATCTCACTATAAAGGAAGAGACAGGAGTAAACTGTCCTCAGTTTGAGAGGACTGGTTAGCAGATTCATAAACATGTACTTACTATGGGGCGAAGAGAGGCTTTTATTTCAAAAGTCCAGCCTTGGCAGAAAGTGCTAAATATTGATGCATCATTTCCTTCCTAATACGTTTTTCTGATAACCCCAAAGAGAAGGTCAGCCCTTTTTCTGCACTGAGAGGTGTCTAAAATGAGTGGAAATTGCAGTACTATAGTTGGCACAGAATCTGATCCTGCTTTAGGGAACATGCTGTTACATGTTAGGGCTACATGTACTTTGGATTCTATATGCAACATAGGAAGAGGCAGAAGTGGCAGCGGGGTTCAGAACAGAGAAAGTGGGTAAGACAGAGATAATGTGTCTGCTTAAGTAGTGCACATGCACTACAGTTCAAACAACAGTGTGAAGCAGTTCAAAAGAACTGGTACTGCTTTTTCTCCCACTTTTTTATTCCCCACCACAAAGATGGTGAAAAATGAACTCTTGATAACACAGTCCTGCAGCACTCCTTCGCAGCTACCAAAAAATAGGACCAAAAATGATTTTTGGAAGTGATTTGATGAATAAACATATTTTGTGTACAGCGTTCATTTTAGCGAATTCTCAAGGCAACCCTTTTCTATTCCCAATTAACAATTTCTGCTTGATGATGTATCCTGACTTGCTGAAGAAAGGACATGACAAAAGGAATATCGATAGGAATTTCCTCTGTTATATGAGAAGCAACTGTCCTATTACGATACCTCATTAGGGTGTCTGTATACCTCACCACATTTAATTGAATGGCTGTGGGAATTGCATCACTTGAAGTGACAGCAACAGAGTATTTTAAGAGTGTTAAGTTACTTGGATTTTTGCAGTTTGTGATTCCTTATGTGCAGGTGGCAGTGCATCACTCTTGAATTTTCCTTCAGAAATAATACTGTCTAGAGAATGGTCACTGGTTCTTAAAGCCTTTGAATGCATCATGATGTGGAATTGCTGCGGTCCAATGAACTTTACTGTTTTACTTCAGTTGAGATATCGGCCCCAGACCTCTGTCAGTGAGGAGTTATGTTTGATTCCTGCAGGTCAGAAAATTGCAGAAACCTTTTGCCTGATCTGGGCTTTGTTTTCAGCACCATGGCCAGGGCCCAATGAAGGAACTGCCGGACAAACCCAACCAGAATGTAGAAATCAGTAGTGATAAAAGAGAAAATATTTTTGCCATCCATGTATTGCTGTCTGTGCTTCCTTTCTCACAGAAAATGGTTGATTTCAGCTTTCATAAATCTTACATCTTATTACTGTTTGTTGTCTGTTTTTCTTAATTTCAATTAATGCCTTTAACCAGTTTTCTTGATAAACTAACATGAAAAGTAGTGGTATATGTAATGTCCTGCTTCTTCATCGTCATCCTCTTGATACTAGGGTGCAACATCTTCGCTGTTACCTCTTCTGTGGCCTTAACGGAGTATAGGCCTTTTTTTGTTTGTTTGTTTTTTCCTGATGTAGAAAGCATTCTTCTGTTTACCCTCTGGGAACAGTGCCTTGGGAACAGTGTTCCTCATTATGATTGTTCTTTCAACCTTTGTTCTACTGCTTCTTCCACTACTTAAACACATACACATTTCCATTCATGTTCATGTCAGTCTGTTTTTTTTTTTTATGCGTCCCTACAGTTTCTCTTCAAATGATTTATCTTGAATTCTGAAAATGTTTTAAAGGATAACCTAGATCTTTGCTTTCATCTGTAATCTTCAATAGGTTAGTGGGGTGCTTTTTTTGTCAATGGTGACTGAATGGATATTTCTGTTTTGGTCAGGCTGCAAAAATTCATCTGTGTTGTTAATTTTGCATGCTCACAGCCAGCAGAAGCAAAAAAGCTGTGTGAACAAAGTAAGTGTCTCAAACGTGACAGCTGCTCTCAAGCATTTGCTGTGCTTCTTTGATACTTTTAGGGGACAGAGACATCATTTAAGCATCTCAGGAGTATTCAGCAGGAGATACTGTCTTTCACTGAGAGCAGTCAAGCACATAATTTTTTTTTTGAAAGCTCAGTGCTTCTCTCTTGGTCATTGTAAGTATGTTTTTTAGTATGCATATCTTGTCCTGGTGTCATTACTTGGTGAACTATTAATTCTGTGTCAAATGCATGGCAATATACCTCTCTACTGGCTTGTGTTTTTAAAGACTCATACTATGATTTTAAACTGGACTATCAGAATATTAGTGGATCTGAACGTGACGTAGTTCTGGACATCAATGCCTTTTAATGATATAACCCACACTCACTGGCACTTAGTATGTAACAGATGCAGTTAGCAATATAAAAAAACCAAAAGGCGTAGAAGAAAAGTGGCTAGCTATTCAGTCTATGAAATGCATCTGAAGACATTCAACATTCTTATGATTGGTTAATGTATCACAAGAATGTTACAGGAAAACTTCTTGAGAGTTCAGGGAATGCATCCCATTCTGAGCCTTATTTTCCTTCTCTTTTCTACTTTTAAAATATGCTTTGTGGGATGGAGTGGCTATAATAGAAGGAAACCGTTTAACGCTTCAGCTTACAGTTTCTTTCTTGAATGTGTTTGTTCTCTCCCATTTCATTAAGTAGTCTTCCTGCTTCTGATATAATTGAGCAGTATGTTACTGTTTTCCAATGACCTAAGATACTGACTGCTCCTCAAAGCCTCTGTATACTTGCCTCATTATGTAAAAGCTCGCACCTTTTGTTACTATTTGTATCTGATTACCTTTTGTTGGTTTGTAAGATGTTGTTTTGTTTCTACTGCAGTGGTGTTTGTTGGTGCTGGCTTTTGTTCTCTCTTCCATTTAGGCCTATTTTGATTTGTGATAGCCATCTATTCTGAGCCTCTAATACAGTGTCTTCAAACAGTGGTCAGGTGACTTCTTATTTTGTTGATTTCCCTTGTTTCCTTGGGTATTTCCACTTTAAAAGCTAGATATTAATCCAGTATTAATGGCTTTATTACTCCTATAGGTTTTGAATTATATACATTAAAGCATTATTGCACCATTTTTTACCTCCATTCCTACCTATAGTGGACAAATCTTCACATAGAGTTCATTGGCATTTCAAACACAGCTTTCTGTATATTTGATAATCAGAGTCCCAATGCTGTAGTTCTGCCAATCATGCTTTATTGAAAATCTTGCTCCTAGATCATTTCTATGTGCAAGAAAAACAGAAATTCCACTCAAAAAGCCCTACCTCACAAAATATAGAGGAAAATTAAAAGAATACTATTAAAAATGTACCACATAATAAAGTCAATGTATCTTCCCAGAAAACAAATGCGGTATTCAGGAAAAAAAAGAAAACAACACGTGTTGATGATGGGAATAAAAATGACTTCTTGGCTCAAAAGTACTGCTGTTCTAGTAGCTGAACAAATGACATCCCATTAGAATGAGCCATAAACCTGTAATCAAAGAGATTACTTTGTCAACATCCTGAAGTAGTTATGTAGAATATACATAGAGGTACAGGCTTTTAGGTGCTCTAGTTCAAACTATCTTTTTCTATACTGTGTCTCTGTGAAATGTTACAGAGGAGTTACACAAACTAAGTAGTGGTAAAACTGGTAGATCAGGCTGTTTCTTGTGGAAGTATGTCTGCCGATAGCACTGCTCGGGATCATTTGAATGTTTTCACCAGGGTTTCCCTGGAGTCAAGAGAGAAGTACCTGGGGATTACATGTTGAGTACCACGTGTTTCATGGTTTTGTGGTATTATGCAGTACTGTTCAGACTATTTTCTTTTTTATTTTCTCTATCTTGTTGTTGTTTCATTTTTGTTATTTTTTTCGACTTCTGGCTAGCATTTTTAGTCCCATTTGTATTTCAAGCAGATCCAGGTATGAATTACTTGGAAGATGAATGATGGTAATGAAGAATTTGTAGGAATATCTTTCTGTACAGTGACAATACATAGGCATATTTTGACGTATCTGTCTTGTATTAAATACAAATACCTGTTTACAGAATGTGTAGAGAGTTAGGAAGTTCATTTTCACTAAGTATCCTTGTTTCTGTTTTATTCTCTTCCAGCTAATCAAATAAGAATGTTTTTTCATAAGACACACGTAGACTGTGCATACAGCTAACTTGCTTACAGTCAGTGACTCAGTAGCGTACACTAATCTTCTGTTCACATCAGACTATTTTTATAGTTTTTAGATTTACTTTGCGAAATGGGAGTTACCAGATTGTATGATAGTTTCTCAGGATTCACACAAAGAGGATACACCTTCTTAGTCAATTAGATAGCTTACTATGAAAGTAAATGCCAGAAGTTAAGCATCTATTACTCCTGTGTTCATTCCGGTACACCCTGTGTACCAGCATATTTTAACATGATTTATGTAACAGGATTTAAGATAAAATAGAAGATTATACAAATAGTATTTAACTTTGTAAAACTAGTTTCTCCTAGTTCAAAATTACTGCCTGCGTCATTCATGCAAAGCTTGGGATGAGGTGATGAAAACAAAGTTTGGAAGAATAAAGAATTGAGAACGGAGGTTTTTCTATGACATACCTGGATTCCCAAAAATTTTTCAGAGAAAGTTGTTGAGAAAGGATGTTTACTCCCAAATGCATACTACATTACAAGATAATTATTATTTTTTTTTCTGATGGTGGCTAGAAATATGATTTGCATTATGTTTTATCAAAATAGTCTTCCTCGGGAGCTTCCATCTTAGTTTTCTTCATTTCCATGGTGTACTAAGTTACCTGCATTAAGGCCTGAACGTTTTTTCCTTCTGTTAAACAACTTTCAACTGAGGGATGATGTACGGAAGAATGCTCTGCTGAAGGATAAATGTCTAATTCATTCTTAGTTTGTAGACTAAGAATGTTCAGTCTGGTCTGAGATTCTAGGAAAAAATAAAGATCCATTTTGAAACCTGTTGTTCTCTGAACTGGTAAGGAAGTGTTTATCTGGCAAGATTTTGGAAGTGGGGTGTTGCAGCAGTGATCTCTATGGGATGTGACCAAGGCTGTCCCAAAGAACAGGGGGCAGTTTCTAGCCAGCTTCACAGTGTACCCACCACAGGTCACAGCTGAGCCCAACGCTGAAGTTGGTGTTGCCTCTGTGAAAATATATTTATGAAAGATTAATATGCTATGCAACAGTGTGTGAGAGATAGGAATGAGGAAAAAATATGTGAGAAAAAATCTTGAAGACACTGAGGTCAGAGAAGGAGAGGGAAGGTGCTCCAGACTCTGGAGCAGATATTCTGCAGCCTGTGGAAAGAACTGTGGTGGAGCAGCCACTGGGGAAGACCACCTTGGGGTAGATATCCACACTGAAACCCATGGGGAGTCCCGTGCCTGAGCATGTGGATATGCCCCCCAACGAAGTTGCAGCCCGTGGAAAGGAACCACATCAGAGTAGGCTCCTGACAAGAACTGTGAGCTGTGGAAAGAAGGCCATGGCGGAGCAGGTTTCTGGCAGGAGCTTCAGCCTGTGATCAGGCTGGAGCAATTAGCGGACAAATGCAGTCTGTGGGAAGGACCCATACTGAAGCAAGGGAAAACTGTGAGGAGGAAGGATTGTCAGAGAGGAACTGACCGCCCCATTCTTCATCCCATCTATGACACTCTTGGTTAGGGAGGAGGTGGAAAAACAGGAGTGAAGGAATGAAGTTGAGTTTTGAAAGAAAGAGGCCAGTGTGGGATATTATTTTTACTTTTTGTTTTAGTTTCTCACCATCCTGCTCTTATTAATTTCCGTCAAGTCTGTTTTGCCCTTGACACAGAAACTGATAAGCCATCTCCCTGTCTTTATTTGAAACTCATAAACTTTTTCATCCTATTTCCTGCCCCTGCCCATCTGAAAAGAGGGAGTGAGAATGCTGCTGAGTGAGGGTCTTGTAGGCAGCCAAGAGTACCCCACCACAGCAGGAGAAGCAAGGAAGCTTTTTGTCTGATTGTATGTTTGCGTGACTAAAGTGATGCTTTATTGTAGTAATATTGATTCTTAACAGTTCTTAAGTGGAAGCTCTGCTCTGGTCTGTCTTGGAAAAGTACAGAGAAGATAATATCAATTCTCTCCTGGACCTGCTTTTGATTTAGAGAACATCCTTAGAGAATTGTTATGTAATATTATTTTGCTATAATGATTCTAACATATAGAAGCATTGTGCCCCCCCCCCCCCCCCCCAGAAAAAAGTGTTCTTCGAAGTACACTGAGAAAGATAATTTTACTTTTTTATCTGCATATTCTTTTACTCATCTCCCAGCACATTAACAGTGTGCTGTGGTGTATTCAACTAAGTCTTATTTTTCAGGTCATGGGACAGATTTAACTTTTTGAACTCAGAAATATTTTTGTGAATGATCTTAAACAATTTGAGCTTCTATCCATACCAAAATTGCTATTTCCAGGATGTGACCTCTGTTTTGTACCAAATTTTTGGATTACTGAGTCAAAATCTTTGCTCGTGGGCACATCCTTCTAAGTTCTGCCATCCTTACTCCCGCTTTCCTTGCCTTGGGAATGATGAAACTCTTAAGTATTCTGTGCAAAGTTACAGAGTTCCAAAAATAGAAGGGAGTCCTAGAGTCCAGAGATTTAGGTATATTTACAATAGATGTGAATATGAGGCCCCCAGGACAGATTCAGGTGTATCACTCTTCTCTGAATGAGTAATCAGTGAACTGTAGGATGAAAAGAAGCTGTTTTGAAGAAACAGAACTGCTTTTTGAAAATCATGAAGCACCTATTGTAGAATCACAGAATGACTTAAGTTGGAAGAGACCTCTGGAGGTCAACTGGTCCAACTCTTTTGAGAGCAGGATGCCCAGGACCATGTCCAGGTGTCCTGTGAAACTCTCCAAGGATGAGACTCCACATCTTTTCTGGAAAACCTGTGCTGGTGCTCAGTCACCTACGCAATAAAGTGTTATGTACATGGAAAAGGTCATGTCTGTGGAGGTATTGATTATGGTCCACAGGAAATAGCTAGAATTTAGATCTTTGCTCTTGCAGCAGCTTGTTTAGAATGCTGGATATATAAATATGATATTGAACCTATGCTGTGTATTACCTAAATACTTCCATGGCTCTGTATTTTGGCTGCATGTTTAATTCTGTAGCTGTAAATATTAGGGTAGGAGTTTTGTGGAGACATACATTAAAACTGTCAAGTATCGTGATACTCTAGGAAACAGTTCTGGGCTTCAATTTCTTGATTTCTTGAAATTAAAATCATATTTTTCTTTCCTTATGTTTTTTATGCAGGCCTTCTGGCCTTTCCAAAATTTGTATGTAGGTACTCCTAATAAGCATAATACATCAATGGGCGGCATGGAATTTCAGTCTCACTGCTGGCTTTTTGTAGTGCAGATGATGGACTTCAGAGAATTATCATTTGAAAGACATAACTAAAAAGAAGCAGCATTAAGGAATGCACAAAAGTATTACTTTCTTTTTGTTCTTTATTTTTTTTATCCAATTCAAATTTTGCAAACGCAAGCAAAAGAAATACAAAAAGTGGAAGACATTACAGAAGTGTTTGAAGAAAAATATTTCCTAGGCCATCCAACCTTTCATTTCTTTGCTCTGAGAAAGGTTGCAGCTCTTAGTGTTCTTCAGTGTATACCTGTATATTCACCATGTTTCCATGATACTGTACTCTCTATTTACAGTATTGCCTTTCTGATGATTCAAAAGTTGATAATAAAATAACTTTGTTAAATAAAAAATGTGCATGGCAGCTGGAAGACTTGGATATGAATCAGATGCGTTCTTGCATTTGACGTCGTTATTTCTCCTGACATGCAACAATAGGCACTATAAATTATGTAACTGCTTGTTTACGTAACAGAAGTTGTTGAAGTTTAGCCTAACTGTGGCAATTGCAGTATGTGGTAGTGGGAGGAGGAAGACTGAATATTCTTAGCTGAAACATTCATACAGGTGAAGTCAGGTTTCCACAGTGACAGTCATCTGAAACTGTCACCATAGTTGTACTGTGGCTCAAAGTACTGCTTACCTAAGCTGTTTAATATGAAATTTTAAATTGATGAAATTCAGTGAAGTCTGTGAAAGTGTTGATTACATTCCATTAGGTAAGCCATTCACTGAGAATTTAGGAAAATGGGAAAGGTTTACTCTATCAACCAAGTAATTAGGCAGGACATTTTGTGAAGTATGAGAATACACCATAATTAGTAACTCAAACACAATTAGCACTCAAGCTATTTTTTTGGAGGGTCATTCAAAAATTCAAGTTTTGGAAGCTAAAAACATAATTCATAGTAAATGCTGCCTTTTAAGCCATATCCATGTACCACTAAAAAAAGAAAGGGAAAAGTGAAGGCTTTTGCTCTCTGGTTTTATCTGTGGCAGTAAGGTGAGATAGATTCCCCATTATACCTGAAAATGGAAAGTAAAAGCAAATTTACTTCGGTTCCACTATTAGGTGTCACAGGGAATTTTGAGACAAGGAAAGAGAGAGTAGAAACCATTCGTGTAGGACAGTAAAAGCAAGTTCACTTTGTTTCTTTTTCAAATTCTTAACGTTAGACTCCATCCAGAGAACGCAGGTTTAGGTGCACATGCTTTGCACAGAACATTTCCCAGCTTCTTTACGAGCTGTGCTTCCTGTAGAAAAAAAGTGTTTCTTAAGAGGATGGTGGAAGAAAAATGTATATTTTGCCAGCAATTTTCTTTCCAATGTTTCCTAGACAGAAAATAAAGAGTTAGGAAAATCCCACTCTGCTGAGGCAGATTTTGCCAGTGAGAAAGGAATGAGGAGTGAAATCTGCTTTATGCCCATTCTGTTCCATCCCTTCATGGCACTGTCCAGTTCCCTGTAGTAAATCCCACAGGTGCTCGGGTCAATGAGAACCATACTACTCTTTTTAAAAATGCTCAAATATTTTCCATGTGTACTGCAATAGAAGCTGTCCTGCTGAGACTTCTCCCAGACAAACCTATTTCTAGAAAGGAAGTGTTAGCATGATTTACTGACTAAAAGAAGGAAGCTTTACAAGTGGAAAATGGATGTGATTTCCATGCAAAACCATTTAAGGAAGGTCCCGTTAAAAAATTATACTCCAGCTAGCACTGGCAGATACCTTAGTCAAGTGTATTTGTCTGAATATGAAGGAATGGCAAGAACTGAAAGACTTCCTCAAGGTCACAGTGAAGAAATTAGCGGTAGTGCTGAGATTAGTCCAATCAGACATCAAATATGTTTGGATAAAATTAAAATTGTTATATGTATGTTATGATTTCCAGAAGGAGGACGAGATCAATCAGAATGATGTGGGTTTTAGTAACAACTTTATTACTCTCTTGACATAGGAATCAGACATGGGCATTCTGTGTATTAGAATTGATTGTAAAAATAGCAGCTAGTGATGTACCCATTAGAATGTCTGAGAGAGCAGTAAGTTGATTACAGGCACTTTTCTTGTGACTTGTTGTTAATTTTCTAGGAAGATACAAAAAAAAAACTTGCTAATTTCAGAGATTTTATATCAGTTGCACCTCCTTATAAAGACATGCTCATTTCTTACTGATAATTTGAGGTTAATCTATCTGAAAATGTATGAAATGGTATAAAAATGAAGTGCATCCCTATTACTTCTGCTTCATCACTTTAAGATTCTTTCACCTCAGTTCAGCATCTTGTCTCTGTTTTCTTTTCATGAAGGTGTACTGTAGACATCTCTTTACTCATAATCCACCTGTGTTTTGCCAGAGCTGTTTTAGGGTGGCTGCCAGGGTGTTTGGAGCTTGAGATACATGGAGTGTAGTGTATGTTATGCAGTTGAATAGGCATGTGGCAGGCTTTGTGTGATCAGGTAAAATGCTGACAGGTTGCAGAATGAAATCTGGAGCTCTTTCTGCAGAGTAACGTTACTGATGAAAAACTTCTTGACTTGACAGCCTTGTTGACTTGACTTGTGATGAGCAGCAAGTCAGAAATACAAAAGAAAAGATAGAACAATTTTAGTGACTGTGTATAATTGTAATGAATTTGACCCCAGCAATATGCTCCGGTTGCTAAGAAGGGTGATGGTATTTTGGGCTGCGTTAGGCAAAGTATCACTATAAGTTCAGAAGGTGATCCATCCCCCCCTTCCTTGGCCCCTAGAGTGTCGTGCCTCGTTCTGTTCCCGCATTACAAGAGAGATGTGGACGTACTGGACAGAATTCAGTGCAGGGCCGCCAAGACAGTGAGCAGCTCTCCTGTGAGGAGAGGCTGAGAAAGCTGAGGGTGTTTAGTTTGGAGGCGGTTCAGGGGGATCTTACTAATGTTCATAAATACCTGAAAGAAGGATCAAAGAGAGTGGAGTCAGGCTCTGCTCAGTGGTGCCACTACCAAGACAAGAGGCAGTGGGCCCAAACCGCTACTCCTCTGACCATCAGGAAGCACTTCTGTGCTGTGCAGGTACTGGGGCTCTGTCACAGGTTGCCCAGAGGCTGTGCGGTCTCCTCCTTGGAGAACATCAAGCTGTCTGGACATAGTTCTGGACACCCTCCTCTGGGTGTCTCTGACTGAGCAGGAGTTAGAACCAGATGGACCAACCCTGCTGACCTCAGCCAACCTCTGATCCTTTAATTTCTGAAGGGTTTGTACAATAGTCATTCTGGCACTGCCATGACAAGACTGAAATGAGACTACTTCTTGCTGTGTTAACAGATAAAAGAAGACGTAAAATTCATGAAGAGATTTGTTCTTCCTAGAACAATGAGCCTGACTAGGTCTTTGCTTAAATTTTTTCACACAAAGTACCTTAAAGTTTCCATATAGGTAATTCTCTTCTGCACTGAATCAAAATGAACCACGGTCTTCTGGGTACTCTTCTTAACAAAAAGTATACTGCAAAAAAAATTCAGCTAAGCATTAAGCCAGCTGTTAGAACTATTAGAAATGCTGTCACAAAAGTTGAAGTGACTCTTGATACATTCATGCAACTGTTACTGAAAAGACAGGGTTTTTTTCATCCCTCCTTCTGCATCCACTGATGTAACACAATTGCTGTGCAGTGTTCAGTGTTCTTTTAAAAAAAAAAAAAAACTTTGATTTTGATGTTGGTTTAGCAGCAGAGAATCCCCATAAGCTCTAAGCAAAGATGCTAACAGTAAAGCAGAGTTATCTTTGTTCCAGAATGGTTTGGTTATTTTAGATTGTCAAGCAATTTACAGTGAAATATGGGTGCATATCCATTAACTATCAGATTATTCTGGATTAAAATAAGTGAAGCCACAAGCTGTAAGGTTGAGCATGGCACAAAGCAAGCTATGATTGTGTACCTCAATTACTGATTGTTTCTGATAGGCGTATAAAGCAGCTGTTAGGCAGGAGCATTGCCTTTCTGTCAATAAGGAAACAAAAGTTATAGTTCAGGATGCTTTCCAATGCTAGCAAGAGGATGAATACTTATGAATAGTGATGATAAGGGGCTATGATCACTTCTGAGATAATCACAGCTATGCTGACCCGAGTATGTTTCTGTAAGAATGGGCTCAATGCTCAAAAACATGCTTAATTCTCTTATTCTTCAAGTTGGGGTGTCATAGTGAGCTAAGCTTCCTATATATCAGGAGTGTCAGTGAGAATTTATTCATGCTGAAAAGACTTCAGAAGGGAGGTGATGCTGTTCTATCTGCGTAGCCCAAGATAGGATCATGCTCAGGCTGGAGTTGGGACAGAGAAAATCAGGCACTAGTATTTAGTTCTGCTTGGCTAAGAGTAGCTCTTCAAGGGGTTAAAACTATCCATAACAACCCCTAAAAAAGTGCATCTTGAATTGTGCTTTGGAATAAAACACCAGCATATCACGTAGAGGGATGGTATGTCTTTAGGGGAAGGATGATTACCTTTCACAGTCCTAGGAAATGAATGAGGTTTGTTTCAAATGAGGAAGTTTTTTGCTAAAGAAACCTGTAGAGGAAATAGGAAGTTTTCAGTTTGTACTTATGAGCATATCCAATTTAACAGAAAAAGGGTCAGATCTGCCGTGTATGTGGAACAACTGCTGTTAAAATTTCTAATGACTGTATATGAATTTAGTCATAGAGACCCTATTTTTTCTGGGACAGTAGTAATTTCAGACAGGACTTTATCTGGAAAAACCATAGGAAGGAAAAGAAAAGCTGGGAATAAAATCTTTCACATATCTCATAAGAATTTTTACAAAACATTTCTGAACAGAGGGTTTTGGTTGTGCAAAAGAAAGAAAATTCCAAGATGAAATGCCTCTGGTGTGTCATGAGAAGTAAGACCTGATAAAGTAACCATCAAGGAGAAGTCTCTGTAGGTGGTGTTACTTCTCTTTTCTCTGAATTCTAAGCGGCTATGGCTGATTTATTTTTATTTTCCATGAAGGAAAGTTAATTATATATTCTAGTGGTGATTGACTCTCATGGAAGAGACGGGGAAATACTAAAATGCAGGTAGGGCCGTGAAGTGAAAGATACCCAATGTGTGGGCAAATCTGCATCCTCAAATAGGAAAAGCAGAAAGCCCAAGAGCTTTTGAGATTTATTGAGAGAAAACAGGAAGGTGTTAGGGGTCAGTCTAGGCTGTCTGTATGATAAAAATAGCAAAGAAAAAGAAAACAACAGCTAAAAACTATGCTTTCATGACAAAAGAGTGTTTATAGTTGAGTTGAGAAACCAAAAGGGCTAAGTGAAGAGTTTCCTTGTGTTTTACAAAATATAGAAGTTCTATTTACTTGTAATTTGAGCAATGAAAGTAAGGAACACTCAGAACAATTAAGAGGATTAGAGATATCATGACACTGCAATGAGAAACTTTTGGTGAGAAAATAGAACCTGGCCTGGGAGCTGTACGATGTAAACTGTTAGTGCTATAAAGCAACTGTATTAATAAAGATCTGTTGAAGTAATTATACTGTACCTAAAGGAGCCTTCTGAAAAGAGTTGCAGAAGCATCTTCTCCAAGGAATTTTTCAAAGCAAAATACAGTGTGTATGAAATCTTCTATTTCTGAAGCAGGATTCTGAACTGGTACCTGGTTCTGTTTTCCGCTTTCTTCTTCTGCAGCTTTCTCTGCATAAAGCAAAGCTGAGCCTGTAGTTTTTTGTGTGATCTAACGTGGGACAGTAAGCTGGAAACTTATCATTCATGTAGAAGGTAAGCAAGAATGAATTGTCTGAAAATAAACCTGAATTCTTATTTGGTGTGAACAGCAATGTTTTTCAATTTTTCCCTTTTTTGCAGAGAGGGGAATGGGGAGTGTTTGGTTTTCCTATAGCTTAACATGTTGTCAGAACCTCTATGACACTTGATGTTTTTTTCTGTTGCATCACAGCATTTTTTGGTAGAACGTCTCTTGTACCATGAATTCCTTGAACTTTTCTTGACACCTCAGCTCAATTACATTCTGGGCACAATATGGGCTTTATGTTGTTTTAAAAGCTCCCTAGATCTTTATAAATGTAGTCCAACATTGTCTGCAAAATAATTTTACCACGCACCGTCTCCTAACTTTTATTTACAAGAGTTACTGTTGTCTACAAGGAGCTTCACAGGAGTCATTTGATACTTACAGAAATTATTTAGTGTGATGGTGAAAGAGGAAAGTCCTCTGCCTTTGAAGCCATTGTTTGAGGGTCCCTCATTCTGAACTTCATTCAAGGGATTTCCTTTTTCAGTCACTCCAGAATTCAGTTTGTTATAGGAGTTACTGAAGGTTAAGCTTAACATGAGCATTAGAAGGAATTAAAAACATAGCATCCTGTAGGAGAAAGAAACAGAGCAATAAAAAATTGCGTGATCATTGAATCAATATTATACTATTTCCTCTATATTAAATTCCTTCATTTATTCTGAAAAATACCTATCTGTTTGTTTCTTATCTTCTGTAAATAGCACACCTGCGTTTTTTACTCCTCCTCTTTCCTCCTCCCTTTGTATCTCCTCCCCTGTGATAGAATCAATTGCATCAGTGGATATTATATAAAGAAATGTTTTCAGTGGTATTCACAGTTCACCCACCTTAGCCGCCATGGGGCTAAGAGCTGCCAGCCTTTTTATGCTCTGGCTGGCTCTTTCCAATACGAGTGAAATAAGAAAAGGTAAGCTCTAGAAATGGTATGGTGGTGGATCACCTCCTTGAAAAGAGTGGGGGGCAGAATTAAAATATCACTGCAGAGATAGAAAGAGGAAGTGCATTTAAATATCACAATGGAGTTTTAAGATCTCTTGATTTTCTTTAACTTTCAAATACCAAGGTTGCACGGCTTAGCCAACACAGGTAGATACTACTGTCTTTGTAGTGATTGGTATCTGAAGCACTAATCTCTAGTTTGAAGTACCTGGAAAATATTTTTGTTGTTACTTTTCTTTCCATATACTGAGACCTTCCTAGGTGTTGCTCCTGCTGGACAGAAGGGAATAATAGAATTTGGTTGGTTAGTTTTTACAGCAGTGAAGAAAGCAAATGATAATGCATTTCTTGTTATTTTGGAACAACATCAATGCTTCATGTAGTAAATATACTAACGTTGGACAAAGCTCATTTTGTCATTCAGGACATGAATAATCCTTTGCTGTAAGCTCTAATTTACTCTATATGTTATCAACCTTGAAGTATTGAAATGGAACTCTCAAACTAGGAACTATTTTTATAGGAATAGTTATGAATTTTGTCCAGTGATAGGGCTTGGGATATTGATCTTGATTTGCTGTGTCTTCAGTGTCATGATAGAGGGATAGAGTTGTCTTGCAATGATCCAAGTTCTGACCTCTGGGAGAATCTCTCTGCAACCTTCATTTTGGAGAGAGAAGCATATGAGCTTTGGTAGTGCCAGCAAGGCTGGACGCGTCTGTTATTATTGCTAACCATCGAAGTACAATAACCTTCCTCATGATAGTTGTGCTTTCTCAAATTAAACATTGCAAGAAAGCCCAGTGGTAAGTGTGCTTGTTACCTTGACAAGCTTCCCAAGTATGCTCTGCTTTTATTCTCAGCCCTAATATGCAGCATCTTGATATTTACCGTGGCTGGGGAGGAAATGAACTTCAGAGCATCAGCTTAATCTTCTGCTATATTTTGTTCTCTACTACCACAATTATTCTCTGCCCTATCTCCTACAGAGGCATGTGGTAATTCTGTTTGCCCTCCAGAAGAGTTGTGGAACTTACTTGGACTCACCTTTCTAGTGCGTGTTGCATCAGAGAAGAAAATAACTGTTAGGAATATTTAACATTGCTAAACTATTACTGTGATTCATAAAAAATTCATATGTTGGCAAAGTGAACCAATGCACCAGCTTGTTAGTGGTCAGAGAGTAAATTTACCAAGCTCATGCAGGCAAGTTCCTTCATCTCAAGTGAGGACTACAAGGTATACTCCAAGACCCAACTGTGTTTGTTAATGTCTTGTTTTCCTTTAGATAGTTACATTTCTTCTGTTAGTATGCAGATACTCTATTAGACTTGAGATCTGTGGAGTCACCATGGGTGTAATTGCAAATGGCTTCTGCATACTACAACACTTAACTCTTCTTGACTCTAGCTCATTTATTTCACTTTCCTCACTGTTTCTTTTTCATAACTTAACAGGAAGGACAAGAAACCATGGCCACTATGTCTGCAGCACCTGGGGGAACAACCATTTCAAAACTTTCGATGGAGATATCTATCAATTTCCTGGCATGTGCGAGTATAATTTTGTTTCTGACTGCCAAGACTCTTACAGGGAGTTCTCTGTCCACATTCAACGTGCTCTGAACAGCAATAACCACCCTGAGATCCAGTATATCCTGATAACAGTCACGGATTTCACAGTGTACCTCAAGCCCAAACTGGCTGTTGTGGATGGGCGGATGTAAGTACATTTAGTGTGGTGGTGCTGGGAAGATAAAAACAGGATTGATTCTTTACACATCCGTCTGTATACCATATAGCATAGTGGCTAAAAGCATTTCTACTAAAAAAACCAACCAAACAAAAGAAAAACAAATAAAAAACATTAGAAATCCAGCATAAAAACGGCTTTAGGAAAGGGCTTTACTGTTCATGGGCATAAGGGATGATTTAAATTCCAAATGGGAAAAACCTTTAGTGAATTTTCTTTTTCTAATTGTGCAGGAAACAAAATGCAGCTCATGAGGCAGATCTTTCACTGTTGTGAAATGATGTAGCCATTAGTTTTATGGTATCATCTTGTGTTTATGTTAGCAGATGGTCTGTCTAGCAAATCCTCAGAAGTAAAACTGTTTCTGTGCAATCTTCTCTTATTTTCCAGGAAGTAGACGTGTATTTTTTTCTGATATTCATAAGAATTTCCTTAAAGTCCAGTAACCTTTCCTCTTGCAATTATGGTAGATAGAGTGTAGATCAAAAAAGGGATTTTTATGTGGCAATGTGTATCATGAAAAAGCTTTTCCAATAATATGGTCACACAAGGAATTAGCCTGACACCATTATTCATGTCAAGTTGTGTCTTAACCTAACCTTTCAGTGTGTGTGTATATATATATATATACGTAGACTGAAAGAAGTGAAGCAACTCATGGGTTAAGATGTAGTTCTGCAGGACAAAAGTGAAAGAAAATGGATGTTAGTATATCTTAGAGTAATTAAAAAGAAAAATCTATTTTCAGGGTATGATCAGATTTTGTCTTGACCTTAGCTTTTGATCTGAAGTGTGAAATACACTGCAATGAAAAACTACTCAGATTTAAACAATAACATTCAGTTTTCCAGGAATCATACCAGAGTACATAAGAAAATGACATGAAGCTCTACAGAATGCATTCTTGTCCCAGATTAAAAAAGCCCCTCATCATGTACTCAGATCATAAAAAGGGCTCCATGAAAAATGTTTAGAAATCCTTTCTTGAATCAGACCTCTTTTTATCTTAAGTATTGTTCATAACACAGTAGATCCTTTGTGAACAGAGACTTGTAGAACAGGTTTTTGCTGCATGCAGGATATAATTTTTGTAGAACTTGATTTCCAAATTGCTCTTTAAATGGTGTATGATCCGTTGCTATATAAAAAATAGTATTTCACACCACTGAAGTGAAATCTGTAAAGCAGATAAATTTATGAATTTGGCTTTTGGTACCTGATGCACTGGTTAATGGAATGTCCTAGTATTGGAATAAAGAGAGATATCTCAGTCTGCAATATCTGAGGTGAAAAATTGCCCAATGTTTTATAATACCTCTCTAAAACCACAATCTATTAAGGCCTCATTGTGAAGGATGGACAATGCAGTCAACAGTAGAAATAATAGCCTCTGAGTTCCTGCCTAGTATTTATATGCCTAAACCATTTGGCCAAGTGAAAAACACCTGAGGTAAATAGTTGGAAGTATCCCAGTTATAGGTAATAAGGAGCTAAAATTCTCCCAGTCACAGCTACATAGAGATGTGCACAGATATATGAATCCTGGTAGACAATAGTTGTACTGGCAAATGGGTAGAAAATATGTTGATTATTTTGTCTGGATTCCAGTGTGCAATATTTTTGTTTGAACAGACTCCAGCCCTTTAGATTTTATAGGTTAAGGCTGCTTGCCACACTGCCTTTATTGCTGAATGAATTTCAGTGGTGTGACTTGTGACATAGTGTACTGTAAAACAGATATACAAGTATAGGAGTGATGTCTCATGAATTGATTCCCTATCAAACAAAAGCATCTATACTCGGCCCTCTACAAAATATCTTCTGTCATGTTAACATGCCTTACTGTCACTATTAATAAGCTTACTCCTGCCACCTGAAACAAACTACTGAATTCCTCTTAACCTGCCCCCTTCTGTTCACATTTTCCTACCACTTTTGTTAGCCTCTGCTTTTTGAATTCTCTCCTGAAGAGGAAGATCTTTTTTAAAGGAACATTCACTCTCTCTGGAATGATTGCAGAGTTTTTAATATAGAAAACTTTGATTTAGACTGTTACTTCTTTGGTAAAAGTAAATGATTAATGAGCCTTTGAATATCCTCTACTAATGCCAAAATGATGATGGATTTTGCTTTAATTAAGTTAAAGAGATCTGGTTCTTTTTTTTTTTTTTTCTTAAAGAATCTGTGCTCTCAAGGAGCCTTTTACCTCTGATGCTGCTTTATGATTTAAAGACAGTAAGTTACCTTGTCGAAGATCAGAGAAAGAGGATTATATGTTTCACTAAAATGATTCATCCTGTGCAGATAGCATCAGAATGGAATAATTTAGTTGGAAGGGACCCACAGACATAGTTTAGTCTAACGGCCTGAATACTTCAGGGGTAATCAAAAATTAAAGTATATTATTAAGGGTATTGTCCTCATGCCTCTTGAACAATGACAGGCATAGGACCTGAGACAGGCTGGTTTTTCCATTCATTAGGGTATTTGGCATATAATAGACATTCATGTTGCTCTTTATATTTCTGTACTAATGTAAAGTCTGACTTTCTTCCTAGTGTCAAGACACCCTACTACAGCTCTGGTTTGCTCATTGAGAGCAATGACATTTATACCAAGGTTTATGCTAAACTAGGCCTAATTCTGATATGGAATCAGGAAGATGCACTGATGGTATGTAAAATCAATTTATTTTTAATTAGCATTTCCTGGGTTTAACAGACCACTGTAGGCTGAACAGAAGTAGAATTTCATGGACTGAACTGAACTAGACTGTTAGACTTACTCATCCAGCTGGTACTGTATATAACTTTAAAAAGGTAAAATTCCTGTCTCTGCAATGTGACAGAGTTAGTAATATGGGGTGCAGGTGATCTTACTACTCAAAAGAAAGGGAGAAGCAGATTTCTGAAAAGTAGCTAATGCTTTTGCTGTAACACCCTCACAATATGATCATTTTCTTTCATATGTCTTTTAGAAGACTGCCATCATCTGCTTGCCTAATTTCCAGCATGGCTTAAATTTTATCCCAGCGGATTAAAAAAAAAAGGGGAAAAAAGTACTGAAATTTACGGAATGTTTTCCTGTTTGACTTTATCACCATATCACCATGGTGTTTGTAAAATAAAGAATCTTTAGACCCCCCCCCCCTTTTTTTCTTTTTTCTTTTTTGTGTTACGTTTTTGCATCCAATTGTTTGTTTCTTAACTGTTACAAACTAATTTGCAGTGAAGAAGCAAATTCTGGGAGTGTTTTGGATTTGCTGTCCAATCTCTCACTTAGCAACTTCCCTTTCAATTAAACATACCTACTTTGGAAGGTCTTCATGTTCCAGATAATTCTTCTTTTTTTTTTCCTTTCCATTACCTAGGTGGAGCTGGACAGCAAGTTTGGTAACCAGACATGTGGTCTCTGTGGGGATTACAATGGAGTTCCAATCTACAATGAGTTTATTAGTGGAGGTGAGTCATATATGCTATGTACGTGCATACTGTATGCTTTGTGACAGTTATCACAAAATATAGGCTCATAAGCATTGTGTATAGGAGCATCACAGGAGGGCACATTTTAACTCAGATACTGCTGTATTTGTCCCAGAGTGAACATTATGAGCCAGTGCTGCTTTCTTGATCTATGATTCTTTCAGTCCAGTTGCATCATCATCTTTTCTTCTCTGCTGGCCTTCTTTTCTTGTTATGATGTTTAAATTGTCAAGTACACTTAAAATAGACATAGTTCAGAACAGAGATGCACATCTGACAGATAGAGATTGTATCATAGTAACTTTTCCTTCATCAATAGAGTCTCAGGAATCAGATGTTCCTTGTTGTCAATGTTCTTAGTAATGCCTCCTGTTAATTTTTTCTCACAGTTGCAAGCTACAATTCAATTACATATGGGAATTTACAGAAGATCAGCAAACCCAATGATGAATGTGAAGACCCTGATGAAACTCGGGCTCTGCCAAGCTGTAATGAGCATGTGAGTAAGCCTAACTGTGAACTTCGCTTTCCTGGATGCATGGAGACATCCTTGCACTGTGAGATGTTAGTGTGTGAAGAGATGGGAAGACTTTATCCTTTCCAGGGCAAATGGTTTCTTCTTCCTTTCTTGTGTAAATCTCTTCAGGCAATTACAGTTTTTATTACCAGAAAAGGAATGGTCTAGAAGCTCAGGTGCTTACAAGTCTCTTAAATACTTTTACTCTTCCTTCCCAGCGTGAGGAATGTGAGAAGTTGCTGACCTCCTCTGCATTTGCTGATTGTCACTCACGCCTTAATCTGGAAATGTACATCCAAGCCTGCATGCAGGACAAGTGTGCATGTAAAGGAAATGAGGACTCCTTCTGCCTCTGCAGCACCATCTCCGAGTATTCTCGCCAGTGTTCACATGCAGGTGGCCGGCCGGGTGAATGGAGGACAGAGAACTTTTGCTGTAAGCAGCTATATACGTTTTACAAAGAAACAAATATTTCATGTGTGTAGCATCGTGAAACATTTGAATAAATTCTTCCTTTTCAAAGTTATGGGCATATACCTTACATTACATGCCAGTATTGCAGTACACAACGTTCTGTGTTCTTTCTGTCTTCTTCTGTTACCTTTGTTATTAAGAAATCTTTTTCAGCTAGTAGAAATTATGTTCCTATTAAAAAGCTTGAGATCTGATGCTGTAGGTAAGATAATTCATAAACAAAAGGAAAAAAAAACTAAAAACAACAGGGAAAGCAATTCAGAAACAGTCAAATATTAAGAATATTTTGCTAAATGGAGCCTGGCTTGGAACACCACTTATTTGAAGTGAGTGAGTCATATGATCTGTAGTTTCTGAGGAATGATGGAGTTAACATTCAAATAGTGTGATATCTTTCTCATTTTTTTTCAGACAAAACATGTCCTGGCAACATGGTCTATAGAGAAAGCAGCTCACCCTGCATGGATACTTGCTCACACTTGGAAGTCAGCAGCCTTTGTGAGGAACATTACATGGATGGTTGTTTCTGCCCCGAAGGCAAGTGTATTTCTAGGTCTTGTATGTGTATATGTCTGTATTATTTTTACTTGTCTTTAAATGAAAAAAAAACCACAAACAAACAAGAACAAAAGATTATTATGTTACAAAAGAAGTCAAAATGCTTTTCTTCTGTTCTTGTAATCTCAGCCTCTGTTTTCTGTGTCAGGCTATGTGTGTCCAAAATCTCAGTGTTCCTCCTCTGCAGAAACTGCTGATTTCTGAAGGAGCGGTAATAGTTTGCTGTTTTGCTTTACAGGGACTGTGTATGATGATATCACAGAAAATGGCTGCATACCTGTGAGCCAGTGCTCCTGCAGACTCCATGGAAAGGGATATTCACCTGGAGAAACCATTACCAATGAGTGTGAAGAATGGTAAGGATCACGGTCATCCGCCTTCCTTCAGTTGTATGTGGGTCTGTCCTTTTCAGTCTTTCACTTAGTTGTAGATGACTTCCTGAAAACATTTTGAACTTAGGTTTATTTTACATGTCCACGCAGACTTTCTGAAAAATTTCTTGTATCATAGTATGTGATGAGGGAAATCTTTAGGAAGTGGTAAAATTTTTAATTTTTAAAATTTAAAGCACCCGGATATAGCTTGCTATTTCCTAGCTGTACAGATGCTTTCAGTGCTCTCAGTTTCTATAATATAAACATGTATTTCTGGTTTATTTATTGTTTGTTTATAGCACCTGTGATTCAGGCAGATGGACATGCAAAGATTTACCCTGTCCAGGCACATGTTCAGTAGAAGGAGGTTCCCATATTAAGACCTTTGATGGGAAGAAATACACCTTCCATGGAGACTGTTACTACGTGTTGGCCAAGGTACTGTATACTGTAGAGCTTTTCTCTCACACATTAAATGTGTCTATGCACTCATTTTTAATAGGTGTGAATTGTTCTGTTATTCTACTTCCATGGGATGTGGGAAGCAGAAATGTTAAAAGCCTCATTGGAAAATTCAGGATGGGCTATTATTGCCCTGTGGGAGGACTTGGGCACTTACTACAATGGATGTCTTACTTAGTCACTTAGCAGACTACATATACTGTCATTTCACAGTGGAGTCTTTCATGTATATGAAGAAGCATGCTGACTGCATGGAAGAGTAGATGACAAAAATTCTGCAGTTCTCAGGATTAGAATGTCTCAGCCAGATCTGTTATAGCTATTTCTGTGTCAATGTGTCAAAGTGAACTAGGGAAAAGAGCTTGGCAGTTATTTCATTCATTAGTCCCTAAAATACCTGTTGCATGTTTTCCAAAGATTTTGTTGAACTGGAAACTGTACTGTACCATTCCTTTTTTTTTTTTTTTTTTTGAGGGAGAGAGAGTTCATCTTACGAAACTAGTGCTAAAACTGAGGTTTTAATAGCTAAGTTCTATAGCAATTGCTATAATCTATGACTTCAGTCTTAATTTTGGAAATTATCTTGTGTGAGAGATTTTTGATTGGACTAATGGATATTTATTTCCCTGTGATTGTAGAGTGCTGTGAATGATACTCATGCCCTCCTGGCAGAGCTGGCTCCTTGTGGCTCCTCAGATGGACAGACCTGTTTGAAGACTGTTGTGTTGTTAGTAGATGACAAAAAAAATGTAAGTGTTGTTTGGGTTCTGCTGGGTGTTTTGAAAATTAGCATACATCCCACACTGTTCCAGAGTCATCCAAAGAGGGTGGATAACAGATCTCAGAAAGGCTGATAAAAAACTAAAGCTTCTACCTCAAGAATTCAAAATAGACCTCAGCTGAGCAAATGCTGAAATTCAAATAAGCTAACATTTTTCCCTTTCTCTGCTCTCTGCCATGTCTCACCATCTTCCAGACTGGTGAGAAAAAAGAGTACCATCCTTCCTCCCCTCACGGTATTTTACTTTTCTTCAGCTTGATTTCATAGATCTAATTGAGTCTTTTTCAGAAGACATCCAAACTTTGAATGTTCATACAATCCAACCTTCTTGTATATTTGTATTTAATTCAATAATAATGTAAATGAGATGGGAAATCTTCAGTGCTGTTCTGCATTTCTGATTCATATTTATGTAAAGTCATCTTATTTACTTAAGTATTATGTTTGGTGATGGGAATACCTATACTATGTTTATACATAATTTTACATATGTAAACATGATTTTTCTCCCATGTTTCAGCTCTTCTATGGCCTTGCCAGCAAAATAAAAATATCAACCCAAATCAGAAAAGCATTTTTTTTGTTCCTGTGTGTACAAACTAGCATTTTATGAGGGAGCTTAACAAATTGCTTCCTTACTATGACAAAATCATACTAATCATTATGTTTACCATTACCATTGCTCTTATAGGAAACCAGAACTATCTATATATCCTGAAGTCCCAGTATTTTCTTCTACTTGTATAACCAGTGTTTAATAAAAGACAATTCATTTTACTACTTGCTATATACTGTTGTAGACAGATCTAATCAAAAACTTAATAGGAAGACTAAGCCCACTGCCACATTCAGTTTTAAGATAGATTTTTCCTTTCATAGATTTTAAGTTCTAGTCACAGTCTAAATATGAAAAATGTTCTCTTCTCTCTCTGCTCTTAAAGTTATTTTTCTATCAATTTCTGTTCTCACTATCTGGAACCTCATCAATCCTGTTTCCTTTTATACAGGTGGTGGTTTTCAGATCAGATGGCAGTGTGTCACTGAATGAGATGACAGTGAATGTGCCTCATGTGTCAGGTAAGGACCACAGCCTTACATGTTGTCATAAAGCTGATTCTTCAGAGGAGGTTATATTTTTTGAGAGCCAAAAGTTGGAGATAGGCATATGGAATTTGTTCAGATGTTGAAATGAGAAGTAAGTGTTTTTGGAATGACTTTGAGGTAAATGTGGCTTGATAGCTTCCACTGACAATTTCATGGTCAGATTGATGTATGAAGGTGATGACTGGAAAAAAAATCCCTTTTTTTGATTCAGCTTCATTGTATTTTGGCATGTAACTTGGGAAAGGGAAATTTTCATGGCTTAAACTTACATTGAATAAGTAAATTTCCCTAAAAAGACGGGTATTTAGAATTTTCCAAGTCTGTATATGTGATGTGGACAAACTGGGGCTCTCAGTGTTCTCAGTGATATTACGGCTCAAGCTCCCACTTCTTCTCCACGACTTTTTTGTCCATGGGCAGAAAGCCTGGCAGAAGGTAAATGCAATATTGACCAAAGTAGGGAAGATAGATGTACTATGTAGAGCCGTCTTATCTTCCCTGCTAGCTTGAGATACCTGCATCTTTTTATATAATCAGTAGACACAGGCACTTTCAGAATATGACTGATATGGCCTAATTCACAAGCCTAAGTTCTGGTGGGATGTAAATAGCAAACAGCAACTGTGAGATCCTGCAGTAATTTCTGAAAGCAGTGTAGAGCTTCTACATTCTATCACTCCTTTTTAGATATGCTCATGCAGCACATTGACACAGTATGTATTCATGGAAGGGCAGTGTCATGAATGCCTCTGTAAAAGCAATTACAACATCTTAGCTGCAAGTTTAGAGAAATTAAACTGTTCTAGGCAATAAAACAGACCGTCTAACAAATAGGGCATATAATAATAAGATTTGCTATAGGATATTATCAGTAATTAGGAAAGCCAGTTCCTCTACTGTACTGATTTTAAATATGTCAGTTCTAGCGATTGTTCTGTTATGGCTAGATTATGTTATGCTATTCATATAAAATATAAGAAAATCCACAGCAGCCTGTTGTTTTTGATTATAACCAGCTAAGGCACGTTTGCATTTGATAAAACATCTACTCATTCCCTTTCTCAGAGTTGTTTATGCTGAGTCACAGTCTGTCATTGCCACTTGTTCTGAGGCAGTGATACTAATTTACAGACCATCATCCTTTTTCCATATGAAAGCACTCCTTCATTTAGCAATACAAAAAAAGGCAGTGTGTGATCTACATCAAATGACTTTTTGTTGTCTTTAGTCTAATAAGTTAATAAAAATTGTTTCTTTCAGCAACCTATGTGTGTGTTTACAGCGCAGTTCATATTTTGTTTTTCAGCTAGCTTCTCAGTTTTCAAGCCATCTTCTTACTACCTCATTGTACATACTTCTTTTGGGCTTCAGCTGCAGATTCAGTTGTCTCCAGTCATGCAGCTGTTTGTGACAGCGGATCAGTCAGTCCAGGACATTCAAGGCAAGTGTCCACTGAAACAGGAAGCAAAGCCATGCATTTCCACAGCTGTCAAGTCATATATTCTTTACATGGGTGGTAATTCATAGACTTACATAATGGTTTAAGTTTGAAAGGACCATGAAGTTCATCTAGTTTCACCCACCTGCAATGGCAGGGACACCTTCCCCTAGATTACATTGGCTAGAGCCCCAGCTAGCCTGGCCTTGACCACTTCTAGGGATGGGAAATTCAGAACTTTTCTGAGCAACCTACTTCAGTGCCTCGCAACTCTTATGGTGAAGAATTTCTTCTTAATATCAGACTATGGGGATGATCTCCTGAGGCAAAGATACCATCATGAAGGCTATTCATCTTCAAGATTTTAGATTTAAAAGGTCTCCTAAACCTTCAGTACTTACAGTAAGCATCAGTGTTGAGGTTGAAGAATCAGCAATATTAGCTTCTGTCTCCAGTGTTTATAATCAGTTGTCTCTTTCCCTTGCAGAATGAGAATGAGTAATAGGGAAAATGTTTACTTTTTTGATAGGTCTTTGTGGAAATTTTAATGGGATGGAAGGTGATGACTTTAAAACAACCAATGGATTGGTAGAAGCTACAGGATCTGCCTTTGCTAACACATGGAAAGCTCAGCCCACCTGTGCAGACCAAGCAGAAAAGCTGGAAGACCCATGCACTCTTAGCATTGAAAGTGGTAAGCTTGCTAATAAGACAAATGTTGGCTCCTGTCAGGAAGAGCTGCTGCATGTTACTGCAACTGGCATAGAAGAGTTGCACTGTGGCATTGATGTACTCTAGAGGACTGTCAAACTAATAATTCAATTATTTAAGTATGTATACATACCAGCACTGATTTCACATCAAATTGGAGTGAAAGTTTAAGCTGTGATTGGAGTGGAATCCTGAGCTAGAAGACAGGGAAGCAAGGTCATTATTATTTTTTCTTTTTACCTGGAAAGGCAGGTTGTACATTGTAGTATTATTTCTTCTTATGTTTAACTTGGCAATGATGGTCCCCAAATAAAGAGAGCTGTCACAATTCTATTTGCAGCAGTAAGATACAATTTTTGTTTTTATGATTGTGTCTACTCCTGGATATCTGAATCATAGAGTGGAAGTACATGCATAGTGACTGCATGTAGTTCCTCCACTCCCCAGAGTTCACAGTTCTCTCATCAGTATTGTTACACTGCATTTACTGATGTAACAATATAACTTGACATGGCTTAAGGAAGATAAGTTAATGTATTACATAATTATATATTAATTACATTTTTTTTCCCCCCCTTTTTTTTTTTGCAGCAAATTATGCTGAGCATTGGTGTTCTTTGCTGAAAAACTCAGAGGGCCCATTTGCAAGATGTCATTCAGTCATTGATCCTGCAGAATACTATAAGGTATGGTAATCTTGCACTCTATTCTTAGTACCCCTTTGTTTCAGATGGATGATGTAGACATTCATCATTGCTCAAATATTTGAGGCATTACTGAATAGTGTGACCATAAAAGCTGGTGAAGTTTTTGCAGCTGTTAGTCAAGCAGCATAGTACATATGGAAAGAAGATTCAACAGATACAGGTATACACAGAAGTGATGCTTACCTCAGCAAAAACAGAGAGATTCCTGTCTTTGCAATGTTCTTAGAACCCAATCTGAGCTCAAGCTTTTTGAAGATCTTCATAGATCTGGTTAACAGTTTGCCATTATAATTCTTAATTTTTGTGGATCTCTGCCTTTCTAAGTTGTAACTGGGAAAGGGTGATATCAAAATCCTTTATGGAAAGCGTTGTTAGGAGGCTGGCGACTTTATAAAGATTCAAGAGGCCTGGCTTTTTATTCTGAATGAAATGAAGCAACGCTTTCAGTCTCTGGGCTTTATCCATTCCTTCCATAGATCTCTGATCACAGGAATTAATAAAAATGACACCAGAAAAAGAGCACAGGAGATTTTATAGCAACTAAGTTCAAACAGCCAGTTATTTTCCTGTGATCTTTTTGACCCTTTCATTGCTTTTTCAGAGATGTAAATATGACACCTGCCTCTGCAAGGACAATGAGGAGTGCTTGTGTGCTGCCCTGTCCTCTTATTCAAGAGCCTGTGCTTTCAAAGGGATTATACTGGGTGGCTGGAGGCAAAGTGTCTGCTGTAAGTAATGAAACTGTGATCCCTATGAAATTAATTAGCCACCATGTGGTGGAAACATCCGATGGAGTTAAAATAGGCAGTGCTTGCAATGTTTACTAATTCATGATATTTTCTCTAGCTTTTATTTGTTTGTGACACGTATTTCAAACTTAGAAAGCTATATTTTTCACTTTCACCTTCTTTCCCTACTTTCAGTAATGCTATTTCGATCTTTGACTAAGTGACTCCATCCACAGGAATGGATTGTAGCTTTTATATTGTGT
This sequence comes from Gallus gallus, assembly GCF_016699485.2. NCBI lineage: Eukaryota > Metazoa > Chordata > Aves > Galliformes > Phasianidae > Gallus > Gallus gallus. Next base: position 14,589,833 of record NC_052536.1, on the reverse strand, counting down.
TTGCATATCATTGCTTTTCATCAACAGTAAAACATTGGTGGGAATAGGAGCTTGTCTTAATGTGCTCTGTCTCTGGATGTCAATATGTGAAATAAATGAGTATGAAAGTAGCAACTGTTGGTAGCAGTTAAAAAGAAATGCTTGACTGATAAACTAAATCAGAGTAGTACTACTTATGAGTTATGGTAATTTGTACTCCAGTAAAATCAAAAGGAATACTTTTACCATTACATGCTGCACAGCCAAAGAAGCCAAAATAGAAACATCAAGGTTTCCTTGCACATCTTGTATATGAATTTGCTTCTCCCCTCCAGCTGATGAAGTGTCTGCCTGCCCAGGAAATCAAGTCTTCCTCTACAATCTTACAATGTGCCAGCAAACTTGTCGTTCCATTGCTGATGGTGAAAAGTACTGCTTGCAGGACTTTGCTCCTGTGGATGGCTGTGGCTGCCCAGATAATACATACTTGGATAATCAGGATACGTGTGTGCCCATCTCCAAATGCCCATGCTATTACAAGGGGTCATATCTGGAACCTGGGGAATATGTTACAAAAGATGGAGAACGTTGGTATGTGTTACTGCATCGTCCTGTTTGTTGGGATAAAAACCTTTTTTAAATTGCTTTTTAAATGTAAGCCATTTGGCTATTACAAGTGTTTGTTAAAGCATCATTTTTGTGATTCACACTATCTTCATGTTGAGCAAAATATCTTCCTGTTGCAATATAATTTATTAATAAGTGAGAAGTACAGCTTTGTTTTGAGTTGTTATTACTGGCTTTCACAAGTAAATGTGAACCTGAAGTAGTACTGTCAGTGGGTCTTTTTTGAGCAAAGGGAAAAAGGAAGATAAAAGGCTAGCTTTTGTGTTTTATTATTTGCCTTTCTGTCAGAGAGAAATTGCTTGTTTTGCACTGGACGATGGTCCCCTTTATTTACTGATTTACTGTATCATTGGAGAGCAGCTTTCATGAGCCCAGTATTTTCAATCTTGATGAACCCTCTGACGACTGTTTACTGAATGAATCATAAGTGCAAAATGTGAAATACTTCCTTCTCTCTCCCAAGGAGGGTAAGAAAAAATAGAAGGCAGCAGATATGCAGCGTATGAGTTGAACAGGCATGAAAATTTATTGTGTTATCTAAATTAAGGCTTTGGTTTAAAATATTATCTGTTTATTGAGTCGTTGCGAAGCACTGATTAATAGAATAGCATTCATTCCTTAAAACACCGCCTTTATGCATTATGACTAAAATCTCTCCACACCTTTTCTCCAAGTGAGAACTCATGAGTGCACTTCAATAGAGTTCACCTTGAAGTATCATCAGTTATGCAGGATGTCTAATCCTTAGATTGAAACTGAAGGCACTGAGCTTACTTTTTTTTTTTTGAATTTCTGTCTTTCTTCACTTCTTTCCTAGTGTTTGCCGAAATGCAAAGATCCGGTGTACTTCAGTGACAATGAGAATGAAAAGTAAGTGACATTCTGTAAAATAAAGAGAAAAAAGAAAACAACCCAAGCCCCTCAAACCCCAGATTGCACTTTTCTCTTAATTCTCCGTTTATTTGTTCTACTTGTTCATTTTTTTTCTCTTTCTGTGAAACAGTTGCATGTTTTCACTTTGTTCTGTCTTCACAAGGATAGGCTTTTTTTTTTTCCACAAGGATAGACATTACTTAGGGTTTGTGTCTCAGTGACTACCACCCTTCACATTTGTTTTGGCTTCTCTTGATTCACCTAAATCAACAATATAACTTTCAGGTATAACAGAATGTCCCTCAAACAAGACCTACTTTGATTGCAACGCGTCCCCAGACTGGACTTCACGGACACCTGTACAACTTCGCTGTGGTACTTCTCAAACTGATCTTGTATGTATTCAGTTATTCTCCATGCCACATTTTTTTTTTATTCTATATTTTATTAATGACACAGTGCAACACAGCATTTCAGAAAAAGCAATTGTAACTAACAATTCTCATTTCTCTTTCTTTTTGTCTTCTTTTTTTTTCACCAATGGTTTCAATCTGCTACCAGTGTCATTGCAATTCCACTTGTTTACCTTCCTTTTTGTTTTCATTGTGTTCATGTGGGAGTTCAGTAGAGATGTACCACCAACTGAAATATGATTCAAATTTACAAACAAAAAATAAAATACCTTAAGGGCCTAGAAAGAAAAACCTTATAAAACAATGTCATGGAACTGTTTGGTTATAAATGTTTTTTGTACCAAAATGTAGTGAAGAATTGAAAGAAAAATTTAGTGCTTTTTCCTAAAGTACCAATTTTTCTTTATGCTCCTTAGTATCAAGGTGAATGTGTCTCAGGCTGTGTGTGTCCTGAAGGTCTGTTTGATGATGGTAGAGGGGGCTGTGTTGAGGAAGAGGACTGCCCATGTATTCATAACAGTGACTGGTATAACCATGGACAGAGTATAACAGTGGACTGCAACACCTGGTATGCTGGTTTTCTGTATTCTTTTCTAGAACATATTACATATAGTAAATTAATAGTCATGCAGTGGCTATGGTGGCTTGCAAGTATGAAGTCTTTATTTTCTGGAATATTTTTTTCTGTTTGAGGAAATACAGATTGCACTGAAAATATTAGGGTAAGTAGCAACTTCTGCTTTCAGTGGGGCGCCTCTTATTAGGAAAGCATATTCATTTTTTAGACATAATCACTAACCAATCTAAAATATGTCAGAGCCAGAGCTAGAAGTCATGTTATAAACTTAAAATAGGCTAAACTGCTGCATTTGGTATGTAAGACACTAAGTAAAACCAAAATGGAAGTTATGCACATTATCATGTATCAGGTACGTTCTGCAGTTTTCTAAGCAACACACTGTTGGTGAGATCTGAAAAGTCAACTCTCACTCTCTTCTAGTACCTGCCAGAAAGGTATCTGGAGCTGCACTAAAAATGTGTGCTATGGAACTTGCATGATATATGGAAGTGGCCATTATATCACCTTTGATGGAAAATTCTATGACTTTGATGGAAGTTGTGAATACGTGGCTACTCAGGTAATGCTCATCAGGACTGAACTGGAATCTTAGAGTGCTTTCTGATTGCCTTGAAGATCTATTTTCCTTTCCGATTTTGTTATTCCTTATTGACTGTTATCACTGTTCCTGAGGTGACTGCAGATTATACCAAGATAAATTTTGTATACTTAGCATAGTTGAGTTGTGAATCTTTTCTTCTTTTACAGTATTCATAAATTGCACTTAAAAGGACTAGTTTATAGTGAGAGTTAACAGTTTATCATCATAATCTGATATAAGTGAAAATTCTGAGCTTACAAAACAAAAATTTGAAGATATGTTCCTCATATGATTTGTTGTACTGCTTGTTTCCCAGGTTTTGTCATACATGAGACTTTGCATACTAAATACGTGCAGAGATGTATGTGTATCTGGTTGTGAATCTGTAAAAATATATGTATTTAGGTAGTAAAAATTTATACGCTGTGCGTATTTGTATGTCTGTAATCATTATTATTAAATTGAAATAGAGTTTAAATATTCTGCTCCATTTTTATGCTCATTTGTTCATTTATCCACAGGATTATTGCGGTGACAAAAATTCTGGTGGCTCATTCAGTATAATCACAGAGAACGTCCCTTGTGGAACTACAGGAGTCACCTGCTCAAAGGCCATTAAAATGTTTATAGGGGTGAGTAATGAGTATTCAGTGAGTGTATATTCAAGTATTTCATAGAAAATAGTGCTGCAGATGCACAGAGATACAAAGCCAGATCCCTGAAGACAGCTATAATAGGTAAAGGTTAAAGACCCTCTCAAATTAATGTGTAAAGCTGTAGATTCTCAGTTACTGAAGTCTGTTCAAGTTGTATCAAACAAAGGTGCTATACCGCTTTCTGTCATCCTGGAAAAAGTCATCCAACAGATTTTGAGCTCTTAGTTTCAGTCCGAGTTGTTCTCTTATGAGTATTTAATTATTTATTTCACCATAGCAGTTAGTGTTATTCTTTTTCTCATCTTTTTACCATTTAGAAAACTGAACTGAAGTTGGAGAATAAGGATTATAAAGAAATTCAGCGAGATGTTGGCGATGATGTGCATTACCAGAACAAGACAGTAGGTCTCTACCTCGTTATTGAAGCCAGCAATGGTGTGATGCTTATCTGGGATAAGAAGACCACTGTTTTCATCAAACTGACTCCTGACTATAAAGTAAGTTAGAATCTCTCAGTCTCTTTCTGAAACAGAAGTATGTGTGAGATAACATAACATAACAGAAACATAGATAGTCTTCTTTTTCTGACTGTGAGTTTAATCCTACATCTCTGCACACTGATGGTTAGCTGATGTTCCTAACACATCTTGGTGGGATTCTAGTAGAGTTTCTTGTATGACAGAAGATGAATAACGTATGATTGCATTAAAGCTAAGTGTCTAAGACATTCTGAGTTTGTGAATAATAAGAGCCAGGCATCCAGAGTAATTCATGGGGTTCTGAATTGACTGTGTAGGCACTCAGAAACCTGTATAGAATCTGAGCACCAAGTTAAAACCAGACTTCCCATGCAGTGTCTGGAGATGGGTCATATTTCTGAAAAACAGCATGCTGAATTATGAAGTACTGAATTCATTGCACTAAATGAGGAGGTACAGGGTTCCATAGCAGGATCATACTATTCCTTCAGAAAGTTGGTGTGCCTTAATTAGTACTACCAAAAATTCACTACTGCAGATAGGTTACTAAATTCTTTCAAGAAAAATTAGCACCTCTTTTTTGTTTCATGGATAAAGAAATGATGCAAGTTACAGAATGAAATTCTCTCAGGTTTATATTAATACTATCTGTGCTATAATTGAGAATAATGGAAAATAAATAATGGAAAATAATTTCTTCTCAGCTGAAAGAAGTTTAGTCACTCTTCAGTCTTATAAGTGAAATGAAGAGAGACAGAGACACAGAAATATAGTAGGTGCAATTGGTTTCAAAGAAGAAAAACATGGCAGCTGAGTAGTTCGCTGAGTACACAGTCAAATGAAAGTTTAATTTCTGTATAAATGATTTGCAAGTGAAGATGAACATGTATCATTTACAGGGAGAGTCTGTTGTACTTTTTAATGTGAATGTTTTTTTCCAATTTTATGAGGGTCTGTTTCTCACTTCCATGATCTATTTAATAGCCATGGATATTGTCATTTCCTTTTGCAGGGGAAAGTGTGTGGTCTGTGTGGCAACTTTGATGACAAGGCCAACAATGACTTTACAAGCAGGAATGGGCTGCAAGAGACAAATGCTTTGACGTTTGGGAATTCCTGGAAACAATCATCTGTGTGCCCTGATGTCACAGAAGAGATTAAGCCCTGTGATCTGAAACCACATCGCAAGTCCTGGGCAGAGAAAGAATGCAGCCTTATCCTGAGTGAAATCTTTAAAATTTGTCATTCCAAGGTTTGTAGATGGCAGTAAGTGATGGGATGGCACAGTGCATTTCTGTTACTGCAGGAATAACAAGATATCTCAAATGAATGGAGGAATAGTTAAGCAGACCCATCTTCTGCTAAGTCTTCAGTATAGCTAGAAGTGTCAGCACATTTCAGCTAGCCTTTGTTAAAGTAGTTTATCTGTTACAACTTTGTCAGCAGAGGTGTGTCTCGCTCCAATTTATAGGAGGAAGAGGAAGGAAGGGTTCTCACAAGGTGCCAGCCTCAACTCTAAGAGCTTGTATTTATCACTACTTTTTTGCTGCTACTGCTGTGCAGGTTAGCTTTATAAATCTGGCTTGAATAGGTATCAGCAGTTGTACCATCTCTTGTAGAGAAAATGTCACAGCTATAAATTCTGAGAGGTGTTGCAGTCATCAGACCCATCTTCTGGCAGAACCACGTACTGTACTCGAAATGTGACTGCTGAAGAGACAGCTGCTTCTGTTAATATTCAAACTCAAGAAGTGATTTACTTGGAAATCACTGACTGCGTTTAAACAAGCTTAACTATTAGTACTATGCTATAAATTGTCATAGCTCATCTCTATTTCTTGTCTCTTTCCTGAAGTATACCAATTTTAACAACGATTTGTTTTCATTTAATGGTGGAAAAGTCACAAAAAATAAGATTTTCATTAACTTGGTATGTGTTTCTATATTGATTTCTTCAGGAGCTAAAATCCAATCCAAATTTCTCCTTCTCTGGTCCCAAGCAAAAATGTTGCAATATTTTCCTAATGTGTGACTGGACGAACTCCAAAAACTGGCATGCACAAAATTATTTGCTTTGTATTTGCTATGAAGTGCAGCCTGAGACTGGTGGCTAGCAAAGCTTGCTGGAAGACAAAGTCTTGACTTGCATTCATCCAGCTTGATATTGAGAGCAGTAGAATGGAACTCTGCTAGAAGATGTGGGCATTTAAAAAAGACTTCTTTTTAATCTTAACAATTTATGAAGGTGCTGTATTACTTCATACTAAATACATGAAGCAATTTCTAGTCTATACTCTTCAGCGTTCTCATTCCTGTCCAGCTCAGTTCCCATTGTCTGAAGAGATTTCTCAGGCTTATTAGTTTGGAGATCAACTGTGGCATCATTTCTTTTTCCAACAGGTGAACCCATCTCCTTTCTATGATGCTTGTGTTCATGATGCCTGCTCTTGTGACAGTGGTGGAGACTGTGATTGCTTCTGTTCTGCTGTTGCTGCATATGCACAAGAATGTACCAAGGCTCAGGCCTGTGTTTTCTGGAGAAGTCCTGATATATGCCGTGAGTAACAGCTAAACACAAACTGTATCTTTCTGTCTGCTGTCAGGGACCCTATTAAATAAATTATGAATACTGCAGGGCTGTGTTTGCTGCGCAATGTGACTTATTTTCACAGCATTTCAGGGAACAGACAGAACTAGTAAATTTTTTATAGCAATTATGTTTTATTTCTGAGGGGTGATGGTGTCAGCAGTTTTAAGGCTAGGTGTTAAGCAGTCCATTTGTTTTGCTTGATAATTGGTGAACTGCAGCTCCTGTTGTCTTTCTTCTATTTTCACAAATGATTCAGATTGTTTTAAATTTTTTTATTTTTTTAAGTATGTGGAAGTACTCTTGTGTAGGTGAACCTAATCAGTATTGACTGTATTAAGCAGTGTCCATTAGTAGTGTTCATACCAGAAATCATAAAATAATGTAAGGCAATATTTAGATTATATTTTTTGTCCCCCCCCCCCCCCCCCAAAAAAAAGTGTTCAAAGCCATATTCTGAGATACTAAATGCCAGAAATGGCAATTTCTGTAAAAATTTATTCTGGTTCAAAATTAAGGCTAGTTTAAGTTTTCAAGTGTAAGAAGTTGGTGATACAGAAAATTTCCTTCCTCTATCCATGGTCAGCTAAACTGAATTATTTTAATGTTGTATCCATAATATATCATACGCTTGTTCTTGACCTGCTGGAGGTGACTCAGCTCATGTCATACAGCAAGTTAGAGCTACTTTGAATACATATACTGCAGGAGATTTTATGAATTTGTTAGTAGATAGGGGAAAAAAGCTCACAGAAACTTACCCTTCATTTGAAATATAAATAAACCGTAATTCTTTTTTTGGTGGTTTTAATCACACGTTTTTCTCCTGCAGCTTAGGTGTTTAATATCAAAATCCCAGATTTTGATCTCAAATTTTAACATAGTCTATGTTTATGTGTAATAGAAGGAAGTCCAAGTCCTGTACCTCAAGATAATTTTGCAGGCTTGACTTGTGGATTAATTTAGCTTTTATGTTTAAACATCGGGGCTGAGCTTCATTGTAACAACTGTATTTTTAATCCGCTTTCCTTTTTTCTCATCAGCAATATTCTGTGACTACTATAACCCTCGTAATGAGTGTGAATGGCACTACGAGCCTTGTGGCAGCAATGTCATGACCTGCAGAATGCTTTATAATGTCAGCACCAACTTCTCAGTTCCGTACCTGGAAGGTAATAAATTCCTTGCTGTTTCAGTCTTCTATTTCATAAAACTTTATCAAAGTGTCTTTAACAACAGTTGATTCATCATTTAGCTCGACAGGATATTCTTAATTCTGTTTTCTTGAATTTGTGTCTCTAGTCACAAATACATTTTCATATAATTTAATTTATTATTTGTTAACCTCAGTGGGTGGTAGTTACATTGCTAACTACCCCGAAACTAAGTCTCTGCTTGGGTAATATCCTGAAACATAGCATTGTTAGACCATTACACCATTTTTAACCATATTTAAGAGCTTTCCAAGAAATGGAAAGCCTTCTACATGATAAAGAAACAGGTTACTGGTGGTTGTTTTTTTTTAGATCTTAACATTATTTGTATGCTTGATAACTGGAAAAGAATTTTGTGTTATGGGAACTACAGTAGTCCAAGAATATGACTGAGATACAAGTATCTTTGATTTTACTAAAAGATAAAGTTGGGGAAATGAGGCGCGTTTTTGTCCTTTCTTATGATTTTAATCCTTGAACTGAGGGTGAATTTAATAAAAAGTGGGAACCAAAGTGCACTTGCATAAGAAATGTAATGAGGACTGACAGATAATTTACAGCTTGCAGATGGAGTTTGTTTCACCAGTTGAGGGTATGGAAAAATGCAGATAATTTTTCTGTGTGTGGTTGAGATACCTGGTCTATTGATGACACATAAATGAGTTCTAGCATTCCAACAAATGTTTTGAAAACTTGTTCATTATTGAATGTGTTTCCATATTTTTCACAAAGGATTTCTTGATATAGTGATCACATTTTAATATCTGTATAAAAATCAGTATGTTTGTGTTCTGATTTAAGCTGGCAGGCAGCTCAACACTACACAGTTGTTCATTCATTGCACTCTGCAAGAGAGAATTGGGGGAAAAAAAGTGGAACTTGTAGGTTAAGATTAAAACCTTTTACTGAGACAGAAAAAAAATGAAAAGTAATAGTGATGATAATGTGTGTGTGTGTGTGTGTATTTGCAAAATGAGTGATGCACAGTGCAGTTTTTCACCACCCACTGACCCGTACCCAGCTAGTCCCTGAGCAGTGGTAGCCCTGCGCTGACCAAATCCCCTCATTTGTATAGCTTCACATGAACTCATACGGTATGAAATATCCCTTTGGCCAATACAGGTCATCTGTCCTGGTGTTCTTCCCTCCCAGCTTCCTGTGCATCTCTGCCACTTCACTGGCAGGACAGTAGAAGAAGCTTCAACATCCTTGGCTCTGTACAGCACTGCTGAGCAACAACTAAAACATCAGTGTATTATCAGCATTGCCTTTTCTCCTAAAGGCAAAAATAGCATCATATCATACACTGTCAAGTAAATCTACTCTGTCCCAGCTGAAACCAGGACAGTTTTTTTTTGTGTGTGTGTGTATTAAAATGACTAGTTTCCCTTAGAACATAAAGGTTGCTGCAGTATTTTGAACTAAGAAGAAATATTTGTTAGCTTTCATGAGTAAATTCTTGTTTAGTTCTCTCAGTATTATCAATGAGGATTGCTTAAATCTTTTGAAGAGGCTAACTGTCCAAGGATTGATTTCGATTGGGAATTTTTGATCTCTTTAACTATACCTGATTCAGTGAGAATCATTTACTTTCCAAAGATATCTTGTTTTTGAGTTAACTCATCATACTTTTCTTCACTCTGTATTCTGTGCCACTTGGCATCAATAGGTTGCTACCCCAGATGCCCTCATGAAAAGCCCGTTTATAATGAAGAGACAAAAGAATGTGTGGCTGCAGATGAATGTTGGTGTTACCACAATGGTAAACCTGTTATCATTGGTGGAGAAATACCAACAGAAGAGAACTGTACAAAATGGTATGTAAAAATGCAAAAAAATTTAAAATAATTCAGGAAATAATTTGTGTACGCTGAGCCCCTCATTTACTTTATTGAGCCTCAAGCATGTTTTTTAGTAAGAAGAGACGCAACTTATATATTCTATACAATCTATACAAATATATTTTATAGAATAGAATATATTCTAAAATACATATACAAATCAGAGGAACAATGACATATATTCTAGGTGAGACAGTCTCAAGAAATGCCACTTCCACACACAGGTTCAAAATTTTTCATCTATAGTTTTCCAAATCCACAGTAATCCATATTTCAAGATGATTGTGTCTTCCTGATAGTTCTATTAGTAGAATCATTAAATATACTCTTGAAAGTGTCATAAGTGATACAATGACAGCAAGCCTAGTTGTGTTTCTGGAATGATCTTTTGATTCTCGTAGCTTTTTGGGAAGAGAGGGCCTTCTCTGCCTTGTATTCTCATTTAAGACCAAGATTTCAAAGTCACAGTGGTCTGAAATAATCTGTACTATCCCTGGAGGAGGTAACTGAGTCCTAATTGTTCATTCCCAGAACCTTACTAAAGATGGAATTGACATTTATGAATCCACATTGTGACCAGAGACAAAAATAAACAGATAAATATAACACAACTACTCATAAGAGCACCTATTATTAGAGCAGTATTGCAACTTGCAATACAAAACAGCTTGTGATAGTTTTGTGATAGATGTTGCACTAAAGGAATACAAATGATGAGTTAGTTTGAATGAAGTAATAATGGGCAATATTAGAAGATGTTACAATAAGAAACATACCCAGTAGTACGAATGAAGATCAAGTGACAAAATTTTACATTTCTGTGCTCTTGGCTCTGCTAGCTGTAAAACATCTGTAACATTTTAACTTTTGAAATTTTTGCTTTTAGTATCTGTCGCCCCTCAGGATCCATTGAGTGTACACCAATTCCAGGTAAATAGTGTTTTTAGGTTTTGTTTTTTTTTGTTGTTTGTTTGTTTTTTTTTTTTTTTTTTAATGAAAGAAGTGGAGGGGGACGGATTGTGGAGAAGCCATGGAACCACTATATCTATTCTCTACAAAGGCTTTCTGGCCAAAGAAATGTTGACAGCAATTTTGTTGAGTCCTGGTGCTAGTACTTGTTCAGTCTTTTAATTGCACCCTGTATTCTTTCTGCCTATGTCTCGTATCCAAACTTGTGGATTTTGCTACAAGAGTTTACAAGATAAATTAATGTGATGCTAGATCTAAGCTCCAAGTATAGTACGCAAAGGAGCATGCATGATACATTTAAGTATTTGCATCCTTGGTAAATCCACGAGTCCCTTTTTTTTTTTTTTCCTTTGTATTCTACTTCTGTTTTGGTTTTGTCTTCTTCTAATAGTCTTAGTAGAGAGTGAACATGCATGCTGAACTCTTTCTTGCAGGATGTCCTTGTGTTATCAATGGAACAAGTTATGAAGTGGGACAAACTGTTGCAACAATAAAGGATGGCGACATATGCACAACATATGTTTGTGCAGAAAATGGATCTGTAGTTCCTGGAAGTACTTATCCTTGTCCATTAACTACTTCACCTTCAACCATTACAACGTCTCCTGGTACAAGTACTCTTACCACCATAGGTAAGTTTTCAACAGAGATGCGCATTAAAAAATAATTTATTTAAGGAAAATACTTTAAAGATTGAATGTACAAGCGTGCAGACTTATCATAATTGACAAAGCTGGAGTGATATTTGCAAATAATTTTGTTGCATTGCACTGAGGAAGATTTTAATGCTTTGAGTTTATTTAACCCTCATGGAAGAAACTGACTATAAATGTATAGGATTCTATCTTTTGAGTATTCAGTGGAGATAATAGAAATTGTCTCAGCAGTCACAGCAAAACTTATAATTAGAATGTTTAAAACTAACATCATATGTTTTTCTAAAACTTGCAGATGATGGAGTAATTTTTTTTCTTTTCTATTTCAGTTACCACAAGTCGTCCAGTACCTACAAGTAAGTTTTGAATATAAAAACTAGTTACCATAAAATGTCAAATGATGAGTAAATTAAAGGTGGCCACTATTGAAAAACATTTTCAAAACAAACAAACAAAAATATTTTAAAAACCTGGAATTGCAAAAATGTGAGAAGTATTAAGAGGCTTCAGATTGGTGATTCTATTTTGATACAAATCTTCTTGTTGAAGAAACTGGTCATATTTAATCAATTTTAAAATTCTTTTCTCTCGCAAAAATGGCAAATTGCAGTGCATTATTTTAGTCATTAATGGAGCTGAATACAAAATTAACCTTCTCAGAATGTCTTCTGAGCTCTGATACTGAACCTATGTCTTTTCTTGCAGCTCCATGCCTTGTATTAATCTGTGATTGGTCTGAGTGGTTTGATGTTAGTAACCCTGAAGAAGATGGTGGTGACTATGAAACCTATGATGCAATAAGAATTGAACATGGAAACAAAATATGTGCAGCTCCTGAAAATATTGAATGCAGGGCTAAAGACAGTCCTGATAAAACCTTAGAGGAACTTGGCCAAAAAGTGGAGTGTAATGTGACGTATGGGCTCATCTGTAAAAATGAGGAGCAAGATGCAAGTATCTGGCATCTTTGCTATAATTATGAAATCAGGGTAAACTGTTGTGAATGGCATGAAATTCCTTGTGACGCTGGACCAAGCTCAACACCAACTGCATCTTCGGTCACCACTGGAACAACTGTGCCCACTACTACAACCCAGCAGTCAACGACAATTACCACCATACCAACACCCACTGCAACCACCACAAGCCAGTCTCCACCTTCAGTAACTTCAGGCTCCACAGGTATTTAGCAGACCAATTTTCTCTTTTCTTACCTTGCTGTAAGATAAATAACAGACTGTCAGCTACTTAAAGCAAATATTGAGCAAACACTTTGCTGATTTTGAGCTCTGTCCCTTTCTTGGAGAGAACATTATCGGAAAGATATGTGTGAAATTAAAGTAGGCCTTGATTTGGTGTATCATCATTTTAGGCATTGTCTGGCAGACCTGTGCAGAATTTCTTCATCCCACTTTCTCTCTGTCACTTCCTGATACTTGTCTGTGGCTGTAGGCCTAGGAAGAAAGAATTCCCTTGGCAGCCCTCATGGAATGGTTTCACCCTGCAAAAAGCCACTTGCTGTGAACCTCTCCCTCAGGCTGCCATTGCACTAGAGAGGTGACATAAACTTCAGATAAAAACATATCCCTGTGCATACTTCATTCCTTGACCACAGCTTCCCCTCTCAGTTCTTACTGTCCAAGATAGCAAGGTGTTATGGGTGATAGGGCTGAGATGGGAGGAACCACAGGGCTTTTTTTCTCCATCTTATGCACTTGGTGGGGGATTTTTCATTTAGTGAGAAGCCCAGCAAAGCAATGTAACAAACCTCTTCAGTAGAAAAGGGGGTGTCTTAACTATGTCTATGTTCAGATTTGGCCCTAGTCTGCTTTCTGGAACCAGGAAGGAAAGGCAAATAATACAGGCCTTTGCTGCAGGGAAATCTGGGCTTAGCCAGCTGTAAATTTGTGACATTTAACTCCTAACTTCTGTTCAGTGCCGGTTGTGTCCCACTCATACATATCCTTGCATCTTTACCTGTTGTTTCTGTCCCTCTTGTTCATAATTATTCCTCTTGTTGATGTCTCTTCCAGTATCAACCACTGCTCCCACACCAACTCCATCAGAGTCTCCAACCAGTACTACCACCACAACACCCTTCAGCAGCAGCTCGCAGGGAGCTACTCCTACTGTTCCTGGTGTGTCTTCATCCATTCCAACAGTTACAAGCACAGTCCTACCACCAATAGTAACTCAAACCCACTCTCCTCCACCTTCGCAACCAGGTGATTAATTGCTCTGTGTTGTCATGTCTTGCCTTGGTATGGGAGAAATTGTCTCTTGGCACCCTTATGTATGTCTTCACTGCAGTACTCTGAAGAAAGCAGTTTATGCAGATTAAACAAAGAAAAAAAAAGTCTCCAGAGCTATAGGGTACTAAGCTCTCCATTTAGGAGAGAAAGTGCACAACATGTTTCTGGATGTCAGTTCCTATTCCTTGATTATCCTGAGTGCGAGGATATTTTTCTGTGGTGCTTCTATCTACCTTAGGCCAATACGGTGCTGATGGAAAGTCTTACTTTTGCTGCTTTTGGGTTTTGTCCTTCAGTTGGAGAGAAAGAATGTACATAGAAGAACATATGGCGTGACATGGCTTGTTTTTTGTGGCAATGTCATTTCATTTCAGGTGCTGTTAGATCATGGCTTTATTCTGATCCTTCTCTTGTGATGACTTGGGCTGTTTTACAACTCATCTGCAGTTCTGGCTCTCAGAAGGCTGATTTTTCCCTGGCAGGGTCTGGGGAAAGATTTCAGCCAGTGGCTTACCTCTTGCTATGGAGTGGGACTCTGGGCAGCAAGGTGCCAGAGTTGCTCTCCAGCTTTCCCCACACTGCTGGGAAGCAGCCCAAGATTTTGGCTGCAGTGTGAATCCAGTGCCTGCTTGCTTTGTGACCGTGATTCTTTCCTGAATTTGGATTTGCCCAAGTGAAAGTTGTGAGAGTCCTTACTTGATTCTGCTCTACCTCATATGTTGCCCTTAGACAAGTTTTTTGCACACAAGAAGCCCCAAACAGAACTTGCCATGTTTATGAGGGGGAGACACACATAGCTCAACAGTACCTGAGTCCTGGTATTCTCCTGGTGTGCTCCATAGGGCAATGAAAGGGAGGCCTGACCACACTAATGAGCTTTGTTGTGGCCAGGGTTGGCTGACTAGTGTAGGTGAGTAGCAGAGTCCAAGGTGCCCCTTTTTGTGCAGTGGAGACCCAGTAAACCACCATTAATGGTGCTGGAACTAACACTCACTGTCTCTGTCTTTACTGTTCCTGAATGCAACTCCTGTTGATGTCTCTCAGTAGGAAATTGTGAATGCACCTGGACAGACTGGATCGATTCGAGTCAACCAGATAGATCTGATGTGAACAGTGGAGACTATGAAACCATTGACAAAATAAACAACTCCTCCTTTGTATGCGTGAAAGCTGAGAATATTTCATGCAGAGCAAAGGATTACCCTAACATTTCCCTTGAAGAATTAGGGCAGAAGGTTGAATGCAGCGTTAACACAGGGCTTATCTGTAACAATAAGGATCAAGAAAACAACGGCCATGTTTCATACTGCCATAACTATGAGATCAACGTCTGCTGCACACCAAACAAACCAGAGTGTATTCCAAGTACGGAACTTGTCACGACAATCAGCACACCAGTGTCACACTCAACCACTACAACCATAGTTTTCACTTCAACTGTGTCAAGCACTGCTGCCACGACAACACCAACTGGGTCTGCCCCCACTACCACCTCTGGCACGATGCCCTCCAGCAGCACCATCGGCAGCACCGTGAGCACCACGCCTGTTACCAGCCCGCCCTCACCCAGCCCGACTTCAGTCAGCACATCCACACCCAGGCCAACACCCACCACCTCCGTAACACGTCCTCCCACGTCGACAGAAGGTAATTGTCTGGCCGTGGTGCCACGTGTTCCCTTGTTGAGGGAGAGGTGAAGGCCTGTGAGTGCCTGAAGTTAGGCTTTGCGTGTGGTCTGAGGGCTGGGAGTAATTGGTGAGCGTTCCTTAAAGGAGCATGAGCCCAAAGCTAGTCCTGGAGCTAGCTGTTTGGAGGCAAGGAGTGTGCATTTGTTCTGGAAAGACAGTCTATTATTCCCTGACACTACGTGTCTGACAAGAAGCTTCATCTTCTGAGGAACCGCGGTTGGTCTAGGCAGGCAGTGATCTGACAGGAACTCTTTCTTTTGCTGCTGTGGGGACTCATCCTTCAGATAGACAGAATATTCTCCATCAGAGGCATCATATGCAAAGGCAGAATGCTTGTTTCTGTGGCACTTTTGTTTCAGGTGCTGTAGGGACCTTAGGGTTGTGGCTTTTCATACCTTCTGCCCTTTCTTTTCCAGAGTTAGTCCTAAGAAGGACGGAAATTGAGTTTGATTTTAATGGTATGGCAAGGAATAGTTTGGGAGCATGTTTTTAAAGAGTCAAGAGAGGCATAGAGCAGATTTTGCTTAGTAGGAGTGAAGACAAGTAAGTTGGAAGGAAAGTAGTTGTGGAGGGAACTGGCCCCATGATTTCCTGCCCAGTGAAGTGGAGTCACTTAGTGAGTATTGTGTTACTAAAATAGAATAGGAATCAGAGGGAGGATGGATGAACTAATTGCATTCAGCTGCACTACAGGTGCTGAATTTTTCTCATCTGTGCATCATTTTCACACTGCATGCAGTGGTTATACATGAAGTTGATCACTGGTGAAAATTTTCCATCTGTCTCCCATGAGAGTTGCAAGAGACTTCTGTCTGTGATCCCTATGTTACCCGTGACACAGTTATAAGACTATAACCTCTTTTATTTTTCATAATTTCCTTGGCTAATGGTTGTTGTATTTCACGAACTCAGTAGAGAAATAAGGAACTGAAGAGGAAATGCAATTTGATTTCTTGCAGTGATGGATCTCTATTTTTCCACAGGTCCCACTCCTGAGAGCACAACACGTACGACTGTGTCAAGTAGCAGTGCCCCGCCAACACCAACTGGATCTAGCCCCACTACCACCTCTGGCACGACGCCCTCCAGCAGCACCATCGGCAGCACCGTGAGCACCACGCCTGTTACCAGCCCGCCCTCACCCAGCCCGACTTCAGTCACCACATCCACACCCGGGCCAACACCCACCACCTCTGTAACACCTCCACCAACGACAACTGAAGGTAATGTCTGGTCCTCGCATTATGTGTCTCCTTGTTGACTTTCCCTGCTGATTCTTTGTTTAATGAACATGTGCCCTAAGCTAGTTCTCATGCTTTCTGTTTTGCCATGTGAAGAATGTGTTTGTCTTGGGCAGAAAGTCCCTTAGTCTCTTACTCTGCAGGGCTCTGTAGAAGATATTTAATCCTGTAGCCTGCTATAGGAAGCTTTGATCTGACGGGAAGTCTTTGTTTTGCTGCTTTGAGGTGCTTTCCTTCAGCTGCTGACGTCGTTCTCAGTGCGAAGCTGGTTTTGATACGGCATGCTGCTTATTTTTGTGAAACTTTAGTTTCAGGTCCTTTTGGGCATTGGCTTCCCTGACCTTCTTCCCTTTCTTCTGTTGCTTGCCCTCTGTGCTTTTCTGCCACTGGCATGACCTATTTTTTCTGGGAAAAGCGAGATTTCCCTGGGGGGTTTCATGGGATAGTCTTCAGATAGAAGCTTGGCACTAATTGCCGTCAACGACTGCGTAATCTTCCCATCTGTTATCACCTCCTGCAAGTGATTCTGTAGTTCCTAATTGTTTACATTTACTGATGTCCGTCCACAGTAGTCTGCACCTTCCCTCCGGAGGACTGCATCTGGACTGATTGGATCGATGTGAGTTACCCACAGTTTGGCCCAGAGGGTGGTGATGATGAGACCTTTGAAACTATCCAGAATAAGATCCCTTCATGGAACTGTACGAAGGTTGAGAATGTTTCCTGCAGAGCTGAGAAATTTCCAGACATTCCTATAGAAGATCTAGGGCAGAAAGTGGAATGCGATGTTAACACAGGACTCATCTGTAAAAATAAGGACCAGACCACAGGGGGTGTGATACCAATGCCGGTCTGCCTGAATTATCAGATCAAAGTCTGCTGTGCTCCACCATTAAGTCCAGAGTGCACAACAGCTGTCACAACTACGACGACAGGAGAAACCAGCACAACAGTGTCCCTCTCACCGACAACAAGCACTCGTTATACTCCGAGCGTGTCAAGCACGACTTCCCCACCAACACCAACTGGGTCTGCCCCCACTACCACCTCTGGCACAACGCCCTCCAGCAGCACCATCGGCAGCACCGTGAGCACCACACCTGTTACCAGCCCGCCCTCACCCAGCCCGACTTCAGTCAGCACATCCACACCCGGGCCAACACCTACCACCTCTGTAACACGTCCTCCCACGTCGACAGAAGGTAATTGTCTGGCCGTGGTGCCACGTGTTCCCTTGTAGAGGGAGAAGTGAAGGCCTGTGAGTGCCTGAAGTTAGGCTTTGCGTATGGTCTGAGGGCTGGGAGTAATTGCTGAACGTTCCTTAATGGAGCAGGAGCCTAAAGGTAGTCCTCGAGTTCTGTGTTTGGACTCAAGGAAAGAGTGCATTTGTCCTGGGAGGACGGTCTGTTTTTCCTTGAATCTGCAAGTTTTATTAGAAGTATATTCATTCAGGGCAGCTGGGTGTCTTAGATGGGTACTTACCTTTTATATCAGGGTGATGCTGTCTTTCATCTGGAGAGAAGATTCTCCTTGTGAGGTGTTTTGTGTAGAGGCACGTGCTTGTGTTTATGTTATTTTTGTTTCTGGTGCTGTTAGGTTATGGCTTTTCAGACCTTCTTCTGTTTCTTCTCCAGCATTACTCCTATATTCTCATGGTGCTGGCAGTGCTTCTCGGTTGGCCGTGTGTACCTTCACATAACACTAAAGGCGCAGAAGCGTTTTTTTCTAAGGCAAACCAGTGTGTATCCTGGAGCGTTTCTAATGTGGTTGTTGAGAACAATTTTGAAGGAGCCTGGCTTCTGGTCTGTGGCATGGGCTGCTGAGAAGGGTGGAAATTGTGTTTGAGCTTAATGGCATGGAAAGGAAAAATGTGGGAGAATGGTTTTCAATATGAGGGAGTTATAGAGTAGAGTTTGCATAGTTTTACTGGAGACCCAAATAACTTTTAAGGAAAGCAGTTGTGGAGGGAACGAGCCTGAAGATGTCCTGCGCAGGGAACGATGGTCTCTCATGGAATGTAGCATGAGAACCATAGAGAAGGAGAATGAAGCCTAAGAATAAATGCAATGCATTCAGCGGGCTTCTGTGCTACTGAGTTCTTCTTTTCTGAGCATTTTTTTCACAGTGCACGTGGTGGTTAGGTGCAACAGAGTTTACAGCTGTAGTATTTACATCTGTCTGCCATGCGTGTTTTCGGAATCCTAGCCATTTCATACCTGAATGACAGGATTACTACTAATGAGACGTTCTGCTTTCGTACTCTCTTCACTTTGACTTCTGGCTGTGGAGTATGATGAACTCAGTAGAAAATAAGGAAGGAATGCAGATTTGCAATTTGTTTTCCTGCAATGACAAATCCCTGTGTTATCCCAGGTCCCACTCCTGAGAGCACAACACGTACGACTGTGTCAAGTAGCAGTGCCCCGCCAACACCAACTGGATCTAGCCCCACTACCACCTCTGGCACGACGCCCTCCAGCAGCACCATCGGCAGCACCGTGAGCACCACGCCTGTTACCAGCCCGCCCTCACCCAGCCCGACTTCAGTCAGCACATCCACACCCGGGCCAACACCCACCACCTCCGTAACACGTCCTCCCACGTCGACAGAAGGTAATTGTCTGGCCGTGGTGCCACGTGTTCCCCTGTTGAGGGAGAGGTGAAGGCCTGTGAGTGCCTGAAGTTAGGCTTTGCGTGTGGTCTGAGGGCTGGGAGTAATTGGTGAGCGTTCCTTAAAGGAGCACGAGCCCAAAGCTAGCCCTGAATCTTGCTGTTTGGAGGCAAGGAGAGAGCATTTGTCCTGGACAAGAAGGTCCCAGACACCGCGTGTCGTAGGAGAAGTTCTTTTAACCAAGGGGCAGCTGGTTGTCTCAGGTCGCCAGTGGTCTGATGGGAAGGCTTCCGTTTTCTGCTGTGATATCTAGTCCTCAGTCCGGAGAGAATATTCCCTTATTAGTCGTCTCATGTAAGGGCAGGGGTCTTTCTTTGTGGGCACTGTGGTTTCCGTTGCTTTTACGTCTTGACTTCTCAGTCTTTCTGTCCTCTCTTTGTCAGTGTTACTGCACTACTCTCTTGGTGATGGCGGTGCTTCTCGGTTGGGCATGTGTAACTTCACATCACACTCAAGCAGCAGAAATGTTTTTTTCGAAGGCAGGCTTTTCTGTATAGTGGAGAGTTTCTAAAACGCTTGTAGTCAACTGTTTTGATGAGCCTGCTTTCTGGCCTGTGGCATGGGCAGCTGAGTAAGGTGGAACTTGAGTCGGTGTTTAATGGCATGGCAAGGAAAAAAGTGTAAGAATGCTTTTCATGACTGGTGAGTTATAGAGCTGAGTTTGTACAGCTGTTCTGCGGCCCCAACTAACCTGAAGGCAAAGTATTTATTTGGTGAAATGACCCGATGATTCCCTGTACAGGGAACGGTGGTCTCTCTGTGGAATAGAACATGTCAGCAATATGGGAGGAAGATAGGCAACTATGGTTGATCAGAATGCATTCAGCTGGCTTAAGGGCTGCTGTGTTCTTCTCATCTGTGCCTAGTTTTCACAGAGCAGGCGGTGCTGAGATGCAACGTTGGTCATAGGTGTAGTTTTTGCATGTGTCTCCCATGCAGGTTGTAGGAAACCTTGGTGTGTAATTTCTGAATGACAAGATTACTACCAGTGAGACGTTCTGCTTTCCTACTCTCTTTACTCCCTGGGTTTCTGGTTGTGGAGTTTGCAGAACTCGGTAGAGAAACAGGGAGTTGAAGAGGAAACACAATTTGCTTTCCTGCAACGATGAAACCCTGTGTTATCCCAGGTCCCACTCCTGAGAGCACAACACGTACGACTGTGTCAAGTAGCAGTGCCCCGCCAACACCAACTGGATCTAGCCCCACTACCACCTCTGGCACGACGCCCTCCAGCAGCACCATCGGCAGCACCGTGAGCACCACGCCTGTTACCAGCCCGCCCTCACCCAGCCCGACTTCAGTCAGCACATCCACACCCGGGCCAACACCCACCACCTCCGTAACACGTCCTCCCACGTCGACAGAAGGTAATTGTCTGGCCGTGGTGCCACGTGTTCCCTTGTTGAGGGAGAGGTGAAGGCCTGTGAGTGCCTGAAGTTAGGCTTTGCGTGTGGTCTGAGGGCTGGGAGTAATTGGTGAGCGTTCCTTAATGGAGCACGAGCCCTAAGCCAGTTTTCAGGCTTGCTGTTTGTGGGCGAGGAGATTGCATTAGTCCTGGGCAGAAGGTCCCTTGTTCCCTGACACCGCATGTTCTAGGAGAAGTTTTTTTTTTTTACCTAGGGGCAGCTGGTTCTCTTAGGCTGCCTGTGGTCTGATGGGAAGTCTTCCTTTTGCTGCTGTGATGCCTTGTCCTCAGTCTAGGGAGAACATTCTTTTATGAGGCGTCTGCTGTAAGGGCAGGGAGCTTTCATTGTGGACCCTATGTTTTCAGGTACTTTTAGGTCTCAGATTTTCAGACCTTCTGCCCTTTCTTCCACTGTGTTAGTCTTCAGTTCTTCTTAGTGCTGGTAGTGCCTCTGTGACGTCCAGGTGTATGTTGACGTCCTGCTGGAGGAGCGTAGGCGTTTGATTGGAAGTCAGACGTGTGTGTATCATGGAGCGTTTCTAACATGGTTGCTGAGAAGAATTTTGAAGCCGGCTGGCATCCGGCCTGTGGCATGGGCAGCTGAGAAGGATGGAATTGCAGTGGTAGATAAATGGCCTGGCCTGGAAAAATGCGGTAGAATGTTTTTCAAGATGTGAGAGTGGTATAGAGCAGAGTTTGTGCAGTTGTCCTGGAGCCCCAAGTAATTTGGACGGAAAGTAGTTGTGGGGTGAATGGGCCCCATAATTTCCTGCACAGGGGAAAGAATGTGACAGCAAAAGGTAAGGAAGAATGAAGCCTAAGGATGATCGGAATGCATTCAGCTGGCTTAAGGGTTGCTGAGTTCATCTCATCTGCGCCTAGAATTCACCGAGCACGCGGTGGTTAGATTCTACACTGGTCGTAGGTGTAGTATATGCTTCTGTCGCCCATGCAAGTTTTTGGAAACGTTTATGTGTGATTGCTGAATGACGCAATTCCTACTATTTGCTTTCCTTCTCTCTGTACTTCTTGTGCTTCTGGTTGTGGAATTTGATGAACTCAGTAGAGAAATAATGAAGGGAAGTGGAAATGCAATTTGCCTGCTTGCAATGATGAAACCCTGTGTTTTCCCAGGTCCCACTTCCCAGAGCACCACCAGTACAACAGTGTCGAGTCCAAGTGTGTCAAGTAGCAGTGCCCCGCCAACACCAACTGGATCTAGCCCCACTACCACCTCTGGCACGACGCCCTCCAGCAGCACCATCGGCAGCACCGTGAGCACCACGCCTGTTACCAGCCCGCCCTCACCCAGCCCGACTTCAGTCAGCACATCCACACCCGGGCCAACACCCACCACCTCCGTAACACGTCCTCCCACGTCGACAGAAGGTAATTGTCTGGCCGTGGTGCCACGTGTTCCCTTGTTGAGGGAGAGGTGAAGGCCTGTGAGTGCCTGAAGTTAGGCTTTGCGTGTGGTCTGAGGGCTGGGAGTAATTGGTGAGCGTTCCTTAAAGGAGCACGAGCCCAAAGCTAGCCCTGAATCTTGCTGTTTGGAGGCAAGGAGAGAGCATTTGTCCTAGGCAAGAAGGTCCCAGACACCGCGTGTCGTAGGAGAAGTTTTTTTTTTTTACCTAGGGGCAGCTGATTCTCTTAGGCCGCCAGTGGTCTGATGGGAAGGCTTCCGTTTTCTGCTGTGATATCTAGTCCTCAGTCCGGAGAGAATATTCCCTTATTAGTCGTCTCATGTAAGGGCAGGGGTCTTTCTTTGTGGGCACTGTGGTTTCCGTTGCTTTTACGTCTTGACTTCTCAGTCTTTCTGTCCTCTCTTTGTCAGTGTTACTGCACTACTCTCTTGGTGATGGCGGTGCTTCTCGGTTGGGCATGTGTAACTTCACATCACACTCAAGCAGCAGAAATGTTTTTTTCGAAGGCAGGCTTTTCTGTATAGTGGAGAGTTTCTAAAACGCTTGTAGTCAACTGTTTTGATGAGCCTGCTTTCTGGCCTGTGGCATGGGCAGCTGAGTAAGGTGGAACTTGAGTCGGTGTTTAATGGCATGGCAAGGAAAAAAGTGTAAGAATGCTTTTCATGACTGGTGAGTTATAGAGCTGAGTTTGTACAGCTGTTCTGCGGCCCCAACTAACCTGAAGGCAAAGTATTTATTTGGTGAAATGACCCGATGATTCCCTGTACAGGGAACGGTGGTCTCTCTGTGGAATAGAACATGTCAGCAATATGGGAGGAAGATAGGCAACTATGGTTGATCAGAATGCATTCAGCTGGCTTAAGGGCTGCTGTGTTCTTCTCATCTGTGCCTAGTTTTCACAGAGCAGGCGGTGCTGAGATGCAACGTTGGTCATAGGTGTAGTTTTTGCATGTGTCTCCCATGCAGGTTGTAGGAAACCTTGGTGTGTAATTTCTGAATGACAAGATTACTACCAGTGAGACGTTCTGCTTTCCTACTCTCTTTACTCCCTGGGTTTCTGGTTGTGGAGTTTGCAGAACTCGGTAGAGAAACAGGGAGTTGAAGAGGAAACACAATTTGCTTTCCTGCAATGATGAAACCCTGTGTTATCCCAGGTCCCACTCCTGAGAGCACAACACGTACGACTGTGTCAAGTAGCAGTGCCCCGCCAACACCAACTGGATCTAGCCCCACTACCACCTCTGGCACGACGCCCTCCAGCAGCACCATCGGCAGCACCGTGAGCACCACGCCTGTTACCAGCCCGCCCTCACCCAGCCCGACTTCAGTCAGCACATCCACACCCGGGCCAACACCCACCACCTCCGTAACACGTCCTCCCACGTCGACAGAAGGTAATTGTCTGGCCGTGGTGCCACGTGTTCCCTTGTTGAGGGAGAGGTGAAGGCCTGTGAGTGCCTGAAGTTAGGCTTTGCGTGTGGTCTGAGGGCTGGGAGTAATTGGTGAGCGTTCCTTAAAGGAGCACGAGCCCAAAGCTAGCCCTGAATCTTGCTGTTTGGAGGCAAGGAGAGAGCATTTGTCCTGGACAAGAAGGTCCCAGACACCGCGTGTCGTAGGAGAAGTTCTTTTAACCAAGGGGCAGCTGGTTGTCTCAGGTCGCCAGTGGTCTGATGGGAAGGCTTCCGTTTTCTGCTGTGATATCTAGTCCTCAGTCCGGAGAGAATATTCCCTTATTAGTCGTCTCATGTAAGGGCAGGGGTCTTTCTTTGTGGGCACTGTGGTTTCCGTTGCTTTTACGTCTTGACTTCTCAGTCTTTCTGTCCTCTCTTTGTCAGTGTTACTGCACTACTCTCTTGGTGATGGCGGTGCTTCTCAGTTGGGCATGTGTAACTTCACATCACACTCAAGCAGCAGAAATGTTTTTTTCGAAGGCAGGCTTTTCTGTATAGTGGAGAGTTTCTAAAACGCTTGTAGTCAACTGTTTTGATGAGCCTGCTTTCTGGCCTGTGGCATGGGCAGCTGAGTAAGGTGGAACTTGAGTCGGTGTTTAATGGCATGGCAAGGAAAAAAGTGTAAGAATGCTTTTCATGACTGGTGAGTTATAGAGCTGAGTTTGTACAGCTGTTCTGCGGCCCCAACTAACCTGAAGGCAAAGTATTTATTTGGTGAAATGACCCGATGATTCCCTGTACAGGGAACGGTGGTCTCTCTGTGGAATAGAACATGTCAGCAATATGGGAGGAAGATAGGCAACTATGGTTGATCAGAATGCATTCAGCTGGCTTAAGGGCTGCTGTGTTCTTCTCATCTGTGCCTAGTTTTCACAGAGCAGGCGGTGCTGAGATGCAACGTTGGTCATAGGTGTAGTTTTTGCATGTGTCTCCCATGCAGGTTGTAGGAAACCTTGGTGTGTAATTTCTGAATGACAAGATTACTACCAGTGAGACATTCTGCTTTCCTACTCTCTTTACTCCCTGGGTTTCTGGTTGTGGAGTTTGCAGAACTCGGTAGAGAAACAGGGAGTTGAAGAGGAAACACAATTTGCTTTCCTGCAATGATGAAACCCTGTGTTATCCCAGGTCCCACTCCTGAGAGCACAACACGTACGACTGTGTCAAGTAGCAGTGCCCCGCCAACACCAACTGGATCTAGCCCCACTACCACCTCTGGCACGACGCCCTCCAGCAGCACCATCGGCAGCACCGTGAGCACCACGCCTGTTACCAGCCCGCCCTCACCCAGCCCGACTTCAGTCAGCACATCCACACCCGGGCCAACACCCACCACCTCCGTAACACGTCCTCCCACGTCGACAGAAGGTAATTGTCTGGCCGTGGTGCCACGTGTTCCCTTGTTGAGGGAGAGGTGAAGGCCTGTGAGTGCCTGAAGTTAGGCTTTGCGTGTGGTCTGAGGGCTGGGAGTAATTGGTGAGCGTTCCTTAATGGAGCACGAGCCCTAAGCCAGTTTTCAGGCTTGCTGTTTGTGGGCGAGGAGATTGCATTAGTCCTGGGCAGAAGGTTCCTTGTTCCCTGACACCGCATGTTCTAGGAGTAGTTTTTTTTTTTACCTAGGGGCAGCTGGTTCTCTTAGGCTGCCTGTGGTCTGATGGGAAGTCTTCCTTTTGCTGCTGTGATGCCTTGTCCTCAGTCTAGGGAGAACATTCTTTTATGAGGCGTCTGCTGTAAGGGCAGGGAGCTTTCATTGTGGACCCTATGTTTTCAGGTACTTTTAGGTCTCAGATTTTCAGACCTTCTGCCCTTTCTTCCACTGTGTTAGTCTTCAGTTCTTCTTAGTGCTGGTAGTGCCTCTGTGACGTCCAGGTGTATGTTGACGTCCTGCTGGAGGAGCGTAGGCGTTTGATTGGAAGTCAGACGTGTGTGTATCATGGAGCGTTTCTAACATGGTTGCTGAGAAGAATTTTGAAGCCGGCTGGCATCCGGCCTGTGGCATGGGCAGCTGAGAAGGATGGAATTGCAGTGGTAGATAAATGGCCTGGCCTGGAAAAATGCGGTAGAATGTTTTTCAAGATGTGAGAGTGGTATAGAGCAGAGTTTGTGCAGTTGTCCTGGAGCCCCAAGTAATTTGGACGGAAAGTAGTTGTGGGGTGAATGGGCCCCATAATTTCCTGCACAGGGGAAAGAATGTGACAGCAAAAGGTAAGGAAGAATGAAGCCTAAGGATGATCGGAATGCATTCAGCTGGCTTAAGGGTTGCTGAGTTCATCTCATCTGCGCCTAGAATTCACCGAGCACGCGGTGGTTAGATTCTACACTGGTCGTAGGTGTAGTATATGCTTCTGTCGCCCATGCAAGTTTTTGGAAACGTTTATGTGTGATTGCTGAATGACGCAATTCCTACTATTTGCTTTCCTTCTCTCTGTACTTCTTGTGCTTCTGGTTGTGGAATTTGATGAACTCAGTAGAGAAATAATGAAGGGAAGTGGAAATGCAATTTGCCTGCTTGCAATGATGAAACCCTGTGTTTTCCCAGGTCCCACTTCCCAGAGCACCACCAGTACAACAGTGTCGAGTCCAAGTGTGTCAAGTAGCAGTGCCCCGCCAACACCAACTGGATCTAGCCCCACTACCACCTCTGGCACGACGCCCTCCAGCAGCACCATCGGCAGCACCGTGAGCACCACGCCTGTTACCAGCCCGCCCTCACCCAGCCCGACTTCAGTCAGCACATCCACACCCGGGCCAACACCCACCACCTCCGTAACACGTCCTCCCACGTCGACAGAAGGTAATTGTCTGGCCGTGGTGCCACGTGTTCCCTTGTTGAGGGAGAGGTGAAGGCCTGTGAGTGCCTGAAGTTAGGCTTTGCGTGTGGTCTGAGGGCTGGGAGTAATTGGTGAGCGTTCCTTAAAGGAGCACGAGCCCAAAGCTAGCCCTGAATCTTGCTGTTTGGAGGCAAGGAGAGAGCATTTGTCCTAGGCAAGAAGGTCCCTGACACCGCGTGTCGTAGGAGAAGTTTTTTTTTTTTACCTAGGGGCAGCTGATTCTCTTAGGCCGCCAGTGGTCTGATGGGAAGGCTTCCGTTTTCTGCTGTGATATCTAGTCCTCAGTCCGGAGAGAATATTCCCTTATTAGTCGTCTCATGTAAGGGCAGGGGTCTTTCTTTGTGGGCACTGTGGTTTCCGTTGCTTTTACGTCTTGACTTCTCAGTCTTTCTGTCCTCTCTTTGTCAGTGTTACTGCACTACTCTCTTGGTGATGGCGGTGCTTCTCGGTTGGGCATGTGTAACTTCACATCACACTCAAGCAGCAGAAATGTTTTTTTCGAAGGCAGGCTTTTCTGTATAGTGGAGAGTTTCTAAAACGCTTGTAGTCAACTGTTTTGATGAGCCTGCTTTCTGGCCTGTGGCTTGGGCAGCTGAGTAAGGTGGAACTTGAGTCGGTGTTTAATGGCATGGCAAGGAAAAAAGTGTAAGAATGCTTTTCATGACTGGTGAGTTATAGAGCTGAGTTTGTACAGCTGTTCTGCGGCCCCAACTAACCTGAAGGCAAAGTATTTATTTGGTGAAATGACCCGATGATTCCCTGTACAGGGAACGGTGGTCTCTCTGTGGAATAGAACATGTCAGCAATATGGGAGGAAGATAGGCAACTATGGTTGATCAGAATGCATTCAGCTGGCTTAAGGGCTGCTGTGTTCTTCTCATCTGTGCCTAGTTTTCACAGAGCAGGCGGTGCTGAGATGCAACGTTGGTCATAGGTGTAGTTTTTGCATGTGTCTCCCATGCAGGTTGTAGGAAACCTTGGTGTGTAATTTCTGAATGACAAGATTACTACCAGTGAGACGTTCTGCTTTCCTACTCTCTTTACTCCCTGGGTTTCTGGTTGTGGAGTTTGCAGAACTCGGTAGAGAAACAGGGAGTTGAAGAGGAAACACAATTTGCTTTCCTGCAATGATGAAACCCTGTGTTATCCCAGGTCCCACTCCTGAGAGCACAACACGTACGACTGTGTCAAGTAGCAGTGCCCCGCCAACACCAACTGGATCTAGCCCCACTACCACCTCTGGCACGACGCCCTCCAGCAGCACCATCGGCAGCACCGTGAGCACCACGCCTGTTACCAGCCCGCCCTCACCCAGCCCGACTTCAGTCAGCACATCCACACCCGGGCCAACACCCACCACCTCCGTAACACGTCCTCCCACGTCGACAGAAGGTAATTGTCTGGCCGTGGTGCCACGTGTTCCCTTGTTGAGGGAGAGGTGAAGGCCTGTGAGTGCCTGAAGTTAGGCTTTGCGTGTGGTCTGAGGGCTGGGAGTAATTGGTGAGCGTTCCTTAAAGGAGCACGAGCCCAAAGCTAGCCCTGAATCTTGCTGTTTGGAGGCAAGGAGAGAGCATTTGTCCTGGACAAGAAGGTCCCAGACACCGCGTGTCGTAGGAGAAGTTCTTTTAACCAAGGGGCAGCTGGTTGTCTCAGGTCGCCAGTGGTCTGATGGGAAGGCTTCCGTTTTCTGCTGTGATATCTAGTCCTCAGTCCAGAGAGAATATTCCCTTATTAGTCGTCTCATGTAAGGGCAGGGGTCTTTCTTTGTGGGCACTGTGGTTTCCGTTGCTTTTACGTCTTGACTTCTCAGTCTTTCTGTCCTCTCTTTGTCAGTGTTACTGCACTACTCTCTTGGTGATGGCGGTGCTTCTCGGTTGGGCATGTGTAACTTCACATCACACTCAAGCAGCAGAAATGTTTTTTTCGAAGGCAGGCTTTTCTGTATAGTGGAGAGTTTCTAAAACGCTTGTAGTCAACTGTTTTGATGAGCCTGCTTTCTGGCCTGTGGCATGGGCAGCTGAGTAAGGTGGAACTTGAGTCGGTGTTTAATGGCATGGCAAGGAAAAAAGTGTAAGAATGCTTTTCATGACTGGTGAGTTATAGAGCTGAGTTTGTACAGCTGTTCTGCGGCCCCAACTAACCTGAAGGCAAAGTATTTATTTGGTGAAATGACCCGATGATTCCCTGTACAGGGAACGGTGGTCTCTCTGTGGAATAGAACATGTCAGCAATATGGGAGGAAGATAGGCAACTATGGTTGATCAGAATGCATTCAGCTGGCTTAAGGGCTGCTGTGTTCTTCTCATCTGTGCCTAGTTTTCACAGAGCAGGCGGTGCTGAGATGCAACGTTGGTCATAGGTGTAGTTTTTGCATGTGTCTCCCATGCAGGTTGTAGGAAACCTTGGTGTGTAATTTCTGAATGACAAGATTACTACCAGTGAGACGTTCTGCTTTCCTACTCTCTTTACTCCCTGGGTTTCTGGTTGTGGAGTTTGCAGAACTCGGTAGAGAAACAGGGAGTTGAAGAGGAAACACAATTTGCTTTCCTGCAACGATGAAACCCTGTGTTATCCCAGGTCCCACTCCTGAGAGCACAACACGTACGACTGTGTCAAGTAGCAGTGCCCCGCCAACACCAACTGGATCTAGCCCCACTACCACCTCTGGCACGACGCCCTCCAGCAGCACCATCGGCAGCACCGTGAGCACCACGCCTGTTACCAGCCCGCCCTCACCCAGCCCGACTTCAGTCAGCACATCCACACCCGGGCCAACACCCACCAGCTCTGTAACACCTCCACCAACGGCAACTGAAAGTAATGTCTGGTCCTCGCATTATGTGTCTCCTTGTTGACTTTCCCTGCTGATTCTTTGTTTAATGAACATGTGCCCTAAGCTAGTTCTCATGCTTTCTGTTTTGCCATGTGAAGAATGTGTTTGTCTTGGGCAGAAAGTCCCTTAGTCTCTTACTCTGCAGGGCTCTGTAGAAGATATTTAATCCTGTAGCCTGCTATAGGAAGCTTTGATCTGACGGGAAGTCTTTGTTTTGCTGCTTTGAGGTGCTTTCCTTCAGCCGCTGACGTCGTTCTCAGTGCGAAGCCGGTTTTGATACGGCATGCTGCTTATTTTTGTGAAACTTTAGTTTCAGGTCCTTTTGGGCATTGGCTTCCCTGACCTTCTTCCCTTTCTTCTGTTGCTTGCCCTCTGTGCTTTTCTGCCACTGGCATGACCTATTTTTTCTGGGAAAAGCGTGATTTCCCTGGGGGGTTTCATGGGATAGTCTTCAGATAGAAGCTTGGCACTAATTGCCGTCAACGACTGCGTGATCTTCCCATCTGTTATCACCTCCTGCAAGTGATTCTGTAGTTCCTAATTGTTTACATTTACTGATGTCCGTCCACAGTAGTCTGCACCTTCCCTCCGGAGGACTGCATCTGGACTGATTGGATCGATGTGAGTTACCCATGGTTTGGCCCAGAGGGTGGTGATGATGAGACCTTTGAAACTATCCAGAATAAGATCCCTTCATGGAACTGTACGAAGGTTGAGAATGTTTCCTGCAGAGCTGAGAAATTTCCAGACATTCCTATAGAAGATCTAGGGCAGAAAGTGGAATGCGATGTTAACACAGGACTCATTTGTAAAAATAAGGACCAGACCACAGGGGGTGTGATACCAATGCCGGTCTGCCTGAATTATCAGATCAAAGTCTGCTGTGCTCCACCATTAAGTCCAGAGTGCACAACAGCTGTCACAACTACGACGACAGGAGAAACCAGCACAACAGTGTCCCTCTCACCGACAACAAGCACTCGTTATACTCCGAGCGTGTCAAGCACGACTTCCCCACCAACACCAACTGGGTCTGCCCCCACTACCACCTCTGGCACAACGCCCTCCAGCAGCACCATCGGCAGCACCGTGAGCACCACACCTGTTACCAGCCCGCCCTCACCCAGCCCGACTTCAGTCAGCACATCCACACCCGGGCCAACACCTACCACCTCTGTAACACGTCCTCCCACGTCGACAGAAGGTAATTGTCTGGCCGTGGTGCCACGTGTTCCCTTGTAGAGGGAGAAGTGAAGGCCTGTGAGTGCCTGAAGTTAGGCTTTGCGTATGGTCTGAGGGCTGGGAGTAATTGCTGAACGTTCCTTAATGGAGCAGGAGCCTAAAGGTAGTCCTCGAGTTCTGTGTTTGGACTCAAGGAAAGAGTGCATTTGTCCTGGGAGGACGGTCTGTTTTTCCTTGAATCTGCAAGTTTTATTAGAAGTATATTCATTCAGGGCAGCTGGGTGTCTTAGATGGGTACTTACCTTTTATATCAGGGTGATGCTGTCTTTCATCTGGAGAGAAGATTCTCCTTGTGAGGTGTTTTGTGTAGAGGCACGTGCTTGTGTTTATGTTATTTTTGTTTCTGGTGCTGTTAGGTTATGGCTTTTCAGACCTTCTTCTGTTTCTTCTCCAGCATTACTCCTATATTCTCATGGTGCTGGCAGTGCTTCTCGGTTGGCCGTGTGTACCTTCACATAACACTAAAGGCGCAGAAGCGTTTTTTTCTAAGGCAAACCAGTGTGTATCCTGGAGCGTTTCTAATGTGGTTGTTGAGAACAATTTTGAAGGAGCCTGGCTTCTGGTCTGTGGCATGGGCTGCTGAGAAGGGTGGAAATTGTGTTTGAGCTTAATGGCATGGAAAGGAAAAATGTGGGAGAATGGTTTTCAATATGAGGGAGTTATAGAGTAGAGTTTGCATAGTTTTACTGGAGACCCAAATAACTTTTAAGGAAAGCAGTTGTGGAGGGAACGAGCCTGAAGATGTCCTGCGCAGGGAACGATGGTCTCTCATGGAATGTAGCATGAGAACCATAGAGAAGGAGAATGAAGCCTAAGAATAAATGCAATGCATTCAGCGGGCTTCTGTGCTACTGAGTTCTTCTTTTCTGAGCATTTTTTTCACAGTGCACGTGGTGGTTAGGTGCAACAGAGTTTACAGCTGTAGTATTTACATCTGTCTGCCATGCGTGTTTTCGGAATCCTAGCCATTTCATACCTGAATGACAGGATTACTACTAATGAGACGTTCTGCTTTCGTACTCTCTTCACTTTGACTTCTGGCTGTGGAGTATGATGAACTCAGTAGAAAATAAGGAAGGAATGCAGATTTGCAATTTGTTTTCCTGCAATGACAAATCCCTGTGTTATCCCAGGTCCCACTCCTGAGAGCACAACACGTACGACTGTGTCAAGTAGCAGTGCCCCGCCAACACCAACTGGATCTAGCCCCACTACCACCTCTGGCACGACGCCCTCCAGCAGCACCATCGGCAGCACCGTGAGCACCACGCCTGTTACCAGCCCGCCCTCACCCAGCCCGACTTCAGTCAGCACATCCACACCCGGGCCAACACCCACCACCTCCGTAACACGTCCTCCCACGTCGACAGAAGGTAATTGTCTGGCCGTGGTGCCACGTGTTCCCTTGTTGAGGGAGAGGTGAAGGCCTGTGAGTGCCTGAAGTTAGGCTTTGCGTGTGGTCTGAGGGCTGGGAGTAATTGGTGAGCGTTCCTTAAAGGAGCACGAGCCCAAAGCTAGCCCTGAATCTTGCTGTTTGGAGGCAAGGAGAGAGCATTTGTCCTGGACAAGAAGGTCCCTGACACCGCGTGTCGTAGGAGAAGTTTTTTTTTTTTACCTAGGGGCAGCTGATTCTCTTAGGCCGCCAGTGGTCTGATGGGAAGGCTTCCGTTTTCTGCTGTGATATCTAGTCCTCAGTCCGGAGAGAATATTCCCTTATTAGTCGTCTCATGTAAGGGCAGGGGTCTTTCTTTGTGGGCACTGTGGTTTCCGTTGCTTTTACGTCTTGACTTCTCAGTCTTTCTGTCCTCTCTTTGTCAGTGTTACTGCACTACTCTCTTGGTGATGGCGGTGCTTCTCGGTCGGGCATGTGTAACTTCACATCACACTCAAGCAGCAGAAATGTTTTTTTCGAAGGCAGGCTTTTCTGTATAGTGGAGAGTTTCTAAAACGCTTGTAGTCAACTGTTTTGATGAGCCTGCTTTCTGGCCTGTGGCATGGGCAGCTGAGTAAGGTGGAACTTGAGTCGGTGTTTAATGGCATGGCAAGGAAAAAAGTGTAAGAATGCTTTTCATGACTGGTGAGTTATAGAGCTGAGTTTGTACAGCTGTTCTGCGGCCCCAACTAACCTGAAGGCAAAGTATTTATTTGGTGAAATGACCCGATGATTCCCTGTACAGGGAACGGTGGTCTCTCTGTGGAATAGAACATGTCAGCAATATGGGAGGAAGATAGGCAACTATGGTTGATCAGAATGCATTCAGCTGGCTTAAGGGCTGCTGTGTTCTTCTCATCTGTGCCTAGTTTTCACAGAGCAGGCGGTGCTGAGATGCAACGTTGGTCATAGGTGTAGTTTTTGCATGTGTCTCCCATGCAGGTTGTAGGAAACCTTGGTGTGTAATTTCTGAATGACAAGATTACTACCAGTGAGACGTTCTGCTTTCCTACTCTCTTTACTCCCTGGGTTTCTGGTTGTGGAGTTTGCAGAACTCGGTAGAGAAACAGGGAGTTGAAGAGGAAACACAATTTGCTTTCCTGCAATGATGAAACCCTGTGTTATCCCAGGTCCCACTCCTGAGAGCACAACACGTACGACTGTGTCAAGTAGCAGTGCCCCGCCAACACCAACTGGATCTAGCCCCACTACCACCTCTGGCACGACGCCCTCCAGCAGCACCATCGGCAGCACCGTGAGCACCACGCCTGTTACCAGCCCGCCCTCACCCAGCCCGACTTCAGTCAGCACATCCACACCCGGGCCAACACCCACCACCTCCGTAACACGTCCTCCCACGTCGACAGAAGGTAATTGTCTGGCCGTGGTGCCACGTGTTCCCCTCTTGAGGGAGAGGTGAAGGCCTGTGAGTGCCTGAAGTTAGGCTTTGCGTGTGGTCTGAGGGCTGGGAGTAATTGGTGAGCGTTCCTTAATGGAGCACGAGCCCTAAGCCAGTTTTCAGGCTTGCTGTTTGTGGGCGAGGAGATTGCATTAGTCCTGGGCAGAAGGTCCCTTGTTCCCTGACACCGCATGTTCTAGGAGAAGTTTTTTTTTTTACCTAGGGGCAGCTGGTTCTCTTAGGCTGCCTGTGGTCTGATGGGAAGTCTTCCTTTTGCTGCTGTGATGCCTTGTCCTCAGTCTAGGGAGAACATTCTTTTATGAGGCGTCTGCTGTAAGGGCAGGGAGCTTTCATTGTGGACCCTATGTTTTCAGGTACTTTTAGGTCTCAGATTTTCAGACCTTCTGCCCTTTCTTCCACTGTGTTAGTCTTCAGTTCTTCTTAGTGCTGGTAGTGCTTCTGTGACGTCCAGGTGTATGTTGACGTCCTGCTGGAGGAGCGTAGGCGTTTGATTGGAAGTCAGACGTGTGTGTATCATGGAGCGTTTCTAACATGGTTGCTGAGAAGAATTTTGAAGCCGGCTGGCATCCGGCCTGTGGCATGGGCAGCTGAGAAGGATGGAATTGCAGTGGTAGATAAATGGCCTGGCCTGGAAAAATGCGGTAGAATGTTTTTCAAGATGTGAGAGTGGTATAGAGCAGAGTTTGTGCAGTTGTCCTGGAGCCCCAAGTAATTTGGACGGAAAGTAGTTGTGGGGTGAATGGGCCCCATAATTTCCTGCACAGGGGAAAGAATGTGACAGCAAAAGGTAAGGAAGAATGAAGCCTAAGGATGATCGGAATGCATTCAGCTGGCTTAAGGGTTGCTGAGTTCATCTCATCTGCGCCTAGAATTCACCGAGCACGCGGTGGTTAGATTCTACACTGGTCGTAGGTGTAGTATATGCTTCTGTCGCCCATGCAAGTTTTTGGAAACGTTTATGTGTGATTGCTGAATGACGCAATTCCTACTATTTGCTTTCCTTCTCTCTGTACTTCTTGTGCTTCTGGTTGTGGAATTTGGTGAACTCAGTAGAGAAATAATGAAGGGAAGTGGAAATGCAATTTGCCTGCTTGCAATGATGAAACCCTGTGTTTTCCCAGGTCCCACTTCCCAGAGCACCACCAGTACAACAGTGTCGAGTCCAAGTGTGTCAAGTAGCAGTGCCCCGCCAACACCAACTGGATCTAGCCCCACTACCACCTCTGGCACGACGCCCTCCAGCAGCACCATCGGCAGCACCGTGAGCACCACGCCTGTTACCAGCCCGCCCTCACCC
Organism: Gallus gallus; assembly: GCF_016699485.2. Taxonomy (NCBI): domain Eukaryota; kingdom Metazoa; phylum Chordata; class Aves; order Galliformes; family Phasianidae; genus Gallus; species Gallus gallus. The sequence goes on along the minus strand of NC_052536.1, from coordinate 14,555,192 downwards.
AGCCCGACTTCAGTCAGCACATCCACACCCGGGCCAACACCCACCACCTCCGTAACACGTCCTCCCACATCGACAGAAGGTAATTGTCTGGCCGTGGTGCCACGTGTTCCCTTGTTGAGGGAGAGGTGAAGGCCTGTGAGTGCCTGAAGTTAGGCTTTGCGTGTGGTCTGAGGGCTGGGAGTAATTGGTGAGCGTTCCTTAAAGGAGCACGAGCCCAAAGCTAGCCCTGAATCTTGCTGTTTGGAGGCAAGGAGAGAGCATTTGTCCTGGACAAGAAGGTCCCAGACACCGCGTGTCGTAGGAGAAGTTTTTTTTTTTAACCTAGGGGCAGCTGATTCTCTTAGGCCGCCAGTGGTCTGATGGGAAGGCTTCCATTTTCTGCTGTGATATCTAGTCCTCAGTCCGGAGAGAATATTCCCTTATTAGTCGTCTCATGTAAGGGCAGGGGTCTTTCTTTGTGGGCACTGTGGTTTCCGTTGCTTTTACGTCTTGACTTCTCAGTCTTTCTGTCCTCTCTTTGTCAGTGTTACTGCACTACTCTCTTGGTGATGGCGGTGCTTCTCGGTTGGGCATGTGTAACTTCACATCACACTCAAGCAGCAGAAATGTTTTTTTCGAAGGCAGGCTTTTCTGTATAGTGGAGAGTTTCTAAAACGCTTGTAGTCAACTGTTTTGATGAGCCTGCTTTCTGGCCTGTGGCATGGGCAGCTGAGTAAGGTGGAACTTGAGTCGGTGTTTAATGGCATGGCAAGGAAAAAAGTGTAAGAATGCTTTTCATGACTGGTGAGTTATAGAGCTGAGTTTGTACAGCTGTTCTGCGGCCCCAACTAACCTGAAGGCAAAGTATTTATTTGGTGAAATGACCCGATGATTCCCTGTACAGGGAACGGTGGTCTCTCTGTGGAATAGAACATGTCAGCAATATGGGAGGAAGATAGGCAACTATGGTTGATCAGAATGCATTCAGCTGGCTTAAGGGCTGCTGTGTTCTTCTCATCTGTGCCTAGTTTTCACAGAGCAGGCGGTGCTGAGATGCAACGTTGGTCATAGGTGTAGTTTTTGCATGTGTCTCCCATGCAGGTTGTAGGAAACCTTGGTGTGTAATTTCTGAATGACAAGATTACTACCAGTGAGACGTTCTGCTTTCCTACTCTCTTTACTCCCTGGGTTTCTGGTTGTGGAGTTTGCAGAACTCGGTAGAGAAACAGGGAGTTGAAGAGGAAACACAATTTGCTTTCCTGCAATGATGAAACCCTGTGTTATCCCAGGTCCCACTCCTGAGAGCACAACACGTACGACTGTGTCAAGTAGCAGTGCCCCGCCAACACCAACTGGATCTAGCCCCACTACCACCTCTGGCACGACGCCCTCCAGCAGCACCATCGGCAGCACCGTGAGCACCACGCCTGTTACCAGCCCGCCCTCACCCAGCCCGACTTCAGTCAGCACATCCACACCCGGGCCAACACCCACCACCTCCGTAACACGTCCTCCCACGTCGACAGAAGGTAATTGTCTGGCCGTGGTGCCACGTGTTCCCTTGTTGAGGGAGAGGTGAAGGCCTGTGAGTGCCTGAAGTTAGGCTTTGCGTGTGGTCTGAGGGCTGGGAGTAATTGGTGAGCGTTCCTTAAAGGAGCACGAGCCCAAAGCTAGCCCTGAATCTTGCTGTTTGGAGGCAAGGAGAGAGCATTTGTCCTGGACAAGAAGGTCCCTGACACCGCGTGTCGTAGGAGAAGTTCTTTTAACCAAGGGGCAGCTGGTTGTCTCAGGTCGCCAGTGGTCTGATGGGAAGGCTTCCGTTTTCTGCTGTGATATCTAGTCCTCAGTCCGGAGAGAATATTCCCTTATTAGTCGTCTCATGTAAGGGCAGGGGTCTTTCTTTGTGGGCACTGTGGTTTCCGTTGCTTTTACGTCTTGACTTCTCAGTCTTTCTGTCCTCTCTTTGTCAGTGTTACTGCACTACTCTCTTGGTGATGGCGGTGCTTCTCGGTCGGGCATGTGTAACTTCACATCACACTCAAGCAGCAGAAATGTTTTTTTCGAAGGCAGGCTTTTCTGTATAGTGGAGAGTTTCTAAAACGCTTGTAGTCAACTGTTTTGATGAGCCTGCTTTCTGGCCTGTGGCATGGGCAGCTGAGTAAGGTGGAACTTGAGTCGGTGTTTAATGGCATGGCAAGGAAAAAAGTGTAAGAATGCTTTTCATGACTGGTGAGTTATAGAGCTGAGTTTGTACAGCTGTTCTGCGGCCCCAACTAACCTGAAGGCAAAGTATTTATTTGGTGAAATGACCCGATGATTCCCTGTACAGGGAACGGTGGTCTCTCTGTGGAATAGAACATGTCAGCAATATGGGAGGAAGATAGGCAACTATGGTTGATCAGAATGCATTCAGCTGGCTTAAGGGCTGCTGTGTTCTTCTCATCTGTGCCTAGTTTTCACAGAGCAGGCGGTGCTGAGATGCAACGTTGGTCATAGGTGTAGTTTTTGCATGTGTCTCCCATGCAGGTTGTAGGAAACCTTGGTGTGTAATTTCTGAATGACAAGATTACTACCAGTGAGACGTTCTGCTTTCCTACTCTCTTTACTCCCTGGGTTTCTGGTTGTGGAGTTTGCAGAACTCGGTAGAGAAACAGGGAGTTGAAGAGGAAACACAATTTGCTTTCCTGCAATGATGAAACCCTGTGTTATCCCAGGTCCCACTCCTGAGAGCACAACACGTACGACTGTGTCAAGTAGCAGTGCCCCGCCAACACCAACTGGATCTAGCCCCACTACCACCTCTGGCACGACGCCCTCCAGCAGCACCATCGGCAGCACCGTGAGCACCACGCCTGTTACCAGCCCGCCCTCACCCAGCCCGACTTCAGTCAGCACATCCACACCCGGGCCAACACCCACCACCTCCGTAACACGTCCTCCCACGTCGACAGAAGGTAATTGTCTGGCCGTGGTGCCACGTGTTCCCCTCTTGAGGGAGAGGTGAAGGCCTGTGAGTGCCTGAAGTTAGGCTTTGCGTGTGGTCTGAGGGCTGGGAGTAATTGGTGAGCGTTCCTTAATGGAGCACGAGCCCTAAGCCAGTTTTCAGGCTTGCTGTTTGTGGGCGAGGAGATTGCATTAGTCCTGGGCAGAAGGTCCCTTGTTCCCTGACACCGCATGTTCTAGGAGTAGTTTTTTTTTTTACCTAGGGGCAGCTGGTTCTCTTAGGCTGCCTGTGGTCTGATGGGAAGTCTTCCTTTTGCTGCTGTGATGCCTTGTCCTCAGTCTAGGGAGAACATTCTTTTATGAGGCGTCTGCTGTAAGGGCAGGGAGCTTTCATTGTGGACCCTATGTTTTCAGGTACTTTTAGGTCTCAGATTTTCAGACCTTCTGCCCTTTCTTCCACTGTGTTAGTCTTCAGTTCTTCTTAGTGCTGGTAGTGCCTCTGTGACGTCCAGGTGTATGTTGACGTCCTGCTGGAGGAGCGTAGGCGTTTGATTGGAAGTCAGACGTGTGTGTATCATGGAGCGTTTCTAACATGGTTGCTGAGAAGAATTTTGAAGCCGGCTGGCATCCGGCCTGTGGCATGGGCAGCTGAGAAGGATGGAATTGCAGTGGTAGATAAATGGCCTGGCCTGGAAAAATGCGGTAGAATGTTTTTCAAGATGTGAGAGTGGTATAGAGCAGAGTTTGTGCAGTTGTCCTGGAGCCCCAAGTAATTTGGACGGAAAGTAGTTGTGGGGTGAATGGGCCCCATAATTTCCTGCACAGGGGAAAGAATGTGACAGCAAAAGGTAAGGAAGAATGAAGCCTAAGGATGATCGGAATGCATTCAGCTGGCTTAAGGGTTGCTGAGTTCATCTCATCTGCGCCTAGAATTCACCGAGCACGCGGTGGTTAGATTCTACACTGGTCGTAGGTGTAGTATATGCTTCTGTCGCCCATGCAAGTTTTTGGAAACGTTTATGTGTGATTGCTGAATGACGCAATTCCTACTATTTGCTTTCCTTCTCTCTGTACTTCTTGTGCTTCTGGTTGTGGAATTTGATGAACTCAGTAGAGAAATAATGAAGGGAAGTGGAAATGCAATTTGCCTGCTTGCAATGATGAAACCCTGTGTTTTCCCAGGTCCCACTTCCCAGAGCACCACCAGTACAACAGTGTCGAGTCCAAGTGTGTCAAGTAGCAGTGCCCCGCCAACACCAACTGGATCTAGCCCCACTGCCACCTCTGGCACGACGCCCTCCAGCAGCACCATCGGCAGCACCGTGAGCACCACGCCTGTTACCAGCCCGCCCTCACCCAGCCCGACTTCAGTCAGCACATCCACACCCGGGCCAACACCCACCACCTCCGTAACACGTCCTCCCACGTCGACAGAAGGTAATTGTCTGGCCGTGGTGCCACGTGTTCCCTTGTTGAGGGAGAGGTGAAGGCCTGTGAGTGCCTGAAGTTAGGCTTTGCGTGTGGTCTGAGGGCTGGGAGTAATTGGTGAGCGTTCCTTAAAGGAGCACGAGCCCAAAGCTAGCCCTGAATCTTGCTGTTTGGAGGCAAGGAGAGAGCATTTGTCCTGGACAAGAAGGTCCCTGACACCGCGTGTCGTAGGAGAAGTTCTTTTAACCAAGGGGCAGCTGGTTGTCTCAGGTCGCCAGTGGTCTGATGGGAAGGCTTCCGTTTTCTGCTGTGATATCTAGTCCTCAGTCCGGAGAGAATATTCCCTTATTAGTCGTCTCATGTAAGGGCAGGGGTCTTTCTTTGTGGGCACTGTGGTTTCCGTTGCTTTTACGTCTTGACTTCTCAGTCTTTCTGTCCTCTCTTTGTCAGTGTTACTGCACTACTCTCTTGGTGATGGCGGTGCTTCTCGGTTGGGCATGTGTAACTTCACATCACACTCAAGCAGCAGAAATGTTTTTTTCGAAGGCAGGCTTTTCTGTATAGTGGAGAGTTTCTAAAACGCTTGTAGTCAACTGTTTTGATGAGCCTGCTTTCTGGCCTGTGGCATGGGCAGCTGAGTAAGGTGGAACTTGAGTCGGTGTTTAATGGCATGGCAAGGAAAAAAGTGTAAGAATGCTTTTCATGACTGGTGAGTTATAGAGCTGAGTTTGTACAGCTGTTCTGCGGCCCCAACTAACCTGAAGGCAAAGTATTTATTTGGTGAAATGACCCGATGATTCCCTGTACAGGGAACGGTGGTCTCTCTGTGGAATAGAACATGTCAGCAATATGGGAGGAAGATAGGCAACTATGGTTGATCAGAATGCATTCAGCTGGCTTAAGGGCTGCTGTGTTCTTCTCATCTGTGCCTAGTTTTCACAGAGCAGGCGGTGCTGAGATGCAACGTTGGTCATAGGTGTAGTTTTTGCATGTGTCTCCCATGCAGGTTGTAGGAAACCTTGGTGTGTAATTTCTGAATGACAAGATTACTACCAGTGAGACGTTCTGCTTACCTACTCTCTTTACTCCCTGGGTTTCTGGTTGTGGAGTTTGCAGAACTCGGTAGAGAAACAGGGAGTTGAAGAGGAAACACAATTTGCTTTCCTGCAATGATGAAACCCTGTGTTATCCCAGGTCCCACTCCTGAGAGCACAACACGTACGACTGTGTCAAGTAGCAGTGCCCCGCCAACACCAACTGGATCTAGCCCCACTACCACCTCTGGCACGACGCCCTCCAGCAGCACCATCGGCAGCACCGTGAGCACCACGCCTGTTACCAGCCCGCCCTCACCCAGCCCGACTTCAGTCAGCACATCCACACCCGGGCCAACACCCACCACCTCCGTAACACGTCCTCCCACGTCGACAGAAGGTAATTGTCTGGCCGTGGTGCCACGTGTTCCCTTGTTGAGGGAGAGGTGAAGGCCTGTGAGTGCCTGAAGTTAGGCTTTGCGTGTGGTCTGAGGGCTGGGAGTAATTGGTGAGCGTTCCTTAAAGGAGCACGAGCCCAAAGCTAGCCCTGAATCTTGCTGTTTGGAGGCAAGGAGAGAGCATTTGTCCTGGACAAGAAGGTCCCAGACACCGCGTGTCGTAGGAGAAGTTCTTTTAACCAAGGGGCAGCTGGTTGTCTCAGGTCGCCAGTGGTCTGATGGGAAGGCTTCCGTTTTCTGCTGTGATATCTAGTCCTCAGTCCGGAGAGAATATTCCCTTATTAGTCGTCTCATGTAAGGGCAGGGGTCTTTCTTTGTGGGCACTGTGGTTTCCGTTGCTTTTACGTCTTGACTTCTCAGTCTTTCTGTCCTCTCTTTGTCAGTGTTACTGCACTACTCTCTTGGTGATGGCGGTGCTTCTCGGTTGGGCATGTGTAACTTCACATCACACTCAAGCAGCAGAAATGTTTTTTTCGAAGGCAGGCTTTTCTGTATAGTGGAGAGTTTCTAAAACGCTTGTAGTCAACTGTTTTGATGAGCCTGCTTTCTGGCCTGTGGCATGGGCAGCTGAGTAAGGTGGAACTTGAGTCGGTGTTTAATGGCATGGCAAGGAAAAAAGTGTAAGAATGCTTTTCATGACTGGTGAGTTATAGAGCTGAGTTTGTACAGCTGTTCTGCGGCCCCAACTAACCTGAAGGCAAAGTATTTATTTGGTGAAATGACCCGATGATTCCCTGTACAGGGAACGGTGGTCTCTCTGTGGAATAGAACATGTCAGCAATATGGGAGGAAGATAGGCAACTATGGTTGATCAGAATGCATTCAGCTGGCTTAAGGGCTGCTGTGTTCTTCTCATCTGTGCCTAGTTTTCACAGAGCAGGCGGTGCTGAGATGCAACGTTGGTCATAGGTGTAGTTTTTGCATGTGTCTCCCATGCAGGTTGTAGGAAACCTTGGTGTGTAATTTCTGAATGACAAGATTACTACCAGTGAGACGTTCTGCTTTCCTACTCTCTTTACTCCCTGGGTTTCTGGTTGTGGAGTTTGCAGAACTCGGTAGAGAAACAGGGAGTTGAAGAGGAAACACAATTTGCTTTCCTGCAATGATGAAACCCTGTGTTATCCCAGGTCCCACTCCTGAGAGCACAACACGTACGACTGTGTCAAGTAGCAGTGCCCCGCCAACACCAACTGGATCTAGCCCCACTACCACCTCTGGCACGACGCCCTCCAGCAGCACCATCGGCAGCACCGTGAGCACCACGCCTGTTACCAGCCCGCCCTCACCCAGCCCGACTTCAGTCAGCACATCCACACCCGGGCCAACACCCACCACCTCCGTAACACGTCCTCCCACGTCGACAGAAGGTAATTGTCTGGCCGTGGTGCCACGTGTTCCCCTGTTGAGGGAGAGGTGAAGGCCTGTGAGTGCCTGAAGTTAGGCTTTGCGTGTGGTCTGAGGGCTGGGAGTAATTGGTGAGCGTTCCTTAATGGAGCACGAGCCCTAAGCCAGTTTTCAGGCTTGCTGTTTGTGGGCGAGGAGATTGCATTAGTCCTGGGCAGAAGGTCCCTTGTTCCCTGACACCGCATGTTCTAGGAGTAGTTTTTTTTTTTTACCTAGGGGCAGCTGGTTCTCTTAGGCTGCCTGTGGTCTGATGGGAAGTCTTCCTTTTGCTGCTGTGATGCCTTGTCCTCAGTCTAGGGAGAACATTCTTTTATGAGGCGTCTGCTGTAAGGGCAGGGAGCTTTCATTGTGGACCCTATGTTTTCAGGTACTTTTAGGTCTCAGATTTTCAGACCTTCTGCCCTTTCTTCCACTGTGTTAGTCTTCAGTTCTTCTTAGTGCTGGTAGTGCCTCTGTGACGTCCAGGTGTATGTTGACGTCCTGCTGGAGGAGCGTAGGCGTTTGATTGGAAGTCAGACGTGTGTGTATCATGGAGCGTTTCTAACATGGTTGCTGAGAAGAATTTTGAAGCCGGCTGGCATCCGGCCTGTGGCATGGGCAGCTGAGAAGGATGGAATTGCAGTGGTAGATAAATGGCCTGGCCTGGAAAAATGCGGTAGAATGTTTTTCAAGATGTGAGAGTGGTATAGAGCAGAGTTTGTGCAGTTGTCCTGGAGCCCCAAGTAATTTGGACGGAAAGTAGTTGTGGGGTGAATGGGCCCCATAATTTCCTGCACAGGGGAAAGAATGTGACAGCAAAAGGTAAGGAAGAATGAAGCCTAAGGATGATCGGAATGCATTCAGCTGGCTTAAGGGTTGCTGAGTTCATCTCATCTGCGCCTAGAATTCACCGAGCACGCGGTGGTTAGATTCTACACTGGTCGTAGGTGTAGTATATGCTTCTGTCGCCCATGCAAGTTTTTGGAAACGTTTATGTGTGATTGCTGAATGACGCAATTCCTACTATTTGCTTTCCTTCTCTCTGTACTTCTTGTGCTTCTGGTTGTGGAATTTGATGAACTCAGTAGAGAAATAATGAAGGGAAGTGGAAATGCAATTTGCCTGCTTGCAATGATGAAACCCTGTGTTTTCCCAGGTCCCACTTCCCAGAGCACCACCAGTACAACAGTGTCGAGTCCAAGTGTGTCAAGTAGCAGTGCCCCGCCAACACCAACTGGATCTAGCCCCACTGCCACCTCTGGCACGACGCCCTCCAGCAGCACCATCGGCAGCACCGTGAGCACCACGCCTGTTACCAGCCCGCCCTCACCCAGCCCGACTTCAGTCAGCACATCCACACCCGGGCCAACACCCACCACCTCCGTAACACGTCCTCCCACGTCGACAGAAGGTAATTGTCTGGCCGTGGTGCCACGTGTTCCCTTGTTGAGGGAGAGGTGAAGGCCTGTGAGTGCCTGAAGTTAGGCTTTGCGTGTGGTCTGAGGGCTGGGAGTAATTGGTGAGCGTTCCTTAAAGGAGCACGAGCCCAAAGCTAGCCCTGAATCTTGCTGTTTGGAGGCAAGGAGAGAGCATTTGTCCTAGGCAAGAAGGTCCCAGACACCGCGTGTCGTAGGAGAAGTTTTTTTTTTTTACCTAGGGGCAGCTGATTCTCTTAGGCCGCCAGTGGTCTGATGGGAAGGCTTCCGTTTTCTGCTGTGATATCTAGTCCTCAGTCCGGAGAGAATATTCCCTTATTAGTCGTCTCATGTAAGGGCAGGGGTCTTTCTTTGTGGGCACTGTGGTTTCCGTTGCTTTTACGTCTTGACTTCTCAGTCTTTCTGTCCTCTCTTTGTCAGTGTTACTGCACTACTCTCTTGGTGATGGCGGTGCTTCTCGGTTGGGCATGTGTAACTTCACATCACACTCAAGCAGCAGAAATGTTTTTTTCGAAGGCAGGCTTTTCTGTATAGTGGAGAGTTTCTAAAACGCTTGTAGTCAACTGTTTTGATGAGCCTGCTTTCTGGCCTGTGGCATGGGCAGCTGAGTAAGGTGGAACTTGAGTCGGTGTTTAATGGCATGGCAAGGAAAAAAGTGTAAGAATGCTTTTCATGACTGGTGAGTTATAGAGCTGAGTTTGTACAGCTGTTCTGCGGCCCCAACTAACCTGAAGGCAAAGTATTTATTTGGTGAAATGACCCGATGATTCCCTGTACAGGGAACGGTGGTCTCTCTGTGGAATAGAACATGTCAGCAATATGGGAGGAAGATAGGCAACTATGGTTGATCAGAATGCATTCAGCTGGCTTAAGGGCTGCTGTGTTCTTCTCATCTGTGCCTAGTTTTCACAGAGCAGGCGGTGCTGAGATGCAACGTTGGTCATAGGTGTAGTTTTTGCATGTGTCTCCCATGCAGGTTGTAGGAAACCTTGGTGTGTAATTTCTGAATGACAAGATTACTACCAGTGAGACGTTCTGCTTTCCTACTCTCTTTACTCCCTGGGTTTCTGGTTGTGGAGTTTGCAGAACTCGGTAGAGAAACAGGGAGTTGAAGAGGAAACACAATTTGCTTTCCTGCAATGATGAAACCCTGTGTTATCCCAGGTCCCACTCCTGAGAGCACAACACGTACGACTGTGTCAAGTAGCAGTGCCCCGCCAACACCAACTGGATCTAGCCCCACTACCACCTCTGGCACGACGCCCTCCAGCAGCACCATCGGCAGCACCGTGAGCACCACGCCTGTTACCAGCCCGCCCTCACCCAGCCCGACTTCAGTCAGCACATCCACACCCGGGCCAACACCCACCACCTCCGTAACACGTCCTCCCACGTCGACAGAAGGTAATTGTCTGGCCGTGGTGCCACGTGTTCCCTTGTTGAGGGAGAGGTGAAGGCCTGTGAGTGCCTGAAGTTAGGCTTTGCGTGTGGTCTGAGGGCTGGGAGTAATTGGTGAGCGTTCCTTAAAGGAGCACGAGCCCAAAGCTAGCCCTGAATCTTGCTGTTTGGAGGCAAGGAGAGAGCATTTGTCCTAGGCAAGAAGGTCCCAGACACCGCGTGTCGTAGGAGAAGTTTTTTTTTTTTACCTAGGGGCAGCTGATTCTCTTAGGCCGCCAGTGGTCTGATGGGAAGGCTTCCGTTTTCTGCTGTGATATCTAGTCCTCAGTCCGGAGAGAATATTCCCTTATTAGTCGTCTCATGTAAGGGCAGGGGTCTTTCTTTGTGGGCACTGTGGTTTCCGTTGCTTTTACGTCTTGACTTCTCAGTCTTTCTGTCCTCTCTTTGTCAGTGTTACTGCACTACTCTCTTGGTGATGGCGGTGCTTCTCGGTTGGGCATGTGTAACTTCACATCACACTCAAGCAGCAGAAATGTTTTTTTCGAAGGCAGGCTTTTCTGTATAGTGGAGAGTTTCTAAAACGCTTGTAGTCAACTGTTTTGATGAGCCTGCTTTCTGGCCTGTGGCATGGGCAGCTGAGTAAGGTGGAACTTGAGTCGGTGTTTAATGGCATGGCAAGGAAAAAAGTGTAAGAATGCTTTTCATGACTGGTGAGTTATAGAGCTGAGTTTGTACAGCTGTTCTGCGGCCCCAACTAACCTGAAGGCAAAGTATTTATTTGGTGAAATGACCCGATGATTCCCTGTACAGGGAACGGTGGTCTCTCTGTGGAATAGAACATGTCAGCAATATGGGAGGAAGATAGGCAACTATGGTTGATCAGAATGCATTCAGCTGGCTTAAGGGCTGCTGTGTTCTTCTCATCTGTGCCTAGTTTTCACAGAGCAGGCGGTGCTGAGATGCAACGTTGGTCATAGGTGTAGTTTTTGCATGTGTCTCCCATGCAGGTTGTAGGAAACCTTGGTGTGTAATTTCTGAATGACAAGATTACTACCAGTGAGACGTTCTGCTTTCCTACTCTCTTTACTCCCTGGGTTTCTGGTTGTGGAGTTTGCAGAACTCGGTAGAGAAACAGGGAGTTGAAGAGGAAACACAATTTGCTTTCCTGCAATGATGAAACCCTGTGTTATCCCAGGTCCCACTCCTGAGAGCACAACACGTACGACTGTGTCAAGTAGCAGTGCCCCGCCAACACCAACTGGATCTAGCCCCACTACCACCTCTGGCACGACGCCCTCCAGCAGCACCATCGGCAGCACCGTGAGCACCACGCCTGTTACCAGCCCGCCCTCACCCAGCCCGACTTCAGTCAGCACATCCACACCCGGGCCAACACCCTCCACCTCCGTAACACGTCCTCCCACGTCGACAGAAGGTAATTGTCTGGCCGTGGTGCCACGTGTTCCCCTGTTGAGGGAGAGGTGAAGGCCTGTGAGTGCCTGAAGTTAGGCTTTGCGTGTGGTCTGAGGGCTGGGAGTAATTGGTGAGCGTTCCTTAAAGGAGCACGAGCCCTAAGCCAGTTTTCAGGCTTGCTGTTTGTGGGCGAGGAGATTGCATTAGTCCTGGGCAGAAGGTCCCTTGTTCCCTGACACCGCATGTTCTAGGAGAAGTTTTTTTTTTTTACCTAGGGGCAGCTGGTTCTCTTAGGCTGCCTGTGGTCTGATGGGAAGTCTTCCTTTTGCTGCTGTGATATGTGGTCTGAGGGCTGGGAGTAATTGCTGGACGTTCCTTAATGGAGCACGAGCCCTAAACTAGCCCTGAATCTTGCTGTTTGAAGGCAAGGAGATAGAATTATTCCTGGGCAGATTGTCTACTTTTCATCCTGTCATGGGAGTGCAGCGAGCTTTCAGTATGGCCCTTATTTTTTCAGGTGCTTTTTGCTCTTGACTGTGTGGGCGTTCTGCCCTTTCTTTGCCTGTATTTGTCTGTCATTGAGGTGTTGCATTTTATAGTGAACTATATTGCAGTCCCTTAGTACGTGATGCTACGGCTGCAGTGTGATTTGAGGGTTGTTAAAGGAAATTCTTTGAGTTTCTTAATGGATAGGGTCTTCTAATTTTTTTTGTCAAGCTTGGTGTTTGAAGAGGAGCTTGTGTTTGTCATCAGGAGAATTTTTATTGTTCATTTAGACCACATGTGGTAGAATATTTTTTTTGTCGTCCAGAGTCAGCTGATTGTCTGATGTATGTAGTGATCTGATATGAAGTATTACTTTTTGTACTGTTAGTTTTATCCTTTTGCTGGAGAGAATATCTTGCTTTGTAGGCCTCCTGCACAAAGGCAGGGTGCTTGTTCTTGTGACGCTTTTATTTCAGGGTCTATTAGATATGGCTTTTCAGGCTTTCTGTCCTTTCCCTGCTTTATTCCTGTACTCTTATTGTGCAGGTAGTGATTTTTTTTTATCTGTGATGTGCACCTTCACTTCATGGTGTAGGAGAGCAATCACAGATGTTCCTGATTCTGGTCTCTGTGTATCATGGAGAAGTTTTGAAATGCTTGTTTGCAACAGTTTTAAAGGGTCCTTCCTTAAGGCCTATGGTTTGGGCACCTTCGAAGCAGGAAGGCTGTTAGTGAGTTTAATGTTAATGGCATGACTATGAAAAGAGTGAGAGTTTTGAAGACCTGAGAGATGTATAGAGCAGAGTTTGTTCTAGGATATTCTCAGTGCCAGTCAGACTGGTAGCTTGGATTGAAAGCATTTGTGGTGGGTACAGGCCCTGTGATTTCAGGCAGTGGGAACTGTGATCTATCTGCTTTCACCCTAATACACTCCACCTCCAAAACTCTTAACAGCTCTGTCCAAGCTACCTGAATTTTGTTGTCTAGATATGCTGTCTCATGGTTCCTTTCAGGGGGAAATGTCATTTTCCATGAGCTCCCTTACTTTGTGCTTTTTGTATGACATCAGAGCAGGTACTAACTGTTAAACTGTTTTTTTTCTCAGGAACTTCTTCGTACAGCACTACTATTCTTACAGGTTCTTTTAGCACCGAAGGTACAACCACTGTGTCTGAGAGCTCTTCAACAGCTTCAGTTTCTACACCTGTTAACACACAGTCTACAGGAGCATCCTCTCCATTGTTGACTCCATCTGGCAGTATGTCACCACCTTCAGTTTCAACAGTCCCATCAACAGTCACGACATCTGGAACAACTCCTACGAAGCCTTTTACCACCACTTCAGGAACAACCTCTAGTTCTTTTAGTACTGTCACTGCAACCACCATTACCACCTCGGAAATTGTTTCCTCTGGTTCAGCTAGTACTTCTGGGACAACTCCTGCATCAAGTACAGTCACTGTTTCAGGAAGCTCTACATATAGCACATTGACTACACTCAGTACTTTAAGTTCAACTGCTAGTTCCAGCTCTAATTGTACAATTTCACCTAATGAAACTCATGCGGTTAGTGAATTTAATTATGTTTATTTTTATTACTGTGCTTTGGAAGGAGTCTAGGTACATGTTTAGAGTGTATGTTTTAATCTGGATAGAAATTAACTATCAGTCTATTTTGTTTGTCCCTGTTTTCTTGGGTATCAGCTTGACTTCCAGTGAATTCTTATTTTATAGTGTTTATGCTGGTATTAGTTCTTCAATAATAGTTTTAAAAAATCTTTCTTCAAGCTCAATCCTTCTCTTCCTCATCAAAAGCTTTTTTGAGAAGGAAACCAAGTGCTAAGAGGCAGTAAACTGTCTTTGCTTTTTTTCTACTTTTGAATAGGTCCAGTGTGTGATGAGAAGTTTTTTGTATTTACAGTACAGCCCAAGGAAATTGAGGGCTGAACTGAGTCTATCTTGGTTGTAGACTGATTTCAAGAGCTAACTTTGGAAGAGATCACCACATTTCACTCCAATTCTGAAGTTTTTGGAAAGTTCTAGTTATGCAGGGATAAAAATTATGAGTGGCTGAGGAACTCAAGCAAGATTGAAAAAAATGCCTATATTCACAATGCATACATATAGTGATCTAATACATTACACACCAAGTAGCTGGTTTTCACTGTAGCTTCCACAGACACCTGTGGAACAGAGTTGATCATATCTTCTCTTTCTCTGTTGATCTAGAGGGAAGTCTCGGTGATGAAATCAGATATCTAACTTTTAGACAAATTAAACTTGAAAAAAGCAATTCCCCTTTTTGTTTACTGGATTAGCTGTTATAATTATGCCTTTCACTCAGCATCTTTGAACAAATCTAGCTTTCAGGCCTTAATGGTGCTGAATGCCGTTCTTCTTTCCCAGTGTCAGACTTCTGCTGGAAAGAAAATTGCCAATAAACACATGGCACTTTAAAACTTTGTACAAGGTATTCAGGCATAAATGTTAGTAGTCTGACTCAATCTGACTGCTTCATAAGGCTTTCTTTCTTTCTTTCTTTTTTTTTAACCTCTTTCCAAATACAGCCGGGTGAGTCATGGTGGCTGTGTAACTGCACCAAGGCTATATGTGTAGAAAACAATACTGTTGTGATCGTTCCAGTAATCTGTGAGCCACCTCCTAAACCCACCTGCTCCAATGGGCTTGCTCCTGTGCAAGTCATTGATGATGATCTATGCTGTTGGCATTGGGAGTGTGATTGTAAGTATATTATTCTGTGTAATATTTTATTTCCTGTGGGAAAAGTACAACTGTAAACAGTCAGCACTGTTTATTGGGGACAGATATTGTGCAAGATGTGCTCTAAGACTTTGAGTGTTGGTCTGTTTAGAGTGCTTCATTGGTTCTTTTTAGGTAACTGGGAGATTTTACGTTGATTTCCATCCTTTTTGCATAGCTGTTTTGCTAGTAGAACAAATCATTCTAAGATAGATTTTAAATGTCTAGATGCAGACTTCTATTGACTACAAATCTGCATATAAGTTAGTTGTTTCGGCAGTCTGTAAAAGTACTTCTAGGGCATGATTAGTCCCATTCTCTGTTGTCATTCAGAAATAAGTTAGATAAACAGTGCCTTGCAAATCCCTGGATTTTTCTCTATTATTGATAAGTTCTACAAAAGTGCTCGTGCATTGACATATATACTTTAAATATTTAAAGTCTTAAAGTTAGAGTAGATGAATTGCACACCTACCGATTTTATTTGTAGTCTGATCGGATTCTGGATGTTACCATAAGTAGCTAACCTGGCTTTATGTTTTTGCAGGCTACTGCACTGGCTGGGGAGACCCACATTATATGACGTTTGATGGACTGTACTACAGCTATCAAGGGAATTGCACATATGTTCTTGTGGAAGAGATTGAAAAAAGAGTTGACAACTTTGGTGTCTACATTGATAACTACCATTGTGATGCACGGGATATAGTTTCCTGTCCACGAGCACTCATTGTGAGACATGAGACTCAGGAAGTGCGCATTGTAACAGTGAAACCAAATACCCTGGAAGTAGAGGTATTGGAGAAAGTTACCTTTGATTTCTTGACAGAAATTTTAATAAATCATCAACCTCATCATTATATTCACTGCATTAGGAGAAAATTAAAAATTGAATGTGTGTTTTAGATTTTAAACCATTTTGGATAATTAACTTGTACTGCATTGAAGGGATGCTTTTCTGAATCTGAATACTGGGAAAAGTTTCAACAACTCCTTCCCTTATTTATTACAAATTTTTGCAGTGTGTTCTCTCACAAATGAATAAATACGGATGAATTGCTAAGAGTTAAGATTATAAAATAAATTAATTTACAATTGATATTTGCGTAAGAAAGGAAGATATTAGATTTTGGGAGGATACAATGTAAACTAGACATTGCAATTAAAGAACTGGGCTTAAGCATTTTAAAAAACAATTGATACTATCTTCTTAAATTTTTCAGAGAAGAGACTCTAATGTGTTTAAATGGTAACTATCATTCTCAACTTTGGGAAGTCAAAACTGAGTGAGAAGTGTTTATTTTTAGACTTGACTTGTCCAGTCTTCATTGAACATTACTGTGTAGGAATATTACTAATTAGGTTGGTGTAAGTGCATCATAAAAGAAGGTTAATAGTATCCTGGACTGCATTAGGCAGTACTTAATGCCCTAGTCACCATAATAAATCTGTAGAGTGTTTAAACTCCTAAGTATATTCTAATTTACTAATGGCTGATAGGACTTCCTGGCTTGGAGAAGGCAAGTTTGGCTTTCCATTATCATATAAGGAAAAACAGGAACGTTTCTTATAAACTAAAGGTCTTTACAATTTTATCTCCAATGCAAAGTAATGAACAGTTGATTGTTTTCTAAAGTCAAATGAAACACATGTCTCTTTTTTGTTTTTTTTTATTTACTAGGTGACTGTAAACAAACAGCCTGTGGCTTTGCCTTATAAGAAATTTGGCTTGAGCGTCTATGAGTCAGGCATAAATCGTGTAGTGGAAATTCCTGAACTTAAAATGAATGTGTCCTTCAATGGCTTGTCATTTTCTATCAGAATGCCCTACAGCCTGTTTGGAAACAACACTCAAGGACAGTGTGGTAAGGCTTATTCTTAAGGTTTTTTTGTACTTTCAGAAAAGTGCAAACAGGTAAATCGCAGCCCTGCCACAAAGATGAATGGCATTTGATAATGAATCTGTGAGTGAATTCTTTTTCCTCTTACCCATTTTAGGCATTTGCAATAACAACACGGCAGATGACTGCAGGTTGCCAAATGGAAATATTGCAGAAAACTGTGAAACTATGGCAGATTACTGGCAAGTTGTTGATCCCTCCAAACCACAGTGTTCTCCAGGTCTAGTTCCTACAAAAGCACCTAGCACAACGACAGGAAAGCCTTGCAAAGAATCTTCCCTCTGTGAGCTTCTTTGGGGAAGGTAGGCATGCATTCTTCTGGTGTTTATAAGCATTTGATTTTCAAGTATGGTGACTATTTTGGGGTTCATTTCTCAATAAAATTGTTTCTAACTATTCTCCCATCTCTTGTAGCTCTGTGGGTTTCTTGGCTTTCTTCTGTTTCTTTTGCTGTCATGTCATCCTTTGCTGATAGATTTTACTCACAACCCTCTGGCTGTTACATTAGCCTTACATGTTGCTCTTACATTCTTTTGTGCTATCTGCCTTCCATTGTCCTACTCTCTGGTCTTTGCCCATGTTCTCTTAGCAGCAAAGAGAGACCAAATGAAAAAAATCTTAGTTTTTTGAACCTAGTGTCAGAATTAAAAAAGAAATTCAATTAAAATCTAGTTTGAAAAATAGCTAATGTCTACGCTTCATAATATTCATGTAGCTCCTAGAGTGAAAATATTGGTGTGTGGGTGTATTGTAGATGAGAGGGAATATTTTAAAATATGTTGGAAGGTTACAATCTAGTCAAATGCTCTTAGTGGAAATCTTTCAGTAATAATCCTTGTTCACATCTCCTGAAGTGTCACTTTTCCCACAATATAACATGCTTAGCACATTGGAGAAATTACGTGTAATTCAGTAACTAAGCATGATGTATGTTTCTGTTTTTAGTGTGTTTGAGAAGTGCCGTGAAGTTGTTAAGCCTGATAAGTACTATGCAGCTTGCGTTTTTGATAGTTGTACACTTCCCGACTTAGACCTGGAATGCTCAAGTCTGCAGATCTATGCAGCTATCTGTGCCGATCAAAATGTCTGCGTTGACTGGAGAAGTCATACCAATGGTGTTTGCTGTAAGTATTTGGCCATTTATCATGAACTGTTAGGGAGTCTTAAATTGAACTTATATTTCAGCTATCTCAGTTTAAACCACAGAAAGCTGGTTCTAGCAGCAGCATTAAGCTGCTGAAACTTGCAAGGTGCCCATGGGGCATCTGAGGAGCTTTCCAAGCCACTTTCCGCTCTCTGGCTGTGTGTGTGGAGGGGCTGGCTGGCACACACAGCAGATCTAAGGAGAGGGCCAAGTGAGAGTGTGGGAGCGCTGGCTGCCCCAGCTGTCAGTTCACAGGGATCTGCATAGAACCAGCCACTATGGAGCTCCAACAACCAAGGTTTTCCAACAGTGAGTTACATCTTTTGGGATGTTTGTCTTCTTACTGAACTGATCTGCAAATAGGAAATGCATAGGCAGTGGAACTGATGTCATGTGTCCTGGGAAGAATAGAGGGACAGTGCCTAGGTGGAATCAGGAAAGCTAAGGGATAATTATAGCTGAATTTAGCAAAGAATGTGAAAAATGATAAGATGGTCTTCTACAGATACTGCTGGTCAGAAAAGCCTCACTTTTCTCTGGGAATCACCCTTGTCACATATCACAAGTCCCTGAACCTCAAGGTAGTGACTGGGGTATCAAAGTCCTTCCCACTGTGATAGAAGAGCAGGTCTGAGACCATCTGATGAACTGGAACATACACATGTCCATGAGACCTGACAAAGTGTATCCCAAAGGAAGCTGGCTGATGTAGCTGCTAAACCACACTCCATCAGATTTGAAAAGTCATGGTAGTTAGGAAAAGAACCAATGCTAATCAATGATAGAGATAGTGGGAGTGAGTGCACCCTCAGTAAGTTTGCAGGTGATACCAAACTGACTGGAGCAGCTGATATGCCAGAGGAAAGGGATGTCATCCAGATGGACCCTAACTTGCTTGAACTGTGGGCCCATGAAATTCATTGAGGCTAAGTGCAATGTCCTGTACCTGGGTCAGGACAGAATCCCCGGTACCAGTACAGACTAGGTGATGGAATGCTGTACCTGGAGTATTGCATCCAGGCCTGGAGTGCCTTGTGTGTGAAAGACATGAGGGTGGTAATGTGCAGAGGAAGGCTGCAAAAATGATCAGAGGGTTGGAGCACCTCTTTTGTGTAGACAGTGAGAGAACTGGGGTTGTTCAGCCAGGAGAAGAAGGCAGTGGGGAGACCTTATTGCAACCTTTCAATAAATAAAGACAGTGAATAAGAAAGATGGGGAAAGACTTTTTACCAAGGCCGGTAGAAAAAGGACAAGGGACAATAATTTTAAACTGAAAGAGGGTAGCTGTAGAGTGTATATATAAGGAAGAAATGTTTAATGATTAGTATGGTGAGACAGTGGATCAGGCTACCCAGAAAAGTTGTGGTTGCACTATCATTGAAAGTGTTCAAAGCTGGGTTTAACAAGACAGCTTGATCTAGTGAAAAATGTACCTGCCTATGTC
Organism: Gallus gallus; assembly: GCF_016699485.2. Lineage (NCBI taxonomy): Eukaryota > Metazoa > Chordata > Aves > Galliformes > Phasianidae > Gallus > Gallus gallus. The sequence continues at coordinate 14,535,985 of NC_052536.1, read as the reverse complement.
AGGGAATTGGACTACATAATCTTAAAGGGACCCTCCAACCCAAACCATTCTATGGTAGTGTTCTAATGATAGATTATGTTTCTTTCTGTGCAATTAAGACATCAATAAATCACACCAATAAATAATTTCTTCAAGTTATTTTCAGGTGTATTTTTAACAATAGAAGTAATGAATGAGCCTGCAAAAATATACATCCATTTACTGCATAAGAAAGACCTGTATAAGTAGATATGTCTCTTTTTTTTCACAGTCAACTATGTATTTTGCAGGTATTGGCAGATGACTCATTTACTTAGTGTAAACAAGAGAATGGGAGGGTAGGAAAACATTCCCCTTTAAGAACTTATACAAAGGAGACCTAAATTACAAAAAAATTGTAATCAAGATATAGTTTCCTGGCTTTATCTCCTTAAATGTAAACAATGGTGCTATGTAGCAAAATTGCATGAGTATGATACCTCTTTGCTTCTCAAGATTGTCAAGCATGCATAGGAAAATAGGTACTTAATATTTAATTTCTTGCCATAAGGTCATGAGAACTTTGTATGATAATCTTACTGAGCTCTTCCTCTTTTTTATTCTCCCATTCCAGCTTATGAATGTCCCAAACATAAAGAATATAGAGCATGTGGTCCTATTCAAGAGACAACCTGCAAGTCAAGGTAAAGAATTCCCCCAGTTAGTTACATCTTATACAACTACTCAGCCATATCTGAAGCATGTGTGGCTGAGAGAAATCAACCAACCTCCTGTCATTGACTATCTTATTTGTTACCACTATTCTCTTGATCCTAAATATAGATGCCTGTGCTTGTTATGTTGTTCAACTAAACCAAACACAAACACTGACAACTTCTAAATCTCAGAAGCACAAATTATTTGCACCTGTATTTTCAGTTAATGATTATTCAACTTAACCTTCCTCTGTGTGTCTGTGATAGTAAAGGTTTTCCTCTGAACATTTTGTCTCATACAGTCCACAAAATGAAACTTCAATTAAACAAATTGAAGGCTGTTTCTGTCCTAATGGTACAATGCTGTTCGACTCTGGTGTGGATGTCTGTGTAAATACCTGTGGTGAGTTTTACTACTTCACTTGGGTACTTATTTGTTTCCTCTTTGTGTTGTTCTGGTGTGTACAACATAGATCTGACTGTATATAGTATTCATACAACATATAGTGAAGATGTCTACTGTTACACGAGTAGTAATGGAAATTTGATATTTTCACAGGCTGTGTTGGATTGGATATGATACCAAGAGAGGTACGCTGCCATTTGCTTTTGTATTCTAAGGCGAGGTTGGATATGGGGAGAAGAAAGTAGTCTGGTGCAGTTTTGTGGTTCCTCATTCCTGTTTTTACTTTTGCTCTTTTTAATTGGCAACTATGCAGTCACTCACTTTATTTTCTTTAATGACAGTTTGGAGAAAAGTTCACAGCAGACTGTCAGGACTGTGTTTGCCTGGAAGGTGGAAATGGCATTGTATGTGAACCTCACAAATGTCCTGAACAAAATAAGAAGAGTTGTTCTGGGAAAGGCTTCTATGAAGTCACTGTAGTCAACTCTGAAGATCCCTGCTGCCCCACTGTCACTTGCAGTGAGTTAATGCTTTTGTTTCTAATCTTTTTCTATTCTTTAGGAACAGAAAGGAAAAGAACTAGTTAAGCATCAGAGACATGAAGCAGGGAGCCAAGAAATATGTTTTTTTAATATATTTGTCCAGTGTTAAATAAAATGTGTTTTAATATCGCTGTGACACAACTGGAATTGTTTTGGAATTTGTGAACACAAAATGGAATTTGCTATTCTAGGATTCAGCATAACTGCATCTACAGTTCTTGAGTTTAGAATCAACCTTTTTTCAAGTCAAATTCAGCTGGATCGCAGAATTCTCTGTGGCTGTATGGTTTTCATTTTGCAACAGTTGCCTCCAATCCTGGGGGGGGGGGCGGGGGGGAGAGAAAGAGAGAGAGAGGGAGAGTGAGAATAGTGTCACAGTTACCCACAATTTCTTAGCAAAGAATTGTGATACTTTTCTTATGCTTGATAATTATGTATGTAGAATAAAAAATCTATGTATGTAAAATAAAAAATTTATGTAGAATAAAAAATGAGTGCAGTTCCCCATCCAGTGCCTGGTATCTAGGTCACTAGGAAAAATGCATCTTCCATGTGTAATTTGTTTCATAGGGGAGGGTCTGGAATATTTTCTAGCAAGGAAATATTGCTTAAATGGGGACTCTGAGAGATACCTTTTCCTACCTGTGATTTAATGTACTTTCTGGGTTATTCCTTTTTTTTCAGAATGCAACACAAGTTTGTGCACAACTGAACCCCCCAAGTGTACACTGGGATTTGAAGTTTTTTCTTATATTCCCAGTGATGAGTGCTGTCCTGTGTACAAGTGTGGTAAGTCCTTTGGAAATATGTTTAAATGACTAGCATTATATATTATGTGATTTAGATTTAATGAGACTGCATGCAGTACCATAATGAAAGCAGTCGGATTCCATGAATTAGTTACTATTAACTCTGTTTACTAATAATATGACATTACAGATGTGAAATTAGATAGAGTTCATGTAGCTCAAGTGCATTTTTCCTGCTTGTAGGTGCCTGTAGAAGCAGCTACAGAATTAACTGAGATTGTGGTCTCAGCTTAACCAAGCAAAATGTCCCTGTTAATGTATCAAGGAGAAGATAGATTGTTGATAATTGATACAGGGAATTTCTTGTAACTGTTACATGGACATTCTTGGCTAGGAACTCGACTATGTATATTGGGTTAAATCTTCCTCCCTTGTTGCATATTCGGTATTTGTTCTTGTACTTTGCGTACGCCACATCTGCTACCAGAAATGTGGAATAACCAGTGTATTTGAACATGAGCATTGCGATTCACTGTGGAAGAAATGAGTGTGACTAGAGTGCAGTAAAGACTTCTTTTCTCTGATGTAACTGCCTAACTCCTTTCTTGTTAACAGTTCCCAAGAAGGTTTGTGTACATCAGAATGCTGAGTTCTTGGTAAGTTAATATTTCAACAGTCTTCTGAAAATGCTGAAAAGACCATTCAGCATACTTTAACAGAAGTGCTATAAGGAAATTAATCCAATAGAAGCAGTATTTTTGAAATTTTCAATTTTTTTTCAGGGATTTATCAGCTCAACAGTGTTTAAATATTTTCTGAAAAAGTTTTTGCGAATAGATAGTTGTTTTTAAATGTCAGTACCAGAGAGTGATTTGGCTTTAGAGTGAAGTGTTCATGCATTTTAGAAAGTCAGTCCATGCTTACTATCAGCATTTCATTTCAGTTTTAATTGTAATGTTTTCAGAAATGAAAAAAAATGTAAAGAAGGATTGTTCTGAGCAGACATAGATCCCTAATAATTTTTTTAAGGTCTAGTAACTATTTTCTTACATATGTTTATATGACTCCTTTGCTTTTAATATCTGAGGTTTATCTTTGCTATATAGAACATCAATAAAGACACGTGAAGTTTAATTCAATGCTATTTATATTGTCTTCATAACCAGCTAGACAAATATATTTCCAGTGATGTTTGTGATGGATTCCTATTCCATTGTTTGGTTTAGAGTTTTTTGGGAATGAAAAAATGTCACGTCGTATCTCATTAACATACAAAACTTTGTTTTTTTAAATTTATAGCCTAATTCCTCAGTCTTTGTTGATAAGTGTCACAATTGCTTCTGCACTAATGAAGTTAACATCAGCACTCAACTGAATGTCATCTCCTGTGAACGTATTCCATGCAACACATATTGTGAACCAGTAAGTGATGAATGTAAAACTAACGAAACTAACAAACATAATGCCCATGTCCATAAAAAACATTGTGATCCATGAGTTGCATATGTTATGTATGGGGGGCATAAAGTGAGAACCCAGCTACAGCATGGACACTGACTGTCCTTGAGCCATCTATTTTGTGTAACTTGATAGTATAACAAACAGTTCACCTTGGGAGGATTAGCTATGAAATGTCTGTAGTAGTGCATGCAATGGAATGATACTTAGTTTTTAGGCATACTTACCATACTCTTTAGTTTATTCCATCTGTAGCCTTCGTTTTTTAGCTTCTGTTTGGTGGAGTCTAGCACAGAAAGGCAGCATTCTAGAGTATGCTTCAAGGCATAATCAATTCATGGGTTAGTATGTTTTCACTTATTCTTCCACAGTGCATCTATCATTGCTGTCATTTTTATCTAATTTTAATATCTAGGGATATGAACTGCAACACGTACAAGGTGAATGTTGTGGAAAATGTGTGCAGACAAAGTGTGTTATACATACATCACACAGTTCCAATCTCATACTGAATGTAAGTATGCTCTATGTGTTACCTCTCTACAAAATTTATAAACTTTCTCTTTTAAAAGACGAGGCTTTGTGTAACTTTGCATCTGAAATGTCAGCAACATACCTAGAGCAAAGATAATATACCGTGTTTTGGCCTGAAGAAAGTATTAATGAAATCAAATTTTCTGCAAGGCTTTTTCTGGAATGACGAGCCAGTAATATCATGGAATGGTTTTTGTGTTGTTTATTTATTTATTTATTTATTGATGATTAGAAACTTGAAATTTTCTCTGTTATTTAGTTTCTGTGTACTGAAGAATGTTAGAAAAGCCTGCATGTGAAACAATTTTATTGCCCCTATTTAGCTTTCCCTAGGCAAAATCCATGGGCATGAATGACTTTGTTAGTATTGTTAATGTGCTTTAAGTGCTCTAAGAGCTTTCTTTTTCAAGGGAAATCCCTTGAAAAACTGAAAATTCTCTTCAATTGTGGCATGCTGCAATGTGCACAAAATTCTGTATTCAAAATTGCTGTTAACCTAAAAATAATTGACTGAGAAACAATATAAAAGTCATTTTCAGAGGAAAGGAACATTTGTCTGAGCTCCCTTCACCTTTTTCTATTACATTTTGTATTTCACTTGCAGCCTGGAGAGTTTATAAATGATCCTTACAACAACTGCACCATTTACAGTTGTACAAGTATCAAGAACCAGCTTATTTCTTCCACATCTGAAATTACATGTCCTGCATTCAACGAGGAGAGCTGCAAACCTGTAAGTAGATACGGAAAATGTACCCTCTACTTAATGCATAAATTGCTTCAATTTAGTTCAATCACCTAGCTAAACAATGTCTCATTGACTCTGATGATCATTCTCTAAGGTTTCTCTGTCCCAGTGGCACAGATTTCTGCTTCATCTATATGCAGACCTACAGAGTGTATTAAATAAGATATCTGACAGAGAGTTTATGATTCTTCTGTCAGCTCTCTCTTAGTAGCCAAAAAACTGGTCAGAATTCAGATAAAAGTACTTGCTGATTACTCTGTGAGAGATCGTGCCTAAAAAAGAACTATGTTTTTTTGAATGTCACAGAAATACAAGCTGACCAGTCAGTAGACAGTAACACCATGTACCATACAAATATAGAAGTCTCTGAGAAAATATTTTTTTAATTTTTTTGGAGTGATGATGTGATGGTTACTGTAGACTTCCTTCAAAACTTCATCTGTGTTTCCACAGTCCTCAGTAAAAGTTGTCCAATTGATTTCAAGTCTGTTATAGACCATTATGTTTGTTTATTCTGATAAGTGCTAGAGTTTTAGCTAGTAATTTCTAGCCACTGAAAAATTGCTCTTCTCTGTTATTGACCTAAAAACGTCTTTAATACAGGGAAAGAAAATAATACTATTTTTCCTGTCTTTTTTTGTTCTTTTAGGGAACTGTTACATTCTTACCTAATGGTTGTTGCAAAACCTGTAAGTATGTTGGCGTACCTGAATTAACAATACAGAAAATGAATTTGATTCTTAAATCAGCCCATTTTATTATGCAAAGACTGATATGTTTGTATTTAAATACATGCACCTGTGTTTATGTTTGTTACTCTAAGCATTCAATGCCCAATCTGTGTGGGAGGGTTTAAATTGAAGCAGAAAGACCTCTCAAGACAATTCTTTCAGTGCACTAGCAAAGCCAAGTGTAATGAACTTCAGGGACAAAATGCAGCTATTCAACTGAAAGCATTTTCTGTTTTTTCCCTTTAGGTATACCTCTGGATAGCCCCACACCGTGCTCTGTCCGTGAGAGAAAAGACTTCATTGTCTATAAGAACTGCCGTTCTCTGGAGAGAGTTGTCCTGACTGAATGTGAAGGAACATGTGGAACTTTCTCACTGTAAGTAAACTGATTGGGCAGTGAGATTTGAATTCTGCTACTGACATTGTTTATGTAAAAGGAACAAAAAATTGATGGACCAGAGAGTAGCAGAAGACTTGAAACTATCAGCTCCCAAAATCATGGGCACAAAACCATGAAATCTCTGACTCAGCAGTTGATTCAACTTAACACAAAGCAGAAAAGGATACTGACTTGCGTTGGAATTAAGACAGCTATGGCAAGTTCTATCTTTGTTAAGATATGACTCATCTTTCATTTGTGTCAGACTGTCTTGGATAGAAGTCACTGCAAGAGAAAGTGGATTATTTCCTGCAATGTGAATGAGACAAGGGAGAAGCCTATGTTGATGTTCATAAGCTGAAAAGCTTCCTTTCAAGAGTTAGCATATAAACATATACATTAAAATATAAAATGAAGTAGACACATCTTTTAAAGAAAGTTTCAAACATGCACAATTTTATACGGCAAAGAAGTGAGAAAACGAATGCCTTAGGAGTAGTGTTGGTAGAGTAATTTCATTATATGTTACTCCATGAAAACCTACAAGAAAGTGGCTAGTGTGACATGATATCAAGCTCTTAAAACACATTAGAATAATATAATTCTAAATCCCCAAATAAACTGTCACTTGCTGCCTGTTGCTGCATATACCGCTGAGTACCTTAGAATCATAGAATTGCTCTGGTTGGAAAAGACCTTAAAGATCATCGAGTCCAACCACAATCTAACCATACTACCCTAACTAACAACCCTCTGCTAAATCATGTCCCTGAGCAGGGACCTTACATAAAAGGAAACTGGCCTTTACTCTGAGATTGAACCCCAGTTACCCAGAGGGTTTTATTGGCATTTTCAAATACCTCACAGTCTTGGAGTCCTGCTGGAGCTGCCTCTGTGTGCAAGCATACGAAAAAGATTGACAGATTCTGCATGTTAGCATTGGTATTTGGGAAAGTGATGGACACAATGCTGCAAAAAAAAACATCCCTATTATGAGACAGCAACAGAAGGAACTACTGGTTCATCTTCCTGTTAATACTGCATGTTTTGGAATACGCACTTGGATTCATCTGATACAACTGTGGCTCTTGTAGCCGACTGATAAGATGTCATTGTAGGTGGCATTGTAGCCACAAGGCTCTGCAGTTTTCTTTCTCAGTTCAGGGCTGCATCTGCCCTTAGTTGTTTGATCCGGCATGTTTAACATCTATCTGTGCTGGGATGATGAGAGGAATATAAGGAGGCCGAACTCCTAGAATTCATTGCATTTCTTTAGTAGGTCCTAGACTTAATTTCTTTTACAAGAAAATCTCATCCAAATGCACCGTATTTTAAATGCATATTGTTACAACTGATGACAGATGAGTGTAGGACTATTCATAAGCCCTAAATATGGCTCTTTTGCATACAGAGCCAAACTTCTCACGGAAGTTCTGTATCTGTCTTCACTCTCTCTTTTGTATTCTGACTTCTAGTGCAAAATGATGCTGCCTTTCTCCATCTTAACAGGTACTCTGTTGAGGCCAGTTCTATGGAGCACAGTTGTTCCTGCTGCAAGGAAGTAGAAACTAGCATGAAGGAAGTGGAACTGAAATGTCCCTCTGGGCACTCAATTACACATAAGTATGTGTATGTGGAAAGCTGCGGCTGTCAGGACACTCAGTGCATAGTCCCAGAATCTAGTGAGTCTCAGAGCACAGAAGAAAATGATGAGAGCACTCAAAATCACAAGAGAAGAGCCATCAGCTTAACATCAAAATGAAGCAGAAAAAAGCTAACAGCACTCAAGTAAAGGAGCTATGCACCACTCTGATCTTCCTTGACAGCTTTTGAACTTAGCTTTTCCCCGCTACAGTATCCTGTTTGTTCTCTAATTATTTTTAACAATGCTCTATTTATTTGTGTACAAAAGTACAGTGAACTTTCTTCTGAGTTGCATACACCTATGGATCATTTTATAATCAACTTATTTTCTCTGAATGATTAAAAGCACATTAAAAAAAAAAACATGGGTTTTGTGCTTATTCATATACCATCTAGATGAGCTTGAGTTTTGAAAGAGAAGGAAAGTGGTCTTTTTTCAAGTCAGAGGAAGTTTGTTGATCTATTTTCCAAACTTTTGCAGTATCAATCTGCAGCTCACTAAAAACTGAACTATTAGAAGATCTTGCCTGGAAGATACTGTCTGGTGGACCAAAAGTTGATTATGCCTGCTGAATCTGAAGAAGAATAATGCATCATAAAATGATTTAAGTGACTCTGAGAAACTTTCACTCAAGTTTGGCACCATGTCTCCTTTTAGCAGTGTTAGAACAGTCTCAGTTCCTCACAGTTTCTACAAAGATAGTAGTCCTTTGGCTTTGAGAATATGAAATTCATTCACATTGTTTGAACTTTGAGAGATGTATAATTAGTGCTATAGTAGGAGGTCTTCAAATTTCAACTTTCACAAAAAAAAAAAAATGTCCATATCTAGGCGTTCCCTACAGGAAATGGAGCGACACAGCCATTTTCAACATTCATTCATCTCATACCAAAGGAGATATCCAAAGGAGATTAACTGGACTGCATTCTGAAGTGCCTGCTTATCTGATCTCATTGCAAAGGTAGCTGAAGGGCATTAGCTGAAAGCTGGAAGGCTCTCTTGAAGACAGCTGAAGTACAATTTGAGTAACACACACTTGCTGCATACAAACATTGTATTTTGTGTTACTTTTGCCTCTGCTGATGAACAGTAGTTGTCTTAACCTTTTGAGAGCTAAAAGTAACTCTTCTTGCTCCGCTAACTTGAATACAAGCATTTTTGCTACCTGAAGTGCTAGAACTTTTGACCCCATTCTATGGTGCTATGAACCCTGCCAAATGTGTTACAGCTTGAAAGACAGAAACCAGTAGGGATGTACAGAAAATAAAACACCAGACATTTTGTATCTTCAGAATACTGTCTTTAGAGAGCTGAGGGGGAAGAGATAGCAGACCTAAGAAGGAAGTTTACTCGCTTTAAGTAGCAAGCTCCAACACTAATGAAGCCTGATTTCTACTTCAGCATGGGATTCTAAGGATTTCTGTCTGTTGGTTCATTGTGAGATGTGACTGAGACTTTTGTTTTGGGCCATTTATCAGTTCACCTTCTCTGTTTGTTTATTTTCTCACAGCTTCTGTGCTGACAATACATCCGTTCTCTTCCTTGAGTTGTTTTTAAGACCACTTTTTTAAAAATCTGATGATGTCTGGCTGTCTTTGAGATCCTTACTTTTGCAGCTAAATTTGGCTGGAGTCAGTCAGTAGCTTCTGTAGACAAGCAGATTCATGGCATGAACAGATTTGTCTTGTTTCCTATGAAAAAGATAAACTATACCATTTTGATGCCACTGCAGGGTTTTCTTTCTGTCCCTCCTAGTAATGAGCAAACTAGTTCTAATTACAGAAGTTAAAAGATCCTGTGTAAACAGTATCCCTGCAGATTTTGGCTTTGCCACTACAGGGCAGTGTAAGGCTAAGAATGTAAAATGACTTCAGAGGCAATGAGAAGCCTGCTGCCTACAACAGGGAGTTTGTATTTTACCAGGTAAAGAGTTTTACTTCTGAAAATAGCAGATGCTCTTATTTCCCAACAGGACTTGTATGCTTTTAGTAAGCATTAAAATAAATTCTGGTAGGAATTGATATATATGCACAACGTGATGTTCTTTACAGTGCTTAGGAATACAGCAGCCCCTTTGGTTTTGCTCGTGGGTCAGTACTGCCTATTAGTAGGTTTCCAAGAGCAGGCACTGTCAGAGAATTCTTACAAGTGCTTTGCAGTTCCAGGTCAAACTGTACATGTCAAACCTCCTTTCTGCACTCTTTGTCACCTCAGAACTTTGCAGTTCAGTTCACACCTGTGTTGAACTGGATGACATAATCAAATCTTGAACAGTTAAAACCTTTTCTAGCAGAGAAATCCACAAATAGTCTCTTAGAGGGAGAGGAAGGAAAGAAGCGTTAATTCTGCATACCTTCAAAGAGAATAGTAGTGGCAGTGAGCAGTGGTTTTGGTCCTTCCCACAGCCATCTTGAAAGCAAATGGAGACTTCCTCTTCTTGATTCACAAGGTATTTAACTTCTTAAGCAAGAACTGTTGCATCTGCAGGATACAATCTTAGACTTGTTTGGAAAACCCAGGAGACTAACTGAAGGAATCTCTCACAAAGTTTTATTAGCCCCTTAAGGGGCTACAGAAGTAGTGGAATCTTCTGATCCCAAGCAAGACATAAAAGGGTACTGACTTCACAAAAAACATTGGTGCTGGAAGAGGATGAGTTGTCCTCCAAGAATTTCTATGTTCTCCAGGAATTCTGCAGTCCTCCGGAGTCTAGCAAAAAGGAACAGCAGCAAAAGCTCCAGCAGAGTTCAGCTGGGTGGCAGATAGGCTGAAACACTGGCACGTCTCCATACATGTAGACCTGTATTCCTCTCCTCTTTCTGTCTAGTTTTCCACTTCAGTTGGTGGCAAAGAGCTTCCACTAGGTTTGTTTCTTACTTCTTTTCATCTCCAGTTGCTCAGCAGTTTTGCCTTGAAAAAGGAGGAAGCATTCTTGGGATGCAAGTGGAACTTCTAGCTACATCACCTTTGAAGACACCAAAAGCAGAGCCTTAGCTCTTGCTCTACACGAGCTGCTTGGTTTGACCTCATTTTGGCATACCATCCCTAAGCCAGAGACAAACAAAATTCCTTTAAGCATGGGGTTTGAACCTGTACCCAAAGCCTTCATTGCAGCGCTTGAACCTGCATGGCCATTCTAGTGAACAAAACAAAAAAAGCATAACTCTACTGTTGCCTTCCCTAATCATAGAATCAGTCATAGAATCATAGAATGGCCTGGGTTGGAAGGGACTTCAAGGATCATCAAGTTCAAACCTCCCTGCTGCAGGCAGTCTAAGGGAAGGAAGGGCAGATAGTGGGAGGCTGAAATATCCCAAGGGCAGACTAGAGCTATAATTTATCCACAGCAAGATCGTTGCCTTGCTCTCTAGAGGTTGTGGTTTTGAGTCCCTGCCTCAGAAGTAAGCTCCTCTAAGGTGATCTGAAGCTCAAGCAAGTCCTTCCTAGGCAGCAGCAGTCTTACAGCCCAGCAAAGGAGACCACTGCAGTATGCTGAAGCAAACCTGAGTGGATTAGCTCAGAGAAGGTGCCATTGCCACACGAATAAAGAGCACTGCAGCTGAGGGCCTCCAGCACAGCTGTGAAACACTTGGCCACTCTAAAAAGCTGAGGTTGCATGCAAGTATTCCCTGAAATGCACCCCAAGTCTTCTTTTGCAATAGGTTACATGCTTCCCTGGAAGCAAGGTGATTGTGGTATGCACTATGTCTGGAAGTACATGGGTTTTATTCTCAGGTGGTGTCTTCTCCAAGGTAGTTTCAATCTTGGACAGTTTCTTCCCAATTATCTGGAGCTGCTCTGGAAACTCGCTGTTGTTCATATGAATCTACCATTAATAGAGGGAGAACTTCTCAGAATGTTTTCTTTTAAAGCGAATGCAGTTCTTTCATGAATCATTGCTGGACAACTGTTTCCAGAGCTCCAAGGCCAGAAAGGCAAATGCCTGTTAACAGCGTGTAAAAAATCACTGCTGCTATCTGAGGTGAGGTGAGGTGGGATTCAGAAGTGGAGGAAAAAGCCCCATGCAAAACAAGAACTCCCCGCAAAGGAACACAAGGAAGAGATTTCTGATCTAATTGCTATCTTGTTTAATGATGTAATTTAGTATTAGGACATTGTCATTTTATGCTATGGGAGAGGAAGGGCAAGATAGAATTTTCCATATATTTACTGTTGAACTGTACTTTGCTAAACCAAACTTCACCGAACTAAGCACGTGGAACTCAGCACATAAACCCCAATCAAAGGACTTCAGCAAAGGCAAAGCCCTGAGTAAATAATCATGTAGTTACGGTGCTTGTTATACACTGTTTGAGCTTGTGTAGCAAAGCAAACTCAGATACTGTGAAAAGAGAATATCAGAGATAGATTGACAAACTCTAAAGTCATAGGAAAGAAAATTGTAGTGAACTTTAGGTACTACAAACAGCTGAAATACTGTTGAACGGTTTCTTGTATTTCATCTTCTGGCAGCAGTTTTGGAGAGTGGGAGGTATTTTAATGAAAAACAAGTTCTAATTAAGCAGCCTCCTTCCAAAGCCAGATTTCCTAAATTATCTCAGTCTTTTTAGGCTACTGTAAACTTCTGTGCTCTTAAGTGGCAACCTCACAGATTACCTTCCAACCAGGCTGTATAAGCCATATTCCCATCAGCAATATAGAAAATCATGATACTTTTTTTTTCAGCATCACCCTTTTAAAATGTAGCATGTTTAAACTGAACTTCCTATAACATTCCAGTTTTTCAGCATTCATATGTAAAAGTGCTTGAATTCCTTTCACAAGCTTGTCTCTAGAACAGTAAAAAAAAAAAAAAAAACTACTTGCACTTTTTTCTTATTCCAAGACTTAAACTTTGAGAAAACTCAAAAAATAGTAGAACGCAATGTTTTTTTGATATTTCTCCAGTGCAACAACTTCCATCTTGAAACATGTTTCTGTTGCAGATCAATATAAAGACAGAAATCATTGTATGTCGCATTTTGCTATGCTCTGGCTTGTCCCCCTCTCCACATCTGATAAAGAAATGTGTTCTCACAACTGCTGTCAATCTTCCTTAGTTCCATGAGATCACAGATCTTCCAGTAAGAAGAAATTCCACTTCAACACCAATGATCTCTGGGAGGACTCTGTTTTCATTTATGTAGTAGACAAAGAGTACCTTCTAAGAATCATCCTGGAAATTTATTCCTGGACATACCATAGAATCATTAAGGTTGGAAAAGACCTCTGAGATCATCTAGTCCAACTGTCCACCTGCCACCAATATTGTCCACTAAACCATGTCTCTTAGTACCACATCTACATGTTTCTTGAACTATGTGGTATATTTGGCAGGTAAAACGTTCTCATTTGCTTTGAAGGCTAAAAGGAAGGATTAGTAATGAGTCAGCCACACAGATGCTGGTTTTCACTCTTAGAAGCAGCTGAAAAACAAACCATCTCCATGCAGCTAATCTCAGTCTGACTTAATGACAAGAGAAGCACCACAGATTTTCACATTCTGGCAAGAATTGCAAGCATGTGGGGATGGAGGTGGAGAAGAAAGCTTTTTCTTCTTACATAAGTGGAGCAATATATATCTAACTACCCTACTTGGCAGAAATCAAGTAGAGCTGGGATTGATGTTGCTTCACACAGTTCTCTTTTAAGCAGTAAAAAAAGCAACAGGAACTCTGATTGAAGAACACAGCTTTGCACTGTGCCTGTGACCTGGCACAGCAGTGACATTTCAATAGCCTGTCTCTTTGGACTGGTGTAGCTGAGGACTTCTTGCTCTTTGTTTGCAGTATCTGTGGGAGCTGTACACTCCTGCACCCTCTTAAAAATGCAGACAGCCTGAGGGCCTTGAATAGGAATTTAGTAAGTCAAATGCTGCATTTCTTTGGGCCTCTAGTAACTTTCAGTGTGGTGGCAATGGTGACTCTGTGTGTAATTTCATGTATTTTCGCAGTTATACTGACTTCAGTATTAAGTATGCAGTGGTCTTTTCTGCATTGTCTTGGCATCCATGAAGGAAGAAATTGCTTGTACAAAAGAGAGGGGGAAGTATCTGCTCTAGCCTGAAACCCATGAAGCTGTAATTCTTACAGCAGAATTTTCATATCCTCCCCCAAATGGGGTCAGGGTTTCCATTATTCTGCTACTCCACATTTTTCACTAGGAAGGTTATTTAAAGAAAAATCTTTTGGGTAGAGCAAGCCCAAGGGCTCCTGATGAGATGGCTTTCTGTGCAGGGAGTCTTTCTTAAGTGAGAAAGTGCCAATAGGTCAATGAGACCTGTGTGTGCAAACACCTATCGGCCATGTCGTTGCAATCTGTGGATATGGATTTTGAAAGATCTACATCTTCTTAAAAAAACAGAAAAGGAGAAACTGAACTGATTCCTTGCAAATGGGAGTAACTGATGTCCTTGATAAGTTCTGGAAAGGTTAAGGAACCCCTGTGATGAGATGAGAGGTTAAGGAGTTCTTTGTTCATTTTAAGGCAAAAATGTAAGAAAATACCCACTCATCTCCTACCAAAACTGAAATACCAAAGGCATTCTTCATGTGTTTTGATAGACAATTAACTTTGCCTGTTAGAACTCACCTTATGCCACCAGCCAATTCCAACTGTGTAGTGGATACAAACCTAATGAACCAAATAAATCTTTGAAGTAAATTCCCTAAATTTTAAGGGATTATACAAGGATAAGAACATAATCCATGCTGAGTTATTCTGGCAATTAGGAGGGTGCAAAACAGTGTTGTAATCATCGGTTATGCAAAATAGTTTGCCAAATTTATTTCAGATGTTATCATGTCAGCACAACAGGGCTTGATACCAATTCCTAATTAGTTGTTTTCCTAACTAACTTTACTTTTTTAATGAAGTAAATAGCATTTCTCTAGTTATCATTTAGGCCATGCTGGTAAAACACAATTTCACACTGGATATACATTGTAAGAAGTAGCACAGTTACTTTTTCCTGGAAAGGTCTGGAATACTAGAGGATTTCCAGGCCAAACCCTCCAGCACTTGTGTTCACCGAGGACAGAGAACTACAAACGTCTTGATAGCTTTGACAGTTACAGTACATATGAGATCACCCTTTGACAGAGGTTGCAGTTCAAATGCAGCTGACAGACTTCAGTATAGTTGCTGGGTATGAGTGGTGTTGACCCCTAAGATGCCTCCAGTTTGATTGCCCATTTACCAAGCTTGTATGGGATGTGAGTCACTGATGTATTACATTACCTTCGTGACGGTTTATCTCCAGTGAGTCAGTGGCGATAAAGAAGCTGAGTTAATATTTGCCAATTGCATTTACTAAAATCACATACCCCTTAGTGGCAAATGATCCATGAAATGGGCTGTAAAGGGGCCAAAAGGAATTGTTCTTTTTGATAGTACAGCTGCAGCTGAGTGAAGGCCTCGTGAGCTGGAGGGCCCAATAAAGGAAAGAGGTATTTTCCCATTGTTTCACTGCAGGGGGATTAGTTATAACTTACAAGCCTGCCATAGCAACAATTCCATGACAACAGATCGTCATATTCACAAATTACCTGTTGGTCTCAATTTCCTTCCAAAAAGCTACCACATATCCCTTCTGAAACCCTCAGAGTTGCCACATTTGCCTACAGAAATTTCATTTGAAAAATGCATATATCTTCCACCTATCAGTAGGTCTGAAATGATTACAGTGGACTGGAGCATCCTGTGATTTTTAAGGAATGTAGCCCATGTTCTCTGCAGAGAGCCTGGCAGCAGGAGCCCTGGTTAGCCACAGGCAGGATCTGTGCTCACCAAGAAATGGCAGAGGAATGGCAAATTTGACAGAGCAGACAAGCAGAGGTAAGAAATGATAAATGGCAAAAGGACTGGGTCTCCTGTCTCTCCTTGTTTTTTTTGCAGGAGAGATCAGCCAGGTGTCTGATGCTACTTTCTCTTCTGAATGGAGCAGAAGTGGATGGTAGTTCTATGAATTGTTTGTTTTATTCTGTCTGTCCCTTGGTCACCATTTTAACGTGTGCTGATAATGTTCCACCCAGGTCTGTATGTACTGACGGGGGCTTGCAGGGGAGTAATGCTTTAGCTCATCCCTCCTGCTCACTCTGTCATGCCCCAAACCACATGTAAGAGACAAAGGGCTGGGAGTTGTGGTGGTCAGTCTCACCATGTCTTTGTTATGTAAGGGCTACTGTAATCTGAAGGGTATCTTTGACAATTGTTTCATATGTAGCTCCTGCTGCTTTTGTGCTACCCATCAAGGATAATAGCATTTTGTTCTGAAGTCCGGAATTAGATCTCTGGATTCTTCTTTTTTTCTGCTGTCATATCAATGTGAATGAAATAGATGTATTGATTGCCTATGTGGGAATTGGAAAGGAAGAGGACCATGATTTAAAAAAAAAAAAAAAGAAAAAAGAAAGAAAAAAAAGAGCTATATCTTAACAGAGTTCTACATTCAGATTTTGAATCTCGCCTTGATGTGGGAAAATCAAGGAGACTCCATCAAAACTCGATCAGAGTTATGGTAAGAGTCTGCTGACTTTGAGTGTTATTGTTGCACTGTGTGGGATTTCAGATCATCCTCATAACTACAATGTCATATTCTCACGATTTGTGTTATTTTCTAGGTATCCTGCAGTATAACTGTTAGGGTGGAGAAGAGTGGGAAGGACGATTAAAAGGAAAAGAAGCAGAAATCTATTACTTCTGTCTCTGGTGCTGTGAAGTCTATCAGTTTGTACAGCAGCCAAAATGGCATGGTTTCAAGAACAGACTTTACCTTCCAGCAGTGCCCTGCCTCGAGTGCGAGTGACAATGGAATTAATGAGGCACAGACAGTGGGAAAGGGGTAACGTGAACTCATGTTTCATGCACTGCACAATGCTCTCACCTGTTACTGCGGGACTTTCTTAAGAGCAGCAGCAGCCGCAAATCTTTGTCTGGCAGATGTTTGCACCTGAGTAAGTGGCTCTGAAACGTGTGAGGGGAACAACTGTGAGAACTGGGGGGTAGTTTTAGGACATTTAACTTTGTTCACACCAGAAAGCTTGGTGAAGTGGTGAGCTAGGCACAGTCCTCAAGGCTGGCTCACTGCCTGCCAACAAGATAAAAGTCCATGGGCTGCTCTGGCCTGAAGACTTGCAAAAAGGGTGAAACCTAAGTCCACTTCGTGCCATTTTCCTGCTCACTTACTGTTGGGTGTCATTTTGGTGTTATTGTATTCCCAAAGGGGCGTGGAGCAGTTGAACATGTGGGAATGTCTTTTTTGCTTGTTTGCCAGATTTTTTTTGACTGGGTGAGAGGCTTCCTGTCCCTCAGAGGTGGTTCCCCCCACAGCATGGGTAGCATGAAGGTCAGCTTGTGCCAACACAGCTAGTAAATGCCCACACGAGACACTAAAGTTCCTGGCATCAATGATCTGTGACAGGATATTTAAGAACTATCCTACAGTAGAACATAGATCAGATCACAGAATCATAGAATTGTTTGAGCTGGAAGGGATCCTTAAAGGCCATCTAGTCCAAATCCCCTGCAAAGAGCAGGGACACTAACACTAGACCAGGTGCTCAGAGCCCCATTCAGCCTGGCTTTGAGTGTCATCAGGGATGGGGCATCCACCACCTCTCTGGGCAACCTGTGCCCATGCCTCACCACCCTTATTGTAAAAAACTTCTTCCTTATATCCAAATCTTCTTGTTTGAAATCATGTCTCCTTGTCATGTTCCCTTCTCCAGGGAGACCTAATAGCAGCCATTCAGTACCTAAAGGGGGGCTGTAAGAAAGAAGGGGACAGAATCCTTTGCATCATCTTTGTGATAGGGCAAGGGGAAATAATTTCAAACTAAAAGAGGGAAGATTTTGATTTAGATATCATGACTAAACCCTCTGGATATTTTATGGTTATGACTCTTTATGACTGCACTTAATGCCTGACCTTACAATATCTTTAGTTGTAACCTTTAGAAATATAACCATGAAAACAGCAGAAGCAACAAACACTTCCTTGAGCTGGAGGACTGTGCTGATGTGCAAACCAGAGAAAAACTGTAAAAAATAGCAATGATTGCTTGTTACTAACCCAGTGCTATGAAAAAAAAAAAAAAAAAAAAGAAAAAGCTATTAGTCAAAGAAAAAGCAACAGTGTAATGAAAGTGAAAACAAGCATTTTAAAGAAAGGAGATAAGAAAGGGACAATTCTCTATCCCCATAGAGAGAAATGGATACTTGTCTTTTTCAAAAGATAGAAGGTTGTTGGGTGCTGAACATGGACAACTGAAAGAAAAATGAATGAAGCTCCACCTTTCAGGTACTCTGCCATCAATGTTTTGTTCTCACGCCAGATTCCTGGACTATAAAAATCTGCCTATAAGCCAAGAAAAAAACACTTCCCTGGAAGGATTTTCAAGTTACCACCTCATGGCAAGATGGAAATAAAAAAGGAGAGGTCATTTTGGATCTTCTGCCTCATTTGGAGTTTTTGCAAGGGGAAAGAACCAGTTCAGATAGGTAAGAAAAAAATCTAAGATTCTTTCTTCACATATTGATCTCCATAGGTGACAACTGGAGTAGTTAAATGAAAAGATGTAACATATTCATGTAAGAGCTGTAGGCATGCCAGATACTGCTATGCATTTTGCCTTCTCATCTTTAATTTAAGTCATTTAAATCATTTATTGTTGTTTCATTATTTTTTTCTCCAACACTGGGTGGTATATCAATTGCTTTATGTCCTAAGTGACTAATCTTAAAAAAGCAGACTCTCTGCATGCAATTTCCATCGTAAAAAAGTGACGCCCTTTTTAACACATATTGCATACATTTTTTGTATAATGCCTGCTAGGCTTGGTTGGCCAGTGTGAATTACTCCATTGGGAGTAACCACATTGTTGTGCTCTCTTGCACTGTTACCTCCTGGGTTGTCTTTGAATGTCTTATACTTTTCCTAATCACTTGATACATAAGCAACTGATGTGACTGCTACTGCTGTCTTAGTAATTCTAGCAATTACACTTCCAAGAAGGAGTAAAAGATTTCTCATTTCCCTTCATTACTGTGTAAAAAGAGTGCTAAATTACACTATTCCACTTCATTGCTATGAACATCTATAGCAAATTACAGTCTCTTCAACAAGTTGTTCCTGTAAGAGCCTTTTGGCACTTAAGCTTTTGTTGCATGCTTCTGACTACAGGATGCTGCTTCTTAGATTTGAACATCCCATAACACTTTAGAGTTCTCTGAATATACCAATGGCTGATTCTGATTTGATCTTTAAGGACGTTGGTGTATTGATATTCCTAAATGTGGTGTGTCAATGATGCAAAGAAATTTGCTCATTTTCCTTGATATTCAGATAGGCCCAAAAGAGATGCCAAATGCACAATGTAGCAAGATTATCTTATTTAATTCTATGCGTAGCTTTCTTTGATTCCCATTTGCTTTATGCATCAGTGGTATAGAAATTACTTTCTTAAGTGATGTCTTACATGTACTTCAAGTATACAGGTTGCTCCAAAAGCACTGCTTGCTATTTTTTTTCCACATAGAGGAGTTCAGTGACACATCTTTTGTTTCACATGCACTTCCATGTCAGATGCCATTTTGTCAGCAAACTGCCCATCTGCTGACATCTGTCACGTGGCAATAAAATGTAACATGGGAATATTGGTGGGAAGGTTCAACGTCTACCACTGCACCACCAACATCTGCTTCTGACATTATGGGCCAACATAATAAAATAGGAGGCATTACTTTCGGAGCAGCCTTCCTAACAACACCATTGACAGAGCTACAACTCAGCTCCAAGAAATAAGTTTGTCTGAGATGAAAAATAAGCATTTGTGAGCTGATTTTTGAAGCTGGTGGCAACCTCAGCCACTGAGACTGAAGGCTGCCATTTTGCTAACAACTCGGGTGACTCGTGGTGCGTCCTGGCATCTACCAGGACTTTACATTTTTTGAATTCAGAACTCTTTCCCTTTACAATTCTAAACAGCAGCAACAGAAAAAAACAAAGCAGCTCATGCAAGGTGGATCATTAACCTCGATGCTCTGAATCTTTCTTTAGTCCAGGTCTCCACTGTTGGTAGGAGCGAGTGTACCACCTGGGGCAATTTCCACTTTCATACATTTGACCACGTTAAGTTCACTTTTCCCGGAACCTGCACATACGTCTTTGCTTCTCACTGCAATGACAGCTACCAGGACTTCAACATCAAAATCAGACGCAGTGACAAAAACAGTCACCTGATCTACTTCACTGTCACTACTGATGGAGTGATCTTAGAGGTGAAGGAAACAGGCATCACAGTGAATGGGAACCAGTAAGTAAAGATGCTACTGCTGCTTTCTAGCGTTGTGGCTTTATTGCTAGGTATTAGCAAGGGGTCATCTGTCTAAAAAGGTATCCTACTATGCAGAAAGCAAAGAGCTGTGTGTGTTATTAGCACATTGAACAGTGTATGGTGAAGAGTCCAGCCCATTGTGGTGGAGATGGCAAAAAGAACATAAATGACAGCTCCCAGAGGTTAACCACAACATGTTTAGAAAAGGCAATGTGTATGTAACAAAGCATAAGGTGTAGATTTCCTTGATGCTGCTTTGTTCAAAGGTAGGAGAGGGGAAAGATAAAATCAACACTTTAATTAGAAAATTGATTTTGTAGAAAATCTGTATTTTTTTTTTCCAAACATTATTTCTGTGATACTAACCTTAGCACTGTTTGTTGCTATTCAGGAACAGATCATCCTTTTAGAAAAAGTTTACCATTTCTAGACTGTGCAGAAATGGCCCTCCTTTGCAGATCACAGCTTGCTATGGGGTCTTCTACACAAGGGCAGAATTTCCAGAAATCAAAATTCACATCTTTAATTTCGATCTGAAATAAACCAGAAAGTGATCTGAAAATAAAATAAAATGGGCTGAGGCAGGTGTTGGCTCTGGGAAGAACCCTCACAATCTTGTTGGAGAGAAAATCACAAGCATTATGGACTGTCTTCTATTGATATCCATCCAGAAACAACCAAATACAGAACAACGTCGCTCAGATGTATCTCCTAAATCAAAGGGGGAAAAAGCTCACATGTTCTAGCCATTCTCTGATCTATTTTTCAGGCTTCAGGAAAGTAAGAAGTAATTGGCTTGGTAAGATAAAAAACTAACATGGGTCTGAGTCACGTCAATGCATTGGCAGTAAAACAGGCAAAAATATCACTGTAACTTCCAGGTGACAATGAAAAGCCTGCAGAGATTGTGAGAACCTGTGGTATCCTTAAATGGAGAGCAATATCCCAGTATTGGGATCTTGCTCCCTGTAACACTTTGAGTTAGATCCTCAATTCATATAAAGCAGAGAAGCTACTTTGGTATCAATAGAGTAGCTAATGTAATATTGACATGCTTGTGACCAAAATTGTATTGTGGGTTATTAGAATGTCACAGTAGACAAGGTTATCATACTAAAACTTAATGCATTAATGTGGATGCAGGCTGACCTCCATGGCTTATATGCCTCCTTTTGACTCTTATTCTTTTTTCCTGTATCTCTGGGAAGATTTGATTTTTTTTTTTTAACCATTATTTTGTTCTTTTTTCCCAATGTAATCTGTTTTGTACCCTGCAATTTCCAGGATCCCTCTGCCCTTCAGCTTGAAAAGCATCCTGATTGAGGACACCTGTGCATACTTCCAAGTCACCTCCAAGCTGGGTCTGACGCTCAAGTGGAACTGGGCTGACACTCTCCTAGTATGAACAGCCAGTTAGTTGTTTTTCTCTTAGTGAACCTCACCAATGATGAAAAGCAGAGTGGGATGCAGGCACCATGTTAATATAAGAAACTGAGAGGCAGTGGTGGTGGGGAAGTATCACAGTATCCACATGTTGACGGGGCCTACCACAGTAGGTAATGGTTTCAGAAGACAAGGGAGTGGGGTTGCAATGCCCAGGCCTCCCTAGGCAGTTTTACATGACAAAAAGTGCCACTGTCAATGCTGGAGCATCTCTATAGTTATCTGCTTCCTACGTGGGGTACAGCTGGTGACCCCAGCTCTTTCCCAATGCACATCTTTTGTGGGAAACTGATCTATGTGGTCATTTGAGAAGACCTTGGCATCTCTCATTCCAAGGCATTGCTATAGGGCAATTCCCCTATATACTTTCACTCCAAAATACCCTCTGCAGTGGTGGTGTATTTATCCACCTCAGTCAGGAATGAGATTAAATAAACAGAAGTTGTTTTGCAGGGCAGAGAGACAGAAAATAAGTAGAAGGTGAATGGAAGCAATCAGGTGGTAATTCAGGATCTAATTTAATGAAGTATTTGTCATCTTGTTTGTCTATGCTTTTCTGTAGTGAGCCATATGGTAATATGCTGCTGATGGGAGAAGAAACCTTTAAACCCTGAGTTTCCTCTTGGCTTTTCTTTCTTAGCTGGACCTGGAAGAAACATATAAAGAGAAAATATGTGGTCTGTGTGGGAACTATGATGGCAATAAGAAGAATGATTTAATTTTGGACGGTAGGCCATGAACACAGCATGTTGAATGTAGGAGTGTGTTATAGATCACATGAAACTTGGCATCTGTTTTCTCTATGTGGGATTTCAGATTTCTGGACAGACATCTTGAAATACCCAAACATTTCCATAGATGGAGCAATTTAAAAGTTTGTGGGATGATCTGAGATTCTCTGCTGCTTGCAAGTGTCTCTCAAACCTCGCTGACCCAATTTAATTGCAGCAGTACTGCCAAGTTTCCCACTGACTGTATCAAACTTTAAGGAATTTGCAGTCTCAAATGAGGCATGATTGCACTTCTGCCCTTCTGCTTTCATCACTTTGCAGTTAGATATCAGGTATGATTAGTTTTGGCTATGTAATGAAACAAAAGTGCCATGAGTGACCCAGGAAGATTTCACTGAGCATCTTTGCAGAAACCACGGTGCCATCCACTGATACCTTCAGGTGCAGTTCTGGGCTGGAAGGAGGGCAGCACAGCAAACAGCTGAGGCTGCAGTCCTGCAGCAGGATGTGAGTGTCAAGAAGCTTGCACTCTATTGTATTTTCTGCAGGACTGAAGCCAAATTTTTATTTTATATATCCCTTTGTGTAATACCTGGGCTTTTTAAGTCACAAAAAAATATGGCCACCTACCATTCAGAATGAATAATTAAATTTCAAACTTTGTCAGAAGGATTTCACAGATCTAGGATCAAGTGGCTGGTAATGCTTTGGGAAAATATGTCCCTATACTCTCTGTAATACGAACATTGTGTGCCTGTCTTCCCAGCTTCTTTAGCCTGTACAGAGCAGCAAGTTACTGGATGACTACACATGCATCCAAATCTGTGCTTTAGGTTGCAATAATATAATGCAAACTGATCTGTATGACCATTACACGTACAAATACAAAATTCTGTAAGATCACATGTACTCATAAGTCTTTGAAAGTGATGCAATGTAATAGAAAGGTCAAGAGTCTCATGTGATTATCGTTGCCAAGACTGTCAGCAGTTCTTGATAGAAATATGCCAGATTCCTGATCATAACCCAAATGGAAGTTACACCAGAAAGTTATATGCTGTGTTATGGTTAAGTAAATTTGGTAAAGATTTGGTAAAGATGAGGTACATATTTATAGAAAAACTGATCTAAGTGATTGTAGGCAGTTATTCAGATGAATCTGGGGATTTTGCAGGATATAAAATGCACCCAAGGCAGTTTGGGAACTTTCACAAAGTTGAGGATCCATCAGAAAAGTGTCCTGATGTGAGGCCAGATGACCACACTGGAAGACATCCTACAGAGGATGACAATAGATGCAGTAAATATGTAAGTATGTGTGGCTAAGAAGTATAAACCTTTCTGAACTATTACAGTCCTGGAGTGACTGTGTTGAAACAAGGGCTATTTAGAGAACAGAATGTTATCTTATACTTGAAGGACTGTCCTACTATAGTGATAAAGAAATAGATAAGTGGGAAAATATGCAATTTTACGACCACATCCAGTCCGAGAAAAAGAATCTCGTAACAGAAAGTCAGACTTGATGACCTCTGGAGGTCCATGTGATCATGGACTTGTGTCATCAGAGGTTAGGATTCACATCCATCAGCCTGAAAGTCGCCAAAATGTCAATTATTGCTTTTCTTTTCCTCCTCTTTTTTTTTTCCCCTTCAGAAAAAAATGTGCAAGAAACTTCTGTCCCGATTTGGAAACTGCCCCAAAGTGGTTGCTTTTGATGATTATGTAGCTACCTGCACTGAGGATATGTGCAACTGTGTGGTTAATTCTTCTCATTCTGATTTGGTTTCCAGCTGCATATGCAGCACTTTAAACCAATACTCTCGAGACTGTGTCCTCAGCAAGGGAGACCCTGGGGAATGGAGAACCAAAGAGCTTTGCTGTAAGTAGTAATGCTCGGGAGGTTAGGATGTTTGACATATATGCATGAATCCTAATCCCAGCAGAGCAAAGATAGGAGCTCCTTTAACTACATTGACTCAAGCTGTAGAAGTACTTTGACTGAAATGTTGCTGATGGAAAAGCTTCAACAAATTTAACTTGATTTTGCTCCTCAATTAGTAATTGTATCTTAGTATCTTCTCTCTTCTCCTTTTTTCAGTTCTTTTTAGTTTTACCATGCTCATTTAATTCGTAACTAACCTTGTTTAAAATTTTGATGTCTAGTCTAAAGAAGTAACACAGAAGTCTAACATACCTGTTCTTAGCTGCTCCTTTGCTTTCCTACTCAGTAGTTGCAGCTACTAAGCAGGAAATCCCTGTCAATCTGGGTTGAAGACTACAGGTAGTTCTTCCAAACAGCTGTTGTGGACTAGGATGGAAGATTAATGCCAGAATGAGAGTTGCTTAAGGCAAAAATAAGTTATTGCAGCTCCTGGTGTCTTTTGCTGGTATCATGACTTCAGCCAACCTTGAGTTAGTAAAATAATGTTAAATAACTAATGTTTCTCAGCATTATTACTGTTTTCTCCAAAGATAAAGTAAAAGCAATCGTAAGACATTCCTTTAGAGGGTAACAAGACATGACACATCTGGATAGAAAGTTTTGCAACCAAGATTTGGGGGAAGGGAGGAGTTGGGTAGTGATGCAGTGATTTTTAAGCGTTCATAAATTCATCATTAACATGCCACATTTTTCTTTGGTTTTGCAGATCAGGAATGCCCAAGCAACATGGAGTACATGGAATGTGGAAACTCCTGTGCTGACACGTGTGCTGACCCAGAAAGGAGTAAGATATGCAAAGCCCCATGTACAGATGGTTGCTTCTGTCCTCCTGGTAAGGCAGTTTGCTTCTTCCAATAGGTCACACAACAAGGGAGAAGGAAGGAGAATATTTCCTTTCAGTTAGTGGGTTGTTTTTTAGTTTTTTTTTTCCTTTATGATTTTACACTAGAATCAGTGAATAAATTGTTTCTTCTAGTATAATTTAACAACTTCCTTCATCACAGAATCACAGAACCATGGAATCACAGGTGTTGGAAGGGACCTCTAGCAATCATTGAGTCTAATCCCCCAGTAAAGCAACTTCCCTAAAGTAGGTGGCACACGAAAGTCCCCACCTGGGTTTTGGAAGAACCAAATCTCTAAAGATGCAAGATTCTGATGGTGGAGAAGGGGAAGTCTAGGTGTATGTGTAGCCTAGTGGAGAATAAGGCTTGCTGTAGGTTGTGTCATATGTAAAATAAATACATTGGCAGGTTCATTCATGAGCAGTCTTGCACGTGAAGAAGTTGAGGTTTGATCTGTTAGTTTCACTATTAGAAATGGATGGAAACTGGCTGACTGGCACTTGGTAATCCTGCTCATTGTGTAGAACTCCAGTAACATGCAGAGATATTCTTTGGGATATTTTATCTTATGTTGCTTTCATGTGAGTTCTAGTGAGAATTCTTTCAGATCAATTAATGCCTGAGAGGGCGTGGTGTGTTGCTTTTGATAAAACATGACCCACTCATTTATTTGTAGAAATGATACAAGGTTTTTTTTCTTTGCTTTGATCTTCCTTCTTGGTGTTTCCCAAACTTACTAAGAAATACTAACCAGCCAATGTGTCTGAACAGGAACTATCCTTGATGACCTTGGTGGCAAAAAATGTGTTCCCAGAGACAGCTGTCCCTGTATGTTTCAAGGCAAAGTCTACTCATCTGGAGGGACTTACTCCACTCCTTGCCAAAACTGGTACTGTTGTGAACTTGATTGCACAAACAAGATAGAGGCAGTTATTGGAGAGCATCAATTAGTTGCATTCTGTTCTTTAACCCTTTTTACTGTTCCTAACATCCTAAGTAACCATGGCACTAATGAAAAAACTGGGATCTGAGTAGCAACAGCATTTGGAAAAACTTTGAGGCAACCCTCAACCACACACTGCTATCACCTTCACTTGGAATTGCCAGAAAGTATTAAGCCTGGGATACCAAAAGGCAGAAAAATGAGACTCTTTGCTTATTAGTTTAGAAGCATTGGCCTCTAATGTGTAGCAATTCCATGCTAATGAGTAATTTTCCAACCACTGCTAGATCTCTAAAGGGCTGTTTGAAAGCTTGGATCTCAAAGAATTATTCTGTGGTGCATGGCTGGGTAGAGCAGATGTTCTGAGAATCCCTTTGGATTAACTGTTTCCTACCCCATTCTCAAAGGTAGGAAATACTCCCCAGAACCCGAGTTTTGAAGGACTCTGAGTGGTTCCCATATAGCCACGGGCTCAGCCTTCACAAAACCTGAACCAACATGGCCTGGCTGTTCTCCTTTTGCATTAACAGCTCTAATTTTTACAACTGCTCTTTAATTCAGCCTCTGAAAAGTTGCAACAGGAACTTGCTGAATCATCAATAGCATAAAGTTATGCAAGATCCTGTTTGAAGAGTTATTTCTTTTAAAAAGTTAAGTAAGCAGTTTAGGCCCTGGAAATATATACCATGATATAGCATGAAGCCCAGTGCAATTAACTCTCACTGACAGACAAGTGGGGTCTTAGTATAAAATCTTTCTCCCTCAGGGATTTAATAAGCAGCTGAAAAACAAGCAGTTGATGAGACAAAGAGAGAGGAACTGATCAGATATAGATCTCAACCTTTGCTCTTTTGCAGCTATATTTATTCCAACTACTAATTTTTGTGTTTTGTACAGTACTTGCAAAGGAGGCCACTGGAGCTGTATCTCTCTGCCTTGTTCTGGAAGCTGCAGTATAGATGGAGGATTCCATATAACAACCTTTGATAACAAGAAGTTCAATTTTCATGGTAACTGCCATTATGTCTTAGCTAAGGTATGAACAATCTCCCATTTCACTCCTGAATCTCTAGAGTAACATGAAGCATTAAGCTGTGCTGGAGCTCAGCATGACTTCATTTGATTAAATGGCCTCAATCCAGCAATGCACTTCAATACATGCTCAGTGTTAAACCACAGAAATTTTTCTATTTGCAATGGACTACAGTTCAACTGTGATGCTAAGCATCAAGCTTTTGCATTTTCAACACAGTTCTACACCTTTTTTTTTTTTTTTTTGATGAATTCGTTTTCTTGCTGGATATATTAATGTAGATTAAAGCATTTCTCCTGAAGCTTTCTTCATGTGTGACTGTAGAAATGAAGTGGATGAGCTGATTCCTTCACAGAAAATTGACTATTATGTGATTCTGCACAAACACTATCCATGCAGATTGATGCTAGGAAAGAGTAAAGGGGAAAGGCAGTGAACGCTTCTGGGTTTGGAAGTGAAATTCAGCAATTTGCAGTTAGAAATTAAATGCCCCAGATCTTTCATTCTTACATTTTAGCCTTTCAGAGATATATTTTTTTCCTTTTTTCATAGCATGATAATGATTTCTGCACATCCCTTTTCTCACCTCTTTCCAGAACACCGATGACACATTTGTGGTGATTGGAGAGATCATCCAGTGTGGGACATCAAAGACAATGACTTGCTTGAAGAATGTCTTAGTCACACTAGGAAGAACAGTAAGTAACTTGCTTTAGCAAGCACGCAGAATGTCACTTTTTTTTTGGTTCACAGGATTCATTTGTGTTATCTCTAATACTGTAGACTCTTTTTGGTCTGTTGCAGTCCCGAGACTGCAAGATTAATAACAGCAGATGATGCAGTGCATGTATTTATTAGTTTTGTTCTACAGGAGTTATTTTCTTCCCAGTTTTTTGGATTCTGGCTTTTCCATTTTCTTTAGAGGTGAATGGCTCGAAATTATCCTTGTCATTTTTCCCTGTCTTTTCCATAACTTCAAACTTTTCATTCATTTCTTTTTGAAGGATGGAGATTTCTACAGGACGCAAGTATTTTTTTACAAAAAATTTGATTCCTGAGGTTTTCCCCAGTGCAAGAAATGAAGTATTGGGTATGTCACATATCCAGTGAGATGGATCGGAACCTGCACGTAGCAACTTGAGAGCAATTCTCAAAAAGATAGCTAACTTCTTAGGTATGCAAGAGCAATTAGCCAAGGCTGTCACATGTGGAGAGGGCTTTTCATTTTGTTACAGTCTACAGATTTGCAGTCTACAGTTGCAGTCTACAGTTCTGCACCACTGTATGGAATCCAGACACTGAGTTATATTTGCCCCAGAGGTAACCATATTCTGAAGACATTGCTTCTTAATGCTTAAGGAAGCTTGTCAGGTTGTTATTGTCTGTCTCATGTGCATTCATTACCACAGGGTTTTTTCTTTTTCTCTACAGACTATAAAAATCTGTTCCTGTGGAAGTATCTACATGAACAATTTCATTGTGAAGCTTCCAGTAAGCAAAGGTAAATATCTTTCTCCACAACTCTCTCAGAATAGCCTACATCAATTTACAGTTTGATTCCTGCTCCTGTCTCTGAAGAACTGGATCCTGCCCATTATAAGGTCACTGATTTAGGTGGATACAGCCTGGGACTCCCTGGAGGATTCCTGTATTACATTGAATGTGCTGGTAGAAGGGAGTTCCTGTTTTCTCAGCCTCATAAAGTTTTGTGAAGTACTTATTTTTTTCATTTCACTTTTTTCCTCTTTAGATGGCATCACCATCTTTAGACCCTCAACATTTTTCATCAAAATCTTGAGCTCAACTGGAGTACAGATTCGAGTGCAAATGAAACCTGTAATGCAGCTCTCCATAACAGTTGATCATTCTTATCAGAATCGCACTTCTGGTAGGAACTATCATATCCTTTCAGCTCACTCTTTAACAACCTGTAGCTGCTTATCTATCACTTTAAGTGAACAACATGTTTGATTTTATATTGACATTTTTATGTTATAACCCGTGATTAAATCTATACCTTTCTGCATCAAAAAAAAAAAGATTGGCCAAAACCTTCAATTTGCTGAAGATAAACTCTGTGATGTTTAGTGTGTGCAGATCTTTTGGACTCTACCTGTAAAAGCATGCTATCATTACAGTCTTGTGAGATGCAAGCAGTGTTCTCAGTTTTGCCACCAATCTCCCATTAACATCATTTAAGCTTTCTGTGTCTCCATTTCCTATCTGTGTGATTGGATAACATCTTATCCCTCCAACTTATTTTGGTTTGCTTTTACCATTTGCTTTGACTGTAAATTTTGGGGAAGGGACTTCTCTGCCTGCTAGTGATTACCGAAGCATATTTATACAGCTTCCAATTTCTGTGCTCTCACTAACTGCTACTGTAATACAGGAAATAACAATTATGCACTAAAGACATGGTTCTGTCTGATTTGTGGGGACATCAGGAAAATAAGCTTCTTTCAGGCAAGCACCATTATAGAGATAAGGGTATTTAACTTGAAGTCATTACTTTTCCCACTTGAATTACGATTTCTTTTTCTTCCTCCTCTTCTTTTTCCTCTTTATTTATCCCTACTGCCACCCATTCAAGGTCTTTGTGGAAATTTCAATAACATCCAGACTGACGATTTCAGAACAGCCACTGGAGCTGTGGAAGATTCAGCTGCTGCTTTTGGTAACTCTTGGAAAACCAGAGCCAGCTGTTTTGATGTCGAGGACAGCTTTGAAGATCCTTGCTCAAACAGTGTGGATAAAGGTAGTAGGCTTTTCATCCCTGATTTATCAGTGCTAAATATTTTTTATGTGATAAATAACTGAAAAAGCTTTAGAAGTCTCATAAACATCAGCTGTCTCTGTCTTTGAGGCTATTTCTGGAGAGAACACGTTGCTTTCTGTGAGCCTCTAAGGTGACAGCTTTGCTTTTTTAAACAAAACAAAACAAAACAAAACATACAATTTTGGAAAAAGAGCACCTTCTTTGCTGATGACATGAAAAGCACACACAGCATCAGTGAGAGCAATTTAGGCTTAAGGCTGAGCATAATTTGTTGTCACTATTCGGGCCCAGTCTTCCAGCCTAGGTTGCTACAGCTGTGCTGGGCTTAGTAAGTTATCATCACTACGGACTTCAGCAGGTGCTGTACTGTACCAGGTGCCTGTCCAGCTTCTCATTTTGACCGCATTTGAATATATGTAGGATTTACAGTGTAGCCTCCTAGGTACTACCATATATAGTAAAAGTTCACTTATTATCCTATCCTTTGTGTAATTCCTTGACAGCATTTCATGAAGAGTTAGACAAGTTCAATGGGACACAATGAAAATGGGGAGGTTTTTTTTCAGATGCTTTGTAAATCCAGCCATAGTAGTAGTGTTAGTATTCAGAAGGATGGACCCTTTGTTTCAGGAAAATGACTGTTCACTCATCTAACCACGCTTAACGTGTTGGTATGTTTATGCCCACTATTTCTTTCCAGCATCACTAGAACACTTCAGGACATTCTAGGACTGCGTGATACCTTGTAAGAAAACAAACTCAAGTTGTAGTTTGGTTTAAGTGACTGTGGACAATATTTTTTCCCATTCAGAAAAATTTGCCCAACACTGGTGTGCTCTTCTGTCTAATACAAGCAGTACGTTTGCCGCCTGCCATTCTGTTGTAGACCCTTCTGTGTACATCAAGGTAAGGCAGCAGTCTCAGTCAGTGGTTTGTTCACATCCAGCAGCTGATCTGCCTGGGAGATGGCCTGGTCTTTGGGAGTTAAATGGGCTATAGTCATGTGAGCTTGCAAAGAGGTTAATTGATATTGATGAGAAAAATAAAGTGAGAGTTTATGCAAGATACAGTGGGTCTTTTTGCCTGCTGTCCTGAAATTATTAAGTGACTGTCTTCCATCAGCAGTGCTGCCATCACTGGCAGTCCTGTTGCATGATCCTTAAGAAAAATAGGTAAAATGGGGTTTGCTGGTTTTGAAAACTGTTCAGCCTTTGAAAAGATAAATCAGTGTTTCTGTTTGGAGTCAAGCCAAGGGGTTTTGATCTAATGATTTCATTTAAAATTCACATCCAGTGGGAGAATATACACTACTTTTACAGTGTTTATATTCCATTTATTACTGTGGAAGGACATTACTCTATTTGTATTTAAAATGCAGGAAGCTGCCCATAACAGCTCGTGGTGCTCAGCTGTGTAACATTACTGATGAGCTAGCAAGTTATCACATTTCTATGCATAGTAAAGCAGTTCCAGCAAAAACTGCAGAAAATTCATGTAGTGTTTGTGTGAGATACAGCTTACTGAGAAAATACCTGAGCCTGAAATTTTGCATAAGATTTAATATGTCTTCAGATACCTATAACTCAGATAATTGTGGCTTACCCTTTACCCCATTAAATTGCTGAATATTTCCTTGTTCTTTCTGTGAACCAGGTGTAATGCCCATGTCCTTTTCTGTCCCCTAGAGATGTATGTACGACACCTGTAATGCTGAGAAGAGTGAAGTTGCACTGTGTAGCGTGCTCTCTACTTACTCCAGAGACTGTGCTGCGGCAGGCATGACCCTTAAGGGCTGGAGGCAGGGGATCTGTGGTATGCATCCTATAATGTCTTGAGTAGGGATGTAGGGGAACATCTTCAGTCTGCAGTGTGTGGCAGTCTGTGGCAGCCTGTAGCTTCTGAGCTCAGTCAAGCTCATAGATCTTTGAAAAATAGAATAAGCATATATAAGCTCTTCAAAAACCTTTACCTGCCAATATCACTTCATGAAGAGGCTCTTAGGATGCATGCACCTTGCGTATCACATTAGGTGAGTTCTGTATTGAATCACAACAAGGAGTCACAGTTAGATTAGTTTTGGATTCACGGGCTTCCCAATGCATTGTGATTCTGACAGATTTTTTACAGTTCTACTCAATCTTTCTGTCTCAGGCATTGGCCGTGCACACGGTATCATTCTCATTATTTGCATTTTTTCGAGCTATAACTTGACTTTTAATAAATACATGTTGCTTTTGTTTTTTCTGAGAATGTGAAAGTGTTGAAAAGTATATTCATCTCAGGAGTATCTAAGAATAAATAAGTTTCTTGGAATGTAAGTGCATATTTGAGCATATACGTAGTCAGTAAATCCTGGGTTAGGAGTCCACAAATAAATATTTATTTATATGATACTGCCAGAATTTGCTATGGGATGCTATCGGAGCTGAGGGTAGAACTCATCAGTTGTAGTTTCTGAATTTTAGTATGAAGTTTTCCATTTTTCTATTAATTGCCAGGCAGTTCAAATGAGATTTGCCTGCCTCAACATGAAAATAAATGTATGGGTTTCTTAATAACTTATTTGAATAAGAAAGATAATAAGAATGATTTTTACGCAGCTATGGTATGTTTTATTACCTGAGTTAGAGGCTAGGTGCAACGTTTAATAGAGGCAGTGCAGCTGGTGCTTTGCAGAAGGCATGGAAGATTGGAGTAAGAACAATTTAATAAGCCTGTGCTGAAATAATTATTAGGGAACACAGTGCAGTCTACAGCATATTATCCTAGAGTCATGCAGACTTACACACTAGCCAGTCCTTGTCTATCGAGAGATTTGTTGTCAAGATAGAATTACTGACACACTGCACACTAAAGCACGATGATTTTGCAGCATGGGTCTGAAACCTGACTCATGACACAATAGGCAATATTAACCCAAACAGTGCAGTAACCTTGAGAAAGTGCTAATGGCTTAATGATCATAATCGTTTTAGCCTTTTTTTTTTTTTTTTTTTTTTTTTAAGAGGGAATAATCTTTTGGGAACATGCCTGTGATAAGATTGAAGGTTGTGCTATTCAGGAGTGAAGAAGTAAATGGGCCAGAACAGTCACTCTCGGTGCTCTGTCCCATGGTGGCAGGTGGGAAGGGTCTTTCAGCTCCTGCAGCTGTGGGCATCTGTGTGCTGCAGGCACCATCTGAGACAGGTTATATTGCACAGGGTGGCTACAGTGCAGTCAGCAGAGCGTATGAAAAAGAAAACCCCACTAGCTAATGGAAGGCAGTTCATATATATGGCAGTCCTTAGTGGAAGCACAAACCATTAGCTGAGCTTCTCGTTACTGGGATTAGTAATCTCTTCTAAATCACAGCACTATTCTTCTAGGTCTCCTTGTGCAAGCTTCCTTGAAACTATCTTTGGTATGCTCTTATGCCTCCAGTTGTGATACCCACATAATCTAAGATTACAAATCTGTGACTGTGGGTAACCAAAAAGCCTTCTTCTTACCAGACCTAGCTTTACCAAAATTGGTCTTTTCCCACCAAAAAAAGAGAGGGAGAAAGGAGACACATTTGTTAGAAATGATATTATTAATAATTAACAATTGAAGCACCCATTCAGATAAATCTTTTGGTATATCGGATGGACTGCGATATAAACTCGAGTTCAAGGACTTTATAAATATCTTTCTTACTTGACCTACTGTGATTTATATAAACCAGTTGCTGCATCCTCATAGCACTCCTATAAAGTATGAAAATATGGACTGCCTATCCTAATATGGGATATCATGCCTGCTCCAGCTGAGAGCAGGAAACCAACTGGCTTTTGTTGGTGGAGGTGGTTTTCCATGTGTACACACACCTAGCACACAAACTAATCTAAGAAAGCATACAATGGACATTGACTAAAAAACCATACAGAGCTTTGTTTAAGCATGGAGCCTATGGCTGATATGGTGATAATATTACTGCAAAGATTAGCGCTGTTCCCCATAAGCAACCCTCCTGTACCTTCTGGTACCTCCGTGCATGTCTGAAAAACAAAGCAATGGGTCTTACCTTTGGGGATCTGAGTCAAAAAGAGGTCCAAGAGGACTAGGACCCCAGTTCTCATTGAATTTCAGAGGAATCTGGATGCCAACCTTTCTTGAAAGTCACATTCCTGATATTTCCTTATACAACTTGATCCTACTGATTTCCTTACACTTTCCTTACACTTCCTATTTCCTTACACTACTTGATCCCTACAGATCCCTACTGCAGATTTTATGGCAGTGTTTTGAAGGTAGTATTTCCTGTTAGCACAAAAAGATAAATCAGCTTTTCACTGTCTTACAGGTTTAGTTGAGATCTGTAGATTTTTAGTATTTAACTGTTTGACCCACCCAACAGGGCGCTTAAAAATTTGGTTTCTCATTTCTTTGAAGGATAAAAAGAAGAGGTAACATCAAATGATTAGCAGAGTTCCTTATCACTGTCCATTTAATGCCCCAAATTAACTCTATAAAATAGCTCAATTCTTCCATTTCTTTTCCTACCCAATTAAATCATTAGTTAGGGAGAGAAAACTCACTTTTATCTACATGGAGAAGTGAGAAGATACTGGCTTCAGTTCTTGACATAAGATGGAATTGTAAATTTTACAAATACAAAATGACACTGACTCTTATTCAGTCAAGATACATGATACACCCGGTTGGGTATTTCAGAATTCAATCTCACCTAGTTTTATGCAGGCTTATGTGAGCAGGCTTCTCCCAGACCACTGGGAGACAAGGTGTTCTAGTTTGGAAAATGTACATTTATGGATCTCAACCTGCAGAAAGCTGCATTAACAGCATGAATGATGATTGCAAAGAGAAGGCCATACATTCATTTTATTTCTCTTGCAAAGATCCCTCAGAGGAGTGTCCTGAGACTATGGTTTATAACTATAGCGTGAAGTACTGCAACCAGTCTTGCCGATCGCTGGATGAACCTGATCCGCTGTGTAAAGTTCAGATTGCTCCTATGGAGGGCTGCGGTTGCCCCGAAGGGACCTACCTCAATGACGAGGAGGAATGTGTGACTCCAGATGACTGTCCCTGCTACTACAAAGGCAAGATTGTTCAGCCTGGCAACTCTTTCCAAGAAGACAAACTGTTGTGGTAAGCTGCACTAATGATGCAAAGGTTGAATACCTGGGCTTGCTGGGGAAGTCCCTGCTCTAATCCTTGAATGTGGTAATTTTGCTCTAAGGAATCATGATTAATGTCTGCTTGATTTTACCAAAGCAAATGTTCCCCTGGCAGGAAGGGCAGCCACAGTGAAGATTAAGATCCTATATTCCTGCTAGCAAACAAGAACCTTAAAACATGTAGTGTTTGTGACCTATCTCTATGCAAAGTTCACTGTTGTGTAAAATATTCGCTTACAGCAGGAGCAAGATAGGGGCTTTGAGAGGGAAGTTTCTGGTTTGTGATGAAAAGGAGTCAAAAACATCCCCCTACACACCATCCTGCAGGCTGTTAAAAAAAAATATTGCCCAAGGAAAAAAAAAACAAAATCTCAGTTTTTAAACATAAGGGGAAAACTGGGGGAGTGAATAATAAAAGTAAGGTAATTCTCTTGCATCTCCAGTGCAAAACAACTGCCTTCTCCTCATTTTCAGCCAGCTCAGGGTAGCAGATAAATGCAAGCAAATATCAGGCTGAATTATGCAAACAATGTATTTTTATCTTTAGATGTCTGTTTTCTCTCTCTCTCTTCCAACTCTTGGATTTTTCTCTGAAAATTTTTGACTGCTTTGTAGATACAAATTCACCTAGTAATTTAGGAGGCTTCTTAATTAAGAAGGTATTACTCCCATTTCACAGACTGGAAGAGAAATGCTGAGGAAAGACTTGATTCAGAATTTAGAATGAAAGAAAAGAATTTCATCTTTAGGTCTTATCTTCCTTCTGGGGATGGCAAATCACATCTGTAACAAATATTAATTTTGATGGGAATTTGTTATTTGTGTTACTAGCAAAGCTTTGCAGAGGC
Organism: Gallus gallus; assembly: GCF_016699485.2. Lineage (NCBI taxonomy): Eukaryota > Metazoa > Chordata > Aves > Galliformes > Phasianidae > Gallus > Gallus gallus. Next base: position 14,500,058 of record NC_052536.1, on the reverse strand, counting down.
TTTCTCTCTAGTGAGAGAGACAAGTGTGAAGAGCTGATGTGTTTCATTTTATGGAATCTCTTTAGCAAATGCATTCAAGGAAGATTAGACTGCATTGGAGAAACTGTCCTGGTAAAAGGTGAGATTTTGTTAAATAATAGCATTATGGTGTCAGCCAGTGTTTATAATGTTTCTCTCTACATCTCTTGCTTTCTGTAGCATTTTAGTAGTCTGCACATTTTTTACTTTCTCCCTGTAATGTGCGAATTATTGGTAACAGTTGTCTTTACAAGAATGTCCCTAGAGTTGCTGAGTTCTTTAAAAGATGAAGATATTTCCCAAAACTCAGAGGCTGTCTGCCTCCTTCTTTATCCTGTTGGTAGACAGAATGGAAATCTAATGGAAACTGTAAATGGGAAACATGTGCTGCCCTCTGAAATGCTCTACTCAGCCGCACAGAGGGGCTGATGACATCCTTATCACTTTCACCAAATCACCTTCCTACAATGTTCTTCATCCCATAGATTGCCCAGCTCCTATGTACTACTTCAACTGCAGCTCAGCGGGTCCTGGTGCCATTGGTTCCGAGTGTCAGAAGAGCTGTAAGACACAGGATATGCACTGCGTAAGGGCTTCACCTTCTGTCAGGAGTGTGGACAACATGACTGTGCATGTGTGATTGTCCTGAACAAACGCTGGTGGTAACAGGTTACACTGTTCACAAGACCAATCGCTCCACTGATAACACAGCAGCTGCAGCTACCCACCTAGCTGTGACGCTCGTAGCCTGATTGTTACTAGCTTACTGGCACGGCGTTTTGAAAGACAGTCTAAAACATTTGGGGTCCAGTACTAACACTTCTGCTGGTTCCCTGTACGTTCTGTGCATTAATGTATTGCCTTGTATCATGTTTTTATATATGCAGTATGTCACAGAATGTGTCTCTGGCTGCATGTGTCCTGATGGGCTGGTGTTGGATGGCAGTGGGGGATGTATTCCCAAAGACCAATGCCCGTGTGTCCATGGAGGACACTTTTATAAACCTGGTGAAACCATCAGAGTCGACTGCAACACATGGTATGTTATTTCAGAGAGTCTCGTTTTGTAACAAAGGCTGTTAAAAATATTGCATGGTACGTCCATGGGGCAGGATGCCTTTGAAGCCTTTCTCTTCACCATCAGAGCCATCAAACATCTAGTAAAAATTAAAAAAGGAAGCATTCCCTCTCTGCACCACAATGCATGAGCCTGTATTTAAGGGAATGGTACCAAATGTCAAAGAATTTCCATTGTTTTTTACGAACTGCTTCCACTCCAGCTTTAGAAATCCTGGCCACATCCAAGCTGGTTTGTGGCTGCTCACTGTATAAGGAAGAATGGAGTCTGTTACTGTGGGACTCAGCTCACGCCCAGAAACGGGCTGAATGTAGAGGAAGGAGGAACCACAGTGATCTTCCAGCAACCTGCAATTCTTCTGGGTGCACAGATCTCCCAGTAAGACAGATGAATGCTCCAGTTGTTCCAACTGTGGTATAACACTGCTATAGTTCTCGTAGACATTATTTATCGTGGTGGGTAAAATTCTTTGAATCCTTACCCATTATTTAGTGAGAAAATAAGAGAAGATAACAGCCAGAAACACTGGTTTGATTATCACTAGTACAAGCAATACGTTCAACATGTGAGGCCAAACCCTGATAAGTAGTTGTTGTTCTCCCAGAGGCCATTAAAAGGTTTTATTGCAGTGAGGTCTTTGTTTTCTTATGAGAACAGATTGCACACAGGGAAAATAACTGCAGAGTATCTGTGCTAAGGGAACGACAACTAAAATTTTGTGTCTATGGTGCCCCTCAGCTGGAGGTGAAGTCTGCCAGGGGAGGGTGGGAGGTAGTGCTGGTTTGCACACTGTGATAAGGAACAGGACTGGCTGCAAGGTATGTTAGATATGGTTGAATTATCTAGTTCTTCATCTTGAACTTAGGTCTTAAATCTCCACTGTCTGCTGTCAGGCCTCAATGATTTCAGTGATATTTAAAGAAAAAAAAAAATAGAATCAAAATACACAATGTGTCTCGGTAGAAAACATGAATTTTGTAATTAGCAGTCCATTATATGGCATGGTCTCAAAGTAGATTACTTTGAAGCACTGCAGAGTATTCAAGTTTCAGTTATTCAGCCTGTGTTTGGAGTTAAGGAAAAAGCACACTTCGTACAAAGATGGTGAACCTTTGCATTTCACCCCCCAGCACCTGCAACAAAAGACAGTGGAACTGCACAGACAGTCCCTGCAAGGGAACCTGCACTGTGTACGGCAATGGGCACTACATGAGCTTCGATGGGGAGAAGTTTGATTTCCTGGGAGACTGTGACTATATCCTAGCTCAGGTATCTCACTTTTTGTATTCTTATCCACGCGCTCTTCACAGCTTACACTGAAGGGTTCCATTTGAGAAATGATTTGATAAGATAAGGGAAAATGGTTTCAAACTAAAGGAGGGAAGATTTAGACTGGATTTGAGGAAGAAGTGTTTTATTAATAAGGACAGTGAGACGCTGGAACAGGTTGTCCAGAGAGGCGGTGGATGGAGACACCCAAGGTCAGGCTGGAGGGGCTCTGAACACCTGATCTAGTGTAGATGTCCCTGTTCATTGCAGGGTAGTTGAACCAGATGGCCTTTAAGGGTCCGTTCCAACTCAAATGATTCTGTGATTCTATAAAGGCTGCCTCATATAAAATAATGAACACAGGTGAGCTGAGCTTAACCCCCTGCTCTTGTACTCAGAGCAGATACATATCTTCCATACAAAACCAGAGCAATTAACCCTCAGAAATGACACAAGAGGGCACTGTGTGATCCTAAATGATTAACTCCTGGGCTGGGCTGCCCTTTCCTGGTGTAACTCCACCATCTGCAAAGGAGGGGATTGATGTAGCACTGAAAATTAATGTTTCTCTCAATCATTCAAGAGTGACAGTAGGAACAGCAGGTTGACAGAGCAACCTGATCTAGCTGTAGGTGTCCCTGTTCATTGCAGGGGCCTTTAAGGGTCCCTTCCAATTCAAACAATTCTTTGGTTCTATTTTTTTTTTTTTTTGATTTTTTAATTTTAATTTTTTTGGCATCAAAAGCATGTAAAGGTTAGCACATGGATCTCAATTCATGTTCAACAATTGCATGTAATAAGTTAGTGCTGAATGAGACTCTTTCTCATCTCCAAATCACAATTGTTTTTGCTAATATTGAGAAAAAAGTATTTAAAACGTATTGGCTGTGCAGGACTGGTGTTACGAGGGGCTCATTTTTTTACCTCAGCTTTTCTCTTTGAAATTCCTGGCCAAATAAGTATGAGCAGTTCAGCTGCTGCTACTTCTAAAATGCCTGGAGTTTTGGTGAACTCATGATAAAATAGCACAAGTCAGGTTGATGTATTTAGAGCTCTTGAAAATGTTTAAGACTGGAGTAATTACATGAAAAGATCTAATACAATGTTATCTTTATTTTTCTAAGGATTTTTGTCCCAATAACATGGATGCTGGCACCTTCCGAATTGTAATTCAGAACAATGCCTGTGGGAAGTCACTCTCCATCTGCTCCCTAAAGATCACATTGATTTTTGAGGTTTGTCTAGAATCATTTCTAACTGAGGAGCTGTAGTCTTGATTTTGCAGCAGTTAAATATACTTTCTACTTATATTCCAACTCCGTTGTTTCTGTAGAGTACCTATGTTAATCAAATAGCTGGAAAGCAAAGGCAGGCAAGCTGGGAAGAGTGTAGGTAGTTGGTGTTGCCAGGGCTGGATACTTCTGCAGGGAAGGGGGCAGGTGCAGGGGGTCAACAGCACTCTGCGTATGTATGTGTGTATGTGTGCATCAGTGATATTAGTGGTGCACAGGCGGAAAAAAAAAATTTAGAGGACCATGTTGTATATTTCTGTGCTATGGTTTGTGCACAGGGCAGATGTCAACCATGGAGGGAAGTTTCTTCCTTCCAGCTCAGCTTTAGCGTTTCCCCAGAGTGAACACAAAAGAACAAAGAAATTTATCCCAGAGTGGGGGGTGAGGGCAGGGTGAAACAAAGTGGCGTGACAAGGAGTGTTCTGGCATGCCCAATTACCCATGCATTCGGGAGCTGTTGTGCCAGCAAAATAGATTTCATCTAGAATGAGGACAATTTATGTGACTATGAAGTAAGACTTGTCATGCATGGGCAGATGTTTCCCATTGAACTCAGTGGGTCTTGTCTTTTGCTCATGTGTTCTGGGATAGGCCAAGGTGTAGTTGCAAGAACTACAGAAAAATGAGATGAAGGACAAAAGACGGAATACCAGATACTGTATACTATTTGGTTTCCTTCCATGCAATATATTTGTTCCTTGTAGAGCAGTGAAATCAGGCTTTTGGAAGGAAGAATTCAGGAGATAGCCACTGACCCAGGAGCTGAGAAGAATTATAAGGTGGATCTCAGAGGAGGTTATATTGTGATTGAAACAACTCAAGGGATGAGCTTCATGTGGGACCAGAAGACGACCGTTGTTGTTCATGTGACACCATCTTTCCAGGTAGGTGCAGAACAGACTGAGTTACAATTACAAACTCAAAGTCAGACACCCAGAACTGAAACCCCAGTTTGAAATTCAGGGCTTGGAGAAGTGTTCAGTCCCATGGACAAAAAGCAGCGAGTGGGATGTGCTTTGTGTTTTGTTTCATTGTCCAGTTGGTATGGAATGCTCCGAAATATTGGGAGCTAGAAGTAAAGCCAGATATTTTGAGTACTGGTGGGCTAAAAGAGTGATCTTGTCACTTCCAGTACAGCTTTTTCTAAAACATATTTTGATGGCTGTTTAGAAATTCGCAGTTATTTTTCCTTGGCTTGCTCTGTAGTTTATTTCTGTCAAAGAGTGGGCTACACTCAAAATAACCAAATCACTTACTGTGCCTACACAAATTACTCAGGGAAAAGTCTGTGGCCTTTGTGGGGACTTCGATGGCCGTTCAAGGAATGATTTCACAACCAGAGGGCAATCTGTGGAGATGAGCATCCAGGAGTTTGGAAACAGCTGGAAAATAACAAGCACTTGCTCCAATATCAACATGACAGACCTGTGTGCTGATCAGCCTTTCAAATCTGCCTTGGGACAGAAGCACTGCAGCATCATTAAGAGCAGTGTCTTTGAAGCCTGCCACAGTAAGGTAATCCTATTCTCCCATTATCAGTACTTTCACAACAGGCATTACTTGCTATTATGCAGCACATTTGTGCACAAATTGTTACTATTAAAGGCTATTACACAACATCCTTGAGAACAGGGTCTACCTCTCTCAAAACCTTTCCTTACTGCTGTGGCAGTTAAATCCTGCTGTTTGGCACTGGGGAAACAGTGGTGCCTGTTTTGAGTAAGCAAGGACAAAGAGGATAATAGTTGGCTACCAGACGTAAAAAGCTGGGTATCAGTTTGTAACATCTAGAGATAACAGCATAGGGCTGTTTTTATGAGTATCCTTGGGAAAGTTTATTCAAATTACCAAAAGAAAGAAGTTATTTTGTTTCTTTTAGACACATCAAATTAATTTAAACTGAAACAGAGCTGCTAATTCTTAATGAGAATGCCTACGCGAGGCTTCAGTGCGGTTTAATAAGTCACTTAAGGAGTGGACTTGGCCTAATTTCCTTGGTTAGCTCATGCTGACACAGGTTAAAACACAAGAAATGTGAAATTCAGTGAAAATAAAATTTCATTTTATACTCCATCCCTATCCATCAATTAGAAAGCACAGGCACTATATAGCTGTGCTAACCCAAAGCCAGGTAGTTTAATTCTGCAGAAATCATGCTTGGAAAGACACTTGATTGTAAACGCCAGTACACAAATAAGAAAGAGAAGATTTAAAGTCCATGTCTACCAGAGAGGTGAAAATAGAAAAGTACCTCTTGTAACATCCTAGCTCTGTCATGACAAGCCCAGACAGTCAGACAGTTCTGCTGAAGAAACTGCCAGGGATGGCAGAAATTCAGAGCCCTTTCATTAAAACATAGAGCAAGAGGTACAGCTGTGATAACAGATCTGTTGGTATTTTGATAGGTGAATCCAATACCATATTATGAATCTTGTGTTTCTGACTTCTGTGGCTGTGACAGTGTGGGAGACTGTGAGTGCTTTTGTACCTCGGTGGCTGCTTATGCAAGAAGCTGTAGCACAGCGGGTGTCTGTATCAACTGGAGAACGCCAGCCATCTGCCGTAAGTATTGCACTGGAAATGCACACAGGAAACAGATGTACCATGTGCTTGGGCACAGGGGGAAAAAGAAGAGCAGAATTCTGGTATCTCAACATGTTTGTGACTTAATAGGATCTTGTTTGCAAGAATTAGAAAATAAATCCTTCCCAGTGTCTGAGACTTGGAGGTTATTTTTGTTTGTTTGTTTGTTTGTTTTTCCTTCTGTCCCAGCTGTGTTCTGTGATTACTACAATCCACCTGACAAACATGAGTGGTTCTATAAACCCTGTGGAGCACCCTGTCTAAAGACCTGCAGGAACCCACAAGGAAAATGTGGAAACATACTGTACAGCTTAGAAGGTAATTCTTCCCTGACTTTGATGCAGTTTGTTGAAGATTTGTCTGATTTTAAATGCCTTAAGCAGCAAGACTGCTGTCTTACCTTGGAGGAATATCTCATTTGCCCTAGAAACTCACTGACCGTGCCTTGCCTGAGGCTAATTCTCTGTGCAGTAGTACCATTTGAAGCAGAATTTGCATGCTACTTTTAAACCGGGCAAAGATACAAGGTCACTGAATCTAAATTTGTGAAGAATAATCATCTGTTGACAGAGTTCATTAGAACTTTCAGAGGAGAGGGAAAAAGAGGACATGGAAAATGGGAAAATGAAGAACATTTATACTGGATCATATTCATACTGGGATAAAATCTGCATCTGATACAGGTGTTTATGTGATTGCCTTGAATCTACGTAAAGCAGACTAAAGATGTTTTGTTTACTTTAACTTTCCAGGCTGTTACCCGGAGTGTAGCCCTGACAAGCCGTATTTTGATGAGGAGAGGAGGGAGTGCGTCTCCCTCCCTGACTGCACTTCATGGTAGGTCAGTTGATGATAAGGGAGATACAGTAGCACTGGAGAGCTATGCACTGTATGGTTTACATTCACAGGAAATCATGGCAGCAACAATCGCTAAAACCTGAAGGAGCAGGCTTCTTTGTAGAAGTAGATACTGTCTGTAGACAGATATTATTGCACACACGTTTCCACATACTGATTCAAGTCAATAAAACAAGTCTTCTCTCCTCTTCTTTATCTTCAGTAATCCTGAAGAGAAGCTGTGTACTGAAGACTCCAAAGGTAACATTTGACCACCTTTCACTGATTGATAATGAGACTGGAACACCCAACATCACATGTTGATAAATCTTCTAGAGGTGTTGTTTTCTGTCCTCTAACTACGTAAGAAGCCTAGACAGCTTAAGAGCAGCCTTATGTGCCTCAGGGACATGCTTGCTCAAGAGTTCATTCCCATGTATAGCAGAAGCCACATCCTTGAAATGAAGGGTGACTCAGTTAACAACACTTCTTCAATTTTGCTGTTTTTTTTTACAGTAATACAGATACATCTCTTTGTGTTTCTTGAATACATATTCTCAGAAAATTGCAGCACTTCTTCTATACTTAAAGGAAGTTGTTTATTGCTGCATATTCCTCACTAGTGGTAATGGAAGCAGCACCAGGGTCTTAACAGTCATCAAAGCAGTAGTCCCAGCCATATTCCTTGCCAAGAGGGAATATCCCTGTGCTCTAGACTGGACAAGAACAGTGCCAGTTCTGATACTTTCACCAGCCAATAAGCTGACTCCAAGAAGAACCAGCAACAAAAAAATTCCAACTCATTTTAAAAAAATGAGATAGACTCTTAGTGCAGCTTCTCAAGTAGAAACCGATAATGTTTTTCAGACAGGTAGTTCATTTTTTGCATATATAAATGGTAAATCCAGAGTTTGATTTCCTTCTTGTTTATATTTATATTATGAGGCAGTGTTCTCTGGTACCATGCTATTTACTCTTTTATTGCCTCAGATTGCCTTTGTTGCTACAATGGGAAGACCTACCCATTAAATGAAACTATATACAGCCAGACCGAAGGGACGAAGTGTGGTAACGCTTTCTGTGGCCCTAATGGAATGATCATTGAAACATTCATCCCCTGCAGTACACTATCCGTGCCAGCACAAGGTACTATCAAATCTGTAACTTTGTGTAATTTTTAAAATGCTTATGGTCAATGTAAAAATAGCATAGAGAGTTTTAGCCATGTTTCAACATGGCTTTTCCAGTATCTTTGGGCGTTCCGCAACTGACACGCTGCTGTTGTTATTCTCAAAATTTCATAGTTCTAAACCTTGTTTTTCTCCTTCTCATCACCTATTATTTCACACTATTGTTCTTACTGTACTGTTTTCTACATTGGATTAAGTCAGTCTCAAATGACTCATTGGAACAAGAAAATAAAGCTACCTTGTGGTTTAATCTCTTCATAAAATAGAAATTGCAGGGCAAAGGGGACAGAATAAACAGAAAATAGAAGGAAAAAGATCAAAAGAAAAGATGAAGCTGTGCCATTATAGCAAAAAAAAAAAAAATAAAACCCACAAAAAAAACAGTGATTAAAAAAAATATCCTTTGGTAGCAAATTGTACAAAATAAGGCAATCAAAACTAACAGATAGCTGCTCTATTCAAGTGAGTGGATGAACTGAAGACTTGATGGTAAGCTTATTTGTTTCCTGTTTACTACATTTGGTAACGCCTGGAATAAGACATATAATGCCATAATAGCTAGGAAAGGAAAGGCTATTTAAAGCAGAGTACAGAGTGGCCTCATTAAATATCTAAATGACCATCTGTATTTAAATCAATAGATTCTTCACAACTAGCCTTTACAGAACAAAATGGTGTGCCACTGGAAGGCACTCCAAAGTCAGATGAAGTCCTATGGGATTAGAAAGTCAAGAAGACCTTAGTTGGGAATAAAACAAGAGACAGTGGAAGGGAGGCTTACTCTCTTCTGTATAAAAATACCTGATGCACACACCTGGAGGAGTATGTGCATTGCCCTAGTAGCATACAGCGTGTGTGTATGGGGGCTATTAAAATATAGGGAATGTTTTTGGTGTGAACCTTCACAGAATGTAGTGAAGATGTAATAATGACTTTGATCCTCTTCTTGTAAATGTAGAGAATGTGATAGATGTCATCGAGCTTGAATACAGAGTAGCAGAGGCTTTGGATATTAATTGGTTTAATTTCCTGCAGAACAACTTATGCAACCTGTAACATCCGCACCACTGTTATCAACAGAAGCCACTCCCTGTTTCTGCACTGACAATGGACAATTGATACAAATGGGTGAGAAACCAAGCAATTTACTTTTTCTGCACCACTGATGTGGGAAGATGTACTGTTAGATAAATGTGCCCCAGCAAGTGATGATTCAGACTGCTGCAACTACACATTACCAGAAGTTGTTACACCTATGAACTGTAACTAACACCTCCAAAACTGCTTTTCACCTGCATCCTGTAACATAGGCCTGGTTTGGATACCCCTGGTGTAAGAAAGCTTATATTAGATGTTAACTTCAGTGTACTCCAGCACAACTCCTGAATCCCATAACCTGAACACAGGTTTGTAGTCCACATTCTTGTTCCAAAGTTACAGGAGAGAAGGCTCCTTTTCATCTCCTAGTAACTCCTGAACATGTATATCACGGTCTTTTTGAAGACCAGATGCACTCAGTGATACGCTCAATATTCTCTCCTTTTGGACTCATATATTCAATTCCCACCAGTGTACTTACTGATGAGCTGAAGAAATGCAGGTTTGCCACCTGTGGCTCTCCCTGAGCCTCTTCCATTTGGATGAATTGAGACCTGATTCAGTCATTAGTTTCAAGGATCAGCAGGCAGATACACTGAACATGGCCATCAGGTCCTGGCAGACCCAGTTACTTCCATGCAGGACTGAGTACGTGTCTGATCTTGATGCATAGACCTTGAGAGTTCACAGCAAACATTTACCAGTTTCAGGGGCAATTCAGTGCTAACTGTTTGGTTTTGGCCTTACAGGAGAAAATGTTTCTCTGCCAATGAATATATCAGGTCATTGTGCTTACTCCATTTGCAATGCATCATGCCAGATTGAATTAATCTGGGCAGAGTGTAAAGTTGTTCAAACTGAGGCCCTTGAGACCTGTGAACCAAACTCTGAAGCCTGTCCACCAACAGCTGCTCCCAATGCAACAAGCCTAGTTCCTGCTACTGCGCTGGCTCCTATGAGCGATTGTCTTGGGCTCATTCCTCCCAGAAAGGTGAGAGACTTGAAAGAAGATACGGTTCTTTAGCTAGAGCATTGTAGGCAGGCAAAGTTACCTGAGCTGGAAAACAGCTAGGAAACCACATCTAGCCATGTCACACCTGCAGAAGGAGTCAAGACATTACTCCTGAAACAGGCACAAAATGTTGTAGAACAGAAGAAGATATCAAAGCTGCATTGGTTGCTATATACTTCATGTTTTCTGGCTTGCAGGGAGTAGATAGTAAATAATGCCATACCGGATAGGGATCTGAGTGGAGTGTGGTTGGTGCATGCGATCATTACATTACTTTGCTATGTTCCTCTCCATCTCTTTTTCAATCTGTCAATAGTTTAATGAATCATGGGACTTTGGAAACTGCCAGATTGCCACTTGCCTGGGAGAAGAAAATAATATTAAGCTGTCCAGCATCACTTGCCCTCCTCAGCAGCTGAAACTCTGTGTCAATGGTTTCCCATTCATGAAACACCATGATGAAACTGGTTGCTGTGAAGTCTTTGAGTGCCAATGTAAGTACTGTGGCAAGTGAATTTGTGAATTTTTTGTTAATACCTAAAATATTAGGTATTAAGAGCAGATAAAAATGTGCTTGCTAAGCTAGCTTTTCTTCACCAAACTAGTCTTTTCAGATCTCACTGAAAAAGATGAAAAGAATTAAAACCAGCTTGAAGCTGAGAAACTAAACTTGAAGTGTGTCTTCCAGGTATTTGCAGTGGGTGGGGAAATGAGCATTATGTGACTTTCGATGGAACCTATTATCACTTCAAAGAAAACTGCACATATGTCCTTGTGGAGTTAATTCAGCCCAGCTCTGAAAAGTTCTGGATTCACATAGACAACTACTACTGTGGTGCCGCCGATGGAGCGATTTGTTCAATGTCCCTACTCATTTTTCACTCCAATTCTCTTGTTATTCTGACACAAGCGAAGGAACATGGAAAAGGAACAAACTTGGTAAAGTATTTTGTTAAAATGAGCTCTCATTACTTTGCTGTAGTTACATTACTGCCAAATGCCTTGCCATGTCAAAGGATGAAGCTTGAGAAAAATAGAACTGTAGGAAATGCAGTTACATTGCTTCCTTGATCTTTCTTTTTTCTCTGTGTCAGCAAAACTTTGTATATTCCAAAAGCTTGAAATCATCACACAATTTATTGTGTTTTTCTTCCTGACATAAGTATTCAGGTGTATATTACAACATATTAACAAGGAATAATCAAGAACTGCCTAAATGACTGCCTTTTTCAAATTTCATTTTGCGCATCTGAGAGCTGAGAAGTATCTCTTCTAAGTTACATGAACTGTATATGTTGCTGAACAGAAGAATGTCCATAGAGACCTCTTGTTTCTCTTCTTTTTAGGTTTTGTTTAATGATAAGAAAGTTGTTCCAGACATTTCTAAGAATGGCATCAGGATAACCAGCTCTGGCCTTTACATTATAGTTGAAATACCTGAGTTAGAAGTTTATGTCTCTTACAGTCGACTTGCATTTTACATAAAACTCCCTTTTGGAAAGTATTATAACAATACCATGGGACTGTGTGGTGAGTGTGCACATCAGCTGACAGTAAAGAATGCAGTAAATTTTTCTCCTTCTTTCTCTTGTCCTCTTCTAAACATCTCCAAATTCTTGCAACTCCAATGATTGCTGTGTTATACAAATCTTAACAAATTTATCTCTTATTGATGGAAAGACACTCTCAGAAGACAATGTTTTGAGCCACTTCCTTCCACTCTGTACATTTCCTGGAGACATGCTCTTTCTAAGATCTTACTTTTGATCATACCTACTCATTATGGAGGGTCTTGAGCTAGTCAGAGCCATCTCAGTTGCTTTAGCCATCCAGAGGAATGCACTAGGCAACACCTTAGCTCTGGTTTTCATGGCAAACTATTTCCTCTAGTCTTGTCCTACAAAGCTCTTGGGAGCCCACTCAGGACCCTGTGTGCCATTACTTTCTCACAAGAACTTTCTACTAGGTATTGCTGTTTTATGTAAAAACAGCTTTATCAGCATCAGACAGCCCTGAATTGTCACTTTGCTTATATTTTGCAACCAGGTACATGCACCAACCAGAAGTCTGATGATGCTAGGAAGAGGAATGGTGAGGTCACTGACTCCTTCAAAGAGATGGCATTGGATTGGAAAGCCCCGGTTTCTACCAACAGATACTGTAATCCAGGCATCTCAGAACCAGTTAAGATTGAAAATTATCAGCACTGTGAGCCTTCTGAGCTGTGTAAAATCATCTGGTAAGATAACTTATAAGGAGGCCAGATAATAAGTCCACAAGATAATTTTGTGCTTAACCATATGACTTGGGTGAGTTGCTTACAGGACACAATGAAAATGTGAGTTCTAGCATACCTTGCAAAACTGAGCAGTGAACTGATGTGCAAATGTTCCCAAGTTTGGCAGGTGTTTCTCAGCTGTAGCAGCATCAGACCTCCCTTAACTGTGTGTGCCGCTTGGCACTCCCTCTGCCTGTGGTTTCTGGATAAGTTTAGCAGAAACTGGCTATCACTCAGCATCTATCTGAACGCTCTGGATGAAAAGGAATACAGTCAGAATATAGCAGGCAAATGTGTATGTCTGTTTTTTAAATAATGTTTTTTAAAATAGGATTGCCAACCATGTTGATGTTACAATGTCAGTGTATAGAATTATGGTCATGAGCTGCTCAGAAGACTCTTCTTTGTACATGTCATTCCAATGTAAAATTGCTTTGTTTCAAAGCATTGTAAAGAATGGGAGGTAAAGCTCATTCTTAATTAAACTACAGAATCTTTAAGGTTAGAAAAGATCTCTAAGATCATCCGGTCCAACCATCCACCTACCACCAATATTGCTCACTGAGCCACGTTCCTCAGTGCCACATCTGCACAGTTCTTGAACTCCCCCAGGGATGATGACTCGACCACCTCCCCGGGCATCCCGTGCCAGTGCCCCACCACTCATGTGGGTGTATTGCCAATCACAGCAGCACTTTGTATTTTTGCCTTGATGCTTTCTCTGGGTGGGATTCAGTTCAGCTGTGAGTTGAATTCTAACCTAGGTAGCCCAAGGAAGTAAAATGCTATATCTGTTTCCTTGTTTTCTTCCTTTATAAAGGAACCTGACTGAGTGCCACCGTGTGGTCCCCCCGCAGCCCTACTATGAGGCATGCGTAGCCAGCAGGTGCTCGCAGCAGCACCCCAGCACTGAGTGCCAGAGCATGCAGACATACGCAGCCTTGTGTGGGCTCCACGGGATCTGTGTGGACTGGAGGGGGCAGACGAATGGGCAGTGCGGTAAGCCTGGCAAAGACCTGCTGCAGAAGTGGCTTTGATCGGCTCTTTCCTAACGTACACAACCATTTCTATTCCTCTGCATCAGTATTTCCTTAGCTGCTCAGGATCTGAGAAAAATGGGAACAAATTAAGGAGGAAAAAAAAAAAGTTGCAGTCTAGAAATGGTGCAAAACAAGTGGGAAGCAGGTCCATGGGCTCTCCTGAGAAGCTCGCGGAGGAGTGGGCTGGGACATTTCTCATTTTTCTCCTCTTCGTGTTAGCTACAACTTTATCACTAGATGGCATTGCACAGCTTCTCTTCTCACTGCTTGCTCAGGGGCCTTTGATTCCTGTTAAGCACCACTGGTACTGCTGCAAGCACTTGTGGCATGTATGAAGCTCCTCTTGGTGAAGGTGCAGGGACCCCTTGCTGGGCAGGAGCTTGGGCTGTGTTGGCTGCTTGTCCATCATGCATTGAAGGGTATGAGTGGTCCTGGGCTTTCTAACTCCTGTGTTGTGATGCTCTACAGAGGCCACCTGTGCTCGGGATCAGGTCTACAAGCCATGTGGGGAAGCAAAAAGAAACACTTGCTTCAGCAGGTGAGTCATTTCCTATGGCAAAGGTCCATAACTTGAGAAGTGCCAAGGAAGGCTCAAAGATAACATTCCCCTGGGTTTTAGGTGTCTGCTTGTCCCTGAGCACATTTCTGCCTCTCATTCATTTCTGTTTGTATCCTAATTGTACAGAGAAGTCATTGTGGACACCCTCCTCTCCCGAAACAACACACCAGTGTTTGTTGAGGGATGTTACTGCCCTGATGGGAATATTCTGCTGAATGAGCATGATGGCATCTGTGTTTCTGTCTGTGGTAAGAAATAATGTAAAAATGAGGTGAGGTGGGATGATAAGACCCTATGTAGCAGTGCACATAAGGGAGATGTTCTGGCTACAGAGGAAATGAGGGAGGCCTTCATACAGGCCCTTTCTGGGTAGGCTGGAAATGCTTCTGATTGTCCGTTTCCTCCTACTTTTACACATAAAGTGAAACTTCTGCGAGATCAAAGATAGGGATATTTAAGATGTTCTGGCTACATAACCTGTGAATTTGCACACTTAATCTTTCTCTTTGTGTCCATTTCTCAGATTTCAAGAGCCTCCTATTCCTGTCCTGCTGCTTCTGTTGTTTTCCCCAGTTCAGTTATCACTAATGGAATCTAATTTGTTTTGTAGGTTGCACTGCACAAGATGGATCAGTGAAAAAGGTAAGGAAAAGGAAAATGCTAACTTTAACTTTATCCAAGCTGGGTGCTGTGACTTACTGTAAAATTAACTGCATGAGTTTCTTCTTTTAATTCTAAGCTTAAATGCCAGTGAACTGTGATGACAGTGGGGAAGAAAACAGCAGATTTTGTTAACTCTAGAACTTTATTAATTACTAGAGATATAGAAACAGAATTAGCAGTTTGTGGGATTCGCTTTTCTGGTAGAAGTACCACATCTCCCTTCTGGTAACACGTAAACCTACAAAGGAAAGTGGCAGAGAGCATTTTTTCTTCTCTTTCTCTGGAATTTGAACTCCAGTTTTCCTACATGTTGAATAGGGCAATCCAGACCTGTGCATCATAGCGGGCAGGCATCCATGAATCCAATGCTTCTAGTTTTTGTCTTCTAATGACTATCTCTGTTTTCACAGCCTAGAGAGGCTTGGGAGCATGACTGTCAATACTGTACTTGTGATGAAGAGACCTTGAATATCTCTTGCTTTCCCCGCCCTTGTGCTAAATCCCCACCTATCAACTGCACTAAAGAGGGCTTCGTACGCAAAATAAAACCACGTCTGGATGATCCATGCTGCACAGAGACAGTCTGTGGTACGTCAATGATTCACATGCCATCATGTCATCAAGTAGCATCATTTGTCTCATGGTGACCCAACAGCTAGCAGACTTAAATAAGCACAGTGGAGTACTCATTTATTCTTGCTCTCAAAAGAGACCTCCTCTAGTTCAGCTTGTACTCTAAACTAGTACTATGACCTACTAGATATCTCTTCCTCATAGTCTACTCAGGCCCTGGACATTTATTCCTAACATCCATAGCAGGCTGCAGGACAAGGGATCCTGGTAGTATTGGGATGTTTTCCTCTTCCTCATTCCTTCATACTCCCAAACAAAGATCCATTGGGCTCCTTCGGATGTCCTGTGGGCACTGCTCAGAGCAGGGTGTTCTGCTTTGCATCTCCCTACTTTTACGCCTCCGACCCTCAACCGCTACCTCTTCATTTTTTCCACTCGAAGTCATTTGCTTTTAACCCAACACTTTTTTCTGTCATTTCCCTTTTTCTCTGAAACGAATGTATATTTTGTTAGAGATGACATCCAGTGGGGGAACAGGAGAAACATGGGCTAGAACTATATGCTGACAAAAGAGCTTTACAGCAGTTCAAGCTTCAAGAAACTTAACCAGAACAAATCCCAACCTCGAAAGATGTTTGGTTTGAGAATCATCCATTTTGTGGATGTTCAAGCTTTAGGCTGAGAGTAAAACTACTGGACAGGATGATCTGGCTTACTTTATCTCCATTTGTCCATTGCAGAATGTGATATAAAAACCTGCATTATCAACAAAACAGCATGCGACTTAGGTTTCCAGCCAGTGGTAGCTATATCTGAGGATGGTTGTTGTCCTATCTTCTCCTGTAGTAAGTACCATGTTTCCCTAAGATGCTCTTTTGAAATTTTTCACTGAGAGGGCGATGAGGCCCAGGCACAGGCTGCTCAGAGAAGCTGTGGATGCCCCATCCCTGGAGGCACTCAGGGCCAGGCTGGATGGGGCCCTGGGCAGCCTGATCTGGTGACTGGCAGCCCTGCCCACAGCAGGGGGTTGGAACTGGGTGATCTTTGAGGTCTCTTCCAACCCAAGCCATTCTAGTATTCTATGATTCTGTGTTTTTTAATTCCTTGAACTATTTCAGTTTTTCTAAATCAGTCAAACTCACACAGAGTAGCCTCTCCCCTTCCCTCCCTGGTACATTTGTGGAGCAGGAGTAAGTGCTCTAAGTTCTCCATAGATAATATTCAGTGAAATATCAGTATGTGATTGATCAAATACAGAATTTGTATTACAGTGAACCTACCCAGAAGTTCTGCTGCCAAATCTTGTTTCTGGAATTGCATACCTCACCCAGCTTGCATTTACATAGTAACTAGCAAGGTGGCTAGCAATAAAGAAAAGCTCAACTAATTTCAAGTATGGGTAAAACTATATGAAGTAAATTAGTTTTGCCATATGGACAATACCAGGGTATAGAATTACCACAAATTTCATGCATAACATTTGAGCAGATGTTTCATGTGGGCTTCAGAATGACAGTTAGCAGCGTGTACTGGCTATACTTTTCCTTCCATTGTGCAGGCTATGGAGGCTTAGCAAATAAACTCAGTTCTACTCTCTGCCTTCTCTAAAACACCAAGAATTCAGAGCTGAGCACTGTAACTGGTTATATCATTCCTAGCACATTCTTTTCATTTTCTTTTTCTTACAGTACCAAAAGGTGTATGTGTTTCTGAAGGAGTTGAATTTAAGGTAGGTCTTCTTCCAGACACTTCTTTCCACTGATTGATGTAGCCTGAATCAGAATTTTATGAACTTGTCATTGTCAACAATCACATAAGCAACAAGATTGAAGCAGCCTATAATTTTTCCTTGCCAGTAACCTTATGTGTTACTGGAAATACTCGTGAATGGGTAATCCTAGAGACAGTAGGTTCTTCAGTAAATGAGATAGTTAGAGATCTTTAGGTTTTAGAGTGTAGAAGTCAGAACTGTGATGGAACACAAATTTAAAAGCTCATTAGATGCTGTAAGATTAATAACTAGATCAAGCTGAGGAAAAAATGAAGTATGGAGTTTATGAGATAACGTAACTCACACAATACGTTCAGTGCACTTGGGTATGTCAACCTCATGCAAAATTTGTGATACCAACAGCGTCAGTTCACAGTTAAAGACGTGAGACATTCTTTCCAGGAAGTTCTGCCAAAAATAAATACTGAGAATTATCATTAATTTTCAATAGTCCAGGGGACGTGTTTCTTCACACCTACCAATTTCTTGCCATTGACTGTTTTCTCTCTGATTTCCTTTATCTCTTCAGCCTGGGGCAGTGGTGCCAAAAAGCTCTTGTGAAGACTGTGTGTGCACAGATGAGCAGGATGCTGTGACAGGAACCAACCGCATCCAATGCGTCCCAGTGAAATGCCAAACCACCTGCCAGCAGGTCAGTGCTGCACACAGCCCCCACCATCAACAATGGCTGTTGAGAGAGTGTACTGTAAAGCTGGGGCAGTACAAGTGCTGTCTTGCTGAAGGATAGCAGGGTATAATCTTCTGTTCAATTTTTGTACAGTCCTGTTAACAGTGCTGGCCATTTTTGCTCTAGCAAACTGAAGAAATTACCCTTGGAGGGATGCCCTGAAGATGAATGGCTGCAAAGCTACTAAGGAGAAGTCTTACTGCTGAAAGATGATGTTTATGCCATTTTGTTGGTGCTGTTTTTGGCTCAAAAATTAAGATCACTGAGAAACCGCGGAGCTGTTTGTGTGTTTCCAGACACTACTCAGTACTCATGAGTCGAGAGTCTGAACAAAAACCGCTCAATCTATTTCTGAACATAAGCAAAGAACGGTTCCTTCTTTCTCAACCACATAAGGCTAGTCTCCCTACCTATCCTAAAAACTGGATAAAACCATTATCCTTTGTCTTGAAGCCAGCCACACCCATGAAAAGACTGATGGATACCTAAAGCACAGGGAAGGAGATAACTAGTGCGTGATTTTCATGTGTTTGACAGTGACAACTGTGGTGAATAATCATATAATATCAAGCACCGGTGGTAGACTTTGCAAATAATCTTATGATGAATTAATTTATTTGTTCTAACTTGTGTGTTAGCAAAAAGAGGAGTAGCTGAAAACAAGGTCTACATGGTAAGTGAAGTGCTCGAGAGGTCACTATTGAAACCTGGAAAGAAACTGCCAGCTTTAGTTGTCAGGCTTAAAGTGGTTCCAACAGCTTTCTAAAGGAAAACAGAGGTGGGCTCATTTCCCCTGCTATCTCCAGTGTGACTTTGATCCAAAGGTGTTTCATGAACAAGGTAACACAACTAAATGGTGACCTTATTCCCACAGGGTTTCCGCTACGTGGAAAAGGAGGGTCAGTGCTGCAGCCAGTGTCAGCAAGTGGCTTGTGTGGCAAACTTCCCATTTGGCAGTGTGACCATCGAGGTGAGTGCTCCCTGACTTTGCATGCTGAACTGAATTGACTTCAGTGCTTTTAGAAGTAGTGTCATACATTTTGAGGCTGGGAAGACCTTTCAGAGATTAGAAAATATCTGCATTTCCAAAGTAAATGTCAAAGTTTATATGGCTGCTCTCTTGGCTGTGCGCATCTTGCAGGCGCTGCTCTTTTGAAAATAATTTATCTCTGTCAGGAAAGGAGATCATGTCACTCCCTCTTCCTGGCATGCAGCAGAGAGAAGGAATTTGTAGGGGGTGGTGACATTGTGTAATACTGCTTTTGCAGAGATAAGTGAGCTGACTTCACATTATATTGCTCCAGTACTGAAAACAGAGTCATTATCTTGCCCTGAAGATACAGGGCTAAATAGTTTGAGCAAGCCATGTAACTGTACTAACAGTTGTTACAAATTTGCTGGGGCAGAAATTGGAAGTGTCAAAGCTGCTGTACTGTATGTAGTGCACCTCAGTAACACCCAGGTAATACACTAGGTCTTCTCAGCTTAGTGTTGCGTAGATGTGAGCTGAGCCTCAGGCTGGCTGTTTGCTTTTATTATCTCCTGCTATTGCTGTGAACAGTTAATGACGCTGTCTCACCCAGTGGCTATTGTCTTATGTGATATTTCTCCTCTGGTAGCTCTTGAGCTCTGCATCTCTTTTGTTTCATCCTTTCTTTCCTTGAAAATTTACATTGCAATTGGCTTCTCTTGTGCCAACGTAGAATTTTTTATGCTTCCGCTTAAAAGGTGGTTACTATGAGGAGGTTTTGCTTTTATCCATTAACCTTTATTTTAAAGTTTATTTTCTCTCTCAAATTATTTGCTTTTCTTTCATCTATTAAAAAACAGCTGAAATCCTGTAGAATTACTTTTATTTTGTTTATATTTCATTCCACCTATATTACCAGATACACATCGTGGTATCTCTTAGCATTTCTGTTCATACCTCTATATTTATTCTGCTGCCAGCTTGTGCTTCTTTCCATGTAGGTGACCAAAAAAGGGATTTTGTGGAGGCTGGCAGTTGAGTGAGCTTGGTAGATGTGAAATCAATGTCTCAGCACTATCAGATTGATTTGAACATCCTAGCCCTTCTGCCTGGGGCTGTATTACTATTGCATTATTCTGTTTGTATTGTCATACTGTGTTGTGATTTATTTATTCTTCCTGTTGTTTTTCAGGTTGGAAAGAGTTATAAAGCATCATACGATAACTGTACTCAGTACACATGCACTGAATCTGGGGGCCAGTTCTCCTTGACTAGTACAGTAAAGGTCTGCCTACCATTTGAGGAGTCAAACTGTGTCCCAGTAAGTATTTTAGAATTAGAAAAAAGCGTCCTGAAATGAGCCATGTCATTGCTCTGGGAGATTTCTTTACTCTTCTGAATGGGTCACTTCACTTTTTCTTGACCTTTCCGAGTCGATCATCCTATCTGAAGGAAATGTGCTTTTTTCAACTCTGAATGGACTGTCCCAGGAAGCTTAACAAAAGTATCTGTGAGCCGTGCACACGCTTCTTGTGAAGTAAAGCACTAGAACTTGAAAGAGGAGAGTCGTGGGGCAATGACAAAGCAGGATTTTTCATCAGCTAGGAAACACCAGAGTTTACAAAATGAAAGTGAACAAATGATAACTTACCATGGAGCCTTGGGGGAACACTGTCTTCTGCTGTGTGTTGCATTGCTAAGCAAAGAAATAGTAGATGAATGAGTAACAGGGATCATTCGTGATGTGGCCTTTGTGTCAGTCAGGCTGTTCCATTTCAGGGGCAGGTGTCATTCTTTGGCTTCAAATTTGCCTCTTTTGTGCTGGCTTCAACAGAACCTAGGTAAGGTCAGGCACGTGTTATGGAACATCCCATGTGGCTTGTGAGTAGATTTAAAGAAAAGTTTCTCCCTGATGGATTTTTTTTTTAAAGCTGTTCTGCATAAAACTGGTACACAATACACAAATGGGTCTGATGAGGAGTTGGTTTGTTGGTTACAGATGAGGGCATGTTTTTGAACTCCCCTTGTTTCTACGAGCTGCTTAACCGTATGTGCAAGCTAGACTTGAGTATCTGAACTTCTCTGGTTTGCTTTCAATACAGGGGACTGTTGATGTGACTTCAGATGGCTGTTGTAAGACATGTGAGTGTGTTAAATCACTGATTCCCTACTCAAATATGGCTAGGTTCTCCACTGCTTGTAGCCCTTCTGCATGCATCGAGAGCTTTGCACTTTCCATAGAATGGAAGACTGTTCATTTATCAGCAGAGCTCTTTTGTATCTGATAGTTGAGGCTCAAAGCGTACTTTGCTCTTGCAATGAGGACACCATAGCATCCACCCTAAAACTAGAGGTTGCCATAGAATCATAAATGTTAACAAGCACCATTTATAGCAATTATAATACAAACTAACTAGCTAACAGAACACTTCATGTCTCCTTGTCTTCGTTCAGCAGCACCTTACATCAACTTCATCCTAAGTCTTTATTTGAGCCAGTCCCCAGAGAAGTGTCGAGACAAATGGGGAATTGCTTTGCTGAATTGGTGCCTCTCTGCATTCTCTTTGTTTTTTCTTGTGTTGTTCTTTGTTTTTGTGTTGCCTGTTTTGTTTTGTTATGTTTTGCGTTGAAACTACAAGAGCTTTTAGTAGAACAATCTGCCCTTGGCTTCCCAGCAGATGTCTTTCCAAATTTCTTTTACTCCACCGTCTGAAGAAGTCTAACAGCAATGTTCTCCCCCACAGGTATCGACCTGCCACATAAATGCAAACGCAGCATGAAAGAGCAGTACATTGTTCACAAGCACTGTAAGTCTGCTGCTCCGGTCCCAGTGCCCTTCTGCGAAGGGACGTGCAGTACCTATTCTGTGTAAGTAGGAAACCTTCTTCTGTGTCTGGTCTTCCTGGCTTCTTGTTTAAAGAAGTTTCCTGGTTGGGAAACTGGGTGTGCAGAGCAGCAGCTGTTAGCAACGTGACAAAATGTCCTTGGTGCGATAGGAGTGCCTTATCTTAGTCACGAAAATAGGCCCTACTGAAAAGGGACCATTTAATTTATTAATTTCCTGTCCTTACTCATTTTTTTCATGGCTCTGGGAGTTTGATGGAGTTTTTTCCTGTTCTTTGGTCTCTTCTGCATGAATTGTTCATTTCTGTGTTGCCACAATGGGCTTAAATCCTGAATCCCTCAAGTTTTTGGTGTTTTCCTCACTGATTTCAGAGGATCTGGCCCTGCATGGCTAGTAGCGTCCTGGGGAAAGCTTGTTATGAATAAGCAGGAAAACAGTAAATTTTGTTCCTTTGCTCATTAGAAGTACTTCTGTTCAGAGTGGTAAATATGGACTGCTGGTTTAGGAAGAAAGCAACTGGTAGACTGATGTGCGAATCTCATTTCTATAGGTATTCCTTTGAGAACAATGAAATGGAACATAAATGCATTTGCTGCCATGAAAAAAAGAGTCACGTAGAGAAGGTGGAACTGGTTTGCTCTGAGCATAAGACACTCAAATTCTCATATGTGCACGTGGATGAATGCGGATGTGTGGAAACCAAATGTCCAATGAGGAGAACATGAGCATAAACTAAAGGAGACATTTCAGCTCCTGTTTCACGCTTCTCTAGCAAGTGGGTAGTTTAGAAAACAGCTGTGAGTAACCTTCAAGTGACCGTACTTCTCTCCTGTGCCTTTCCTTTCTGGTATTATATGCAGTTATGGAAATTAGCTGAAGATTTTGTTCTAAATGTTTGTAGAATAAACTGCATTTCAAAGAGAACTCGTTCTCTTGTTTCAGTGATGCTGCTAAAGGGGCAAGGTGGCTAATGGCTTTAATCCCAGAGTGGTGTATAAACCAAGGTTATCACAAGGCACCCAGAGAAAGCTCACGCTTTTCAAAAGTCCTGCCTGAAGAAAGTGGACATTACAAAATGATAATGAGATGCTTCAACTGATTTCCCTCAGAAGGGAAACAGCAATCAGTTCCACAGGGGTGGTTCAGTTGGAGATGCACGTCTCAGCACAGGGCCACATTGGTGATCCACTCCCCAGTGGTCCTGGGCCTACTTTGGCATCAAAACCAAGGTCATTGGAGGAAAGCAAGGTGCCTTTTAACTTCTGCACAGCAAGAACTACATCAGGAGTGTAAAAACATGCTTTAAGTGTACACAACGATATTAATATATTCACATCCTCTCACTGTTTTTTCATTATTAGCCAACATGAAACTTCAAGCTGTGTGTCTGGTATGAGAGGCTGATGTTCTGATCCACTGCTCCTTGCACGACTATGATTTGTTATAAGCAGTTTACTCCCAGATAGCATGTTCCATGAGACAGGGTGTTTGTGACAGTATTTTGTCTGGACAGGGGTCACAATAGCTCAGCAATACCTTCAGAGCATGCAGGTAAGGCGGATGTTTTTGCTGCTTGAGCAATTTGGGCTTTTTGTGACCTGAAAGAGGACTAAGGACTGGGATTTAAGAATACACTGACCTACAACCTGCTGAGCAGGGAGCTGTTTTGGAGGGCATAGCACAGCAGCTGACACAGCAGCTAACAAAAGTGCACCAACTTTTAGTTTTCCATTTTAAAATACTGCAGCTACTGAGCTCCAAGTAATCTCTTATTTAATTCTTTTTCATAATAAATTGTTGTAGTTGATGTCAAGTATGCTGTCTCATTATGGTATAACCAGTCTTAAAACTGCTGGAATCCTTGACTTAGAATAGGTATAGGAATTGAATATAATTTTTTCTTCATCCCTAAGTGATAGGTCCATGCTTATTTGATGGTCACAGTGATGCAACAGAGCAGCCCACATTATATTTCTGTGGGATTCAGCACAGCTGGTTTTAAGTAACTAGTTCTCCATCCTCTTTCTGGAATGATTTGCCTCCTGAGAATGGTGTGTTAGAAGCCTTAGGAAAGGCACCAATTTTGCAGCACTGGGTATTTTAAGAGCCACTGTAGTCAGACGAGACAGCTATTTCATCCTTTGTCTTTCTTTCTTTAAAAACAGTAAAAAAGAGGCTGGGTGTTCCTAACAGTAGCAGTGGGAACAGTTGATTGCAATGGGAATAACACAGTCCAGGCATCTTTGGTAAACATCCAAAAAATAAAAAAAATTAAAAAAAATCAGCAAGATGTTTGTACCAGTAACAAATTGCAGCTAAAGCTTCCATTCCCAACTTCTGTTGTAGTCAATGGACCAGTTTGCATATAAATGATAGAAATCCTCAAATAATTCAGATAAACATCAGCACAATGCAACTCCCTTGGAAGGCATGTGTTGCACTTGGTTGTAAGTGAGGCTCATGTATAAATTGCACATTAGCCTGTATAATGTTCTTACTGATACAAATCAAGCACAGGCCTGCTTTTGCAATGCAAAGAACAGCAGCAAGGAAGAAGAACATTCCTTCCTTTCCTCCTTCCCTTTCCCTGAGGGGGAAGAAATCATTCTTGAGTGTTTTGGTCATCAGAAGACTAAACAGACTTGTAAGTATTCAGGTACCAACTCATTTAAGCCCTGGAAGTCAATCATTCTCAATAGGACTGCTCAGCTAGAATGCTAGTGGAAACCCTTTCCATTTCTGCTTTATCTTCAGATGGGAGAAGGGCATAAAACACAAATTAATCTTATCAGGTACACTTAGAAGTCCGTTCTCCTGTGTGTTTTCCTGGTGCTGAGACTTTATCCAGAAACTGAGAATGCCACTGTTTTCCCGTTCTTTTTTTTTTTTTTTTTTTTTTTTTGACCTGCATTTTGCTTTTTAGGCAAGTGAAATTATTTTAGCTTAGAGCTGGAACAGTTTATTGCCATCTGCAGTGTGCTTTCAGAGGAACATGTGAAACCCTTCTCCCTTCACACTGTCCCTGGTACTTCACTTACTCACCCAGTCTGGCATCTATCTGGCCTGTGCTGTACTGTCTACAGCTTCAGTGGCCAGACAGTGAAGTGAACTCTTTGATCCCCTGTTTGCAGCTACAGAGTTCTAGCTGGATAAGACGTAGGCAGCAAGGTGTAGTCACTTTAACGAAAACTTTCAGGTTCCTCAGACAGTCAGTGGGTCAAACACCTTCCGTCACCCCACATGCACGAAGACATAGAACAAAAATCACCCTGAAAGCCTCGCTCAGCCTGTGGGGTATGACTAGAGTTGACCAAGATATGACTACAGCCAGCTCTCTCAGGAAAAAACTGTGCAGTTGTTTCTCATATGTGCATGCTCAACTGCTCATCTGTAGCCTCAGAGAACCTCTTCCAGCTTGCGACCAGTTTGCAAGTCAAACATTTCCCCAGCATAATGCAAGAAAAATCAATGGCATTGCTCCAAGTACTGTTTCTTCCATTCTATGTGGATTCTTTGCATTGGCATCCACTTTACTAGGGTAGTCCCAGCAGAACCACCCTTCGGATGAGCCAGTCAAGCCAGGGCTCAACTGGTTTTAGCTTGTAGCTGTTCTTTTCTTATTATGAGAGGATGGTACTACTCCCACTTGTTGAGCAGTTCTGAGGAAAAAATACCAGGAAGTATACTGTCCCATATTACTAAAATAAATATTTGCCAGAGATACTGCCTTGTGTCAGCTGAACAAGTCCAAAAGACACATTATCATGTCACTGATGTGAACTAAGCTGGATTGCCATTACAATGTGAACTCTGATTTGCCTATTGGTAAATTGAAAACAATTCCCATTTTTACGTAGTTTAGCTAA
This sequence comes from Gallus gallus, assembly GCF_016699485.2. NCBI lineage: Eukaryota > Metazoa > Chordata > Aves > Galliformes > Phasianidae > Gallus > Gallus gallus. The sequence goes on along the minus strand of NC_052536.1, from coordinate 14,474,428 downwards.
TTTTTTGTTTGGGTTTTGTTAACAATTGTTGGAGTTTGCAAAGAGGATAAAAAAACTAATGGTCTGCTGTGAATATTTATTTGAGTAGAGTCACTGTTCTTCTACAGACTTTTCCATTGAGTGAATCCCCTGCCTGTAGAATCAGACCACTAGTTTAATTTACAGTGTGCTGTATCAATATCAATCTGTTCCGGTATCTGTAATCTTGAGTTGAAAACAAAGACCATGAGCTGTACATGCCCTCTAATACAGGAGGGATTGTTTAAAAGAATGCTGCAACTATTTTCTTTCGGTGCAATAGCTTGACAGTTAGAATGAGAAATTTCTAGTGTAAACGTGAAAAAAATTGTCTGACTTGGGAAAGTAACCTGATTAGTAACAAACTAGAAAAGAAAGTGGCATGGCAAATTCAGTGGATCATCTTGCAATTAAGGGGGAGACCAAGCATTGGGTGAGAGTTGTGTCTGACTTCTATGGATTTGTGTGCTCAAGTACATGTTCTTGGCCTTGTTTTTATTTTCTTTTTGATCCCAGATAAGGATGAAGGTAGGCCCCTCTTTTATGCAACCTTAACATTTCAGTTCATAAAACTTTTTGCACTGGTATATACCATTTCTTTTGTGAATCTGAAGGTGCAACACTTGCTTCTGTCAGGCATCCCAAACACGGTCTACAAGAAAGAAGTGTGACAATTTTCCAAAGACACCAAAACAAAGGTATCACTTGTGAAAATCTTTCTGGATTTTACACTTCAAAAGATCTGATTATATAATATCTTCAGGGCAACAATGGGTTCTAAGTATCAGTTTACCCTGTACAAAGCCATTCTCACATCAGTTTAATTCTTTGACAACACCCGTTCCTCTCTTAGTAAAGCAACAACCTCAGATGTGTGCCCAGCAAATTGGCTTTGTGTCAAAAGTAGACTGATGTTAGACCAGGAAGCTGCAAAGTTTTAGTTTCTTATGCACTTTATGTTTCTCTATGAAGACAAACTTTTCATCTCTAGGATAGTTTAATTGATACTGGTTTTAATTAATTAATTAATTTATTATTATTATTATTATTATTATTATTATTATTAATTTGAGAGAATTTGTCTGGTGGGATCCTGTCAATCTAGGTTGAGTGTTCTGTTTATATATAGCCCCACTTCACCCAAGCTTGCTTTCTGGGAAGGTCTGTTTGAAAAATAATCCTCTTGTTGGGAAGGAAATTATTTAACTGTGATCCTCCAGAGGATCCAATCCAGTGAAGTCCCCCACTGATATGACTGGGTAGAAGATGGTTAGCTTGACCATAGTTTGTCTCATCTACCTTCAGGGAAAATAAATATGCATTTAAACTGAGACTTGAGGCACTGTAAACTTTCAGTGTAGTTACTGATAATTAATATGCTCTTCACCTATGAGCTCAGCTGTCTCCTGGAAGTGCTCTCACCTAACTCTTGACTTTGTAGGCAGTCTAACATAAGTAGAGCTCTACACTGTCTAAATCCTTAAAAGCAATGTAAATAGCTGATGTATATATCAACATATACTTTTCTATTAAGAAGCACCTCAGAAATTTACCTCAAATTCTTACAACTGTGTGTCCTACCTTGAACATCACAACCATTCTCAGGTATTTTAGTGAAAGGTTCTTTCATCCATATGTTCAACAAGAACGATACTGAGAACAGTATCATCATATTCAGTACATTCTTTGGGGTGGGCTCACTTATCTTTAACGTTTGTAGTGATCATATATATATTTTTTTTAATTTTAATGTAGTTTGTAGTAATTGTCCTTATGCTCACCCATTGGTTGCCATTTCTATGTGTTTTATATATCAGTTACATTTGGCTTGAATTTCCAAAGATCACTGAGGAAGTGGTCAAGCTCTGAAATGTCTTTTTGCTGTGTCACCATATCTCCCTACACCGCTGTTCAAAGATAGTTGTGAGGCAAGGCCCTTGCCACTCCTTTACAGCTTCTTGTCCTCATTCCTTTGTGTATCCAGATATTTTTCTGTATTGATCAATCCATTTCCTTCTATGCCATAAAATTCTGGCTTACAACCGGAGTTTAATCTGACCCTCGGGGAGCATTGTTCTACAAACAAAAGGCTACTACAGTGCCATGTAGCCATGCCAGCAAATCATTGCTCTACGCTGCCACTTCATTGCGTGGAATTGGCTTTTCCCCTAGATCTGTTTCTATTTACTTCCCCAAGTGCCCCAACTTACTTCTAGAACTCCAAGTTCCACTTCTTATTTTCTTTTTTTTTTATGTTCTCCAGCTTTCTAACATACAAAAAACCATTTTAGGCTTAGGCATGGAAAAGATTTTTCAGGAATGTGGTATAAGCAGTAAATTCATTTTTCTTTACTGCTCCCCAGGAAATTTTTCAGGAACTGCCACATTGATCATGCCCTTCCTATATAAATAGACTTGGGAAACCCTTCAAAGAATTGTTACAGCCTGCAAAACACATTCTGTATGATGAAGTGCACTTCTAGAGGCCACTTACTGAGAACCAGGTCAGCCCCGTCGCATCGCTGTGGGTGTTCTTCTTTTCCAATGCCAAGTGAACATGGTTGGACATCTGTGCACTTCCAGCAACAAGTAGTTAATTTGGTGACACTTTCATAATCTGCGTTGTTCTACTCGCAGTGTATTACAATAACAATCCTTTAAGTCTTCCTAAAATGAAAAGCAGTTTCAGGCACATTCTCACCCTACATCCACACTTGCATAATTGGATAATTAGGTATTCAATTACTGGTCATACAAAGATTTCTGGCAGAAACAGGAGCTATGCCTATTAGTTCACCTTTCACTCCTTCAAGATCAGTGAGTGGGAAAACATTTGAGAAAAAAAAATGGAAAAAAATATTTTCCCAGCAGTCTCATATTTTGCTTTCAGAGCAATGCATGAGAGAATGCTCAACTTCCCAGTTGTTTTTATTAATAACTAATGAATTAAGTGGCTTGCAATTGATGGTGGTTTTTCACTTCAGAGTAAGACTCAGTGAAAGTAGTTTCTTTGCATCCCAGATGTGAGTATCATAGGATCGTATAACAACAGAATGTCCCAAGCTGGAAGGGACCCTCAAGGATCTTTGAGTCTAACCACTGGCTCCACATAGGACCATGGAAAATTTAAACTCTAGGTCTGAGAGCACTATCCAAATGCTCCTTGAACACCAGCAGCTCATGGCCATGCTATGCACTGCACTTGGGAGCCTGTTCCATGCCAGTGGTTCTCTTGTGCAGAACCTTTTTCTAACCCCCACCTGATCCTCCGCTATCACAGCTCCATGCTGTTCCCTTGGGCCCTGTCACCATCACTAGGGCAGAGATCAGTGCTAATGCCACATAGATCAACCTAGTGGATATAATTGCACTTGACAACAAAATTATTCTACAAAAATCCTGAAGAAATAAGTCGTTATTTTGTTTGATGAACAGTCCTACATTACTGTGAAAGAGACTGGGAGTTCCACAAAGTTCTTACATCTCAGTGGTACTGAATCACTTTAAATTCTCCTTCCTAATATCTTTGGGCTGATTTTCTTCCTAGCTTCTAGTGTATAAATCTGGGATAATTCAGGAACCTTTTTTTTTTTTCTTTCCTTTTTTTTTTCTTTTTTAAGTTATGCTATTACAGGATTAAAAGTGAACTACATTTTTAGTTTTTCATTTCCCTCATAGAGTGGGCTACTTTACACCAGAAGGATTCTCCTAACAAGACAATAAATAAAAAAGTTTTTCATTACCATCAGCAAAGATAGATATTTTGTACACAGAGCAAGTAAAACACTGCAGGCTCCAACTATGTGAACAAAACAGTCTATCAATAATGCATGCAAAGGATTATTAGTAATTAAGAACTGTTTCTCCTTGTTCCCACAGTCAAAACAACAGAGCGAACATTGAAATATGTAATCTTTGTTGTTAATGGATCCTAACTGGACTAGCAGGTCGTGCTTCACAGCTTACCTTGAAGGAAATACAAATTCATTATGTGTTCAGTTCACATCATAGCTGGAGAGATGGTGTGGCTCAGGACAATCCTTAGAGTGAAATTAATGCTTGCACCAGCAGGATCACAGAGCGAGAGAAGCCCTTTCTCTCTCTGAGTCTGGCATTTGGTATGAGCTTACATGGAAAGTAGTGTGGTGATGTGACAAAAATGGTGTGACAGCATCCCCAGCCAGCCAATTTGCTGAAGTGGAATGTTTTTAAAGCAAAAAGGGCTCTCCTATGCAACAACAACAACAAAACACAAAACAAACAAACAAACAAACAGATGCTTCCAGTCCATGGAGCTGGAATTTAGTAAACTAAGTAATAATCTGCAACAGGATTGCTCTCAAGAGGAACTGCAGAGCCCTTGGGCCAAGCTGATTTTAAAAGGTTGGGTTCAACAGGTCCCCTTTCAGCTGTGTCGAAGAAGAGCGTGTCCTTCCCTTGGCACAGTTGTGGTGGCCAGCTCCCTGCATGGTCCTGGGAAGCCCTCCTCACCCTCACATCTGAAGTCAGCTTTGGGTCAACCGAAGGCCCCTGCACCTCCTCTCCCATCTGCACTCCCATTTCAAGCTCACCTTATGTCTCTCACACTCCTCTAGCACCGTTTGCCCTCCCAAACCTTCTCCCCACCAAGGCTGTGCAGTTACTGTGAGGGAAGGAGCCATCTCCTCCTCCAGAGAGGGCTTCCTGCAGCCGGCAGCAAGTGCCCTTCCTCTCTATGGAAGCACAGTCAAACAAACAGAGGTGTTAGTTCAGCTGATTTTACACACATCTTAGGTTTTTTTGAGAAAAGGTTCGAGGTTTGCAACACTGTCTCAGAAAATAACCTTCATCTGAACCATCTGCAGTATTTTTAAATGAGACAAACTGCCAAGGTGAAAAAAAATTCAAGAAGTGATTTTCTTTAAAACTGTTTGACTTAGATTAGATTATTGTATTGCTATATTCATAGTATTATTTGTGCTCTGGCTTTGAAATTGTACCATGGGTACTGTCAACATCCCAGAAGTGAAACTTTATAAATTGCTGTTTCATTCATTCTGGCAGGCCTTGATCTTTCTTTTACAATATCAAGAGAGCATAATTATAACAACACAATCAACAGAACAAATTAAAAGCTAAAAATTCATATTACACTTCATAGCACCAAGATGCATTCTCATGTTTTGATAGAGAGAAAACTGCAACCACGGGTGTGAAACTTTAAGGAAAAAATCGATAGTTCAACCATAGAATCATCAAATCATTAAGGTTCAGAAAGACATCTACGATCACCAAGTCCAATTGTCAACCCACCCCAGCATGCCCACTGAGCCACATCATGGTTCTTGAACGCCTCCAGGGACAGTGACTCCACTCCCTGGGCCGCCTCTGCCACTGCATCACCATACTTTCTGAGAAGAAATGTTTCCTGACAACGAACTTGAACCTCCCTTGGCACAACTTGAGGCCATTCCCTCTTGTCCTATCACTGTTACCTGGGAGTAGAGGCTGACCATATGTCAGTCCCGGATAAACGTGTTTGTCATTTACCGGAAATTAGTTTTGGATGTAAGGATAACATGGAGAAAAATGACTTTTAAATCGGTCCTGAAGATAAAATACTCAAAGGCATTCCATTTCATTAAATGGTAGAATGTTCAGGATGATGATAATTTTACTGTAATTATTAAAGCTATGCTAAATTACTCTTAAATGTTTCTTCATTCTTTTAGACATAATTTCTGATTTCCTCATAGGTGGTGTATTTTTTTTCTTCTGCTTGCACCAGGGTCTACTTACATCACCAATGGCATTCTCCTAATGCGTTTATACAATTAGTTATGGAATGTCTCATTATCTTTTCATGGATTTCTTTGCATTGGTTTTAGCATACCATATGCACGTGGAGAGAAAATATTAAGTATTGCACATTACTTTGTCCTTAAAGTCCGTTTGAAGCAATGCTATATTTCTACTGCAGATGTTACTGGGTGTTTTTCTGTTTTTACTTAGGCCAACATAAACTAGGACAAAATTAGCTCAAGTCAATATAACAGTAATGAAGAAAAGAAATAAGAAAACAAAACCCACCTGGGTAAAGAGAGAATTAATCATTTGTTTACAATAAAGCATAACATTCATTAATAATACATCCATGTGACTGCATATCAATCATGTTATACCCTTTTTCTAGCTTTTCTAATTCCTACATGCAACCATAATCCTCTTGACTGTAAATAATTAAATATATATATATTAAAAAATGTTAATAATGTTTGTTAAGAACCAAAAACATTGGGTGTTGAGAGAGCTTTTTTTAGGTAAAGGACGTAGAGCTAATTTGCATATTTGGTGCACACACCATCTACACCCAGAAAGTCAACACAGTGTGGGTGGAGTGATCAACAGCTTTTGCAAAGGTGTTTGCTTTTCTTTTTCCTTAATCTGGAAACCAGATATAGTTTGTAAGCCATCAAACTGAAAGGCTCTGAAACAATTTTTCTTAGGAAATGGCGAAGGCAAAAAACCTATCAGGCTTAGGATGGAGATCAGCAGGTTTCTGAAATACTACCTAGCATGATTCCTTTTGGATGCCAAAAGGGGAGCCGGTGGCTAGAGAGTTTGCTTTGTTTGAGGTTCTTAACAGAATTCACTTGTAGCCCAGAGACAAGAGCTTCAGTGACATAGGTCAGAAGGGCCATGTTGATGCTTATTAGGGCACATTCAAGTCCATCTTCCCTGTTTGAACAATATGTTCCTGACTGTTGGCATATTTCTATATGATCAGCCAAGTTAAACTTCATCATCTTGCCTTCTATATATGATCTGACATACACCATGGCTGCAAAAGGCACGTCCAGGACCTTTGCCAAACTGAACATTTAGCACAGCTTTTGTGCTGTGTTAGTGCTCCTCACCCAGCTGCCACATGTTTTTCCAATGCTAGCTTTATAATTTCTACTCTAATTGAAGCAATGTCGCTCAATGTCAGCTTATCTTATCTGTGACCTGTTTTTCATCACAACACTGCAGATCTCAAGGCCTGAAGTTAAATCAAGTAACCTGGCCTTTTTTGCTGGGCCTGACAAGGAGATGTGGAGGCTTGTAAGACAATCTCTATTTTGTAGTTCATCTGTTGTTTGAAATTCAGTCATGAAATCAGAGGCTCCCTTCAAGTATTCACACTGCAAATGAGATGACTGCATCTCCTTCATCCTAGATTGGCCTGGTGTTATTTTTCAGGAGAGTACAGCCTGCGTGACCAAGTGCTACTGTAGTGTTATTTTGACATGCCTTGGGAGGTGTCAGAGGAGAACATTAGTGAAGCAAATTGCTATGTGCCACTAATGGTGTTCTTGCAATGGGCTATGTTTGCTTTTCAAAAGCTGTATTCAATAGATCTAATAAATCATTAAATTGCTTTTCACAGGTCTGCTGCAGCATAGCTAACCTCCTGCCTAACTGCTGAGGCAGACTTCAGCAAACACACTACATGGGACAGCTGAAAAGCCCAAACATAATGGCAGGGGTGAATTTGTTTCTGTGTTGACCAAAACATCTATTTCTCCCTAAATCAAATATACCAGCACAATGGAATCACCCCCAAAATACAGTATATTGTGTTGTTCTTAGGCTTTAACATAGGATTCTGCGCTCTCATTGTTCTTTCCACTATGCCAGTAAGCAGTAGTGTTTACTGTACAATTTTCATGGGCTCAGCTTCTGTGCTTGGTTAATTATAAGGAAGCAACTACAGTTTGAAATCATTGCATTTCTGAATCCAGGACAAAGTGCTACCAGACAAAACTTATATATTCTTTAACTGAACAAGTGCTTTTGAACAACTTTTATAGCATTGGAGTCCACCTTCTTCCTGCCCACGTCCAATCGTAAGTCTTTTTCATCATGTATGAGTGAGCTTGACAACAAAGGTGAAAGAATTTGGTTTAGTACGTGCGTGGTGTCAGTGTAAGTGACAGGAGCTACCTGGGGAGAAGCAGATGATCTGCATGAGGCTGGAAAATTCCTGTCCCTCAAAACACATGCAATTTAAGACAAAAGGGACAGTACCACAAAAAGGTATTGATCCAAAAGAATTTTCCTGTGTTCATTCAGATTGCTAACAATGCACTGATAAGACAAACCAGGTCTGATAAACATGGTAATTCCTGTGAGAATGACCCAGACTTACGGAGCACTTTCACTGCAGATGACAGACCCATCTCTTCCTTTTTGAACTGTGCCTCAGTTTCACAATCTGGAAAAGTTCCCGAACAACACAAACTTCCTAAGGGATGGGCTACATCGAGCTGCCTCCACATATTCTCCTGGTGAGCTTACTAAGGATTCCTTATAGCATAACAAGAATTCAGTTTCTTTTGATGACCAACTACGTGTCATCATTGGGCTCTACAGAGCCAAATTTAGGATAGCTGCAGGATGGTTTGCCTCTAAGCTTGTCAGATGTATTGCACATCAACCCATACTGATGTGTTCAGGGTTTTTTGTTTGTTCGTTTTTTGTTTTTTTTTTTACTTTTTTTTTTTTTTTTTTTTTACAGTTTTTGTCTGTGTTTATCAACAAATGCTGGCTCATTAAAAGAGAAATGTTTCTGATGGAAATTAGTATGGGAGAACTTCTCTCATTTTACCTTTGACTTAAATTAAACATATTTCATGGAAAATAAACTGAGCAGCAAAATTACACCTCCTGTTCTGCCTTCTCCATGCATACAGGTTGATTAGTAAACTTACTGAAAGCTTATCTCCTCACGGAAGTGAATTTGGATTAAGGGTGTGTGTACGAATTCAAACTGTGCTGCTCGTCACTGATTGGCTTCCTGGATGATTGCTCTTATCTGCAAATAAAGAGTGGTCTATGGACAAAGCTAAGTCAGAAAAAGACACTCTTTCCAGCTTCAGAAAATGTTTTTCTGATTTACTTTCATCTACAAGTGTATGCTTATTATGTGGTAACATGGCCACAGAGGGAGTAGGGGTGAGGCTTAGCATGAGATGTTCATAAGAGGCAGAAAGGGAAGGAGGGCAGGGGCTGTGCTATTGGCCCTATAGAGCATCAAGCATGAACCCTCCTAGTTCTCCATAACCACAAGAGCTGTTAACAGATGAGATACATATTTGCTGCTGCTAAGTTTCTGCATGCCTTCTTGTGAATAATATGGGATCTCAGGCAGCTTTTACAATTCTTCCTTACATGCTGGATGTTACATCATTTAAGCATTTTTAACAGGTAGAAGTGTTAACAATTTGGCATCCTGGATAGATTCCAGTGTTCATACCTCCATTTTGTTTACCCATGTAGATTCAGCTCCTGTAGCCAAAGCTCCAGTAGCCCTGAACTGCAGATAATAGCCACATTGTCAGTCTGTGGACTCACGGGCAGGGTATTCATATGACTTGTACTGCTACTATATCAACCACACACAAAATGCTATAGCTGACACCATTTTTTTCCCCTCATTCTTCTAACTATTGAAACATTTAACTAAGAAATAGGCATTTTCATTTCTTGGCAACTTAAGATTTGTGTTCTGGTTTGGTTTTGCTGGAGAAGTATTTTCTCGACTTTGTTTTTCAGAATGCAGTTTGACTTTATCCTTTAGCATTGATTTAACATCAGTCTTTCTCCTTCCCTTACTTTCTAATCTTTTGATTTGGTGAAGAAAGCCAATAAATTTAATTTGCATCCCAACCATAAGATAATTAATACGTAAAAATGTACTTCAGGAAGTACAGAGATTGATTAAATTTTGACACAAGGCTAAAGAACAGTGCCAATACTGATTACTTCTACTGTCTACCTTGGCTAGAGATAATATAATCACAGATCCTAAAAGGAAAAACACAAGTTCTCAGCACTCTCAGGCAGTATCACAGATTCTGTACACTACACACACATACACCTTATTGCTCTGAGATGTTTCAGCCTTAAACCAGGTTGGATGGGGCCCCAGGTAGCCTGATCTATTGGCTCACAACCCTTCTCATGGCAGGGGGGTTGGAACAAGTTGATCTTTGAGGTCCCTTCCAAGCCAAGCCATTCTATGGTTGTATGATAAAGGCAGTGATGGAGCACTCTCAGTTCACTATTGCTAAGAAATGTCATACCTGGTGGAAAGGATTTCACTGCCCAGTTTCCAACTCCTCCAAAGCATCCTTATTTAAACCTTAAGCAGTAAGAGGAAGAGGAACCATTCATATTAAGTTTTTTTTCAGAAACATTTTACTTTTGAATTTAAAGAAAGACCAAGCTCTTTTAAATAGTTCTCTTTACATTTTAGTTTCTGTCATGACTCTTCCAGTGGAACCAAACAAAACTGGAAGAGTTTTGCAAGTTTACTGTATCAAGAAGGCCAAAGGTTGTTTATCTATAAATTAGTGAATACTTACTTAGACCACAGTTTTTTGTCCCCCTGAGTTAGATTTAAGACAGCTTTTGTTCATCTACATAAAGAAATAAATAAATAATCCTCACATCTTATTGAGACATCTAGCCTAAATCAATACACCTGTAGTGTAATGGCATTAAGCAACATGTGCTACGTAGGGCCTTCTACCCAGGACCGACCTCAAACAGCTTTCTTGGGTTAAAAAAAAAAAAAAAAAAAAAAGCATAGACCTTCCTGCTTCACTAAAGACTGAGCAATGAAGCCTTACCTCATGTTTTCTGCACACCCAAAGTGTCAACAGTAAAGGCAGAATGAAAGCACTGAAAATATAACATGGTTCAATTAGCAGTCTGTCTGTACCACCACATTTTCTCTTGTTCTTATGAAAATCTAAGAAAAATCAAAACTAAGAGGAATGGAGCACTGAAAAGAAATGAGGAGCTCCCTTAGGAAGACAGTCTAATACTACAGATTTATTTTGGAGGAAAGCATTTTATAAGCTCTACAGTGGAATGAGCAGAGGTATTAAAAGTGCAATACTTGGTAGGAAAGTTAATCTTCCTGTGTTTTAAGGAATGATTTGCAGGAAGAGCTGTGATGTTGGATGTTTTCAGTTAAGATTGCACATATACAGCACAAGTTTATTTCACATGTATGTTAGGATTCTTGGTGAAAAAAGGCACTATTATTAATGCGGTACATTATTATCATTATTAATACATTAACAACAGTAATTACTGCAAAGGAAGTGAGCTATTTGTTCAAACAGTATCGCTTTATCATCAATTCCTATCTATGTACAATTTAAATGGGAATAAGTCCAGCCCACAATAATGTCAAAAGTCCAACTGAATTTCATTTACAGTGCATTAAGCAGGAAAGGAAGATAATTTGGGAAGTGTGGGTTGTGTAGATTTTGCTTACTTTGGCTAGACTCATTCCTGCATAATACATTCCTGGCTCTCCCATTTTTTTTTTGCAGGTAAGATTTTCTTTTCCAGCGCTGCAAGATTTCTGTGCTTCTTACAAAACAAGGCTACATACCGCTCCTGGCGTGTGAGCCAAGGGGAAAACCCTCTCTGTTCCACGTCCTATGGTTTTCAAAGGCAGCGATAACATTTTTCACTCTGCTGCCATGTGGCTAGCATTTTCAACTTCCTGCAGGTGAACTAAAGAAAACAGACCAGTGTCTTGGTTGTGCGTTTCACAGAAGGAGTAGTTCCCAGCCCGATGCTTTTGGGCACTACATTGAACCCACTTGCCTCTAAGCTTCCCCAGGTACATAAGGATTTTACTGCTAGCTTTCCCCTTCATCCCCCAGTTACATGTCCTTGGCACAACCGCTCTCTCAGAAGCTCTGAAATAGTTCAAGTGCTGCTTTCTCATCACCACCCACAGAGGCACCATCTGCTCCGTGGGACCTGCAGCTCAGTGCGTGCTCGGGGTTTATGGCAACCCGAGTTAGGTATCAATAAGACTTGCTAACACATTTCCTCTTTATACAGCACAAAAAGCTACATGGTGAAGGCAGGGAGGGAGCTTTGGCAGCAGTCTTTTACAGGTCTGCACACACTGCCCATTCTCCTTTTCTTCACCAGCTGGGAGCACTATCTGAGAAAAATTCATGCATTTCAACTGCTTCACGGCCATGTGATAGGGTGTTTGATGTGGAATGGGGCTAAAGCAGCAGCCACAAAGAGATCCACATTATCCAAGGATCTCATTCCAAACCATGGATTACTTGCAGATAGCCTCAGGTGCAAATGAGACAAGCCACTGCCTGGAGTCCTGACTTTCAGGACTTACAAGTCATCTCTATCTGTCACCAAGTCACATTAGGCTATCGCATTCTTGTCTGTGGGTCTTGTGCAGCCCTAGACAAACCTGGCTAGTCCTACTTACGGGTCACCAAAGGTTGCACCTCTGCTGTAGCATGTACAGGATCTGTTACTTCTTAATCACGGACTTTCACCCCTCAATATACACAATTTTTTAATCTTAGCTAAGTTTGTAGCAAGAAACAAGCTTCTGCACTGCCAAAATTTACTTTTAGGAAAATTCTATTTCTCCAAACTCTAGCCACTTTAAGAAAACTGAAAACAGGCTACCATTACATTTTGGTCATTCCTCAGGTTTTGGACCAGTCACCAGCTGATAGCTCTTTACACCAGACCTCTTTTAAATCCAGATTCATATCTGCCACTCCTTTACTTCATAGTGCAAGAAGTAGGAGTCAATAGGAGGTGGTAAAGGGAGTTCTAAGGCAAAAATAAAAGCAGCCCTGCTACATTACAGAGAAATTTCTCAGTTCTTTGGAGGGTCACAGTGCAGATGGAAACAACTACACTGTGCACTTCACTCATGAGAGAAGCAGGAATACATTCATTGATACAATGTAGTCATTTAGCATCAACTTAATGAGATACAAGATGGCTGGATAGACTTGATTATTTGTTGCAGAGAGAGTAGGGTTAAACGCACATAGGAGATCCTCCTGTTGAGTCATGAGATTCAGAGTGTACCCCATTTGTTTCTAAACTCCTTGAACCATGGAAGGAAGGAGTCCAGGTGTGGCTGGATCCACTTCTTGTCCCAGACTTAGACAATAATTTATGTCTAAAGGATCAAATGCACACAATCAAAGATGTAATCTTAGCAAAGCCAACAAGCTTAAAACAAACTATGAGCCACTAATCAAGTATCTGCATTGACAAGGTGTCTTGAAAAAGTATAAGGGATCTATGCACAGGCATAGCCTCATGAAGCATCCTTACTTGATGGGAGATCCTGTTATGCAGCCTCCCTCCACGCAGGAGAGGTTGAGGGGCTTTGGGCTACTCACTATTTACAGATGATGATATGCTCATAGCCATACTTAGCTTTCAGGCACACTCTCTATTGGCCCTCAGCTATTGCACCAAGTGTCTGCTATCATTTCTTTCAGCCCCCAGTTTGAGATAGGTTTGTGGTCATTAATTTGTATTAGTGAGAGTGGAGGAAGTTGGGGAAAGAAGGGAGAGAGCAGGGAGCACACTGTCACAGGTCACAACATGCAGTTTGGCAACTTCAAAACACAGTACCAGGAAGTTGGTTTCTTTTTCTTTTTTTTTTTTTTTTTTTGTTGATCCCATATCAGAAGTCTCAAGTGCTTGAAGGACAATATCTGACCTAATAATGATACTTAGTTTGTCAACCTATTGCCTATATAGATTCTAAAGCTTTATATATTTCAGGGAAAAGAAAAAGAAAGGGGGGGGGGGGGAGGGACACGACATTTCTCCTTTAAAAAGATAAATTACTGTGCTCCTAACCCATCCCCTCTTGATTGAGTTATGTTCAAGAGTCATGGAGGGCTGGCCTTAAGCAAATATCCTAGCAGGTTTATTACGTCAAAGTCATGTTCTCTCCATTGTGTCTAATGCTAAAGGTATTGAGGAAATTCCACCAGTAAAATCATTTTCCAGCTTCTCTGCATTCATTGCCAAGAACACCATCAGAACAGCTTATAGACAGAGTTGCTATTGGCCTGTAGCATTTCTTTCAAAGGAAAACAAGAGCAAAAAGAGCAACATTGCTGAAATATAATATAAAATGAGAATAAAACATCATTTTCTTGTCCCCAGTTGAACAAGACTTTCTGCAAAGTAAGTGGAACACAGTCTAACATGAAACAGATATTAAAATATGCATTTTAAATGAAGATCCAGCTCTGGTTGGGACCCATCCAACTTTGGTGTAAACTAACCAGTGTAAGGACATACAAAAATAGTCTGAAGGTAAAAGGCCCCTCAGGGTTCAGTGCCCTTCACAACTCATTTCATGCATGGTTACCCTTACATGATATGAGATCTCCCTCCAATTATGGCTTTCCAGCATCTATTCCTGTTTTTGTTTGCGTCACTTCTATCTTAGGAATCTGGAATGAAATAGATAATTCCTCCTATCATCTGAGATTTCTCTCTAGGAAAATGAAGGAGAAGACTCACAACTTATGAAGTTCTGAGTGAGAGTAATAAGAATTGCTTAAACTACACACCATCTTCAGTTACTAAACAGAGGCCTTACGTATACACACACAGTTCCTTATGCTTCAGGCCAGAACCCATTCTCTCTCTCAAACAAACCAGAAAGATTTCAGATGTTTCTCAAACCAGATCATCAAAGCAAAACCAACCAAGCTTGGAAGTTATTCAAATTCTGCATTCTGATTTTCCAGATGAGATCCTTTCCTATTTCATTGAAAAAGCATAGAAAGATAAGGATCTCCTGCATATTGCAGAGGTTAAGCTCCTTTTGAATCATCTCTCCCATCATTTGTCTTCATTTCTTTACTTATTTTTCCCCACACCTTGTGTCTATGATGCAAATTCAGCAACAGCATGTGGCCTGGCAGCCCATGCTCATAGTAGAGGTGCTGCAGCCCCAGGAGTACTGCACTTGTGAAGGTAGAGGAGTTAATGAAGAAAAAATGGCAATAAGCAACTTGAGAAGAGGGAGAGATGTTAAGAATTGAGGCATTGTTTTCTGGATTAATGGTTCGTACAAAAAGAGGAAAGTAAAAACTTTTCCTATTATAGGCAGTTGAGAATGGTACGGTCTGCTCACACTTTAAGAAAAATATCATTTTAGTAATTTTCTCCAAACAATTCCAAGTAAACTGAAACTTTTCAATTTGTTTCATCTTATTCCTGATATACCTGATGGTGACAGTTTAACTGGTAATCAAAGCTGTAGTGTTTAATATATGCGATCAGATTTGTAGGGCTGTGAATGGAGAAGTGTGCTAGATGGATATATGAAGGTCATCTTGCTCTGCTAACAGCAGAAAAGGACAGTAGGAGATGAGAGGGCTAAGTGTTTAGAAAAGTGGTAACCAAAGCATCTTGGGTTACGCATAGAAAAATCAATGCTAACAGTGAATCACTAAAAATGTCTATCCACTGTTTTAAATTCCTCTTCAAAGAAAGATGTTTTCAGCTTTGTCAGTATAGCAGTAGCTGTTATGCTTAACTGTCTTCAAAAACAAATTTATCTCTAGAAAAGACAATGAGCATAGCTAAAAAAATACCTCCAGAAACAGTGATACAGACTCCCCAGTACCAAATAAAACATAACAGTCTGCTCACTGACATGTTGACCAGTAGATCTCAGCCTCTTTTCTCTCCCACACCACACCTTGTCCTTCCCTAGATGATTGCTTCTTCCTAAAGTCACTAAGATGATTTCTACATTCTTCATGAAGGTAGTCAGCGGCTTGGTTGCATGGGAACACTGGTTTAAACTCATTTAATGAGAAAATGCAAACTATTGCCTGACCTACCCTACATAATCAAAGGCTGGCATACAACCAACACTGGATACAAATTTTGTGGAGTCTGATGTACAATAACATGTAGATTCTTGCTCCATCTGCTCCTAGGTTTATATGAGCCAAGTGCCTAAGAGGAGCTGAAGCACAAGTTTGCTTGACAGAGTTTAGGAAGGGACATTAAAAAAATTAAAAAATGCATGAAACAGAAGATAACATATTTTAAGTCTATTAATAATGTTCAAGTATGAAAGAAACATTTAGGTTTCAGGTCTTGGGCAGTAGTTTACAGCTGCAGACCTCAAGGAGGCTTCTCAAGTTCAATATGATTTTACAGAAATACAGACTTACTGCTTATCAAATTACACTTTGGTTCCTATGATCCCCTTCCAGTTTTAATCTGCATAAGTGAGGTCAAAACTTGAATACCTTGAGCGTCACCCTGAGTTTATACTACCTAATTTCAGTCATTTAGCCATATTAGTGAATTATGACCCTTAGGTTCCCCACCAAATCAATACACTACAAAAGCAGCTCAGCCCATTAAAGAGACATCTCTCCTTGTATTACACTACGTTGGCTCAAATCCTAATTTAAGTACCCTCGTGTCAAGTGCCCACATCAGACAGAACATACAGCCCTCATATTTTATTGATCTATAAGTTTTGGCATCTATTAAAACTCAGTAATCATTTAAAGATACTTGACAGGGCTCCAATATGACTTGCTTAGCACAAAGTATTTCTCAGCCTTCAAACCAAATGACCGTGGTCTGATATTGAGAGGGACTCCATCAGGAGTAGACCCCAAACTTGATCTTCCATTCTTACTCCTGCCATTATTTTCCAGATAGATAACATGCAAATTCTTTTGCCCGTTCCCCAGAGAAAAGACATGCTTTATAACCCCTTTTATTCACAAAGCTCATGGTCTAACCTGCACAGCAATTCAGTGACACAGCAATAAACACAACAAATCCTGAGATGAGTCTGTTTTAAGATTACAGACTCTGACTGAAGATTTGAAATACAGCATAAAAATGTGAATATCTTCATGATCATGGAAATTTTCCATAGCTTTTGGGAACTAAGCTCAGTTGTACTGTTAGCAAATGTCAAGTTAAATATTAATTTGATTTCTGACAGCAGTCACTGATGCCATCTCTTAGTCCCACAAAGCTACCCAATCCCAACATTCATAACAAGCTTATACCTACTAGAATCCTTTGTCAATCTCATCAAGACACTGAGGATCTTCCTACTTTACTTCATACTACTTTATAAAGATGAAACATCACTTGAAAAAAAAAAAACCTGGCCTTTATAAGTACAGTTCCTTCTAATTACAGTTCCTACATACTGAGTTACTGTTCTCTCAGCTTTTGACCTCTACCTGTCTACCAACCTTCCAAAAAACTTTTGAGTGCAATAACAGGGACAGTCAATATTATAAGATCCAGGAAAATGAAACCACTCTTTATGGATTAGATATTCCAATGAATTCTGGGTAATAATAAAGAAAGGTGTTGTTAAAATGTTGGACTTGGAGGACAATACTATTAACCCCCTATCTGGTAATGTTTGTTGTTTCTTCAGCCACAGTTTCAGAAGAACACTTATTTTCTTTATTTGTTTCTTAGATTAAAAATATCCTGGTTAAGCACAGCTTAAGCAAACATTATCATTGTATGTTATGCAAAACTAAATGAGCACTGATGATTGTTAATCAGTTCCTTCTAGTAGAAGAAGGGGAGATTAAGTCATAGATTAATACAGGGAATAGTCAGAAAATTTCCACAGTAATGAAACAATGGTTTGCATATTTGCATATCTGAATTCAGACAAGGATATTTGTTTGTTGGGACAACGTTACCTGTTTAAACATAAACTTGTTTAAGTCTGTGCTAAAGATTCTGCTTTGACTGACTGGATAGCATAGCTGAGGCAACCAAACGGGCTGATATTGATTGCTCAGAATGTCCTCATCAGACATTTGAACTAGCCAGGGAAGCGGAGGTTTAGTGTGGTCAGCTCTACCACTTCCACTCCCTTCACTCTTCTATGTTCCAGTTCCTCATGAAGATACACCATTAGCCTTTCTATCCTGCATATCTTGGTTGGTTTTTTTTTTGTTTGTTTGTTTTCCTCCCCCATCGACTGGAGAGGAATTAGAGAGAATTTACTGAAGTGTATGTACTAGATTTCTCTCAACAGTGAATACCCCATTGCAGAATTCTTTTCCTGGCAAGTATTTCCTTAATTTTTAAGATCACATTTGTGCCATCTGTAGAGGGTACAGCAATATTCAAAGAATCATAGAATGGTCTGGATTTGAAAAAGACCAGAGTGATCATCTAGTTTCAACCCCCCTGCTGTGGGCAGGGTTACCAACCACTAGACCGGGCTGCCCAGAGCCACATCAAGCCTGGCCTTGAATGCCTCCAGGGACGGGGCATCCACAACCTCTCTGGGCAACCTGTTTCTGTGTGTCACCACCCTCTGTGAGAAAAACTTCCTCCTAACATCTAAATCTCCCCGTCTCAGTTTAAATGTTGATAGTGATAGGACCCCATCATCAGATTATGAGATGGACATTCAAGGCTAGGACTCTGTTTTGCAGCATCAGGTCAAGGCTACAAATCCCATTGATACAGAAGGGCTTGAAAAGACTTGACGAGCATCAGTTAAGATGAATATAGAGCTCACCGTGAGAGACTTCTGCCAGGAAGAAATCCTTGGCTACTCCTGCGGTAATCATTTCAGAGCAGGAGGGCTGGAGACAAATAAAAGTATGGACAATGATCACATGTTATCACATGTTATACAAAAATCCATCAAGCACATGCCCGAGAAAAGAAGAATTGAAGAAATGTGATCAATTGTAGGTTAGTGAGGTTGCTTTTTCCCCCAGGGAAACCTGCCATATCGCCTAAGTAGTTAAGATGGACAGCATATTGTTTGCATCATAGTCGCTACTTACGTGACAGCTCTCAGGGTCAAGGTACCATAAATCATGTCTTTTTTTTTTGGCCAGGATACTTAAAAGTCTGCTATAAGGCTCCTGACAAAAAAAAAATGTTACACCACTGGAATGGCCAGGAGTCCTTTATTTTACATGTTTGTAGCTTTGTTTCCCTATATTCAAAATAATTTGGTTTACAGCTAAATGTGAGTTGTCACAGAAGCAATTTCAGACTTTGAAAGCCAGTTATATCAATGGTTTAACAGTGGCAGTAAAAAATTAGCTAGCAATAGAGAAATGAGGTGCTTATTTCTCATTAAACAATCACACATTTCATTCAAAACTATTTTTCCAAATATCATACCATTAACCTAAGTTGTCCCTTACTCTAAACTAATCTCAGTTTGTTTTTGAGCTGTCATAGTTCCAGTGCAGAGTAGGACTTGCAGGTCTACAAAGGGAGCAGCTCTGAGATGGGGAAAGTAAAACAATAAAATCCTGAGTACCAAGCAGAAAAAAAAATTTTGCACAAAGGATTTCTCTTTATTTGTCAACCTAAGAGTCAGGATCCTATCATCTATTAAACTATAGAGGAGGAATCACTCCAAAAGCCTAAGTATCATAAAATCTGCTGGACCAACTGCTACCGTAAGGCAGTATGAGATTAATGGATTAATTCCACATGCGAAATTCCTAATTCTGCAGTGCTAAAGAGGGCACTGAATTGGACATAATCTTAAAAAGATAAATTTCAGTACGATAAGAGGTAGTCTGCAGATTTCACTCCAAAAAAAAAAAAAACCAACAACAGGGAAGTGGCGTTAATTTGGCTAAACATTAGGTGGCTTACCTGAGTAGGGGGGAATTGGACAGACAAAATCAAAGAGATGTTAAACAGCCAGTAGAAAAATACAACTATCTTAATTACAAAGAATACAATGCTTAGAATATTACCAAGTCTCTCGGTACTCCCACTGGGACCCTTGAACATCTGACAACCACATAAGAAGCTCCTGCGTTTCCAACAGAAATACACAGATTGCACATAACTCTTTGTCATACTGAGACATCATTGCAGTGACCTTTATCGACAGCTTTTCTGTATAATAATAAGAGGCTGAGATAGTTAATACTGCGAAATCTCTGTTTATATGTAAAGAAAAACTAAATTATGCCTAAATACGCTAATACATCCACATAACACACATAGATATATGAATTTAAGTATGGATGGCTTAATTTGTCTTCCCACTCTCACTTAAACCTTCACTCATCTGATCTACCAGTCTTTCCCTTTTTCCACGAAATACTTGTATTCTCTTTTGAGCCTCTGTTGCTCAGAAGGATTAAGGAATTTGAAGTCGTTTATTAAAATAAGTTTAGAGAGAGTAGTTTATTTAGCCAAAGATTCAAAAGGTTGTTATGATGTTTTACTGTATATACATAAAAGGTTGAAGTCTGAAGAGGGGAGAAGAACAAACCAAAGAAGAATGATGCAAATTGGAAACGGAAGTAGACAAAACATCAGACAACGGTACAATGGTCATGACCTTGAGATCACCAGATTTGTTACTGGTTTTACAAAGGGCTATTAGAAACATAAGTGACTTGAAGATGGAGTCTGATCCCTGCAGAAGAGATGCTATAAATTTGGAGGGGAAATCCTGGAAATAGACTCAACTGTTCTGATGCACTCTCCTTCATAGATAGGGATGCTGAAGGAGAGAGTAGAAAATGATCGTTTACGCCATTTCCCTTTATATATGTTTTGGCTTCAATGTGTGGTTTTTCAAACTCAGAAGTACTAACACTGAGCAGAGGTGGGGGTGCAGTAACCCTCTGTGGTATTCTCCTCTATTTGACACGGTTCTTGGTTTTGGGGTGTTTTCCCTCTAATGTATGTGCGATTCAGCCAAACCAATTTACACAGCATCCTATCTTTTTTACATCCTTAATGCTATAGCCCCTGGGTAGGCTGTTTTGTTCATGCTTTCCTGATTCATGATTTCTGGATGAATTTTCTCCAGGAAAGCAATCTTTT
Source organism: Gallus gallus (assembly GCF_016699485.2). Lineage (NCBI taxonomy): Eukaryota > Metazoa > Chordata > Aves > Galliformes > Phasianidae > Gallus > Gallus gallus. The sequence continues at coordinate 14,453,713 of NC_052536.1, read as the reverse complement.
TGAAATGTTGGTTTTACATGTAATATCCATTCAAGAGGCAACAAAAATGTTTTCACAAAGTAAAGTACAGTAGAGCACAGTGACATATCAAATTTATCCAATTTATACTATGCAGTAATAGAGACAGATAAGACACGTACTTCAGCATTTTCATGATGCCTTCTGCCTACATAGCACCAATGAGCTTACTGACAGCTAATGGTCACTTTAGACCTTTATCCTGCTATCACTACACTAAAGGGAAAGTCGAGATTTTTCATACATTTTCTCAACACTAGATGTGCTTCCTTAAGGCTTGTTATGAAGTGAGTGATGGCAAGCCTGACTCTGAGTATACATTCTCCTTCATAGGAGGAAATTTTATGCAAGTATAACCTCTTTTCTCTTTTCACAGCAAATCTCTGTTGCCTTTCACTACTATTTCTCTTTTCTTGTGTATAGCAGCATTACCTGTATCAAACAGACTAGCCTCTACAAATCACTTGCTACATGTTCTTGGAAAGATATCAAATCTAGAAAGAAGTTTAATTAACCTCTGTAGTCAATCTGATAAGGCACAAACATATTTACAGCAGAAACACTGGCTAAATACAGATGGCTAAGCTTGATGAGGACGTGAACCATTAATATGTCCTTTAAGCTTTTATTTTCCTCTACCTGTCATAAAAAGCAAATGCCAAAATGATATCTCCCCTGCTATGAACCTTCAGATAGATGCAAATTCCTGAGAAGTCTGTGGCATGCATTTTAAATCTTTGCATATTTTACTCAAGGAATGAGAAATTATCTGATGCAATTCTCTGGCTTCATTTTGCTGTTTGTTTGCTGATGCTGGTGAGTCATTTAGGGGATCCTTTTTGATGAAAGGAATCCCAGAAGCTATGCTAAATGACTGAAGCAATGAATATGCATCTGGTGGAAGATAATCATATCAGGAAACACTTGAGCAAATTTAAATGTTCACAAGTCCATAGGCCATGATGGGATGAGCCCACAAGTGCTAAGGGAGCTGCAAAGATGATTGCAAGGCCACTCAATCTTATCTTTGCTTGCTTGTGGCAACTGGAAGAAGTGCATGAAGACTGGAGAAAAGGAAACGTCACTCACATCTTCAAAAAGGGCAAGAAGAGGGATCCAGGAAATTACAGCTTGAGCCCAGAACAAGAGGAATTCAGGGAGCAGAGAAGTTAAAAAAAAAAAAAAACAACAAAACAAATTAACAAATGCAGGCAAAAATTTTCAAGATCTGTAAGAGTTTCCCACCTTTTACCTTCTTTTAGGAAAAAAAAAAAAAAGAGAGAGAGAGAGAGAGAGAGAGAGAGAGAGAGAGAACAGAAAAAAAAAACATAATTGCTTTCATTCAAAGTCTATCAGATTCACCAGGAGTCTTGCTGCTACCATCATTAACTTCAATTACAGCCTTACATTTCCCATATACTTTTACTGCTCTCTTGGCAACATGGCTTCCAGCATTCCCCATCTCCACCAATCCTCAGAGCTACTACCAGATGAATTCACTCTTTTTGCACTTTTTTTTTGCACCACTGTGTATTTGAAAAGAACCGTCTAACTTGCTCCCACAGAGCCGAGCACTTTTGCTACATGCTTTAAGGATATATACACTGATTTAATCAACACAGGACTAGGAACATTCTGTATGTCAGAACTATACAGTCTTATTTTGAAAGATCAGAATGTGGCTTCAGTGCACACACTTACTGCAGTTACCAATTAATGAAGATCACTTAGAAGATGTCTGTGCTGCTGTTGTTGTGCCAATAGGAGCTGGTTCATTATGCCTCCCACCAGCCACCCTCCCTATTTACACAAGGCCCTGTATCCTGCACTGAACCTGTATGCACCATATGCTGTTCTTGAGTTAGCACCAATATTCTTGCCGAGGTTCCTAGGATCCCCTGCCACATGTTCTCCAGCTCAGAAAGGAATGTGTCTGCAAAAACTTGCTTCTCTTCCATGCATCCCTGTTCTCTATGCCAATAGGAGAGAGTATGCGACAGGTCAGAAGCTAGGAACAAGAGTTGTGCAATTCCTTTCTGTCAGCCTTCCTTGTTAAGATCTGCACGTGGGTGAACTCCCAACACACTGCAGAGTGAAAGTCAGAAGCAGCAGGGTCAGTCTGCTACGTGAAGGTGAACAGACCTCCCACCATAGTCATGCTGTTAGGGGTCAAGTGGAAAAGCTTAGGATAGAGATGCAAGACAGATATTGATCAAAGACCAACATAAAGGACAAAACTTTTGCTATGCCTACACCTTTAATAGCATAGCAGAACTACGCAAAACCAGGTAAGAACACATAAGCAGATTCCTCACAGAATGCAATCACTGAATCACCCCACTACTGACAGTGGTTAAGATTTAGAGAAAACAACAAAGTGTTAGCTTCCTCTAGAAAACATTTCCTAAGTGAAAATTTCTACTGTTAAAAAAACTGGAGAAATAAATGGCATTTTAGGTCCTGTAGTCCAGCTAGTTTGCAACGCTAAAAAATTTGGAAAAAAAGGACCAGAAATAAAATAAAAATTACTGGAATAAATGTTTCTGCTATCCAACCTGCTGCATTCATCCTTTAGAGCTTGTTTTCACAATTTAAAAATATTGTGTGGGCTGTGATTTCCATTTTATAGGAAATGCAGAGAACAGAGGAAATTCTGCAGAGTAGAAGATAATAAGAACACTGCTCTTAGTTGAAAATAGTCAGCAAATTTCAAAGTCATGAAAACTACTCCAAACTGGAATCAGGCTTCCATGGGATTAATAACTTCCTTTTTACTGAATTTACCAGTAATCTTCAATTTTGACCTGTCAAATTGTCTTTTAAGCAAGACATCATTGTCCAGTTATACACATAATGGACGAGAACAATTGTCCAAAGCCGGAATAAAAGGTGAATTACCTACTGAATTATGTCATATCCATGACTGGAAAATTCATATCCACACAGACATATCCAAAACAAGGCTCTTTCTGATAAGAACAGCCTGTAAAATGCCCAAAGTGAACACATACTTTAGATATTCTGATTAGATATCAGAAAATACATGGTTTTGTATTTATGTCAAATGAATTAGTCACTGATCTTTTGATGGAGAGATGGCCACTCCTGCATTATTTGTTCTATTTCTTTAGTTGTAAAGTCAAGATTCATGTTATTTTTAGCTGTAGCTCTATTGAGAAAACAACACCAAAAACAAACAAACAGACAAACAAACAAAAAACAACAAAGAAACAATATGCGGTAAATTACTCTAATTTGGAGTACTCCAAAATTTTAAAGTATTATTAGTATAGTGAAGGTATACTTAGGAATGTAGAGATCATCTTGAAAATATCAAATGTTACCCCACTATCTTTGGTGATTAAGTCCCAGACAGACTAGAAAAGCGCAACATACATTACTGAAACTTTCTAAAGATGTTTTCTAAACTCTACTATCAGCATTCACTTTGACCAGTACACCCACCATTTAATCTCTATGGATATTTACTTACACCTTGTTGTTGGTTCAGTGTTTTTACCTGGACAGCCAGGTTTGTGGAAACATTCATGTATCATAACCTAATCACAGATGAGATAATGTAAATGAGCATTGCGTGACTATACCAGAGTGGCTCAACAGGTTTTGGTCCACGTCTATAATGCTTCTAAGTTCTTTTGATTTACAGTGACACCTCATCAGATTCCCTCACGGAAGGACATTCTAATATTAATTTGGAAACTTGTTACAGCAACCAGATCCTGGTTTGCTTCAGCCAACTGAGGCACTGGCACAGGCTACCCAGAAAAGCTGCGAATGCCCCATCCCTGAAGGTGCACAAGGCCAGTTTGGATGGGATCCTGGACAGCCTGAGCTGATGCCTGATTTATGGTTGGCAATCCTGCCTGCAACAGAAGGGGGTTGGAACTGGATGATCTTTGAGGTCCCCTACAACCCAAGCTATTCTATGATTAAGGTAATTCTGGTTTCTCAAAATAGATGGGAAAAGACAAAAGTGTAATGAGATTGAACAACATATGAGAAGAGCTAGCTATACAGCATTACTTTACACAAGCTCTTTTTCACAAGCCCTCAACTCTTATGAAACAGTTCATCTGACCTTCTTTCAATACTATGTTTTGGTTTGTATTGATTTAATAGCACTGTTTCTGTCCAGACACTACCAAGAGAGACAAAGGTTTCTTGTACAACAATTTTAGATATCCAACAAGGGGTAAGATTAAGCCAAATTTTCCTTTTGTCTAATTAATCACACTCAGAAAATAGCAGCCATGTCTAAAATGTTAATCTTGTCACAGATCTAACTAGGAGGTGATCCTTTACGTCATACTCTTTCAATTCAATTTTGTTAACGCAAAAATATGCAATACAGTATAGTGAGGCTTATTATGGTTCTAAAGATAAGGATCTACACATCTAACTTCCGCCTTTTTTGATGCAGCTTTTTCTGCTCCTTTTCATGGCAGGCTACAGTAACTCTTGGCACAAACAAGTCAAACAGGCAAATACTACGCCAAAACGAGTGTGATTACATGACCTTGAGTGTTATGCAGAGTCAGAAAAGTAAAAGGGAAACAAAACTTCTCATCTGCATGCTTGGATTAATGGATCACCAGGTCTGAAACTCACTGATATGGCAGGAACAGCACAGAATTATTTGTAAGTGACCCATATTTTATAATCACATCACTAGAAAGAATTTTTTATGAGTATCTGAAAGTCTATAATGCACATCATTAATCATCTAGAAACTGAAACATAAAACACATTAATGGTGTAGTACAGAAAAGATTATTAAGAAAGACAAATATTGGATTATGTGAAATATATTCCCCCAGTATAAAGTAAATATTAGAATAACAATAAAAAAAACAAACAAAGTGCCCATCTCTAGTGTTGGAAGGTGAGGAGAAAAGATGTGCCAGCTGGGTGACTACCTTTGCAAAATAAGCTGTAGCCTCTACATAACTGAAAATTAATTATTCATAAGTATGTAAAATAATTTGCCTTGTTTATAGTACATTGGTTCATCTGACTTGTGAGCAAGATCATGTGAAGAATTACTCCTCATTTCAATTCAGAAAATTAATGGGCGATATTATCTTAAGGCATGATTTATTACGTCTGCACCAGTACAGCCCTTAGTGTGACTGTGATTTTGGCAGTAGAAATATTACACTATTATAAGAGGTTTCCCTTAGCATGGAAATAAACTCTAAATAGCACTCAAATTATATCCATGTCATATATATTTACCAGAATAAAATATCTGACTTTGTGTAGACAAAGCAAATCTGAAGCAAAAATAACCAATTCTTTCAGCTCCCCATACCAGAGGAGGATCATATATACATATGTATACACACACACACACACACACACCCTGTTCACACAGACAGCGTAACTCTATTGAATAATCCAAGTCTACATAATTAAAAAGGAGGACTACAAGGAAAAGATAAGAATATGGACTGACTGAATGCAACTGTACCACGTCTAGATTTTCTTTCAAGTATAGGTCCTTTTCAACCCGAGCCATTCTATGATACTCTGTACAAAAATCTACAATAATAGTGTTCATGTCTTTATTACTTTGCTGTCTCTGCTTTTCAGCAAATACAACTACACTATGAATATTTGCCTTCAGCTGTCACCAAACAAATGCATTAAGGTCATATCTACTGCATATACCTACTTGCAGATTTAATACTTTAAAATTCTGAAGAAAAAAAAAATCAGCATCAGTACAGTGACTGTAGTGTGACTGTTAGTGTTGATAAAGAAGAAGAGGATGGTGGTTAAATCAGACTGGATGAAAAGGTATAAAAAATTCAAAGAAAACTTGAGTTCATAAGGTGTTTGAAAACTATTATGTCCCAGAATGCCACAGTTACTCTAGAAATTATATGCAGGAGTATCATTTTCAAGCCTGTCAAAAACCAAACTTAAAAGGTACTTGTAAACTTTTCAAGTTAAGCATTTTACCTACAGACATGAAGACAGTGGTCATGAAAGTCCACAAAAACATCTGTCAAAATGCAAATTAAAGATCAGGGTGTCAATGCATACTGAATATTAGCAACATCTAACTTCAATAAAAACAAGGATTATCAACATGGAAAAGGTGGAATTACAGAAATCACTCTAAAACTACTCAAACTAATTTCAATGTAGAGATACAGAAATACATGCATAGAATGTTGAATGACAGGTTAAAAAGCTGCTTTTAAAGGGTAGTATCATGTTTCACTATAATCACAATACTTATTGCAGTTCATTAGGAACTATTTTAAACAATCCTAATAGCCTAGGATCTTCCAGTAATAGCATCACATCACAACTGTTATTCTTCTCATACTCACAAAGATTTCTGCTTAAGCAAGCAGAGCAGATGTGAGAAATGAAGAGTTGATTATTTTTTAAAAATTGAATCTGTTTTTAAAAGTACTTGCCTTGGTTCTGTAATTTATGCTCCTTATTTTACTGGTTAACATTATAATTACATCACTTTTATATTATCAATATCACTAGAAACTTTATGTCAAATATTAACTTGGTAAATGCCCTGCAAATACTGCTCGACTTAAAAGGATACTTGATGCTGAATACCTTTGCTGCATAATTTATAAAAATGTCAATCGTACCACATGAATGAACTACAAGATTAAACACTCATATTTTTCCTTTAAAGGCAGTCATGTGACTGTTCTTATACTAAAGTAAACCATGATGTACTTATTTTAGTCTCACGTTCAGTGTTTATGCCCTCTTTTTTTTTTTTTTCTTTTTTCTGTTTGAGCAGTTAGGTAGCTTTTAGCAAAATCACCTAAACCCTAATTGGTTTCTGTTTGCACAGCTCTATGGCCATTAGAGTTAAAAGCTCTAATGTAGTGAATAAATACCTATATGCATCCAGCTGACTACCATCTACATTCATATGCTGATGCATTGAAAAGCCTGACACAGGCTTCTAATTTCAGCACTGATTTTATGTGTTCAGCATCATGCCAGACAACATCCACCACAATAATTTTGCTCCTCACAGAGCTGTGCTGGGACCTTCAGTGGTGACACATGGGCCTTAATGGGCTCCTGTGGCACACAGGACACTGTTTTTGCCCCAGCTTGGAGATAACTGGAACAACCACATTGCAAGTGGTTCTTTTCACCTCACATTGAGGATACTGCTTGGCATGTAAGACTGCAAAAGCACCTCAATTCACCCACCTCAAATCACCCCGAGAGGAATCGTCTTCTAGACTTGCCCATCTCTCCCTGCAGACAAAGGAGATCTGCATGAACCCATAAAACCAGAGTTCGTCAGGCTGTTCTGATTAGACGAAAAGGTTCCTCCTGAATGACACTGCCTATCCCTACAGATTTTACCTTATGTAAAAAAAACCTGGATACTTTTAGAAATCTGCTGCAGCAGTAAAGGCAAATTTACATTCTTTTTATGTAGGTTTTGTGGTATATTTTCATTATACTTCATTGTAGTTGGAGTGACAGCAAATTAGACATGCCTTCAGGAAATGGATGTCAGTTTGGTCAGTGATTCACGCAATGCACTGAGAGCATTAAAACTTGACAGCGAACATGAGTGTATGCTGAGTACTGCCAGGTGTACACCATTTAGTACTACATGAGTGTACAACTTATTCAGTAATTTATAAACGTGCCTGTCAGCTAAAAAAAACAAAACAAAAAGCCATGAAAGAAACTAGACACTATGTAACAGAAGTAATCATTGTTTAGGTTGTTTCTGAAATTCTCAGATTTCTCATCAAGAAAAGAAAAAAAAAAGCATCTTGCTATACAACAACAGCAATATTTCCTTTTGTAAGGGTACATGGTTATGACTTCGATGACCTTTCTTGCATACGTACTTCTTCATTTTGGGTACATAAGTAATGGTCATGGGTAAATGATGTTCTCCCTTTCTGGTTTTATTTCCAGCTCTAAGTGGTAAAGAAAGACTGTTTATTACTGAACATGTCTTGTAGTGATCAAAGATTAGTTCTCTTCTGTATGAACTATAGAATATAGAAGGAGTAGAATTTGTTGTAAACTACTTAATGATCTACCGGTCCCTTATGAAATTTATCAGGTTTCCATAATTCCTATATTTCATAAGGATTGCTAGCATTTCTCCCTTATATCTACCACTTGTAGACATTGTACCAGTCCTTGAAAGGTAGGATAGGAAGCAGTGGTGCAGCGAGAAGGTGATGACTCTGAAGTGATCTTTTCATGTGAACAAGAGAGCTACATAATAGTAGTAAGGGACAGGAAGCTCAGCAGAAATTTTTCATGCTGTGATGGAGTACAGAAGGCATGCAGGACTTGTACAGATGCCAGACTTCCTACACTGAGGCACCTGGCCCTACACTGAGGGAGTGGGGCACAAATTACCTAAATATTGCCATTCTGACAGATCAGCTAAAAGTTACATAAAACCTTGAAGGCATTGTTTCCCTTTCTCGAGTACTATGCAGCAAGAATTAGAAACCATCCCTGTTTATTGGGTATTTATCTCAAGCCTGCATGAACTACCAAACATAAAGAGAATCTATTTGTAAAGAGCAAATATCTGTTATCTACTTTTTCCCCAGGCCACTGAATCTTAAACGACAAACAAAAATGATTTTGTGACTCTGAGACTTATCAGTCTACATCTGAAGTGTTTATTTACAGCTACGAGCAGTTTTTTGAGGTTGAGTGTGTTATGTGGCAAAAATCAAGTGCTGTAAGCTAAGAGTCAGCACTTAAGCAAACTGATAAAATGCCACTTACGTGAACAGTAGCACATTTATGCTTTTGACCCAACACGTTTACTTTCAGCTGAAGTACTAGTCTCAATATTGTTTCATTACATTACAGTATTAGAATTACTTCTGAGATTGACAAAACTTACTCAGTCTAGCTCCAATGTGAATTATCAGGGATCTCATTGGTTCATCTGTGATACTCATTTGAGGTGGTGTGAATCATTTCAGTGTATTTACTCTCCAGTCTTCTATGTCCTGAGCACAAAGGAATATAAGCAACTTTAACTTCAGGGGCACATAAAGACCAGAAGGCATGCAAAGATCGGCCTACTGTTTAACAAAAGGTTTTAACAAAGTTTTCTACACAAGGAAATATGCACAACTGTACTCAGCATTCATCATTGCTCACTCATCACTGAATTCCACCAGAAATGCCAATCTCTGACTCAAGCTTGTTACTCCCCATGTCTCCACTGCTCAGTTGAATATCCTTTGAATCCATGCATTTTCCTCCACCTCAAACATCACTTAAGTTCCTTTATGCAGCTCAGCTAAATGGCAGTTACAACATCAACATCCATTCATCAGTAAATATCACATCAACAGCAGTAAAGAAAACTCCACAGTCCCCAGTCCCACGCACCATGCGGCTATCAGATCTCTCTCTGTCTGGTAGACAGCTACTGAAAATAATGTTACAAAAAACTTCAGGCTTCATTGCTCGAGGAAGAATAGGAATAAACACCTCTTATAAATGAGCTATTACTTAACCGTCAGTTGTCAGGTTTCCCACATTTTACTTGGGAGGGACTACTTGACCAGTCATTGCCAAACGCAACTTACGGGATTTGCAAGTTTGGTTGCCCAAGTTAGTCTGACGCACTCTTCTGCGAATGCGTTCCTGGTGTTTTCCTACAATACATGCAAGCATGACAACAATTCCAAGAAACCTCAAAGGGTTATCTCAGACTGCCAGCAGCTGAGAAGACTGTACTTGAGAGTTTGCTGTTACCTCTTTCTCATATTCTGATAGGAAGGGTCCTGAGAGAGCATGCAGAGAAGTAAAAGGCTCTGGTATCCAGAGTGTGAATAAGAGAGATGACCAGCAAAATTCTGAATCCCCAATGAAGGACATCTCCCTCTATGAGCACTGAAGTTGACTTCAAAATCAGATTAGTTTTTTGTTTTGTTTTAAACACTCAATAATGTCTAATTTAGAGAGCAAAAGGATTAAAAACATTCCCTTTAATAATACATTGCCTTGAAGCATGCAGATTAAGAGCACATAGACTGTAATTAAAATATGCAAGTAGATGTCTTCTAGAAGCATATAGCTTATTGTGTGCATAGATCTAAATCTATCCAAACATAGAAAGAAAAAGACATCCAAGAGAAAAAAGGAAAATATAGCTTGAAAAATTTATCTGACAAGAAAGCTGCTTTAAAGCTTCATAGTTCCTTTGGATATTCAGTAGAAAACTTCATTCAGATTACTCCTTTTTCACCTAAAATTTCACCTCCAGCCAAGCAAGCTTCCGGAGTGTGTTAACATTCACAAATTCCTGTGTACATAAATAGTTGGTCTTCCTCCATCCATCTCATTGTAGTTACTAATATTTTAATATACTTTTCTGCTTGTCAGCACCACTTTCTGCCACTTTTGACTGGAGAAATAGATGGCAGAGTTACTCTCATTTTTCTCAGCATTACAGACTTTAATTAGCCAGTTTGTACAATTATTGAATGCACATGTAGAGACTCAGTGCATACCCTCATCTTAGTCACGGTTGGAACTTACCTAAACAGCCCCTCAAACAGAAAACTAGAACCAGAAAGAGGAAATAAATTGCATTCCTGTTGTATATTTATGCCACCAGATGCAAACCTTCAAAAGAACTCTCAGTGGAGAGTTAAACTTTGACATACTGCACATCACAAGGAAATGTTTTAATAGACCAGATCCTCCACTAGCTAAAAACTCAAGGCAAGTCTAATGAAACTTAAAGAGCAAGGGTTGCTGACAACAATTTCAGATATGGCCTATTATTCATAATTCAGATGCCTGCTTCAAGGCATATCCATTTTTTCTTGCCTTTTTGACAGAAGTGAGGTAGAGAAGCCAGATAAACATGCAAAGATCTCCAAAATTCACCCATACCAAATAATTTTCTGTCTCAGTGCAACAAAATAAGTCTAAGGACAATCACGGTAACAGTTGTAGAATTGCATCTGCCTAGGCCTGCTGGAGATTGACAACCATATAGTTACGTTTCTTCTGTTTAATTCTCTGATGTAATTTTTGCAATGTGCATCTGTTCAACATGTTTTCTGTTTGGCAATTCATAAAAAGTGTTTCCTCCTTAGATAAACAGATAGATAAAATAAAAGGTTGAAAGAAATAATATAAATAAGGTTATTATTTAATAAATGAGTCACAGTTACACGACATACAGGTGCATGGAGGCATCAGCTATGTATAAGTCAGTAAGACAAATACAGTCAGTCATGGACTTCACTGCATTAAGAAGAAAAAGCATATTAGTCACCTTCCTCCTACCAACAAAACAAAGACATCATTTGGTATCACAATGAACCTCACTTCACTATTGATTTTCTTTATTTTCCTTTTTTTAGAAAACCAGACTTCTAACTCTTTCACTTACCTTTCTCAATCCTGTTTTTGGAAAAAGCTTCCTCACAAAGTCCATAGCCTATAAGAAAAATCAAAAATAGGTAAGATGAATAGAAACACAATTTACTTAAAGTCCAGTTCATCCTGCCAAAGCCATAGCATAATATTTCTAACCATCTTACCATTTTCTCTGAATGACCCACAAGTTATCCAAACCAAACGAGCAGAAGGACCCATGCCTCCACCCTATGAAACTATACAGACACTTCAGAATTTTGATGCTGCTCTGGAAAATTGAACCACACAATCCATTTGCTATCAGTTAGTAATTACTATCTTCAGGTGAAACCAGCTCTGTTATACTTCCCTTAATTTTTTAATCTGCACTGAAATTTGTTCCACCTGTTCTTAGCTGCTTGGTCCCTAATGTTTTTTCCTTTCCTGTATTCTCTGAAAGCAGGAATAACAACAACCTTTGCTTGTTCCCTGTTTGCCTGTTCCCAACTTCTAAAGACACAGACTGTTGATATTTCAGATCATATCTCTACTACTGTGCTAATGTCAGGGGAGTTTCATCATTATTCACCTCACTGAAACAGCAAACCTTTCTGTTGTGACTGACAGCTGCTGAAGCTTTCTTCTCAGCTGCTTAAGGATTTACTGAGGTGCCATTTGCAAATGCATAACTTCACATAACCGAGAAGAGAATGTGAATCTCAGTGCCACACTGTGACAAAATTTCCACAGCTGGTAGCCCAAACCAACATAAATATCACTATCCCTCCCCATTTGGTTGAGAAAATATTACTCGTCTACTAACATGAATTCAAACCCAAATTTACAGAGAGAATGAGGTCATTTCTGTGCACTATGGAAATGACAGAGCAGACCCTGTTTCCTGAAAGCAGCGGTCAGTATGACTGAGCTTTCATGTGGCTGCATATTAAAGAAGTCTATTCCTTTTACAACACCAAAGACTAGCAGGACATCACCTTTGAGACTGAGCTTTAATCAAGAGCTAGGTGAAACAAACAGGACACAGTCTCAGAGAGAAGAGAGGATGAGGAATAAAAGGCAGGACAGCTAAAGAGCCTTCGTGACTCACAGCTACTGGAAAGTAAGTGCATAAGAAAGCACTGCTTTCAATCAAGGGCTAAAAGGGAAGCTTATTAAATGCATTCAGAATGCTACTGCATGATGAGGGATGACCAAAGTGGATTTATTTAATTCCAGGGCATAAAAAAAAGCCCAAACAGTAGTTAAACAAGTATCAGACCTAATATGGTCTGGTATGCTGGGGTTCTCTGTCCTAGTATATGGAAACTTTATCTGAGTTATATTTAATGGAATTTTAATTTAATTACGCTCACTTCATGCATTCAAGTGAAGAGTGTTATGGATGCACCAACTTTAATTCAGTATATACATATTACTAGACACTACAAAACAGACCCTTTACTATAGAGGCTTTTCAGGTGTGAGGAAATTAAATTAATGAAACCTTTTTTTTTCAGTAGATAAGCATTTTGATGTTAACCTCTCTTGCTGATTTCTCATGCGATACAGGATAGGTTCATACTGAAGCTTCTGAATGGAAGAACAGACGTATCTTAATGAAGTTGTATACTTTTACTTGGCTGACTACTTTTCTAGCCTTACAGAAACTTAGTGACTTCGGCCATTAGCCATCTGCAAAGATTGACTGAAATCAGCCAAAGTTTCAGAAAATGGTCTGGGGGGCAGACGGGCAAATGTTCACCTCTGGAAACATACCATTATTTTATAAAAGACATTCTCTAACAAAGACATCATCACTTGAAAAGTGAATCTCTGCAGGCACAGATCGCCCAGTGTTCATCAACAATACAGCTATTTTTTAAATGTTCATATGGTCTAACTTTGTATAGCTGGCAAACAACTTAATGGGGAATAAATTAATAGCACTTATTGGAGAAACCAAACTGCAGGAAAAGAACAGTGTGTGTATAATTTATAAAGATCTCCACAACTGCTGGTCTCCCACCTTCTACTGTTGATTAAGCATTTCCTTACTGTTTAAATCCAGAACCAATAAATACAGTCTCAGTTTTCTATTTGCTGTTTTGAGTATAAATATACATTAACCTCATTTGTTTGATAAGAAGGTCCTGACCTGACTCTTTTCTGATGTGTACTTCTTGACAAATACTAACTTGTTATGTCTGCAATATTCCTAGTTCAGCTTGCACTTGAATACTGGTTTACATACCACAGCATATAATAAGTGAAACGTATGCCATGGATGCCTCATGCAACTTACTGCGCCACAACCATAGAATCATAGAAACATAGAATAGCTTAAGTTGGAAAGGACCTTAATTATTAACCAGATCCAACTCCTCTGTTGTGGAAAGGGTTGCCAGCCGCCAGATCAGGCTGCCCAGGGCCCCATCCAACCTGGCCTAGAGCACCTCCAGGGAGGCATCCACAGCCTCTCTATGGATCACTTCCTCATTAAAGAATTTCCTCCTAACACCTAACCTAAATTCCCCCTCTTTTAGATTAAAACCGTTCCCCCTTGTCCTATCACTATCAAACTGTAAAAAAGTTGGTCTTCCTCCTCTGTTTAAGTTCCATTCAAGTACTGGATGACCACAAGGAAGTCTCCCCACAGCCTTCTATTCTATAAGCTAAACAAGCCCAGCTCCCTCAAGCTTTCATCATACGAGAGGTGTTCATATATTGATATCATGGGACTGATTTCAGTTTCTGTTATGCTTTGGCCCAGTAGCGGGTGATACTCTTAGCCAGCAGAGGCAATAAACCCCTCGTGATCAAAAATGTTTCCTTCGTCTGCACTTCTGCCAGCAAATGGCAAGTGTTTTTTGATCTTTCTTCTTCTTCAAAGTTCAGATGCCCTTGCTTGTGGGGTTTGTTTGTTGAAGGTTGTGGTAAATTTTCTTGTAAATCTGAACCATGTTTTTCCAGCAGTCCTTCTCTTTAGTGGTGAATCTTCAGTATTTTCAGAGTTGTGCTTGTCATGCAGTACTCTACTCAGTGCTGTAAGATTTATTACATTTCCTGGCTTTTATTTCCATTAAAAGAAAAAAAAAAATAGCATCTTGCTACAGGCTTATTGTGTTTACTATTAAAATACCCAGAACCTCAGTGACTCCACTGCTGCAGGCATGCTCATCACATACCACATCAAACTCACTATTTTTCTATTTTAGAGGAGAAAATGGAAATTTATTACTTCATCTTCTCACCATTACTAACTGACAGAGCAAGTACATATGGGTTCTTTACACATTATTCTTTGGAGAAACACAATTCCTTTTTTATAGCATTTTATATACATTTTAATACTGAAAATGTTCTTATGGGGTAGTTGTCTATCACCTACCTACAGAGCAACTGGAAAATGGTGGTACAAAGCTAAAGTCTTATCTATTCTGCTGCACAGCAGACCATGCATTTTCCCTTTTCACAAAGTTAGACACTTTCACTGTATGTCGTAAGAAGTCACTGGTGAAGCAAGGATTTAAAATATAGGGTCTGGGAGCCTAGCTTGTAGTTGTATATGCACACTGTAGTTCTTTATGCATGACCTACATAGCACTGTTGTTTGCATTTGGCTTCACACTCTCCAAACTCTACAGAAACTCTTTTGGCACTCTTGTCTTTTGAGGCTTACTAGCAGCATCAGATTTTATGCCTTCAGGCTCTCACATAAATTATTCTGAAGATAACATAATATTGTAAAATTAGAAACTGTTCAAATGCTTACTGGGACATGATTGATGTGTGAACACAGAATAGTTCAAGATTATTGTATCATAGCTATATCTGTTATATGCCTGTTAACTGCTTTTCTGTTCTGGTAAGTCAACTAAAATTTTGTGAAATAAGCTATTTTAGTGTTGGATTTCAGATATCTATTTCATCTACATATTACTTTGAGAAACCTGAAAATATGACAGGGACCATAGAGAAAAAATGAAGGCTATGATTTAGATGAAGAACATGACTTAATCCACAGATCATCTAAGAAGTGATGCAAGGACTTAGATTGAAATGAGGAGGTTCTGGGAGAGACTGAGATGAATAAAGCCTTTCACTAAGAGGGGAGATGCTGACTGTTTGCTTATAGAACAGTTACTAAAGTTCACTGTCAGAGGAAACTCTAAACTGCTTCTCAGCTCAAAGTAGAACTGCAGCCATCCTAACAGCAAAAGCAAGCTCAGAAATAGATTTGAAAAAGATGGATTTGAGCCTTAAAAAAAAAAAAAAAAAAAAAAAAAAAAAAAAAAAAAAAAAGGATGAGAGGAAAGGGAAAGGGAAGGGAAGGGAAAGAGAAAAGGGGGAATGGGAAAATGAGAAAAAAAAAAAACAAACAAAAAGCAGTAGCACAGTGCTTTCTGTCAGGCAGGGTGGAGACAGGTTATCCCAAGTTCCATTGCCCCACCAATGGCTCCCAGAACCTGGAAGTCCTGCTGCCACCACAAAACACTGCTGGTTACCAAGGAGCAAAATCTCACTGCTATCTATACTAGTGCTATCAGAAGTTTTTCTGTGTTCAAATCGAAACAGAAAAAAAGGGACACATCTCCTTTCTACACAGGTGCTTTGTTAAGGGCCATGTTAGCAAAAGTTCAACACTGATCCAAAGATTAGACATCTGAAAGAGAGCAACAGAAGGAGAACCAAACTATGAAGTAAACTGGTGGCATTTTCCTCATAGATGTTTCCACCCTTGGAAAAGGGAATAATAGCATGTATCACAATATGTATCAAATTTTCCATTACGTTGTGATAGTGGTGTATGACAACAGTTTCACAGAGGGAAGGTTTTGGCCTTGTTGGGGAAATAACAGATGTATTTTACAATCTACAGTTACTGGATTACATAAACAATGAAAATCTTGCTTCCACTTCTGGATTTTGGATATTTTCTCAAATTTCATACAAATTACTGACATTTCTGGTCACAGAACTTATAATTATGCATATAAATCTATGATCTTAAAGCCCAAGTTTCTATGCTTCAGCTTTTTTCTTTCCTTTTTTTTTTTTTTTTTTTCGCCTTCTAAAGATGCTAAAAATACAAAAGTCCTAAAAGTACTCAAATGGAAAATGACCCTTCTGATACCAAGTCTTTAGTATACTGATCCCTACAAGCAGATGGGCCCCACCTTGCAGGAAAGTGAACAAATAAAGAATAATTTATCTTTGAGTGCAATAAGCATCTTTCATACGCAAGTTTGCCAAAGGCTGGATAATTCCACAAAGGTGCTCAACAAGAAGCCAGAATTGATTAGAAATGAAAGGTCCCACAACACCACCCTGAGTACTCAGCTCTTAATCAGGTTATCAGACAGCAGGGCTTTTCTTAATTGATGTAGCCTTTTATCAAATTAAAGTGTTATCTACCCAGTGAGGTCATAAAATATGAGTCATACAGAGTCAATAGGATATCTAGCACAAAGGCAATGCTATGCATTATAAAGTCTAAAGATACTGTAGGTGCAGTTTACTTAAAGGCAACTTGGTGAATGCTCTGGCCCTCTTTGACCTTCAGAAAAAAAGCTGTTTTAACTCCCTTTTAAACTCTGGTTACTGTTAGGAGCAGTTCTGCTAATCATGACTTGATATTGTTGCTTTGGTAAGGCAGCGTGACATTTTGAGACCAACATCTAATTTCTCATAATCAACAATTAATTCCACTGATTTTCAACTGCCACAAAGCCTCAGCTGAGGTTTTCGTGTAGCTATGCTGAATGCATTCTCTGAAAGCTGAGCTTTGTGTAGTTAAGCTGCCAAACAAGTCCCCCACATTAAACAAAGAAAAATGAACACCATGAACAAAGCATTTGGCAAGTCCTTTCCTTTGGTTTTCTACAACCCATACATGCCAAACCCTTTGATGTTTTACCAGTGTTTTGTTAGCTTCCTTTTTTTTTTTTTTGGTCTATTTACTAAAATAGACATTCACTGTTTTTTCTCATGAAGACACTGGGAGATTGAGTCCATTAACAAAACCAAGGAATTCAGCCAATAGCTGTGAGAATCCTAGTAAAGGCCACTCAAACATGAATCAGTTAGTTAATAATCCATACTAGTGGTGTCATCTGCACTAGCTGCTAATGCTTGAAGTCAGAGCTGACTGTCATCTATCAAATTCTGACTGCTACATTTTACAGTGCAACCTAAACCACAGTCCAACTGCCTTCAACCCATAGAATTGCAAACAGCCTCACAGAAAGGCAACTCTTTATATGGTCATGTAGAATGACCTAATTTCCAGGTTTCCAAGGCCACTGCATTAGAGCTCAGATTTTTTAGGTACATTAGAAGAGCAAGTTACAAGATGTAAATCAAGAACCAGTCACAGCATGTAAACAATTTTCTTTCTGAGATTATTTTTAAAAACAAAATCAAAATCTTTCAGTTGATTGAAACATCTTGTGTGTGTGTTAGGAATGTTTTGTTTCACTCTCAAGCTGTTTAAAATTTTATTAAACAAAGAATTATGCAAATGCAGTAGTTAAAAAAAAAAAAAAAAAAGGCATTTGGCAGCTCCACTGTCCTTACAAAGTCATTTCAGCAAGACTGAAAAATCAATTCCCTGTCTCATTATGTACACATATGCAAAGGAGTTCACTATATCAATTTAACCTTTCTTTCCCTCTTTAGGATAAATACAATAATAAGATCACAGAAGTTATTTTACTTTCTTTTTTATCTTGTACTTTTAGTTTTGCATTCTGTTGTCTTTTTGCTCAGTGTTGGCATAGTGATGTGGCACAGGAGTTTCATTTTCCTTTTTGAAAGTAAGTTCTAAAAAGTGGTAGTGGTAAAGGAAATAGGAACAAGGAACAAGCCCACATACAGCTTGCTTTAGAATTATCAATGGAAAAGGGCTTAAAATCTTTTTATAGAAGAATTAAAGATTAAAACTCTTAAGTAATGAAATGTTTAGATATGTTGGTAGAAAGTGGAAGTAACTCTGAAAAACAAACCTCTTAATGTTTTTCAGCAAGAACAAACCTCAGAATGTTTTACAGCCCCCTTCTTTTTTGTTCTGTGATCTCAAAATTCAAATTTCTATGCTAGGCTTTTTTCTCTTCTCTTCTCTTCTCTTCTCTTCTCTTCTCTTCTCTTCTCTTCTCTTCTCTTCTCTTCTCTTCGCTTCGCTTCGCTTCGCTTCGCTTCGCTTCGCTTCGCTTCGCTTCGCTTCGCTTCTTTCTACTTCTAAATTTCCTCTTTCATTAAGTAAGCATATGAGAAGGAGAGTTCATTGCATCAGTTGGATCAGTTGGTTAAGCGTGTTGCATTAAAGGCCAATGTAGTAATGAATTTAAAAGAAGGTTAGTTCATCTAGTTGATGTAAATGAGATATAAACAAATGTTATATTTTCCAAATGAGAATTGGAGTATCTCAGGTTACAGACATTTATCCTGATAATAAGTACAATGGCTACTAAATGGCTTAAATAAATAATATTTAAGGTAAATTCCTATTTCTCCCCACCACTGAGGCAACTCTGAGCCTTAGTTCTATTGACTATTATTTACCATTATCAGACTGCCACTTTGTACAGTGCAACCTAAACTATAGTCCAACAGCTTCCCATTAGGGCAACTGCCTTCAACCCATAACCCTGCAAACAGCCTCACAGAAAGGAAACTCTTTATATGGTCATGTAGAATGACCTAATTTACAGGTTTCCAAGGCCACTGTCTTAGAGCTCAGATTTTTAGGTATGTTGCTTAAATTTTATGCAGAATATTGCACTGCTGATCTTGAGAACTGGAGAGAGGTACTCAATCAACAGGTTTTTTTATGATATCATCTTTATGCCAGCAGGCAAGTAATGAATTTTTAGAGAATTTCAGAAAGATTTTGAGCTGACTTGAAGTCACACAGTCTGGGTTAATAGCCTTTGCAGTGGTAAATAGTACAGGTAACACTAAAGTAAGACAGGAGAAAACAACCTATTAAATCCTTTTTCACCTCCTCATTTCACAGGTTTGAATTCTTCTCCCACTATCAGTGGGAAAGAAGCAAAAAATAAGCTATTGCCAAAGGCGAGGGCAACAATGTGGTTTGCTTGGTTGCACAGCAGCAGCCATCATGAAGTTCTGCATCACACTGAAATAATGCCTGAAATCCCGTCTGGTTTAAATTTTTCAAGCACACCAAATTTGAAACTCAAATGAAGTAATAAAATGAACATTCTCATTAAAAAAAAAAAAAAAAAAAAAAAACTTTTCTACCCTGAACTCTTATTTTCACAACAGCTTGCAGGTAACTTATTGAAGAGAACTCAAGCAGGGAAACAGAAGAAGAAAACAAAAGTCTCTCTGGAGAAGAAGCTGTGAATGACAATCTGCTGTTTTGAAAACTGCTGCATTATCAAGTTGCTATCTTCTACCAGATCTAGAGGCACTAGAAATATCTACAGTTACATGCTCTGTAAAGGAAATTGGATGTGCTACCTCATGTCTCATGCACTTAATGAAGACTACTCAACCTTTTAAGAGTAAGGAAGCATATGTTTCTTTACTAACGAATGCTATGTTTCTGTTCAGAGCAACAAGTTGCCATAAGGATCTGTAGGATTTCATTTCTGTGTCACTTCAAATGTTTGCTCACACACTGACCAAAAGGAAATGGGGATTTCCAGGTACAAAGATACTTGCTACAAAAAAGAAGACTGCTTGTAGTGTCTCAGTGTGTTTGTTACCTGGACAAAATTCACCCATGGCTTTGAAAAGCCATTTAAGCCTAAAGACTAATAGGGCTCTGGAGACCAAGAATAAATTGATGGTAGAATGTTTGCCAGAGAAGTCAGTGGAGAACAGAAGCAGAGTTAAAGCTGAAAAAAAATATTCTCAAGTCTAATTTTTCCAGATCCTTGGTGCCACAAGCATGAGAAATTAGACACTAGGTCTTCCCTCACAAGCAATCTAATTGAGTTCTACACCTCCATATTCCCTCCTCAGACATGGTTTCGATTGCTTGCTCATACTGCAAGTATGCCAACTTACTTCCAGGCTCTTTCTGGAAACAAACTAACTCCACCCAGGGTAAAATCTGAATTAGAGAGATACCCTTTGGGAGTTTCCCTCACAAGGGAGAATGGAGGTGCTGATGTCAGAACCAGGTTGCTGCGTTCCA
This sequence comes from Gallus gallus, assembly GCF_016699485.2. Taxonomy (NCBI): domain Eukaryota; kingdom Metazoa; phylum Chordata; class Aves; order Galliformes; family Phasianidae; genus Gallus; species Gallus gallus. The sequence continues at coordinate 14,433,132 of NC_052536.1, read as the reverse complement.
TACAGTCTTTCAGCGGTATTCAGTCGGGCCTTGAATCATCAAATAGTGCCATGCTCAAGATTCACAATTGGCTCCCATCTCATTGATTTGAGCTTTTTAGACTGAAAAAGGCTCAAACCAAATGGTGAATTGTTATGTGTTTGGGCCACAGAAACCTCATGTAGGGCCCAGAGGAAATGCAAATCAAGGGATTCCCAGCAGGAATGTGGCTAGTCTGCTCGAGGAAAAAAGGCATGGCAGCCAGAGAGTGTTTGGATGATGCCTTCAACTGTGAAGTCCTAGCACGGTGTGTACGTCCACAAACTAATTTCACTTTTCCCTGTAATTATCACACTGCTAAAATTTGGCATCTCATATTAGATTCTGACTTTCTGAAACCAGGAGTTTCATTTTCCTTTTTGAAAGGAAGTTCTGAAAAGTTGTAGTGGTGAATGAAAGAACAGATACAACGATAAGCCCACATACGGCTCGTGTTAGAATTATCAGTGGAAAAGGTCTTAAAATCTTTTTTATAGAGGAGTTAAAGATTAAAACTCTTAAGTAATTGAAATATTTTGATATTTTTTGTAGCAAATAGAACTAACTTAGAAAAACAAACCTCTTAAAGTTTTCAGGCAAGAAAAATAGCCTCCTTCTTATTTGCTCTGTGGGGCAGCTGCCCAAGAGGTGGACATGGCAAGTGTCTCTTCACAGGACTCCGTAACACTGGTAGCAGTAGAGGTCAGATCTCAGCTGTGGGATGTCTCCAGACTGCCCACAAGTTGTGGCAGCCCTTATTTGGTGTCGTGTGTAGAACTGACTTCACCCTTGCTGTGCATGCCTTTAACCTGGCTATGTACCTCACCATTTGTTTGTGCATTAGATGGTGTGGGCATTGCTTACTTCCTGCACAGCTGTTCCCCGTCTCTCCAAGGGAAGGTAGCCAAACTGAAACAACCCTTGTTGTAGACTGTGCCAACAGGATGCAAGTGGTCACAAGTTTTTTTTTTTTCTGCACTGAATTAATGTATTGTCAATGTTACTGTAAGGGAATATGGCTTGACACCTGCCATGGGCTCAGACATGTTGACCAGCAGACCCCAAGAGCTCTGAGTACAGTAGCCATGCAGAATAGAGTCCTGTGGTCTCCCAAAAGATTTCTTTCTCCCTTCTAACCCTAAGTGATGGGAGCTGTCAGGGGGATCCCCTTCAAAAGACTGACTGCCTGGACATAGTCCCTAAAGGCTTTACCTTACTACTCTGGAGTAAATAAGTATAAGTAAGAGTCCAATTATTGACTCTCCCAAGGTCTGTCTCTCTTGAACAAGTGAAGTCAATGCTTTAGGCATATAGTTATAGTTAGTTGGTTAAAAAAAAAAAAAAAAAAGAACAGGAAAAAAAGAAAAAGGGAAAAAAAGAAAAAGGGAAAAGAACAGGTGAAACCATGTGAAACAATTGTGAAAGTTTTATTTTCTTTTTTTGACAACAGATGTGTATTTTCTGTAATATGTTTTATATGTTGTTTTAAATATATACTTCTAAAAACTGAACTGGATGTTTGATTTGGATGCACAGAGAAGACATCTGGAAAATGTTGACTGTTCTGTCCAAGCTGTGGCCACATCACCACACAGCTCTAACTATAACCATTTGATCCTGTGAGGGGTATAGCATAGATCCTCCCCTCTCAACACAATGTCCCAAAGTGGGTCTTTCATATGTCTGAGTGAAGTCTATTACTGATGGTACTCCCACGTTGCTACCCTGGCAGAGGATGAACGTGGCCAAATACCTTGTGGTATCTTTCTCCTTCACTCACCCATGCTGTGAGAAACAGACAGCATGAACAACAAAACTACATTTTGTTGTAGACAACTAAGTAGCAATGGGAAGTAAAGGAGGGGGAGGCTGGAAGGGAGGAAATACATAGTTTTTTTGACAGCTTACCTAGCCAAGGGCATCAGATAAAAATAATCACACACAAAGAATCACACAGAATCGTAAGGTTTGGAAGGGACATCTGGAGATCATCTAGTTCAACCCCCCTGCTAAAGCAGGCACTCTACACAAGGTCACAAAAGTTGTCTGGATGGGTCTTGAATATCTCCTGATAAGGAGACTCCACACTGACATAGATTTTGAACATCACCTATACTTGTTCTTTGGTATCAGAGCAGGAGGAAGTCAGATTGTCCAACCCACTAACTTTACATGGGCTGTTATTTCTCCGGTTATTAACTACTAAATCAGTAAATTGTTAGCATATCTGAATCTGAACACAACAAGCTTTACTTGCTCATCCAGTTACTGGTGTGCATGCTTTGACATCAGATTCAGCAGGGAAGAGGATCTGAACCAGGAACTCCTATAAAAAATTGTTCTTTGAAATCAGATTAACCAGTCAGAAATGCCAAGCGATAAGAGAAGACTTTCCTTTACAGACTTCCTTCAGCAGTTCTAAGCCAAGGGCATCAGGAGGACGCAAGACTTCATATCCACCCAAAGAGGTAAAAAATGCTGGCCCTCACAAAACATACAGTCGTAGCTTAATTGTGGCAAGTTATAGAATATAATTAGAGATGGATTAAAACCAGACAGTTTATTTTCTAAAAATAACTGAGCAGTTCTTTCTTTCACTCTGTTGAACTTCCATGATACATCTCAGACTCAACATCTTTTTTTCTGTCTGGACCTCCAGGCTAAAGAATCAGAGTGGAAGCAGAATGTAATGTTATGCAACTTAAGAAGCTGCAGGTATCCAGCCTTCTCCCAGCTGAAGAGAGAATTATTCAGCCTGAGAATTTTCATAGTTTTTCTACCTTTCTATAAAAAATTTGCCTGTCTGATGGTCCTCAGACCATCACAATTACAAAAAGTTTAGTTACATTTTCAAACTTCTCATTACATAGCAAAAAAACATGATGACAGTCCTTCCAAAGTGTAGGATACTTTTAGTACAGACATCCTGTCAAAATGCCTGGCATCTATAAAACTAGATGAGCTGTATTCCAAAAAGTATTTTACAGAAGGGATTTCACATGCATTCTAGCTTACATTGTCATTCAAACCAAAATGAAGCCAGGTATTATGTGCTGGACAAAAAAACCCTAGGGATCCAAAAGCGTGTAACTGAGTCTCTTGTATCCAGCAACAGGATTTAAAGCTTCCTGTTCCCTGTCTATTAGATATGGAGAGAGGTGCCACCAAGAAGCCATTTGTCCCACTTAGCAGCTGACTGGAACACGCAGCATAACTACACCTGAAATCACTATTTCTGTAGCAAACACCATTGCAACAGCATGCAGAAGTAACTTCTGATGCCCAGCCCAGGAAGCTCAGTGTCATTCCTTTGACTTGATCAATTTTAACATAAAAGAAAACCTCATTACACTGCTGGAAAACAGAGCTAAGCTCTGTATGTCCAGTATTTCCACACACAAGTTGTAGCTAGGTCTCTGATCTGTCATCAGTGTGGTTGGGCATTACCCACAAGTATGATGTTTTCTGTCAATATTTGTTCAAGTCTGGAAATAAGTGGATTACCTACCTTCTGTAAAGGTTTGCGTGTTAGATTTGCTGTTATCAGATCACAGAGGGTGTAACACAAATTTAACTACATCCATTTCAAAGTGCTAAAGCTCCTTTCTCACCCTGGTGGTTTACCACAGACTTATCATAGGAACATCATCTCAGAGACAGGGATGTGGTCAAAAGACGTAAAAGAGATGACAACAGGAAAAAAAATTCTACTTTTACTTTTCTAGATGCAATATTTAACTCGATAATCAAAGGATATCCCAGTTCTAAAGTAAAAAAATGGCTTACTGAGTAAATAGCAATTCACTTTAAAAAATAAAGAAAAGCCCTCAAACGGAATGAAAAGAAAAAAAAGTCAGGAGTTTTTTTCTTATTCTTATTTTCATAAACATCAGAAAGGACTGGTAGAATAATGTAATGAAGATGTTTATTTCACACCCCTTATGGACAGGTGATTTTCCAACACATTTTCTACTCTCTGTACAAATTTTGTTACAGCAGTGGTTCCTACTTTAAAATGAACAGAACTTTAAGGGAAAAGAGTTGCAGAGGTGAACACAGGATAACATTTTTTTCTATAATGTCCCAAAACAACCTATAGCACATACCTTAACCAGCTGTCATGAAAACCAAGATCTTGTTGAGGGCACTAAAGCAGCATCTTCCAGTCAATGGGAGAGTATAGGCTTCTGTGAGGATCCTGGTTCAGTGTTTGTTTTCAGAGAAATGGTGGAGTTCCCTGGCTTCAAAGGAAGCAAGTATTAGTATCCTAGAGCAAAAACTGTATATTCCACTACTGGGGCAAATATTTGCTCGGACTTGACTATGAACACTTAACTCTTTTAAATAAAGTGGTCTATAAAGTGGACTATAAAGTGGCCTGAACCTACATGCTTCCTCAAGCAATACCTGCTCCAATTCCAAACCAAGGAATTTGGTGGAGTTAGAAGGACACTGCAGTGTTACACCTGAAAAGAGCAGCAGGTGAAGACATGCAAGTTCCAGGTTGGTGAAGAAGTTCATTTTTAATTGACTTAAAAACATATAATCGTCACTGAATCATAGAATGGCCTGGGTTGAATAGGACCACAATGATCATCGAGTTTCAACCCCCCTGATATGTGCAGGGTCGCCAACCACCAGACCAGGCTGCCCAGAGCCACATCCAGCCTGGACTTGAATGCCTCCAGGGATGGGGCATCCACAACCTCCTTGGGCAACCTGTTCCAGTGCGTCACCACCCTCTGGAGGAAAAACTTCCTCCTAATATCTAACCTAAACCTCCCCTGTTTCAGTTTAAAACCATTCCCCCTTGTCCTATCAACAAGCACTACAGTTAGAACTACGCGTGGTGGGCATTTGGAGAAGCACTTGTATGTGATTGTTCAACATCATTATAGCATTGAATATTAAAAAAAAAAATTAAAAATATGTGCTTCAAAATAATTACGTGAAAGAGGTAGAGGAATCGGAAATTTTTGCAAGTCTAGAAAGGAAGAATCGTGACTATAATCTTTGTTCCTACACTTTATTTTTATATATTCACTGAGGTCTTTTTCTGCTTAATATTAATGTAAAAAGTTTCTTTTGCAATTTATTTCCATTAATTTTGTTCTCAAATGAATTTATTTCAAATTAAGCTATATTTCTATTTCTGCTTCACATACCCATTTTCTTTTCTGTCCATATTTCTTTCTTTTAAAATGCATGAATTTCTGCTTTCTAATTTATTTTAAGCCAAGCAACTTTCTGCTTGATGTTTTCTCAGTTAATGACAATTGCTTCTCATTTTTCTACATAAGTAGTATTTTCTTTTAACGATCTCCTAGCTCGCTTTCTTATGTTATACATATACCTACAACAAGCCTTTTATTATGCAGTTTATGGATTTCATATTGGTGTACTCTACTTTTATATATGTGTACTCTGTTTTTATACCTTTCTTTTGTTCTTTTTAAAAGAAAAGTACTTCTCTCTTTACATTTCCATACACCCCTAACATTTTTATTAGCCAGATAAGAGAATATGAACTCTATTTGCTAACGCGTTAGTATAAAAAAAAAAGAGTAAATTAGTTTGCTTTTGTTTTATTAGCTATTAAAATGGTTTACAGGTTTTCTGGAGAACAGAAAGTAGTACAAGATGTTAGGCCTATGTATGCTACCGAATATAATTCTATTGGGATATAAAGTATGCAGAGCCATAGTGACCTATTTTGACACCTTTATTCTATTGTCTTTAGGGCACCTACCAGATATCATCATAATTACCTATGGAGCATCCTTGATACCATGACGTAATATTTCTTCTACTGGCTGTAATTCTAACATGCAAATGACCAAATAATCAGCTTATTCCCAAAAATCAGGTGCAGTATCCATAGCTAGTAGGCAGCATAACTTCTATTTTTTCAGAGATCTAGAAAATTATACTGGCTGTGCTAAAATCTTCTGGTCCAATGTCAGTATCTTAGCAAAAACAACTGTTCAGGAAAAGCTTGCATGCTTCAAGACTTGCTTCTGCTTTTTCCTTTCCTGCTACTAGTCCTGCTCCTCTACACAGTGAAGATAAAAATACAGCACAGCCAGGCATTCTTTAAAAGGTAAAATTGTTTCATGGAATAGCTTTGGGTTTTAATCTGAATTTCTGGGGGAATTGATGGCTGGGAGACTCTAATATTGAGTCACTGACTTCAGACATAGTTAAACTATGTGTGTTGTATCTGTTAAGTTTAATGCATCTTTTCATTCTATCGGAGTCCTATTTAGGGAAGTGTAATTACAGTAAATTTCCAAAAGGAAGAAATGCTTGGAGATGCTCTGCTTTCTCCCAGAGACCTCTCAGAGTTCCACCACTCATATATATATGGACTACCTCTCAGAGTTCCACCACTACATATATACAGGACTAAGGAGGATAGAGGCCTGGGCTCATATAGAGCAGGAACCGTTCTCTTAAAACTCAAACTGTTATAATTTTATTTCTGGAAGCAACTGAGAGAACAAGAATCCCATATGGTTAATTGGTGACCTCTGACCATATCTCTGTGTACAGGTGGAGGTGAATTACTTCTTTATAAATCATTAACATAATTTGTGTTTACCATCATGTGGTATTATGACAGTTGACTGGTCACTAGTGAACAAAGTCATTGTGTCTGAAGGAGTTGAGGGCAGGAGTTGACCCAAAGTTAGCTGTACTAGAAGTCAAGATACGAAGCCCAGAAATGTTTCAGATGAGATTGCTCTGTGCTCCAAATCTCATCTTCACACTAGTTGGGAAGTAGTGATGCATGTGGAACTGTCAAATCTGCTTTCATGAGCATTACTGGGAAAAGAAAAAAAAGAAAAAAAAAGTAAAAAAAACAGTCACTATCAAGACTACCTTAGATGTTGCCATGTGTTGATGTGGCTCTTGAAGTAGCAATAAACTGTAAATACAAGCTGAGAGCCTCTTTCATCACAATAGTACAGTGAATACATGTTGAATTGAGGTTTATGAAGTCCTATCGCCTCATTCACTGAAGAACTGTTTCTAACCAACAGAGTCTTGTCTAGCTCAGGCCTGTCACTACAGAGAGAGAAAACAAGTAGAAACATTAGCTATAGGTGACTGACTGAACACATACAACTGGAGGGTAAAGAGGTTTAAAGCGCAGCTCATTTCCCTCACTGACCCAGCCCCAGCCTTAACAGTCACATCTCAAAGGTAAATGTTTAGTGGGGGCAGATGTTTTTCCCGCAGGGTATTCGCATTTTGCACGCAGTTCCATGAGTTTCTCCTTTTATGAGGGTCTTGTGCAACGCTGCAAGCCTGGCAGAACAGGCTGTGGCAGGGTGTTTTGGCATTTCAGCCTTGCACTTGCTCCTTCCAGTCAAAGACATGTCTCTAAGAGAACAGGTGTATAGTGGTTGAGCAGATCGGCTGATTTCAAACACGTCCATTTTCATTGGTCCTGGATAAACATCTGTGGTAATTCTTTGCTAATATTTACTCAAAGAATTCTCTGTTCCAGGGAACAGCTGCACTATATATCCTGCTTCAATGCATTCTGGCATTTGCTTATATTTCTAAGACCGCTATCTAGTTTCCTTGTAGACTATTACCTGCCTGCCATCCACAGACTACTTTGCTGTCTGTTGTTTTGTTCCTTGGTTGCAAGACCTTTCTGGAAGACAGGAATCTTTTGCTTTTACATGTCTAGCAGAATAGAGTTTTGTCTCAAGACTGATAACTATATATATATAGGAAGGACAGCGGTTCATCTGCTCTGTACATGCTCAGCTCTCTGTACCTCCTTCCACAAGATATGCAGTCACTAAGCTCCTTCCCCTCCTGTATTTCTCCATTCATTGTTACTGTAGTGGGCCATCTTTCCTGAATTCCCAACACTTCACTTCTATTAGACACATAATCTGAGCCATGGATTGTAAAATAACAAACCTTTGGTTGCCATAAACGTGGAACAAGCAAAGTCCAGTCTGTAACTAGAGGTAAGAGAAAAGAGCACAATCCAGACTCACACTTTCTCAGTCTTTTGGAAGATGTGAATCATTATTCCAATGCTAATTTTCTGGGCTGAATTTAAATTGTCACAGTAGAGGGCAGAGAACCCTACTTCTGTATCTCTTCTAAAGGCTAGCTGTACGGACTGTGTACACCTCTGTTACCGTACTTCACAGAACAGACTCGTAATTTAAGCAGATTGTTAGAGATGGATTTATGTTAGTAGAAGTGAGGCAGTTGACAGTATTAGAGAATTTGTCTCTATTTATTTTTTGTAACAATGAAGATATTTTCTAGGCAAGTCCTTCCAGATAATGTCTTCCTAAGATATTTGATGTAGACATCTGTTACAGAAACTCTTCTTGTCAAATTTTGGAGTTTTAGGGCCAATTTATACCAGAAGAGCTTTACTAGATTGCAAGATTGTCACATGTTTAAAGATACTGGCTCAAATTTACTTTTCGTGGATGGACTGCAAGAAATGCTCTGCTACAATCCTGGCTTAGCCTTAAATGTTTAGAAATGTGAGACAAAAATGTAGCAAAAATTTGGCTCTGAAACTTTACTTATATGTCCAACATGACTGCCAGTTTAGGGAGGTCACATATTAGAAATACAGGTCTTTTATAGCTAGGTGTACACATCCACTGAATCTGGGTTAAAGGGAAGAATTCCTATTCATCCTACAGCACTGTAATTCTTTGAATGGTTCAAAAATAGTCTGATATAATAATTTCTCAACAGAGCCAGAGGGCCTGATTAGGCAGAAAAAGCCAGTATTAGCTGGTCCAGGGCAATGCCTTCCCTGATACAGCTACTTAACAGTCAATCAAACAGCAGATGAAAACAGAAACTGTAAGATTCCTGCAGAAAAAATAACTTCAATTACACCCATTCATATAATAGAACCATAGAACATCTTAGGTTGGAAGTTGAAAAGCCCAGCCATGGGTGGGGCTGCCACTGACCAGATCGGGCTGCCCAGGGCCCCATCCAACCTAGCCTTCAGCACCTCCAGGAATGCGGCATCCTCAGCCTCTATGGGCAGCCTGTACCTCATGAGGGCAGAGAAGAGTGGGACAATCACCTCCCTCTCCTTGCTGATCACCCCTCTTCTGATGCAGCCCAGGATACAGTTGGCCTTATGGGCTGCAAGCACACACTACTGGGTCACATCCATCTTTTCATCCACCAGGACCCCCAGATCCTCCAGATCCTTCTACTCAGGGCTGCTCTCAAGGAGTTCTCCCACTCTATATACATATCCAGGATTGCTCCTACCCACGTGCAACACCTTGCACTTGGCCTTGTTGAACCTCCCTTAGTTCAAGTAGTCCTACTTCTCATCCTATCCATGTCCCTCCGGATGGCATCCCTTCCTTCTACTGTATCAACCACGCCACTCAGCTTGGTGTCATGAGTAAACTTGTTGAGGGTACACTCGATCCTACTGTCTAGGTCATGTAGGACCATGTCAAAGGCCTTACACACACAAGTCCAGGTATATGACATCAGTTGCCCTTCCTCAGGGAAGTGCTGGGAGAGTGGCTTAGCAACCAATGGCCAGTTCCTTCAGGACCCTGGGACACATGTTGCCCAGCTCCCACAGGCTTGTACTCATCCAGACTCATAAATAGATCCTGGATTTGCTCTGCTCCTACAGTGGGATGGATTTTGCTCCACAGACCTCCAACTAGAAGTTCAGTCATGAGAGGCATGGGAAGTGTGACTGCCAGTGAAAATCAAGGGAAAGAACTTACTGAGTACCTCAGCCTTCTCCATGTCCATTGAAGCCTGTTCTCCTTTCTCATTTATCAAAGGGGATACACTCTCTTTTGTCTGTCCCTTCTGACAAATGTATCTAAAGAACCCCTTCTTATTATTTTTCATATATCTTGCCAAGTTCAGTTTCATCTATGCCTTGGCTTTCCTGATCCCATCTATGCATGTCTGGATGGCATCTCCATATTCTTCCCAGGCAGCATGTGAATCATGGTTCCCTGGCTTCTCCTCTTGCCCTTCTTGAAGATATAAGCGACATTTGCTTTCCTTCAGTCTTCAGCCACTTCTCCAAATCACCACAATTGATCAGAGCTTATCAACAGTAGCCTTGCAATGACACCTGCCACTTATTTCAGCAGTTGTGGGTGCATTCCATCAGGGCCCACGGACTTAAGTACTTGATCCTCTTCCACTAAATATACATCTTCCTTGCTCCAGCAAGGCCTCTGGAACCTGGGATTCCTGAAGGGCATTCTTTCTAGTGAAGGCTGAGGCAAAAAAAGCATTCAGTACCTCACCCTTTTGCATGTTCTGTGTAATCAAGTCATTCAGCAGTCAACCCACATTTTCCATAGTCTACCTTTTGACAACAATGTACTTATAGAAGCCTTTCTTGTTCTCTGAATCTAGCCAGATTCAATTCCATGTGGGCTCTTTCTTTCCTAACTTCATCTCTGTAAGCTTGAACAATATCTCATGCTCAATACACTTCATAATCTAGATCCTGAGGGAAAGGTGTTGATCTGCAAGTGAATATGATTATGGAAAGAACATGGGGTATATGCAGTAGCAAGCCAGATTTCCAAGGATTCTGTTTATTTCTTGCCAGTGCTGTACCACTTCATAGCTATCAGCTAGAACATCTCCTTTCAGGTGTGTTGCTCCATGTTTAGACAGTCAGGAAAAAGCTCATACTGATGATATTCAAGGTCATTTCCAACTAACTCTGACACAGACAATATCATTTGTCTCTTGTGTTGCATAAAAGAAATAAAATGTATATTGGTATGGTCAGCATGTACACTGACTCTCATATTCAGCTCAGCATATTTAACTTCCTTATAGGTCCACAGCACATAACCAGGAATAAAAGATTCTTCTATTTGCATTACATTTCCAAGGAAACCCTTTCAGATAAAACCCTATCAGATGAAACTATGCAATCATTTAAGAAACAAATGGATTTACACGTGTACTACGTGACACCAGTAAAATTTTGGCTGACAAAGAATTCCAGATTTAGAACCTCCATGGTTATGGGCTATCTGGTTACTATCAAGAGAAAGCCTTATATTTATTTTGGGTAAAATGAAGGCAAATCTTGGTATTTGTAGGTTAGGGTAGAGACACATGAAAAAAGAAACCTGTTCATAATATCTTCAGATCAGCTTGGCCCTTTTGACTGTATTTTCAGAAGGTGCTTTCTTAGCTCATTTTAGATAATGTTTCTGTACTCTTAAGAAACTGTATGCCATATGCAAATCTCTTTTGGGATTGTGGCCGGAGCTTAAGATGCAACATTACTACAGATACTTCCTTTCACTTCTCCTCCCTTCTCTCCCAAACTTTCCACAAGGGGCCATAGGAAAATTCTCAGGATGCCTGCCACAGCATGTTCTGAGGCAGCATTTCCATTAAGTGTAGTCTTATGCTTTGTAGAGTTGGGGACAAAAAAACAAAACAAAACAAAACAACAACAACAAAATAAAAAACAGCGCTGAGGAGATCTTAATCTGGAGCTGTTTCTCCAGAGCAGAGTATCACAATATTTCTTTTGTGGTTTGAATCGGTGTGTGTCAAGAAGGCTGCCAACAAAAGCATAGTTTCAGACTTCCAGCATTTCATTAAAACACTCGAGTTTTCGCACTACATATCTGGATCTGAGATTCAGAACACATTTTTTTTTCAGGGAATGTCACATGGAAGAGAGATTGAATTGTACACCCAGAGTATTGGTACTTAAAATCTTCATCAGTGCCAGAAATTCTTGCTTCCACCCATTCTTAGCACTTAAGCTGCTATTCTGGGTTATTGAATGCTGAATTTTCTTATGCACTCACCCAGACAGTGGCAAGGACTTGATGTATATTTAAGATCTTAATGAAATTTTTCCTGGTTAATCTTACACATTGGAACTGTAAAGTGTAAAACATTTATTTACCTCTTCATTTGTAATTCTGGCTCTGACCACATTTCTCTGGTTTCTCTACCCTATCCCTTTATTTACGAGTACAAATCACCATCCCTTCAATGCCTCCAAATTTTAAGCTTCTGAGCAAAAAACCAATTCTTCAAATCTGTTTTTATTTAACACACAACTCTTCCATCCCCTCCCTGGACTTTTGCAGTTAAGAGGTTAAAAAGGTTCATATTACAAGCCCATGGAATTTTTCCCTTGTTTCTCTCATGGAAAAGTAAGCTGTCAAATTTTACTACCAAGGTAGATCATCTCCCATGACCACTAGGTTTAATTGGTTGCATAACAAAGACAACAACATTATTTTCTATAGACTGGAGGGCAAGCTAAGCAAAGGTTTTGCTTATTACTTTCAGAACAATATATTAAGCTTTGAGAATATCTGTAAAGGAATTATTCAATAAACAAAGTTTAATTGAATATCAGAAGATTTTATAGGTCAAATACACTGAAACCTGTTTCTACCTCCTGACAATCTAGGCTATTATAATGTTGTAGTACAGAAAATGTACAGAATTTACATTATGTTCACCTGGTAGTATTTATGAGTTCAGCTCAAAACAAATAGGTAATAATGAGGGAAACTGATTGCAGAAAGAAAACACCTTGAATTTCCTCAGCTATTTTAATGAGGGCAAATACAAGGAATTAATGCGAGCCATAATGAACTACTTCAAATTAGGATCTAGCTTCATGGAACAAGGCAGTCAAACTCACTTTAGACAAATCTTGACATCAATCTTTTAGCGAACTGCTTTAGTACCACTCAGCTGTGCAACTCTTCAATGGCTGATGAATGTATGCTTCTTCACCTCGACTCTTCCTTCAGAAAAATAAGACTGTGTTTCAGCAATGTTGCATTTATAACAGCCAGAACAGCTTACCAACAGATGGATACAATTATCTGCAATTGAGAATCTTTGTGTCAAGAAGGGACATTGGCTTAAAAGATATGCCCTAAATCAATGTAAATTGGTAATATGAAGAAAAAAAAAAAAAAAGGATAAAAGAATGTATGGGGGTGTAGTCTGAGTTACAGATACAGTCTGGTTCAATAAAAATTATCACAATGATCTCTGATGGCTTTACATCTTTGAGCCTTGAAATGCATTAGGAAATGTTTTGAATATTATTGGAAGAGTATGGCTAAAGTTTACTTCAGCGCAGCTCCACTGAGTTTTGCTGAAGTGTTTTGAAAGTACACCAACTCAGAAGACCTGAGTATCCTGGAGTCTTGAATTCAATCCAAAAACTGTAAGAAAAGAAAACGCTCTCCACCTGTTTGCATGAATGATTCAGAGAAAACAAATGAGCATACAAAGGAGTTCCAAAACTGCAGGATCCACACCATAAAAGCAAACTTACTTTTCCTGTTTCTCTTCTTGTTGGCCAGAAAGAGAACACAGAGATGGACATCTTTCCAGATTGCAATTGTTTCAGAAAGCTTTAGAGCTCACTGTCTACTATGAAACATACAGCAATATTTTCTCTCTCTTTCTGGGGATTGTAGTAGACTTATTTTTCCTACTTATAACAACAGAAAAAATGATTCCTCATTTTCTATATCAAAAATGTTATTGCATTGATAAAGATAATAATGGAAGACAACCCTTTGTGTCAATATTAATCTGAGATAATCATTATTAAAAAGTCTAATCCACTTTCAATTTCAAAAAAAGTCAGTCACTTACTGAAGTCTGCTGTAGCCATTTTCACGAACTTCTAATAAATTCCACTGTAGACAAGTTTTCTTCAGCTCGTTGATGTTCACTAAAAAGAAATTGTAAGGTATTATCAGTTAAGATCTGCATTTGATGCATTATTGCATGTTTTATTTGCTCTAGTACAGCATTCTGTATTTGTAGTGTGCAGAAATTTCCAGAAGCACTATAGCAACATTCCCATTTTACTAAGATGGGAAAGTATAATAGTGTTGAGCTTAGTTTGAATCAACAATTAAAAACTTGCTTCCACAAAATTACTTCATTCAACATTAAAGTTTAGTTCTTTCAGCAATAAGCAATATCTGCTATTATTTCAGTCATGAAATTGAAACATATGCAAATGATATATTTCAGTGAAGAAATTAAATACATTCTAGTATGATCTATCCTTGTTCTATCACATACTATATCATAAAAAAAATGGGAAAAAACACTGAAGGCACATGAACAACTGATAGAGAGATATTTCCCTAAAGCTAGCTGTGGAGCAATATAAACAAGAGATAAACGTGCTTTGTTGTAGCATACAAAAAGGAAGCATAGCTCTTCTGTTCTGTACCTGTAAAATGGCTCCACTCCACAAGCGTGTATCAGAACTAACTACACACAGAGTAAGTCTTAAGATAACGTAGTGCAGGACAAAAGTATCAGGAAGATAAAAAAGACAAAAAAATTCCACATATTTCTCCTTACCACAATGATTACTATATCAACAGACAGATGAGATATGGAAGAAAATCAAGTATTTGAGAACCTGGAGAATAAAATGAAAAGGTATATCTATCCTCTAGGAAATAAGTAATTTCTTATGAAAATTAGGTGAATTTGACATTGTTTAAGGAATTTAGAAATGTTGTTTCAATTTTTAGGGTGACAACAAACAGTTTGTAATTCATTCTCACTTTCCGAATTAGCAGCTCACCAAGCCTCCCCTTAGCTCTGAAGTCTATGTGGACTTCTCTCAGTTCACTTGATTAACAATAATGCAGACTCTGCCTTCATTCAGTCGGAAATACAGTGTTCAAGGGAGCTGAAGTTATACTCTGTCAAAACTAGACAATGGGGATAGCAATACTACCAGCTTACACCATTATATTTCTGCTAAAGACTGACAGTCACATTGCCATCGACGAAGCCTGCCTGATCATAAGAATAGAAAGAGCAGATTCATTTACTCATCCATTTTTGTCAGGCATTTTAGGTCATGGGATGCAAATCCACTCAATGCTGTTCTGAAATATAAAATGTGAACACGGAACACCAGTTTTAATTTGCTTGCAGCAACAAATCAAAGCAGATAAGGATTTTCATAGTTTTCTGAACAATAAAACCCAAAACTGACTATAAAAAGGTCAGTAGACAATTCGCCCAATGACGTATTTGATGTTCAATACAGTGCAAGCCTAGCTGTTCACGTTTGACAGCATTTTTTGTTTTATATCATACTTTGTCATTCCAAAACGATAAGTGCGCTGACAGCTTGCCTTAGCAAAACATGCACACCAATTAGTCACCTCCACGATGCGTATTTGGAGAAAATATCAAAAAACCACAGACTATGATAAGTGACAACATACAGCCCAGAGAAATGAGGATTTCTCATGAGAAATTCTCCTCGGCTTACTCAGACTCACTGGGAAAGTGCTGTCTATACGAATAAAGGCTTCAGGCTATCTCAAGCCGTAACGTGCCATCTTTGTGCATACGTGGTATTACTCAACCTACAATTACGTGATCGGATCTCACAATTCTCCACAGGGTCTCTATTTCACTGAATGCACAGCAGGAACCTGCGGTAGGGAGGATGAACCCAGACTTGAGTCTGAATGTGTGAGTGTGATGGCTGTCCACAGACCAGCCTAATATTGCCTGGAGAAGTTGACTCTTGAGAAATGAATGTGGCAAGCAAATATTGGCATGTAGGAAGAAACTTAATTTTAGATATACTGAAAAGATGGTGTGGGGCAAGATCCTGAGATATTTCTCACAACCCCACAAAAATACGTAAGTGAAGCCAATAAAGTAAACCAAACAAGCCTACTGGCTCAATATTGTTGCTGACAATCCAGTGACAAATAGTGACAAATGCAGTCTCATTGTCTAAGACTCTCCTAACATCCTGCTGCCAAAACAAGCTATTAAGGAGGAAAAAGGAAGGAGGAATTTTTATGAGTGTGAAAGAACAGGCGTTTTACAGAAGGTATGAAATTGGAAAAATTCAATGGAAGAGGGAAACCTTGGCACCTTGGGAAGCAGTTGTATAATTCATTGTATCAGTACAGATAATGTATATGTAAGTACATGTAGTGGTAATGCTGTATATGTATACATATATATATATATATATAAATGTATATATCCAGTTTTTACACAGTGTCTTCCTACTAGTATTACAAACATATCAGAATGATGTCCACCAGTTGCAATACATAGACTTTTTCAAGGTTGTGCATTACTACTGCTCCATCCAGGGTTTTGTGCTGCTCAGCTCAGCCATCCCTTTCACCAACTTACATTTCTACTAGTCATCCTGTTTATTTGTCTATTTCTGTTGAGACTGTAAACATTACCACCTGCTTCTAAAGACTGATTTTTCACTGGTTTTCAGCACTGTAACTACAAGAATATAGTCCTGTTCAGAGATATTATCAGATATCATCTGATATCATCTCAAGCACAATGCTGCAGTGTCAATGCCTCAGAGAAAGGCAAAATCACTTCGCTGCAACTTCATGCCCCTATTTAATACTATAAATTTATCTTGGCTGTTGTTAGCAGTAGGATGTCTGCAACACGCACCACTGCACAATGTACACCTGTCCTCAAGAATGTGTGTACACATGCAGATTCTAGTCTATAAAATTAATTGCAAACATCAGTATGCACAGTTGTAATGTTTGTGTTTACAAGCTGTAAAGAGGATTAAGTATTGATCCCCTCTATACACAGAGATATCCTGGATGTTTGCAGGTGACACGACAACCTTACTGTCACTTGTTTTCATACTCCTCTTGATGCAGGATGCACACTGTTTTTTCTACAGCCCCTTCTATTACTCAGTGCAGTGTTGGGATTTTTTGGTAAAGAATTAAACTTAAGTACAGAAGGAGAATATAGCCTGAAAGATTTACTGCTTTGTTTCCGTGTTGCAGTACTTAAAATTGAAGTGACTGAATGAGGGAAATACCAAAAAGAGCAAGGACAATATCATCAGGCTGCTTGAGTGCCATAAACTTCATTTGTGAAACCAGCTCAAGATTTCTATCAAATTATAGTCATGATTCTTAATTGTACTTTCTTCATTTTCTGGATGATTAGTTTGAAACACTGAGACAGAATGTGCAGAAATACTGAGCATTCAGCTACTGCCAAAACCAGTGCGAGTCATGCTACATGGTATGTAATGCCAAATACTCTGAAAAAAAGATATTAGGTTGTCTTCAACCATGCATGCAAACTCAGTAGTACTACTGACCATACTTCAGTTGCGTTTCTTCATATGCCAGAATTTAGTAAAAGCACACTTGGTAATAGCAATTTGTGAAGAAGTCAGTTGCTACAGTGATAGTACTATAGAGACTGATTTGAGGAAATTTGTCCTTCTATTACCAGAGAATGGTGTGAATAGGAACCAACAAACAAGATCTGGTCCAGTACTGAGTAGATATAAACAAATTACAGCATTGCTGTTCATTAACTGGGAAGTGGAAATCACAGAACTTCAGCTATGCAAGAGTCTTCTGGAAAAGTCACGTGACATTATATGAAACATATTTTATCAGGAAACTTAATACTTGATCACAGTTCATTTGCCCAACAGAGAAGAATCTCTTAGGTTAAATCTAAATTCTGGTATTTTCTGATTTTGAATAATTGCAATCACAGATTATAGCTACATATACCTAAAAGAACAGTGTTGCTTGCATACTCTATCTCCTATACTTCTGGACAGACAGTAGGTAACATTAAAAACGCCTGCATTAAAAACGGCATTCTGGACAACTTCATGGAAACGCTGCCATAAAAAAGTCATAGGCACAGAACAACCAAACAACCCAAGCAGATAAATGGGGCTTGATTTCAGAATACAAGCACACAAAAGGCACTGAGTGATTTGTCTTTGCAGAAAATAACTTTTTTTCCTCTTTTCCTGTTTTAAAGGAATCCTGTATTTCATCATGCCTATTAATATGTCGTAACTCTGATCAAGAAAAACAAACATAGAACTGTTTTCTATTGAGGAAAATAGAACAGTATAGAATAGAACAGAACAGTTCCGTTGGAAGAACCCTTCAAACATCATCAAGTCCAACAACCTAACTACTACAGGGCCAATCAAAAGTTCAGATGTATCACTGAGGACATTATCTAAATGCCTTTTGATCACTGACAGGCATAGGGCATCAACCATCTGCCTTGGAAGCCTGTTTCAGTGTCTGACCACCTTCATAGTAGATAAACTTTTCTTAATGTCCAGTCAGAACCTCCCAGGCTCCTGAAAAACATATCTCTCCATTTTCCATGCATCGTAGGACACAAACAAGGCAGGACAAATTTGGTGAAAGCAAAAGCTAGAAGGAGAGTGGGTATGTCAAGAAGAGGAAGATAAAGGATACTAGAGGAAGAAGAAAAGAAAGGAAGATTGAAGAGCAGCATTAATTGAAAGTAGAGCTGATCTGAAGAACTAACTGCAGAAGCAGCCAGTCACTAGAAGGGTTATTCTGTATGCAAAAATCCTGGGAGTGACAACCTGCATTTACAGAAAAGGTGTGAAGAAAGGGGGGGGGGGGGGGGGGGGGGGGATAAAACAGTGCTGTTCAACCTCTGAATGCCTTATGACAAGAAAAACACCTCTACTAGTTACTAGCAAGGTTACTCTGGGAACTTGTGGTAATGTCACATCATTGTGCTAATGCTAACATTATTGTTCACTTGACCTAGCCAACATCAGTCATGGCATTTCAGATCTCTCCCAGGAAACGATGTTTACTTACTTCATGAGCATAGATGCATTCAAAGTATACAGTAGTTAAGTGTTTTCTCTTTCCTTGAATAGAAGGAATTAAAAAACACTGTTCCGTGTTGCCTGTGTAAGTCTCTTGAATGAACGGAGGCAAAATACAACTTAAAAGGAAGTATTCATTTGAATAATTAGTAATACTACTAAATTAATCTATCATAAGTATTTGGAAATTATTTTCACAAGTCTCATATATTTTGATACATATCATTATAATTTCTGAAAAGCCTCAGTACCAGATAATGAAAGTTAACTTGGCAAGAAGACTAATCGAGGAAGTAATCATTTAGGAGTGTGGGAATTATGTGATCTGTAACAAAAAACGCAGATATATGCAAACGCTTCTGATGGTGTCTTACAGGTCAAAATAATTAAATTTAAGTATAAAATTGTTCAGGCCTTATTTATGATGGCTTACAAAGGGAATAATCAGTAGTGACAAATCTGGGGCTTCGGAGAGGTCATAACACTTCCCTGAACATGCAGGAAATGTTAACCTGTGTATTTGAAACCACAGCATAGCAACTGTTGATATTAATTGATTTTTCAGTGGTAGCAACGTAATGATTCATAAAGCATATTTTCCCTCTCACTATGATGTGTTACTCCATCAGAATCACTTAATAAACTTACGTTTGTTAGCCAGATGAGTTTACCTTATTTTTTCCTTTCATCATGACTTTAATTACGCACCAGCTACCTCTGTTAAAATTTTTCTTTTTCAGCTATTCATCTTGGTACCTTCATAACTCAATTTTGTACTGCATATATTTCCACATGTGCAAGTATTTTGTAGCCATCTTTTTTTCCTCATTCAGACAATACTAAGGTTAATTCTACACTAACGTATATGTCAGGGAAATTGCCAGAGGTACTAATGACTGACAGTGACCAATTCTTTTCTTCAACACTTCCAACTCAATTTAGTTATGTCACTTTTATTTGGAATTTTAAAATATTTGATAAAAATAGGATAATTTCTTTTTTTTATAAGTCATAGAAAGAAGTGCCTTTTAATTCTCCCTTCATAATAAGGAAGTTAATTATTCAAATATAACTGCTCCCAAAGAGAGAATACAGTATTTTTTTTTTTTTTTTTCAGAAAAAAGCAGGTTCAAAGGAATCTAAAATGGCCATTTTGTCCATTCCCCTGCCCCAGTACACTATCAGCTACACTGACACCATCCTCAGACAGGTGTTAGTCTAACCTGCTCTTAAACAACATGAGTGATGGAAATCCAACAGTCTTCTCAAACAACCTCTCAAACATGCACTTCACCCACATGTAAAAAGAATTTAGTTCCCCCATTGTCTAACCCAAAAGCCACTCCTGGCTTTACACTTATTACATCTTGTCCTGTTCTCAGTGAATATGGAAAACATCTTAGTACTTTCTTCTTTACAGGAACTGTTCAGTCCATCCCCCTTCTGAAAAACTGTTTATCTACGGCCAAGGGAAAAATATTCTAAAAGGTTAGTTTACTATAGTAATATATCTTTAAAATTCGATTTTAACATATTCACAAAACCTTGTTCATTCTGTCATTATTCCTAAAACTCTGACCATGACAAAGGATATTCCTGTAAATTAGTCTTTTTGTGTCTCTAGGTAAAGCGATCATCAAAAATACATCTATTTTAATTGTAAAATGAATATATATTTTTAACTCTAAAGATCAATCTCATTTATTGTGCTGAGATCATGTTTACAAAGAGGAGAAACTGCTGAACTAGCAATAAAATTGCACATGTGAGAAGAAGGAATCTTCAAGAAAGGGTTCGTACTACCAACTGTCCAAAACTGAAGGATTTTCACTATGTAGTCCTGTGAATAAATGCTGACCTTAGATGGCTTTTGATCTTTTCCATTTTCACAGGCAAAGCAGCTACATACACAGGTGCAAACTCATTAAAAATTTGTGTCAGATGGAACTTTTGTGGGTTTTTTTGAGAAGTTGCTATCTTTAACTACAAGGAGGAAAATTAGAAAACTGTGGAGTTATTCATTCCAAGGGCCTGCTCAAGTCACTCAGAAGTCCCTTAAATTACATTTATCTTACAGTATTAACAATTTTGGAGGACTAAGTCCAAGCAAAAAATTTTTCCTGTTCACCTCCTGACATTTCATCTGCAAGACTTGTAGAAAGAAGACTCCTCCTAGAGTGCAAATACCGTAGGGAAGTCAGAGCATCCTCTATTTACCTGTGCACCTGCAAAGGAAAAGTAAAACGTCTGAAGCCCCACCTTTTAAGGACCTTGTGAAGCAATCTGGGAGCTGAGCCAAAACTTGCTCTCTCACTATATAAAACTCAGGAGCAGACCAGTACTTTCTCAGAGGCAGGTTGTTCGGTAGTTTCTACCGGACTTCCAGAAGATGGGCACAGGTAGTGGGACACAAATACCACTATGGATATCAATACTAGCACTTGCCTACATACAGATCAAAGGTAGGAGGATTTACTTGCTTGGCATTTTTACAATTTTGAAGAATTTATGACCTGCTTCAGAGTTTGAAACCTTTTTCTTGGCTTTGAGGTGCTAATGTATACCTTTATGCAAAATTTTCTTCTCTTGTTACAAATACTTTCCTTCCCAAAAAGAGGAAATTAAGTGTCTTCAGTGTTCATATTCTTAACACATTCTCTCCATTTGAAATGTGGAATAATTCATATTTCTATCACTGTACCTCAAGACTGGCATTTAACTTCTGATGTGAGCCTCTGAAAGTACATATTTTATAAATGCACAAACAAAAAGGTGCAAAAACACATTTAACAAAGAACAAACTAGTGAAATCTGTTTGCATTATCAAAAACTTTTTTGTTGTTGTTTTATCAGCTAATGATACAATAGGGATTTTTCTTGAAAAATGTTGTACATTATATTTTAAATGTCATTTATCCTTAAGCATGAGATTGTACAAAAGCTTAGAGCAATTGTTTGTTTTTTCAGGATGTGAAAACAAATAGATTTGCCTTAAATATTATAAAAAGGCACTTAATATTCACAGATGGGTAGAAATCTTTTTTATTCATATTCCACCTGTCAATTTCCTTTAAAGATTATGGTGACAAGAGTGTTAGTTTTCAGTGTGTTTTAGCTTCAGACATAGATCCCAGTGAATTACTTTATGTTTTTCTAGCACCAGATAATTCCACACTAACTTATGTTAAAAAGTAGTGCTGTCTAAGAATAGCTCATCAGAAGGCTAGCTGTAGTATTACCATACAATGCAATGGAAATGGGAGACTGGGAAGCATGTGGCTCTAGGCAGAGTTTTGGAGCCATACTAGGCATGGAAAAAGAAAAAAAAACACTCTGAGGATAGAAAATGGAGGAGAGGAGCCCAGAAGCGCTGACTGGTTCACATCTCCAAAAGGGGAACAACACGTCCTTCCAATACTAGCTGCAGATTCACAGCTGATGCAAGAACGAAAGAATTTATGGAGCTCCCTTCAGCTCTAATTTCAGTATTAGCCCCTCTAGTGGTGCTACCCATGGACTGCCCTGCTGTGGGACACAGCAAACAGTTGGCATGGACTGCCTTCGTAATTTTCTCCAGGTGCCATGGCCTTCCCTGCAATCTGCCCTCTATCTGACAAACTCTCAACAAGTTAAAATGCCTCTTGGGCCCTACAGATTTTGTGTGTATCCCTACTTTGAAGCTGAAGGGGAATGGACTGAAAAACAATTTCACCGCTGGAAAGAGAAAGCTTTGTTTGGGGGCATATTTCTTTCTTTGTGGCTTGTGGGTTTATTTTTCTTTTGCCACTTATTATAAAAAAGTGCTTGAAACAGTAAAATAAATAGTAACTTTGGCTTTCAGTAAGAGAAGATAGAGATTGCTCCTCCACTTCAAAAATGGGTTACTCCTGTAAAAAATTGAACTATTTTTAAAGCCCTTTAGATAGACAAAGGATTTTATTTATGACTAAAGGACGTAAAAATCATAAAATAGAAAATTAAATCATTTATATGAAAAATGTAATAAAGTATTAAGGTGATATTACAGCAATTAATATAATAAGAATCTGCTCATATTCTCATTAGCACATTTTTGACAGCTTCCTTGCAGTAGTACCTCTACTAGAAGTACTACTACTAGAAAAAAATAGTTTGAGGAGTGGTATAGGGCCATCAATGTTGCATGGAACACAGGTCCTGATGCAAGTTTGGCCCCAACACACAAACATAGCTTTGCCAATTTTTATACACTGATTTATGCAAGTTTAAACAAATGTAGTTGAAAAAAAATAATGTAGGAACTCATGTAAATTAAACATTAACACTTTCCTTTTTCACTCTCCTTGGTGCAGTTCAAGCTCAGGGCAATGAGCAACAATCACAATCGAACTATGATTCTCCATCATTCCTGCAGCGACAAAACAGTAAGTACTTTTATGCTGATATATTTCTAATATTTTATCCCAAGTTAAATTGATAAAAATCCAGATTCATAGACTAGGCCTAGAATGGCTTAAATCCACTTTCCCTTTACAAATAAAAGAGCAAACATAAATAAATAAATCAAATGGAGAGAGAGAGAGAGAGAGAGAGAGAGAGAGAGAGAGAGAGAGAGAGAGAGAGAAAATCTGTCGACAAAATATCCAAATCCCAACAGTTCCCTGGAGAACTAACTTCTGAGATCTAGCCCGGTAGATCTGGTCAATTGACGTGATATAGTTATCTAATCTTTAACTTCATGAAAGGTACATACTTTCTATCAAAAAGTGTATGTTCAGAAGGGGGTGTGTATACATACATATCACCAAGGTATTTGATAGAAGGTAATAAAAGATACATTTTTTATGCTGTGTCAATATGATCGCATCACTCACAAGTGAGAATAACAGAACTGTAACTACCTTAAAGATTAGAATGATTGAGCACTAAATCACCATGTATGCCAAATGGTTTTATGACACATACTGGAATACAGTAACAGTACACAGCAAAACAGGGGTGAAAAGATAAAATGCCAGCTGGTATACTGGTGATGACATGTTGCAATAATTAACCATTTAGCCTGCACTGCTATTGACAATTTGTGAAATCACTAGCTGTGAATTAAAAAAGTACTGAACACAAACTGGAAGTATATTTCAAATTATTTCATAAGAGTGCATTTAGTTATTGAAATAGATTATCAAATAATGTAGCATACGTGCTTTCCCTTAAAATCCTTACATCAAGACTTAACCAAACTGCCTTTCTAAAATCATGGATTTGTCCTAATACTGTTTTATTCTAAACAAATAAGTCAGTTGCTGACATTTCACAGCCTACAACTTGATAGTAATTGTGTTCCACAATTTTATACTGTCAAGGAAGAGACTGCAGCAAATCTTCAAACTCTGATGTAAAGAAAATATATAGTAGATTCTCTAAGTATTCTATCCATCTCATAGCTGGAGCTATAGAGAAAACATTGGATTTGGACATAGAAAATTTAAGGCAGGATCCTATGAAGAGAAGTCTTTGCATGAAGAGCAAATGATTAAAGATTTACAGAATTTAAACAGCATTTTTTTAGGAAAAAAAAAAAAAAAAAACAACCCTGCTCACAGCTGGCTGTGCAAAGTTGCAAAGTTGCATCACCAGAGAGAAAGAGACTATGTTCAGAAAAAAATAGCTGTTGTTTCTCATCCTCTAAGGTTCTTCAGTAGCCTTCTGCTTCTAAGTGTACTGAGAGGCAAAGACTCAAATACAGACATTAGCATGGCTAATGTCTCCACTACTGTTACAACACAGCAATCTAAGGATTACATTGCTGCTTTTGAGCTCAGATCAGCGAGGCCAGCATCAGATGAGAGTCTTGAACAAATAATGGAAATAAGAACTATGGCCAAAGAGCACTGTCCTTGAGATTTGGCTGCTAGTGAAACACATGGAAAGACAGAATACAAAGCACTGCATAAAAAGCAACAATAAAACCTTGTAGAAATTCTCACTAGGGTGTAACTAGTACTAGGAAATGTTATATCACTAAAGAAACTTAAGCAATCTCTAGCCATTTTTCAGGATTTCTCACAAGATTAAACTTGACCTTTTTTTTTTTTTTTTTTTGTCCTAGATTTTCCACCAGCTTCCAAATCCCATGGAGTGACGATCATCCCACCTCTTCAAAACACACTGAAAGTAAAGGGTGAGTGCAGCAAATGTCACGGCTCAGATATGCATGTATTTGCACCACACAAAACCTGGACTGAACTAAACAGATTCATAAATGTTATAAGATCCTTTAGCCTCATAAAATAAAAAACAAACCAGAAAAACAATCAGTTAATCAAATAATAGGGATAATCTACAAGCAGCATGATCTCCAGCCTATATTTTGTTAATACGATAAAATTGGGGAAAAATATTACATACGAAATACTAGGATAAATTACATGCACTATTTCCAGTAAAGTAAGTTAAATGTGCTCAAAACATTGGTGAGCTATCTCATCTAAGGAACTAAATGGAGGGTATCTACAGCAAATTGCAGAACATTCTTATGGCTCATTTTGAATCCGCAGCTGGCAACCCCTCTCACAATGGCCGTGTATGCAGCACATGGGGTAACTTCCACTTCAAGAACTTTGATGGGGACATCTTTTACTTCCCTGGGGTCTGCAATTACATCTTTGCATCCAACTGCAAATCTCCCTATGAGGACTTCAATATCCAAATTAGGCGCACCATGGTGGAAAATGCTACCGTGATCACTCACGTCATCATGAGGCTGGAAGGAGCAGTGGTTGAACTGACCCGCACCTCTGTCCTGGTCAATGGCAAACAGTACGTTCACATCTTCTACTATGAACTAAAACTGCTGGGACTGCTATCATTCCCAGAATGAGCAAGCATCCCTTTTCTTCATCTGATCTGATACTCCTCCCAGTCAGCTGAAGGGTTCTGGTCCTCCCTGAGGCATCAACAAAAATTAGAGTGCCTGACAGTGAGCTACATGCAACTTCTGCAGATTATCCTTGTGTGCATTTTGTTCAGAGGAGCTATATCCCAGATGCAGCCCCATTGCAACAATTGTCTATATACAGTTGATCGTATAAGTTTGGTTCAGCCAAAGTATTAGGCCTTTCCACCCTTAAGGTTTCTACTTGTCATTAATTTTACCAGATAGGAGCCCCCTGAGGAATTTCTGATTGTTCCTGTCCTTGCACTGAGAAATGCAGTTAAACACACTGCAACTACAGATTGCACCTGAGCTTTTAAATAAGGTAATCAGGGAACCTCCCACCCATGAAGAAATGGTAGCACTGACTTTGGAAAAAGGTGTGAAACCTATCCAAACGTTTGGGTAAATATCTGGACAGCTATCTCAGAGTGATCTGTGTACTATGGCAGCTACTTACAGTAAGCTAGACTAAAGGTTATTTTGGATGCAACTTTACGAACGGCACTCATGTCACAGAAAGCTTAAAGAGTCTATCTCTTCATTATCAAGGGCTTAAAGGAGTATTCAGCAATATCCTGAAGCATATTGCCTGCAAAACAGAATATCCCAGCACTTTTTTTGATCAATGTAACTGAAGACATGCCAACATTTTACCTTTAACAGAAATAAGCAAAAGGAACAGTAAGGGAAAGCAAGGCTAATTCATTGTGGACAAAGAAACAATCACAACAGCCAAATGTTAACAAATTTGAGCTGCCTGTATTTAGCTATTACTTTGGCTAATTTCCTCATCTTTGTGTATTGAAGCTTCTTAAAGAGTGAGAATAGGTATCAATGTGCATATTCAGTGGACATTCTGTCCCTACTCCCACTGAATTATGGTGATCTTTTCCCAGGATTCAGATGCCCTACAGCCATATGGGAGTCTTGATAGAGAGAAGCAACAGCTATATCAAAGTTTCTGCCAAGTTAGGACTGACCTTCCTCTGGAATGAAGAGGACGCCCTCCTGGTAAGAAAATATCCAAAATGTGACAGAAAGCCTGTAATTAAAAGATAGTCCCTCTAAATTTTTGCAATCTTAAATAGTTGTGCAGACGTTAATTCTTTATGGATTTGTACCTATGTTTAGTATGGATACAAATCTATATTCTAGCCTTTTCCTGGTTTTCCCACTGAGAATCAATGTATCCCCATGTTATAGTGTTCCCACATCACACTGAAATACTCAGACTCCAGACCGGGCAATACTCAGATGTTCACAGACCCAGGGCTAGACTAAGATGAAGCTTTTCTTGGTGGTCATTGACCTTCCACATCTTACAGTCTGCACCAGCACACCCATGTCAAATTTTGACTATAGGAGGACAGTGTTTCTAACCATCAGGGTTGATGTTACTGTGAACCTAAACTTGCTTACCTCATTTCTTTTAGGTGGAACTAGATAAGAAATATGCCAATCAAACTTGTGGACTCTGTGGGGACTTCAATGGAATTCCAACTAACAACGAGTTTATTTCACAGAGTAAGTAATAAAAAGCATTATTACATCTTGGAACTTTTTTCGTCATTTTAGCAATATAGGATGTGGGTTATATTAACTGCAAAACTAATGATACATCTTCCAGTCGGTATTTTTATGATGTCAGTTTTAACATGTAAGAGTCACAGCTTTCAGATGCATTCAGGTGTTTCCACCACTGTTAGATCTTTTAAAATCATATAACCTTCTACTTGTTTCAGTTGTTAGGCTCCAGTCCCTTATATGCCTTCTTCATCTCCTTTTGCCTTTTGTATTATAGTGAGATTATTTGGTAATCACTGTTTTTAATGGGTAGTGTCTCAAAAGAAAACACCTCAGTGCAGAAGCTAGTAAAGCAGTAAATATCATTCTAATACTTTGTCTACTTTATACAGATGCAAAACTGACTGCTGTACAGTTTGGGAATAGGCAGAAAATAGATGGACCCACAGAGCAGTGTGATGATCCTATCCCTTCTGCTGTTCTGATGAACTGCTCATCTGAATTTGTAAGAACCTCTCTTTCAGAATTTGTTTTTTCAGACAAACATTTTTCAGACAAACATACATTATCCTTTTCTCTCTTTTTTTGGAGAATAGCTGCTATGATAGGTAAAAATACAGCATGAATATGGCCAGATATGGGTCTGGAAACAAAAAATCCCCAAATTTAGTATTGAGTTCTCTGCTAAAGTGAATTAAAAAAAATTACATGAGTTCAAGAGAAGACTGGACATTTTAAAATGAAAAATGAATTTACTGAGGATGTCTAAACACAAGGAAACTATACAATGCTTGCAGAGTCATGTGAGAAAGTAACTCAAAATATGGGAACTATCAAGGGAGTTCCATGAGTCCTACTGTGATAACATGTTTTTCTAAGCTTCTAAATAGATCTTTCCCTAAACATTTGCCTATGGTTACTGCTTGACAGGGTTTAGGACCGGATGGACTTTTGATTTGTTTTGCTTCATGTCTTAAATGAAATAACTACTTCCATGTTTTCTAAACACTATTTCACTGTTTTCCTTTCCAGGCTTCTATCTGCAAGACAGTATTAACCAGTGAAGCATTCACAAGCTGTAATGCACTTGTGGATGTTCAGGACTACATTGATACTTGCATACAAGACCTATGCCACTGTGATACTTCTATGGCTGACTTCTGCATGTGCAACACCTTTGCTGAATATTCCCGGCAGTGTGCTCATGCAGGTGGACAGCCTCTGAACTGGAGAACCTCAGAATTATGTCGTAAGTATCTCTGGAAGAGACTTCCCCTTATGCTGCCTACTGATATACAGTAAGCTTCTAATATCTAATTTTTTTCCTGAAGAAGACAGCCATTTAAAGGTACGTATAATTTTCATGAAATCAGCTTGCACTTGAGTACACTCAAGTGCAAAGGGATATGAAGGTTTAGAGGATTTTGCATTACCATTTTCAATATACATCAGAAGGTCTAAAATGTTGCAACCTACACTTGGATGTTGTCCATTACACCTTGACAGAAAACATCCTAGATGTTAAATACTCTTTTCTCAACATTTCAAAGGAAAAGCCAGCATCATACTACTCTTTCTACTTTCAGCCAAGTCATGTCCTTTCAACATGCAACACCAGGAGTGTGGCTCCCCCTGCTCCGACACCTGCAGCAACCCCGAACGATCTGCACTTTGTGAAGATCATTGTACAGATGGCTGCACCTGTCCTCCAGGCAAGTTACTTTCTACTCTTCATTCATAGCCAAAACCATTAAAACCTTCTTGCTCTATCTATTCATGCTATGTCATTGTTGTTGTTATCTTCCTTGAAATACATACATCAGTTCTACGCTGGTTACAAAAACACCCTTTAAAACACCAAATGGTACTAAGACATGTATATAATGACTAAATTGTGTATAAGATACTTTACTACTAATGATAGGAAGATGTTCTTAGCATCCATATGCAGTTAACTGAACGTGCAGAATGTTTAATTACATTCTGCCCACAGTAACTCCTAATGTTAGCAAAGCTGGGTGTGGTTACCCAGAGTACCATACCCAACAAATGTGTTTACTTTCTCCATGCTGATTTCTGTGCCTGAGAATTGTTGGCATTGCGAATGATGGGAATCTTCTCCCACTGTAGATCTTTTGCATATCTTCAGTGATGTCTCACAGAACTCACCATCACTTGCTTATACAATAACACTGACACCTCTTAGATAATCCTCTGACTTTGGCTATATATATTTACTGTACAAATATGTCCCCAGGCAATCTTATAAATGGTTCATCTATTCCATCTTACTCTCTAATAGTTTTAATCCTAATTCCAATCTAATTAAGCCTATAACAGAAAAGACTTGACTTAGAAGTTTCTTATGATCATCCTAGGATTTTAGATAGGCTTCAATGGAATATAGCTCCTTCATTCCCTCCATAGCTGGCATCCTATTATTTTAAGGAGCTTTACATTTTCCATGTGCAGGAGAAATGCAAAACACTTGATACATCTGACAGATATGTAGACAAAAGCAGATTCTGTAGTGCACAGAATGACTAATAGACCTTTTCTTTCCCAGGAATGGTATTTGATGACATTAATGGTGCTGGCTGTATTCCCCGTAAGGAATGCCACTGTACATATGAAGGCGAAACTTATGCTCCTGGTACCTCCTTCTCATCTAAATGCAGATCATGGTAACATAGTCCCTTTCTCATACTTCTTTTTTAGGGGTGTTACCTAAACATTTTGGAGACAGGGAAAAATTGCTAAATACACCTTAAAAAGAAATGAACTACTTATTAACTGAAGTCCCTTGATTACTTTTTAAGAGGATTTTTACATCCGTTTTCTCCTCAGACTCATAAGCACAATCGTGAGTTTAGATATAGGTACTTCAATGTCAAGACTAGACATTTACAGGGAACAATCAAACTCAAATTGTGAAAAGGCTGAAAGGCTGAAAATACAAGGCTGAAAAGCCATGTATTGTTGTGAATTACTATGTCACATCCTTCACAGCACTGTGTAACACTAGAGTCATGCTAATAGCAACGAGGGGCAATCCTTCATATGCAGCAGAATGGATGCCAGGTTCAAAAGAATTGAATTCTGTCCAACAACTGGAAATAAGAAACATGTTTAAGAATATCATTAATATAAACATCATTTATATTAATGATACTTATTTTGAGATTTCAAAGAAACATGGTTTCTTTGTAAGTATTCTTTTCTCCAAAAGGCAGCATGATCGGCAATGAGGAAAGTTAAGGTGCCCTTATGTCTAATTTCATTTATACATGCACTACCAAGGTTACAGAATGCCTTCTTCATTTCAGTACTTGTGCAGGGGGTGAATGGACTTGTGTCACCCAGTCATGTCCAGCGACTTGCAGCATCGAAGGAGGCTCCCACATTACAACATATGATGAAAAATATTATTCCTTCTATGGAGATTGTAGCTATGTCCTAACCAAGGTAAAAGGAGTCACATTCCTTGCTAAAGTAATATGCTAATGGAAAACACTTTTATTAAATACAAGGATGTTTAATTTAAACTACTGGTAATTACAGCAATTTTCTGAAACTTAAAGGAAATGCATGGAAGCTTAAAAAGATCTCAATGGACTTCCTGATAGTTTTGTAGAAAATAAATATATTTTAGCATTCTTATCTATTTAAACATTGTTTAAGAATTGCACTGAGTTTTTAGTTGCCATGAAACAGCCTCTACACTTCCCTTTTTTTTATATATATCAATTGAATATTCTCTGTCTGGTGTTTTGTAACTATCTCTTTCCGAGAAACATGCTCATTACCTCAATTGTTACTCCTCTTTTTGTCACAGTTAACATAGTTCTTTTAATTATTTTATTGACAGCATTTAGATTTGAATAATTAAACAGAACTCATGAGAGTAGATATTTCATTAAAATGACCAACTTTCCAAACAGTCTTTCCCAGTAAATGCAGAATGCAC
Source organism: Gallus gallus (assembly GCF_016699485.2). NCBI lineage: Eukaryota > Metazoa > Chordata > Aves > Galliformes > Phasianidae > Gallus > Gallus gallus. The sequence goes on along the minus strand of NC_052536.1, from coordinate 14,401,995 downwards.
TAGAATTTAAAAGCGAAATGGTAAGAAGTCATACATGTATTTTAAAACCAGCATCAGAAATTACATATATAGAAAAAAATAACAGAAACAAAAACACTTAAGATTTACTGGACTTACTAAATCAGTACGGACTGAATTCTGAGTAGGTGTGTCTCAATTAATGACTACAGATTTCAAACTTCAGAATGCAATGTACTATTTGGCTGTTGATTTGTACTGGGTGAGTACTGCAAAATCCATTTCATAAAGGCTTTATATTAAATAAAAGCTGCTATGAAAAAGCTCAAGCTGAATGTTACCAGGGAAGAGAACCATAAACACTTAAGAAATGAGCTAGAATGACAAAGTTTAGAAATAGATTAGACTAAATCAATGAAAATTTTCAGTGAAAAATCACAAGCATAGGGCTGGATCAACAATGTGAGCATAGATCAGACTTACATGTTAAACTCCCTTTTTGGCACCAGCATGTAAAATTAGATTCACAGAGGCCCTGGAAGTACACCAAATCCCTCAACCTGGATGATAATATCTAAAAAGCCCTAAATTTTAACATTAAATTTTCTTGTGGCTGTATCAGCCTGTCCTCAGTTTAGTATTGTTAACACCAAGAAAATGAGTTCTGAGTGTTTCTCTGTAATAACTTGGCCATTAGGCTCACTTTGAATACAGCTCACAGAACAGGCTGTGGAAAAAAAAACACACTGAGTGTGATCTTTCTAGTACAGCGGACTTACTTTTTTTTCTTCTTCTAGCTCTGTGACAGCAATGATTTCACTGTTCTGGGTGACATCCACAAGTGTGGTCTGACTGACACTGAGACATGCCTCAAGGGCGTAGCCATCAGTCTAAGCGGAGGGCAAACTGTAAGTAGCAAATGCAAACAGCTAATATTCTGCAGTGATGTCTTCCAACCTTAATAAGCAAGTAGTAGGCAAATGACTCATAACAGCACTGACCAATTTTTGTTTTATCTCATTTGAAAATGAATTCAATTTCTGAAAAGAACAAAGCAGATATACTGGAAGCCAAAATCCTCATACTTTTCTGTCATTTAGTTGTCTGTTTAAGCCATCAATGGATCTCTATAATAAAGATTAAAGAAATAGTAAGGGAATCTGAAAATCACCATAGCTGGGAGTCCACCAACTTCCCTCTTTCCTTTCCCCTCCCCCATGCCTTTTCTTTATCTTGAATAATACTAGATATACTACGTTTTACCTTTCCTAAACATGCTTGGTAATCATTGCCTTTTCTTGTGGACAGAACATTGTGATCCAGCCTTCTGGCAGTGTATTTGTGAATATGATCTACACACAGCTGCCCTTCTCTGCAGGTAAGTTCCTATGGGAGACTTCTGTGATGTTTCTCATTGAAGAGTATCCTACCAATTCTTCTCAGATACTGCTGCACCTGAACAGAAAGTAAACCATTAAATGACAGAATTGCTCCGTGTTGTAGTCCACCACTAAATCATGCTAAACATTTTCACCAAGCAAAGCTGGTCTCTTAGATAGGAACAGACATGTATGCCTTTCCCTCCACTTTAAAACAGCTGACGGAAAAGTGGAAGTTTTTTTGCATATTCATTCTTTAAAGTAAAGACAGCTCATTTTGGTGCAGGATTTGAAATCCTATACATTTTTTTTCTTCTGTTCTTCAACAACTAGGATGACACACAGCTGTGTAATCCTCCTATATAGTGAAAAGTTGTTTCAACTGTTTATCTCAAATTAAATTATTTCTCTTTGTCCACAGCAAATGTCACCATCTTCAGACCATCATCCTTCTTCATCATTTTACAAACAACTTTTGGTCTTCAGCTGCAGATTCAAATTGTACCTCTCATGCAACTTTTTATAAACTTAGATCCATCACAGAAAGGGCAGACCTGTGGTAAGTGATCTTATTCTAACAACTGCCTTCATCAGCATGCTTGATTTTGTAGGAGACTTTCACAGCCTATCTACTTCCCTTTAGGTCTCTGTGGAAACTTCAATGACATTCAGACAGATGACTTCAAAACCACAAGTGGCGTAATAGAGGGCACTTCAGCTGCCTTTGGCAATACTTGGAAAACTCGGGCTGATTGTCCTGATGCCAAAATTACCTTTGAGAACCCCTGCACCCTCAGCATAGAAAATGGTAAGCTCAGGATATAGTAAACTTTTCTGTTCTCTTTTAAGATAGAAAGAAGAAATGAGCTGATCAACCACAAAGCATTTAGCCAAAGTAACAGTGGACCATTTGCTTACACATGCTATTTTACTCAGCAGACACTAGAAATTTTCAGTTAATAAGTAGTAAGTAGTTCAATATTTTGGATCTTCAGAAATATTCCTTTGGCTAAAGGAAGCCAGTGTTGCTTTTGCCCATTTACCTAAAGGGAACTGGAATCATACAGCATATAAAGAATCTATTCCTGGAAAGCACTGGTTGTTATATAGGGGGAAAAAAAAGCTGCGCATAACTCAACTGAAGGCTGGAGGACTCACTGTCGTCCTTCTGCTATCAAACTATGAACCAGACTTATAGTTCATGAACGACTTCATCGCTCTCCGAATCTTAAGAATTTCAGCCAAAGAAACACTTAAGTTTTCATCATCCACAACCACTCTTCAGTTTTTTAAGATGAACTACTGTACTTCTGATTTGCAATGTGATTCTTCTTTATCATAAGACATCTAAGACATTTTAGTTTATTCCACAACAACTACCATAAATTAAGAGCACTCGGTTTATGAAGAAATATTATTTTTGTACAGATGATGCAGAATATTGGTAATATTTAAGGAAATGAACAGTTGAATTCCAATAAGTTAAACCTCTCTAATTTCACTGCAGGAAGTAATGTTACATAGAAACAAGAATTTAGGCAATGAAGTGCAGTATTAATTTGCATGTTTCAAATTCACAGATAAGTATGCTCAGCACTGGTGTGGCTTGCTCTCTGATACTACGGGACCTTTTGCTGAATGTCACTCAACAGTGAATCCAGAAGTTTACCAGAAGGTACTCGGCTCTTAACTTTTTCATGTTTAAAAGAATGAGACTTGGACTACTGATGCTAACACCTGGGAGAATAAGATGCCAATCAGGAGAAGACACATTTACAACAATTCTTTCCAAGGATTCTTTTTTACCTGCGCATCATAATATTTACTCCTTTGTAAAGTTTTCACTCGAAGGAGGATGAATTTACAGGCATTTTTTTGCTGCTAAATACCTAAACTAGGAGCTTGAACTGTCTGGAGTCTTTATCAAATCCAATGACAGAAGGCACTTTTCTGGGGATAAAAATGAGTATAAGTAGTAGTTTGCCTACTTGCTCTCAGCTGGCACCTTTCTGCACATTTCCAAGGAGAAAGCAAGAAGTGAAAGTACAAAGCAGGAAATGGATTGTTTAAAAAAAAAAATTCCAAAAATTCAACCTAGGCTCCTACTAGCTTAGTAACAAATTAAATGACTTTTTTCTCCCCCTTTATTCCTCTGAATCAGAGAGCCTAGCAAAGATGCAAAAGTCAGGTGGCATTAAATACCTACTAGTTGTTCCACTATCTATGGTACCATGGCTACAAATTGGAAGCAGCTGGGAAATCTGCTACCACCTGCAAAAGTAAAGAAGGACAACAAGAAGGAAAAATAAGTTAAAACTGTGGGCCTCTGATTACTATCTTTCTTTGCAAATAATCTTTTCTGAAAAGGCTCAAGGAAATCTTCAAATGAAAAATAGGCATGTGCTTATTTATATGTATTCAAATTACATTTGTTTTTAGCTGTAATGAACATGATGCTTCAAACAAAGTCTAAAGAGTCATGGTTTTGAAATGACAATCTGATGATCTCATGTCATCCTTTTTCCTTAGAACTGCATGTTTGATACATGTAACTGTGAGAACACTGAGGACTGCATGTGTGCTGCCCTTTCCAGCTACGTCAGAGCCTGTGCTGCTAAAGGAATACTCCTCAATGGATGGAGGAACAAAGTCTGCAGTAAGCTCTACACCCCTTTGCCTCTTGAAAACAATCATCCAAAAGACCCCGCAAACAAGCTTTCAGAACATATGGGATTTCCAGAAATTTCTAAATTGTGTTAAATTATGTTTTAAGCATAGTGTTTTCTTCCAAGAATTTGGGGAAGAGAGAAATGCCATAAAAGACAAGCAGCATACAGGGAGAAATATAAACAAGAAACTTTGTTACTTGCTCAGAAAATAGCAATGAAGGAAAAACACACAATGTATCAATATAATTGAACTTTTCTGCTTTTTTAACTCAGACAAAATATTTGTACTTATGATACATTTACAGGGGAAAATCTTGCTTTGGCAGTTGAAAAAAAATCACACTACTGTAGACATCAGAAAAGCACATCTACCTACAATGCCATTTTTTATCACATGTACTTTACCTCAAATACTGTGTTTATATCTACGTTGATCCTTAAATTAACTCACCTTGTTTTACTCTCTCAAGCGAAATACACCAACACATGTCCAAAATCCTTGGAGTACACTTACAATGTTGATTCCTGTCAACCTACTTGTCGTTCTTTGAGTGAGCCTGATGTCACATGCAACATCAAGTTTGTCCCAGTTGACGGTTGCACCTGTGTAAATGGAACCTACATGGATGAAAGTGGCAAATGCGTGCCTGCTGCTAGCTGTCCTTGTTACTACAAAGGAATGCCTCTGTCTACTGGGGAAGTTATTCACGATAATGGTGTTGTCTGGTAAGAGATGTGCAAAGAAAAGAATGAGATTGGATACAGGCAATCATGAAACTACATATATCCTATGTAATTTATTCAAACCAAACGAATTTTTCTCCCTAGAGAATTCAACACACACAAAAAAAGAGAATTCACAAAAAATTATAAGGTCCATTCATGTTTTGAATTGGACTACTAAAGCAATCAAACAAACCATACTATGGTGAGTTAACCTTGGCTAATGGCCAAACTCTCACCCAGGTACTTGCTTACTCTCTGCAACACAATTTCTCGTTGGTGACCATAAAAAACTTTTTTCACAGTCGAAGATGATAGAGACTTGACAATCCTACTAGGATTAACATTATGAATGAAATCTGAAATATTCTGAAGGACAATTTTTAATTAGACAAATGGACAGAACAAACTTGTCCACATATAGAACATAATGTTATTTTGGTCTGCTCTAATATGAAATACTTTAAAACATTACGAACTATTTTGATGAAAAAAGTTTTCTCTACAGTGTTTGTTTCATTATTTCAAATTAATTAATAAATTGAAACTCAGCAAGAGAAGCAAACATAACACTTTTCTCTTTTTTATAGCACTTGCAGTTATGGAAAGCTGAGTTGCATTGGAGAGAAACCACCACCAGGTAACATACTACTTAAGATTTTATTTAATTTTCCCTTTGCATCTTCAACCTTCTCAATTGTCTTTTTTATTATTATTATTATAATGATACAAATTCTATAAGTCTGAAATCAAACAGGAAAACAAACCAATGATTCTATAACACACCATAACTGTAAAAAAAAAAAAAAAAAACAACAAAAACCTGTTTTCACTTTCAAATGACATAAACATCAAATTATTACCTCAGGGATTACCCAGCAGGAAAGAATACTTGCTCACTTCAGTGAACTTGAGGAGAAAAATGACCACCTTTTATATATTTTATTTAAAATTAAAGAACTAAAACCCAGTCACTTCAAACATTCAAAGTAAAACAGGATCTTTGTTTTCTTGTTTTTCCTTTGCTGAAAAGAAGTGTTTCATGAAGCTAACTGGACATTAGCTTCTATGAACAGTCATAGCATACACATAAAACCAAAATGGACATGACTTCAGAACATTTGTTTCTACCTCTGGTCAAATGCATTCTCCTAATGTATTTGAAACATATGTTTGGGGTTTTTTTGGTATTGATTTTTTTTTGTTTGTTTGTTCATTTTTGAATTTTTAAGGAAGCACAAAGATACAAATACATGGTTCATTTCACACTTCTTGTGCTTTTTGCTCTCTTCCAGTCTGTGCACCTCCTATGGTGTATGTTGACTGTGGCAATGCCACTGCAGGTGTCACAGGAGCAGAGTGCCAGAAGAGCTGTCAGACTCTAGACATGGAATGTGTAAGTACAGAATCTGTACACCCAATTGAAAGCATAAGAAATTAGATCTCTTTTATGCTTACCAGTTGTAGGTGGACTCTTCCACCAGGGCAGTGTTTTAAATCACATCTTCTACATGGTCTTTGCAGTACAAAACCCACTGTGTCTCTGGCTGCATATGTCCTCCTAATTATGTATCAGATGGCAAAGGTGGCTGCATAGCTGCTGAAGAGTGCCCGTGTGTTCACAATGGAGATTCCTACCGTCCAGGAGAATCAATCAGAGTTGGCTGTAACAACTGGTAAGAGCATATTGAAACATTATTTTCAAGCACCTAAAAGGGAATAGTTTAAATTCTATTTGAATTACAGCTTTTCACTCTAGCAGTATCAAGATCTGTAGGAAAGAATCCCAAATAAAATGATAAATTAAGCGAAAAATAAGGCTAACTGGGCCCACCCGTGGCCATTTTACATAAAAAGCAAACTGCTTCTGTTTTTAAAGTGGCACATAGCACAGAAATTGCATGTGGTCAGAATAAAAATGTGGTTTAGATGCTGTCATATTCATTAGAGTTAAGGCAGCTTTCTTTTATAGATATTGGCTGAGAAGAATAAATAATCCAAAACACTCAACAAGATCTAGAAATGTGGAACACCTAAGTTTTTTCTAGCCCAAATTATTCGTGTCATCATGAACTAACGCTGTCTTTGGGTAAATTCTAAATACTCTGGAGCTTTGTTGCATTTCTGAGAATAGACAAACCTTATTTTTTTTTTCAATGTAGGCTTAACGGTTTTTTTTTTTTTTTAAACTAAAAACAGAAGAATGTACATATAGAAATATAAATACAAATCGGTATGATATATGCATATCTGTTTTTTACATTTTGAGTTCTTTTCATCTTATGTAGCACGTGTAGAAACAGAAAGTGGCACTGCTCTGAGGAACCGTGCCTGGAAACCTGTTCAGTTTACGGAGATGGGCATTACACCACCTTTGATGGCAAACGCTTTGATTTTGAAGGAGACTGTGAATATGTTCTAATCCAGGTAACAGATTCCTTCTCTACAACTACCTGAAAGGAGGTTGTAGTGAGGTGGGAGCTGGTCTCTTCTTCTGGAGGTTGGAGGTCCTTCCTGCAGCAGGATGGTCCTCGGGGTCTTTTCCAACCCAAGCCATTCTGTGATTCTGGATTCTCCAAGCAATAGAATGATAGGAAGTGACCTTAAGTTTCACCATGGGAGGTTTATGTTGGATATTATGAAAAATTTCTTCTCCGAAAGAGAGGTAAGACTCTGGAATGGGCTACCCAGGCAGGTGGTGGAGTCACTTTCACTGGTGGTGTTCAAGAAACATTTAGATGTTGTTCTACAGAGCATGGTTTAGTGGAGCAGTATTCGTGATAGGTAAACAGTTGGACTAGATGATCTTGGGCGTCTTTTCCAACCACAGTGATTCTGGGATTCTATAATTCTTCTATATCGCATCACAGAGCATCATTAACACAGAACATCATTCCTCTATTTCAGAACTACTGTGGCAGAAAAGGTCTGAATCAGGGAACCTTCAGAGTCATCACTGAGAACATTCCATGTGGCACAACAGGAACCACTTGCTCCAAGTCTATTAAAGTTTTCCTGGGGGTAAGTATGTTCTTCAGTAAGTTTCACCCCAAGCCTAATTTGCTGGAAGGACTGTTGGGTTGTCCTAGACAGACTGTATCATAAAAGCGTCCCCCAAGACAGTAGAAATGTTATCGCACTTCCATGCTCACTGCCAACAATTCTGCCAGGGAAAGCAATGGAGGGATTTTTGAATACAACATTTTGATGATAATATAAAATATCAAAAATGGTTACTAACAATATAGAAAACTGGACCTAACAGGTGACTTTTTAAATCAGTGTACAGTCAGCAAATGTACAATTAGAGTGGCATGGTTAAAATGGTAGTTTACAAGTTGTATAATTAGAAAGATTATTATGGTGGAAAGAGGTAATCAAAGATAAATGAAATGCTCACCTATGTCCTAGGCTCACAATAGAAAACTCCAAAGGGAGCAATCTCCAGAAAGAGATCCTTCCCTAGTGGCAGTCAGCCCTTAAATGAGGTCTAGGAGAGGTGCAGCCAGGCTTCACCCCTTCTGGTCACACAGCTGAATTGCCTTCTCCTGTGCTCCTGTGTCTGACTCAGTGCTTGCCTCAGGTGATCAATCAGTGGTTGAGGCCATGACTCAACAGTTCCCATACAATCAGTCTCTAACTTTTTCATTTCTTGTCCCAGAACTATGAGCTGGTACTCAGTGATGGACACTCTGATGTCATCCAGAGGTCACCTGGAGGAGAAATGCCATTTCAAATCCGTTCCATGGGCATCTACATGGTCGTTGACACTACTGTTGGTCTGATACTCATGTGGGACAAGAAAACCAGTATATTCATCAAACTTAGTCCCAGCTTTCAGGTACATTTTAAAATCCAAAACCTGGAGTGAACACTCCCTGACCCATTTTCATGCTCTGTCTCACATGGAAATATAGAAATTCAGGCTGCAACTGAAATAGCAGTTATTGCCTATTATCTTTGTAGTAGTGACTCATTCTATATACACATTTTCCATAAATTATCTCTTAATGAAAGGTATTTTATGAGAATGTTCAAGACTGTTGCTGAAGAGGCCCAGCTCATTTTAAATAAGATTCATCCTGGAGTATGTTCCTCACAGATACTGAGAATCTGTACCTTGCTGATCTTTGTCATTTTGTGTTTATCCCCACGCAGGGACATGTCTGTGGCCTTTGTGGAAACTATGATGGCAATGGAAACAATGACTTCACTACGCGCAGTCAGTCTGTGGTAGGAAATGTGCTGGAATTTGCTAATAGCTGGAAAGTGTCTTCTACTTGCCCAAATGCCAATCAAACCAAAGATCCATGCACCGCAAACCCATACAGGAAATCCTGGGCACAGAAGCAATGCAGCATAATTACCAGTGAAGTATTTGCAAAGTGTCACTCCCAGGTATGATAAAACTTCAGTCTGAAGTTCTTTTAAGCCAGAGATTACATCAATTCTTATGTGGGGTAGCTGAAAACACTAGGATTTGGACTAAGTCACAAATAAAAAAGTCAGACCATGCTCTAGGGAGATTGAGTAGAAAGGATATGCACCTCCATTCCCTCATGTTGTGCCATTTGCTTATGCAACACAACTTTTGTGTTATAGAAGGGACAGTTACAGATAAATAGCAGGATACATTTTAATTGCCATGGTGTCATTTTGTATTAATATAAATATCAGCTACATGATATCTACAATTGTGTGCTAGCATGTAGTAATGTAACAGTACTCCTCCTGCAATTGTGTCTTCAACACCAAAATGTTCTTATAATTATGACTTACTACTAATAGCTGTCTTCAACATTTTTCTCTTAATTTTTCAAAATATTATCATAATTTCTTCATTTTTTTTATCTTTCTCAAATATACAGAGTAGCCAATTTCAGATATTTTCTAAGTCTTTTTTAGTACAGAAAACCTTTCAAAAGTGTACAAGTACAGGAAACAAAACTCAAATGTTTCCTCCAACAGGTTGAACCAAATGAATATTATCAAGCATGTGTGGATGATGCTTGTGCTTGTGATACTGGAGGAGACTGTGAATGTTTCTGTACAGCAGTAGCTGCCTATGCTCAAGCGTGCAATGAGCTGGACATCTGCATTTCATGGAGAACTCCATCCATTTGTCGTAAGTCTCACCCCACTTCTTTCTGAAGGGGTTCAGAGCGAAAGAAAGGAACAGACAAGAAACAAACAAAATCTAACAAAGAAACAAACAACAACAACAACAAAAAGTAGGAAGAAGAAAGGAAGGAGGATAAAACTGTGTTTGTAAGAGACGCTGCTATATCCTAAAAATGGGCAGAAAAAAAACAACTGTGCAGTAATAACAAAAAACAAAACAAACAAAAAAACAACACAAAACCCAAAGCAATTTGAGTAAATCATTGGAAGTCAATCTACTTAAAAAGAAACCATCTGCCAGTAACTCTACAGGCAGTATTATTAGTGTCCTATTTACTTGTCAGTCATTTTTTTGCATGCTTAAAGTGTAACTCTGTTTGCTGCTTTATAACTTTATTGGCTTCCAAATGTTGTAAAATTATAATAGTATTAAAAGTGAAATAAGACAACACGCTGTTCACCACTTACATGATTATGCTGATGACATGGAACTTTTACCTAGCAAAATAACAGCAATGGAAATAAATAAAATTAAATTAAAGATCTTTTTCTGTCATTTCTCCCTCCTCTAGCTCTGTTCTGTGATTACTACAATCCACAGGGAGAATGTGAGTGGCACTACAAGCCCTGTGGAGCCCCTTGTATGAAGACCTGCAATAATCCAAGTGGGAAGTGCCTTCACGAGTTAAGAGGTTTGGAAGGTAAACATAGTTATGTATATCTCATTTTACTTATTAAAAAAATAAAAGACCAAGATGAACAAGATCTAGATCACTCAGTGTACGAAATGTTTATAGCAGAAATCTGAAGATAGTCTAACTCCCCAGTGAATCATATACTAGTTTGGAGAGAAGATGAGGACAAAATGCTTTCAAAGATTAACCTGTAATCAATGAAATAGCAGTAATGGAAGGTGAAATTTCAATTACCATATGGAATAATTTCACAAGATCAGATATTAGCAGAGCATAGAGTTACTTCTACTTGTGAAAGATCAGCATCAATATGACTCTCTATTTTATTGCAGGCTGTTATCCACACTGTCCAAAGAATAAGCCCTATTTTGATGAAGAAACCATGGCTTGTGTTTCTAATTGTGGTTGCTATGAGAATGGAAAACATTACAAGCCAGGAATGCAGATGCCTTCAAAGCAGAACTGCCAAACATGGTAGGATTAACGAAGATTTTTACATGTCGAGCCTAATGTTGAAGAACTTAATTCATCATGCATTTGGTTTTTTGTTTGCTAGCAAAAACTAGGCCAACTAGGCTGCTGAATTATGTCTGATTTTCTTCTGCTCCCAGAAATGTAGAAGATGACATGATTAAACATTTTACTTTAGGGAGATTAATATATTACTCAATCTGCATTCTTATTACAAACATTATTAAGTAAAAACAAATTAAAATAATAATTTTGTAAATAATCTGAGGACTTATATTAAGATATCCCTAAAGTAATTATGTAGAATTACTTAGAAGTTAGTAGATAACAGTTCTTCATAGTTTTGAACTCATTTCAGTTATTTGCAACTGTCAGCAAATATTCCTACATATTCCATTAGAATTGATGAATTTAGCTATACTTGTTGGGAAAGTCCTGTCAAGCTTTCTATCAAATAGCACAAAGTTAGCAGAACCAGTTGTGAAGCAGTTAACACTGTCCTGAGACATCCTGGGGAGGGACTCTCCAAGACTGCAGTGATAGGACAAGGGGTAATGGTTTTAAAGCTAAAATAGGGTAGGTTTAGATTACATGTTGGAAGAAATTCTTCACTATGAGAGTGGGGAGACACTGGAACAAGTTGCCCAGAGAAGTTGTGGATACTCCATTCCTGAAAGTATTCAAGGCCAGGTTTAATGGGGCTTTGAGCAACCTCGTCTAGTGAAAATATCCCTACCCATGACAGGGGTTTCAACTAGATGGTCCTTAAGGTCCCTTCCAACCGAAATCACTCTACAATTTTATGACTCTATGATCTTTAAAATAGCTATAAATGAATACCGCAAGCAGTGCAGCCAGAGTGGCAAAGAGTCTAGTACAAAGCCCATCTGACTATTTACACAACTTTCACATTACACTTTGAAGATCATAGATAGCTTTGATTGCCTCACCTATGTCATCAACAGTACTAAATGTAAATTGTTAAACATATATCCATATTTGCTTAAGTTTATGCAGTGTACATATGCCCTTAGTCAGATAAATGTAAATAAATATATCAGGATTCAATTCTTAGCAGATAATAGATAAATTCTCTTTAAAAACTACATTTCCTGAAGTGGTTTGTCAGAAATCTGACGAAAATTCTCTGTGTGGACAATGTCAACATCTGTAATGCAATGATTGTTTCTCAACTGATATTTTTACTGCACTTTCCCTTCGAAAAATGTGTGCCTATCAAGGAGACAAGAACATTCCTAATCACACCTCCCCATATCTTTGCCTTGTCTCTAAAAGCAGCAGTGAGGAAAACTTGCATTTAGTATAATGTCATATGAGAGTTGATCTCCTTGCCACAAAATCGAGTGATCCTATCTAACCTGAATTTGTAAGGCAGAACTGAATAGCTGACTGAGAGAAGTTAGTGTCCTTCTACACTGCAACATGCAATGAACAGCAGACAACAAAAAAAGAAAGAATAAAATGATACTACTAACCAATACATTCAGATTCATCATCTTTTTTTTTTCTCTTTTCCAGTGAATGCACAAACCATGGCAAAATATGCAAATACGATGAACACGGTATGTTGAAAAGGTTGTTTTCATAAGAGTACAATGCATTTAAAGCACCCTGCTCTGTGTTTTAGATACCAAAGAGTACTATCCTCTTTTGTTTTACAGAATGTGTCTGCATTTATGAAGGACGGACATATAACTATACAGACATGATCTACAATACTACAGATGGCATAGGAGGATGTATTGTTGCAACTTGTGGTCCCAATGGAACACTTCAAAGAGTTGTGTATGACTGTCCAATCTCAACATCACCCACAACACCGTTTCACTTCAGCACTACACCACCTGCCACTGCTTCCACAGGTATAATCTTCTAGTCCATAGGAACTTACTCTATGTATTACTGGGTAAAATACAGCCACTAAGTATCACTTTTATTAGTGTTGGGTTTCAGTCAATATTTGGTAATCAAACTAATACAATACAGAAAATAAAATCACTTCCAAAACACCAACATAGAAACAACTGCACACTATTTTAATACAATTATTTTGTTTGTTTTCACAGCAAACTATAAGAAAACTGTATGAGATCAATTATCTCTCATTGTAACTATTTCTATATCTGGAATAATTCTTACTGAATAAAGAGATCACTCATTATTTTTCCTGTTAAATTATAGAGTGATTACATTCTATAGATTTCCTGATAGGGTTCATGATATATGGAATTACAGTAGATTGCTCTGATAATGACATTGAGATATTGAAATTCTCACTTCTATAATTCTTCTCCCATATACTCAAGGTTGGTAATCTCTAATTACTGTGACCACATGTTTAATGAAATACTTGTTCAGTACAAAATTTTGAAGTACAAGTTTTCAAATCGCAGAAACCATCAGCACAACTGGAATTCATTAGCCATTTTCCAGCTATTTCCTATGAATAGTTGGTCTGCAAAATCCTATGGATTGCTCTCCAATCAATAAATAATTTCTTAAAAGCAGAACTAAAGAACAAAGTATCGAGGTGCTAATAATGTTGTGTCAGGGATATCTTAATTTCAAATGAAGAAGCAATGGCAATGCCATGTATTTCATGAGGAATAAATTCATTACAAATGAAAATTGAATATAACAGTGAAATAAATGCCTTTCTTTCTGCCACACTTGATGTTCAGGAGAGACTACTAAATACTGAAACAAGACACGAAACCAAGCAATTGCACTGAATCAAATGTAAAAAAAAAATATAGTTTTTTTTCCTTCAGAACCGATAAAGTGTGTCTGAGTCCTATTTCAGCACTCTCTAAAGAAAAAACAATATTTTCATTGAAGTGATTGTTACAAACATATCAGTGAGTTAAATTGTTAGATAATGGATTTTCTATTCTAGTTGATATTCAATTATAAGCATCCTAAAATAATGTATTAAAAGGCTCACAAAGCAACTAATGATGTTAAAAAAAAATTCAGCCCATTTAACATAATGAAAAAAATATATATGGGAATGTATTCTAAGTTTCAAACTATTTTCTTTCATTCTTTCAGTTACATCATCACCAACGACATCAGTATGCGTTCATGAAGTCTGTCAGTGGTCAGAATGGTATGATGGAAGCCCACTAATCCCTGGATTTGATGGTGGAGATTTTGAAACATTCAGTGATTTGAGAGCTAAAGGTTATGAAGTCTGTAGAGATCCAAAGGCTGTTCAGTGCAGAGCAGAGAAATTTCCTAACATACCACTGAAGGACCTTGGCCAAAGAGTAGAATGTAATACACAATCTGGGCTTATATGTTACAACAAAGATCAAATTTCAACTATGTGCTACAATTACGAAATCAGAATCTTATGTTGTGTTTTTGTACCATGCTCTTCCACTTCATCCATCACAACACCTTACGAAACTTCAACACTGATCACACATACCCCAGTTCCAGAAAAGACAACCACAGCAACAAGTACCATTATCACAACTTCATCTACAACCACAGAAACAGGAAGTACTACTATCACAAGTACTTCTTCGGAAACAGCAAGTACCTCCCCAGAGGCAATTCGTACAACACCTTGCCAACCAAAGTGCAAATGGTCCAAATGGTATGATGTCCATTTCCCAACTTTGCACAACAAAGGAGATTATGAAACCTACCAGGATATTAGATCTGCTGGAAAAGCAATCTGCAGAAACCCTGAAAAAATACAATGCAGAGCAGAGAAATACCCACATAAATCTATTGAAGAAATAGGACAGGTTGTCCATTGCAATGTAACATATGGACTTATCTGCAGAAATGAAGATCAAAAGGGAGAACTGCATATATGTCTTAATTATCAGGTAAAAGTATTCTGTTGTGATGACTACAGCCACTGCCAAACAAGAGTGACACCAACAGTACCAGAGGAAATTACTACCACCATTACACAATCACCAGCTACTACAACCTCAGAAACTTCAACATTTACAACCAAATTAACATCACCAGTCACCATATCTCCCACAACATCAGCACTCTGTGTAAAAGAAGAATGTGACTGGTCAGTTTGGTATGATGTCAGCTATCCAGAACCAGGATACAATGATGGAGACTTTGATACAGTTCAGAATATAAGAAAACAAGGATATGAAGTCTGCGCTAACAGAATGGCTGTCGAATGTAGAGCAGTAAGATTCCCAAATACACCATATCAACTCCTGGAACAACATATAACATGCAACACTAAAGAAGGATTAATATGCTACAATAAAGACCAACTACCACCGATCTGCTACAACTACGAAGTAAGATTTAAGTGCTGTAAAAATGTAACAGTACCATGCCAAACAACAAAAACACCATATTCAACTACAAAAAAACCAACAACTTCGACAATTTCAACAACACAAACTACACCATATACAGAAACATCAACAATGACATACACACCAAAGATACAAACAAAACATAAGACAACAACTATAGAAACAATTCCACCAAGAACAGAAAATATACATAGCGAAACAACATCAACACCAAAACAAAGCATACAAACAGAAACAAAGACAACAACCATCCTAACAGTCACAACCTCCACCTCCACCGCTACGCCCACTACAACAATAGAAACCAGCACCAGCACCAGCACCCTCACGCCCACCCCTACTCTCATCTCCACTACCAGCTCACCTTCCACCACGACCCACGTTACCGCCTGCGAACTTGAACTCTGCTCCTGGACCGACTGGTTTGACGTTGACTTCCCCTCCTCGGGGACAAGCCAGGGAGACTTTGAAACCTACCAGCACATCCGCGCTGCCGGGAAGGAAGTCTGTCAACAGCCAAAACAAATTGAGTGCCAGGCCGAGGACTACCCCGAGATTTCCATCGAACAAGTCGGACAGGTGGTGCAGTGTGACGTTCACTACGGACTGGTGTGCAAGAACCAGGACCAGCACGGCAGTTTTAAGATGTGCCTCAACTACAGGATCCGCGTCCTCTGCTGCCGGCCTAACCCCGACTGCGTGCAGACCATTACTCCTACCACCAGTCCCACCACCACCATCTCCACAGGCACCTCCTCCTCCACTACACCCACCCTCTCAGTCACAACCTCCACCTCCACCGCTACGCCCACTACAACAATAGAAACCAGCACCAGCACCAGCACCCTCACGCCCACCCCTACCCTCATCTCCACTACCAGCTCACCTTCCACCACGACCCACGTTACCGCCTGCGAACTTGAACTCTGCTCCTGGACCGACTGGTTTGACGTTGACTTCCCCTCCTCGGGGACAAGCCAGGGAGACTTTGAAACCTACCAGCACATCCGCGCTGCCGGGAAGGAAGTCTGTCAACAGCCAAAACAAATTGAGTGCCAGGCCGAGGACTACCCCGAGATTTCCATCGAACAAGTCGGACAGGTGGTGCAGTGTGACGTTCACTACGGACTGGTGTGCAAGAACCAGGACCAGCACGGCAGTTTTAAGATGTGCCTCAACTACAGGATCCGCGTCCTCTGCTGCCGGCCTAACCCCGACTGCGTGCAGACCATTACTCCTACCACCAGTCCCACCACCACCATCTCCACAGGCACCTCCTCCTCCACTACACCCACCCTCTCAGTCACAACCTCCACCTCCACCGCTACGCCCACTACAACAATAGAAACCAGCACCAGCACCAGCACCCTCACGCCCACCCCTACCCTCATCTCCACTACCAGCTCACCTTCCACCACGACCCACGTTACCGCCTGCGAACTTGAACTCTGCTCCTGGACCGACTGGTTTGACGTTGACTTCCCCTCCTCGGGGACAAGCCAGGGAGACTTTGAAACCTACCAGCACATCCGCGCTGCCGGGAAGGAAGTCTGTCAACAGCCAAAACAAATTGAGTGCCAGGCCGAGGACTACCCCGAGATTTCCATCGAACAAGTCGGACAGGTGGTGCAGTGTGACGTTCACTACGGACTGGTGTGCAAGAACCAGGACCAGCACGGCAGTTTTAAGATGTGCCTCAACTACAGGATCCGCGTCCTCTGCTGCCGGCCTAACCCCGACTGCGTGCAGACCATTACTCCTACCACCAGTCCCACCACCACCATCTCCACAGGCACCTCCTCCTCCACTACACCCACCCTCTCAGTCACAACCTCCACCTCCACCGCTACGCCCACTACAACAATAGAAACCAGCACCAGCACCAGCACCCTCACGCCCACCCCTACCCTCATCTCCACTACCAGCTCACCTTCCACCACGACCCACGTTACCGCCTGCGAACTTGAACTCTGCTCCTGGACCGACTGGTTTGACGTTGACTTCCCCTCCTCGGGGACAAGCCAGGGAGACTTTGAAACCTACCAGCACATCCGCGCTGCCGGGAAGGAAGTCTGTCAACAGCCAAAACAAATTGAGTGCCAGGCCGAGGACTACCCCGAGATTTCCATCGAACAAGTCGGACAGGTGGTGCAGTGTGACGTTCACTACGGACTGGTGTGCAAGAACCAGGACCAGCACGGCAGTTTTAAGATGTGCCTCAACTACAGGATCCGCGTCCTCTGCTGCCGGCCTAACCCCGACTGCGTGCAGACCATTACTCCTACCACCAGTCCCACCACCACCATCTCCACAGGCACCTCCTCCTCCACTACACCCACCCTCTCAGTCACAACCTCCACCTCCACCGCTACGCCCACTACAACAATAGAAACCAGCACCAGCACCAGCACCCTCACGCCCACCCCTACCCTCATCTCCACTACCAGCTCACCTTCCACCACGACCCACGTTACCGCCTGCGAACTTGAACTCTGCTCCTGGACCGACTGGTTTGACGTTGACTTCCCCTCCTCGGGGACAAGCCAGGGAGACTTTGAAACCTACCAGCACATCCGCGCTGCCGGGAAGGAAGTCTGTCAACAGCCAAAACAAATTGAGTGCCAGGCCGAGGACTACCCCGAGATTTCCATCGAACAAGTCGGACAGGTGGTGCAGTGTGACGTTCACTACGGACTGGTGTGCAAGAACCAGGACCAGCACGGCAGTTTTAAGATGTGCCTCAACTACAGGATCCGCGTCCTCTGCTGCCGGCCTAACCCCGACTGCGTGCAGACCATTACTCCTACCACCAGTCCCACCACCACCATCTCCACAGGCACCTCCTCCTCCACTACACCCACCCTCTCAGTCACAACCTCCACCTCCACCGCTACGCCCACTACAACAATAGAAACCAGCACCAGCACCAGCACCCTCACGCCCACCCCTACCCTCATCTCCACTACCAGCTCACCTTCCACCACGACCCACGTTACCGCCTGCGAACTTGAACTCTGCTCCTGGACCGACTGGTTTGACGTTGACTTCCCCTCCTCGGGGACAAGCCAGGGAGACTTTGAAACCTACCAGCACATCCGCGCTGCCGGGAAGGAAGTCTGTCAACAGCCAAAACAAATTGAGTGCCAGGCCGAGGACTACCCCGAGATTTCCATCGAACAAGTCGGACAGGTGGTGCAGTGTGACGTTCACTATGGACTGGTGTGCAAGAACCAGGACCAGCATGGCAGTTTTAAGATGTGCCTCAACTACAGGATCCGCGTCCTCTGCTGCCGGCCTAACCCCGACTGCGTGCAGACCATTACTCCTACCACCAGTCCCACCACCACCATCTCCACAGGCACCTCCTCCTCCACTACACCCACCCTCTCAGTCACAACCTCCACCTCCACCGCTACGCCCACTACAACAATAGAAACCAGCACCAGCACCAGCACCCTCACGCCCACCCCTACCCTCATCTCCACTACCAGCTCACCTTCCACCACGACCCACGTTACCGCCTGCGAACTTGAACTCTGCTCCTGGACCGACTGGTTTGACGTTGACTTCCCCTCCTCGGGGACAAGCCAGGGAGACTTTGAAACCTACCAGCACATCCGCGCTGCCGGGAAGGAAGTCTGTCAACAGCCAAAACAAATTGAGTGCCAGGCCGAGGACTACCCCGAGATTTCCATCGAACAAGTCGGACAGGTGGTGCAGTGTGACGTTCACTACGGACTGGTGTGCAAGAACCAGGACCAGCACGGCAGTTTTAAGATGTGCCTCAACTACAGGATCCGCGTCCTCTGCTGCCGGCCTAACCCCGACTGCGTGCAGACCATTACTCCTACCACCAGTCCCACCACCACCATCTCCACAGGCACCTCCTCCTCCACTACACCCACCCTCTCAGTCACAACCTCCACCTCCACCGCTACGCCCACTACAACAATAGAAACCAGCACCAGCACCAGCACCCTCACGCCCACCCCTACCCTCATCTCCACTACCAGCTCACCTTCCACCACGACCCACGTTACCGCCTGCGAACTTGAACTCTGCTCCTGGACCGACTGGTTTGACGTTGACTTCCCCTCCTCGGGGACAAGCCAGGGAGACTTTGAAACCTACCAGCACATCCGCGCTGCCGGGAAGGAAGTCTGTCAACAGCCAAAACAAATTGAGTGCCAGGCCGAGGACTACCCCGAGATTTCCATCGAACAAGTCGGACAGGTGGTGCAGTGTGACGTTCACTACGGACTGGTGTGCAAGAACCAGGACCAGCACGGCAGTTTTAAGATGTGCCTCAACTACAGGATCCGCGTCCTCTGCTGCCGGCCTAACCCCGACTGCGTGCAGACCATTACTCCTACCACCAGTCCCACCACCACCATCTCCACAGGCACCTCCTCCTCCACTACACCCACCCTCTCAGTCACAACCTCCACCTCCACCGCTACGCCCACTACAACAATAGAAACCAGCACCAGCACCAGCACCCTCACGCCCACCCCTACCCTCATCTCCACTACCAGCTCACCTTCCACCACGACCCACGTTACCGCCTGCGAACTTGAACTCTGCTCCTGGACCGACTGGTTTGACGTTGACTTCCCCTCCTCGGGGACAAGCCAGGGAGACTTTGAAACCTACCAGCACATCCGCGCTGCCGGGAAGGAAGTCTGTCAACAGCCAAAACAAATTGAGTGCCAGGCCGAGGACTACCCCGAGATTTCCATCGAACAAGTCGGACAGGTGGTGCAGTGTGACGTTCACTACGGACTGGTGTGCAAGAACCAGGACCAGCACGGCAGTTTTAAGATGTGCCTCAACTACAGGATCCGCGTCCTCTGCTGCCGGCCTAACCCCGACTGCGTGCAGACCATTACTCCTACCACCAGTCCCACCACCACCATCTCCACAGGCACCTCCTCCTCCACTACACCCACCCTCTCAGTCACAACCTCCACCTCCACCGCTACGCCCACTACAACAATAGAAACCAGCACCAGCACCAGCACCCTCACGCCCACCCCTACCCTCATCTCCACTACCAGCTCACCTTCCACCACGACCCACGTTACCGCCTGCGAACTTGAACTCTGCTCCTGGACCGACTGGTTTGACGTTGACTTCCCCTCCTCGGGGACAAGCCAGGGAGACTTTGAAACCTACCAGCACATCCGCGCTGCCGGGAAGGAAGTCTGTCAACAGCCAAAACAAATTGAGTGCCAGGCCGAGGACTACCCCGAGATTTCCATCGAACAAGTCGGACAGGTGGTGCAGTGTGACGTTCACTACGGACTGGTGTGCAAGAACCAGGACCAGCACGGCAGTTTTAAGATGTGCCTCAACTACAGGATCCGCGTCCTCTGCTGCCGGCCTAACCCCGACTGCGTGCAGACCATTACTCCTACCACCAGTCCCACCACCACCATCTCCACAGGCACCTCCTCCTCCACTACACCCACCCTCTCAGTCACAACCTCCACCTCCACCGCTACGCCCACTACAACAATAGAAACCAGCACCAGCACCAGCACCCTCACGCCCACCCCTACCCTCATCTCCACTACCAGCTCACCTTCCACCACGACCCACGTTACCGCCTGCGAACTTGAACTCTGCTCCTGGACCGACTGGTTTGACGTTGACTTCCCCTCCTCGGGGACAAGCCAGGGAGACTTTGAAACCTACCAGCACATCCGCGCTGCCGGGAAGGAAGTCTGTCAACAGCCAAAACAAATTGAGTGCCAGGCCGAGGACTACCCCGAGATTTCCATCGAACAAGTCGGACAGGTGGTGCAGTGTGACGTTCACTACGGACTGGTGTGCAAGAACCAGGACCAGCACGGCAGTTTTAAGATGTGCCTCAACTACAGGATCCGCGTCCTCTGCTGCCGGCCTAACCCCGACTGCGTGCAGACCATTACTCCTACCACCAGTCCCACCACCACCATCTCCACAGGCACCTCCTCCTCCACTACACCCACCCTCTCAGTCACAACCTCCACCTCCACCGCTACGCCCACTACAACAATAGAAACCAGCACCAGCACCAGCACCCTCACGCCCACCCCTACCCTCATCTCCACTACCAGCTCACCTTCCACCACGACCCACAGTTACCGCCTGCGAACTTGAACTCTGCTCCTGGACCGACTGGTTTGACGTTGACTTCCCCTCCTCGGGGACAAGCCAGGGAGACTTTGAAACCTACCAGCACATCCGCGCTGCCGGGAAGGAAGTCTGTCAACAGCCAAAACAAATTGAGTGCCAGGCCGAGGACTACCCCGAGATTTCCATCGAACAAGTCGGACAGGTGGTGCAGTGTGACGTTCACTACGGACTGGTGTGCAAGAACCAGGACCAGCACGGCAGTTTTAAGATGTGCCTCAACTACAGGATCCGCGTCCTCTGCTGCCGGCCTAACCCCGACTGCGTGCAGACCATTACTCCTACCACCAGTCCCACCACCACCATCTCCACAGGCACCTCCTCCTCCACTACACCCACCCTCTCAGTCACAACCTCCACCTCCACCGCTACGCCCACTACAACAATAGAAACCAGCACCAGCACCAGCACCCTCACGCCCACCCCTACCCTCATCTCCACTACCAGCTCACCTTCCACCACGACCCACGTTACCGCCTGCGAACTTGAACTCTGCTCCTGGACCGACTGGTTTGACGTTGACTTCCCCTCCTCGGGGACAAGCCAGGGAGACTTTGAAACCTACCAGCACATCCGCGCTGCCGGGAAGGAAGTCTGTCAACAGCCAAAACAAATTGAGTGCCAGGCCGAGGACTACCCCGAGATTTCCATCGAACAAGTCGGACAGGTGGTGCAGTGTGACGTTCACTACGGACTGGTGTGCAAGAACCAGGACCAGCACGGCAGTTTTAAGATGTGCCTCAACTACAGGATCCGCGTCCTCTGCTGCCGGCCTAACCCCGACTGCGTGCAGACCATTACTCCTACCACCAGTCCCACCACCACCATCTCCACAGGCACCTCCTCCTCCACTACACCCACCCTCTCAGTCACAACCTCCACCTCCACCGCTACGCCCACTACAACAATAGAAACCAGCACCAGCACCAGCACCCTCACGCCCACCCCTACCCTCATCTCCACTACCAGCTCACCTTCCACCACGACCCACGTTACCGCCTGCGAACTTGAACTCTGCTCCTGGACCGACTGGTTTGACGTTGACTTCCCCTCCTCGGGGACAAGCCAGGGAGACTTTGAAACCTACCAGCACATCCGCGCTGCCGGGAAGGAAGTCTGTCAACAGCCAAAACAAATTGAGTGCCAGGCCGAGGACTACCCCGAGATTTCCATCGAACAAGTCGGACAGGTGGTGCAGTGTGACGTTCACTACGGACTGGTGTGCAAGAACCAGGACCAGCACGGCAGTTTTAAGATGTGCCTCAACTACAGGATCCGCGTCCTCTGCTGCCGGCCTAACCCCGACTGCGTGCAGACCATTACTCCTACCACCAGTCCCACCACCACCATCTCCACAGGCACCTCCTCCTCCACTACACCCACCCTCTCAGTCACAACCTCCACCTCCACCGCTACGCCCACTACAACAATAGAAACCAGCACCAGCACCAGCACCCTCACGCCCACCCCTACCCTCATCTCCACTACCAGCTCACCTTCCACCACGACCCACGTTACCGCCTGCGAACTTGAACTCTGCTCCTGGACCGACTGGTTTGACGTTGACTTCCCCTCCTCGGGGACAAGCCAGGGAGACTTTGAAACCTACCAGCACATCCGCGCTGCCGGGAAGGAAGTCTGTCAACAGCCAAAACAAATTGAGTGCCAGGCCGAGGACTACCCCGAGATTTCCATCGAACAAGTCGGACAGGTGGTGCAGTGTGACGTTCACTACGGACTGGTGTGCAAGAACCAGGACCAGCACGGCAGTTTTAAGATGTGCCTCAACTACAGGATCCGCGTCCTCTGCTGCCGGCCTAACCCCGACTGCGTGCAGACCATTACTCCTACCACCAGTCCCACCACCACCATCTCCACAGGCACCTCCTCCTCCACTACACCCACCCTCTCAGTCACAACCTCCACCTCCACCGCTACGCCCACTACAACAATAGAAACCAGCACCAGCACCAGCACCCTCACGCCCACCCCTACCCTCATCTCCACTACCAGCTCACCTTCCACCACGACCCACGTTACCGCCTGCGAACTTGAACTCTGCTCCTGGACCGACTGGTTTGACGTTGACTTCCCCTCCTCGGGGACAAGCCAGGGAGACTTTGAAACCTACCAGCACATCCGCGCTGCCGGGAAGGAAGTCTGTCAACAGCCAAAACAAATTGAGTGCCAGGCCGAGGACTACCCCGAGATTTCCATCGAACAAGTCGGACAGGTGGTGCAGTGTGACGTTCACTACGGACTGGTGTGCAAGAACCAGGACCAGCACGGCAGTTTTAAGATGTGCCTCAACTACAGGATCCGCGTCCTCTGCTGCCGGCCTAACCCCGACTGCGTGCAGACCATTACTCCTACCACCAGTCCCACCACCACCATCTCCACAGGCACCTCCTCCTCCACTACACCCACCCTCTCAGTCACAACCTCCACCTCCACCGCTACGCCCACTACAACAATAGAAACCAGCACCAGCACCAGCACCCTCACGCCCACCCCTACCCTCATCTCCACTACCAGCTCACCTTCCACCACGACCCACGTTACCGCCTGCGAACTTGAACTCTGCTCCTGGACCGACTGGTTTGACGTTGACTTCCCCTCCTCGGGGACAAGCCAGGGAGACTTTGAAACCTACCAGCACATCCGCGCTGCCGGGAAGGAAGTCTGTCAACAGCCAAAACAAATTGAGTGCCAGGCCGAGGACTACCCCGAGATTTCCATCGAACAAGTCGGACAGGTGGTGCAGTGTGACGTTCACTACGGACTGGTGTGCAAGAACCAGGACCAGCACGGCAGTTTTAAGATGTGCCTCAACTACAGGATCCGCGTCCTCTGCTGCCGGCCTAACCCCGACTGCGTGCAGACCATTACTCCTACCACCAGTCCCACCACCACCATCTCCACAGGCACCTCCTCCTCCACTACACCCACCCTCTCAGTCACAACCTCCACCTCCACCGCTACGCCCACTACAACAATAGAAACCAGCACCAGCACCAGCACCCTCACGCCCACCCCTACCCTCATCTCCACTACCAGCTCACCTTCCACCACGACCCACGTTACCGCCTGCGAACTTGAACTCTGCTCCTGGACCGACTGGTTTGACGTTGACTTCCCCTCCTCGGGGACAAGCCAGGGAGACTTTGAAACCTACCAGCACATCCGCGCTGCCGGGAAGGAAGTCTGTCAACAGCCAAAACAAATTGAGTGCCAGGCCGAGGACTACCCCGAGATTTCCATCGAACAAGTCGGACAGGTGGTGCAGTGTGACGTTCACTACGGACTGGTGTGCAAGAACCAGGACCAGCACGGCAGTTTTAAGATGTGCCTCAACTACAGGATCCGCGTCCTCTGCTGCCGGCCTAACCCCGACTGCGTGCAGACCACTACTCCTACCACCAGTCCCACCACCACCATCTCCACAGGCACCTCCTCCTCCACTACACCCACCCTCTCAGTCACAACCTCCACCTCCACCGCTACGCCCACTACAACAATAGAAACCAGCACCAGCACCAGCACCCTCACGCCCACCCCTACCCTCATCTCCACTACCAGCTCACCTTCCACCACGACCCACGTTACCGCCTGCGAACTTGAACTCTGCTCCTGGACCGACTGGTTTGACGTTGACTTCCCCTCCTCGGGGACAAGCCAGGGAGACTTTGAAACCTACCAGCACATCCGCGCTGCCGGGAAGGAAGTCTGTCAACAGCCAAAACAAATTGAGTGCCAGGCCGAGGACTACCCCGAGATTTCCATCGAACAAGTCGGACAGGTGGTGCAGTGTGACGTTCACTACGGACTGGTGTGCAAGAACCAGGACCAGCACGGCAGTTTTAAGATGTGCCTCAACTACAGGATCCGCGTCCTCTGCTGCCGGCCTAACCCCGACTGCGTGCAGACCATTACTCCTACCACCAGTCCCACCACCACCATCTCCACAGGCACCTCCTCCTCCACTACACCCACCCTCTCAGTCACAACCTCCACCTCCACCGCTACGCCCACTACAACAATAGAAACCAGCACCAGCACCAGCACCCTCACGCCCACCCCTACCCTCATCTCCACTACCAGCTCACCTTCCACCACGACCCACGTTACCGCCTGCGAACTTGAACTCTGCTCCTGGACCGACTGGTTTGACGTTGACTTCCCCTCCTCGGGGACAAGCCAGGGAGACTTTGAAACCTACCAGCACATCCGCGCTGCCGGGAAGGAAGTCTGTCAACAGCCAAAACAAATTGAGTGCCAGGCCGAGGACTACCCCGAGATTTCCATCGAACAAGTCGGACAGGTGGTGCAGTGTGACGTTCACTACGGACTGGTGTGCAAGAACCAGGACCAGCACGGCAGTTTTAAGATGTGCCTCAACTACAGGATCCGCGTCCTCTGCTGCCGGCCTAACCCCGACTGCGTGCAGACCACTACTCCTACCACCAGTCCCACCACCACCATCTCCACAGGCACCTCCTCCTCCACTACACCCACCCTCTCAGTCACAACCTCCACCTCCACCGCTACGCCCACTACAACAATAGAAACCAGCACCAGCACCAGCACCCTCACGCCCACCCCTACCCTCATCTCCACTACCAGCTCACCTTCCACCACGACCCACGTTACCGCCTGCGAACTTGAACTCTGCTCCTGGACCGACTGGTTTGACGTTGACTTCCCCTCCTCGGGGACAAGCCAGGGAGACTTTGAAACCTACCAGCACATCCGCGCTGCCGGGAAGGAAGTCTGTCAACAGCCAAAACAAATTGAGTGCCAGGCCGAGGACTACCCCGAGATTTCCATCGAACAAGTCGGACAGGTGGTGCAGTGTGACGTTCACTACGGACTGGTGTGCAAGAACCAGGACCAGCACGGCAGTTTTAAGATGTGCCTCAACTACAGGATCCGCGTCCTCTGCTGCCGGCCTAACCCCGACTGCGTGCAGACCATTACTCCTACCACCAGTCCCACCACCACCATCTCCACAGGCACCTCCTCCTCCACTACACCCACCCTCTCAGTCACAACCTCCACCTCCACCGCTACGCCCACTACAACAATAGAAACCAGCACCAGCACCAGCACCCTCACGCCCACCCCTACCCTCATCTCCACTACCAGCTCACCTTCCACCACGACCCACGTTACCGCCTGCGAACTTGAACTCTGCTCCTGGACCGACTGGTTTGACGTTGACTTCCCCTCCTCGGGGACAAGCCAGGGAGACTTTGAAACCTACCAGCACATCCGCGCTGCCGGGAAGGAAGTCTGTCAACAGCCAAAACAAATTGAGTGCCAGGCCGAGGACTACCCCGAGATTTCCATCGAACAAGTCGGACAGGTGGTGCAGTGTGACGTTCACTACGGACTGGTGTGCAAGAACCAGGACCAGCACGGCAGTTTTAAGATGTGCCTCAACTACAGGATCCGCGTCCTCTGCTGCCGGCCTAACCCCGACTGCGTGCAGACCATTACTCCTACCACCAGTCCCACCACCACCATCTCCACAGGCACCTCCTCCTCCACTACACCCACCCTCTCAGTCACAACCTCCACCTCCACCACTACGCCCACTACAACAATAGAAACCAGCACCAGCACCCTCACACCCACCCCTACCCTCATCTCCACTACCAGCTCACCTTCCACCACGACCCACGTTACCGCCTGCGAACTTGAACTCTGCTCCTGGACCGACTGGTTTGACGTTGACTTCCCCTCCTCGGGGACAAGCCAGGGAGACTTTGAAACCTACCAGCACATCCGCGCTGCCGGGAAGGAAGTCTGTCAACAGCCAAAACAAATTGAGTGCCAGGCCGAGGACTACCCCGAGATTTCCATCGAACAAGTCGGACAGGTGGTGCAGTGTGACGTTCACTACGGACTGGTGTGCAAGAACCAGGACCAGCACGGCAGTTTTAAGATGTGCCTCAACTACAGGATCCGCGTCCTCTGCTGCCGGCCTAACCCCGACTGCGTGCAGACCACTACTCCTACCACCAGTCCCACCACCACCATCTCCACAGGCACCTCCTCCTCCACTACACCCACCCTCTCAGTCACAACCTCCACCTCCACCGCTACGCCCACTACAACAATAGAAACCAGCACCAGCACCAGCACCCTCACGCCCACCCCTACTCTCATCTCCACTACCAGCTCACCTTCCACCACGACCCACGTTACCGCCTGCGAACTTGAACTCTGCTCCTGGACCGACTGGTTTGACGTTGACTTCCCCTCCTCGGGGACAAGCCAGGGAGACTTTGAAACCTACCAGCACATCCGCGCTGCCGGGAAGGAAGTCTGTCAACAGCCAAAACAAATTGAGTGCCAGGCCGAGGACTACCCCGAGATTTCCATCGAACAAGTCGGACAGGTGGTGCAGTGTGACGTTCACTACGGACTGGTGTGCAAGAACCAGGACCAGCACGGCAGTTTTAAGATGTGCCTCAACTACAGGATCCGCGTCCTCTGCTGCCGGCCTAACCCCGACTGCGTGCAGACCATTACTCCTACCACCAGTCCCACCACCACCATCTCCACAGGCACCTCCTCCTCCACTACACCCACCCTCTCAGTCACAACCTCCACCTCCACCGCTACGCCCACTACAACAATAGAAACCAGCACCAGCACCAGCACCCTCACGCCCACCCCTACCCTCATCTCCACTACCAGCTCACCTTCCACCACGACCCACGTTACCGCCTGCGAACTTGAACTCTGCTCCTGGACCGACTGGTTTGACGTTGACTTCCCCTCCTCGGGGACAAGCCAGGGAGACTTTGAAACCTACCAGCACATCCGCGCTGCCGGGAAGGAAGTCTGTCAACAGCCAAAACAAATTGAGTGCCAGGCCGAGGACTACCCCGAGATTTCCATCGAACAAGTCGGACAGGTGGTGCAGTGTGACGTTCACTACGGACTGGTGTGCAAGAACCAGGACCAGCACGGCAGTTTTAAGATGTGCCTCAACTACAGGATCCGCGTCCTCTGCTGCCGGCCTAACCCCGACTGCGTGCAGACCATTACTCCTACCACCAGTCCCACCACCACCATCTCCACAGGCACCTCCTCCTCCACTACACCCACCCTCTCAGTCACAAGCTCTACAATGTCTACCATATTCAGCACTAGTACCTCTATATCAACACCCTGTTTCTGTAAAATTGGAAACAACATTTATTCTCCTGGTGGGTGATAGTTTTTTTTTCAGTTTTCTTATTTCTTGTTGTTTGTTGTTTTTAAATTATTCTTCTTGATATATATTTCTATATTTATTTTTATATTTTCACAGTTTTTTCTTGATATTTTCTTTTAATGCGACATACTTATGATCATTACTCAGTCTTTCACTACCTCTCTCCCCTTTCGAGGTTCTGTGGAAGTATCATGATATAAGTGCCAGATCTTTAGTTTTGAGGAGTATTTGATAATAATTAATATATAGTTAATAAAATGTCTTTGACAAGTAATACGTATTAAACAAATGATACTGCATTGAATTTTTCATCTCTGCCTCGTAAGTGGCAATGTCTAGCCCCCAGGAAATGGCAGCGCTTTTCCCCATTTGTCTTTATTTTCATGGTTCTGTGTGGTTTCATATAGCATGGAATTTACCTGTGGTTATCTGGGACCAGCTTTTCTGGTTTTATCCTTTCCTACCTTCTTCTGTAACCCCAGTCTTCTCATTGGCAGGGCAGTATAGAAAGCTCAGGAATCATTAACACAGCTTAAGTACTGCTCAGCAGCAACATTAGCCTCATCCTAAATCCGAAACACAGAACCGTAGCAGTTTATTTTGAAAAAAAATTCCCTACCGCCTTAGTTGATACCTGGACACTTGGAAATGTAATGCGTTGATTGATTTTGAAGAATTTTCATTTTCTCTCTTTATTTGACTGTATTTTTTTTCCTTTTTTCAGGTGAACTGATTTACAGCACGATGGATAGTGATGGATGTAGATTTTATGCTAGGTGTAGTGAAACATGTACAATTGAACGCTACACTGGAGACTGTAATTTTACTACTCCAGTAACCACAACATCCCCTCAGACGCCTACCATAATAACATCACGTCCCACTCTTCCTCCGGGTTGTGTTTCTAGTACTCACCCTCCTCTACAGGTATGTCGTTTCTGTGCTATGATTATCGAAATAACATCAGTATTAGCTTTATACCAGAAAGGTATGAGAAAGAAACAGTTGCCAATCTTACATATTCTGGTTGTCAGAATAACTCTTGCTACTGGTCAATATATGGCATAAAATTTCCATGTGTCTTCTTTCTTTCTTTGTTTTTTCTTTTTTTTTGTAAACTAAGAAAGAAACGTACAATATTTTTTTTCCTATGATTTCACTGCTAGTTAAACATGCTTTTTAATGTACTGCATTGTATATGAAACAAACCTTCTCAATGAAATAAAAAATCAAGTTTTCTTGTGCTATTTGACTCTTCACTGAACAGAAAAATCAAAGCTAGTATAGAGGCTTACATCTCGTAACAATGTTAGTAAAATTCATACCTGTTTCCAAATTACTGTGACAGCAATTTGTGTTCATTTTGCAGCCTGGCCAGAAATTCAAATTATCCAACTGTACAGAACTCATCTGTGAGGGAAACAACAAAGTTGTAGTAAATCAAACAGTGTGTCCACCTGTAAAGGAAATTACCTGTGCGAACAAATACCCAGCAATATTGGTACCTGATGAAAATGGATGCTGTTACCACTATGAGTGTCAATGTAAGTATAGATTTAAGAATTACATTTTTGAAAATAAGCAAAAGTTTGCACAGAATATAAGGGAATTACCTTTTCCTAAGGTTGCATTTGAAATTGTAGTATATTCTTCTACATTTACTTTCATGTTAACAGAAATATTTTCTCTGTGCCAGGTGTGTGCAGTGGATGGGGTGATCCTCATTATATTACTTTTGATGGAACCTACTATACTTTCCTTGAAAACTGCACTTATGTTCTGGTGAAACAGATTGTGCCTAAATTTGACAACTTCCGTGTTCACATTGAGAATTACTACTGTGATTCAAAAGATGGACTTTCCTGTCCTAAATCCATTATTATTTTCTACAAATCTGCAACAGTGAAGCTGACCCGTGAACTCCTGAATGGCATGATGACAAATGTGGTAAAATAAATTTATTTTTACTTCTCTGTTATTGAAAAAGAGAAATAAGGTCCACAGGCCTTACTGTTTTTCACTTGAAATACAGTTTATTAGAATATCAGATTATAAAGGTGACAAGAGCATTGTTACTGCAATGCAAACAGGAGTTGGACATGATGCACAACAATACAAAGTTATGCATGATTATGAAGATTAGAAAATATATTACTTTAAACAATCAGACAGAAGCAGAAGCTTATTCTGAAGTTGTGTTCTTTTTTGGTTTTTTTTGTTTTTTTTTTTTTTTGTTTTGTTTTTGTTTTTTAACTCTGCTTTCAGATGTACTTCAACAATAAGATTGTCCAACCAGGCTTTCACAAAGACGGCATTTATTTCTCCACGCTTGGTATCAATATGATTGTAGAAATACCAGAGATTGGCGCAACCATCACCTTCAGTGGGCTCATCTTTTCTGTGAAACTTCCGTATAGCAAATTTGGCAACAATACTGAAGGACAATGTGGTAAGACAGATGCATTAGTCATACTTTGCCCACCCTCCATGGCTATCATTACCCACTCTGGCTATGCAAGATCATGACAGGGAGATATATTTTGAACTGTTTTCTGATGGCAGGTTTGGGGTTTGGATTTTGACTGTTATTTTCCTAAACTAAATTAAAACTCATATGACTCATACGTAAAGAATCCTTGTGAAGTAGAGAATTATACATTTCATGAGCACATCACATCTAAACTTAATATGAGCACACTGACGTACTGTGCATCGCAGATGTGGCATATGAAGCTAACATAACTTGTCTCTGTTATCTTCCAGGAACATGTACAAATAACAAAAGAGATGAATGTCGCTTGCCAAGTGGTAAGATCATTTCCTCCTGTCCCCAAATGGCTCATCACTGGCTTGTTGGTAATGATACATCGTGCTCTGGAGTACCAACACCACCAATAGTAACCACACCTCCTGCAAGGCCGCAGTGTCATGTTCCTGAACTCTGCAAGCTTATCATAAGCAAGTAAGAAAAAAAAAAAACAAACAACCAGAACAAACTTGCTCTTTCTATACAGAAATGTCTCAGTATTTCATGAAATGGTATGAACTACAGTCCTATTGTGGGATCACTGCTGAAAACATCAGCCTAATATAAGGATATATAAAACAAAAGGTCTTTGATAAAGAAACTGCTCTTCTTTATGGACTTGCATTGCAAAGATAGCTGAGCAAGGAGAAGTGAAATTAGAAGATGAGGGAGACAGCAAGCACTAAAGTCCATACACACTGGGTTGTTACCACATACATCTATTTTATCTTTTTCCCTCCCTGCTTTCCAGGGTACAGTTACTCACTCTTAGTCATGCTATTAAAAGAAGGATGAAACTTTACATGTGAAGTGATCCTGAAGGGAAAGAATTTGGTTACCAACCAGAATAACAGAACAGACAGAAACATGTCAGCCAGGAGTCCTCTACTCTTTGTACATTTTATGTAAAACATGGAATTCCAAAAAAAAAACCAAACCAAACCAAACAAACAAACAAACAAACAAAAAAACCAAAACAAACAGACAAACAAACAAAAAAAAAACCCAGCACCAACAAAGGCTGTTTCCTGCAATATTTCTTATACTTGTGTGAACTCTAGCAAAAGTTTTTTTCAGCTGTGTCATTTATAAAGACCCTCATCTGCATGCTTTCTGTACTGCCTAATATGTTACAAGCTATTCTATCCAATTTTTCTGTTTCTTGGGTACTTATAGCATTCTTTTTTCATCTACCTGATGCAATTGCCTTCTTCAAGAAATTTCTAGTGTCAGACTGATGAAACATTGTGTACATTTACATAAACTCTATAACCATGAGCCTCTTTTTAAAAAAACAGAGCTTCAAATTTCACAATCTTTTCATTCCTGAATCTCTCTCTCACAGTAGTGGCCATTCATATAGTTAACTCTCTTTCTCATAATACATTCCTCTTGAAGCAGAGAGTAACATGCCATTAACTGGGAAAATGCCACGCATGATCAGATTTTATATAATGACCAGTTTCTTCTGGTTTCTCTTCTGTCTATAGAGTTTTTGCAGAATGCCATGATGTAATACCACCAGAACCATTTTACAAAGGATGTGTTTTTGATGGATGTCGCATAACTGATGAATCCATGCAGTGTTCCAGTTTAGAGATATATGCTACAGAGTGTGCTGCAAGAGGTGTCTGCATTGACTGGAGAGGAAAGACAAACAATACCTGCCGTAAGTACTGCAGAACTCAAAAATGTGTGAGTAAACCAGTAGCAGTTAGGATTTTATTGAGTATGTATATCTTGCATCTTACACTTGACTATAGCAATTTACCTACAAAAATACAGAAATGTCCTTACTGTCAGAAACCCCAGATGTAGGCAGTAAAGGCAGAGTCACTTTTGCCACAGAAATATCTACTACCAGTTTTTGATCATTTTCCATCTTTTGTCATACAGCATACAATTGTCCAGCAAACATGGTATACAAGCCGTGCGGGTCCATTAATCCTGCTACCTGCAGCCAAAGGTATGGAAAGACCAAACAAATGCTTACCTGTTTCTTCTTTCTGTTTTTAGCTACCTACTTTCCTTACAAAATAGAACTATTTCATAATTAAATCTCAAGAATTTTCATAGTTTATTCAAAATTCATAGATATCAGTCGTTGCTATGAATATGTACTTCCTGCTCCATTCAGCAAAATACAAATTCATTTGTCTCCCTTGATCTTCTTTACACACCTGTCTCTCCAGCTTCACTGCAAAAACATAGTACTCAAATACACACATATATATATACACATATATTCCTCTTACTCCAGCTTTGTTGACCATCCTGGCTATGGAGTAACTGAAGGTTGTTTCTGTCCTGAAGGAGAGACACTCCTAAGTGAAGACAGCAACACTTGTGTCTCTGAATGCTGTAAGTAATCTATAACTAGTTTGGGGAATGGAGGTCTGGATTGTTAAAGAAGAGACATGATTAACAATGGCAGGAGACTTGCCATCTTTTACATAGTCAGATCGCAGGCAAATCAACTTATTCAAGCTCCTTTAGTCTCCCCATCTAAAAACAGAATAATAAAAAATACTACTTTTTCTCCATCTTCCTTATTTACACGAGACTGGGAAAGATGGAAGAATTCTATCATTTCATATGAAGTAGTCTGTATGTTCATTTTCTTGCTGGATTTATGTTCACAGTGTTTTTATTTGAAACTGCACAAACTTACTCCTTCTGTCAGTTGTCAGTAGTATAAATCTCCATTATTATTTTTTTTTCAGCTTGTAGAGAACCAAATGGAATACCCAGATGGGTGAGTATAGCCATCAATGTAATTTATCAAATACATCCAGCTGAAGCAAGACGACATTCGTTGTTTGGTGTTTCACAAGAGCAAAAGAACATTCTACGAACCTTCAGTGGCCTCTAAAATATTCTCCTAATTTGTTTCACTTTAAGGGCTTTTTAACAAATCTAAAAATACTAGGACCATGAAAAGGTTGATGTAATTAGCTATCAATGTATATATGAATAAAACAATTAGAAGTTAAAAAAAAAAAAAAGAAAAAAAAAAGATTTTATTTTAATTATTTTATTTAATTTTCATTTGCTTTTTGTACAGCCAGGAGAAAAATGGACCAAAAATTGCCAGGAGTGTGTTTGTGACAGATCCACTCTCAGAGTGCATTGTACAAAACACGAATGTCCTCTGCCACAGCAAGTGTCTTGTTCTGAACCAGGATACATGCCTGTTCAGACACAGATACCAGAAGATCCATGCTGTACCAGGACTGAGTGCTGTAAGTACTGTCTCAGGTCTTTATTGTGTGTGATATAGTATACTTGTTTTGGGGAACTAGAGCAGTAATTTCTCTCTTTTTCTCTTTTAAATATATAGTTTGCATTTATCTCATAACACTTTTCTCCCTCATACTGCTTCTTAGAGCCTTGTTGCAAAGCATCTGCTAGATGCTTGAAGAGAACAAATTTAAAGATGAATCAACTCTATACCCATAGACAAAGGAAAGTAGCTGTAGATTTGTAACTTAAAGAAAAAAAGAAAACCTGTAACACTGCCACTACCTGAAACAATAATCAAAAGCTATTCAATACCTCTTATTTTTCAAAGACCAGCATAAACATTTTATCTAATCTTAATATCTCTCTTGAACTTTTAAGAATTGTTCAAGAGAGTGTCTGAAACTCAGAGAGCCATCAGATTTTCTGATTAGTTTCACTCTGGAAATACGTCTTTTCATCCATCATCACTCTATTCTTCCCAGCCAATGCTTTTGTTTTGCAGAGGTTATAGGAAAGCTCTTTCACTTTAAAAATAGATGGGCAAATATATTGAAATAGTTATTAAACTAACTTTTTGCCTCACTGGAAAACTTTTGAAGTTCATGCAAAACAAAATTGCTTATTTAAAAATTCATAATTTGCTGTCTTCTGTTACATCACACAGACTGCAATACGAGCCTCTGCCCTGAGGTCACACACCAATGCTTTGAGGGACAGGAAGTAATTACAGTAATACAGCCTGGAAAATGCTGCCCTACCTTTGAATGCAGTAAGTACCACCCAACTTTTTCAATGCGTTACTCAGAGCTATAAATACAAAATCCTTAAAAGAAAAAGATGTAATTAATCAGTTTTGTCATATTGGGCCAACAAAGTAGCAGTTTCTTCACATACTTCTGCTTCTTAAATTTTATACCATGGTGACACTTTCTTCCTTCTTTCCAGGACATGGCTGTGTAGTCAATGAAACCTACTATGCAGTAAGTACACAGAGTAACTCACTATAAAAATACAACTTTACATAGATTCACAATGAAACATTTTTGAGACCCCTATTATATAGCCCATTCTGCAAAAAGGTCCAAGATATTAACTGAGGTCAGCATATCAGCACCCTTCCTATATGCAGAAGTATTATCTGCTCACCTTAAATATTAGCATAACTTCCTTTCAAAATGAGAAGCAGCATGGATATTACCAACAATAGAAACTCAGAAACTCCGCTTAAATTAAACAACCAAAATTGAATTTAAGGATAGTTTAGCCTATAGATAGTTGAGCCTTGAATTGTCTGTGATGTACATACACATAGTAACTTGCTATTACTACTAACGATTTTTCTAATGTCTCATTCTAGCCTGGAACTGTGATCCCATCAGGCCCCTGTGAAAGCTGCACCTGCTCCAGATCATCTTATTCAGGCCGTCAGAAGTTTGCTGTCAAGTGCCAGCCTGTTACCTGTGACACCTACTGTCCAGTGGTGAGTGCTGTTTTGTGGTCAGTAATGCCTACCCTGCTCAGTTCAAACATCTGCCGTTTAAGCTTAGTGTCCTGGCTCAACAATATTCCCTCTCTGTTTCTTTCAAAATAGGGTTATAAGTATACAGAGGAACCTGGAAAATGCTGTGGCACATGCAAGGCTGAGGCCTGCATAGTGGTCATGGAAGACGGCACTACACACGTGCTTAAGGTAACTAGCCCTGCTGCAGTTCACTTTTGGTGAACTCTCTTTGCCTTTTAACTCTTTCCTTTCCTTGCCTCTATCACATTTACTTGCCGTGTCTTTTCACTTATTAGAATACTGCTTATTCAGATGGGGAAGGACTGTCTCACATGGCTTGAACAGAACCTTGAGCCACGAGGCTAACTGAGGCTTCTGGAACCAACTGTGATACTGAACAATGGCTTTCAGAAGTCGAAATAGAAAAACCTGTGAAATCAATGCTATCTTATTTGCCTTCAGCTCAAAAACAGAGCACCAATTTTGCTCAGTTTTGTCTTTCTATGTGAGGAGGCAGTTTCTGCTCCAAGTACCCAATCTTAAGTTAGCTGTGAGCTCAAGAACAGGATGACTTGGTGAAAACACCTGGAATTCTGCCATGTAGCTGAATAGGATTAGGGTACATCATAAATGCTGACAACAAAACCACTGAAACACAAGTCAGTCTTCACTTATCCCATGCACACAAAAACCATGACTAAAATCCACCTAAAATCACAGCTTTTTCACTTGGTTATGAAAAAGATGGTAGGATGATCATACGATAAGCAACTACCAGCTGCAATTCAAGGATGTAATTCAGAATAAGCGTCCTGCAGTGTGAAGCAATGATAGAACACTAGCTGTTTGGGTACTTTTGCTTCACTTTCATGCAACATTTTTATTCACCTTTATTTAATTTAACTACTTTCAGGTTGGAAAATTCTGGAGCCCACCTGGTAATAACTGTACAACTTACACATGTGAAAAATACAACGGCCAGTTCATGACAGTCATCTCAAAGAAAAGCTGTCCCGCCTTCAACCCTGATCTCTGTGAACCTGTAAGTACTTGTCTACCAGCTCTCACGTTTGTTTGAAAAGATTGCAGTGATTAGCACCAGTGATAGCAAGATCATGGTGTCCTAGGAAAATACTTAGCAGGAGCATCACATGGGATGTAACTCTGGTTTTATCCTCTCTGAAACTGTCCCCCATCAAATTTAACTTTAAAAAAACAAATCAAAATTAAAAATGGCAATATATCCTCACTGAGGAAAGAAGATAGCACGGCGTACTAGAGAAAAGGGCACAGCATAATGCTTTAGATTCCTGAAAGTGCCAGGAGTCTGCAAGAATATTACCAGAAAATAATGGGATTTTTATTCCTAAATTATTTAGGCTTATAATTCCAATTTTGGAAACCAATCATTAAGAGCAAAGGTGACGGAAAACAAGTTACTTCAGTTCACTTAATACACCTCAGGAAAGATTAGAACCAGCCCCAGGCATCTGGAGAGTCAGTAGTTCATTAACCGTGTTACACTGTCTGACATAACCCTTAATCTGCACTGATTTTAGGACCTCAAAATATCTCATGTGCGCTGCAAGCCTTATTTCTGATTTTTTTCTACTGAACTATGATGATAACAAAGCAATTCCAGTCCCTTCAATGTATGCTTCCAAAGAAGTCTTATTAAATACTAAAGTAGTAGTTATGTGCCTTTAATATTTACCTCTGCTTGAAATCAGACTCCATGCCAATACAAAGAACTTCCTGGCACCAGAGAACCCTACAAAGCAGGGAAAGTCTCTGCTTTATCATGCATATATGAAACCTGAGTTATCTTTTTCTTTTTTCTCACTCAAGGACAACATCCAGCTATCAGATGACGGCTGCTGTAGAGTGTGCTCAATCCCACCATCAGGTAAGTAATGGTAATTTTGGGTAAAAGCACAACATGTGCCTTGTTAGCTGTATTAGTTCAACTTGCATGGCAGGAGCAAATACAGAAGAGGTGAAAAGACTAAGTCTGGTACCAGTGTTTCCATACCACCTGGTACAGAACAGAATATTTAGGGCCTTTGAAAATATGAATATGGTGAACTTTCCCATCCTGTACTGTTCAATATTAGCCTTTTAGTGAAATAGAGAGGACTTCGTCTATTCTCCAACTTCTACAGACACATTCTCTTTAAGGATGAAAGTGAAGTTGGTCCTGGGAGATGGGCGTGCATTGAACAGCTGCCACAGCACTGCTCTGTATTTCTGCATCCTGCATCAATGCAGCATAAAAGGAATTTTCCATTCGGTGCTAAGACAAGTAGCAAGATCTATCACTTAGCCATAAGCAATTAAAACAGAAATGCACTGTGACATGATTTCCTATTTCAGCTCCATCCATCTCAGTTTTCAGCTAAGGATTGTCTATCATATACAGGTATCTATCTATATACACATATATTTTAACCTATTTTCTCTTGGTCTGTGTCAACATCAGGTTGCAAGAAGCACAACACCTCTACTGTCATCAAATACCAAGGATGTGTTTCTGCACCTGTTGAGATGACATACTGTGAAGGCAGCTGTGATGCTTACTCAAAGTAAGTGGTGTAAAAGATAACTGTAGTCTCCTGTCTTCTATTTGTTATGATAGTGGCAGAAAACAAATTGCTAGTGATTTTCTACAATGTCTAACACTCACCAAGCCATCAACTGTTCCCATTGCGCTAACCAGAATTTTTAACAGACGTGCTACATTAACTCAAGACTAACCAGGTCTTGATAGGCTGTTAAGTGACTGGTCCTGAGCTTTGATCTTGCCTAGATAGAAGTGAGGTTATCTGTTTCATACCAGTCTCTCATTTTGGACTGGCTTGATACTTTATCTAGATTAGTTTTTTTCATTTTTCTCTTGTCTTCATGAATCATAGAATTATAGAATGGTTTGAGCTGAAAGAAACCTTTAAAATAATCTAGTTCCAAACCCCTCCCATGAAAAGGGACACCTTCCACTAGATCAGAATGAAGAGCTAGGTTTACCCATTTTTACAGTGAGTAATATTAAGACATATCCCCACATGCAAACACACAACTTCTAGTTATATTTAGCAATGTGTGAGAGGGGCAGTGGTATTTCTTACATAATTTCTGAATATATCTCTTTTGCTGGTTTTGCAAACAGGTACTCTCAAGAAGCGAACATGATGGAACATAAATGCTCATGTTGTCAGGAAATCCAGACTAGCATAAGAAAGGTGACTTTGACATGCAGTGATGGAACCTATCTTGATCACTCATACACCTATGTGGACCAATGCAGCTGCGTGGGTGCTGAGTGTGTTCCCCAAGACATTGCCAACCAACAACAGCAAACAGGCAAAATATGAGATGAAGACCTCTCAAGAAAAAGGGAATGTCTAAAATTAAAACTAAGGAGAAGACAAATGAGTTGAATATAGATGAAAACAAACATTTGAAAAAAGTGTCAAAAGCAGCTACAATTTTCGATGAACAGATTATATTTTCTGCATACAAGCTCAATACGTCTGTCCACATTATTTCAGCTTTCCTTATCATTATATCTCATACTGTTTTACATGACTTTTCTTTACACCTTGAGAGGTACAGTATAAGATCATTTTTATATTTCTTGTTAGTTTGTCTTATGAGAAGTGCTAAACAATAAGACTGAGACCACACAAATTCTTTTATTAGAACGACATTCTTTTCTGCCTCGAGGCTTTCCTTTGGTGGCACAATATAAACTGCACTGGTGCAGAATAAATATTACTAAGTCGGAAATCAAGTTTTGCTGGTCATTACATTCCGCAACTACTTGACAATATCTAAGATTTCCATTGATATACTGAACTATTACAGAACATTTTAATTTCAGTTCACTGAGATAGATCAAAAGCTAAAGTCCAAGAAAAAGAAAAGAAAACTGTACCTCTCTTTTGTTTTTCTTTTTTGCATTATGGAAAACTTAGATTGCAAAAAGCCATACCTTCTCAAAGCTATGAAATTCAATGTTATAAACAATATTTAGGGCATTTCCCTATCTATTCTCATGAGAAAGAAAGGAAAGAAAAGAAAGAAGAAAGAAAGAAAAAAAAAGAGAAAGAAAAAAAAAGAAAGATACTATAATGATAAGCTGCTGCATACTCACACTACTTGTTGTTTACATAACATCATCAGCATAGAAACTGTATGAAAATTTGGAATTTTTTTTTTCTTTGTGGTTAACTGTTTACAGAAGAAGTATATATATATATATATTGCCAACAGGGCATATGAAGGACTTTTGTAAACAAAAGTAATAATAATAATAATATTATATGTAAATTCTTTCCTAGAAAGCTTTTAAAAAGTTGTACTATTGCTATTTATTTTGTTTTTTGGAGAACTGATTTATTGGGCCATTTCTTTCAGAATTAATGTTTACCCATTTGTTAGTCTTAGTCATATTATCTGGGTGTGGTATATTTTCTTCTTTCATTTTGTTTTGGAATATTGTTTTATTTTTGTTCTTTATGAAAAAAGTAATGATGATTAATAAATTTTAAGCATTTTACAGCATGTCTCCTCAGTTTTTTCTCTGAAACACTCCCTGCTGGCCCTATAAAATATCTGCTTCCCACTTTACCACAGCTGTATTTGAATAGCTATCTGCTTCCCACTTTACCACAGCTGTATTTGAATAGCTGTACAGAATCACAGAATGGTTGAAGTGGGAAAGGACTTTTGGGTCCACCTAGTCCAACCCCCTGCTCAAGCAAGGTCACCCAGAACCATGTCCAGGTGGCTTTTGAAGATCTCCAAGGAAGGAGATGCCACAACCTCTATGGGCAATGTGTGCTCAGGCACTTGCACAGCACAGAAGTACTTCCCACTAGAAGGAATCTCTTTGAGTTCCAGTTTGTGCCCATTTCCTCTTGTTCTGGTACCGGGCATCGCTGAAAATAGCCTGGCTCTATTTTCTTCACAACATCCATTCAGGTATTTATGGACATTGATGAGATCCCTTTCAGCCTCATCTTCTCCAGGCTGAACAGTCTCAGCTCTCTCATCCTCTCCTCATAGGAGAGCTGCTCCAGGCCCTTCAGCGTCTTGGTGGCCCTGCCTTGCACTATTTCAAGAACGTCCAGGTCTCTCCTGTAGTGGAAGGCTCAGAACTGTACACAACATTCAGTGTGGCCTCACCAGTGCAGAACTGAGGGATAACCTCTCGTGACCTGCTGGCAATACTTTGTCTAACGCAGTGAAGAATATAAGCTGCCTTCTTAGCAATAAAGGCACACTGCTGACTCATGTTCAACTCGGTACCTACCAAGACTCCTACATCCTTTTCTCCCAGAGCTGTTTTTCAGTTGGGTGAGTAGCATGTCCTGGTGCCTGGGGTTTTCCATCCCAAGGTGCAGGGCTTTGAAATTCTCCTTGTGGAGCTTCATGAGATTCTTGTGAAGCTCTCAAAGTCCCTCTGGATGGCTGCACAGCCCACTGGTGAGTCAGCCACTTCCCCCAGTTTCATGTCAGCTGTGACACACTTCTGACCTCCAAGTAAAAGTCAATCTGGACTGTAGTACCTAACCCCTACAGAGCTTTGATACTGCTTTGAATGAGAAAAAAGAAGCAGATTCTGAAAGTGTTCCAAGTATATCCTTTTTGATGCCATCAGTAAGTGAGATTTCAGTAAGCAACCACATTTTGGGTCCATATACATTTTTACAAATCTAAAATTTCTTTACCTGACTGACAAACTATCCAAAATCCAGTCAGCCTCATATTTTAATGCTTGCAGAAACATTCATAAATCTCAAACAAGCCAGAAATTGCACTGTTGCAAATATACAAATTCTAAGTTACTATGCAGCTTTACTTTGAACTGGCTACCACAGACCAGACCTGAGTGTAGCTTGTATAAAGATAATTTTTACACAGTTCACAAATGACTAAATAACTGTTCTTGGGCCAATAGAGGGAACAGTTAAAAAAAAAAAAAAAGATAGTGAGCTTTTTCATACTTTACAGTTGGGACAACTCAGTATCTGTTGTTTCTGACTTGTAACAATTGGGTAACAACATAGGTTTTCTGCAGATGCAGATGCCCTGATAAGGCTGCTTTTCTCATCCACTTTTCTTTTAAAGAACAAGATCGACTCATATACCTCCCAGTCAGAAGTGAGCCTTTAGTTGTCCCTGAGGATCACTGGTAACTTCTTACTTCCTGCTGGCAAAAATCTGCCCTAACTCCTTCCAGCTTCCTACTGACAAATTGTCATTTCACTGTCTGCTTTTTGGCTCTTCAAAAAGTTTCCTTTTCCCAGTTCTCGGGCTTTTCTGCTTCCCAGTGAGGCCCAGGTGGCTTACTGCACATTTGCCTCCTTTCTTCCCAATCCATTAAGCTTCCCAATGCAGCACTACTCATGAGTTTGTGACCAATTTGGTGAGTGACAAATTCTTTGAACTTCCTTCCCAGGTAAACTGGGAAATGATTCTTCTCCTTCTCATTCTGCAGAAGGGAAAAGCAAATGTCCATGTGGTATAAAAACTAAAAAAAAAAAAAACAAGAAGAAAGAAAGAAAGAAAAAGAAGGGACAGGCCCTGGTCCTGGCATGAAGAAGCAAGGAGGCAAGGAAACAAGGAGGGGAGCCCTAAGCAACGCTAAACCATGGGGGCATGCAGAATCTGTGGCTGAGGACACACTGGAATCCCTACCTTCAAGAAAGACAGAAAAGTCTCACATATACAGTTCCAGTGATGAGAAAGCTAAAATGGGGATTATCAATTAAGGAGAAGAACAGTGTCACAACGTGCTTTGTATATAAAAGAGCAACTGGAAGGACTTACAGGAACTCCCAGAGCAGCACTAAACAGTACATGGAGTAGATGGAAAATGAAGTGCCACTAGTATTACAGGCTCCCTAAATTTTCCTTTACATGAGACCTATCTTTGTTCTCAGATACTACTGACACAGATTGGGTAATTGCTCCAAAGTAAATAAATAACTCTTTTCTAAAAACTGGGATGAATGAGATCAGTCGCTTTTTCATAAATATATCACTAATATTTTAAACCATAGATAAATGTTAAAGTCAATAAAAAAATTAGGTGATTGGTTTGGCAGCCCTTTACTGACGTAGGTCAGAATACTTTGCAGTTCCCACTCATCAACATTACAGCAGACAATGTGTATTATACAAACACTAACACTAGAGGGCTCTAGGCTCACAATTTACAAGACTAAGTGAAGAGGTGCTCATTCAAAAGGGTTTCTTTGAAAGTACTTTGAAGTAGGCAAGGTAACAACTATTGCCTTGGTTTCCAGTCATTATGATAAACTTTGCTCTTTATTATTTCACAAATCTATGGGCATTCATTCTAAACAACATATCAAGACTTATTTATATGTCACTTTTTTTTTTCCTTATCTGGCCATCTTTGGGACACAAATCACAAAGAAACCATTCACTTTGCACAAAACTTTTCACAAAAAACATTCAAAGGCTTTGGTTCTAAGCTCAGTATTGGCTGTCCAAGGTTATTCCTTGGGCATTCATACTTTTGCCCCATTCAGGATTTTTATAGCGTAACTATTGCATGACCAGATTATTTTCTTCTCCCTTTTCTATGCACCATTTAAAAAGTCAGCAGTGTAAATCACCTATCACTACGAACGACTTTTCAATTACACTTTGTAATGATGAATAATATAGGAAATTAAGAATCTGTTCAGATTTACCAGCTTGGAGTCCCACCTGAAATAACTTATTTGAGCACTAAAGCACACAACAGCCAGCTTGTGAGTGATATCATAGCTATGAAAAGACTTAGGACTCTTTATAAC
Organism: Gallus gallus; assembly: GCF_016699485.2. Classification (NCBI taxonomy): domain Eukaryota; kingdom Metazoa; phylum Chordata; class Aves; order Galliformes; family Phasianidae; genus Gallus; species Gallus gallus. Next base: position 14,358,146 of record NC_052536.1, on the reverse strand, counting down.
CTGCCTGTGTGGCAGGCATCAGAGGTTTCATACACACAGCCTGTTAATTATAAACAATTGTTAATAAGAAATATCAGAGAAGTCTGCAATTTTGTTTTGACCTCACAAGCTAGAAATCCTGGACAAAATATATCTCTGAGCAAGATTCACTGCAGAGTATAAACATTTAGAAAGACTTCACAGAATCCAGCTTCTTGTAATAAACAAAGAACAGCCTTTTACCATGTTAGCTCACCATTCATTTATTAGATCTGCTTTTACATTTTTCTCTGAATAATTCATCTATGCCACCATCTTTATGAAAGGAACAGTGAGCCTGAGGGAAAAGGAGTGCCACCAAAAAGCATATGCTCTTCAGTAAGCCATCAGATAGCACAGATTCACATGTGCCTTTCACAGAATGGCCTAGGTTGGAAGGGACCTCAAGGATCATGAATCTCCAACCGCCCACAGGCAGGGTCACCAACCTTCACATTTAATACCAGACCAGGCTTCCCAGGGCCCCATCCAATCTGGCCTTGAACACCTCCAGGGATGGGGCATCCACAGTCTCTCTGGGCAACCTGTTCCAGCACCTCACTACTCTCATAGTAAAGAACTTCCCCGACATCTAACCTAAATCTTCCCTCCTTCAACTTAAAACCATTTCCCCTTGCCCTGCTGTTACCTACCCTTTCAAAGAGTTGACTCCCTGTTTATAGGCTCCCTTTAGATACTGAAAGGCTGCAATTAGGTCACCCCACAGCCTTCTTTTCTCCAGGCTGAACAAGCCCAGCTCCTTCAAGAAAGCCCTTCCACAGTACTGGAATACTAAAATTATCACAGTCACTGTTGAATCACATCCTGAAAAACTGAGGAAACTTCTACTCCGTTGTTCATTTGGAGACCCACCAAAAAAAGCCAGGTAGCAGAGGGAACGTAATAAAATGTGCACCTCATGGGAGTACTTGATCTGACAGACTGCCTAATCATATTAAGTGTATAGACTTTGTTGTGCAAAGTGTCAGCCAAATCTTTGTTTATAATGAAATTACTGTAAGTTTTCCTGTGATAAAACCGCACCATAGAATTGATTTAAATCATCAGTCAGAGACTTACCTGGCAACAAGGAAGACATCAGCTGATCAAAAGACTGTGTGAGCTACTCTCATCTGTCCTCTTTCCAGCTCAACGTACACTGCAGAACAGCTGAAGTCTGCTGAACTCCCGCCAAAATTCACAAAACTTAAAAACTGTTCTGCATCAGGCTCAGTGAAGCCACTTTTGCACACCTGAAATAAAAATTCACACAAAACAGCCATCATAAGCCAGAAAGCCAACAAATGTAGCCTGCATCCTGAGACATGAAGGACCACAGAATCGTTTGAGCTAGAAGGGACCCTTAGAGAACATCTGGTCCAATTCCCCTGCAATGAACAGGGACCTCTACACCAGATCCAGTGCTCAGAGCCCTGTCCAGCCTGACTTTAGGTGCCTCAGAACCCAGCCAGCATTGCACGGCTGTGGATACAGCAGCAGGATGACCATTTACCTCACAGTAAAATACACACACGCGCTGTGACTAATCTGTGAGACTTTAAGGAAACTACAGAGAGACTTTTTCTCACACGTAACTTAGTCCCAGCTGCCATTAAATAACAAAGAACCAAGCCCCACACAACTCCCTGAATACCTATTTTTGCAGCGTTGAGAGGAAACAAGAAGGGATGAAACAAACATATTGGAATGTGTCACATTTGCCCATAACGGAAAAGTAATTTGTGAGAGAGAACAACCACATCCATCCACTACCTCCAGAGAGCTTCGTGCGTGCAAAGCACGACCATGGCTGCCGACAAACGGAGGTTGTCCCGTTCCCAGGGCTTATCCCGAAATCTGCTGAGCTCCAGAATCGTTCTCAAACAAGTACTGAGAAATATACAGCACATGAACCCCTTCCCGCCCGCAGCCGCGGGGTCCGCCATTTTACGGCCACAGCGCCGCCGAGCGGCGGGAAAGGGTTTCGCGCCTCTGTGTCTGAGAGCGGATCCGCCCGGGCAGCTGCTGCTCCCTCACAGGCATCGAGCCTGGCTAGGACCTCGGGCACGTTGTCTGCCTAAAAGGAACGTGTCACCATGCTGACCAGCGACTGTGCAGCCACTCCTCGTTGGTGTGAGCTAGCAGGCACGCTTTGCCTCAGCGCGTGTCTCTGGGACGGAGGGGTGGCACGCAACGCTGCGGCCGGGCCTCGTGCCGTGCATGCAGGGTGCCTGCAGCTCCAGGGGTGGCGAATCAGCGATCGTTCCTCTCCTCAGGAGAAAGGCAGCGAGGTATGCGCTGGCAGAGGTACTCCTACCTTGTTAGGAAACCTCTTCCGAGAGGATTTGTGTGTTGTGTCTGCCTTGTTTCTGTTGAGCCTTGGTCTTTTTTTTATTGTCCCTTTCTTTCCTTGGTTCCCCCTCCACAGCCCCCCCTCCCCCCCTCCCCCCTTTTTTTTTAAAAAAAAGGAATTTGGGGTGAAACCCATCCCCTCATTCAAGTGGGCACCACAAAGAAAAGCACAGCCTTCTCACAACAATGTGATGTAGCAGAAACTCAGCTGCTGTAACAGGGTTACTTAATATGTCAAACCTACAGGGAGGTTAAATGTAGTGGATAAAGAAGCACTGGTGGCAAAGCTGCTTTAATGTTACATTTTGCAGGCACCTGTGTGCCTTCACAGGTGCCCCGTGCAGCTGTCTGGTGCCCATTTCTGCTCCAATTCAGGGCAGTATAGGGAAGGCTCAGAGCCTGGTTCCTCTCAGTGTTCCTCTCCATAAGGCACGCTAAGCTGTGTTCTAACACTGCTGAGAATCTCATGTCTTGTACAAATTAACTCAGGCATTCTGACTGCAAAATTGGTGGCTATCAAGGTCAGTGGGTACCTTGCAAGGAATCAGCAGAGCATTTGGCATCTTAGTAAAACAGCGATTCTATCCTTTCTTATATTTCCGGAGGCTATGATTTTCCTGTTATTTGTTCTTCATTTTATTCTTAATATCATATTGTATCATGCAGCTCAATGCATATTTCAACACCTGTTATGTTGAAATACGTTGAAATAAACCACCATCTGGTCATATTGCATTCCCTATGTTACATGATATGGCAACTGACTGTTTCATTCATTTTAATGACACGTCTATGTTCTCTTAAAGTTTTTAAATAGATATTTTAAGCATATTATCTTTAAAAGTATATTTCAAAATAAAACCATATGCTTTCACTTTTCTGAAGAAGCTGAAACCATGTTTTTGGTCTCCTATAAAAATAGCTGGCTGCTTTCAGATCCACGTAGGAAGTTTCAAAGCTGTGCGTTTGATTTATTTATCTATCAGAAGTTACATAGTAGTTGTATCTTGTCAAAGTTAAGCTTCTGTACAATACAATGGCAAAAAGAGTGTTTTACATGATGCTACAGATCATTTTTCTCCTTTCTCCTAAAAATTTGTTTGTAATCTGGGATGTGACTCAGATATTTCAGCAGTGTTAGGCAATCTGCTTTGAGCTATACATACGTGAACTGTCGCATTAGGAATACATTTTGTGCTTAGTGCACAAGGATGCCAAAGGGAAAAGGATCTACAAGGAAAGAGTGCATATGTTGTTTCTAAATCAACAAGTTTCTTTCCTCCTACTTTCAATAATCACTCTGGATTTCCAGTAAAGCATACGTTTACACATTGCATGTAACGCACATATATGCAACAACCACGTAGACAAATTGTAAATGAGCAGTCAGCATTCTATCTGTAAATGCTTTGTGGCAATGCTCCTGTCTCTTGAGGGATTGTTTCCAGCAGAGGGGATTGGTCCCTCTGATACTAACACTGGGGGAACTGGGACAGTGGTAGTTGCTTATTTCACTGAAAGTTGTTTGACGTTATATTTCTTCAGGATCCTCCGTCTCTACCTATGCTTGTGACATCATTGGCTGCTGTTAGCAGACATAGTGCTCTTTCTAACTGGAAAAGCTGCTTTGTCCTTGAGTTCTGCAAAGGTTGAGAGTCATCGTCATTTTAGCCCTGTTAATAGACCTATTCATTTTGACAAAGGCTTAGATATTTATCAGGCGTCACACAAACTGAATCCATACCGAGCAAACAGTTAGACAGAGGTTGCCATTGTGGATGACTTGTGTTACCTTCAGCCTTGTGCCTAAAAATGTCCTTGAGGTGTGGTCTTGGCTCAGCCTGAGCACAATGCACATGCTGACAGATCAGAGCCTTGTAAAACAATTGCTAGTAGCTAAAGTAAATCTTCATAAAAAATGTACTCTGTAATGAAACGGTCGCAATATAAGCAGTTTGGTAGCCATTTGAAGGGCATGGGAATACAGTACAAAAACTAGTTTTGCTTGAAATATTTCTGTAAAAATCTTGTAATACTTTGAGTAAAAGGGAATGAGTAGCAAGGGACGGATGAGTCTACTCTTTTCTCCCTCCCTGTTTTTTCCTTCTTTCCTACCCACCACTGAGTGATACCTTTTTCTATTTTCCAATTCCATGTCATTAAGAACATCCACTTTTGGAGGCTGCGGATTATTGATTCTTAGTTGCCAGCTCAGCAAGCTTCTTGAGAGTCTGTTAAACGCTGAACTCACCAATAGCTCTGTTGAAACAGTTGGGATTACTTCTGTCTGTAATGTCTGAATACACTTAATACCCAATTCCATTCCACATACTTATTCAAAAAGATAGTGTGGGAACGTATGCATTTCAGAATAAACTGAACGCTTGCTTTGGCATTAGTGTTACCCTAACAGCTAAGAATTCTACTCACACAGATCAGGATTTTCCTGTGGTAGGCACTATGCTCTGTGTCAGTTCTTTGAAACGCTGCCATACATGCTTTGCCAAACTGCATCAGAGTTTTATTTTGCTTACATCTCTCTTCTTTGTCCTATTATTATTTATCTATGTATTTACTAAGCCATGGTTGTACTTGTAGTAGAATGGCATATAATTATGTTCTGCTGTGCTGTCCAAACACAAAACTTGAGAATTCTTGGAGATAAAATGTAATATAAAGACACAGAAGAGAGGAGAGGAAAAACAGTAATAGGCATCTCAGGTTACATGTGCTATTTATGAAGCTTAAAGAAAGCAGCCAAATACCTGAAACTGAGATTTTGCTAGTTATTTCTATATCAGAGCAGCCCTTGCTCTGCTAGTTTTAGGACACTAGTCCCAGTGTTCATACAGTGGTTGTCAAACAGCTGAGAGATTAGAGCTGGCTAGAGATAGAAACTTTTCTTAAACTCCAGAAAGCAATGTCATTTAAAGGAGATGCTGAGATACAAGGATGTCCGCGCACCACCTCCAAGACAAATAAAATTCAATAGCATGACGTCCTTTCCATGGCTTGCCCAGAACAGCACAGAACACCAAGATGTTTAACTCCTTCTGTTACAAAGGCCAGTCAGTATCTTTAGTTGTGTTTAATGTATTTAGAGGTACAAATCTCTGTATTATCCCATTCATTTTTTCACTTTCCCACAGTCATTCTCATCTTTCTCACTTACATATCCATACCCATCTATCTCTAGCAACTCTCTGCATCCTGTCTCCTCACCTATTCTTCCTAGACATTCTCCCTATATGTTTCCCCTGGTCCTTCCCTCTCTTCCTATCAGTGTTTCCAGTTTTCATCTCCCATTGTCTTCTGTAAGAAGTGATCACTCTTGTATCCCACTGCTAATGGCAGCAGCAGCAAAAGGCAAAGAGATAAGGAACAGTGAAGATGAGTCTCATCTGCTGGCTACAGTTGTCTACTACAAAATGCCTTGAAGAGAATGAAATGGCTCAGTCTTCAAGGTCTTCTAACTCAGATTTTGAGTCTTCTTAGTTTCCATATTGACTGTAACTATGATCTGTATCCCCTTTTAACTTAAAAGTAATAACAAATCAAACAAACAAACAACAACAAAAGAAAAAGCTATACAGGTGGTCAACCCAAAGGCATCACATTAGGATCCCCTCACTCACACAGTTTTGGAGTACAGGGGGGCATTCACCAGAATTAATCATTTTGTGCTTGCTCACTTCTTTCCTTGACATCCATTGTTGGCCACTGTCACAGATTTGGTATTGGGTTGGATAAACATTTCCTCTCATCTACTGTGGTTATTCTTATGGTAAATGAAGAGGGTGAAGTAGTTCTCACGATGAGTAAAACCAGCAACCACTTAGCTGCAGTCCTTACATTACTTTAGGGAAGAAAAAAAAGAAGGCCCAACATATTAGAAAACCAAACAAAGATGGTCTTAGCTATTTAACGGGAAGGTTTCCTAGTATCCAGTTTACTTTTCTACGGAATTATAGAAAGGTTAAGAGTTTGACTTGGCATTCAGTAAATGCTTTACCACACAATATAAGTATTAAGATCTCCTTGAGCTGAAAAAATAGCACCCTGGGATGACAACAGAAGTTACATGAACAACTTGAATTCTGATAAATTCTAATGAGGTAGTTCTTTGCTTTGCAAATGTAGTTGTCAAGATATCCTTTTTAAACAGAAGCAAGATCTTCCCAAATTCCCATATGCAGCAACACCTTGGCATGTTAAATAATACGTCAAGCAATTTGTTCTCTTGACTCGGTGTGAACAACTGCAGTATTTTCATCTTCCTGTTTCAAACATATCTGATGCGAGTAGATCATAAGTCTGTAAAATGTCGACTAAATGATTAAAAGGTTGACCAAGTTGTAGCAATTGGAAAGATGGTCTTAGCCTGGAAAAATGTTGTTTTACTTACATTTGACAGTGCTAAGGTAAATCTTCCATATGAAGGATACAGGAACAGATCAAAACTGGTCAGTTACACTCTAGCTAATGTATAACTAATCAGGAGTTCATATCAGTAGATGTGCAGACATTCAGGTTCAAGGAGTCTGCATAGGACTTAGGATAGGAAGCATTTTGTCTATTTAGTGTGCCAGTCTATAAAAGGATATGATCATTAGCAAAGTATACATAATTAAAGAATTAATAAAATTTGTGTAAGTTCCCATGAAAGTCTCTTCATGTGAGCCATGCATAATGTTCTGTATAGTTCCAATTCTTACCAAACTGGGAAAAGTAGAGGATATATAAGATCAATCACAGTAAATACAAATGTAAATTCTTACGTTTTAGCAAACAATCATAATTTAAGAGAGGTACTAATTTTTACAGATCTTTGTCATCACTTTAATTATCTGGATCTCTGAAACACAGAAAAGATACCTAAACACAGTTATTTTCCCAAAGTATTCTTTGCTAAATCAATTTAGAACATGTTCCTGCCTCAGCCCGCAGGAACAGCTTTTCCGTATAAGGTTTCAGAGTCCGTTGAATGAAAAAAGGTCTGAGGACAATGATTTTCAAGATAAATTTTAGTTCAAAACTGACTGAATTATATGTATAAACGTTCTTACATTCTTTTGTCTTTACAAGCAAATATTAGTTAAATTAGTGACTGATTAGCAGATACGCCCAAAAGAACAACTGTGAAAGCTTCCTGACACTCCATTGTATTCTCCTTGGTTTTGAAATATAACACACAAAATATTCTTCTCCATTCAGAAGTTTATATGGTTTTGATCTACAGATACTCTAGCAAATAATTCTAGAACCAGGTGTCTTCCTGGGGGAAGCTAATGCCTCTGACGTACAGAATGAGCTCGTTCAATTCTTTCATTAGTGGTCCAACTGAAAACTCTTTCCCAAAGCCCTGTTGTACTTGTCTTGTTGTGTACAGGATGTTGTTTCTGTTCAGAGCAAAATAGCACAAAACAGAAAACCCTCTGGATTATCCAGTGTATTTATACTGCACGCACTGTGGTTGAGACCACCATAGTCTTCTCAGTTAAGGTATGTCTTGTGTTAACCTAACAATACATTTTCTTATGTACAAGAGTCCCAAAAGATCCCTCAAAGTTGATATGATTATGTTCAAGCTGAATGCAAGAGCTAATATATTTTTATGTATTTTCTGATAACATATATTTCAACATCAAGATTCTTACTGTGAATTGCATCCCTCATGCTCAGACATAGGCATGACTATCCAGCATTTGCTTGCTGAGAATCTCACATGGGTTGCAAGTGGTTTCAAATGCAGTCCAACTGCTTTATCTATGCCATCAACAGATGGATTGGGAGAGTTGTGCAGGTTGTTTAAAGCATTCATCTCGATCCTAAGCACTGGACATATTAATTTAAATACAACAATTTGAATATATTGATTAATAATTAATTAGCTCAACATGTGCAATGAACGACGTCATCGTAGGATGACAAGGGTAAGGGATGCCCTAAGAAACACATAACAAAAATACAGATATTCTCCTTTTTTCGGTTTGATGGGAAATTTCAAGGACTTTTACGTGTGATGCTATTAATAAGCTACTTTAAATATTTACTGGTGTGAAAAAAAATAGAGTTAACAGGTTTTGAGTAATTCCTCAAGCTACAGTAAGCTGCAGCTGGGAACTGTTGTAATCAGAGTTGGAATATGTATCTTTATGGAACACAACAGTATTTCTGCTTCTCCAATTCCTTTCCCAGTTTTTCCAGTTCTCTTATACCCGTATTATACTCCTCTCCACATTTCTCTTTCTGAAGGATAGGACAGGTTTCTGCAACCAGAAACAGTCAGTGCTTGAGGGGATAAGTAACTGCCTCCAGGAGTGCATGGCAGGCTTACATCCAAGGATCTTTGTTCTATGAGAGGTCAGAAAGTATGACATACATTTGTATGGAGGGATTTATGCTGCAATAGACAGTGAGTTTTGGAGTACTGACAGCAGTGCTGCAAGTAGTAAGGGTTGAGTTGGAAAGGAGGTTGGAAGGCTATTTGGTAGGACAGGGGATGAACGCAAACAACTTAGAGCTGGTGAGGAGGTTGTATGCTGTCTGCAGCTAACAGTTAGGCACAGGAGTGAGGACAGCTGTGGAGAACACAGCTGAGGTTTGTGGGAAAAAGTGGTGGATGAAAAACTGGACATGAGCAGGCAGTACACACTTGCAGACCAGAAGACCAACAAGATCCTGGGGTGCGTCACAAGAGGGGTGTCCAGCAAGAGCAAGGGAAGTGTTTGTTCCCCTCTGCATCACCAAAGAAAAATTAGAGTGGTGAAGAAAATCCACAGCTGTGCATAGCCCTTCACACCATTGGCTGCTGTTTCCTGACAGAACCAGCAAGGTTAGCTATGAGATGGCAGTCAGACTTTCATTCCCAAGGATTTATGTTATTTCCTTCTTCCATGGGATCCAAACACTTCATGCCTTAACCCCAAATTTGAAGAGATCCTTTGTGCAGTGACGTAAGTTTCAAAAAGAACCTGTGATGGACAGATACTAGGATGCTGATTGGAATCTCGGAGTAATTCTTCGGCATCTTGACTTCATTAAGCCACTTTAATACCACACTAACTACATTTAGTTTCACAGTGCAGTGAATCTGATTTCCAGGCTTCTTATCTGTAAGCAGGGTACTTGAATACCTTTGTCTATAACATAGAAGAGTATAAATGAGATCAGAATTTTGCTCATCATGTTCATAAAGCAGAAAGAGTAGGCATTGCTGTTCTTTGCAATGATTTTACAGATAGTCAGCATCAGTATTGAACATCCTAACATATAGTCAAGTTTGGATGAGATGTAGTTGTTAAAGATACAGACACTCTGTTCTTTTTTACTGACGTATGCCACAGTGATGAGAAGAAACAAAACCTGGGTTATTTCAGGTTCTCTTTGGGAATTTGAAACTAGAAGAGAAGAAACAAACTTTCTTGAAGCTACCAGGAATACTAATAAAACTGGGCCAATCTCCTTCAACACATACAATATATTCATCATAGTAAACGAGCATGCATATACGTGCATACAGTAAAAGGTCATGACATGCAAATAATAGATAGAATGAGTGACTTACAGCCTCTCCCAAAGCAAAGCCTCACTGCGTAAGATCCATCAACATTCTGCTCTGACTGGCCTTTAAATATCATAAGCAGAATGGCAATTAATTTAAACCAAGTACAAGTTACTTTGTGTTTCCTTTCTATTTGTAAGGAAAGATTTAAAATTGAAGCTCACTTCAGCAGTAAAAAAATGACTCTATGTAGAACTAGAACACTGATTCTCTGTCCCTGAGCAGACAGAATTGCACTTAACAATCTCATGGCGATTTTTCAATATCAAAGAGGAGCTCTGAAATTGTTTGCCATGTGGAATGTGTAAGGAAGAGAAGGAATAAAACAGGCAGGGAATAAGGCTGCCAGGTGCTCCTGCAGCATTTAGATGTGCTATGAGATAAGAAGAGCATGCATGAAACCATAGAAGCTTCCTCCAGAAATTTTCATGCCACAAATACATAATCTAAGTTGTATTTTTCAGTGCATCTACTCCTGAATTTGGAAAAACAACAGCCCACAAACCTCAAAAAGTGGTTGATCCTTATGATTGTGAAAACTGTAGAGTATAACTGAATTCATGATGGATAACTTTACACAAAAGCAGTAAAAGTTTGGAGCCAGGCAGCGACTGACGAGGTTCACTGGGGGGGTCATAAAGCAAAAGAGAAAATTTGTGTAGCCAGTGCAGAGGAGCAGGAGGTAAGAGCAGCTGTGCTTTAGGTGGGTTTGAGCTTCCTGGGAACTAAAGCCTAAACTAGTCTGCTAGACCAGCAGCAGGAGAAGCTACCCTATAATCATCTATACTGACCATGAGCATATTAATGAGCACACTCATATCTGAACAGCTTTTTGTGAAGCAGATGATGAAATGACTCATCAGGCATCTCACTGTTGTGAGAAAGCCTCACAATAGAAGGGAAAATACACTAAAATTTATTCAACAGCAGATTCTGAAACAGACAGGAGTTGTAAATGAAAACCAGAGAGTGCTTTGGAAAAAAAATTGTGAGAAAGAAGTGCCATGTGCAATACTAGGGCATGAGAAATAATTATGCTAAAGCTTGTGAAGAAAAACAGAGAAATAAACTTTATCTAAGTCACCATCAGTGATTCAGAAGATCAGGTTTGCTCATGTGAGTTATAGAATCATAGAATGGTTTGGATTGGAAGGGACCTTTAAGACCATCTAATTCCAACCCCCTGCTATAGGCAGGTATACCTCCCTCTAGGCCAGGCTGCTCAAAGCCCATCCAGCCTGGCCTTGAATGCCTCCAGGGAGGGAGCACCCACAACCTTGGTGGGCAACCTGTTCCAGTGTCTCTCCGCCCTCACAGTAAAGAATTTCTTCCTAATATCTAGTCTTAATCTACCATCTTGCAGTTTAAAACCGTTTCTCCTTGTCCTGTCCCTACCTTCACTTATAGAAAGTCCCTCTCCAGCTTCTCTGTAGGCCCTCTTAAGGTACTGGAAGGTCACTATAAGGTCTCCTTGGAGCCCTTTCTTCTCCAGGCTGAGTTATTAGTATCCCATGGAATAAACGTTTTATGAAATGAAGGAAAGGTACACAGCAAAGGCAAAAGCTCAGTAACATATAAGAAAGTGAATGCTGAATAGATAACAACCACCAGATGCTGTTGTCCAGAAAGGCATCCTCAGCACTATGCAGAAGAGGAAAGTAAAACTACATTAAAACCCAGGGTAATGAGTAACAAGGTGTTGAGCTCACCTGGGACGTAGACTGGCTGCTCAGACGTCAAGCAGGCTGTGTACTTAGGAAGAGCTGTTGTGCTTGGAAACCACAATGAGTACATATCATTAGTTCAATTTCATATGCACAGAAGCCATTGTTGCCAGGGTACTAGTTTCATTTCTTTTTCATAGATCTTTTATTCCCTGTGGTTAAGGTGAGCAGAGTGACAGCTCAGCTCTCCCTTGCCTGTCAGTTCAAGATACCAGTTACATGCTCCTCTTTCAAATTCTTTAAAACACAGGCAAAAAAGGTGAAGGCAGCACAACTGTGTTCTTAAGTTATCATTGTATAATGAAGAAATTATGACTACTGTCACTGACAAATGAAGTAAGTTACTTCTTTTCTTCTAACCTTTACTGTTGTTCTCTCACTGATTTTCCATTTAGATTATCCAATCTCCACAGCCAGAGATTTTCTTCCAATTTTCATAGTACTTTGTGTAATCATTTCTAAGGGTACTGTAACAAACTAAAAAATGGTCATGACTATTTACAATACACTGCTCATCTGCCATTCATTTTAAGAGTTTAACACTCTCTCCTCATGGAAGAACCTCTCAGATTTCTCAGGTGGTGTGACATGTTATGCTAAGCAGGCAACAGACTGCATCATCTATTCCAAGAACAAGGGAAAGGAGCCCATGACCAGAGCATGTCCACCATAGTCTTCCACAGTAGCAGTACATCTTTTCGGAAGGAGGAAATGGGCAAGTTGACAAGGTATTGAAAGAAAGGTGGATAGTGAGCATGAATTCCTGGGGAGGGCTGTTTAGCAAAATCCTGATGAGTCACTTGTAGATTGTTGAAAGAAAAAAATGTTGAGGAAGAAGTGAGAGAAAGGTGAGAAGACTGTGAGCAGGACAAGCCTAGGAGAGCAGCTATATCTCTACACAGCCAGGTGGGAAGGGTGTGCTGGGTCCTCTGCTAAGTTAATGCCAACTTGTTTTATGTTAATTGCAAACTTCCTATCATTACTTTACATTGCTTTCCACAGTAAATATTCCTGTCTTCTAACACAGCTGTTTATTCTTCTTCCCAGTTCACATGGTAAGAAAGGCCTTCAGAGATCTGGAGCACAGTGCAGTTACCCAGTTCCCAGGTGTCCCTAGTTTGTCATGCTTGCGAGGAGGTGGAAGTTCTCAACACTTAGTGGAGTTGTAATTTGAACATAGAAGGAAAATGAATTCTGGTTTCATTAATAGTCTTAATACTATCTCTTCCTAACTTCTCACTGCTTGCCTTTGCCACTCATACATTACGTGGCCTATTTTCAGATTTCAGTGTTAGTGTTTTTTATCTTGAAACACATTTAAACTAAGAGGGGAGATTTAGGTGAGATGTCAGGAGGAAATTCTTTACTCAGGGAGTGGTGAGGCACTGGCACAGGCTGCCCAGAGAAGCTGTGGATGTCCCATCCCTGGAGGTGTTCAAGACCGGGTTGTCAGGTTAGATGGAGGCCTGGGCAGCTGGATATGATGGGTTGCAGCCCTGCCCATAGTAGAGGGTTTGAAATTAGGTAATATTTAAGGTTGCTCTCAGCCTAAGCCATTCTGTCCTTCTGTGATTATTTCAGATTTTCCTTTACAACTGTTGTCATTGGCCATCTATTGTTAGAGGTTTTCCATACAAGATTAAAAGAAAATAGAAGAATATTAATCAGCCGGATCCTTGGCTTTTGTCATTCATCTCCATTAACCTCCTGTGAATGAGCTAATCTATTCCAATTTTATAGAGCTATCCTACATTTAATTTCCATGGTATTTGGCACTGAGATGTGAGGATAAGGTTTTGGGTTTCGCACAGCATTATAAACTGAGAAAAAATGGACAAAAATGCAGGAAAGAAAAAGATAAAAATGCTTTTAACACCTCCATGAGCGTTTCCTCCTGCAAACAAAAGGGCTTTGTTTTTGTGCCAGGCACTAGGAAAATGGTGTCCCTTTAATGGATTCCTGGTGTACATTAACAGTAAAGACATCTGCTTACGTTATTAAAACACTTTATAAACTTGCTTCTGGGGTTTCTTTCCCCTTATGCAGCTGGAGAAGTGAGTTTGCTCCTCCCTGCCTGCATAGGTAAGTTCTTTTCACCATACTGGGAAACTGAAGTCCTCCAACTGCTTTTTCTTTAATCTACAGGAACCACTTGGAGAAACTGCCCATTTGACCAGTAAATACCTAAATTTGTTGTAATAATATCAAGTCTGTGTACAGATAAGTTTCTTCCAGCAATCAATCAGATCACAGTCTGATAACTTTCAAAATTTCATAAGCCACTTCATCAGGTGACCCGGTTTCTTTTATGCTTGTTTTCTTATTGTTAATTGCACCTACTCCTTGAGACTGAGGAAGAGAAAGAGCCTGTGTTGTTGGATAAGCTGAACACTGGAATGCTATTTGAATGTCACTACTCTTTGTAGATCAGAAATTTCAGTCTAAGCAATAGCAATCATAACCGTTTCAGTAAAATATCTGAGTAACATCTTTGAAGAATACCTACAAATAGAACTAGGACAATTCTCAAAGCAGCTATACATTATTACATTACAAATTCTTAGTGAGGTTGCATATTCAAGGTTGACATGTGTTCTAGTCAAAAAAAGAGGTATAATGAGTGAAAACTAAAAACTATCCTAGAAGAAGAAATTGGTATTAACACTCTGCTTAGCAACAACTCCAGCAAAAGAAACAGGGCAAAAGACAAATCCGGCCTTGATTCCACCAATGCACCTAGGAAGTCATCCTAGGTACAGACACCCACCTCACCTTCCTCACATGAGTAGCAAAAGCACTAATTCTGCCCTCAGAAAACTCCTCCCTTTACCAGGAATCCCTTGCTCTGTTATACCCTGTGGGAAGCAAGAAACTCTTTCCAAATGTTTTGAAGTAATATGAGAAGAACCTGATACTCTGTTTTTCCCCTCAGGCAGAGGTGAGTGCAACTGAGAAAGGAAGCAAGGTCTTGCTCCTTCACTGTGAGGTCTTAATAAGTGAGTAAAATGCACAGCGTTCGCTGTTTTTTTTTTGAAAGTTCGTTTTTCTGTCTTTCACTCTTCCTTGAGATACTGGGCCACCTCATTGCAAAATAAATATGAAAATGGGTATGTGTTCCAACTCTGATTTTACAGCATTTTATTCCATTTTACTTTGAGTTGATTTCTGTAAGTGAACGCAGAATATAGTGCCTGCCCCATATAGTTATAAATGTTTTTGTTGTCATGTTAGAAAGACACGACGATCTCCATCTTTTTTACTACATTGGGTTTTAATGCCACTCAATACTCTTAATGTTATTTGCTGAAGAACAAGGATCTAAGTCACTTCTAGAAATTCCTGTCCTTAAAAACCACCATCTCCCATGCTTTTAAATAAAATATCCTATTCATTAATACCACACTTCTCATTTTTTTTCCCTCTGATTCAGTGGTCTAACTAATGCCTGTGAATCTCTGCTTTGAGGCAGTTACAGAGTCTGCTTTACTGGAATAGTTTTTGTAATTAACTTTCAGAAATTAAAAAGAAGAGGATCCACATCTCAGTTATGCATAAGACATCAAGTTTGGCAGAAGAAAAGCTCTGCTACCTCTGAGGATCACGTGTAGCCCATTGCTAAAGGTATATGCACAGTAGTTGCTGAAAGCCTAGTTTGGTGGGTAGCCTGTTTAAATAAGAGAGACATTTGAATATTTATTTAATACATCTAACTGGTCACGTAAATAAGATATAATTTGCTTTCTGTATGTACAGATGAATTTACATTCATTATGAGTGCTGGCATGAAATAAAACAACATTGTATGGGCAGGAAGTCCAGTCTTTTCTTTTCTCCCCATCTGCTGAAGCATGAAGATATAAATCTAGGGTGTGTAAGCAGCTTACTACTGATTATGAAGATGTAACTTCATTAAACATCCTGGACATTTTGATAGGGAACATGTTCCATGCTGCATCAGGCTAATATGTTGACTTAAGTACCCTAAGCTTGCCATAGTAAGCTACCACTGATTTCAATCCAAAAGCGCAGGTAATACTCCATAAAGATTTTTTTGTGTGTGTGTTTATTAAATAATAGTAAGTGAGGATCCAAAATATTTAGTTCTAAACATAAACGGAAATAGGGGCTGAAAAAAATGATGCAGTTCAGTTCAGTAACATCCTAAATGGGATTATAGTCCCCTATACTTTTGTCATTCTTCTGAATTTATAATTATAGGCCAGGATTTTCATAAGAATGCACAGGAATTAGGCATCCAGCTATGTTCACGTTTCGCAATTAGGACACCTTCTCAAATTTTTCTTTTTCCACTGCTTCAGCTGAAGTTAAAAAATCAGTAAAGACTGCTGAACTCAATCTGACCAGGCACAGAGGACAGTACTACCCCATAGTATTCAAGTCCTTTCTGCAATTTCTAGACATCCTAGCATGCATGAATTTTATTCCTGCTGCTTATTTCTCCTGTGGTTCAGCCACCCCAATTCTATCTCCCAGATGTCTCTTGCTAAATTCCCCACTGTGCAGCAGCTCTCTCATGATGATTTTTTGTTCCATCAGCTACCTATGTTCTTGCATCAGGAGGCTGAAGATGAACTGAGGGCAAATGTTATCTGTACACCAAGTGCTGGGCTGACACTCTTTTCTGCCAAACAGCAGTTTAAAAGAACTTCAAACTTTTTGTCCATATTTAACCATGTTAAGGTAAGGTCTACTGACCTTGAAAAGACAGTGAGAAATCTGCCCAGAGCAACTTGTCGTACCTATCTTTGATGTCAAGCTAAAAAAGAAAGGGACACAAAATAGCAATCTGGACTGCTTATTGAAGTATATGTTCATTCACACTTTCGAAATGATAACACAGTAGAACTGCAAAAAGTCAACATTTGGGGAAAAAAATAGTGTTAAACATTAACTGGCAGGCCTAATAGGCTTGATTTATTGTCTGTTTCCCTAATGTGTAGGCCTCATTTCCCCATAGATAGGAATGGAATTACATGGGAATGGTAATGAATGTGGTCGCAGGCCTTTATCTGTTGAACTTTCCTCTCCTACAAAGCTGTGGTAAGGCTACCGGACTGTGAAGTTACTGATATTTTCTGTGAGAAGGCGAAATCAGACTCTGCTGCAAATTCTAAAGTAGATGTCAAGGTCTGAACCCATCTCTAACAAATATAGAATATAGACCAGGGAAAGCTGACTTAGTTAATGTTCCTTAAATGGGTGCCTAATGCTTGTCGGTGTTGGAGGTTTTAATAGCATACACTTGGTATGACACTGTGATAATGCAGGACCCTTCAAGGTTATTAGTCTGTTCTTTTTGCGAAATTGGCTACCCTGAATGGCACAGAGTGACTTTGTAGTACTGTGTCCCCCCATCTGAAATACCCCACATCTCCTCCAATTTCAGAAATCAGCGATTTGTTGGTTTTACGTTTCCTTTTGCCAAGGAGCAGCCTGGCATCATTTACAGTATTGAAAAACTTATAATAGTTACTTATATGCCATATGCGTAACTGTAAGGCAACATCAAATTCTATTTGTTCTAGGACCTTTTATTTTGTGGAGGAGGACTTGTGTTTTATTTGCAGTTGTATTTCTCTATTAGGCTGAACTTTAACAAAATATATGTACGTATATGCATATACTCCTCCCAAAATGCAAATATCATTGGCCAGTTGCAGAGGAAGGAAAAGCATCCTCTGTTTACCTATTCATTTGCTAAAATCCCCCAAACCCCACCTTTCTGGATTATCTGAATCAATCTGGGACTGAAGCCAAAGTCACCTGCTATATAAGACTGAGGGAGCACAGGTGAACTACTCTTCCTGACCAACCTTACACTGGCATCCTTCTGCCAGACTCCAGTCAAGATGGGGTTTGGTAGGAGGATATGGTTACCAGAATGGGCTTTCCTTTTAGCACTTTGCTGTACCCATCAGATAGGTAAGGAGTTAACTCTTTTATTGTTGTTTAGATCTCGTAATATATTTTAAGCAACTAAGCTCATTTTAATGTTTCACTTAACAAATGGTTGCACATAGATGGAACATCTTTGTGTCTTTGTTTTTGTTCTTTTTTTTCTTTCTTCTTCTTCTTTTTTTTTTTTTTATGTTAAATATTTGGTGTCTGTCTCTTAACTGGACTGATTTAATTTCACGTTGCCCCAAGCCACTGAATATAGCTACAATTGCTAAGTAGTCTTGAAAATCAAATGAAAAAAACCCATTATTCATGTCTTAAAGTACCAGTTGTTCAGCAGTACTTATGCCTTACAAAAGCATTTCATTTCCTTTGCATTTTATAGTAAGAATGATTACGAATGTTCTGATCTTTTTATGAATTTTACAGCACTACATTTTCCAGTTTCTAGATCAGCCTACACGTCATTCTTTTCCGGTATCTTGTCACCTTTTAGAACTTAATACCAGATTACTCTTGCCAATTCCTTTGCAAAAGACACTAGAAGAATGTATTCATATGACAATGATTTTCAGTAATGAATTGTATACTGATACTACATTAGATGTAATATTTACATAAATTGTTGATCTTTAGTATGAAAATCACTGGGAGGTTAATCGGTTGCATTGCAATCCGTCGTTTTGTGCATTTTTTTCTCTTGTTCGTATTATATTAATTGAGGTCAATCTTGGCAGATTTTGTTAATATTCATCATGTTCAATTAATTGGACTATGCAAATAGAAATTACTTGCGTGAATACAAACTTGCTAAGTCAGTCCCGTTTGTGTACAGTAATTACTGCCCTGTCAGCTAACATTTTTAAATCTTCAGATTGCTTTTCAATTTACCTTGTGTATCATTTTCCAAAAATTAACAAGTAAGTGTAAATACAATTCTAGGCTACTTTATGTTACATGAAATAAGCACTAAAATACTGCTAAGTTGATTTAAGCACGAAAGTACAACAGTCACCTACAGTGTAAGCTTACATTTAGAGTTATGCAGTGTCAATCAGAACATCCTCAGCCCTTCTTTGTACAAGAAAGTTATTTGTACTGTGCAATGCTAATCCGATAAATTGTTTTGAAGAATGAATAGTGGTTAGACCAAATCCAGCAAATGCTTCTTTCAAATCACCCTAGGAGGAAAATATATTCTGATGTCCTGACGGACTACAGAATATTGGCCTTATTCCATGCCATCTTCTCAAACATTTTGTGCCTAACTTTAGATTTGGGGTCAAATTCCAACTTTTATAAAAGTTGCAATGAGAATTGTGAATATGGGGTAGTAGCTGAATAGTGGCTTGACAAGGTGCATCCAGAAATATTCATAACTCTTTCCAAATAATCAAAGATCAAATTACCGTGTATATTCTTGGAAGCAATAGGCACCTATTTTTATAAGGATCAACAGCATGACATTGTGCAATTGCTAGATAAACTAGTGCAGCTAGAATTTCCTTGGAAATAATACTTGCTTAATAAATAAAAAAAAACAACAACCCTGCACTTCCTTGAGAAAAATTAACAGACTAAAATACATTTATATACTGTTTTGTTCTGTTAGAAAAGTTCTCACACTTTTAAATAAACATTCACAATATTTTAAAGAGTATTGGCTCTTAGGTGAAGTCAGGATGATTCTACGTCCACTCAAGTTCCTATGAATGTGTTGAATGAAAGCAAATTCTGTCCCATTATTAAGACTCACAGAGGCATTTGTTATATTTTCTCAACAATTGTAATGGTATGAATCTATTTACCTAATGATATTATCTGTGATACTGAAAGACCAACAGAAAGCGGAAAAAGATTGAAGTTACTTCTTTGTACATCACTAATGGTCATATATAAAGGTAAATGAGAAAAGAACAAAAGCTAAGGGATGAAAGAAGAATTCTGCAGACAGTGGAGCAACTTCTAGAGATGGTGAAGCTACCCAGAACACCCTTCCAAAATTAGGAGTCTCTTGGGTTCCTCTTAGGGAGTTGTAGTGTGAATCCCTTCAGACCGGCATCTTTCAGCTCTGAGGTTAAGTACTCAACGTTTGCCTACATGGCGTGCATTTCCAGTAAAAATCCTTCCTTGTTCAATATGGTGGTCTAATCCAGTTCTGAGTCTGTGGACCCTCTCCGTCTGTTGTATGAGGAGAAAAGGGACTTAGAACTAAATTACACAGGCAACTCTTCTTCACCTGGCAAGTACTCTAGATACCAGGAGTGCACATTCAAACATGAGTCATTTCATTGCCTCAGTCCTCTGAGGAGTTAGACTTGGCGTGTTTTAGGTATTAGTCAACGTTTTCCAGGCATGGTTATTTCATTCTGGGAGGATTCAGTCTTTCATAAAATAAACTAGTAGCCATTTTTCTTAAATGGGAAGTGCCTGACATGTTTACTTATAAAAAACAGGAGCTTAGAGCACCAAACTTGGAGCACAGGATCAGGTGTTTTTCTAAGCACGATAGTTGGACCACGCATAGAAAGCAATTCAAAACTTATGGAGGCAGAGTAGAGAGAAGGAGAATTCAGCTGGAAGACTATGTAGTTGAGCTACAAACTATTCAACTAGAGGTACAAAAATAAACATTGAAGGAGAACACAGGAATAGGACAGTTTTGATGTAGCTGAGTACCATAATCATGTGGCCACATGTCCTGTTTTTTTTTTTTTTTTTTTCCAGTCTGGGCCCTTTGATCCTATCTAAATGCTTCACTTAAAAAGTTGGTTTATACTGCATATTTGTATCCATTCCTCACATCTCCAGTAAATAATAAAAATACCTAAAAACCTCTGTAGCAAATTCCTGGAAAATAATCATAGAATCATAGAATCACAGAACGGCTTGGGTTAAAAGTGATTGGTATAATCAAAGTTTTTTATTTCCTCCTTAGTCAGAGTAGATGTAACAAAAAGCCAGCTATGCTTTTGTGCTAGGCTAGTTTAGTATAGCTTAACCCTTTCTATTGGTTGTTGTGTCTGAAGAGCTCCAATACGCAGAGCTGTGAATTTCTGCCTATGCTAACACAATGTGAAGTTTCATAAAAGGTTCAAAACTACAAGGTAGAAAATGGAGATCCTCACAGCTGAAAACAATTTCTTATGATTGTGTTATCCAGAATTTGAAATGTAATATGCACTTTTAACCCGATTCACATCCTGTAGAAATCAATGCCAGGCTTAACACTGTCATATTAGTATGCTGATCTTTTCTTTCTAGGTCAGTTTTAGATGTAAGTTTTGGTATTGTTATACTAGGTTTGGTTTTCTTCCTTAATTGTTTTCTTCTTTTATAGTTTCATCTGAGGTGAAAATCATCCAGCAAACATTGACAAATCCAGTAATAACACGTAAGTTGAGTAAATGAAATGTATTCAATAAGTATTCAGTTTTAGAAGATGCAGACAAAGGAATTTAATGCAAACAGAGAAATGCACTGGTAAAAGAAGTCATGACATCGTAAGAGGAGAAAGAGGCCAGTTAAGAAACATAGCATAGTGTTGAACTATTATCTTGTATGAAATGTGAACAACTAAATAATCTACTTGAACGTAACTACAACCATTTACAGGGATATATGTGATGAACAGATGATGAAGAATGAATACATGGTCACTTGTGTTATAATGTATAGATGGATGGAAAATAACAAAGGGAGGTGGGCAAGGGAAAACTATGACAGAATAAAGCCTTGGACAATTTGATTCACCATGTTAAGTCTAGGAATTTTAAGTCATTTTTTACAGCTAGTTTTAAATTCACAGATTCCAACCCTGCTCACAATGGCCGTGTGTGCAGTACATGGGGCAACTTCCACTTCAAGACTTTTGATGGAGACATCTTCCGCTACCCTGGGCTCTGTAATTATGTTTTTGCATCCCATTGCAACGCTCCCTATGAAGAGTTCAACATCCAAATTAGGCGTACACTGGTGGAAAATATTCTGACAATCCACCGCATTGCCATAAAACTCGAAGGCGTAGCTATTGAGCTAACAAAGGATGTTGTCCTGATCAACAGCAACAGGTGAGTTTATTCATACCCTTGTTTGGTAAATACAGATTTCTTTTATTTTTTTTCAAATTGGCCAAGTACTTTCTTGTATACTGAGGAAAAATTGGCATTCTTCAATAAATCTGACAATTTTAACCATAAAAATAATGAATAAATTGCTATTAATTCAAGTCACAATAAATCAATTGTTCCATCAAAGATTACCTCAAAAACAAAATTTCTTTGAGAAATCCCGAGATTGGATTCAAATTTAAATCCACATTTGATGGTACTGGACCATTTTATTTTTTAATTGCTTTTCTTTCCACACATCTGCATTATATCCTTGTAAGATGCTGGAGCACACAAGCCTTTTTTTTTTTTTTTCTCTTTATCAAACATCTGGATCAGAAAATATTTAGTATTCATTCTACCTTTCTGTAGAGTTCAACTGCCATACAGTCAAGCTGGAATTACTATAGAGAGAAGCAGCATTTATGTGAAAGTTGTCAGCAAAACGGATATTGTATTTATGTGGAATCAACGTGACAGTATCTTGGTAAGAACAGCTCTTGGACCTGTCTACACCTTCAGATCAGCCAAAAAGCTAATCTTTGATTAGGTTAATACTTGTTTAGGAGTTACTATTGCCTTCCATCTCATACTGTTGAGCAATTTTTCCTTAATAAAGATAGGTTTGCATCCAGCTAGTCCCAAAGAAAATTATATGGATTTAGTTCTCTTTAATAGCAGACTTCTGCTTAAATTAGGGTGAAAAACCACTTTCACTGTCATTAACATATTACAATTTTTGAACAGAATTTCTCCCACTTAGGACATCACTTTTGCTATGAATTTGATTTTCTTTCTGAACAGTGGAGAGAAAAAGGCTGGGTGCTGTACAGATATTACAGTAAAACCCTAAGTCTACATCAACAGTTTGGAGTTTATGTTGTAAATTAAATCTAAGACAACTCTTCATTCTATCCCTCAAGTTTAAATTAGATTTCTAAATAAGATTACATAGCTCTGATGAAAATGGAGTCAGCAGGTACAAATGTTTTCAGTGATCTTGAATATATTTTACAATGTGTATACTAACTTCTATCGATGTATTGCCTATCATTTTAGCTAGAACTGCATGAGAAATATGCCAATCAGACTTGTGGTCTTTGTGGGGACTTCAATGGCATTCCAGTTTACAATGAGTTCTATTCAAACAGTAAGTTTTTAAAATATCAGAAATTGGTTTCTGGAGTCTTCAGCATGTATTCTACTTTCTTTCAGAACTAATATCATCATCATTCCTCTTTCCTATCCTGTTGAAGGATATAATCAGAAGTTATGATTCGATCTGTGTTGAAAAACATAATAAAAAACATAAACAGATAATGTATTTAATACTTAAAGGTGTTAGCCAGTTTCTCACTAATAACATAAATATTCAGAACTTTGAATATGTAATCCTATTCCACAAAATATATCCACATTTGCCTTCTGATATGCATAGTCTATATGTAATCCTCTCTTATGTTATCCATTCTCAATTTGAGTGTTTACCTAAACCTTGTTTCTCAGCAGTCTCCATTATACAAATCCCCATTTTAATTATTTTCTCTTGCCCCTGCATGGACTCAGTATCATCTGAAAGCAGTCTGATTTTTTTTTCCAGTTCAAATCTTAGTTTGCATTTAGATGTAGTAGGCTGAAAATTGTTTTCTAATGTTTCTCTTTTTCCAGGTAGTGATGTCAGTGTTTATTTTGGAAGGGATGATGATAAAATGAAAAGACTCAAGGGAACTAGCTGCCTCAGCTAGTCTTGAAAAGAATTCTTGTCAAGAGGAAAATATATTAGCAAGTTGCATTGACCAAAAAAAACCCACACAACCCTCATTATTAAATTTCTTTTGCACAGATATCAGAATGACAGCCTTACAGTTTGGGAATATGCAGAAAATGGATGGGCCGACAGAGTACTGTGAAGACCCAACTCCTTCCTCACTGGATAATTGCACATATAACTTTGTAAGTATATTTTTGATTATTCCTTAATTTTTCTTTCACATGTATCTGTATCATTCTACAGTTTTAGAGGGGTCAACAGGAAAAGACCAAGGGCAATAGTAAGTAAAGAGGGATATGAAATTATATTAAAG
Source organism: Gallus gallus (assembly GCF_016699485.2). Taxonomy (NCBI): domain Eukaryota; kingdom Metazoa; phylum Chordata; class Aves; order Galliformes; family Phasianidae; genus Gallus; species Gallus gallus. The sequence continues at coordinate 14,334,376 of NC_052536.1, read as the reverse complement.
AATTTTCTATTAAAGAAAAACAATGCTAAAAATTTGTTCCTTTCTATTTTCTGAAAGTTTTCTTGGTTTTGCTTTTTTTTTTCCTCCCCAGGATGACATATGTCAGAAAACATTGACCAGCTTTGCATTTGCAGACTGTAATGGCCTAGTTAATGTTAGTGAGTACATTATGGCTTGCCAAGAAGACTTGTGCCGCTCTAAAGAGTTAAAAAATGCCTCATGTATCTGTGATACTTTTGCTGAATACTCCCGGCAGTGTGCTCATGCTGGTGGGGAACCTCTGAACTGGAGAACCTCAAAACTATGCCGTAAGTATTAGTGGAGATGCCTTTATTTTGTGCTGGATAAATAGAAAGAAATGAGTTCTCAAATAATGCTGAGTATGCATTGGAAATTACAGGCATTTATGGGGGGGGGGGGGGGGGGGGGGGGGGGGGGGGGGAGGGGGTTTGTGATGTACAGGCTCCAGCAAGAAGACTGAGGAGAAAGAACTAAGTGTTTTAATGCAGGCTAGCTTAAACAGTATCACTTAAATTGATACACTTACTCAAGAGCTGAAGGGTAATTGAGACAGTAAAGGAAACAAATACAAGGAGGAAGAAGGCGCGTGATTTCCTTACTTATGTTTCTGTTTCTCTCCTTTTTTTTTTTTTTCATGGTGGCTACGCTATTTTTTACCCTCGTTGATTAATTGATTGAGTCTTCACTGGTCTTTGGCTGGTTTAGCATTTAATCTCCTCTAGCATGGTTTGAGGAGTTTGTACCACTGTAATCTTCATAAAGGTTTTCACTGAATTAAACGCCTGCATGTTATTAGGGTAGCTGTTGATACTGTCACCAACATTTGTTTCAAATTACAATCCACTGGCATACTATTTGCCCTTCTAACAATATCTGAAAAATCTAAATATACTGAAGATTTAGAAACTTGATTCTTACATTTCCCTGGCAATGCAGATATTCTTGAAAAGGCTACCTGTTTAACAGAAACCATGCTAGCTTTGCAGGGCCATTTTCTTGGTGTGCCTAGAAATCCAGTCATTTTGTTAAGTTGTTCTTTACACTGTCATGAAAAGCAAATCTCAGCTGTAAAACATAGATCTGAGTGAGTAAACTTAAAGATTTTGAGAAGTGAGGATAAGTCTGTGGTTTAGCATGGCTTTAAATCTAGCTGAAAAAATGTAAATGAACATACTTATTTTCATATACAGTGAACTAGAGATACTTCAGACTAAAAAGAAACTCTCTTCTTATTAACATTTCAGCCAAGACATGTCCTTACAACATGCAGTATTCGGAGTGCAGCTCTCCCTGCACTGACACATGCACTAATCCTGAACGATCTCAGTTTTGTGAAGAGCACTGTATGGATGGTTGTTTCTGCCCCCCAGGCAAGTTCTTATGTACTCACATTTCTGATCTCAAAATAAACAAGGCAGGTTCCATGAGGCTTAAGGCCCTTATATTTGCATTTTTCACAGCTGCAAGTGATAAGTATTTATCATTTATCAACTGAGGAAAGACATCTGAATTAATTGCCAGTGCACACGCAATATTTAGAAAGCAGGAAAGCAAACAGATCAAGGCTCATCTTTCAAGAAGCCGCCTGTACTAAAATAACTCCTTTTCAAAGCAGGAGAAGTTTGAGAATACAAAGGTTGAAAGTCTGTAAATTGGCATAGTCCTACTGTCCTCAGTATATCTATGACAGTTCACAGCAGCTACAAATCTGTCTTCAAGGCAGTATTTAGTAACAAACAAAAATGATTATTTTCCCATGTATGGAAAATGCCTCTTTAATTGATTAATTTTTTTTTTTGTTGTTATTTTTATTTTAAGGAACCGTTTTTGATGACATAAGTAATTCTGGCTGCATCTCCCGTCAGCAGTGCTCCTGTATTTACAATGGCAATACTTACGCTCCAGGAACTTCTTTCTCAGAGCAGTGCCATTCCTGGTAACCCTTGCTATTTTCTTAACTCATTATTTCCTCTAATATATTTAATGGGTTTAATGGTTTATTGTTTGCAATTGCATCATCAGTAATTGATCTGTGTATTTAACTGACTGCCACAGTTCTAAAATAACCCCAAAGAACATTCTTTGTTTTATTTAGCAACAGCCTTAACTGTCTTTGCACTTGAGCTCAAGGTGATCAAAGTAAGGATTTACAGTGTTTAGATTTCTCACCAGTGAATTCAAGTGCTTCCTCTTTATTTATTTTGTTCAAACATTTGGACTTCTCTAAAGGGAATGAAGTTGCAGTAATTTACGTATTTGCAAATATTTATTTTCTCTGAAGAAAACAAGAGAAGCTCCACAACATCAGTTTCACAATTACTAATCCTGTACCTGTACAGTACCACATTACCTTAGAAAACAGATATACTCTGCATCAGGAGTAGATGTGGTCACATTTCTCTTAGTTTCTTATACATTTGTACAAGAAAACAGAAGGGGTTTTAATTTGGCATTATCTTAGCTACAGAAGACAAGCAATTACTCATCCAGCATCTGTTGCTATTGAGTTAACCTGTCCAAAAAAGGAATAGAACCAAATGAGCAAACTGAATGCATATTGCAGTCACTCCCTTTAATGCTTTGCATCATGTGTTCACAATATTTGAGAAAGTCTTAAACCTGGATTTACTGTGTATTCAAACTATAGATTGAAAGGGAAAAGCAGTGCTAAACCTAATGTCATTGTAATTTCTATAAGTCTGGACTGCTATTACTGATTTCAGCCAAGTGTGTCTTGTCTTTTCCAGTACATGTAATGGAGGGAAATGGATTTGCGAAGACATATCATGTCCAGGAATATGTTCTGTAGAGGGAGGCTCACACATTTCTACATATGATAAAAAGCATTATGATGTCTATGGAGACTGCACTTACGTCCTTTCTAAGGTGAGAATCAGATATTACTTGGTCATAAAGCCTTATATGCTTGTGGAAAGGATAGGTGATCTCAATCAACATCTTTGAAACTTACATCTTTTGACGTATGTACATTAAATTGCTTCAGTTAATCCAACACTTACTGGAATGTATTCTGCCATTCAAATGATTTAATTATCATAATATTAGGATGTCATGCAACAGTAGATGGTGATTTCTAGGGAATTTCCAGTTCTGTGATACAATAAATGCTGAAGAGTACTCTCATTTTAAGGTTTTGCTCAATCTACATTCTTCAGCATGATTGTTCCAGCTGTCTTACTGGATTTTATAATTCTTCCCTATTAACTATATTTAATAGTAGTGGACCAAATGATATTCCAAGTCTGAAAAAATGCACTAGCAGTTCAAAAAAATAAAATCTTTAATAAGTAAGACTAACATTTTTTTTTCTTGGAAGCTGAAATATAGAAAAATCAGTTCAAGTCAACTGGTGCATTTCATTTAGGTTTTGAACCATTATAAAAATGAGTTAAGAGAAATAAAGAAATAAAAAATTCATTATAATCAAAACATTTTGTTACAGTAATGTGTAGGTGAAATTATTTCACCTTTTTGATCTGTTTCTTCTTTGCTTTCTTTTTTTCCATTTGCATAATTCAGACTAAAAAAAAAAAAAAAAAACACTCACTGTTACTGTTTCCTTGAAAAGAGAGACTTTGACAGGGACAGCTTCTGTAATTAGCCTTTCACTGAATAACTTGAGATTTTTATTTATTTTCAGCACTGTGAAGATGAAATATTCACCATCTTGGTAGAACTACGCAAATGTGGCATGACGAACACTGAAACGTGCTTAAAGACAGTGACCCTCAGCATGAATAAAGGACAAACGGTAAGAATGCAAAATAAGCATGAGAAAAAAACTATCAATAACGTGGGGAGCAAACCATCTAGGCCTTTATCAGGTAGGGAACTGCATTTATTTCCACATATGGGATAAGTACATGTTAGCTTTTTACCGAGTGAAAATAAACTAGTTTTGTTGTGAAAATGAAATAGTAGATTTGGCTTTCTCGAAATTTATTAAGAAAAAGCTGAAAAAGCTCTTTTTCTGCCAATTACATGAAAACACATAAGCTTGTAATTTAGAAGCTACAAGTACAACAGTAATGGGTGTAATTCATCATTAAGTTTTGTTTCTAAAAACCAATATGATAAAATTCACTAATCAGTTGAGAAGGACTCTTCAAAAACCATTTTTCTTTGGCAAGGAAAATTAGTTCAGTGTACAAAGAGGAAAGAGGGAGAAGAGACGAAATCACAAAAATAACTCTTTTTAATTAATAGCTCTTTAAGTAATATCACCAGAGTCATCACTATTATTACTCTTTGGACTATAATAATCCTTCACATGATTACCTGTTTTTCCTCTTCCTTAACAGCTCATTGAGGTCAAAACTGATGGTGGTGTGTTTATGAACTCAATCTACACCCAGCTGCCGATCTCAGCAGGTATTTTTTTCTCTGACATCCACCTCTGAGGCTGTGGGCCGACATCATAAAATAGGAGGCATTACTTTTAGAGCAGCCTTTGTATCATGAGGTACTCTGTCCTGCGTTTAACCTCCTCCAGAAATCAGTCGTTCTATTTTTTCTTTTATAGCCAACGTCACCATCTTTAGACCTTCATCATTTTTCGTTATCATGCACACAAATATTGGCATCCAGGTTGAAATCCAGATCACACCCATCATGCAAGTGTTTGTGCGATTGGACCCTGTGTTCAAAGACCAAACCTGTGGTAAGTGAATGAAGCTGAAGAACATGTTGCTAAATGTCTTTTGTTGAGTACAAACAGTATAAACTTTTCACTGGTTTTCAACAGGTCTTTGTGGAAATTTCAATAATGTCCAAACTGATGACTTTAAGGCCATAAGTGGAGTAGTTGAAGGAACAGCAGCAGCATTTGCTAATACATGGAAAACTCAGGCTTCTTGCCCTGATATCCAGAGCAGTTTTGAGAACCCTTGTGCACTCAGCATTGATAATGGTAAGTGCTCTTAACATTATTTTTTTTAAAGAATTTTTCTAGGTTGTTTTTTTCTTATCACTAAGAAAAACACAACTATTAGAAACCAAATATAAGAGAATGAAGAATTGTGTATTTGGTGAAAACATACATCTGAAATCAGAATATTCACAATGAGAACATGAGGGCTATGTAATGAAGTAAAGGAAGAGTCCTGGAGGCATAACTGAAAGAAATTGTGTGATCACTGAAAACAGAGAGAATGTCTAAGCTCACAGCTTGATATCAGAGGAGTGGATCACATGAGCATCCTTGGAAATTTTTTATTTGTGATATGCAGTAACTTTATTTCAATGCACCTTTGGTTTTAATAACCTTAGAGCACAAGCTGAGTGAAAAGAGACAGGAGGGGAGAAATATGATGTCATTTCAAAACATGCTTCCCAGATCAGGGAAGTGGGTATATGGGACTAATGAAATACAAAGAGTAACCTGCATTTGCACGGTTTGTTCTTTTTTCAGAAAAATATGCTAAGCATTGGTGTGGACTACTAACTAACAGTGAAGGACCTTTTGCTGATTGTCATTATCTACTGAACCCCTCTACTTACTACACGGTATGTTGGTAGACTGGTTTGTCCTTCAGAAACAATAGAAACAATTACAACTAGCTACCAGGAAAAAACTGTCCCAAACATATCTCTATGCAATGCCTGCATTTTCATTTCTGTACTGCACTTCTTTCTTTCAACATGTTGCTGTTTTTGTTGTAGCATTAACTTATTTCACTTGTCAGTCTTGGCTTTGTCATTGCAAATGCAAAGGCAGCTATTTTCTCTTGGGTGGATATACTTAAATGGCAGGAGGTTTGCACAAAGGTATGTCAAATGGTTATTTGAAAATTACAGTTAACTGCTACCTCACCAATCTCACATCTTGTTATTAACTACTTGGCACAGAAAGCCCATTGGCTAATTATCATCATTTCACTATCAGTGTGTTGTCTATCTTCCTTCTCACTATAAGTGACTCAGGTGTTGATGCTGATGAAATGATGTGTCTAGACTGCACAGTGTGAATAAATCCTTACTGTGCTTTATGTTCACAAACATGGGTTCAGATGAAGCTGCTAAATGTGTAACAGACTTTAAAACTACTATTTTCCGATACTAACTGAAATTAATTTGCATTAGCTTTATTTTCCCCACTATGAACCTTAAGTAAATAATGAAGTTATTCTAGTGTTGTATATGACTGAGCTTATCTGAAGAAGGATTAGTGCATGAGATTTTTGATTGATAGTCTTAGAAGTGTTAAGATTACATTTTTCTCACATTCCTAGAACTGCATGTTTGACACGTGTAACTGTCAAAACAGTGAGGGCTGTCTTTGTGCAGCCCTTTCTTCCTATGTGAGAGCTTGTGCTGCAAGAGGAATCCAAATAAATGGATGGAGGACTAACGTCTGCTGTGAGTACTCTTCTTTATTTCCTTTCCTGTGCACCCATCAATAAAAACTGTTGGTGAAAAAAAAATTATATTGATTTCTAGACAGATATGGTAAGTGTCAAGGAAGGGATTTTGTTAAATGCACTCCTAGATGTAATTCTCTGCTGTTCCTTTAGATTCAATCCATTAATAGCAAGAATAAATATAAACAGATGAGGGAGAGCTTGCTGTTACAGACACATCTCCACCTGTTTCTCCACAACTTTGAATTTAACTATGGCTTTCTATATCACATAGCGTCATAGACATAAATATGACATATTAGAATAACAACATTAGTAATACTAACCAGAAAACTAGAACAATGTTCTAGAAAAAGAAAATAGCAGCAACAAATGGAGGTTTCTTTCCAAACTCTGATTTGAAAAATTGTATTCCTTATCGCATATATGACTTGACTTCTACATGTGCATGACATCTACCTGTACAGTAGCTTTCAGTTCTAACTCTGGAAATATTCAGAAAAACATTGATGTGAAAGATACAGCATAGGCAAAGGTATATATTATTGTTTACCTGTTATTGCTCCTACCGTTTCTTTCTTCCCAACAAAAAATACCATCTAGAATTAACGAACTCATTCTTCCTTTTTACTCTCTCAAGCAAAGTACACCACCTCATGTCCCAAATCCCTAAGTTACAGCTATACCATCAATTCATGTCAACCCACCTGTCGCTCTCTGAGTGAGCCTGATGTCACATGCAAAATTAAGTTTGTCCCAGTTGATGGCTGCACCTGTGTAAATGGAACCTACATGGATGAAAGTGGCAAATGCGTGCCTGCTAATGAATGCCCCTGCTACTACCGAGGATCTCCCATACCACTTGGAGAAGTTGTCCATGAAAATGGGCTTGTATGGTAAGGGAAGCTTTTGCAAAACATTCAAACAGTAGTATATGCATTTTATTATCTAAAGAAGCTTCATTTAAGCTTCTCTCACCCCGCCCTGTGTGAGTGTCAATACAGCGCTCTCAAACATTTTTAAAACTTCTAAGAATGATATATACATCCAGATTGATAGAGCAACTGTATTTAGGGGTATTTTCTATTTAATTCTATGATTTTTCAAGCATAAAATATATGACAGAAAAAGCAAAGGAGAAATTAAATAACAAGCAGAAATATATCCATTTCAAACTCTAATTTTTCTGTTAAGCAACGACATGAAAGCATAATTGATAGCAGTGTTAAAACTCTTCCCTGGGACTGCAAAATAGTATTCTGGAATTCAATTCATTCCTTAGAAAGTACCTAAACTTGACAGAAATAGCTCTCAGTCTCAATACATGGTTAAAAAGTAATGTTTTTCCTTATCTTACAGCACTTGTATCCAGGGAAGACTGAATTGCATTGGAGCACCAAATCAAATTCCAGGTTAAAAAAAAATCCTCCACTTGCACTTGTCTTTTTCTCTGTGCCAGGTTTTGAAAAGAAATATTTGGTAGAATTCATATTTCTTAATGGATTTTTAAATAATAGAAGTATTTCTATACTATAAAAGGCAGAAGCAACCCTGAGTTCATAATGAGATCTGTTCTAAAGGATTTTTTTTTTCTGATATACTGTGGAAGGTTCTGCTTGGAAGTGAATCTATAATTGGATTCCTGTTTAGCAGACTGAGTAGGGACAGAAGTCCTTACTAAGTGAAATGTACAAATTCCAAAGAATTTCTAGATGCTTTTTATGGCTACAGCTTTGTGGCAAACCCCATGCCATTTCTTATTTCTCTCACTTCTTTCCTTCCTCTAGTTTGTGAATCTCCCATGTTCTACTTAGACTGTAGAAACAACACAGCGGGAACAACTGGAGCAGAGTGTCAAAAAAGCTGTCAGACTCTGGATATGCAATGTGTAAGTATGTTATGGCTGGATGAAATGGCACTTTGAAGTTTTGTCTGTCATCTTTGTGCTACAGTCATCATTGATCTAACTTTTATATTCTTAATCTATATCACAGATACTTTGTATGCTAAAATCCCCAAAACATGTTATGAAGTGTTAACAGTAGGATCATCAACATAAAATATAATGAAGTAACATCCAACTTTTGTAAGATCAGTGTCAAAATTTCTTCAGCTATTGTTCATAAGAGTAATTAGTGAAAATATTCAGGGCTTTGCCACATATTTTACTTCCTTAGGAGAAAATTACCTGCTGTAAGCTGGCTAGGAGCAATCATTCCTTTCCATATGTGAATTTCTTGCACATCTAATTATATCTCTCCGTCTAAGTGCATGATAGCCATGTGTAATTTCATGAATAGGTACCATAAGAGATGCTGTTTTCAGTGCAACTCACTCAAACTAAATTTACTTACTTTCTTTTTAAAGTCCATTTGTTCAATCACAAGTCACCCATCACAAAGCATAGGACCTCTTCAGCTAACACTGAGCAAGTCTTAAGATCCAGTATATTTCAAATTTCACAGACTTGAACAAATGCATTTAGAATTAGAATACATCAAATGTTTAGAAGCTTTATATGCTAATAACTTCATCTTTGTTCTGGAGGCCAAATCTTCTCTTATTGAAGCTGGGCAAAAATAGAACATATAAAGACATTTTAAGTTAATCTAATCTTCATTTTTCTTCATTCTGACATTGTATCTTCCTCTTGACCTTTCCAGTATAGCACACAGTGTGTATCTGGCTGTGTGTGCCCATCTGGGCTTGTGTTAGATGGGAAGGGTGGTTGTATTCCTGAAGAGGAATGTCCATGTATTCATAACGGAGCGATGTATCAACCCGGGGAAAAGATCAATGCTGACTGTAATACCTGGTAAGTATTTTCTGGGAGGTTACATTCCTGGTTCCGTTATTTGCCTTTAAAAAGATCTTAAGCTGTACAGTAGCGAGGAGAGATTTAGACTATGTATTTCATCAACTGATGGGTCTTTTAGGTTTTGACTAGGCAAGATGAGCAAGTTTACTTTTGTTGCAGGCAGACAGCTGAGACACAAACTGGGAGAAAACCTTTGGGAGGACGGTGTTCATTTTACCCTTTTTTGTAGTTCATGCATTTGGAATAGCAGAACAGAACTTTGCTTTAATACCTCACATGGGAAATGTAAAAGACTGTTTTAACTTCAGAATCAATATAACATTTACCAAGAATGAAATGCCAAACAAATGCTGAGTTTTTGGGATATGTCTGCATAAGACAGAGAGTTACTTTATTATTAAAACCTTTAATTCTCATTCCTAGTGTGTGCAAGGATAGGATGTGGGAATGCACCAAAAAACAATGTCTGGGTACATGTGCTGTTTATGGAGATGGACATTATACAACCTTTGATGACCAAAGGTTCAGCTTCAGTGGAAACTGTGAATACACACTAGTCCAGGTACTGTTACTTAACATAAGTAAATTGTAATATAATCTTGATCTTATCTGCAACAATAACATATTTTTTAATTTTATTACTCAGAACCATTGCGGGAAGAGTGACACAGTGAATGGGACCTTCCAGGTTATCACTGAAAATATTCCCTGTGGCAGCACTGGGACAACTTGCTCAAAATCTATCAAAGTTTTCTTAGAGGTACGTAGGTATTGCATTACAGACCAGGAGTTTTTTGTTGTGTATCTGTATAAGGCTTGGGAGAAGTCAGAATATCCATTGCTGCAAGGAAGTTTGGAGAAAATATTTTAAAAAGCAAATCAACTTGTAAATTAAGCTTAAACTAGAATCAGGTGAAGTATTCAGTACAGCTTCCCAGATTTCTGCCTATTCCACCCCTACAAAGCCATCTTATACTTAACCTTGGACAAAGTACATCTCTACAGGAAAATAACCTGTTGCAGAAATTTGGCTGAACACATTAGAAGATTATCTTACTCTGTGTACTGTAGTTCCTTCATGACTACTGTGACATCCTTTTTTAGTCTACAATCTGCTTCATTTAAAATACATTTTTACCACAATTCCGTGAACCTGAGATTTGAACCACACTGTTAAGATTTATTGCGTTCGGATGACGTATTTTTATTAAACAAACTGGTTTTAATACTCTTAAAAGTGGGGAAAAAAATGTTTAATAGCACAGCTGTAGCTATTAGGTTCATGTCTGATCACCTTTTCCTCCTGTTTCAGCACTATGAACTGGTACTCAGTGAGGAGCGTGTCAGTGTGATAAAGAGAGGACAAGATGGTGAAGTACCATTCACAGTCCGCTATATAGGTATGTACACAGTGATTGACACCACCAGCGGACTGATCCTCATGTGGGACAAGAAAACCAGCATCTTCATCAAGCTGAGCCCTGAATTTAAGGTGTGGACCTAGTAGTTTAAGTCTAGATTTGGACTGGGTGTTAATTTTTTATCTGACTCAAACAATATCCCAAAGAGGTGATTCCTCTAGCATTCCTGTAGGACATCATATGTTGTTTTCTATTCCTTTGGTACCTTAGGAAGACATGTAAAAATCCTGCTGCTGTTTTGAGTAGTCAAGGCAGCATTCAGTTTCTATTTGTCCTGACAGAACCCGAGTTGGTAAACTGCTTTTGTGGACTAGACTTTGTTAAAATTACTCTCTGAATCTTGGTAAAGATTATCAGACTTCGCTAAGACTACATAGCTACATGTGTAGAAATCAATTCAGTAGTCCTGATCTTGAAAAATCATCCATTGTTTCCAGTACATATTGACACATAAATCCAAATTATTATACTCCAGGAACAAGGAAGTAAAATGCTATGTAAAATGTTATGTATTTTTCAAGTGTATATATGAACAAGTGATAAAGAAAGTACGGACAGAAATATGAAGCTTGGATTCACAGAGAAAGCTTAGCATCTGTTATAGCCTATCACCATTTCACATATTGAAATTTGGAATGAGGTATTTCTGGAAATGTAAGGAAAATGTCATTTATTTTTCCATCTGTCAGCAGTTGTAACAGTAGATTCAATGAGTAGATTATGCGGGTGGACTGGCAGTACTTAAGACAGCTTTGTAAGACTTGTCTTTTGTATGAACATCTATTGTATAAAACAAAACATAAATGAAAAGCATTATGGCGCTGTCAACTAGCTGAGTCCTCATTTCCCTTGTTAAAGATGTACCTAAAAGTTGGTACATCCTCAAAAATGGATAAAATGACCAAGACAGTTGTACTGTTCAGATTTAAAAGAAGGAAAGTCAGTAGCTGTTTGTAGCCTTGGTCATGTTCAGTTGCTGAGGAAACAAATGGCTGCTTTTCCGGAATATCTAAACCTAAAATATCTTCAGTGGGAATCTTTGGGAAAGTTAGAACAGAACGGCACTCTAAGAGCTGAATTTCATGTATTCTTTCAGTTTCAGATCTTTGTTTTCTCACATCCATCATTATTTTATTTCCTTTTGCAGGGCCAGATCTGTGGCCTCTGTGGAAATTATGATGGCAACGGCATCAATGACTTCACTACAAGGAGTCTGTCTGTAGTGGAAAACGTCCTAGAGTTTGGAAACAGCTGGAAAGTATCCTCTACATGTCCTGATGCTAGCTTCGTAAAGGACCCATGCTCTACCAACCCTTATCGAAAGTCCTGGTCAGAGAAGCAGTGTAGCATCATCAACAGCAATGTCTTTGCTGCCTGTCACTCACAGGTATCAGCAGAGCAGGAGTTCACTCTGTGAAAACTAGGCCTAAGTGCTACTGAATCTAAAATGAAGTCTGTCTTCATACACTTTGCCACATACATCTAATTCAGTAGAGAGCATGTTTCACTTTGAATTGTGTAACTTCAGTCTAAATCTTGTGCAATTGAACAGATTTATAGCTCCTACCTGTAAGAAATAGTAGGCTATATAGATTATAGAAAATGATACTAACTTATTGAGAGAGAACAATAATTTTGGAATTACTATATATTTTCATGTGGTGTAACTTGGGTAAAATATACCATGTAATGAACACAAATTCAGTGAAATAACATTTTGGGGTAGTAATGAAGCAGCATTAACTGACAGTACATACCAACAGTGCAGGATAGTTTTGTGCTCTTCCTATTACCTTAGTTCTTTCCACTGCTAGAGACCTTCAGGTATGGCTGCCTAATACGTCTTGGGAACATGAAGCTAGTCTTTCACTGGGACACAAGTCTGGATGTCTCAAACTATGTCAGTATGTGATTTGGATTTATTATCTGGCATTACCTCTGGTGTTTGACAGTGTATATAAACATAACAAAAGAAATAACTGATATAGGCCTTCTTTCTGAGATACTGATTTTAAGAAAATTAGTCTAGCGAAGTTGAGAAAACTTAGAAGGCAAAATATATAGTGTAATATTTCTTTCTTATGATAGGTTGAACCAGCAAAATATTATCAAGCATGTGTGACAGATGCTTGTGCCTGTGACTCCGGAGGAGACTGTGATTGCTTTTGTACAGCAGTAGCTGCCTATGCTCAAGCATGTAATGAAGTTGGTGTCTGTATAGCCTGGAGAACCCCATCAATCTGTCGTGAGTTTTATTTTATATACGCTTCTTCTGAAAATGTAGCAAAATATACAGCAATTCCTTGCTGATATTTTCAAACACATATTCTGTGTACCTCATGTACATGCATTATAAGTGCACTGTGTACTTTTCACAGGGTTTTGTTGGTCACACATTTCACCTATTCATTCAGTTTTCAAGGCTGTTCAAGGCAGCATGGTAGGGATCTGAACAGACATGGCTCAAAAGTTTTGGTTTATTTTCTGAACATGTTCAAATTTATGTTTCTCTTTAGCACTGTTCTGTGATTACTATAATCAACAAGGAGAATGTGAATGGCACTATAAGCCTTGTGGAGCCTCCTGTATGAAGACCTGTAGGAACCCAAGTGGGAAATGCCTCCATAATTTGCCAGGTTTAGAAGGTAAAAAGAGCTTGCAAGTACCCTTAAGTGGATAAATTTGTTTATAATCTTTTAAATAGTCTTTAATAGAGCCTGTTTTCTCCATCAGCTGCTTTTCCATCATTTAATTCTCTCCAACATCATTGCATCAACATGAATGGAAATAAAACACATATAAAAACATCTGGTGGCTAAGTCCTTGTAGGCTCTGCTAACATTAGTAATCTGCATTACTTCCTACAATTACTGGAAAAAAAAATAGTAGTAAAAATTATTGCTGTTGAAAACACAACCTGCAAACACATCCTGCACAAACAAAACTTTTTTTGAATTTCTCTCTTCACACTTCTTCAACCTTGTATATGCCCTTTTCCTTGCTTCAGGCTGCTACCCCAACTGCCCACCAGACAAGCCTTATTTTCACGAGGATCAGATGAAGTGTGTCAGTCTCTGTGACTGTTATGATAATGAAGACGGGAAGATATATATGCGGGATACATGTCAATTATGGTAAGGCTTAACACACCAGCCCAGTTGTGTACAAGGAAAACTGACTAACCCAGTAATAGGAAATTGTGTGTTCCTGTTTCATGACACGATGAGTTTTATGCTGCCTGGCCTTTCTACCCAGTGCCAGCTTTCTTACTGTTTAGTACTATTAGGATCTATTACATTTTTTGTTCTGTTTAATTTGATCATAATTATATTGTAAATCCTCAGCAAAATGATACAATGACAACAGTAAGTACTTTGAGACTAAGCTTCCTCTATTTTCTATTGCTACGGCGGGAAAAAATATCATTTCAGAAGTATACATATCTAATAAGGAGCCTGCTTCCAAGGATTTTATTACATTCTTATACTGCTTGTAGTATTTAGACTCTCCTTTCTTAACGTGGGTTTTTTTTTTTTAGTATAAAAACAAGCGAAAGAAAAGTTATACATGGCTTTCCTTAAAACTTGCACTTCTAACTTTGCATAATCTTTAGTTTCACTTTATATATAAGCTTGGGTTTAATGTAAAGAAAGGCTTAGGAAAACCATGGGGTAAAAAAAAAAAACCAAACATAAGCCAACATAAACTGGGTGCTCAAGGAGTAAACATGTATGAATTGATGTTAACAGAATGAAAGGGGTGAGGAGTGGATATTCCATGATGCAGTCAGTTCTGACCATGATCCATACTACAAGAAAGAAAAAATTAAGACCTGCCTTTATTCAGGCTATATGTTGATAGCTCTGCAGAGTGAAAAGGGCTGTAGTAATGTGGAACAAGCAATTGTTATTGAGCTGGAATTGAGGCAACATGCCCATCTGAATGCTATTATATAAATCAACTAAGTTGTCATTCACAATTATCTGTTTCTTGATGCTAGTACCTAGCAGAAAGATTATAGCAGTACAATTAGCTTATGATAAAATAAGTGTATTTTCTGCTTTTTATTTTTAGCGAGTGCACATCAGAAGGTTTACAGTGCAAGTTTGATGATAAAGGTAAGACAGCTAAGAAGCACTGTTAAAAAAATTAGATACAGGATACTATCTTTTCATAGGTGACTGACAATAATCTTACCAATTACAGCATGTAACTGCATATATGAAAACAACACCTATAAATACAATGAACTCATCTACACCACTACAGATGGAACAGGATGGTGTTTCAGTGCAACATGTGATGTCAATGGAACAATAAACAGAAATATATTTAAATGTGAAATCACAACTACCCCATTTACATTTTCTACCAGTCAACCTGCAACAGGTATGCATGAATACTCTTCAAAATAACTGAAAAATCTCTGGAAGGGATTGAAAATTGCCTGAAGGGGGGGAGGGGCCATCAGCACATACTTTTATTTGAAACTGTTGACTTCTGAAGCAACCAACTCAATTGGCAGCTTCAGACACTTAAAAAAAAAAAAAATCAAAAATGTAGAAAATACAGAATTTCTCCTAAAGTCAGTCTCCACTACTTTACTGTGTTTTTTTTTCCAGTGGAAAAATGATTAAACTTACTAGCCTTTGCTCTTTTCAGAATCTCACTTCCCTGCAAGTAAAAAACAGCAATTCTAGGCCAACAAAAAAGACAATTACTGACATTTCAAAAACTACAGACCATATTAGCATAAACAGAAGATAAGAAAATCATTTTGAGGAATTGCTTAAATTATATTAAACCAATTTTTGGAATCTTTCCAGTCTGATCATCTTTAATAGCCTGAACATCTACATTATTCCAGCAGTGAGCTCATTATACTGACCATGTAATTGTGAGAAATTGAGAAGTATTTCAGCAAAATGCGCAATACTACAGTAAAAACTGTACAATGAAATTGAAGTCTACTATTAAGTGGATGTAACATTCATGTGAAGGAGTGGGTATATGCTTCATACACTTATTTTCATAATGCAAAGACACAGAACAGAAATCTCATTAAAATAAGAAATATTTATAGGTATTCCATATGAATATTATACAAATAAACTAAATATTACCTGTTTATATAATAAATTTACAAATGAATGCTGTAATATAATAATAATTTAAAAAATCATTACTTCATAGAAATATTTTAAAACCAGTGTAGTTATGTAGATAAGCAATAGTAAGTACTGGTAAGGAGAATAAAAATGAGAAAAGGAATACAGAGATTAGATGAAAACCTACGTTAAAAGTGAAACTCAAGACTCTCGAACCAAGTTCATTTAAATACAATATTAACATAGAAATATTATGTATAGCAATAAAAGCATGGAAGGTGATTACTTCTTTTCTGACATTTTCCATAGTAGTAGAAAACAAAACTTGTCTTTCTTCCTTTCAATTACAGAAACCACAACACCAGCACAAACTGTATGCGTGAAGTATGTATGTGAGTGGTCACAATGGTATGATGGGACACAGCTTGAAAATGAAAAGGAAACAATTCAAAATATTGCAGGAAAAGGAATAAACACTTGTAATAACACGAGCATAATTGAATGCAGAGTAAATGAACGCTCAGATAAGACAATAAACTATCTAAACCAAACGATACAATGCAATAAAACCAATGAAGTGAAATGCAATAACGAAGACCAAGATGACAAAAAATGCTACAATTACGAAATCAGAGTATTATGCTGTAATTATAAATCATGCTCAAAAACTACACCAAGCCAAACAGAACAAACTACATCCACAACTACAGAAACAACAGCAATTACAATACAGACAAAGCCTAAACCATCAACAACAAAAGAAGGACCCGAACCACAAGAAAAACAAACGACGACAATATCAACAACTATTGGCAGTGCAGCAACCACTACAACGTCAGTCCTTCCAAAAGAAAGTATGACCACTACTGGATCCACAAGTGCAGGGGCCACCACACCGACCAGCAGTGCCAGCACCACCAAGACCACTCCTCCTGTGACAGAAAGCACAACCACCATTGTCACCGCCACATCCTCAGTGACCAGCTCCCCCACCAGTACTGTCACCACCTTCTCCTCAACTAGCACCACTCCAGCAACGCCGCCCAGTACTGGACAAACCCAGACTACAGCAAAACCTCCTACTGTCTCTTCTGTCTCCACGCTTTCCGAGACCACCACCACAAGCACCACGGTACTCACCAAGACCACCAGCCCTCTGACAACAGGCCCAACCACAACCACAGCTGGAAGTACAACCAAGTCTGTTCCCGTTTCAACAGAAGGAACGAGCACCATCGCATCCACAAGTGCAGGGACCACCACACCGACCAGCAGTGCCAGCACCAGCAAGACCACTCCTCCAGTGATAGGGAGCACAACCACCATTGTCACCACCACACCCATAGTGACCAGCTCCCCCACCACTACTTTCACCACCTCCTCCCCCCCCACAAGCACCTGCCAGCCACGCTGTGCCTGGACACAGTGGTTTGATGTAGATTTCCCAAGCGCTGGTAGCCAGGGTGGAGACTTTGAGACCTTTGCAAATATCCGTGCCGCTGGTTATGACCTGTGCTCCCAGCCACAGGACATCAGGTGCCGTGCTGAAAACTACCCTGACAGGAGCCTGCAGAGTTTGGACCAGAAACTCAAGTGCAGCCTCGATGTTGGACTTGAGTGCAGAAACAAGGATCAGAACAGCAAGTACCCCATGTGCTTCAACTACCAGGTCAGTGTGCTGTGCTGTGACCACCAGCACTGCTTGACAACATTAACAACGCCCGGCACCACGACAAGCACCACAACTGGCACCACTACTGCAACGCCGACAACTGGACTACCGACTACAACAATACCTACTGTCTCTGCTGGCTCCACGCTTTCTGAGACCACCACCACAAGCACCACGGTAGTCACCAAGACCACCAGCCCTCTGACAACAGGCCCAACCACAACCACAGCTGGAAGTACAACCAAGTCTGTTCCCGTTTCAACAGAAGGAACGAGCACCATCACATCCACAAGTGCAGGGATTACCACACCTACCAGCAGTGTCAGCACCACCAAGACCTCACCCCCTCCAACAGAAAGTACGACCATCATTGCATCCACAAGCGCAGGGACCACCACACCGACCAGCAGTGCCAGCACCACCAAGACCACTCCTCCTGTGACAGAAAGCACAACCACCATTGTCACCGCCACATCCTCAGTGACCAGCTCCCCCACCAGTACTGTCACCACCTTCTCCTCAACTAGCACCACTCCAGCAACGCCGCCCAGTACTGGACAAACCCAGACTACAGCAAAACCTCCTACTGTCTCTTCTGTCTCCACGCTTTCCGAGACCACCACCACAAGCACCACGGTACTCACCAAGACCACCAGCCCTCCGACAACAGGCCCAACCACAACCACAGCTGGAAGTACAACCAAGTCTGTTCCCGTTTCAACAGGAGGAACGAGCACCATCGCATCCACAATTTTACAGAGCACGGTACCTACCAGCAGTGCCAGCACCACCAAGACCTCACCCCCTCCAACAGAAGGTACGACCACCATCGCATCCACAAGTGCAGGGACCACCACACCGACCAGCAGTGCCAGCACCAGCAAGACCACTCCTCCAGTGATAGGGAGCACAACCACCATTGTCACCACCACACCCATAGTGACCAGCTCCCCCACCACTACTTTCACCACCTCCTCCCCCCCCACGAGCACCTGCCAGCCACGCTGTGCCTGGACACAGTGGTTTGATGTAGATTTTCCAAGCGCTGGTAGCCAGGGTGGAGACTTTGAGACCTTTGCAAATATCCGTGCCGCTGGTTATGACCTGTGCTCCCAGCCACAGGACATCAGGTGCCGTGCTGAAAACTACCCTGACAGGAGCCTGCAGAGTTTGGACCAGAAACTCAAGTGCAGCCTCGATGTTGGACTTGAGTGCAGAAACAAGGATCAGAACAGCAAGTACCCCATGTGCTTCAACTACCAGGTCAGTGTGCTGTGCTGTGACCACCAGCACTGCTTGACAACATTAACAACGCCCGGCACCACGACAAGCACCACAACTGGCACCACTACAGCAACGCCGACAACTGGACTACCGACTACAACAATACCTACTGTCTCTGCTGGCTCCACGCTTTCCGAGACCACCACCACAAGCACCACGGTAGTCACCAAGACCACCAGCCCTCCGACAACAGGCCCAACCACAACCACAGCTGGAAGTACAACCAAGTCTGTTCCCGTTTCAACAGAAGGAACGAGCACCATCACATCCACAAGTGCAGGGATTACCACACCTACCAGCAGTGTCAGCACCACCAAGACCTCACCCCCTCCAACAGAAAGTACGACCATCATTGCATCCACAAGCGCAGGGACCACCACACCGACCAGCAGTGCCAGCACCACCAAGACCACTCCTCCTGTGACAGAAAGCACAACCACCATTGTCACCGCCACATCCTCAGTGACCAGCTCCCCCACCAGTACTGTCACCACCTTCTCCTCAACTAGCACCACTCCAGCAACGCCGCCCAGTACTGGACAAACCCAGACTACAGCAAAACCTCCTACTGTCTCTTCTGTCTCCACGCTTTCCGAGACCACCACCACAAGCACCACGGTACTCACCAAGACCACCAGCCCTCCGACAACAGGCCCAACCACAACCACAGCTGGAAGTACAACCAAGTCTGTTCCCGTTTCAACAGGAGGAACGAGCACCATCACATCCACAATTTTACAGAGCACGGTACCTACCAGCAGTGCCAGCACCACCAAGACCTCACCCCCTCCAACAAAAGGTACGACCACCATTGCATCCACAAGTGCAGGGACCACCACACCGACCAGCAGTGCCAGCACCAGCAAGACCACTCCTCCAGTGATAGGGAGCACAACCACCATTGTCACCACCACACCCATAGTGACCAGCTCCCCCACCACTACTTTCACCACCTCCTCCCCCCCCACAAGCACCTGCCAGCCACGCTGTGCCTGGACACAGTGGTTTGATGTAGATTTCCCAAGCGCTGGTAGCCAGGGTGGAGACTTTGAGACCTTTGCAAATATCCGTGCCGCTGGTTATGACCTGTGCTCCCAGCCACAGGACATCAGGTGCCGTGCTGAAAACTACCCTGACAGGAGCCTGCAGAGTTTGGACCAGAAACTCAAGTGCAGCCTCGATGTTGGACTTGAGTGCAGAAACAAGGATCAGAACAGCAAGTACCCCATGTGCTTCAACTACCAGGTCAGTGTGCTGTGCTGTGACCACCAGCACTGCTTGACAACATTAACAACGCCCGGCACCACGCCAAGCACCACAACTGGCACCACTACAGCAACGCCGACAACTGGACTACCGACTACAACAATACCTACTGTCTCTGCTGGCTCCACGCTTTCCGAGACCACCACCACAAGCACCACGGTAGTCACCAAGACCACCAGCCCTCCGACAACAGGCCCAACCACAACCACAGCTGGAAGTACAACCAAGTCTGTTCCCGTTTCAACAGAAGGAACGAGCACCATCACATCCACAAGTGCAGGGATTACCACACCTACCAGCAGTGTCAGCACCACCAAGACCTCACCCCCTCCAACAGAAAGTACGACCATCATTGCATCCACAAGCGCAGGGACCACCACACCGACCAGCAGTGCCAGCACCACCAAGACCACTCCTCCTGTGACAGAAAGCACAACCACCATTGTCACCGCCACATCCTCAGTGACCAGCTCCCCCACCAGTACTGTCACCACCTTCTCCTCAACTAGCACCACTCCAGCAACGCCGCCCAGTACTGGACAAACCCAGACTACAACAAAACCTGCTACTGTCTCTTCTGTCTCCACGCTTTCCGAGACCACCACCACAAGCACCACGGTACTCACCAAGACCACCAGCCCTCCGACAACAGGCCCAACCACAACCACAGCTGGAAGTACAACCAAGTCTGTTCCCGTTTCAACAGGAGGAACGAGCACCATCACATCCACAATTTTACAGAGCACGGTACCTACCAGCAGTGTCAGCACCACCAAGACCTCACCCCCTCCAACAAAAGGTACGACCACCATTGCATCCACAAGTGCAGGGACCACCACACCGACCAGCAGTGCCAGCACCAGCAAGACCACTCCTCCAGTGATAGGGAGCACAACCACCATTGTCACCACCACACCCATAGTGACCAGCTCCCCCACCACTACTTTCACCACCTCCTCCCCCCCCACAAGCACCTGCCAGCCACGCTGTGCCTGGACACAGTGGTTTGATGTAGATTTCCCAAGCGCTGGTAGCCAGGGTGGAGACTTTGAGACCTTTGCAAATATCCGTGCCGCTGGTTATGACCTGTGCTCCCAGCCACAGGACATCAGGTGCCGTGCTGAAAACTACCCTGACAGGAGCCTGCAGAGTTTGGACCAGAAACTCAAGTGCAGCCTCGATGTTGGACTTGAGTGCAGAAACAAGGATCAGAACAGCAAGTACCCCATGTGCTTCAACTACCAGGTCAGTGTGCTGTGCTGTGACCACCAGCACTGCTTGACAACATTAACAACGCCCGGCACCACGCCAAGCACCACAACTGGCACCACTACAGCAACGCCGACAACTGGACTACCGACTACAACAATACCTACTGTCTCTGCTGGCTCCACGCTTTCTGAGACCACCACCACAAGCACCACGGTAGTCACCAAGACCACCAGCCCTCTGACAACAGGCCCAACCACAACCACAGCTGGAAGTACAACCAAGTCTGTTCCCGTTTCAACAGAAGGAACGAGCACCATCACATCCACAAGTGCAGGGATTACCACACCTACCAGCAGTGTCAGCACCACCAAGACCTCACCCCCTCCAACAGAAAGTACGACCATCATTGCATCCACAAGCGCAGGGACCACCACACCGACCAGCAGTGCCAGCACCACCAAGACCACTCCTCCTGTGACAGAAAGCACAACCACCATTGTCACCGCCACATCCTCAGTGACCAGCTCCCCCACCAGTACTGTCACCACCTTCTCCTCAACTAGCACCACTCCAGCAACGCCGCCCAGTACTGGACAAACCCAGACTACAGCAAAACCTCCTACTGTCTCTTCTGTCTCCACGCTTTCCGAGACCACCACCACAAGCACCACGGTACTCACCAAGACCACCAGCCCTCCGACAACAGGCCCAACCACAACCACAGCTGGAAGTACAACCAAGTCTGTTCCCGTTTCAACAGGAGGAACGAGCACCATCACATCCACAATTTTACAGAGCACGGTACCTACCAGCAGTGCCAGCACCACCAAGACCTCACCCCCTCCAACAAAAGGTACGACCACCATTGCATCCACAAGTGCAGGGACCACCACACCGACCAGCAGTGCCAGCACCAGCAAGACCACTCCTCCAGTGATAGGGAGCACAACCACCATTGTCACCACCACACCCATAGTGACCAGCTCCCCCACCACTACTTTCACCACCTCCTCCCCCCCCACAAGCACCTGCCAGCCACGCTGTGCCTGGACACAGTGGTTTGATGTAGATTTCCCAAGCGCTGGTAGCCAGGGTGGAGACTTTGAGACCTTTGCAAATATCCGTGCCGCTGGTTATGACCTGTGCTCCCAGCCACAGGACATCAGGTGCCGTGCTGAAAACTACCCTGACAGGAGCCTGCAGAGTTTGGACCAGAAACTCAAGTGCAGCCTCGATGTTGGACTTGAGTGCAGAAACAAGGATCAGAACAGCAAGTACCCCATGTGCTTCAACTACCAGGTCAGTGTGCTGTGCTGTGACCACCAGCACTGCTTGACAACATTAACAACGCCCGGCACCACGCCAAGCACCACAATTGGCACCACTACAGCAACGCCGACAACTGGACTACCGACTACAACAATACCTACTGTCTCTGCTGGCTCCACGCTTTCCGAGACCACCACCACAAGCACCACGGTAGTCACCAAGACCACCAGCCCTCTGACAACAGGCCCAACCACAACCACAGGTGGAAGTACAACCAAGTCTGTTCCCGTTTCAACAGAAGGAACGAGCACCATCACATCCACAAGTGCAGGGATTACCACACCTACCAGCAGTGTCAGCACCACCAAGACCTCACCCCCTCCAACAGAAAGTACGACCATCATTGCATCCACAAGCGCAGGGACCACCACACCGACCAGCAGTGCCAGCACCACCAAGACCACTCCTCCTGTGACAGAAAGCACAACCACCATTGTCACCGCCACATCCTCAGTGACCAGCTCCCCCACCAGTACTGTCACCACCTTCTCCTCAACTAGCACCACTCCAGCAACGCCGCCCAGTACTGGACAAACCCAGACTACAACAAAACCTGCTACTGTCTCTTCTGTCTCCACGCTTTCCGAGACCACCACCACAAGCACCACGGTAGTCACCAAGACCACCAGCCCTCTGACAACAGGCCCAACCACAACCACAGGTGGAAGTACAACCAAGTCTGTTCCCGTTTCAACAGAAGGAACGAGCACCATCACATCCACAAGTGCAGGGATTACCACACCTACCAGCAGTGTCAGCACCACCAAGACCTCACCCCCTCCAACAGAAAGTACGACCATCATTGCATCCACAAGCGCAGGGACCACCACACCGACCAGCAGTGCCAGCACCACCAAGACCACTCCTCCTGTGACAGAAAGCACAACCACCATTGTCACCGCCACATCCTCAGTGACCAGCTCCCCCACCAGTACTGTCACCACCTTCTCCTCAACTAGCACCACTCCAGCAACGCCGCCCAGTACTGGACAAACCCAGACTACAACAAAACCTGCTACTGTCTCTTCTGTCTCCACGCTTTCCGAGACCACCACCACAAGCACCACGGAAGTCACCAAGACCACCAGCCCTCTGACAACAGGCCCAAGCACAACCACAGCTGGAAGTACAACCAAGTCTGTTCCCGTTTCAACAGGAGGAACGAGCACCATCGCATCCACAAGTGCAGGGACCACCACACCGACCAGCAGTGCCAGCACCAGCAAGACCACTCCTCCAGTGATAGGGAGCACAACCACCATTGTCACCACCACACCCATAGTGACCAGCTCCCCCACCACTACTTTCACCACCTCCTCCCCCCCCACAAGCACCTGCCAGCCACGCTGTGCCTGGACACAGTGGTTTGATGTAGATTTCCCAAGCGCTGGTAGCCAGGGTGGAGACTTTGAGACCTTTGCAAATATCCGTGCCGCTGGTTATGACCTGTGCTCCCAGCCACAGGACATCAGGTGCCGTGCTGAAAACTACCCTGACAGGAGCCTGCAGAGTTTGGACCAGAAACTCAAGTGCAGCCTCGATGTTGGACTTGAGTGCAGAAACAAGGATCAGAACAGCAAGTACCCCATGTGCTTCAACTACCAGGTCAGTGTGCTGTGCTGTGACCACCAGCACTGCTTGACAACATTAACAACGCCCGGCACCACGCCAAGCACCACAACTGGCACCACTACAGCAACGCCGACAACTGGACTACCGACTACAACAATACCTACTGTCTCTACTGGCTCCACGCTTTCCGAGACCACCACCACAAGCACCACGGTACTCACCAAGACCACCAGCCCTCCGACAACAGGCCCAACCACAACCACAGCTGGAAGTACAACCAAGTCTGTTCCCGTTTCAACAGAAGGAACGAGCACCATCACATCCACAAGTGCAGGGATTACCACACCTACCAGCAGTGTCAGCACCACCAAGACCTCACCCCCTCCAACAGAAAGTACGACCACCATTGCATCCACAAGTGCAGGGACCACCACACTGACCAGCAGTGCCAGCACCAGCAAGACCACTCCTCCAGTGATAGGGAGCACAACCACCATTGTCACCACCACACCCATAGTGACCAGCTCCCCCACCACTACTTTCACCACCTCCTCCCCCCCCACGAGCACCTGCCAGCCACGCTGTGCCTGGACACAGTGGTTTGATGTAGATTTTCCAAGCGCTGGTAGCCAGGGTGGAGACTTTGAGACCTTTGCAAATATCCGTGCCGCTGGTTATGACCTGTGCTCCCAGCCACAGGACATCAGGTGCCGTGCTGAAAACTACCCTGACAGGAGCCTGCAGAGTTTGGACCAGAAACTCAAGTGCAGCCTCGATGTTGGACTTGAGTGCAGAAACAAGGATCAGAACAGCAAGTACCCCATGTGCTTCAACTACCAGGTCAGTGTGCTGTGCTGTGACCACCAGCACTGCTTGACAACATTAACAACGCCCGGCACCACGCCAAGCACCACAATTGGCACCACTACAGCAACGCCGACAACTGGACTACCGACTACAACAATACCTACTGTCTCTGCTGGCTCCACGCTTTCCGAGACCACCACCACAAGCACCACGGTAGTCACCAAGACCACCAGCCCTCCGACAACAGGCCCAACCACAACCACAGCTGGAAGTACAACCAAGTCTGTTCCCGTTTCAACAGAAGGAACGAGCACCATCGCATCCACAATTTTACAGAGCACTGTATCTACCAGCAGTGCCAGTAGCCCCGTGACCAGTCCTGTTACAGAAAGCACAGCCACCACTATCCTCGCACCTACACAGACTACTGCAGCTGCCAGCAGCTCTGCCACTACCAGGGTTTCTCCTATTTTGACAGGACATTCAACTGCAATTGCAAGTACCCGTACCAACAATGCCAGCACTACCAAAATATCACCCTCTGTGACAGTATTCACTATCCCTTCATCTGCCAGCTCACTGCCCAGCTCTTCAACTATACTCACTCCTACATCAATCTCCACTGTAGTAAAACAGACTACAGCACAGTCCCCTACTTCAAGCCGTTCTGGTAGGTCATCATCTAAAGAGAAAGCTGTTTTTTCTTTTAGTGTGTTTGAATATCATTGCTACTGTTTTCTTCTGCGATTTGTACTATTACTCTTGCTTCTTTTAACAGAAAGAACTTTCCTTTTATCAGCCACTGTGCTCATCCTACACCTCTTAGCAGATTCCATGATTTCATTTTTATTACCCTGACCATGAAGGTGACATTGGTGACTCTGAAACCTTACAATATATTAATACCGGAAGTCCTAATGTTTGCAAATTCCCAAATGTTACATGGTACAGAGGAATAAGATTTACACAGTCTCTACTTACCATAGTAAGTGGGTCAAATACTCAGATGCAACCAAACATTGGTTTGGTTTGCCTGGATTCTGATCAGACTCATGTAATACGCAACAATTTCAAGATCCAAATGCTTTCCTTTGAATAAAGCTGTTTTGTTCTCAACAGCTGGTACTTCACAGCCAAGCCACATTACAAGCACTTCTGCATTCTCCAGTTCCTCCCTCACCACACCTTCCACAACAGTGGCAAGTGGAACGACTCCATGTTTTTGTCACGTGTCTGGTGGTTTGTTTTCTCCCGGTAAGCTTCGTACTTAATGGTTGTAATAATTGTCATAAGTAGTATGATCCCTTAATAATGTATTCAATTACAGACAATCACTGGAAATCGTATTAAATGGATTAATCATTTTAACAGAGTAATACGCTTCATGTTTTCACAATATTTTATGTTGTTTCGTGTTTTCATAGTATTTTCATTGTTTTTTTAACTTTTCTATCATTTTTTCTCTACAGGCGAAGTTGTATACAACAGAACAGATAAGGCTGGATGTAATTTTTATGCACTTTGCAGCAATGAATGTGAAATTGCCCCATTTCAGGGGCCATGTCCTTCAACAACTCCTTTAACTTCGGCGTCTTCAGAGACTACAACACAAGCCTCCTCATCCACAGAACATATATCTTCTTCTATTTCATCAACCACAGCAACATCTCCCACAACTTTACTAGAAAGAAACTGTACTGATGTCAATCCTCCACGAAAGGTGATTCCCTTCTTCATTTTAATATATTACCATTGCAAAAATAGCCCAATTTCTATTCTCTATCCTCAGTTCAAATCAACTTGCATGTATTTCAATAACAAAGTTGGTCACGGTAGAATATCCTGATACAACGTAATTCAATCTTGCACCATCAGGCTTTTAATGCATCTAGAGATAGAAAAGTCCACTAATACACTAAATACACTAATACACTAAAACAAGTGGACTAGCTCTGAAAATGTTTTAATGCCCCCCCGCTTTTTTTTTTTCTACACAGAAGACAGTTATTTTATTGTTCCCAGCTTGCCTGCTCTTAAGGTTGGAAATCATATGGTACCAAAACTTTAAACTGGAATCCTTACTAAGCATGAGAGTCTAAGTCAAGTTGGCCTGGAATAACTAGAGTGAAAGGGCACATCCGAATAAATCATTTATGTATTTCCAGCCTGGAGAGAAATGGACAAGTCCGTGCCAGGAGTGTGTCTGTGATCCACTCACTGGTACAGCGCAATGTTGGCCACTCCTATGCCAAACACCTCGGGAAATAGTTTGTGACCCAGGATTTATTGCCTTGCCTGTAGTACCAGTAAAAGACCTGTGCTGTCCTGAACTTGAATGCCGTAAGTACTAAAAATACCAATGTCTACACCAGGCTACACTGTAGGAAGTTACCTGTGTGCTTCTGTTAATATCTGAGCAGATCCTGCATCCATCATGATAACAGCAAAACCTTCTTTAAATTGTTCTCACTTAGTGAGAACATCAGTTTCTAGCTAAATATGCAACACGAGTTCAGCTAAAAACAAAACATTATTTTCAATATCTGCTCAGAGAGCAGGATAATATTCTGAGCCTTCAAGTACTTGATATAACATAATATTGAAGCACATTTAACATGAGTCAGTCCAGAAATCTTCGTAGTTCACTACAAAAGCAGGTAATATGAAGCAACAAAGTAAATCATAACTAGAAACTGAATTGATGATGTACAGAAAATAATAATTAGTCTATGGTATTGTAGAATACTAATAAAATGTATAATCTATTGGTCATATATGTTTACTTATATATATATTTTTTTTTAAATAAAAGAATCAAAAATATAAGTAGCTACAAAGTAAGCCTGAAAGAGGACAATCAAAAACCAAGGAACTATGAAGTCTGAAGTAATTCTGTGAAAGCCACGAATGGAACCTGCCATGTCATCAAACTGTATTTCTACAGTAAAAAAAATACCACTTTTCCACTTGATTTCGCATCCAAGCTCCATTCTGAGAGGTCATAAGGTATCAACATACAAAGGCATCTTTGAAGGCTACCAGTCTTTAAGCGTTCAAACAGAAAACAACTCATTTAATTTGAAATGAACCTATATGGAAAGGGCAAGAAAGGGATTTTTTTCTGTGTGTGTTTAGCTCAAGTTTGGTGCCATTTCTGCTCAACTGTTCTAGCTAATTAAAAGATGCATTCTTTAACATCCAGCTATACTGGTTTGTGCACACTGAGAGCTTGAATTCAAATTTTCCATAATCTCTACGCTATGAATAAGTGTTGATAACGTCTTAACTATTTATGTATTCTCACAGTTTGAGTTTGCTGACTTTTATTTTGGTTGTTTTTCAGGGGAAAGTTCCCACAGCTGTGTGATTAATGGTAAAACATATATGGTGAGCATGGCATACTTACAGTGGCTTTTTACTAGAAATTGAATGTACACCCTTTCTACCACAAAAGCCCTTTGTAAAATTCTTTTCCCAATCCATGTCAATTTATAACCCTAACCTCTGTTCCTCAAGAAGCTTAAAACCAGAGTGAACCATTTGTAGTGATGTACTTTCTAAAAAAGGCCACCTTGTATTTGTGGAATTAATTTTTTTTTTTTCCTAAAGGAGCTGATGTATTGTTAAAGCTCAAATGTTGCTTGAAATAATCCTATGAACCTTCAAAAATGAAGCCAGATTTTTTGCTCACTTGCACTTCAGAAAACTTAATAGTATATAAGTCTTTCACCTTTGCCTGTGTGTTATAAAGACACTTCATAAACAAACGTTATTTTTTCTTTCCCATTTTCCAGAATGGAACATCTGTAATTGATTCATGTAGAAATTGTACCTGCAGTTCTGAGAAAGATCCATTGACTAAGAAAAACATTGTGAAGTGTGAAGCACTTAAATGTGAATCATCTTGCCCACTGGTGAGCTGAGATTCAGTGGGATGCCCTATTGGCCCTCAAACAGTAGTATTCTTGTAAGATCGGAACCCTCCATCATCAACTCAACGTACTTTCTCTTTAATCTCTTGCGAGTAGGGTTCCGAATACAAGATTGAGGATGGAGAGTGCTGTGGGAGGTGTATTGAAGTAGCATGCAGAATTCAGCTAAGTAACAACACTGTTTATGTGCTCGAAGTAAGTAATCTTTTCCTTCTCCCACCAGCCAATCTATCCCTTCCCAGTCAGAATTTATTTAACACTGAAGTTACTCTGAAAACAACACTAATACAAACTAAAAATGTAAGTTTCTGAACTGAAGACTTATTTGAAAATTCTCTAGAGAAGACGACTCTCCGGGCAGCCTGTTCCAGTGCTCTGCCACTCTCACAATAAATAAGTTCTTCCCTGTGTGTGTATGGAACTTCCTGTGTTCCAGTTTGTGCACATTGCCCCTTGTTCTATTGCTGCACACCCCCGGAAAGAATCTGGCCCCAAGATCTATGATACGAACTTTCAGGACAGCCATAGTTTGCAAAATTAGGCTTTTCCCATTTGCCACATGAAACAACTCCAAATTCATCTAAAAATCTTTGAGGTGTGAGAACTTAAACATTTTTGAAGTAACCATACAGTATCTGATTACAATGGAAAAAGTATATATTTTTTCTTCTCTTAAAATCTTAGGTTGGTAAGACTCTGCCAATTGATCTCTGCAGCCAGTACAAGTGTGAAATAATTGAAGATCAATATGTTGCAGTTCAAAGTAAAAAAGTATGTCCCGACTACGGTTCACTGGAGTGCGATCCTGTAAGTTTTTATCACTTCAGCATTTACTGAATGCACTGTAGAAGAACAAGGGGGCAAGAATGTAAGGAAGAATGCAACAAGTTATTTTGATTGAAGTTGCAGGAATGTTTTAAGAATGAAAATACTGTTGCTGTAACAACAGTATCAAAGAGAAGCTTAGTATTTTTATGTGAGCTTACAATGATTCAAGATTTCTGTGGTGATTAATCAGCCAGTAAGGCATCCGTGGTTTCATTCAGTGTTCATCACAGAGAAGCCTTCTGCTGAGTGTTAGTAATGCTCAGTATTGTCACCTGTACTTTAATACAAATCCTTCTTCATTTCTGCAAAGGATGAAGCAGAGACTACTCCTGATGGCTGCTGCAAGATATGTAAACGTAAGTAATACCAAGCTAGCATTTTCCTTTTACAGATAATTATATTCAACTTCTGTCTGTATTTGAGTGGAAAGAAAGATTTTTCGCTGACCTAGCTTTCACTTATCAGTAACCTTTTCTAAACCATTGCTTCAAAAGGAAAAAGTGAATTTCCTGGACAGCGAATACCACAAATCAAACCCCCAGCACTCAGTCCTCAGCTTGTATCTTCCAAACACACTGTACATCCACGATAAAAAAAAAACACTTGAAATCTCCAGCTGCAGTATACAGTACCATCTACTGTTGCCTAGTGTACATAGTCTCAGTAATGAGACATCGTGCACTTCAAAATTGTTTTAGTGTTCAGTTCTGAACTAGAGATTTGAACCATGTTTTTCCCCCCCCCCCCCATTCTTTTGAAGCTACTAACTGCAAAGCTTACAGCACAAAAACTATAATTCAACACGAAGACTGTGAATCTTCTGAAGCTGTTGAGTTGACATATTGTGAAGGGACTTGTCCTGGCTCTTCCATGTAAGTTGAAAATCTCTTCAGCTTTGTTTATATTTGTGATCTCTCTTAACTTAATCACAGAACAGCAGCAAAACTAACATGTTTGAGTCTCTTGAATAGAATGAGACTCAAAGGAAGCAAGAAGAGTTTCACTCTTTTTATATTAAAATCACATTCACATGATGCTCCTATTTGTTGATGTTTAATGAGAAAGTCTTTTTTTTTTTTTTCTGGTGGAATGCAGGTATTCTCTTAAAGCAAACCAGATGCAACATGACTGTACCTGCTGCCAAGAGCTCAGCAGCCACAGAAGAGATGTGACCCTGAACTGCCAAAATGGAACAAGCATAAATTATAGCTATGTCTATGTGGATCAATGCCAGTGTATAAATGCATGCAACCCACAAACCCTTGAAGCAGATGATTACCAAGCAGAAATCAGCCAAAGATGGACATGATCGTTGCAAAAACAAAAATAGGCCCTAGGAAAGCTGGAGCCCTATCTTCCTCAAAATAACCTCTGCTCCTTCTTTAACTGATATTTGTTTGTTATTACCTTTTCTTTTTTCTTACTTATAAAAGCCAAAAAAAAAAAAACCCCTTAAGTGTAATTTTTTATTTAAGTGATACTGTTTTCAAAGTAAAAAAAGAGGTAACCATGTAAAATATCTTTCTGTACATTATGCAAATGTCAGTACGTATCAGTACGATCACAAAACTGACATTTTGGGAGAAGTTTTAATGGCTCCAAAGACAAAACCAGAAAACATAGTAGCTACATTGCACTCAACTCTTATGACTACAGAAAGTTTTATTGCGTAGCATTTTTATGGATATAATGCTTTTAAAAGACATCACTTGGTGACAGGGAAGAGACTGTTTCCCTGTTCATCTTGTCTCTTATGTCAATCAATAAAACTTTCAGCATTTTTCAGTTTTGGTGGCTGATACTTGTTTTCACTGTCTACATAATGGGAAGTTTGGTGACAAAGAGGTGGGGTTTCTTCTTAAAAAAAAGAAAACCAAGTTGGAGGGTTAACTGGCAGTTTGTTCAGTGAGATCCAGAAGACAGTGTAAAACAAGGTAGAGAACTTTCTTCACTGTTGCTCCACATCCCAGACCAAAACAAAGAAAGCAGCCCTTCTTAAGTTGAAGAAAATAGTCCATATATAAATGAAAGGCCCAATCAGTTAAAGAATACTTATGATGAAGTCATTTACATAGGTAAATCCAAGCAACTCTCCTGCCCACAATTTGTAACAGTATTTGCAAATAAGTTCAGGATATGGTTTCTGAACAACACCCTTGTTTGTTATGTTATCTAGAAGTTTTTGAATGGATTTAAACTAGAGAGAAATTCAGCAGCATTTTCCCCACAGCAGTTGATCATATTTACCTGAACTGCTCAGAGCAGTTCTAAAATAAAACCTGAAACCTGATGTGAAGGCTTAGCTGAAAAACTAAGGAGTCATTGATGATTACACATTTTGTATGTGCTTAGTTAGAAATGAATCCCTGAATGGTATCAGTAGAACCCTCCCTGTTGCCCTTCACAGACATGACCTGATATCATACTGGAATTGACCAGTAAGGAGCTTCATGTTTTACTGTTGAATTCCATATCACAGCTACAGTTTGGCCAGCCCACAGCAGGTCTGCAGGTAGGATTGCTAGCTAGGGCAGCGGTGCACACAGCACTTCCTTCACCATCTCAGATCCGTTGATTCACATTCATGCCATAAGGGAACAAAGGCTGAATCCAGACAGGCTGTGCACCATCAGTTCCATAAATTCACCACTCCAACCCTGAACACCAGGTGGTATTGCTACAATTAGACAGCCCATCAGAGTGCACAGTGTGTGAAGCCCTTGGCCAGCTTCCATGTGATTTCCACATCTCTAGCTTCCACAGCATTTAGAGCTTTGGGCACAGCACTACAGAACAGAGAGAGCCTGTTATGATCTAGAACTGTACTTGGGGCAAATAATCAGCACTCCCACCTGCAGGAGGGCTCACTGTGTAAGAGGCACTAACATTCACCAGCTGCGCAAGGCCTAACATTACAACACTGAGATAGCAGTATTAACCTGAGTTAAGCAAACTGATGCCTGCAGAGCTGATAGGTCACAGTTCAGGCTGAAAAAACCCAGCAACACTAACAAAATGTAAAATGCTTTCAACATTGCCTTTGACTTCATATTGAAGCCAGTGAGATGTGTGCATCTTCTCCTTCCTCCCTAACTCCCTAATCCCTGGATTTGAGTGCTTAGTACTATGCTCACTAACTACAAAGTGTCCTTAACTCTTCCTGGGCTGGATTTCCTGAACTAATTTTAGTGCCATACAAACACAGTAGTAGTACATTGCAGTTCAAGCCTCAAGCTGCCCTCTACCGGTTGTTTTCTTCTCTACTATCTCCTTAGTTCTGCTGTAGACATGGAGCATTGCAAAGCACCTCCACTCACGAGAGGGGAATTTCTCCTTACCTGATATTGATGGATCATGCAACTTTTTCTAATTTTGCTTAGGATTGTGGAAAGAATTGAGAAATAGGGATTTACTGTTCTTTATTCACCAAAATAAACTTGAGCTGTTATTTTTCAGTTTACAGTGCAATTACTTTCATCCAATCTTTTCAAACTATTTCTAGTCTATTAGGCTTCCCAGTCTTCTGTCTGACTGAGCGTTGTTGATAGTTTGCATTTTCGAAAGCCCAGAGCAAGCATACATGACATACATGATTAGTCCATAGTGAAAGGCAAAGGTCTGTGTAAACTCACCTGGTTTAGTTCAGCAACACTGAACTGTTCTCACAGGTACAAACACTGCATAGGTATTACAGATACTCATTGACAACTTGTTTGTCTTGTGTGCAAGTACTTCAGTTCCACAAATGCGCTGACTTTTATAGAACATAACCTTTATTTTTGTGCAGTTCTGATGTGAGCTCAGACAATAGAAGCTGCAAAGTATTTGCTGGTGGGACACACTACTCACTGAGCTGTAAGATTTTGCCTGAAAGTCATTATGTTAAAACATCAATAAATGGCACTAACTGCATAGTCTCACCGTATTGCCATCTAACATTCCCTAACATACAAGTCCAATGTAGTTAGTTGCCAAGACAAATTGGTTTACTGTTTCCTAATCTAGCTAAATGCTTTTCTATGGTAATTTTTAGTGAAATATCAGTAGAGTTGGTAGTTGATAGTATTATTCATCTGTAGTTCCATAAAGATATTTTGCTGCTGTGTTTAATTTCCAAATATATTAAGTCATGCATGCATTTTACCATTTCAAGTTCTGAGTTTGATGTAGTACATAATAACTAATAATATATACTAACTAATAATAAATAATAACACATATTTTAACAAAAATGGTTACTTCCTGATTATCAAACAAATGGATGCCTTCATGTTTTCCTATATAGTTACTTCTGTTTTAGACATTCCCTGGACTTGCAGTAGCAGTACAGCATTTGTTCCAAAAAGTCTCCATGTGTGTCTCCTGAATTCTACTTACTTGAAGTGCGAGTCCCTGGGATTTGCTTCTGCTCAGGGCTTCAGAGAAAAAAGGTACAAGAACTGATTTCCCTTTAAAAACAAAGACATACACCAAACATCCCTTTCGTCACTGCATTTCACTGCCATTTTTCCTCTTCCCCTCTTCTTTTGAAGCAGACGCTCAAAGCAGCAAGTCCCCTACCTGTCTCCCAGTGATGCATGGAGTTTCTGCATTGTTACTTTTACCTCTACACAGAACAGGTGTGCTGAGAGGGGAGATTCTGTTCTCAGGCAGCACAAGTTATACCAGAACATTGCTACCAATACATTCAATTCTGTATTTCTTGTTCTCACACTTTTTCTCAGGCCTAAAGGTTATGTTGCCAACAGGAGCATAAGCCATTCATTTGGCTTACTAGTCTCCAAATACTGGCCCAGTAGCTTACAGAAATAGACTTACTGTAGTTCTGTGAAAGAGCTTGCCAGATGAATGAGCATCATACAGAGCTGTGACAGTTTCATGATCTTGGGATTTAAAAGCACGTAGAGCTGGCCTCAAACTACACAAAACCAGAAGGAATTACTGAAACACAGCACCCTGACCATCTCTGTATAAGAAATTATACAATTTCATCCATTATTTTTGTAAAAAAAAAGTCATAGCTTCAGTTCTTAAAATATTATGAACCTTGAGTCAATTTTCATTTCTTTCTTTTCTGCAGACTGCCTATTCCTATACAGAGAAATTAGAGATTGAGATTTATTTTTTTGCATAAGCTTCCTTGCCTCTCTCCTCAACCCCCTCCCAGCTTACATTACACAGCACAGAAACATTCCTACTTAAAACATACAAGCAACTATTAAAAACAGCAAGTGCTGCATTCTAGCATCTAGCAAATCACAGCAAACTTGTGGCCACTTACAGTACAACAGCCCTTATGGTCACACTATTTGCCAACAGCTGACAATACCACCACATTGAAGTAATTAAGCTCTCCCAGCTGCTTTCACTTTGTTTGATTTCCTCCACTGAAGATCGTGGTAATGGATCACCTCCAATACAGAAACCTACAGAAAAGCTCAATGGCCTGAGCTCTTTTTCAAGGTATTTTACCACTTCCACAGCGTTTCAATAGTAAGACACAGACCAGTCATATCCTTCCAAAACATTCACTCACCATGAAGGCAGAGCCCAGGAAGCATTTAGCAGCATTTAGCTGCTGCTTGCAGCTTATGTGCTGTTAGCTACCAATCAGTAAAATTCACCTGATGAACAAAAGGCACCTGAAAAAAAAACAACCCACAGCCTCTCATGCTGTGACCTGCAATGAAACAAAGCCTGAACCTGAAACAAACCCTAAACCACCCAACTCAGTGAAAACATCCCTGCTGATATCAGAACTGCTATCATTCCCAGCTGAGCTTTTTGTTTCCCGAACACTTACTCCAAGCTCAGATGATCCTCTTGATACTCTATGAAGTATCTTCAGGACTCTCAGTTACCACAGCCTTGAAACTAAGCTGAAATTGTCACCAATTTACTTACAAGTGAATAAAATAAGACGTGTCGTGGTAACAGGCAAGCTTATTGTCTTGATCCACACTTTGTTGAAAATGCAATAAATACCATTTTATAAAGGAATTCCTTTTTCTGAGCTGATTCTAAAGAAATACTACAACATTAAGCTGATTACCATTAAAAAGTTAAGCATTTTAAGGGGATGGAAACATGACAAAGCACCAAATTACTGAAGCCAATCTAGAAAGAAACAGCGCAGATGTGGAAGGTAACAGTTTAGTAGGCTCTTCCACTCACTATTCTTGGAACTGGAAATAACTTCAAAACATTCCTCATCCACTTACAATGACAAATGCATTAAAATCACAGATGTTGCTCATGGTCTGCTTCATACTCCAGATCAGTACACTGAATCTTTTAAAGCATCTGTTCTAAGTGAAATCTTCAAATAGTCCACAGAGCAGTAATTTCATAGCTCTCCCACACATGGACGTAGCAAAGATTGAAGCCCATCTGCTTGCTTCCACTACTTCATTTTTCTAATTTACACGCACCTTTTACTTCAAATGTTATGATACACAATTAAATACAGTTTATTTTCCTTACAAACGGAATTCCATGATTTGGCAAAATGCTTCTAACATATAAAAACTAGAGTATGAAAACAGATCATTCTGAGTTTCCGAACAAGCTTACAAAAGACCTAGGCAAGTTGAAATCTTCAGTGGGCCGCAACTTAAAAGTGTGGCAGAGAATACTGCAACTATAACTTCTCATTTCTCCTACAACTCCAGCTTCTCACTACATTCCTAAATACCATCACTGGGTAATCAGCATTGAAATGCAAATGCAAATAAGCAATGAAATGCTAAGCTTTAGCCATCACAAGAATCACAAGAAGGTCAATATTTGTTTAGGTAAATTAATTCTCACTTGCCCTCTGTAACATGATGGAAAGCACAGCACCAATAGCAGAGTAGCAAAGTCCTAGACTGCAGCAAGTTAGGGTTTGTTTAAACGCAACAACTGTGGACACAGAAAAAAAAGATGCTTACCTCCAGAAGGCTTCAGGTCCATAGAGAACACTCCAGAGAGATCCCCTTGCCTCTGCTGCCAACCCTTAAGTGTGGTCTGAGATGGGGTGGATCCTGGCTCCACCCCTTCCAGTCACTCAGCTGCACTGCATACAGCTGAGCTCCCCTGGGTTGGCCCTGCCTTCCCACCAGGTGCTCCATCACTGCTTCAGGCCATTACTTCACATTTCTGCTACACTCACAGTACACTGGAGAAATGTGGAAGCAAGTGGTAAGCTTTAGAACATAAAATCAGGATAGACTTTGCCACTCAAGAGCTACAGGAAAGCACCATTAGCAGCTCATTAATTTTCATTGAGCATAGCAATGCTGCTGAACACAAAAAGAACCTCAGCCTTCTAGTTAAGGACAAAATTTTAAAAAGACAGTAAATCAAATCCTTAAAATTCCTCAATATATTAAAAACTAGTGGGTAAAGCCAGTTTGTCTTGTAGCTGAAGTATTACATGAGTTTTATTTCTTAACTTTTCCCAGGGACACCACTACCCCCTCAACCTGTCTTCTAGACCTGTAATACCACAGCAGTTCTGGAAGGAGCAGCACCTAGAAGTATTAAAGAAAGGCAAACACCTAGAGATAAATGCTTAAAACACTTCTGAGCACTCACTGCACAAGTCCCACTGGATGATCACCTTTCTAAGAAAGGAAGTATAATTTACCAAACATAACTGATACACGATGAATTCCGTATCAGCCTGTAGAGAAGCAAACTGAGGTGCTCTCCAAGGGAGACATAATACGCCTTCATTTAGATGATACATTTATTAAATTAGAACAAAAAAGTTTATGTATTCTAGAGTGCAAGAAACATTTGGACACTGGACCTCAATACAGAGAGAAACAATGTCTTCAGAATTATTACAGCAAAGAACATCCTCTGTATTGTATTACAGATCAACCAAACAAGCAACAACATTTGTAAGGGAAAAAACATTCGGTACCATCAACAGATGCAAACAGCAGTAGAGAAGAAAGCAGCAAGGATCTAGCTAGACAAAAAATGTTCCTATTCTTAGCAAGTTCAGGCTCTTGGTAGGACTCAAATTAGTACAAAATGCATTCATTTCTAGCAGGTGCCAGGCTTTTACATCTGGCTTTGGTTCCGAGCTGCTTGAAGCTGTTGAGCAGAAGGAAGAACAGTGTCGAACAGTATCATCCCATTAGCGTTTCATCAAAAGCTACAACAGTGACAATTTATATAAAGAATCAGACTTTTGGTTCCAACGCTTTCATTTCACAGACTGTAGGAAAGCCAGCCTACTCCCCACCTCTTTTCCACCTCTTTCCAATTCAAAGCTGAATGAGCAGATTAACTGAGAGGCTACTTATGCTGAAAAGCTGAGTAAGATCACAATCAGTGTTTGCATTTAAAAAGAAGATCTTGAAATAAAAGTTTCGGCTATAATGCTTAAGTAAATCAAGATCAAAATCCCAAGAACAGTATTAAGTACAGTTTAACATGTTGAAACAGATCTACTGGCCACACTGCTCCTAAATCTCCTGTCTTCAGCTCCTACCTACCCTATTTTGCATAGCATTTGCATAAAACAAAAATAACAACAAATATTTAACAGGAGCTACAGCTTGCTCAGAGGCCTGGAACCTAGTTTATGTTAGCTAAGCTAGCATTCTCATAACTTCTGATGGTTAGAATTGAAGAGTGTTTGTTCTGTCCTTGACATGGAGCTGTCACAGGATGCGGTACAATTCACCAGCCTTTAAGTTGAATTGTGACTGCTGCCTTTCTAAAAGCTGTTATTGTGGATCCCAGCATTTTAATATAAAAAAATCCAATAGATACATTTCCTCTGAATTGTAACATCTCTATCAATTCACTTTGAGTAAGAGTCAGCACAGGGGAGGTCTTACTGGAGATATCTGAGAGTTGAAACTTTACAAATATTTACCCTCTTGGGCATCAATGTCAGGTTTCTATGCTATGAAGATAGAGGCCAAATGCCTCCACACCTATTTAATCACAACACTTACAGGAACTGGAGGGAAGGTACAAGACAAGTTTCTTGATGACCACCCGTTTTATTTTAGAAAAACAAAATGCAGGGACTCCACTACTAAAGCACAAAAAGTGTACCCTGAATCTCATTAAGACCATGGGAGGATGTACAAGGATATTTATGCTTTCAAGGGTAAATTTACGACTGTAGGGAGATTTGTAACAAAACGTAAAGCTCTTTATTATGAAAAACAGCTTTAAAAGATCAGGAATCAGGATAGATTTGAACATTGTATTTTAAAAGTTTCAGCATCATTTTTCATTATAAAAATAAATATTCATACTTTACCACCAGTGCTACCTAAAGATTTCTTATGTGTATGTAGGGAAAAAAACAGCTTTTCAGCAGATATGAAAGAGTATGTAACATGCAGCAGAGTTTGAGGAAAGAGAGAATAAGGGTCCCTTTTCCCTATTCCAGACTCTGCTTTAAAAGTAAAGTTCTCATGAATCAGTTAAGAGCCTGGATTTCAAGTGTACATTCATTCCAACTCTTGAAAATGTAACAGTTTATGGCTGTTGTAGAAAGTATCCGAAATCAAACATTAAAAAAGATAAAACAGCAACATTGCACATCACTGAAAAAATTAACTGGTTCGTACTACTTAAAGTGCATTACTTTATAATCTACATAAAGAGACTGCAGAAAATTATCCAACAGGATAACCGGTGCCTACTGTAAGGTTCTGCAGCTCCAAGATGAGCTGTTTCCTGGAAAAAAACACTAACAATAAATACAAGCAACCTCTAACCTCCTCTGAGAATCAGACTGAGTCGGATATGTTACATTTTCTTCCATGAAGTTATTTCCACCTGTATCAAATAAATTGTGTTGGACCACATGACCTTCAGAGATGCCCTCCAACCTCAACCATTTGGCAACCACAGCAACCACAATCAACAAGTCATTGGGCAACTCAGTGACATTCAAAGATTCTGAGACTGTTTTCCATGCTTCTACTTTCAAACTGCACAAAGAAATACAACAGTTTGTCTACTAATATAAAATGGTAACTTTGCTGAAATACAGATGTGAGGAAAGAAGCCTTAAACAGATCAATCATACATTTCTACTTTTTTTTTTTTTTTAAATCAACAGCAATACCTTACATCTTTACAGTTTCATTAATTCTCCAGGTACAAAATCTTTCCCTCTGCCCTTCTGTGTTTGTCCTTTGAAATAGTCATGGGAACGCAGCAGCAGTATGAGTGCAGTTTGCAATGAGAGTACATTAGGGCTCAGTCCTGCTATAGCAGTAAACTGCACAAGTTAAAAAGTCACTTGTTAAGATTTTACAGATATATAACCATGTTCTATGATGTGATAAAAGCCCCAAATATATACGAGATAATATACTGCTTTGGTGCTCAATAGCTAGATTGAAGGAAAGATGCTCATTAGAAATATCAAACAAGCACAACTTTAGAAATTTAACTTATTAAACCAAAAGTCTTCCATCAATCACAAGTAGTTGAATATTTCACAGCAATAATTGACCACTGCAGGACAAGGAGCAGGCCTCTCTTTTAATTTCTGCTATAAACAGGTTGCTTGGTTAAACCTAAACAATACACAAATAAATTGTTCAAAAAGCTAACCCTCCATCGGAAAAGTAATTTTTCCAATCTAACAAACAGTAGTAAATCCAGTACTGCATAGAGTTATTCTGTAAAGAACAAGTTTCTGAACAGAGGGAGAGAAAGGAAAAAAAGCAGCATTATTCCCCCAGAATACAGCCAAACAGGGCACAGGTGATATCAAAGATGTTTCAACACTGCACTGTAGGACATTCTCTACCTGCACATACTCAGTTTAGCATAAGAAAGTGAAAAGATCCAAATGCTCAAGGAGAAAAGGGGATATATTCTTGAATACAGGATGCACTAACAGCAAACTGTTAGGAAATTCTTCCTCTAGCTAAATCCCTGGCTTGGCAAGTAAAAATAAGTGGCATTGAGGAAAGGGACAACGCAGGAAGTGATTCTATGATTCTTCAGTCATCTGAAGCAAGGAGTTGATAGCTGCATTCTTGCTCCCTCTCTGAGCTTCTAGCACTGAGCGGATTACTTCCCTGTCCATGTTGGGAAACATGTCCTGGATAGATTTCAGGTCCTCTTCGTTACACAGGTGCTGAGGATTGACTGCAGGAGGTGGTATTGCCACAGGTACCATGTCAGGATTACAGACTGCAGGCATTCCTGCATGCAGGAAAAAAAGAAACACACGAGAGAAAAGTTTACGACTATGAAGGAAGTGGTCCATCCCTTACCACTAAACCACCAACTGCAGAGATTGCACAGATTGTTGCAATCAAAAGCACTTTCCTAGAACTGGTTCTCTGCCCAAGTTACACTTCAGAAGCAGTAAGCAATATGGCAATAGGTACAGCTCAGAATTAAGATACAACCTGTATGAACCAGGCTTACACGTGATTAAGTCCTCAGATACTAAGCGTATTTTAAGCCCTATTGTATTTACATTGTGATAAGCTGCTTTTTAAACCAGCAATATACATAACCAATAAGTAGGCATTCAAAAAATGTAATCATCACATTAAAAGGAAACCACATCCATAAAAGGACTCAACCACATACATAAATGAATCACAGGCAAATGGTCTTCCTTGGTTCAACTTCCTTCCAGTTCCTCCTGCAAAGCCCCAAAGTAGCAAAAGTACAATTCCCCTTCAGCCCAAAAGGGTACCTGCTACTTCTCCAAGTATCTCTGCCTCAGTACAAAATATGTATGATATTTTCAATGAACTTGTTGCATTGCTGTGTGAAATTAAAGCATTGTCAGTTTAGAAAGTTTCAGAATGTGAGTTTTTAAATTACTCTTAAAAGCAATTACCAGACAAAAGCCCCTTTACATCATTTGACTTTTATTATTAACTTGGCCTACATCTGTTGCTGAAAAACTACCATTTGTTTTTGAAGAACTAAAACAGTACATAGGACATTTAGAGGCTGTTATCTCTTCTGAAAATAGCCTGTTTCACTACAAGCCATTCCCCTGATTATCTTAGTCTTGCATGTTTATACTTTTTTTTTTTGCATTTCTACTGTACTATTTCTAAAACAGGGCATGAAGAACTGTCTGCATCATGATGCAACTGTGCCATGATGCAACTGTGCCATTCTCTATTCCCTTTCATTTTATCCACTTTCCTGTACACTATTCACCTGATGTTTTCATAGAACAGTCCATAGTAACTCACACATCTGCACATGTAGTAATGATCAAAGTACTACCAAATACGTATTTTATCTTTACATGTAATACTTGGCTTAACGTTTACCTAAGAATGTCACATTGTGTCCCACTTAGTGATATGATAGTTCCATAACTTGTGTGGACTTAGAAAATTGGAAAGAGCTTCTGAATTGACAAATTGTCTGTTAGCTCCCTTCCCTTGATTACTTTCTTATATGATGCACTTCACTAAAAACCTCTTTCATGATGTGATCACACGTTTTCATTTGTTCAGCAGATCTTCAAAACAGCTACTAAAACAGAAGACTTATTTCTATGATTTCATGCTACAAGGCTCCTTCACAAATGACAACATCAAAAATGCAGCTGACAAGTTGAGCACATCATCCTTACCCACATGTTCATAAGACACCTACAGTTCCCGATGTATGAGCTTCTACAGAACCACATTGTTTGTTTATGCTTATTAACTTGTACAATTATTTCAACCTTAAAAGTGATGTATTAAAATTGATACTCGTGGTTGGATCACCAAAACCCACCTAAAACTTATATCACACTCCAGCTGACAATGCCCTCTAATGGAATACAATTTGACTGTGCACCACAACTGTTTTACTTCACATATCCTTTGCTATTTCTTCCTTCAACTTGGACTTCAGTCCTATTCAATTTCATGCAGGAGGGCATTACTGAATTGTAAGTGTCTCAATGCTATCAGTCTTCTCCGATTTTAAAGTTCTCCTTGTAATCTTAAGCTTTATTAGAAGCAAAAAAGGAACCTAGGTTCTTTAAGTCTAGGTAGCACAGGCTGCATCCATTTAAAAAGGTTCACATTGGCATCTAAATAAAAGCCTCTTCCCAACATAATTTTGTTACCCACGCACTCAAACTATCTCTGCCCAGCCATATGTACCACACTCCCTCACAAGGACATCTACAGTTCCCTCCACAACCACCTAAACTTGGGCTCTAGAGCTTCTTAAGCCAATTGGACCGCGTTCCCTCAGATTCTGCTTAGCACTATCAGATTCTTTGACCATCTGGCAAATCAGATTATGGTTATGCCCCAGAAGTAAGCCACAAAGCAAGCCTCACCAATGCTGCAAACACAGCTCCTTACACAATAACCACATCCTGCAGCAGCATTTCAGATTGCCTCTTCTGAGCTTCAACACACTTAAACTCCTTCTCACTCTTCCTACAAACACTGTAGGCATTTATAAAATGTAAATCAGTTTGAAACCATGCAAATTTGAAGTCGTAAAATGAAAGAACAGAGCAAGACAAGTTATGCTTCACTTTTAAGTGAAGATTCCTAACTTTCTTTAGTAAGTCATCAGCACCGTAAGACTATCCAGCTATCAGCTTAGGCTATTTAAGATGTCTGTAAATAAGACAAGTTTAAAACATTAAGGCAAACGAAACATCAAGCTCACTTCTGAAGTGTCACAGCATCCTAGAAGCTTACCAGTAAGTCTGCCTCTGTAAAACAATAACGGTGGCAATTTCCTTACCTTACATTTACATCAAAACAAAATAATTATGGGGCCAGATATCTGCACATACAACACTAAGTACTTTCAGTCTAAATATCTGATTTTGAAGATGAGATATTTCTTACCGGTATTGTTCTCCCCACATTCAGACTA
The DNA here is from genome assembly GCF_016699485.2 of Gallus gallus. Lineage (NCBI taxonomy): Eukaryota > Metazoa > Chordata > Aves > Galliformes > Phasianidae > Gallus > Gallus gallus. The sequence goes on along the minus strand of NC_052536.1, from coordinate 14,290,875 downwards.
TACTAAAGGAAGTTAGTATCAGTGATATTTAATAAGCACTTCCAGAACATATATTTTTCATGAAAGTCAGCATCACCAGTTTCAAGAGTACATTTTTCTTGGCTTTGTTGTCGTCCCCCCAGACTGAAAGCATCTATTATTTCTGATTTACAAAATAGTATGCAAGACTTAAGCATAAATGTACACACTATGTAATTTAACATACATATTTGGAATGTATGACATACATATTGCAGCTACTCTGATAACTGTTATAAACCTCAGTTTTTTCTTCGTTCAGTAAAAAGCTTCTTTACATATTAAGCAGCTCATTTCACTAACAGATGAAGACTGAAACTAAACCACATAAGCATCCTTTAAGTATAAAAGAACACTCCTGTGTTGCTCTCAGATAATAGGTGTTACATGTCAGAAGAATGGAGCACTGTTTTCTAATTCAGTGAAATGGCAATGGCAAACATGCTGGCATAAGCAATGGCATTCCAGTAGGTGAAGCAAGTACAACAGCAGTCAGTTGCTAAAAGCAGCAAGGAAGCACCAACAAAGCCTCAAGAGTGTAAACATTTTCCAGCTGCACACAAGGCATTACACACTTATTTTACTGTTCAGTCAAGCACTCTACATTTATTAAGTCATTACTATTCTGGCTTATGCACAGGGATGATCCTTCCAAAATTAACTCATGAGTCTCTTCAGCACAAATTCTTTAACGGAAAGATAAAAATAGTATTTTTTTTTTTAAAGACTCAAGATTTGTATTCCAGTAGGCCCTAGTGACACTTGCCTCAGAAAGAGTCAGTTCTAGAAGTACAGATGCCACCACTTTTTTTCCTTAATGCTGATTTTTAACCCGCCAAGCAGCTAAGTGACATGAAGAATATGAACCTTCAGAAGTTTACAGCTCCACTGCTCTGATGAAACTAAATACACCGTGGCAGCATGTCCATTGCATTTACAGTGTTTTTCTGAGATTCAGAGCATCAAGGAATAATTTTATCTCATGATGTATAAATCTAGAATTTTCTGAACATACTTGATTGAACACCAATGCTTATATTGAAGGTAAGGATGTCACAATATCTTTACAGTTCAAAAGTCAGATGTGCCATATTAAATTAAGCCTAAATTGAAGAAAAATGATTTTCTGTAACAGAACTCACCTTTAGAATCATGTCAGATACTTAACTCCACATGAATCTAAAATGGTGCGTGTAAGATGCATACTGATGAAATAAGTGTTACCTTTTACAAAAAAAGGCTAATTTAAGAAGTAACAGAAGGTAGGTGACAGGCTGTCTTGTCAGAATGTCATTGCAGAGCTGAGTTCTTCACTTCAAAGTTCACAAACAGTCATGACATCATCTCATTCTCCCCAAATCTTGCAGTAGAACAACTGCAAGATTAAAGTTTCTCTTCCAAGAAACCAGTACTGCCAACTAAAATAGCTCACTGACACAGAACAGTTTCAGAAGAAAATTAGCATCACGTTTTATCAACACTATCACCAATTACTTTAATCTTTATATACTGAAGTTGAGCAGAAGATTAAGGAATCTCCCACAGATTAGAAGGGCTTTAGCAATTTCAAGAGATGCATTATTTTATTGTGACATCCAAGTGGAAATACCTTGTGATACAGTCTGCTATAATGTAAATAAAGCTGTCTACATGAGTTCATGCATAGACTTGAATCAATGAGGATGGGAGCGAGTAGAGAGCTTGGAAACTTACCCAGAGCAAAGTATTCAAGCCCTAAAGATAGGTGGAAATGAAGGGGCAAGGGAGAAGGAATAAGACATGGGAAAGAAACATTAATCTATATTTAAAAGGAAATGAAACATTTAGTTTCTAAAGGTGAAAGTTGGATAAACTGAGGTAACTGCATAAAAACTACGCTACCTAATAGCAAAAATGAAATGCTGCTAGGATTCAGTCTCACAGCTATTTTTGTTCCAGCACTCAAAAGCCTCCTAGATGTGCTGTTTTTATTGAAATAAAAAAGAAGAATACGCTCCCAAAATAAGCTACTAGGCATCTATAGCAAGGATTATATTTTATAGCCCAGAAAGGACAACAAACATCCATGCTGTTCTGAATAAACAACTTTCATGAACTAACCCAACGAACCCAATATGGAGACCTAAAGGAGTAACACACACATGCATAAAAGTTTGCCTCTAAGGAACCTAATATTGCAAACCCTAAATGAGCCCTGGAAATTATTTGTTTATTTTTTAACCTACTTGTTATACAGGTGTTATTAAGTGCAAATGTACTTTATCCAGTGACAACTTAGCTGTAAAGTAATGCAGCTTCATTGAACTACCTGTGCTAAACCTACTGCCTTTCATATCCTGCTCAAAGAACAGCTGTGATTGCCAGTGTACCACACTACGTATTCAACAGCACTAAACTGGCTAAAGTTTAGAACACACAAGTGGAAGGAAGGGTGTAAATAAAGCCAAGTTTTAGAAGAACTTCTGACATAGAAGTTCAGTATTTTCAAACCCAACCCTCAGATAGCATTAATGTGACTATAGTTTGTAGCAACTGGCACTATTATCAGGATTCTTTAGTTTTTAAAGCCTTCAAAATGATTTCACACAGTGCAAGAATATTCTATGAGCAGCATCAGTTGCTTTGACCTTAATTAAAAGGTTAGTTATGTATGCCAAGTTTTTAAACAGAATTTTCTGTTATCCACAAAAATACCCCACAGTTTGGCCCTTCAAGACACAGCTAAATGTGACTTACTATCATCTCACTTTAAAACTCAGTTATTTTGGATAGTTTCCACAAATAACTGTTAACAGGATTGGATAAGCATATTCTAGTCCACCTACTGAATCTATTTTCCATCTTGACGATACTTAGATTCTCTCTTGGCCAACAGCAAAATCTTGTCCCTTACAGAGGCAACAGGTTAATCAGTGCTGCTCTTCCAGTTTTCTGAAGAAAACAAAAATGAGTATGGATGATAAAGCCCTGTAAGTGGACAGGTAGAAGGAAAACTAGAACTGAAGAGATGGAACAAGGTAAACGTACTCCTCTGGAACACACGGCTGCCCTATTGCTGCTTTTCTTTAAGCTACATAATCATGCCTCTAACAGTAGAAGTATTCTGACATCACCTGCACAGAGAGGCCAAACACCATCCTTTCCATTATTTACGAGTGGGTCATTAGATTAGTGAATAGGGAAAGGCTTTAAAACTCAGCACTTTGAGAAATTCTCACGGCGCCCACAAATTCTGTAACAGTAAACACATGGCAGAGTAATACTCAAAAATTCATCAAAAGTTATGAAAAATATAAACAGGTGAAGGCTGGTTTGTAATAAGCTAGTTTGGCATTTATGAAGTTAGCAAAGTACATTCAAGTTTTCTCAGAACAAAAAAGTTTAAATGGAATGGTGGGACTCCACAACACCTTAAAAGTAAAAGTTCTAGCATCAGGAAGAACTTTTAATAAAGAAGGTTATTGCAGGTTACTGTAGCAGTAATTAGAACAAACATGCAGCATCTTCACAGAAGGGAGACACTCCGACACACACATCAATAAAACCAGTGCATAAATAATCATGATAAAATGTCAGGCATTGCAATCACATGCACCAGAACATCAGTTGTTTGTTCACCTCTCCAAAACAATTACTGTTATTTAAGTATTTCTGAAAATATACTCCCGGTCAACACAAAACTTACAGAACACCCAGATGTTAATCTCAAGATACACCACTGTACTTGTTTTTCTAATTCTGAAGGTCTACTTTCAGTTTCACCTGTTCAGTCAGATGTCTGCTTTACGTTACATCTGAAATTAATCTGTGCTTCATTTTCACTGTTTGCAGTCTCACTAGCACAGCACGGATATCACTGTTTTTGATCTGTTCAAGAAATTCTATAAATTCTATACCTTTTTTTAAAAAACATTTAACCACCTATTTAATAATTTAGCAACAATTTAAGTTAAATTTAACAATCTAACTATTTAACCACACACAAGATACTAAGTCTGAGGTTTACTAACTGCTTCAGCATATCAAGATGTGATGAATCCAGAAGTAAAAAGGTATATCTAATCCAAGAACAGAAGAACCACAGAAGCTTACCACAATGGAATGATACTTCAGAATACACACAGTACTTTAGACTAGTTTGCTGGCAAAGCAAGACTTAAATCCTGAGAATGAAGCTCTAGAGATAAGAGCATTTTGAATGAAGCATTCTATACATTTTCATCAAGAAGTTCAGTATGTAACCAAACTCTCCTATGTTTTGCTTTAACTTTAAAAATGAAGCAGGAGGCATATTTTTCTTAAGTTAAATATCCAGACTCTTATTGGGGAAATTTGCTTTTTCAGAGAATGAAATTAAATTCAATCAGGAATTGAGTCTAAAAGTCTAAAATATATTGTGCCAGTCCTCAGTACTGCAACTGTGCCCCATGTACTCTCTCACTCATCCATAAAAATGTATGTGAAGAAACTCAAAATATATCAGTAAGATTACATCCCATGAAGAGCACCATCTTGCTGAATTCATGTTCAAACTAAAGCTTTTAAGAGCTGAAACTAAAATGGAAAAAACAAAGAAAACCAAACTTTACTTACCAGTTATTTAAGAAGAGCAAACAAATGGTTATTTATATACCTGAAGTTTTCACTTTTAACAGTAAAACTACAAAACCTAACTTAACACATCCATCTGTACAAGTCCAAAATTTACCTTGCACAGACTAGTACAACTGACAACTGCTTCTTTTGCCTTCTTGATGTATTTCCATTAATCTCAGAGCTCCCTAATACTTTTCATTCACAATGTTAAGCAGTTCATGTTCTGTGTAGCAAGTTTCCAACAGAGCACCTTCAAGGTCCACGGGAAAGATAATCCCCTTATAGTCAATTTTAGCTGCAGCTCTGACTACACAAATCATTTGATGTGCTTTCTGAGGTCTGAGATTTTCTCACCTGGGTTGCCACCATCTTCACAGCACACTATATCTGACAGACTATGTTCCAGTACACTTAGTTATTTAATGACTTGACAGAAGTCTAGATTTCATACTCAATAAAAGTAGACTTCATGCTACTTGTGACTTCATAGTCATTTTTATCCAAACTTATGTGTTTCTTTCAAACTCAGAAATCAAAAAGACTGAAATCAGGTCTACGCTTAATTCATTTCCTCTTCTCTGGTATCATGGAAAAAATAGGCAAGGATGAAATCACACATTCCCTTCACATTCTAAAAAGGAAGAGAAACTTGGTAGGTATCTCTGCAAAACCCCTTTACTTGGAAGCTTTAGTCTTCAATGAAAGACAATATACCTGCTATAGGCACATATCCCACTCCTTGCTGGTATACAGTGGGCATCAGAACCACTGGCTGGGGCTGCATCATCATGGCAGCTGGCAAAGACTAGACACAAAGCACAAGAGATTAAAACAATTCAAAAAATGCCAACAAAAACATCGTTTGCAAAAAAAGTCACCACACTGTAATACAGGAAATCTGCATTGCATGCACAATAAGGCCTATCCAATTTGTATTAAGCAGAATTTTTGGCAAGTTAACTGAAATACTACCCTTTGAAATTACAATTAGTTTGAGTGCAAATTGAGTGTAAGCACACGTCAATTATCCTTTCCCATCAGCTTGATACAACCGGACACCGAAATTCTGTTATTGAAACAAATTGTTTTAAAACATGGCTTTCTAAGTTTTCATACTTTATTCTTGGGAAAATGAATACATGACATATTCATCCAAAGTGAAAATCTGAAGCAAACCTGAATTTTATTAAGAGTAGACATTAGTTCAAATCATTTTCTGAGGTAAATTAGTACTTTTAAAAATGTTCAAGTCCATTCCTTTATACTACCACAATTCCTGTTCACTTTCATCCTGAAAGACATTAGAAGGTCAGATACTGTGTGCAGCACATCCATTGGTTCACATTGTAAAGGTTAATAAAAATTCTTTTACCCTAGAGGTAAAGGAACAATTAATTGTTCAGCTGTGGGACCAAACAGGAAATTCAAATAGCAGAAGCACCTGTTCACAGCTGCGCACTCAGGAACAACTTGCAACTTATGATCATGTGCAAGCACAGTAGGAAGCCCTGAGGAACTATCATGCCATCCAACAGGTCCTTATGACAAAGATAACAGACTAGAGAATAGTCCAGAAGCTACTAAATAGACTGAAGTCAGCAGTTCAAGACAACAAGCACTAAATAAAAATGGAAATAAGAATTCAAGTCATCAGAAAGAGTACTCAAACTTTCCAAAAAGACCAAAGAGAAGAGCTGCCATAACTTTTACTTTTAAATTACCATGACCTTCTAAGTATGAAGTGGAATCTTTATTGTTTGTTGTTGTTTCAATCAAATTAGAAATGAAAAGAGATTATCTGACTGAGGATTAGCCAAGCAAATATTCATTTACTACCTCACCAAGAAGGATTTACTACCTTAATTTTTTTGGCTGCTATTTGCAAAATAAAGTACAAATACTTTAAATGCTAACATACACAATTGTAAGATACAACGGAAATACTCCTACTTAAACCTCAAATAGCTCCTTCTGTTATCTCTCTCATTCTCACCCTAAACTTGACTTACCGTGTATGACATCACCAGGTTAATCATTCCTTCTTTGTCATCACCCTGCCTTCCACTCAGGCTATACCATTCATCCTCCACATTTCCTTGTTTTAGAGATTCAGGAATTGTAATGTGTGTCCAAGCAATGCGATCATCCATTGAAAAGGCTCGCTAGAGGAAAAAAAAAACAAACATCTCCATTTTACCTTACTGCTATCTACCTGCACACATGAAGCGTCACAGCATACAGACTGCCAGGAAATCACCTCAGACTTTTTACCTGGGCTGAACAAGTCAAATGACCTCAGCCACTCCTCCTAAGCCTTGCCCTCTAGACCTTTTGCTATCTCTGTTGCTCTCCTTCACGTGCCCTCTAATACGCCAGTTATATGCCCTCCCAATAATGTGGCACTCAGAACTGCAAACAGTGCTGGAGGTGAAGCCACTCAGCTCAGAGCAGTCCAGCCCTTCTCCTCACCCAGCTGGCAGCACTGCACCTGGTGCACCCAAGGTACAGAAACCCCTTTTGGCTGGCAGGGCACACTGCTGACTCGCATTCAACTTGCTGACAAGAACCCCCAGATCCTTTTTCTGTGGACCTGCTCCCAAGTCTCTCATCCCCTCACCTCATCTGTACAGGTATCCAGGGTTTCCCCATCCCAGGCAGGGAACCTGGCACTGCTCTTCTTACTTCTTTACATGGTTGGAGATTGTCCAGCCCTCTAATCTGTCAACATCTCTGCAAGGGCTCTCTACCCTTGAGGGAGTCAACAGCTTCTCCTAATTTCATATTGTTCGCAAGCTTTCTTAGTATGCATTTGACTCCTGTGTCAAGATCACTTATGAACATGAAAGAGAACTGACCCCAAAACAGAGTCTTGTGGAACCCCACGAGTGAAAGATCTGTCAGCCTGATCTATTTACTATAATTCTTGGAGCCGGACTCATCAGCTAGTTCTTCACCCATCATATTATGCACTTGTCTAGCTGTATCCATTTGGGAAGGATATTGTGAGAAACAGTATTGAAAGCTTTTTTTGTTGCATGAACATTAATAAATATTGACGTAAAATACTTCTGTATTTTTTGTTCATTCTATGCAATATTTCCAGTCTCCACCTGATTAAACCACCAGAATGCAGGAGGTCCTATAAGGCAGAAAGTATTTAAACAGGTCTGTATCTGTAGACAGCAATCACACTACTTAGAATCGGCTTCTGTTTAAATTTAAAATACAACTCCAGTAATTCAGGAGTAGAAATAAGCATTGATGTGCCTCCTCTGTTGCAGTAATGAAACTTCAACCAATTCTCACAGAACAGCATTCCAAAGCCTCATTTGTGTAACAAGTGCACAGCTGCTGCAGTGTCCAGTTGAACTCACACAGCAGGAGGGGCAGCAAAGAAGGGCAAGTCATAGACATTTGCCTCAGTTGTAGCCTCTTACATTAGCTGAGAACACAGGTTTGCTCTAAGTCAAAGTCAGAATCCCAAAACGGAACAGTTAACATGTAGGCACATACACCCTGCTGCCAATAACATCTGGTAGAGTAACACAAGAATTTATGACAGTACTACCCTTAAAAGCAATGTTTGCAGAGCTGATTACTTAACTGAGTTAATCAGATGTACTTAATCTCTGAGAAACTGAAATTTATAACCTGTGAACAGTTTATCACTGCTATGTGTTAAGTAACACATACCTAAGTGGACATATAGAGACTTGCCATTAAATTCATGCATAGATAAAGTTACGTTTCTGCAAATTATTCCCAGTGACTACACATTCTATATACGATTGGTTTATTCTCAGTATTTATGGGCTTGCAGTTAACCTCTTCCTGGGTTAGAACAACTAAGAATTTCTGGCTAACCCAGCAATGTAAAAACATGCTATTTTTAGTAGGGGCAGTACAGAACATAAGGCTGCAGCACATCTTCATAGTAAAGAAGAGCTTAGATGCCACTCAAACACTTCTGCTTCTCTTTACTTGCAGGGAGCTCTGCTAATGCTCTGGTGCCCCTTATGAGGTACCAAGCTCTGGCATCCTTGGGCTGACATTCCTGGAGCAGAGCAAAGCTTTGCATATTGCTGATCTTGAGAATCTGAGAAATTAGCACCATCTCCTAGAGAGTGCAGCTAAGAAGCAGCCCTTGCTAACTCAATTCTGCCTTGCAGGATTCCACCCAAACCTCAGCCCAAACAAGGGATGAGGAAATGAAAGCAGTATCAACATTCTGACCTCATCAAATATCTCTAGGTAAAAAGAGTCCACACCCGGAGGAACAGTGCACTGAATAACTTTGTTCCAGCGAGGGTTCTTGGCTCCATTATGTGCTGTGGGGGTTTCATACACAGCATACCCCAGCCGTATTCGGCAGTAGGGATCCATGCGGGTCATTCCATAGTTCTTTGCCAATTTTGCCTGGAAAAAAAAGAAATGAAAGCCCTTTAAGTATGTAATATGTACAATAACTTGTGGTTATGATTAGATCACAAAGAATCAGACATCAAACAGATATACTAACTTGAGGTAGAGCAAAAATGTCCTAAGAACAGCATTCTGATTAAACACAAAAGTCAATGACAACATTAAGTGCCTGGGAAAACTTGACAAGATTCTCTTTTTAAAGTGTCTTCCATAGAAAACACACATCTTCACCAAAGCTAAAATTACCTCATAATAAAACCAGCAGATACACGATTACAAGGAAATTGTATTATGCTCAATTTTTGCCTTGATTTCCGCCCTCCAACACAACATTACAGGTAGCCTATCCTCTTTTACTGAGATGTATAAAAGGATAAAGTAACTTAATTTTGAGAATATCACATAATGTTTGCTGTAAAAAGAAATCAGAGTAAAATCCAGTTATTTATACTTTTCAGATATAAGAGCATGAATTTGATGTTACACAATTTGGTGGGCAATTTAAGTATGATGGTACTGGAAGGACAGATACAGCACGTAATCTGAAGCTACCCAATATACTTTCACCATAACATCAGGGGAAGAGAAAAAAACAAGTCCGTGACAGTCCTAAAGACAACAGAGTACTGCTGCACAGCCATGCCAAGTAGAAAACAGCTTTATATGGCTTATTGTTCTGACCTGTAAGAAATGACATAGAATTCTTTTTACATTTGAAAAAAGGAAAATGGTGCCTATGGTGCCTCTCACCTGCAGGAGAGGTAAGGAGTTCAAACAATTGAGACTTGCAACAGATTTAGCTGCAGCAGCTGCAGCTCTGGCCTGGAAAGTCCTTTAATCCTTCAAGACATACTCTGGTTTGATAATTATGTATCAGAACTGGTGAGAATTGTCTTACACTGTTCCTTGTAAACATGGGCTTTGCAAATTAAAGTAGGAAAGTCAGCACCCATGTTATGTTTCTCTCTAGACCCTGAAGTCCTGAGATTAAGAAGCCAGACATGAAATGCCACCAGAACACAACATATAAATTATCGATCTAATAATTTAGGACTACATAATCAATAGCACTTAAACTCATTACAATCACTGTGTAACTACAGAAATAAAGCAGGAAAATTACATATTCTCTGATCTTCCAACAGTTTATTAGTAGCAGAAATTGTGCATAGTGCTCTGTGTACTTTATCAACAGGCATTTAAATACAAAGGACTTCAACTAGATCTCTGCACTCCACAGGTTAACTATGCCACGGTAAGTCTCCTATCCAAGTACCACATGCCAGCCAAGATTCCAGCAGTACTCCTTTTTGGACTGGAGAACAGCTTTTCAGAGAGGAATCTGAGGGTTCCTGGTGGACATCAAGTTAGATACAATCTAGCAACTGATCCCTGTAGCAGAGACAACTGATTCCTGCACTGCAACAGGAACACAGCTAGCAGTTGAAGGAACTCAGTGCTGGCAAGACCCACATTTGGAGTACTTTTCTGTAATTCTGGGCTGCCCAGAACAAGACATGGATATACTGGAACTAGTTCAGTAGAGGGCCACTGAAATTAGTAAGAGTTTCACAAAACCACAGAAAGACTGAACTTGGGTGGGACTTCCAGAGAGCCTGCACTACCACCTCCTCAAAGCAGGATCAAATGCTCAGTGCTGTGGCCAAGCAAGTTCTGAACATTTTGAAGGATGGAGGCTCCACAACCTCTCTAGGCAGCCTGTTTAAATATCTGACAACTCTCACAGTACAAAGTTTGTTTTTATTATTTTTTATTGCAATCTGTGCTCCTTGCACCTCTTCTCTTATAGCCTTTTCAGTCACCAGAGATAACTAATCTCTAGAAACATTCTCTCTGTGGAATGAAATACCTACTGACAATATCCCTGCCCAAGCCTGATCTTCTTGAGGCTAGGTGTTCCCAGCTCTCTCAGCCTTTCCTTGGAAGCCCAATGTCCTTAATCCTTGATTAAGGGACTCTCCTTGGACTAAATCTCCAGAGGTCTGCTTAACCTTAACTTACAGCTCTGTAACAAGTAGTTACTCACAGCCACGGCATCAAGAACAGCCATCAGACATCGTTCTTGAAAGTATGTATGTAATTTTTATCTTTTTTCTTTGTCTTCACAACCTCCAAAATATAAATTAGCACTCAACACAATAAATATTAGTTCACCTACACAAACAGGAATCATCTGAATGTTACTGTACACAGGTAAAGAGAGACATAACAGCTCCATGAATATCACATTGTCTGAACTCTTACCTAACTCAAGAGTTTCTATGATCTACAGTGATGGGATCAAAATACCACAAGGAAAAAAAAAGCACTTTCAGCTGTCAAAACAAATAGCCAAAGATGAAGGACTTACTGACTAACATACAAATGGCTAGAAACTAGAGAGCTAACAGTAACACAGCATGTCATCTAATATATGTTTTGTTCCCTTGTAGGTCTGAGGTTTAACCCAAATCATGTGTCCCCAGCTCTGAGGAAAAAGGTCACTGAAGCTTCTACCACTACAAACAGTAACATTCTTCTGCTATTCAAAGTTGCAAGAGATCCACATCATAGAAAACCTCTCAACAAAGACTGGAGAATTGGTTAGAAATAGAAAAAGGGCTGAAACTGCATTCAACAATCCTTAGAAGTAACAAGTGTTGAAAAAGCACTGCCTCCAGTCTTCAGAATATAAGGAATATAGGTTGTGAAGGAGTAAACTGACCAGCAAAAGATATCGGAAAGAAAGATCAGTACCTCATTTCCTGAGAGATCCTATAGTTTTCTCCCTAATAAAGGGCCTCACCCCACCATTAGAGCTTTAACCATAGAACACCTGGTTTGTCACTAAATACATTTTTAGTATGCTTCTAGAAAAAGACTTCTAAATACACGAGATACGTTAACATGAAGAACATCTATTTTGCTAATGCAGACAAATAGAACTGTGCTAAGAAGGTAAGCTTTAAAACCTGACATCTTACACATAATGAAGGCAATAATTTAGTATTGCCAAGAGATCAATTAAGGGATAACAAAGGGAAAGAGCAAGCAGAAGTTAAGAAGCTAGGACTGTGTACTAGAGATTAACAAGAAAGCCTGCAGAAAGCACCAGAAAAAGTAGCAAAATGCATTAGAGTTGTGGCTCAGAACAACCACTTAAGGAAAAATATGTAAGCTAACTGCAGCTCCCTATAAGAGTCTCAAAATTGCAGATGTCTCCCAGTATTCAGGGCTTCTACAGGAATTGCTCTTCTGTAACAGCATCTTCTTCCGTAACAGCAAAGTTTACAGGAAATTGCTGCACCTTGCATGTCAGAGTTAAGAAACGGAACTGGAAAAAATACTGACATACAAAAAAATTAAGCAACAAAAACTTTTTAAAACTACTTGCTTCCTAAAAACCAAGCAGTTGAGTAAAAAAATTCAACACAAAGTCTTTTGTGACCACTGATGAAAAATGACAGAAGTTTGTATAGGTACAATTTATACCTGTACTACGGTAATGCTCAGTCTGCCTACTGTACTCATTGGTCCTCCATACTGCAGCTGCTGAGCTGCCTGGGCATCCAGTTGGATCTGCTGTTGCTGCTGGGTTGGAGTAATACGAAGAAAGTCTTGAGGAAGCTCACCAACATACACCTGGAAAACAGAGAGAAAAAACTTTAAACTTACATCTCCCACTTTCATAAGGAACAATGGAAAGGAACAAAAAACCCAAGAAGCTCAGCAGAAACATTCAGCATTTTGCTCTAGTTTTGACAACATGAGCAAGTAAGCAATGACAGAACTGCCATGCTCGCTTTCAAAAATACTAAAATCCTACACAAGCCTCTAAAAAATAACAACGTGGCATGCAGAGCCAAGGCTGCTCTACAAGTGAACGCTCAAGTAATGCATACAAACATCAGATCTACCAAGTTCCACATCCCATTTGCACATGACATCTGATGCTGCCCAGCTCTTCCATCTATTCACCACTCATCCAGTCACTCCTGTGACAGGATACAGCAGCCTGCTGTCAAGATAAAAGTGCACTGAAATAAAGACCACAAGGTCTAATACGCTGCCATTATCATTAATAAAAGCTACTGCTCAGATGAAGTTGCCAGTACTGTAACACACATTTGCAGCAGAGGTTAATACAAACTTGAAAGCTGCATAAATAAAACCCATGGTACGTGGTAGCACTTGAAGTGTCACTTTCAAAATAAATCCTCAAGACAGATCATAAAGACAAACCCTCAGGAGAACTAAGATGGCCTAATGCCTTTTCAGGTTTAAACACGGCCTGCAACTAACCTTGTCAAACATGGTAGAATCTGATCCCAAACTTGACCCAATGGAGGGATTCCAACTTCAGACAATCACAAATTAAGAAATGAGGAAAAAAATCAAAATAAAAAATTGAAAGCGTCTCTCACACAGTAGGGCAAAAAAACCAATTAAGCTCATCTCTACTGCCTATAGATTTGCTTCTGTATTTCATAAAAATCTAACACATGAAGACAAAAGACATTCCAATTTCTTACGTTACTGTCTCAGACAAGCTTACTTAACTGTGTATCTGGCAAACACATGCCTACAGAACATACTGTCAGAAGTGAAAAGGCCCCTAGGACATCGCTTTTGAAGATTAGGCAGCACTTGCATGCCAAGATTGCATCCTTGAGATAGCAACAGTCATACGAACTGTGATTTGGCAAGAGATGCATTTGGCCCTGTAGAAAAGCCTCGGGGATCCTGGCAGCAGTAGGTGTCACATGCCAGAGAGGAAGTGTAGGAAAGCCACTGAGGAGGAAATGCTGGCTGCCTGCTGTTGGCTGCTGGGAGAGACGGGAAATAGATGCACTTCTACTCATAAGCGTCTTAGAATTCCACGCTGAAAAAGTAATTGTACAGAAGGGAAACATTTTCAAGTGTCCCTTCAAGACGGCTAACTGACAATATCTATATAAAGACCTGAAAGTGAATGCTTTAATGGTGTCCATTAGACTACTGTTCTATCGAAACATCGAGCTCCTTTTTCACACAGCAACACTTCTCTTTGCAGGCATTCATTATGCACTGTCCCAGAGCTGGAAATACATTTCTCTGAAGTGTGACCAGAGAACACATACCTTGAATATTATTTTCTCACAACCATTTAAATTTTGCATTTGGGTTCCTCATAATAGCTTGCTTCCTAAAGGAAATAGTTTTTAATTTATTTGTAGAATTATTACATATATTATATACAGAAAACTATTTATCAGTTATTTAGTAGTGCTTCAATGCTGTGAACAATTAGTAGTTTTAAAGTAGAACAGTTCATTTAGGCAAGATCTGCACTGGCCCCAGAATTAACAAAGCAATGGCACTTGCAACACAGCTGGCTCCTTTCAACCCTTGACAACCTCCAGGAAGTTTGAAATTCAGAATTTTTAGCATCTAAGAGTACACATCATAACGATTTCACATAGTCAGAAGTGAGATCTGCAGCCCTAAATCACATCCCCATATGTGCAAGCTCCCTCTGCCAGCTTCTCAGAAATCAGGGTAGCATATAGCATTTGGCACAACCACCTAAATATGGATGTTGGAAACCTTAACTCATTCATTCATTGTGGTCAGAGAAGTGAAAAAAAAAAGCATGAAATTTTTAAGTCATCCAAATACTGCTCCAAAGTAGAGACTGGTTTATGTATTTTTTACACCAAGGTCCAAAAGAGACAAACCAAAGAAGGATTTTCGGTCATCCCACACAAAGCTACGTCCTCACATTGGAATTGCAGAACAGACATTCTCAGAAACTGCTAACAGCTACCATAACTACATTCTTAAAAGATACCAGTAGTAAAGCCCCTCAAAAGTAGGGAACAGGAGAGGCGCACAGTCCCAGCTTCAGTGTTCAGCCATGTCTGAGATCTGGTATAAGAGTCCTGGTGATGTATTCAGTAAGCAGCTAGCAGAGAAGTTCACTGGGGAAAGAACGTTAATCAGCAAGTTCTTACGTGGATTATCAGTTGATTTCATAGGGATGGAGGCAAATCAGCACTGTGCAAACTCTTTATCTGTAAAGGAAATATACTAATTTTTTCCTTTCAAAGCATTCAAGAACAGTTAAGCAATTGCCACCTCCAAATCCCAAATACAAGGTTGCATAACCAGATTTCAAACAGTTTTAAAGCCAGGCGAACGTAGGCAACAAGCTGGTATCCCACACAACACCCACTTTACAAAGGTATTCCCTCTACTACCATAACGTTCCAGGAAGAAGGTGAAATTCAGCACCACCCAACCATTAACTGCACCATAAACATTCCATCTAACATCTGAATTTACTAGATTCGTTTTTCAAGCAAGACAATTATAATGGTGTCACCATAAAACTTAATTCTTCAGGCAGATGTTGAGCAGGCATTCATAACAGTAAGTCTGCCTTGTAATC
The DNA here is from genome assembly GCF_016699485.2 of Gallus gallus. Taxonomy (NCBI): domain Eukaryota; kingdom Metazoa; phylum Chordata; class Aves; order Galliformes; family Phasianidae; genus Gallus; species Gallus gallus. Next base: position 14,275,409 of record NC_052536.1, on the reverse strand, counting down.
ACTTCTTAATAAGCTTTACTGACAGCATTGCAAATCAAGAATATGAATTATCTAGAAACAGAACATCACCCTTTCTGTCTGCTAAAAACATCTAATACCTCATTTTGAGGTCCTTTAGAGCAAAAAATGCAGCAGATGTAAAAAAACAAACAACCACCACCACCCACAATCAAGTTATTTCTTCAAACCAATGGCTCTGTGGGGCTATTCAGGCCTGGGCAGTCTTAGACTCATCTTCCCATTACTTCTCACCCTCACCTATCACGCAACACTAAGTGGTGCCAAGGCAACTATACAGGGGAAGCTGAACAAAAGAAAACAAGGGTTGAAGGTAAAGGAGAGGAGTGTGTTAAGAGCTTTACTTGGCTCACTAACCCATCAGGTGAGTACTGGTACCTACATCAAGGAGGGAAAAAAGGCAACACCAAGAACAAGAAAGAATGCCCTGATGTCTAAGGACTCTGAACTGGGCAATAGCTCGAGAAACTCCACTACTAATTCTCAGAGAAATCTCACACTACAGAGCTAAACAACTCCTAGCTACTAAAAGAAGTTCCACCTATTTACCCCTAAATGCTTCCACTGTTTTTTTTTTTTTTTTTCAAAAAACTAAGTAAATAAGACAATTTTGAGCTATTATTCTATGGTTTGTACTTTGAAAGACTGGCACCATGAGATGCATCCAAAAGGGCTGAGGGAGCTAGATGACAGTATCTTCCAACTTTTTTCTCATGTTTGAAAGCTCATGGGTAACAGAAGTCCTCAAAAATTGGAGAAAGATAGTTAAGTGTCACATCCATCTTTGAAAACCTGTCAAGGAGAGAAGGGAAGACTGTTTACCTGGATTTTCAAACAAGGCTTTCAGAAAGGTCACCCACCACATCTCGGTATCAGAGGTTGGTCGTTACAGCCCAAATGGGGGTGGACTGCTGAATGGAGGAAAATTGGATTATGCGCTCAGAAACTGAAGTTCAGTTACCAGTGACACTAAAGGCTGACTACATGGTAGGTTTCTCAGAGGTCTGTACTGAGACCTAACACGTGTGCCTCATACCTTTGAATGGAGGTTTGTTTGAGGACATGGCCAACAAGCAGAGTTGGAAGAATACACTGATGGGAACCCCATGAGATTCAGTAACAAGTACAAAGTCCTGTGCTTTGGACAGAAAATTCCCTGGCATCAGTACAGCCTAGAGAACATCCAGCAGAACAGCAGGGGGAAGCCTGCTGGAATGCAAGCTATAGTTTAGCAGCATACTACACCATAGATCAAAAGCCAGTAAACTGAAGAGAGTGATAGTTTCCCTTCTCTTGTAACACTTAAGGCAACATATTGAATACTGCATCTAGTTTGGGGCCCAGCAATACACAGAAGATGATCAAAAGCTCAGCAGAGGTCCACTAAGATGGTCCATGAGAAGGGCTGCAGTACAGGATCTGTAAAGAAAGGCTGTGGATTTATCTAGAACAGAGGAATTTTAGGATGTACTCCATACAGGCTTTCCGGTAACTATGAGAAGGTTGTTCAGAAAACAGACCAAGTTCTCTTTTGAGATGCAAGGCAAGAAGAAACTTTAGCTGTCCAACTGAAACAGGAGGTTTCATGTAAAACAAAACAACAAAAAAACCACATGGAGATTATAAAAATGGTCTTTACCAGTTTTGAAGATCCTAGTGGACCAAGTTCTGAGCAACCTAGTCTAAACTCAACACTCACCACACTTTTAGGGAAAAGCTGGTTTACATGGCCTCCTGATATCACTTCTAGCCTCAGCGATTCTGATTCTATACAACTCGTATTATTGCATGACATCTCCACTTCAACTTCTGTACAACTGTAGTCCAAGGCTTTACTTAGGCTTCTCAATTTAGAAACAGGCAAAGGAAAGAACTACATTTAATAAGCTTTAAAAATTAATAATAAGCTTTAATAAATAATAAAGCAAAATAAAAAGGGAAGCAAACTGCAAGGTATCAGACATTTATTAACTCATTCTCAAGATTCTTTTTGCTAGAAATTTATCACCTACTTTGCTTCCATATATCTATCTGTAAGTATTTAATGAGTCCAGTCATTACTTGGATACTATTTTCCCCTTCCCAGGTACACATACGACATTTAGTCCCGACAGAATTATTTTGTCACAAGCTGTTGCCTCTGGATTTTTCCCAGCACACCTAAATTAGCCCAGGACATTGACACTTACAAATCTACAAAATACATTCCATAGTGGAAAAGCACAGCCATTAATAAAAGAAAAACTGGTTTTCAGGGAAGAAAAAACTACAACAAACCTACACTAATTTAGTAAGGAGCGGAATATTTTGTAATTTGAGGGTTGATTACTGCAGAAATAATCATATTCAAAAATAAGTTACATAAAGAAGATAGAATGAGTGAACATCTTGAATTCAAGTTGTGTTTACAGTGGTCCTGAGCTACATTTCAAAACAAAACTTAAAATCAGAGATGACAATACTTACGCAATTAAATGACAGTATTAGAACAGGAAAAGTTCTATCATTCTGAAGACAGCCCAGGAAATCTACATTCTAGCAGGATATTTACCATTAGCAAACAGGATTTCAGCTCTATTTCATCTGCAAAATGAGGGCAATCGGAGCTTGAATTACTCACCAAATAAGCAGTCTCAAACTAGAAAGCATGGTTATAAGAACAAGATTGGCAGCAGTAAAGCAGCATACATTGCTTTCTTAGCTGCACGAAACAATCTTGAATATTTTCTTGCCTGTTCAGAGGCAGCAGAAATGTCCTGCAGCACTGAAGGGAAAGTGTTTCCCAGTCCTTTAGCACCATTTAGTGGCTATTCATTTGTAATGCAACTACATATAGAGAAACAAATAGCATTCTATCTTCTGCTCTTCAGGGAATTAAGGAAGCCCGTATGCACTGTATCAGCATTCTCGCCTGTGAATGACAGCTTCTTAATGCTGCATAATAATTCACTTGAAATTATCCCAGTCTCTAAAGTGTTAAGACAAAGAAGGAAAGCACACACAATGCTGGGAGTATATAAGAAAGAAAGAAGAAGCTGAAACCAACTCCAAGAAAGTTCTCGCTAAAATCTTATCTCAACCCAACAGGAGGACTTCATCAAGCTAAAATAAGTCAAGATTAAAAGTAATACACTAAATATCAACAAGGTATTTGGCACAAGTACAGCTTTCCTCAAAAAGAAATGGCACTCCATTTCATGGAAGTATTTCTACCATCACAGCGTTGTCTCAGCAAATCAGGACTGCAACCAGGCCTGCTGTCCAGCTTTATCCAAACCATCACAGCTGGTTACCACTTCCTTCAGCACCCTCCTCTTACACTGATTCCCTACAAGTTCCCCAACCTTTTCCAAACATCAACCAAGGCCTGACTAGAAGGTATTTGAAAACAAACTGTTTTGTCAGATATTTATTAGTAAAATCTGTTGCATACTGAAAGAACAGCATTTGAGTGCAATCGCACCATCAATTCTCAAACACCACACCTCCAATTGCCTGATTCATAAGTCACAGAATAGCAGCTCTCCATCCATAATACTGTCAAAGAGAGAATAAAAACCTTAATTCACTGTTTTGACCTTAATTCTCCACTGAAAACTTATTCCAAGAACACAACAATCGTAAGATATAATTGTAAAAGGAATCCATTCTGAACCATCTCACAAATAAGGCATTTCAAGGAATTAAATTGATAGTCAAATAGCATTACTAGCATAAGATAATAACAGAGATTCAGCTTTTCAAGATTAGTAAATTAATAATCCAGTCTTTCGGTCTCTCAGGGAGACTGCACAGACAACAGCCACCAAATATACCTAACAGAAGTGTTTCTAAGAAATGAAACACAGCAGTATAAATTAATTAGGGGGGGGAAAAAAAGACTTTATCTGCCGAGCAATATGTATTCTCAACTATTGCTCAATTCTTCCAGCCAGGAACAGCATAGGAGGGAGGCAATGTTACACCGCCAAAGCTGAGCACCACACAGCTGAGCACCTATGGGTGGGGGAGGGTTACTCCGGAGCACAGCTCGGCAGTAAGAGCTTCCCATTTCACCCTCAATGCAAAGTCTCACAGGACTGTTAAACTGGACTGCTCAGTTTCCAGCCCCGCGGCTGCATCCTACCTCAGCACGTCCTGTGCTTCAGCTTCCAGGTACGGCTGTCTGAAGCTTCCCAGTCCAATCGCGTAAATAGGAAGCTCTACACCACTTTTAGGAGAAATACGTAAGGTTTTGGTTTAGTTTACGCAGTTCTCATCTTCGGAAGACCCCTGGAACACGAGCGGGCACAAGCGCCCATCGGAGGCGAACAGATAGAGAGGAGGACCGCTCCCCTGCCCGTCCCCGAGACCCTCTGCCAGGCGGGGACCGAGGAGCACATGCAGCCTCGTCCCTCACCACCACAGCGGACCGAGGACGGACGCGTTCGCCCTCCTCTCTCCCGCGGGCGGCGATCAGGAAAGGAGAGGAGAAACGCGGGCCGCCGGCCGCCCGGCAGGAGTCGGGCCTGGCAGCAAGCGGGATGGAAGGGTCCACGCCAGGCCGCGGCCGCCCGAGGATTACGGGGAGAGTATCTTCCGGCGCCCCAAGGGCGAACGCGGCGGTCCGGTCAGCAGCACTCACCGGGCCCCGTTGGGTACTGACGGTGGTCGCCATGGCGCCTCCCTCGGGCCGAGCCCCCGCCTTGCGCCCCGCCAGGCCGCCCCACCGCTCCCGTTAACCGCTCCAACGGCCGCCGCCAACCGTCACGCAGCGCGAGGCGCCCTTGTCAGCTGACCCCGGCTCCGACCCCGCCTCCACCTCCGCGCAGGCCTGCGGCAACGCGCTCCCCGCCCCTTCTGGCGGTTTCCAAAGCCGTCTGCCACCAGGCGCATGCGCCAACGGGCCAGAAGCCTCTCGGTGGAGGGGGGGCGCGGTGCTCCCTGCCTGCGCATGCACCAGCCGACAAGTGGGGGGAGAAGGGGGGGGCGTTAGAGCAGCGCCAGCCTTGCGCATGCGCACTTGTGCTCTGCGGGCTCCGCAGCGCGGCACCGAGCAGGGCGCCGCTAGGGGGAGCTGTGGTGCTGGGAACGAGGCTTCGGGGCCGCCATCTTGCGGGCGGCGATGCTACGCCCTTGGGCTGCGTTTCCGCGGCGATGTCGGCGGCGGGGCGGGCCGCGGGCAGTGCCTGGGATGGGCGCTCCCGTTGAGAATACGGGGAGGAGGCCTAGGCCGGCCGGCCGTCCTCCTGCTGGCAGTGAAGTCTCTTGCAGCGTGAGCTCCCACGCAACGCCTCCGCCAGCTCCTGCCGCGTATGGGAGCGCAGAGCCTGACCGCCGGGTGCGGTGTGTGCAGGAAAATGGCTTTTGTCTGAGCCCCTCTGTCGTCTGGACAGCTGGCCCTGCCTTAATGGCTGTCCCCGGCTGAGGAGGTGACCTCCTGCAGCAAGCCGTGTGCGACCGCAGTTCTTTCCAGAAGAACAAAGCGGCTTTAATATTCATCTGAGTGCTGCTTTGGGAGATGAAATCTGATCGTTTCAAAGCCTATTTAAATAACATAACTGTTTCCTGTTGTTCGGATCTGCTGCAAGAATTTAGCCCTTAATTAAAATTCTAGTGTGGATTTCGGCAGCTGGAAATAGAACAGTGCAATTAGGAACACTCCAAATATAGCACTGACTTTTTTTTTTCACACTACCATCTCATCTACACGGAGTGGGAACGGCCTCATCTTCTCGCTTGTCTTGATACTCAGAAAAATGAGTACTACAGGATATAATTGATTGGGAGCCATTGAACAAATATAGTTGATGCCAGATGCAAGCTAACCAGCCAGCAGAAGAGAAAGGCTCTCATGTTCCGTTATCACTGTCACCGCTTCCTCCACTGGGAGCGGAATTTGAGTCAGTCCACAGAGCTGTTGCAGAAGCAAATCATCTTCCCCTTGCTTCTGCTGCTAGAAAAGAAGCTAAATCTGGAAATAAATGCATCTTATAACGTTAGGTACACGGCCTGTGTGCATGGAGCTTGTATACTGATGGGATAGCTGATAACGAATGTTGTGTAGATATAACCCCTTTCAGGAGATTAGCTCCTGTGCATTTTTTTGGCCTGTATAGTCATGTATGTGCAGCCAAGTTTCAGTGAGGGAACGATAGAAGTTCCTTGAAGTAACGTTGTTGAAATAGTATGTAAACCCCACAGAGGAAAGGGAAGAAAATCAGTGCTTGTCTTCATAATTACAATCTTTGTCATAAAGGCAAGTTGAAGGGAAGAAGTAACAAACCTCACTGCACTTCTTACGTCTGCAAGTACACAAACTAGGAAGCTACAGCTCCCTGTAACTGCCCCTGGTTTGGCTACTCACCTTGCATTTCGTTCAAACTGAGGACTCCTGGGCTAGTTACAAGTAATTCAAGAAGCTTAGACGTAAGAAAATATTATTATCTCCATAGAATTTATTTCCACTGGAAAACAAACGATTCTACCTCAGAGATGACTCCTACAGAGATTCACAGAGAATAGAGAGAACACTGTGCTTTCCTGAGAGCATCACCATTTTATAACTGAGTCTTTCATTCTCCTGTTTTGTTATTAACCCTAGGAAATACACTCTTTTCCACGGAGACACCATTCGGTGTCCTTTAATCGCCATTTTTAGCCTGTGCACATACCCTAGGGTTAGTTATTAGCTGAAGGTGGCATGTAAACTCAACAAAAATACCGGCTTTGCCATCTAGTGGACGTCCACGAGAACAGCACGTAGCCTACAACCACGAGGCAGGTGGTTTTGCTCCCCCAAGAGCGTTATCACCACAAATAGGGAGCACTGGTGCAAGATCATTAAGTGAAGCATCTGATATCAGTGTAGCAATTAAAATGGAATGTAAGCTATGGGAAAGGTGAGAGAACAAAAGTCATAAAACCCTGTTATTTGCAACATATGGACATCATGTATATATATATTGAAAAAAAAAAAGGTTGAAAGATAATTAGAGAAGCTATAATGACAGTAACTTGCACTTATCTTGTAATAAAAACGTTGATGTCAGTTTCTCCTGTGTCATTCTTTTATTTTCATTCCTAGTCCCTTCTCTATCCATCCCTGTTCTTCTTGCATCACTCCCATAATCTCTCATCTCCAAACCTGTCTTTTTTTTTCCTGACATTATGTTTGTTTGTTTTTCCTACACCCCTACATCTTTTGCTTTGATACTGTTTTGTATTTACTTTCGTTGTATTTAACTTTGCTTTCAACTGATCTGTTGTAACATCCTCACAGAAGAGCAGTTACAGCAGAATTACTGCCAAACATGCTTTGTGGTTGTTCACAAAATCGGAGGGGATGCTTAGAAGGTTGAGAAGAATAACGCTACAGGGGTGTGGGTGTGCAAGAAGCTCATTGGGATTGCATCTAACTTTTGGCATGTGTTTAGTGATCAGAATTGGAGTCTTACCTATAAAACTGAAACCTGCCAGCTAAATGTTAATATATATATATATATATATAAAATGTATGTGGTGAGAACTCTATACTTGTATCTCTTTAACAGTGCCTGTTTTGGAAAGCCAAGCATCCCCGTTTATTTGTGTGAGAAACAAAAGAGAATCCTTCAGCTAGGAAGCTAATTTCAAACTGTTTGATGGCTGATCTTTTCCAGGGAACCCTCACAAGCAAACTGGGCAATTAGATTTTATTTGTTTCCTCTGTCAGTGATGAGTGTCTGTCATAATACTGCAGGAATTCCCACACTCATTTAAAACTGGTTTGTTTGTAAGGGCTTGCAAGGACTGATGTCACAGGAGTGTTTTAAAATGCGCTCTAAGCTAAACTAAAGCTGATGCATAGAAGCAAAGTAACAAATTCATTTGCCCCTGCAAACTAGCAAAGTACGTTTTAGGTTCTATTTTGTAGGTGTTGCAAGCATAGAAGAATATTGTGGAATGGCTATGCATCACACATCTCTGACTTGAGTTTCAGGCATGATGAGTCCATTTTACTCAGTCCCTGAAGTAGCACAAAGGTACAAATCTACTACATGGGGAAAAGCATCTGTTGCAAAATGCAGAGCCAGATTCTACCTTTATTTCTTGCACAGACTCCCAAAGCTGACTTGAAGGCAATAACAAACAAACATGGCTGAGAAGTTCCAAGGAATCCACTACTCTGTGGCTTCAGCCCGTACCAGAGTAGAAGCGCAGCAGATGGAAAGGGATGTTGCAGGCTTTGAGCTACAGAAAAGACCATGGAGTTCAGTTTTGCAGAGCTCTGCTTCTCAGGAAATATTTGTCCTTAGGTAGACGCAGCACCAAATACACAACAACGAAATGTAATGCTAATCTTTTCTTCATGGTACCAGTTCAAGCTTGTTGATGCACAACAGAGCTGAAACCCTGACGTGGAAATCCCATATGGCATTCAGACTGGCTGTAACAAATAATAATTTCCACTTCAATAGCATGCAAGGAACTCATAGCCCATTGTGAACGTTAATTAATCCTCGCAGTCCAGTTGGGATGCAGATGGATTACGTCCCTCGTCATCGAAGGAAAGATAGCTCCAGCATGAGCCACAGCAACTCTGTAACGTTATTCAGGAATTTCTGCCAGGATGCATACTGTACTGAAACTACAGGGGAATTCAAGTGGATAGCGTGAGGAGTGAAAGATTCGAATACAAACTGAAGCTCAAAGTTGGCATTGCATCCCTCCCAGCACCATGCCATGAAACAAAGATGTTAAACAGCAGGTAACTCACCACCACCGCAACCACCGCGTAATTTCATATCGCAGCCTTATAGGTACTGATTGAGCTAGATGAGTATTGGCAAATGTGTTGTTCAAGCAATTGCGGGGGATTCTAGCAGAAAAGCTGAAAGCACAGCCGAGCAGCTAATAAGTGGCTGTTCTCCAGTCACGCTGCACTCAAAATAGCTTTCCAACAGGGGAAAAAGCAAATTCTATTGGCTTCAACACCTGGTTGAGCAACTTAATAAGGACAAAATTGAAAGTTAGAGCTGAAAGAGCTGAATCATTATTTATTTTATAACTACATCTTCATCACACAGTTCACTCTAAATGGGAGTTATTTCATTTCAAATCAAGCTCGTGCCAGCTTATTCCGTAGGCTCATTCAGCACAGAGGCAAGGCGAAGGTTCTTTGAAAACAATTTCCGATGGCAGCTGCTTCAGAGCAGGAGAGCAATCTGCAATCATAGGGAAGAATTTTTTCCCATTTTCTCCTGTCCCCCCCTGCCTTTCCCAAGGTGTATCCTGGTAACGCACCAGGAAAATGGTAGCGGTGCAAATAAAGCTTAGACTAAATCTAAGGCAATTACTTCAGCCTTTCCTTATGATTATGCTTAGATGAAGCCTGGTAATTACGGTTGTCCTCCTCTGATTTTTTTCAATAGGTCGTACCTTCCTTGAAGTACCTAAAACTGGACACAGCATCCAATAGCTGTGGAATAAGCAGCTCAAAGGACATCTGAAGATCTACTGAATGTTTTGAGAGTGATAACACTGGCTATAAATTGCAGCCTTCGCCTTTATTTTTCCTTAATAGCTGCTTAACACTGTTTACTCCCATTCAGCCTGTTATCTATGTTAACAGTCAAATCATTTTCTGCCATGCCGTTACTTAGATTGTCCTTCCTCACCTTTTATTTTTGCAGTTCATTATTCTAGCCTAAATGTGATGACCTGCTTGTTTTTATTCAGTTGCATCCTCTTAATTCACTGTGGAGTTGTTCTGCAATGTATACCTGTTATGTTTGATTGGCAAAAAATATCTACCCAGAGTAATTATGAATAAATCAACTTGTTTGTTTATTTAAAGAGAAGCTGCTCTCTTCTCAAGGGAGAAGTCTTGCAAATGAAATCTTCACATCTTCTTATTGAATTAGATTATCCTTTTTCTTTTCTTTTCTTTTTTAATCTAGATTATCTCTTAAATAGGAGAATTCCCTGCAGCCTCATTTCTTAAAACAAGACTTCAGAAGTCTTTACTTGAAAGTAGAAACTAGAGCACATAGATTTTGGCATTCTTGTCTCACAGAAGGACAGACAGCCTTTTTAGGCTGTGATAGCCAAATTTGTACCTTCAACCATACCAGTGTGTAGGCAAATATTATTGTAGGAATCTTGTCTGTGACCATTTTCCTTTTTTTTTTTTTTTCTCTTGACTCATCAGTATATAAATAAAGACAAAGAAGATGAAGAACAATGAAAAATAAGAGCAAAGTGATGCAGGAAGAAGCAATAACTTCCTTCAAAAAAATTGTTTGACTGGATGTCTTCAAAACGTTTCACACTCGATTTGCTCTCATGTTTCCCTTTTCTTTTTCCTGATATTTTGTGTAAGTTCAAACAGTGCAAATGTGAATCTCTGCTCAACATAATAAAACTTTCCAGCTGATTCGAGTGAAAGGTACAGTTGCCCATGCTGTTTGCAGTGGGCAGAAATCCACATGCAAGCCAACACCGCTCTCCTGCTTACTCAAGCTCATTATAGAAATCTTTACTTATATGCAGCAAAATACAGTTTTCCCCCTTTGTAATTTAGCTAATGTCTTGTTCCTCCTCAGTAAGATGATACACATGCAAATCAGTGTGCTATCTTTCTCAACTTCCCAACTCCTGCACTTTATAAAAAGAAGCACCTGTTCTGTATGTGAAAGGAATTCTGCAAGTTAAATATCATACTTTCTCCCACTGGATACTTTAATTTTATAGTTCTTACAATCAACAGTGAATACAAAGACTCATAAATAGCTGTGGCTTTCAATAGTGGTATTTAGCAGGTACTTTCACTGGTTAGCTCTCCCTCTGTGTCTTTATATTTGGTGCCTAAGTGCCTGCAAGGAAATCATTATTTTCTGTTAGATGTTTAATTGCAAATCTTGTGAGGAAACGTACCATTTTCCAAACAATGCACGACTAACTTCATTAGCACATTGACACACTAGTTACGTTTGTCAGTTCTGAGGCCCCATCTACTCAAAAAAGTCCCTAGCCAACATTACCTTAGGAAAAGACTGTTTTCAGATGATACAATGCCCTGATGTACTAGTTCCATCTTTCCGCCAGAGCCTTTCTTATTGAATGTGACATGTTTGGGGACACACACTTTGTGCCTGCAGTGGAAGGACTCTTGTACATACCGGTTCTGGTTTTCTCTGGGATCACGTCTCAGCCCTCTTTGAAGTTAGCACCAACACACACAGGTGGTCTTCCAACAGCCTCAAATCTGTTTAGGTACCAAAGGCTGTCTTAAACAAAAGCAGACTCTGGGTTGGCTGTAACGTCAGTGTTCTCAAGCATCTGGACTAGATGAGCCTGTGTCTGTAGCTGAATATTACAAATAGCTAAATAGTTTTGGACTCCTATTTCTGTTCACTGATCATTTGGTGTCACCCTACAAGGTGCCCTCTCAGTGATCAGTCACTTGGGTATCTAGGTGAAGAAGCAGCTTATTTTCTCCGTACAAGGGAGTCTTCTAATGAGGTATTGGCTTTGTGTTTAGGGCTAGTTGCTATAAGGAGAAGAGCAGTATTCATCTTAGACTTGCTGAAGATCCAAGTCCACTTTCTTTAGGCTATGTGATCTTGGTAAGTAAGCTGACCCCCAGCCCCCCCCACTATACATCCTCTTCACTTCCAGACATGGTGATGGATCTCTGTGACAATAAGCATGCACAGAGTGTTCAGCACAAAAGGTCAGAGCAAATCTTCAGTGCTTACTGCAGGATGTAGTATATACATTCTGCACTTTAAGGAAGAAATCACAAACCAGATATTTAGGGAGCATACCTCACTGCTTTCCATCAGTTAGCAAATAGGAGGAAGTTAGAGCAATGGAAGTATTTTCTTAAGTAAGAACATCACTCAGGATTGTCATGTATTAACTTGAATTCCTTTTTATTGGAGTGGACACTATATGGAATAAGAGGATACTGTAGATAAACTTGTATCCCTTCAAAAGCTGGGTGTCATAGAATGGCTTAGGTTGGAAAGGACCTTCAACCCACTGTTGTGGGCAGCACCACCACCTACCAGATGAGAATGCCCAGGGCCCCATCCAGCCTGGCCTTGCACACCTCCAGGAACAGGGCGTCCACAGCTTCTCTGGGCAGCCTATACCAGTGCCTCATCACCTTCTGAGTAAAGGATTTCTTCCTAACATCCAATCTAAATATCCACTTTCAGTTTAAATCTGCTCCCTTTTGTCCCATCACTATCATACCCATGGGTTGTACAGCATTGTATAGATCTCCAATGAGGACATTACATATGTTATCGACCCTACCCATAGGGAGGTTTGATGGTAAATTAGTATAATTTTCTTGAGATTTTCCAGAGCTACTGAAGAAGAAAACAATTACATTCATAATTTCTACTGTCAAATAAAAGGAGATTTGCATATGAACATGCTGCTTCACTGTAAGATAAATATGTGATGTGCAGGTGACCTAATCACTGATGTCAAGTGGGAGCTGCCAACAGGCTTCTTCATTACAATTAGCAGGGTAAGTCCTCCCTGCTGCCAAAGTACATGCATGACACAACACAGGTCTAAATACCAAGTTGTATGTACAGGATAGGACAGCACAGCACAGGCCTGCACTTTCTCAGGTTAACAGTCACATCGATCACTAACTCATTAAAGCATTGGCCTTCTGGTTAGGATCAGAGAAGAAGTAGGTGTGCACACAAATCCTCATGAGACCCCCATGTATACCTCAAGTTGTCTGCAAGAATGCACCTGGAAAGCATGAATGCCAGAAGTAGTAACAAACAGAATCAGGGTACAAATGAAACAAGGAGGATTTAAAAAGCCAGTCTTCATCATTAGATGTAAAGTCTTCAGATGATTAAAATTAATGTTCAAAAGCAATGAGCAGCTGTTTTAAATGTGGTTTTAGCTGAAGTTACAGTGAATTGCAAATAAAGGATTATATAATGTACAGATAAAACCTGTCTGTGTAACACACACACTCACATACCTGTTTCAAGTCACCTCCTGCTCAGCTTCTTTGCTGCTTATGGCATTGTGTAGCAGTTTCTGGCACGTGTGAAACTGCTTCAACGGAAAGGTGTTGTCACTTGACTGTAGTTGCAGAGGTTTTCCAGGCAGGAATGCAGTCTTATAGCTACATTCAGAGCATGAAAAAATGTGTGAATTAAAAATATGACTTTGCTTTTTTTGTGTGAAAATTAAGCATATAATTTTCTTTTATTTTCCTAAAATAAAGATAAGACAGAAACATTGTTGGTTTATCTGAGCCTTCTATATATCATTTGTAAAGGCAGCAAAGTGTAGAAAGGGCAGTTTTGCATATGCTATTTTTTGGCTCATTCTGGTTCTATAACCAGAGTTTAACAGATAAACCTTACTTCTGTATCACTTGTAAATACTATTATTGAAACAATTTATCAAAAACAGTGAAATGTTCCCATTCTGTGCAGAGTTCACCGCATTTTTATGTGTTATATGAAGTCAAAATTTTTATTAAAAATAGATTTGCAAGCTGTAATGCTGCCATTGGCTCCTACAGAAGCCTCTAAAGTTTTACATATGCCGCCCTCAGACTTGGAGTGCGCTACGTATGCAGCACATCAGCTGAAGCTGATAGAGAAGATCTGATGAAAAATAAGAGCAACAGAGCTATCTACTCCACTGAAGAGCTACCTCAAGTGACCCTTCCCATAAATTTTTGTGGTCATGTTTCATTTTCACCTTTGTCCACAGTGAACGGTTGTTTCTCTCCCGGCTTTCCCTGTGGCACCTGGGCAAGAAAAATGAAAGAATATCAGTCTGGCATGGCACAGCCTCAGTACTCAAGGAACTGCCAGGTAATATGGTTCAAGCCACTTTGACACAAGTGCTCCCATACAGTCAGTTCACCTCTCACAATTAGTATTACCTAATGACAGCATTACTTAAGGGTCTCTATTTAGATTAGCTCTTAATTGTACAAAGTGTTTTCTCTGACTAAGCCCTTTTTACATGTATGTTAAATGCTCTGATGGATGGTGTTGATCCTGGGTAAGAGATTCCTACTCTCAGCCTTTTGTCACCACTTTTTTTGTGATACTCCCCACCTCCACTCTACCCTTATAGCTATACACTGTATACTTCCTCCCTCTGTTCTGTAAAATGATTCAAGTGAATAAAAAAAAAACTACAACAACAAGCAACTAAAAAACCACCAGCAAAGCCAAATAAATGCTCTCAAGTATCAAAAGAAACGCTCTTTTCGTATTACTGCTTCATTATTCAGTTGGGGAACCGATACACAAAGATTAAGTGAGTTGCCAGAGGAAAAGGAGGAAGGATGCAGGAAGAAAATTCGGTTCCTCTGAGTCACAGTTCAGCATCTTAAACAGAAACCTTCTTTGTTCTGACTTCACCTTACCTCTGAGTGTTGCCCAATCTCTTTATGCTCAAACTTTCCTCTCATAGGCTGTATCTCTTCTCATTTCAAAGGGAGACTTTCTTGTCACACAGGACAGGCACGAAGGAGATTAAGGGGTTGTTCTAGCCTTTTCATCTCTGGAATTTTTCTTCACTGCCACTACTGCAAGCTGCTGCATATATCACCACTGAAAATGATGTCCTGGAATTACAGCTTTCCCTTTGCCACTGTAGATTTTTTTTTTCTCCCTGTATCATATTTGCTCCGCGTACTTCTTGTTTGCTAGCTCCCGCCTGGCAAGCTTCATCTGCTTGCTTTGTGCATAAATGCCAGGCATAATTCTGAAGGCTCAGCATGATTACCAGTTGGCCAGCTGCCACGTTGGTCCTTAGGATTTAATTTTCCATCCTCAAAATGGCATTTATTTATTTATTTGTATTTTAAAAAAAAAGTTCCTGTGGCTGTTGTCTCTCAAGATACAAGCAAAAGATTTTAGCCAAGAGTAAATATGCACTGTCTGAATTAACGTCCAACAACAAAAGCCCTCCATAACCAACCTAAGAAAAGGTACTAAACTCTCCTACATCTTTAAATTCCTCCAAGCTCTTCCTCAAAGTCTGGAGAAAAGATGGATGCAATGAGACTCACAGGTGGAAAAAGAAGCTAGCCAGGATGGGCACTCCAGGATCACATACTGCACATTGCCACTTTCACTCAGATTAGCACAAACTGCAATTATTTTGTCTCCTTTGTCTGAGTCAGAGAATTCTCTGTTGAGCTTTTACTGCACATAGTGATCTACGAGGGTGGCTCCAAAAGTAATGCCTCCCATTTTATTATGTTGGTCCATGGCATCAGAGGTGCACGTTGGTGGCATAGCAGTAGAGGTCAGACCTTCTCACCAGTTTGCAGCAATTTTAGAGCATCCATGTATTGGAATCATTAATGAGGTTTTGCAATCCAGATCATCAAATCTTTTCTTGTGTGTCAACAGTTTTTGCTACTGCTACCAAGTGCCAGTTCCAGAGCAGAGCTTCCATTAACTCAACATACTTACACACCAAATCCTCAGTGCAGCGCGTTGTGCCTTCACAAACATACCTGGCCCTGTGTGAAAAGACTTGTAACAGGTTGTGTGCACCCCCATGCCAAGCATCTCGCTCTTTATTTTCAGTTGCTGATGTACTCCAGTGATATCAAAGATCCTGATTTTTGTTGCTGTTTGGTTACACTATGGAAAAGAAAAGGAGAAGGAAAAGCAGGCATTAATGAGCTTGAGTAATAAAGGAGAATTTTATTCAGCTGTAATATATGTTTGTCTGATTGATTTTAGAAGGTGAACCATATTGATACTGTGCTACTTTCCTCCCTCTCTTTCTTTCTGCTGGCTGGTAATGTATCTCCCTGTTGTTCAAAACCAATTAGGGGGTGTACAGCACTGCAGAACCAGTAACATGACTTTCCAAAGGATCTTCACTGTCTCTGCAGATTCTCCTTCACTACTGTTACATAATCCCCTCCTTTTGGATGAGTTATTCTTCCATTTTATGCTGTTCTAGCATGAAATTACAAAGCCCCATGCTGCAAATTAGATCCCTGTAGGGATATCAGATGTATCAATAAAGGCAACTTCAACCGCTCTCAAAAAAACTGCCTTCTTAAATGCTTCAGAAAACTGCCTCCTGAATGAGACTGTCCATTCATCCTGTAGGGGAAATGAGGCAATAGAGGCATAGAAGACTGTGGTGTGTTTTGCACTGTACATACTGAACTTGTCAGCCTTGTTTTCAGTGTGCAAAATCCTTATTGTTTTCAATAAGTTTGGGATATGCAGCAGCTCTGCATGTAAAGTGACTCACTTCTATTAAAATTTCTTTGAACAATGGCCCTTTAAAGCATCTCACTAAGACGGGTGCAGGGAGAGAGGAGTTCCAGAAACGTGCAGTGAATATCTATGAAAAGAAAACATAGTTAGGAGGACATGAGGTTATGTCCCAACTCATTTTAACTCGTACAGGATTTGCTCATCACAG
The DNA here is from genome assembly GCF_016699485.2 of Gallus gallus. Lineage (NCBI taxonomy): Eukaryota > Metazoa > Chordata > Aves > Galliformes > Phasianidae > Gallus > Gallus gallus. The sequence goes on along the minus strand of NC_052536.1, from coordinate 14,258,963 downwards.
CTAAGGTTCACTAAAGTGGCACTCCACCAGCTACATAAAACCCAAGGGAGACTAAGGAGAGTGATAATCACTGAAAAACCCTGCTAATGACTGCTCGGGTGGCTTTAGGATGCCTCTTGAAGACTCCATGTGGCTGTTTCAGAAGTGCAGCCTCCTCCCTGTCTGTGTTGTATACTAATGCAGGAGGGAAAGACAAAATCCTGTAAGACAGCAATATGTGAATATTATGATGGATAAAAAGGTTTAGCTTTCAAAAAAGAATGTTCTCCTTGGACCACAGTGACTTATCATAAAATTCGAAAAGCTATCTGCATTCAACATCAGTTCATCTATTGGAACTGCTAGAACAGAAGACTGAAATTCTAATTAGCTATTTGAAAAAAAAGTAAAGCCAGAGAGTACCACCAGAGCCAAAGTGGGCCTGGTACATTTATGAGAGTATCCAGAAATAAAATTCTGAAATAAAATGTATAAAAGAATACTAAGGAAAGATATTTTAAGCTCATTTCTTATTCAACAAAATGACTATTTGTGTCAAAAGGAAGGAGTTGATGGAGGGAAACCAAGATTTGGCCCTGCATTTATTTCTTGCTCCACTTTCTTCAGATAAGTACCAAATTAACTTTGTGCACACCAAGTGCTAACAGAACATTATATAGTTGGATAACTTCTGCTGGTTATAGTAAAAAAATTATTACAGACAATATAGATTTTTTTTCCAAAAATATTTAGTTTTAAAACATTTCAAACTTTTTATCCACAAAAGTAGGAAGTCTTGAGGAGGCATTTCTTTCTCCTCTGTCTCCAGACCCATTTCTCCTCTACCCAAATTCTCAGTACTTCACCATATCCATTCAGAGAACAGCAGGAGGGAGAATCAAACAGAAAATCATGTTGTTCTGCTTTCCCTTTTATCATATTCAACACTTGACCCAAGCAATCAGGAAGCAATTAAAAGCTTCTGTTTCAACTCCCCATCCTGTTCAAATTCTTGCTCTCGTTTTGTTTGTCTGAAACTCTGCTCTTTTAAAAGCTTGTCAGTGCATGTGAGTGTACATGCACTCACAGACATATGTATGACCTTGTTCTTTCTCTCTAGTGATATTATAAAGTGTCTTTCAATTTCTAACAAGGTTCAGCCATCTTTGTAACAACTCGTCCTTTAACAAAATTCTCAACCTTAATGCTCTTCAAAATGCCTCTAATGCTTCATAATTTACTGACATTTTCCCTGAGCCCCTCATCAATTTGACTATTCAAATTGCTAACACTGTTAATAGTTCCTCTGTCTCCAGCAGACCCACTGTAGACCTTGAAATCCCTCTGCTGTCTCTGCAGACAAGAACACATCTGGTTTTGCATCCACACCATGCTGGATCAGAGTATTTATTAGCCTGGCAGCAATCTCATCACCATGCAGTATGATGATTAACGGCTTCATTTTCACCATTGCTATCCAGAAGGGCCTCTCACGGGGCCATTTCCTACCCTCACTTCTATCTTACAGTGGCATAATTCCACAGATTTCAGTATATGGAGAACAGCATGAGCATAAGAGTCTGTATTTCTAAGGGTTTGCAGAGAAGATTTTGAGAAGTATTTGGAGCTAGATGCCAAATTGCCTTTGAAAAAGTCCAGATGTCTGTACTTTGGGGGAGATTTGAAGGGGAAGCAGATGCAAGCTGACCTGTCTTCAGAAAAAAGACCAAATTTTCAAAACAACCCAATGCATGTTCTGCTGGGACTTTAGAGCTGAATGTACTGAACCAAGCTAGGCATGACCTTGCAGCACATCAGCTGAATTGTGCTATTTGCTCTTACCAGTGGTATATCACAGGCATTTGGAAATGCCCTATGTATCAGGGCAGTTCAGGCCTTGGAGTGTTTGGCATTCCAAATTTCTAGACAGATCTCCCACACAGGGTCTGCTTCCAGGTGGCTCACCTGGAAATTTCTCAGTTGATATCCGTGGTAGTACACACACTACTAGCAAATGACAGGTCAGTTTCCTAAAACAGGCCCTTCTGCTTGTACATGAAGAACAAAGGTATGGACTAGATCTGATGACACTGCCACAGACAATGAAAATAACCACACAAACTCAGAGACCTGAAGGTCTGCAGCAGATAGCTAGGAGGGCTGCTGTAAAGCAGCAGTGCTTCAGGGAAGATTTCCTTCAGAGGAGCAGCCCAGCAACTAAAGTATGAGAAACTTGTTAAGATATAGACTCTAGAAATCTTTAACCACAAACTTCCCGTTAACAGATTTATTAACCTTTCTGGGCCTTGTTTTCCTCATCAGTGAATCTGCAGTTGTGATATCCATCTTCCTAGGGTGATGTAATTAGCTTACATTTACAAAATGTTTTGTGATGCTGTGAGGGAAATTAATGATGGCCAGGAGCATTTTCTACATATCTGAGAATGCGGGGTGCTTAACTTCACTCTAGTTTTCATGGAACACTGGAGGTGAACTGGATCCAGAGGACAGCATAAGTGAGTTTTTCAGGCTGTTTTGTTACCTGCACGTTCTGCAACAGCAGCTTGAATGAGCAGCCTCACTGCCTCTGGAGCTATGGATACTCAGGAAGAGTTAAACTGAGGTCTGAGATGGTCCACAGCAAACAGAAGTCCACCCCTCTGAGCAGTGCCTTCTCTTTGAAAAATACTTCTGTTTCTGTGAAAAAAACAAGTTCAGAGGCAAATCCACAAATATAATGCCAGGATTCCGTTCCATGTTTCTACCCAGGTAGCTTTCTGAGAAAGACAAAATATTATTTTGAAGTCCTGATGACTTCCAAAGTGAACTCCATCTCCCAGTATGCATTAATTTGATATTAAAAATAGCTCCCGCACACGTAAGAGCTGAGTGAAGAGGGAGGCATTTTTCTTTTTTGTTCTATCCTCTCTGGAGGCTCCCCACAACTACAGTGCCTTTTCAAATGAACTCTGAGCAACATTTTAGATACTTATTCTCACACTAGAAGGAAGCATTCAACGTAAGATATCAACTGCCGTTAAAATAAAATACATAAATCAAGGTTTAAACTTGATATTGCAATAGTATTACGGTAAAGTCCTGCTGTAATGAGAAAAGGCATGTTCCCTGCAGCTTTGCACTGGCCATGCTCAGACTGTTTCTCTGCAGATGTGAGGAGATGGTCTGGTGTTTAGAAATCTGACCATAATCCACAAAGGCTTTTAACTGATGTAGTGGAACAGGCTGGCCAAATGCTGTTATGGATCTCAGCAGATAAATGTGAATATCATAAATGAGTTTGTTAGTCAAAGGAAGTGAAAGCAGAGAGGAGATTTTAGTATCTGCCAAAACCTAATGGGAAGGATCAAAGAAGGTATATCCTCCATTCTCAAACTGGGGGACAGCAACCCTGTCATGAGATAAAAGATGTTGAAGACAACAACTTACCACCTTCCAGCCATTTTCTGCCGCAGTTGCCTCCCATGCTGGCATGTGCCAATAAGGGTCCCAGCAATCATAGTTTTACTGTGCTCTTTCTCCTGCATAGCTCAGTTCTTTTTCATCACCCAATACAGATGGAGATCCAGTTCTGTCACTGACCCGCCCACCTTCTCCAAAGCACACCCCAAGATCTCTATCCAGCCTCTGTCTAGAGGCATCCCAAAGGGACTGCAGTGCTGTCTGTCCTCTACGTGAGAAATGGCCAACAAAATTTAAGTTCCCCACTATAATCTGATTCATTTCCAAGGAGCTTTCAAAATTGAAAGTTGACTTATCTGCCAGAGGCCAATCAAAAAACAATTTACTGTTCTTCCTTTACATACGTTTCTTTTTTTAACTCCCCAATTAGAACATCTCCCTGGTATACCTTGTTTTCATAAACATTGCCATTTCACAGTTAAAATCTTCTGTCTGATTTTAGTAAAGACAGTTAAACCATCAGATGAATCGTCTGAAAGAAGGCTGCACCCCTGTTTTATTCCATCCCATGTCCATTTTATTCCAGGCAGTCATTGTTTGCACAAACAGGAAAATCACTTGTTAATCTTCCTCAATTGTATTTCCGCATTTCCAGAGAATTATAAATTGACAAGTGTGGCCTTTTGACCAGTTCACTTTCCCTTGCAGCATGTTTTCTCAGTTCCTTTTTGCCTTTGAGACCTCGTGCACTCAAGCTATTTTCAACGTCTGCTTTACGCTACAGTCAGCTCAACTGATTTGGTATTTCAGGCTTCACAGCTCCTTGCCCATATCCTGACTCAGGAGTCTAGACCTTAAAATGCAGGCCTCAAAATTATGAGTTGACACAGGAATTACCTATGTCTTTTATATTCTGTCTCTGATCTATCCCTAGCTCAGTGCAGTTTCATGTCATCATTCTAGTTATGCTCCTTAAAATAACCTTATTTTTTCCATCTGTGAAATAGAACTAACAGGAACAACTTAGAAAAAGTGGACTCTGCCTTGACGTTAACAAGTAGAAGGATTCTTGTAATGACTACACATCCCGAGCTATGAACACACTGGCAAGTGAACATCCCAGACAAATAACAGTCTCAGAATGAGATTCTGTCAGGTCTGTCTCATGCACAGACCACTTTGATGACGAGAAACACCTCTGCATAAGTTTCAAGAGAAAGACAAAGAGAGGACCAGTTCTGTTATATCAGACAGAAGCAACAATGGGAAGTTGCAGTTTAGCAAGCCTAGTCTACACAGGAAACTAAAGTAATTCTAAATTAACGTGACTAATTAGCAGCCTTAGATAACATAATTGCTATGCAGAAGTTCCCAGTTTTAGTTAGCATTCTATATTAACTACTATGTAATTATTAAGGCACCAACCTCAGCACCAGCAACTTAATTATCTTCGTATCACTGCAGTCTCAAGCTTGAATGCTGATGATTAATAAAACATAATTATTTACATTGTAATTGTGGCATTTTAATTAAACTGAAAATGCACTTCGTTTGCTTTTGCCACAGTGCTAATTTTTTAAATTAAGGTCAAATATTTTCATCAAGCTTCTTTTTTTTTATCCTTAATTGCAAGTTCGACAGACTGATCTCTTGTCATCTTAAGAAACCATTGCGACTGTTGGTGACAAATGAGTCCTGGGGTAACAAAACAGCCTCACTGCTCTAGAGTCATGTAACCCCAATGCTAATAAATCATGCCTTGATAATTTGTATTTCTCTGAAGTAATTCCTGTGTGTGTAAACCCCATTTAATTTTTTTTTTTTTTTTGGAGTTAGATTTCGCTAGGATTTAGTTTGCTATAACTTACATTATGACACTACTTAGAAGGCCCACTGAGACCAAAGAATTTACAGACCAACAAGACCAAAGGTGAAAAGGGAAGCGTTGGCTCATGGAAGTGAAACAATCTCCTCATTGTCACCTACTATGTCACTGTCAGAGCCAGGAATAGAGTAGTCCTCCCAGCTTCTCTGCTTGTTAGTTCTCATTGCTCCTCAAGTTTGCAAGTTTAGAAATGCCAACTGCATGATGTGTGGAGGCAGACTCTTAGCCCCTACTTTCATATTATTACTGGGGATCCCTGGCTTAGTAATAAGAAAAGGTTGGTTTTTTTTGTTAATGCATTTTTGCAACTCCTCTGACCTCAGAGGGAATTTTTATGCTAGCTACTTACACTAGCATAAGACTAGTTTGTTCCAGGATTAATAACTTTCCTTTGAGCACAGTTAAGTTTTGCTTATGTAGTAGAAGAATGATTTTCCCTGCCATTACTCAGGAAAAAAAAAAGAATCACTGCAAATTTTTCAGCAACAGAAGCAAATTCTGCCCCAGTTTTTGCCCTCTGAGGGACTCAATACTAGCTAGCAGAAACTTTATAGGTGAACTTCAGTGTATTTTTTAAATATATATATTTTTCAGAATATGACTTAACTCAAGATAACAATGTGCTTACCTTAGGGGAAAATAGTGAGAAGTATTACCTAGCCCATTTTAGGGGTTATTCTTAGTTGTGCTTGTTGCATGCTGTATCTTCTAAGTTACAGGACTGAAAGCCCAGAGGTGACATGGCTGAGCGCTAGATCAAAAGCCAGATTTTGGGGAGCACAGTGAGAGGATTTGTCACGTAGACTGAGTGAAAGCCATGACAGACAGAAAATGAAGACTGAAAAAGATCCAAGGGGAAAGAAATCTGTCTGCTTAGGAAATAAATGAGTTATGGAAAGAAAGATGCTTAGGGCTGCTCTACTTAAAACAGAAGCAAGAAGTCAGCAGACTTTGAAAGCTAAAGGAGGTTGTGTAGAAAGCATGCCTGAAAGCTGAGAAGGGAAGAGAGGAAAATGTTGTAATTGTAGTTCCACTTAAATGTGATTTAATCTTTAGCCTGGGCAAATCCAGGGCTTATGGATCTGCTCAGCTTAAGCAGAGAAATAGTGAATCAACTAACTGCCAAGAAAGGGGCAACCAGTTGCCTGTCTGTAGAAATAGTACCAGTATCTCTGAAGCTATCTGTTTAACACTTGACAAAACTTGAAAAGCTCTCATTTTATAGGGGGGAAAAAAAAAGTCTGTGCCCATCATTTCTAGCTTTTACAGCGACCTAGTAAAAAGGCTAAATCTTCTCCCTGTATGGGAAGAGAGCAGAAAAAAAGCAACACAATGCAAGGGCAGATCAGCAGGTAACAGGAAGGATAAACCAGCCTTATGTGAAAAAACTCAGTCCTTTCCATCCACCTTCAAATTCCCCCTCTACATTTGAAAATCCTTATTTTGAAAGATGCAATTAGCAATAACTGTAGGGCTGGAAGCTTTCCTCAGTTGATTCTTCAGCTGTTGTAACTTCTGTGAAGCTGCTGTGGACTTACATAAGAAAAAGAAGAACCACAAAGCCCCTCACTCTAGGGATCCCTCGCCTATTGTTTTTGCTGCAGATCTCTTAAACACTGGAGATTAATCTTCAGTTACTTAAGCATTCTGGCTGAATTTCAAGACGTTGTAATAATGAACAGGGTGAGGACAGGGGATTTATAGGCATTAAGAGAAGCACTTTCATTTTGTCCTGAAGCAGACACAAAGTTGAGGATGGTAGCTTGATTCCTGAAGCTATTGGAGGCTTTGAGAACGTCAGTACTTGGCAATTTAAAGAGAAGATAACAGAGCTGATTTACACCAGTTAAGGGTTGGACCAGATCCCTAGCACAGCATAGCCACCATGAAAGTGTCCCACATGATGGCCTCATTAGCTTGGAAAGATGCCAGCTGAATTCTACTGCTTAGGTAAAATAGAAAGATGCTAGAGCTTTTCTCAATCAGATTTATTATCCATATTTTCATCTCTATCACATGATGGAGAGTGTGACTCTTTCAGAGGTAATCCCTGCCATTGTAATCCCTGCTTCTATCACTTCCAGATTACTTAGCTGCATTACCGTTTACATGGGGCTTTACTTTAATGCCCCTGGGAAACTGAAGCAGAGAAAGAAGTCTACAAACAATTTTCAAAGTAGCATCATGATAAAAATATTATACCAATAATTCTGGATCTGTAGCAGCTGCTACTAGGTTTTTTAGATGGAATTTAAAATGCTAGAATCAATCTGAAAATCTCTAAATTTATGGGATATGGTTACCAGAGGGACTGCCCCTTGATTCCTTTGCAGCTGTCCTGATGGAGATTTCTAGGAGTGCTTCATAGGGAATTGTCACAGTGTAAATAGAGGTCATGGATTGAACATTTTTCACAGGGATAGGGTAAGGGCTGCAGATACCTGGGTAGCACCTGCATGTAGTAGAAGAAAAGGGAATTGGTTAGAGCAGTTTTACTACACATTGTAAATACCTGTAGTCCATAGGGTAGGAATGAACGACAGAACATAGGCCTCTCTGCACAGCAACTTTTATGAACTTATATCCACTTCATTTCTGCTGTGTGTTTAATGCTTTGGGGCAAGAAGCAAAGTAATGCTTTTCTAGCACAAAGCAGTTGCACTTAGGTTTCATACAGCATCATGGGATCTCATCCCATATACACAAACACCTGGTTGCCACAACTGCTTCAGCTCCACCCCGAGTCCCTTTCCCCGCAGAGAACAAGGATGGCTTGCCCCACTACAATTTCTAGCCATCAGCTACAACACTGGAGGCATTCTGCAACTTTTGCAAATGGCAGAGCAGCTGAACTGGTTCTTCATAGTGACGTGCTGTAACCTTGGTATATTCTTTAGACCTACTCTAGGGAGTTTTGAATCTTGCCATACTGAAAGCGCCATCCTTACAGATAATTAACAGGAGAATGGGGTACACAGACTGCATTGTTTGGCTTTTTTGTATTGAAATGTGTAAGCTATGGTCCCAATCAGTACCAATCCATTTTCAAACAAAAAATTCCCATTTAACTTCTGTGGATCTAGATCACACCCACTGAAAAGGACAGCCATACCAGAATCAAAACTAGTTAGATGTCAGCAATTCCTGTATAGAATAATATTTTGATAAAGCAGGTAGAGCTAAGGAAGCATGATTTCCATGCAATGAATTATACCAGATCTTGAATACTTAGCATAATTGCTCAATGTTTGCCCGTTACTTTCATGTGAAGAGCTTTTTATTATGACTACTTGCACCCCCACATTGTCTTTGATATAGTGTTTGATATGTAATACTTCTAATTCGGAAAAGAATTAAACAAATGATCCCATTATATGATTGGGAATATTCACCTTCCACTTCACAGAGTTTCTTCAGAGGAAGAAACATTGGAAAAGGTCTTAAGATTCATGTTTCATTAAACAAGTAAATACAAAGACAGTCATACCAAAATTGCATGCAATATTAAGCCACATCTCACTTGAGTATAAACAATATTAAGCTTTGATATAAACCATTAGCAATCAGATGAGTATGCACAGTGCCATTTATTTTACACCCAATCACTTTTATCTCAGTTTCCTTCGTCAACTTCTCCTTGTTAAACTCACATGCAAAATGGAAAAGAAAACAAACACCCCTCACCACTCCAGCATTCAGGTACTTTGTACTTTAACTTACTGCTTGGGATTTTGTTGTTGTTGCTGTTGTTTGTTTAATTTAAGTACATTTTACTTAGATCTATCCTACTTTTCACTAAAACATAGTTCCGATTGTCACAGCAACACAGAAACCGTTCCACCTTTCTTCTCCAATTAGCCTTAATCCCACCTATTGTCTACCTGGACATTCAGTACTCCTCTGAACATCACTGTAATCAAGAGCTGAGTATTCCTGGGCTAAGTTCTCACTGACAGAACAAAGCTAAGTTAAGCAAATCAATTAATTTTACTTCAAAGAATATTTTATACCAATTCAAGCAGACTTCAGCCCCTTTTTGGCAATGCAACTGATGAGCTATAGAATACCCTGAGTTGGAGGGAACCCCTGAGGACCACTGAGTCTAACCATTGGCTCCACACAGGACGACCCAAAATTCAAATCCTAATATGTGGCAGCATTGTCCATACTCTCCTTGAGCTCTAGCAGCTTCTCCATCTTCGTAGCCCTCCTTTGAAGGCTCTCTAACAGTTTTATCTCCTTCATATATTGTGGCACCCAAACTGCACTCAGTGCTGGAGGTGAGGCCACACTGCTCAGAGCAGAGTGGGACAACTCCTTCCCTTGTCTGGTGGCAGTGCTGGGCCTGGTGTATCCAGGGTACAATTGGCTTTTTGGGCTGCCAGGGCAAAGTGCTGGTTCTCATTCGACTTGCCACCAAGTGGAACCCTTTAGTATAGTAGCAGGGGAGTTAAGAGGTCTGTCTTGTTTTAATAACTTTAATAAATAATCCCTCTATGTTCTTCACAAGTAAATAGCAATTCTTCTGTTTATATATATATATACACACACATACATATATATATTATATGCTAGTTTGAATTTCATGGCTTTTACTTGGTTCCTCAAAATATTCCCCCATTTACTACCTAGGCTGGATGGTAAATAGCAGATATTATGAAGAGGAGGGGACAGACTCATGCTTAAGGTAATCAAGAATACCCCAGAAAACCATATTTCTTTTCCCCGTAACAGTCCTCAGATAGCATGCTGCAAGATAAGTCACATGTGTGATGTGGGTTCATAAATTACTTCCTACTTCTTAAGTATCTGATCAGATGTGCTAAATACTTGCAGCTAAAATTAGCAACGATGAAAACTATTTAATTTATAAAGCCCAACACAAAATGAATAAACAATTTGCATCTAAATCACTCTGTCTCAATTTCCATCTGGAGAAAGTGAATAAAAATAAATGCTGCTGGAGAAAAGTGTGAAGTACTCACATGGTACTGTAATGAGTGCCATAGACAGCAAAACCTAAAGGGAAACTAATAATTGTGTTTTTATAAGGATTTGATTAATATTCAGTAAATACTGAACTTTCTGACCTGTGAGCAATGAGAGTAAAATTAATGTTTGTTAGCTAAAAGTAAATACTCTAGCACTGAAAGTGTCATGGTCACCTGAAAAAAAATCTGAATTGGGATTGTGTTATACTATAATCAGCTTAAATTCAGCAACTTCCCAAATTTAAACTGTCTGGCTTTGCAGCCTTATGATGGATCTAGTGCTATTTGTAGGAAACACTGCAAATACACTGCTCAGTACAGTCCCAAAACATTGCTATTTTTAAAAAATAAGGACTCAGCCTCTATGCAGTGTGTAAAAAGACTATGCGTATCATCTCCAGACTTACAGCACATAAGCTCTGAATGAATTTTCTGGTAACTTACAAGTAAATCCATTAAGTAGATTAAGTTAAATTAATTAAAAACAGGATTCTACCAGAGATCTATCATCTGCAACACTTCTGAAATAGACTTGAATAACCTTCCTAACAAATAACATAGATACTTCCAACCTTTCAGATAGCAAAAAATTAGCAAAATCCCCTCTTTGAAGACATTAAATGAAGGTCAGCAATTGTTACGATTATTTAGGCTAGTGACAAGCTTGAGTCAAGTTAGCCTATGTCAGCAACTGAGGAGATCAAGCAAAGGAAAGTGAAGGAGGAGTTTGAATGTCTTAGTCTGAGCAGGGAGAAGCAACTACAAAACTGTTCATGGGCATGAAGACTCCGGAGAGTAACAAACTTGCAATTTAAGTGATGATTAAGCCCAATAGTGATTGCCAGGAGGACGCAGCAAGCTCTGTCATCAGGGAAGAAAAACAAAATCACAGCCTAAAAGACTGACAGCTCCTCATACAGATATCCTCATATTCTCTCTTCTGTATCCCCAGAAGAGCTGGGAGCAACGCAGGCATCCTCAGAGCGAGCTGAATGAGGTAAAACCTAGGTTAAGCACCGCATCTGAAATGCATGTCCCAGGAGTGACATCTAAGTACTGTCCCTGTCTGGAAATAGCTCTAAGAAATTACTCTAACCACTTCATTCAAAGTTCATACTTAAATGCATTACTGAATTTGTATCCCTGATTCTCTGGATTCCAACCACTTTCTCACTGTCAAAATCTCTAACTTCACCCTTCTCACACAGTTTCTCTTTCAGATGCCTTCAGACTAAAGAACAGTGAAGGTGACAGTCTTCCTAGAAAGACAAAGGGACTCCAGTCCACGCTGGAATTTCCCTCATTTGGCTGTCTACAAGGAAGCCACTTTAGTACCAGTTTGTGGACTGGAGCTGGAAATACCATTTCTTTCATGTAGCAAACCCAGGGGCTTCAGTGCTTGCCTCCTTTCTGCCATGTAGATCAGTGGGAATAGGTTACTGATGAAGTCAGACATTTTTACAGACCAGTTCTAATCCACAAAGTATGTCAAAATTCCCTTAAGTGAGATCAGAGGCTGCATTGGTTCATGGAGAGACTAGAACAGTAAGTTTTAACTCTTCAATTTGTATACAAACACTAAGTCAAAGGGATTCCCACAAATGCAAAACCCAGCCAAATTGATTGCATTGGGTATTAGATTAGACTCTCTCTACAAAATGAATTGCCTACATGTTGACTGAAACCAAACCCAAGGCTACACTGAAGGATACTTTGAAATCTAAAACCACCTAAATGAAGTATGACAGTTTACATCAAAAAGGCAAAATAACAAGAATTGTCGTTAAGCACTGTACTGACAGAAAACCTCTTGATGGGATTTGACTGGGATCTTTCTACTTGTGCTAGAATTGCTCCTCTTCTCTGTTGGTAAATCATGTTGAAAAGTAAGGCATTCAAACATGCTCACATTTCTCATATATGCTGCATAAGCAAGCGTGTTGGAGATGAAGAAAGGTGACTACTGTCAGGCAACCAAAGAAAATTTATTAGCCCTGTTAGCCTCTATTTACATCCTTTTAAGTCATTCATTTTCACTGAACTTATGCTCCCATAAAGCAACACCACCATCTACAGCTCAAACATCAGACTCACCACCACATGCTAGCTACACCTCTCTGTCCTGTCCTAAAAGTGTCATCAGACATGAGATGCCATTATACCTAAAAGTAGCAGACTTCTTTTGAAAATATGAATCATAATGTTAATTTTCATTTCCTGAAGAGCTTGATGTGGAAAAAAAAGAAAACATCAACAGAATTCTTTTAAAGAGAGATGTTTTCTGTCTTCATCCCTCAGTCTGACTTCTACAGTACAACACTCCCCATGAAATGCCTGCATGCATTGTAAGAACTTATAGCTCTAGAACAATCCAAGTTTCTCAGAAACTGATATTTCTATGGACAAAAAAAAATACCTCTTTCGGCAAAGGGGACACTGCTGTGAATGGATACTACAGCATAAAAAAAATGGTTTCACTGCAATTATTTTCTGGTGATTATTTCTCATTCTGGTTCCCTGCCCTCGTGTTGCCAACCACATTGTGTCTTTGGTAGGCTGAAAGGATATTTCTCCTTAGATCACAAAGTTGAGTACTGAGCTGCTAGCACAGTTAAAAGAACTAAGGTCTCCACAGTCACAGATATAAGAAAGCTAAAATCTCGTTACTTGCAAACTATAGGAGTTGAAGGGAAGTAAGAAAGCCCTCAGATGCAGTTCTGTCCCATAGCCTCGATCCATTCTTCCCAAAAACGGTAAACCCAGTTTGTTACTGGCTTTTGACTCCTCATCTGTCCTAGAAGGCTGTTAGAGCTTTTTCTTGTACCAGTATAGTCCAGCTGTTACAGGGAACTGCCAAAGCTTCAATACAGTGATTACCTGAATGTATTGTCTGTAACCCTGGCTGTGCCTGTTTATTCACCATGTTTTCTATTGTCACCAGGTGTACAGTTATCCAGAGTAATGCATGCAAACTGTCCATAAGGTGCAGTCACTAAGCCACTCCGTTACTTGTTTATAGCATCAAGTTCAAGATATTGGCTTACAGCTTTGGCTTTAGTCCTATCAGGAAAGCTGAACTGGCTCCCTTCAAGTCTTCTGCAGTGTGTTATCACATGATTAACAAATTCATGATGAAAGGACACGTGTTCCTGAAATATTTCAGGGAACTGTGAGTAATAGCCATTAAAATTTTAAAACAAATGTGTGAATTTACTACTGACTTTGCTCTAAAAAGAAGTCTACATATTTACTGGACAGAGCAGTTTCTTTCAACAAAAAGACACAGAAAGCTTAAGAAGTTTTCACTTCAAATAACATGGTCTGTGAGGTCAGTGGTACTGATACTAACTTACACTAGCTGAAGAACTGAGCTTGTCTCTGTATACTTGTAGACTTCTATAGTATTCATGCAGAGCTATACATTACATAAATACTTAGAGGAGTTAGAACTGATAAGAGAAAATAACCGCTGTCAGTGCTGCAATGTGGTTGACAGTGAGTCATGATCAGATGTAGCCACAGGAGTATGTTTTGCTAACAACTTAGCAATCAATAGAGAAGAACCAGAAGACTTTTGAAGGTGTCATTTGAAGGGACTCCACTCCCTGAGGAGTCACAGACATAAGCTAAGAGGACCTTCTGTCCTGCTTTAGCACTGGAGTTATTACCTGTATCTCCTCTGCACATATCCTACCCCTGCAGGCTAAGAGAACACACATGCACGTAATGGACTTTTTCCATACAGAGGATTCACTGCAGTCAGGCAAACGCAGCTTCACAGCATTACTATCTGTAAAACCTGCCTGCAATTTGAGATGAGGACCCCACTGCCCCATCTGCTTTCAACAGACTTTAAACTTTGCCACGGTGACCACTAGAGGGAAGTCATATACATTTGCACTAGGTGCCTTATGAATAAGGGAGTGGATTAAGATGCAAAAGGAGGGAAAAAGCAGTCTGACATACATAGAGGAAGTACCAGACCTCATGAATGTGTGTTGTCCAGAAACGAAACCAGGTGTCACTGTATGAAGAATCATTTGCTGCTATTTTCTTGTGAGATCCAAAATAATTGGCCAGCCAAGAGAATCACCTACAAGATTCCATGTTTAAAGTTTGCCATGTGTATTTGTTTTTAAGACCATGCCTTTGACAATGCAGAACAGAGAGGTAACATGCCATACTATTTCCTGCAGTTGTAAGGGTAGCTGGGAATAGCTTAAATGCACTGTACCATCACTAATGTTGGCAGAGCTACTGGCATGATTTCCACATGAGAAGGCAAGAAGTTTTTGACATGTAATTACACAAATCTTTACAGGTGGGATGGAAATTTCTTTAAGTGATCTTAATATTCAGACATCTGACTTAGGTTCATACACAGAACTGAGTTGCTGTCAAAAAGGTAGCCAGAAATCTGTCATATATAAACAGGTACGTATTGCAGAAGAATCTCTCAAACAGTAGGATGCAGTGTAGCTTGTCCACAGATTTAATATTTCTCTATCTTTGTAAGTCATATTCTCATTTGTCTTATGTGCCCCTGCATCCGTCACCTTGGGCTCTCTCCAGAGTGCTTATGAGTAAAAAGAAACTTCAACTGACACAATCGCTAGCACATTTTTTCTACGGTGAGAATAAGAACAGCATCTTCATCCTTTTGGCTTTCAGCTTCCTCCTGATTTTGTTTTACAGCAAATTGGGTTCTACTTGCCTCCTTTGAGACAGTCAGGCTTGATTTCACATCAGTAGTACATCATACTGACTTTAGAACTCATACTAAGTCGCAAAATTTAGGAGAATTTTTTTTCCTTCTGTGCCCCAAGATTTTATGGTTTTGGTAATAAAGAAAACAAGAATGAACAAAAACTCACCCTGTCTGAACTGTAAATCAGTAAATGAATTTCTCTCTTCTTACCACACAGTTATCTTTGAAAACTGGAGAGAGTCACTGCTAGATGGGGGATCATTTCATGTCTATTGAGCTCTTAGTCAGGACTGGACCCCTAAATCAAGTTGTACCACAGAACATGATGAGCTGTAAATTGGTGACATGAAAACATACATGCAGTGGGAACTTTTTTTTTTTTTAAGTATTCTTTTTATTAATAACATTAATCAACACTGAAACAATTTTGAGATCAGGTCATGACTGTACCACCGCTGATGCTAGTTTACTTAGAATATTTTTTAAAAGCCTGTTTATACATGATCAGGACCTGGTCCTTGGACTCTCAACTGATACCTAACACTAATCCCACCTAAGTTCATTTCAGGTATTTTGCACACTTTCTGCACTCCAGCTTAGGCTGCGTTCACTACTCATTCTTTTCATGCAAGTTGCATACTCTTCATTTTAGGCTTTTTTTTTTTTAATTAAAAGTGGGAAAAATGGAAAAGCCAATGACATACCTCCTCTATATCCTCTCTTCTCCTGCATTACAAGTTCTGAATCTGCTAGTATCAGTTTCTAAGATTTATGTGCTGGGGTGAAGTTGTTCTGACCTGCAGTAACAAAGTACATCATTGTTGACTCACATGTTATAAAAATGATGCACAATACTCGCATCTGAAAGTCAGAACAGACCTTTTGTACAGCTCTTTATCAGTTCTACAAATGGTTGTAGTTAACCGATGCTATAAAACTTTCCTTCATGCACTGGTATTCAGTTTTCATGCTGGGAAACATAACTTGAGTCTGACATTTTAAATACAGGTGGTATTACCTAATGAAATACTTGGGGTTTGAAAATGCCCATTGCTGTAAAACTGTGAAACTACTCTTGATGTTTAAGAGCACCTTTTGAAGCTCTGGAAGAAAAGACATTGTACAGACACTATTATTTAGTTATTTTTCCTACAGATGCTTTTAACTTGATCAGGAGTCTCGCAACCCATTGGAATACCCATGTAATTTTCATTAACGTTAATGTTTGTGAGCTGATGGAGACACAGATTGAATTCAAAATCCTTTTTATTAACAACTGTCATGCAATTGTTGACATAACGGAAGCTCTGGAAACTTTGTCTTTCTAGCTTGCCATAAAAAAAAAACACTGTAGATTTAGCAGAACTTCCCCAGGATATATATAATTTTTTTCATTTTGCATATGTAACACACACACAAAAAAAAAGCACAGCAATGACAACAAAATAGCAGGGTCCCAGGCTATAGAAAAAAAAGACTCACTCAAGTGCAACAGCTATAAACACAGAAACAAAGGAAAGAAACTACTCACCTTCAGAAAGCCTTAGATACACAGAGATCTCCAGCAATATGTCTCTGCTTCCACTGCCAACCCTTAAATGAAGTCTGGGAGGGGGTGAATCCTGGTCCCACCCCTTCCAGTCACTCAGTTGCATTGCATACAGCTGAGCTCCCCTTTGTTGGCCCTGCCTTCCCACCAGGTGCTCAATCATTGGTTTAAGCTGTGACTTAGCATTTTTGCTACTATATATTTGCCATTCTGAAATCAACTAGCTTCACCCTAGGAGCTGTGAAAAGAAAAAAGGCAGAGGAAAGGAAATTCTCCCAGGTGATGACAAACAATATGCGAATCCTGCAGGCTTTTTGTCTGAGGTTTTAATAGTGAATCCCTATCTAGACACTTAAAATCATATTCACATATATAAAAAAGTAGGGAAGATATTTGTAATTTTCCTTCTAAAAAGCTTCCAAAGGCACAGCATTGCATCCTTATTCTCAGTCCTATTCTCAGCATTTCTTGAAGTTCTGAACACTCAAAAAAGGGTGATACAGAGAACAGATGTAAGAAGATCATGGTGGAAAAGGGAGAGGAAAAAACCCCACAAAAAACAAAAGTTACGTGACTCCCTTGTTATAGTACGTACTGTGCTGTATCTGCAGCAGGCCCGTGCCTAGAGGGCACAATCTATCTTTAAGTGTGTATGACCTACTAACCACAGTGAAAAAAGAGCAGGTGATCTGATTTACTGCTTCTCTAAGAGAATAACTTTTGCCTTGGCAGGAGAAATTTCAAGGCAGCACTCATTCTAATGCATGTGCTGTTACTCCCATGGGTTTTGTGGACCATTCTTCAGAGCATTTACTTACCAGTTTTTCAGCAAAAGTGTTCAGAAGCTCAGCAGAGAACTGACCATATCCAAAAGGACCGTTCTTCAGTCCAGACATTGGAGTGCTTTTTGTTCCCATTCCTAGGCGGGTGAAAAACAAACATAGAAAATAATGTCCCAGAAACCTTTCGAAGAGCTCAAACTTTTCAGGAACCCTTTCTAAAGGTCTCATTGTAAATAATATAGCAGGCACGTTAGAAATATTTTCTGAAAAGGGAGAAAATGAAGAAAATGAAACTAAGGGCAAATAATGAGACCTTAGATATCTCAATTTTGGGCTACCTAAGTTTAGCTAATTTAAACATGTTTAATATTTAAAAGAGCAGGGGCTCTGAAGTTTTTAGTAACGGGGCCTCTGGCAGCAGAGCAGCAAATATGTATAACACATAAACTCAGTAGTTGGTTTGGGAATTTCTGGTCAGAGTGACTTGCTCAAGCTCACCCAGTAAATCAAAAGTAAAACCTGTGCTACACTCCTGCTTTCTAAAGTTTGTTTATTCAACCAGTTAGTAATGCTTTCTTCCCGTTCCAGCTGAATCATTTAATTGCTACAGTGTCGTAGTTTTGTTTCAGCATTTTTTAT
The DNA here is from genome assembly GCF_016699485.2 of Gallus gallus. Classification (NCBI taxonomy): domain Eukaryota; kingdom Metazoa; phylum Chordata; class Aves; order Galliformes; family Phasianidae; genus Gallus; species Gallus gallus. The sequence continues at coordinate 14,241,010 of NC_052536.1, read as the reverse complement.
CCCTAGCAGGTGGGGATTTAAAAAGCACTTTGCTGTTCACTTCTGGTCATCCTGGTAACTTTCATCTGTGCATTGCTTTATTTTGCTGGAGGCTTTCCCAACAGGCTGGATTTTTCTCTGAAAAGCTGCATCACCTATGGAGCTAGAAACTGTGACCTCGTGATACTTGAATGGCTCCACAGAAACTTCAAAACTTTGTTTCCTTAATTTCTCTTTCCTCCTTTCCTTTTTCCTCTCCCTTTGTTATGGTTGGGTGTTTTCTTTTCTCTTTCTTTTCTTTCTTTTTTATCAACTAAACAAATTACTGATGTAGTTAGGAAATATATTTTGAAGATGTTGTTTTTCATTCGTGATATGAAACTGGTATTTTGACCAATCATGCAACAACAAATAAGCTTCAGATGCAAATCTTCAAAACAACCTCTCACATCTTTCCTGTGCAATTGGTGGTAGAAGAATCCTGTAGCTCCTTGTCTTCTGATAAACAACATCCTGCTTACCCTTCAAACTGTTCTTCGTTTCTTTACTTTTCCTCACCAGATGAAACTCTTCCTTTTGCTTTACGCTCAGGTGTGCTGGCTGTTGCCAACCTTCACCTGCCTTGCAGTTTTCACCTCAGCTTTTGTTGTAAGTCAGGAAACAACTTCCTCTGAGCTGTTTTCCTTAAAAGCTTATCTTTTGCACTTGCCACTGCTATGCGTGGTAATGTGATGAACAGATATAGATCTGCTCACTGGTGCGTTGTGGCCTCAGGTTCTTGGCTCTTTTGTTCTATTTCCCTACTGTATAGTGTGGCAATTTTTTTTTTTTTTTTTTGAATAATGTATTTTGTTTTCTGAGGGACTGCTGTGAATACAAAAAGCAAAGTCCCACTTTTTCATCTGATCAATCTCTTTGCTCATCTTATGCCAAATACCTGGGAATGTATGTTTCTATGGAGCAAGGGACCCTTTTGTCATCTAGGCATTGCCATCAATCTCAGGTCAGTATTTACCTATAACTCCTCTTTCCAACATTTTGCAGGAACCTGGGCTGGATGTACTCTCCTCAATCTCCAGGTGTGCTAAATCACTACAGGTCTCTGCATTTTGCTAGTTCCTGCTATGTGTCAAGTGCCAGGCATGGGATATTTTTGAAGAGGTATGGCACACCTTAGGGTCCTTTCTGTAAGTGTCATTTCTATAATTAAGAAGTAAAAATGGCAGGCTATCGTAACTGAGAAACAAGAGCATCTTGTAATTAAAAGACAAGCTACCCTACACAGTAACGTTCTCAATGTCAGGTGGTGTGGTAAAATGAAGGGAGGGCAGAAACTCAAATCAAGGACTCTCTGATCACCTTATGGTTTAAGGTGGTTGTGGTTTAATGTCATGGTGGGGGGGGGGACAGTATGAGATGCAAGGAAAAAGCGAACTGGGGTTGCACTAGACATACTATGGGGTGTCTAGGGATGGGATCAAAAATGATGGGAAAAAATGGGGTTGGGTGATTTGGAGAGGAGCAAGAGTAGGAAAACAAAAGTGTAAATAGATAAAAAGGACCAGTCACATACAAATTGTTGTTGACTCATTCTAACTCATGTATGGCTATGCCCTGCCCATGATTGGTGCACTGTATATACAGCAGCTCATAGGCTGTTGGATGTTAAAATTTGGCCTCACATACATTCCTATGAGATTAGCTTGAGATTGAGAGTGTGAGCACAGATGATCAGCTATTGGGATCTGGAAAATCCTGGACAGCTGTGTGTGATAGTCCACACCTGAAACTGAAGGAGGGCTGCAGCCATGCAGGCTTGTATGTTATGGTGCCAGTAACTGAGGAGATTGGGATCCACAGGCTGCATGTTGGGCAGAGAGCCATGTGGTCCTTATGGATATATATTCCTTTAGTGGGCTTCCAGCCAGGGAGAGGAGTAGGATAAGGCTGTTGGTGTTGTATATGTTTGTGTGAGTGCTCTGAGTGTCTATCTATTAACTGTGTAGCTAGACAAGTAAATACACAGCATATATCTGTGCAATGTAAACATGCACTTTATATGTGCTTGTCTGCTTGAAATGCATCTTCAGCCTTGCTAATGGCTAAACCTGGGCTGATTGATTACTTCACTGAAATATCTGTTTTAAATTATAGAAAATTTGCTTTTTTCATAATATCTGATGTCATACAAGTCTGCTGTATGTTGTTAGAGTGCTAATATAGCATTCACAATAGCTGCTTGTCACTCAGTAGAGTTCATCAGCTTGCAATCGGGCTGAACACGCATTTTATGGCAGAAGCTAAATGGATGAAATTGCTCCAAAACACAAAATAATGGCCAGAAAGTGTTATTGTTTTCATGTACCTTTTTCCTGCTCCTTAAGCACCAAATGCTCTGGCCCCTGAGCTCTACTGTTTCTAGGCTTCCTCCTGAGCAGTCACTTTGCAACTGGAACTGCTCCATGCAGCTCCAGGATTTTAAAAATTGTATTTCGCTCACAGTTTTCTTTATTTTTTTAAGGTTCTTGAGCATTTATCAATGGTTAAATGTCTCAGTAAGTGAATTTTAATTTATATCACCCAGGAAAGCCCGAAGTGTGCAAATATATGGAGAATGGGCCCCCAAATTGCACGACTCTCCTGAGAAAAGAATCTACGTGCAATGGAAGATAAGTAGGTACTAAATGGCTGTTAAGTAAACTACTTAAGTGTTGATAGCTTGTTATTTACATAAAGAAAAGGCAAAATTGGTCATTTGTATTTAGTGTTTAGATTAAATATAAATGCCTCTTCTCTATCTCTCCTTTTAAAGTCTTTGTAATGCAGTTATCTATTTTTTTTATTAAACGCTTTACATGCTTCTACCTTTTCCTTGCATGAAGGAAAGATGATATGTAAATAAGGAACTAACGCTTCATTTTCTGGGTGGAACTTGAAATGATGTACTAGAAGACATAGACTGCTGAGAACTGTTATATACAAAATAAATATAACAAAATAAATATAAAAGTAACAACAATATATATAAAACAAATATAACAATATAACAACAATCATAGAATCGCAGAATTGCTCAGGTTGGAGAAGACCTTAGAGATCATCAAGTCCAACTGCAATGGACCCGTTTAGGAGCTGTTAAAGAAGAAATCTCTTCAGAAGCACTGTCTTTCAGCAACCAATGCTATGTAGTTTAAGTTCTCCAGTGTGTAATACATACTGGAGCATGCCTGAAATGTGAGAGTATTCTAAACATTTAAAACATCTACTTACACTACTGAAATCCCTTTCTTTTCTTAGAGTCTATTTAGGCTTCCTAGGAAGATGCTGATTAGCTACCCATTCCAAAGGGAACAATTTCTCAATTTTAGGCTGTTTGTTTGAAGATATGGCTGCTTTTTATCATTATTCTTAATATAGGTATTACAGTACGTCAACAGCATTGATGTTTAAAGGTCATGCAAATACCTGGCTCAATTTGATGATGTACCTGTGCAATGGTGCTGATTTGTAAAATATTTTATTCTGAATACCATCTATCAAAGGTATCGTGTGCCCATAGGCCTGGGGGTCAAGTACTGATAGCATGAAAACAGACCTTGATATTGAAAATGCTGAATATTGTATCATTTTTCTTTAATATGCCTTTATTGTTGGTATTAGCTATTCTAATCATAAATAAACTCCTAATTTTTGTTAAAATCTTCCTACCACCAGAAGACTTATTGACCGATTCTATGCTTATTGACGCTTTTTCTTGGAAGTTGGACAATTACTTCTTTAGTAACTCCATGAGTACAACCAAATGAACAATTGAAAAAATAGTACATAATGCCCTTATGAACCTGTTTTTCCTCCAGTTCTTGCATCATTTCATGATCTTTACCCTTAAGATTTTCATGGGTACTATAAGAAAAGTAGTGGCAAACAACAACAAAAAAATGAATGCGAGGACTTTGCAAAGATGTAACTAGTGTCAATTGGAATGACTGAAAAATGCAAAAACAAATAAACAAAAACTTTGCTTTGTATCAGAAGTGTGATAAAACTGAGCAAAATTCTATGTCTTTTTGTTATTAATATTCACTCTTTAGTCAAGAAAAGAACTTTTACTTGAATCTGTATTGAGTTCTTCCTGAGCAGAATGTCTGGAGTTTGGGCCTTTAATGAGGACTGAAGAAAAATAATTAATGGGGACAGAAATAAAAATACTGAAGATGGTGCCCATATGCTATACACTTAAGTTTACATTACTTGTACGTTTCAAGCACAAGATGATACAAAATAAGGTCAGGGGAAATCATCCAGTATCCCAAAAGATATCTGTTACATCCAATGACAGCAAAGCCCTGTTTATTCAAAATACTTTGGGAACATCAAAACATTTGGATAAACAGAGCTTCAAATAATTGAGGGAGTTATTGTATAAGTAATTCACACCAGGGGGACATAACCTAGATTCAAAGGAGTGAGTTTCATATCAAAGGGTTATAGATAAATGGGATTTTAGTCTATATGAGCAGATGAAATAACCAGCATTTGATTATTCAGGAAGCAAGAGGCGTCCAAATATTATTATTTTTTTTTTTTTTCAAGAAGAGTTGAGAATGAAAGGTCAAAGTTTTTGCAGTAGGTCACACAGCAGAATGCTCTTATGGAATCAAAATAACAAGTAACTAAATTATACCAAAAGGGTTTAGATTTTTTTTTTGTTTGCTTGTTTGTTTTTAAACTCACTGACCTCCTAGTCAGGGTCACGTGAATGAATTGTTTTTGCTCTTATTCCAGCCATACACACTGGCATATATTTTGCGGCAGAAAGTGGGGATTTGTAGTATTCAGAGAACTGTTAAGTTATTTTCCCCAAAGCACAATGGAAGCAAACTGCAAAATACACGAGTTGGGTCTCTTATGGGCAATACTGTCTGACTGCTCATCTTTCTATTTATACCATGACCTAGACACAGTTTATCTACGTACAAACACCTCATCATCTTCAACAAAAAGCCCTCTAAAATACAAATTGTAACAACTGTTAAGTGTGAAGATAGGTGGTGATGTACATTGCTAATATGATTGCATGGGTAATTTGTTAATTTGGACAAACTGACAGCCCTGCCAGGAGCCTGCTCCTCACACCATGATGCCTCACCTCACAACACCCTGGCCAGGCAAAGGAAAGCCTCTGCTGCACAACACGGGTGGAAAGAGTTCCAGAGATGTGTTCTTGATGCCTGGTTGTCCTATTGAAGATCTCCTGATGTTTTTGAGCCTCATGCTTTCAGCCTCTGAAAGCATTTTGCCTGCAGACCTCACAGCCACTCTGCAGGGGGATGCAATGCAGCCTCTATTATCTCAGCACTTTTGGCGGGAAGAGCGGGGTCGAGCGGTCGCCATATTGCCACGGGCACTCAGAGGGCCTGTTGCACCCTCTCCCCTCAGCCTCGTGGCTTCACGGCTCTGTCAAGCATGGGGAAATGCCATCCCTGATTTGGGAAAGGTTGGAGAAATGACCATTTGTAGTTTCTCAAAAGTGAGATGGGAGGGGAGGAGAGTAAATGCACATGGAGGGCTGGAAAGTACCGTTGGTAATGGTGCAGCCGGTCCTCTCAGTGGAGGAGCAGCCGTTAGCTGGCAGCCCCACAGGGTGAAAGAGGTCTGAGGAGGAGCAGAGTGCTAGGGACAGTGTGGGGTGCACTGCTGCTGGGGTTTGCTGGCAGGTGGCTATAACAGCATGCTCTGGAAGTAATTAAAGGTGAAGCATAAAGAACAAAGCAGAAGAATGTCGAAACAAGCGTTGGGGTTTTTGTTTCCTGAGGGAGACACGGGGACGCCTTGGAGTTGGTTTAAAGTTTCATGCTGCCAGCCTGGTTTCCCATTAATCTTCTGCAACCTGTTGGATGAAGTTGTGCTGCCTGTGTTACAGGTACAGGGCAAATTTCTAGTGTTATTCCAATTTCCTTCAGCAAGTGATTCATGTAGATACAGGTATTTAAAAATATATATTCCTCTTTCAAAAAGAAAAAAAAAAAACAATTCTGAAATAGTCACTAGTCTTTGCACTCAAGTAGCAACATGAAGTGATAAGGTGCATCCAAGTTTTGTCCTCTTTGCTCTCTCATTCTTCTACAGGCTTGTCATGTCTTTCCTCTGTGACTGAAGAATCCCTGCTGTGTATTTCTTGGTTGCAATTCAAAAAGGATATTGTGACCAGTTTGCTATCTGGAGCAGTGCAGAGAAGAGAAGGTAAAATGGAACTTTGTGTGGAATTGGTTTCAGTTTGATAGCCTTGGAGTCTGAAACTGCTGTATAGCCCCGAGTCCAGAAAGTACATAGGCTTGTGCCTAACAAACTTTTTAAACCCTTAAGGAATGTAAAGATGTGTGTGAGTACTTGGACAAAAGCAATGCAGGTTTCTTTGCTGGTATAGAGCCTATGGATGTATTTTCTGTGGATCTGAGAATCCTTTCCTATTCCCATTTGACTCCTGGATTTTTTTTTACATAATGAAGACAGTGGCCATGCCATTTTTGATCTGTTCACCTAAGGATGTGAAGTCTGCTTACTGCCATCAAATTCAAAAGCACATCTGTCACTGAGCTCAATGGCTACAGGATGGGCCCCGTTTTTTCCCTGTCATTTTATTTTTTTTCTTTTTGTTTCCTCCCAAAAGGCTCTCTTTAAAGGGTAAAACCCACTGAAGATACAGGTCCTTCAGAATCAAACAGAATTAATGAATTTCTCAAGCTCGTTTTCTGAAGTGGATTTCTTTTTCCCTTCCTATTTCCTGCCACAGTCACATCCTTTATTCAGTACCATGGAGGTACAGCTGCATAGTGGAGTATAATTCATAAGAAAGAAATGTGTGTGCTTGAGATTTAAAATAACACACTCCTTAATTATATTTAATGGTGCCTTATCAATAGACTGATAAACTTGGGTGTTCGCCGTTGCTATTGATTATGATGCTCTGTAGCAGGCAGAGGCAGTAACTGCTAGTGCTGATGAAAAAGAAAAGGTACTGGAAGGAGGAGGGGAGAAGGAGGTGGGAGACGAGAGGATTGGCTGCTTGCAATGTCAATCAGAGCTGCAGGGCCCGGCTCTTCCGCTGCTCTAGCTCTGGCTCTCCCTTGAACAGCTCCTAGAGAGAACAAGGCGTGCGGAGCCCAGATCACCAGCATCATGCTCCTTGGGCTTGGATCGTAGATCCCCCTCTTTGAACATTAAAATAACTCCTTCGCACATCAGCGTCCCAGACAGACCCAGCGAGACAACAGGCACGTGAAAGAGAGAGAAAAGAAAGAGGAGGAAGAGAAAAATCTGCAACCAAGTGGACTAAAGCAAAAAGAAAGAGTGCTTTGCTTGCACAGCTGCAAAGTGGGAATTTAAAGAACTGCAGAGAGAAATTCCAGCTCATCAGCACATACACATTGCAGAATTACAGATCCAGGTAGAAATGACATCAACAGGGAAAGAAGGCAGCGGAGCTCAACATGCACAATATGTTGGACCCTATCGTTTGGAGAAAACCCTAGGAAAAGGACAGACAGGTTGGTTCCTTTGCAGCAGCACCCGCGCCAATGGGAAGGTGCTGTAGCAGCCAGTGAGGTGTTGGGGATGGGGTATATGAGGGAGCAGGTTTTCCCGTTTGCTGATTTAATGAAGATAAAATTCATAAAGGATTTTTTTGCTTTATTTTTAATATTCATGTTATTTTTTCCTCTCAGAAAAAATGATGCTTTATGTTCATTACTCCTTCTAATGGGTGTTGTTCTGGTGACGGAAAGAGTGCATGCGGAGGAAAAAATAGATGATGCTTATGGTGGATTTTCACATCAATTTCTTCTCTGCCCTACTTAGAAGTCTTTTCTTTTTAATCAAATTATATTGAAATGAAAGGTTCACAGCCTGTAGTACCAAGGAGGAGGTGGTGGTGGTAGTGGGGGAGTCACCAGCAGTATTTCATGACATCATGATTGAAAAGGGTGTAGTCCTTAAGGTGCAGTTGGTGGTGGGGAATATATACGGTATGTCTGTGGCACTGACTGCATTGGGCATTTAGCAAATATGGAAGGATGAGCTGGTGTTTTTTGTGTAGCATCTGAAGTAAAAGAAAAATAGAGGATCAGTAGCAGAATTAATTCTGGTTATCCTATGTTTTTGTAGGAAGAATGAGGGGGAGGGGAGGTTATTTAATTATTTCTCTTAAAGCTTGTTTATGAACTCACCCCCAGCAGATCTGCTTGAATGGAACAATGGTAAGAAATATTAAAAAGAGGAAACAGAGTGGAGGGAATTAGCAGAGAGCAGGTGCTTCTGCCCTACATGACATAATTAGATCCTCTAAATGCGTTAAAGATCTGGACTTGCTGTTGCTTGCTTAGATAGCATATTCACTTCAAGGGCAGGGGATCCTTAATTGGAAGGAAAACCTCTAAAGGAAGCCCAAATGACTTTTCCTTTTTTATTTTATTTTATTTTTTGTGGTAACAGGTGCGATAAGCAGTGGGATCTGGCAAATTCATTGGATTGGGGAGACCCCCCTAAAAGTGAATTGAGTCTTGAGATGATAATTCAGGGAAAGGGGAGATCAGTCATAGGGGGGCTTCTTTGAGCATGTGGGTATTAAGTGTTGTTCATTACGGTGGGACAATAAAACGATGCATTGTGGCGGGGTGGTTTTTTTTTGTTGTTGTTGTTGGTTTTGTGTGTGTGTGTGTTTTTTCTTTTTTTTTTTAAACCAGCCGAGCTTTGCCCATCTGTTGTCTAAAGGTTTTAATAGGCGTTTCCATCCCCAGCTGCTGCCTCCGCTCTGCCTGCTTCCTCATTGCCCTGCGTGGCAGCAGCTCTGCAGTCCGCAATTTTCTTAGGGACACAGTCAAAATCCAGATCTTTCTCTGTAAGAAGCAATGCTCTTCTGAGATGATTGATTATAACCCCCCCCCATCTTTCCCCTCCTCTTCACAACCCCATAGCAACCGTTCAGAGACAGGGATGAGGATGACATTGTCTTCCAGTGAAAGTGACTTTTATTTATATTTCTTTTTTTTAAAATCCTTCTCAGTACATCAGCTGCTAAAGGTAGCTTTCTGTCAGTGTTTTGGTTACCACCTTTATTTATTCTTTGCATAGCTCAATAAGCCCTTACTTGTGCAGCTGTATTCTTACTAAAATCTGCTCTGATGATAATGAAAATACTCCACCAAAAAAATGCAGTATGTTGGTAATAAAACTATCCTATTTCTTTTGGTAATCTTTTTTTCCTGGATACTCCAGGTGATCAAAGATCCAGCTGTGGATGACAAATTCATTTTTGTCTTCATCACCATTTCCTTTTCTCTTTCTCACCCTCTCACCACCCCTCCCTCTCATGTAAAACACAATTGTCTAAGATTCCTGAAAATGCTACTGCATTAACCTTTTGCTCCAGATCTCATAGCCTGACGTTGTGGTCCTAAAGGGTTATCTGCAGCTTTGGTTATTTTTTTTCCTCTCTGCTAATCTTCCTATCTTCCTCCTAAGTGATTAGAGATGTGGGGGTGGAGGGAGGAGAGCATGCATTTAGAAGCTGCTGTTGGCCTCTGCAGTTTTTCAACCACCTGGACAAGGGTGAAAGTTTCCTTTTGCAGTTATACCACATAACTGGTCTTAATAGATAAGTCTCTGCTGTCTGTACACATGAGTGCACATAAATGCACAATGCATGGTGTCATAGAAGCTGGAGGTGGTGAATGAGGGAGGGGAAGAAGAGAAAAGCTTAAAAGTAGCTGATGTCAGCCTATGTCTTCCTTGCTATACCCACTGCCGATCAGTGTAATAATGCAATGAGGTGAAATCTAGCTCAGTATTAAACATACATGGCCGAATATGGAAAGATGCCTTCTGGTCTTCTCGCATTTTCTGTGCTAATCACATTCGCTAGCATGCAGAATGCCATGAACAGTGTGTGCTATGTAGCTGGTCCCCATCCTGCTTGTTTTGAAGGGTAAGCAAGCAACCTGCAGCATTTTAGGGAGATGACAACAAGCGCAGTATGAGGGCCTCATTCGCCATACTGTGTCGTCATGGCGTGTAACTTTGAATTTGGGTTGCAGTGGCATATAGCTCAAGAAAAATAGTGGCTGTAAGTATTCCCTTAGAGCTTGACTTTAAAGCTTGGAAGACTAGGAAATAATAGCTTGGAATGCATATTTATTTTTTTCTGTGGGATGGGAAAGAGAGAAAAATTTTGCAAAATCAATGGAAAGAAAGTCTAAGTTGTGTTGCTAAGTCCTATCCATTTTGCTGTGATCTTTGTACTCATTTCACTTTCTGTAAGATACTGATTATTTCAGATATGCAGCTTTAGCTTTGCTCCCAGGTATATTAATATTATACGAATCTGTTAATCACTCTAACCAGCTTTTACTGAGATCAAAAGAATAGGTTTTTTTGTAGTGGAGTATGGGTTCGTAGTTCAAGGCAGACTTAGAGAGGGTGCTGTGGAAAGGTAATGTGATGGTAAATAGAATTATAACTAGCCTGCTCTCCATGAAGTTCTCACTGATTACCTTCTTAATAGCTGAGAAAAATGTTTATCACCAGCAGCTTACCGGTCTCTGCAAAGAGGTTCAGATGCTGGATCTCTGGCATTAGTGGAACCTAGTGACATCTGGCTATGGTTAGGCAGACTGATGTGGAAAAGTCTTTGATTCAAATTGGTGGGTAACAACTGTTGTTTCAAGTGTTAATTAGAATTCAAAATAAGGTGCGCAAAATTTGTCTTGAGTAGCGTTCTGTGCTGGTGTCTCAAGCTTGCCGAGGGTGACTGGTGCCACAAAGAGAGGATGAAGACCTCTTAGCTGGAGAAGTCAGAAAAGGACTGCATAAGACAGTCCTAAACTGAAAGATGTATGTGCTTATGCCTTTTCTGGTAGCAAAAATGATAGAGAAGATACGGAAAATTGTTTTGAATAACGCAGCATAAGAATTTAATGTATAACATGAGTATTGTGGTTAGATGGTTTTCATTGGCCTGCTTGCTTTTGTAATAAGTTAAATGCTGAGTGCCTTTTTTTTTTTTTTTGCAGCTGGATGAATGTTTTTGTTGGAATATAAGCAGCAGCATAATTTTGAATTACACTCAAAATGCTTTATTTTCCAGAAGTGTTAGTGCAAAAGATTATTTCTGTAAATATGAGTGTGTGGGGAAAGGTTGGTTTATGTAAGTTTCATCGAATTACCTTCTACTACAGTTAATTATAGGAGGTTTCCATTGTAATTAACAGTAATGAGGAAAAGGATGTGTGTCACGTTACAATAACACACGTGGAAACAGTACACCTTAAGAAACCCCAATCACACCTAAACATGAAATACTATTTTAGTTTTCCTAACTCAGCCTTTTTTTTCCAGTTCCCACTCATTTTGTATGAATACTCCTCTTTTCTTATTTATTTTTGTTCCACAGATATTTTGGCTTATGCATTTCCTTTATTCCCATTAATCCTATTTCACCCTCAAAACTCTTTAAAAAAGTAATTTGGATTGAAATTATTAGTAGTAAATATTCGCTATTGTCAAAGGTGAGGGTCTCAAGTATTATTTCTTCTGAAGGACTGCAGAAGTTGAGTGTTTTCTTGTATTTTCATTTGACATTGCTTTATGAACTTGGGCATCATAGTTTGCTATGGCACCAAATCAATGTGCAGTTGATTTCCAAAATACTGTTCTGTCTACAAGTAATAAGAGACCAACTCTATGTGGTTATTATCCTATTAACTTTCAGATAATCTTAGTGAGAAAAACTAATCTTGCTGATCCATTTTGTTTTATTCCTTTCATTCCATTTCAAGCCCAGTTGTGAACAAAGAATATTGCTGAAACAGGTGTCGCTTTGACCTTTGACAAAATGTAGGGGCCTCTTTTCTGTGTTGTATACTATGTAACTTACAACTATTTCTTTTATGTATATCTTGGCTGTGTGAGCCATCGGTAAGGTGTTCAGTAGTATGCTGTTCAGTTATGTAAGCGAGATCATTACATTTGAGTCTCAGCAAATTCAGTAGTCTTTTATTCAGCAAGGGCTCGAACAGGATGTTTCTTCACAGCCCTAACCACCTGTTTCTATGACATCCTCAGAAACTGAAATTTGTTACTTTTTTGTGTGTGTCAGACTTGGTTGCAACTGAAAGCTTCAAATCTACCGGAAGAGTGTTTTGTAGACAGTGATTTCAGAAGCCTGTTTTGTGTTGTTTTTATTTTTTACGTCTGTGGGCTAAACAAAGCGTGTCCTTTTTGTCCACACTACTATAAATATATTTAATTTTTTGTCCCGCTATGTTAGATACAGAGAGAATTCTAAAATAGTTCTGCGTTATTCAGTTTAGTTGTCTAGATGAATATATGGTTATTGATGTGTTAATCACTATGGTTCCCTCCATGGCCTTTTCTTAAAGTGTATGTTCTATTCATGTTTTCACCTATTTCTACTTTCCTTTTGAGAATCACATTCAAAGCGGTGACTTTGCACCCTATTTCCATGATAGTCTGTGAGGACTTAATTGATTAATTAACAGCAATAGTAGAAATAAGTGTTGCTAGAAATACAGTATTGCAAGCAGTATTGAGGGCATTAGAAGTTTTAAAATAATCTTTCAGTGAAATTTTGCCAGGAAGATTAAGTCATAGTGACTTAGACTTAATGGATTTTCCAGTAATGATTATGAATTTTCAGAGATTTAGTAGCTCTTAACTTTAGGTACCTTTGGTCTCATTGTTCGAAAGTACTGTTTCCCTGCATTTATGATTGAAATAATACTAGTATTACTTTGAGACTTGTGCTTTGTGTCTAGACTTCCAAGTCCAAACTTCCCTTTTCTGACTTTTTTTTCCCATATGATCTCCTTGTTTGCTACAGTGAAAACATTTATATGCCTTTGTCCTTCTATGAGCTTCATGGAGGCATGCCATCAATCTTTTATCCTGGTATAAGTAGCAAAACTATTGTGGACTTATTGAAACAGGAGTAGACTCTGAATGTTTGTTTTCATTTGCAGAGCACAGTAAGCTTTCTCATCCAGGAGTTGTTAGAACATTGATACACTGTCAAGTGAGTAGGACTAGATGATTATTTATATATCAACATTTCAGACATCAGCAGGAAATATGGAAGCTGTGATTTTTCAAATAGAGTTCTTGTGCTGTTCAAGTGCTTTTTTTTCCTTTCTGTCACTGTCCCATTGTCATTGGGACACTGTGGGAATAACTATCTTAGAATAGTAAGAGAGTTTGGAGAAATGAAAAATGTTTAGAGGTCAATTTTATTAAGAGAGGAAAATTTTTTCTTCCTAGAAAATCTGTGATGAGCAAATGTAGTATTTTAAATGAATCCTTATGGTTACTTTTATAAATTGCTGTGGGGCAGCTGGTGAATATTTTGGATTCACTGTGATATTTTTTAGTATACCACATTTACTCCATACATTATATTTTACAGAGTATTTAGTGTTATACGCTTTATAGAGTTAAATAATTGTAATGGCAGCAATAAGTGTTGATATTCCTTTCAAAATTAGTAGGTAGGTAGTATGTAACAAACGTAGGTGATGAAAGCTTACTGAGTTTGAAGAGGAGTGAGAAATTTGGAATTAATGCCTTCTGAAGTACTGGTTCATGAAAAACCTACCATGTATATAGGAGAATAGTCAAAATGAGAACGGATTGAAGCCTGGAGGTGGATTTCCATAGTGGTGGAGTCAAGGCAGACACACAAATGGATGCTTAGGGAGTGATCTTCTTCAGATGGTAAGTGTTAACTTCCCCTGTGAAGTCAGTTAGTTCAGTTGTGCTGACTTAAGTAGGAAGCTCATCAAGCCCATGATAAATAGGCAAAGGTAAAGGAATTTTATTTGTCATGGATTGTTCTGTTAAGAAGCATCCCAAAGAAATTTTTTGGTTTTGTTTTTATTGTAAACAAACCTAGAAAGTTTAACAATTTGGGCTGCTCAGGTCATGCATAAACAGTACTGTTTTCCTACAAAACATCCATAGTAGATGTAGTAATATGAATAATTTCTTGTAAACGTTATTCATTGCAGTCTTTATCTGCAACGTCTGTAAGTGTAGAGTGATTTCTTTTAAGTCTCTGTTGCAGGTTTTTTTTTGTTTGTTTGTTTTTTGTTTTGCAAATGATTATTTTCATCTCCTTTCCTTACCTCTCTTTACCTCACATTCATACTGATTGTTCTTGGTCAATATTCAAAGGTTTGATTTGTACTCTTGACTGTAGTCTGCTGGGTATGTTGTGTAAGAGCATCATACTCCACTTGGATGGTTGTGCAAACACTTCTAGTATAAATGTTTGCAAATGCAAACTCTGAAAATGTAGTTTTCCTGCATAGTTGGACATAATTCCCATGAACACCCTTACCTAGAAGACACAGTTTTCCAACAGGGTATTGTAAGGGAACTCTTATGTCACAGCTTGAACTGGTGATTGAGCACCTGGTGAAGCAGGTGGCTGGCCCAGGAAGCACAGGGGCAAGCAATCTACCTGTGCTTCCCACCTGACTGGTGGATGTGGGCCCAGGGAGGGGATCCAGGATCCAGCCCTCCTGTAAGTATCTTCTGAATGAAGGCCACTTCCTGAGGAGGAGTGTTCTGTAGCTGGAGACCCTCATCACCGGCTGGGTGAGTTAACTTTTTCCTGTATATGATTACTGACATTCCTAGTTATACTTTGCCTGATATCACAAAGAGCTCATCAGAAGCAATTTCACTGCTTCCAAGGACCAACACATTTTCAAAGAAACACAAATGTGATTAAGTCAGACTTACTTCATTTTAAATGCATACTTTTGAAATGTATCAGTGGTGTTAGTTAACCTATTTCATTTTGACTAAATCTGTTTACATATTAGAATCATTGCTGATAAATATCTAGTTTTAAAAAAGAAAGTAAACCACCATACAACTTCTTCATTTCTTTAGTGCTTTTGGAAATTAAGTTGAAATTGAATTTAAGTGGAACAGAAGAAATCTTGTTGGTTCCTTTTATAAGTGTTCAAGTGGAGAATGGCTTGAGAGCAGCAAAAAGAGAAAAATTTAAGAGTGTCAGTTGATGAAAGATTCAACATAAGCCTGCAATGTGCTCTTGCAGCACAGAAGGGCAACTGTAGCCTCTCCATTGAAAGAAGTGTCTCCAACAGGTCGAGGGAGGTGATTCTACCCCTCTACTCTGCTCTCCTGAAGCTCAGCCTGGAATATTGTGTCCAGTTCTGGGGCCCCCAACACAAGAAGGACATGGAGCTGTTGGAGTGGGTTCAGAGGAGGGCCGTGTAGATGGTCGGAGGGTGGAGCATGTCCCCTATGGGGGCAGGCTGAGAGAGTTAGGGTTCTTCAGCATGGGGAAGAGAAGGCTCTGCGGGGACATTATAGTGGCCTTCCACTACTTGAAGGGGGCCTACAGGAAATCTGGGGAGGGACTTTGATAAGGACATGTAGCAACATAGACAAGGGGAAACAGTTTTAAACTGGAAGGGTGTAGATTTAGACTAGATATTAGGAAGAAATTCTTTACTGTGAGGGTGGTGAGACACAGGAACAGGTTGCCCAGCAAGGCTGTGGGTGCCCACTCCATGAAGGAGTTCAAGGCCATGTTGAATGGGGCTTTGAGCAACCTGCTGTAGAGGGAGGTATCCCTGCATATAGCAGGGGGTTGGAACTATATGATCTTAAAGGTTCCTTCCAACCCAAACCATCCTATGATTGTATAATACTCTATTGCTGCAAACATTTTTGTCATAAAGTCATAATCTGTGGCACAGATGCCTGTAAGATTATTGTTGTCCTGTGGACTGTACAAGTGGGAATATGCTGTTTATTTCACAATGACCTTGGGATGCAGTTTTTACAGATTAACAAACAGAAGTGTTTATCAGCAACTGAAAAATGCTTCCAAGGACATTGACAGAGAACACAAAATATACTTAGAAAGGGATAGGTTTGGTTTAATGTTAATGTTCAGTTCTGATTGGGAAACTGAAATTGAAGAGCAAGGTGGATAAAAATGATAAGTGTTGGTATTTAAATACAAGCAAATCCAGATATGTTCCCTTTGCAGAGTAACCTTCAGGCTGATGAAAACAGTTGATGTACTCAGTGCTGGGTTGGGTGGAGCAGAATATTTACTTTGAGTTGTCAGCAATAATAGTTATAATTTTGAGAAAATTATTTAATAATTTCCATATGGCCACAGAGATCATGATCAGCTGACATAAACTGAAGCTGCCCTAAATTACTCTTTCAGAGTCTTAGTAGCTGAATTTTGAGTGCTGGTCATTTTCTGTGTTTAACACTTACTGCTCCTTCAATTGGCTTCTTTGCATAAATATAATAGCATATTTAATATTAAGAACTATGTTTCAATTCCTTCTTTAAACTTCATTTGTGATGTTGGAAGGGTTTGGTCTAGAAGGGACTGTTCCTTGTTCAGCCACTAACAGGCTCTTCTGCATTTTCTAATGTGACATCTACTTACTGATGGTGAGTGATTTGATAATTAAGGAATTTGGGAAAAAAAAATATATTTTCCAGTTACTGACTACAGGAGTTTACTGTTGGTTCAAAACAAAACAACAAAAACTGTTACAGAGATTTGTAATGCTGACAGTAAAAATGAGCTGGTACTGGGTTTAGGGTACAATGAGAAGGGAAACAAACATTGTTGGCTGAAGACGTGTAAATGCCATCTCTATTTTCTAAATGTACTAACACTAGGTGGAAATTATATCTATGATAATATTTCTAGTGAAGTACTGAACTTTTACAGTTTAATAAATGAATAGGAAACTGTTCTTAGGCATCCATTTAGTAAGTGCTTTTCTGGCTTCCTGCACCTACTTAACAAACAACATACTCTCTTTATATCCTGGGGCTATTGCAATTTTGATTTGCCATCTTTTGCAGTGTATGTTTAATGTTGGAGAAAAAACATCTGTGATGTGTGTGTGTATATATATATTTAGAAATAATATCTACATTACATATGTATGAACAAGTCCTGCTTTTGCAGCATCATTTGTCTGTGGATTCAGCCTTACATGCTATTATCTGAGTGCCTCTGTCACTTAGGCATTAGGCAGTATTGACTGGAACAAAAATAATGGAGGACCTTTCTGGGAAAAGCAAACTGGTGTAGACAGAAAATCTGTTAGTTTTCTGCTGTCCCTCTGAAGCCTCTTGGACCTGTAAATTTGAGTGTGACGAGGGTTTAAGGGTCATTCTTCAGCTGCATGTGAGAATGTGCTGGGCCTTCATATTGACTCAGCAGGGATTGTTGGTGAAACTCCTTATCTTTTTCTTTAACTTTCTTTCTTAGCTATTTTTGTGTGTGACTAGCAATGTAAATTTCTACTCAAATACTGACCTTGTAAAAATGAATGTTTAATTGGTCCTTGTTGAGGTACCTGTAGACTTTGTTTGGGATGTCGGCTAGTCAGCCTTAAGATAATGTAGTTCATGAGGAAGCACGGTAATATATTTCTAGCTAAACATGAGCTGATATATTGTTTCCTTTTTTTTTTTTTTAAAGGATATTCTGCTCTATTGAAGTTTGAGCTAGGCTATCACGTGACTGTGCGAAGACAACAGTTTTATTACATTGAAATTAAAACGCCAGTTTAAGTAGGAAAAGAAGGCTTCAAGTTCTAGATCCTTGTGGAGTGAAATGGACTGCATGACATTTAAAAACTTCTTGTGCCTTGTGCTGACTCATTGCCAGCTGGAGGTTGAGTTATTCATCTTGCCTGCCATTTGCCCAGAGTAAGCTTCATTAAGTGACGATGTGGATTTCTTCTAATAACTGTAACCAGTCTCTAAGTTTAGTGAATTGATTTGATACTCAGATTTTTACCTTACTGGAATCTTTGTACCCTCTATTCCAAAGCTCTTGTCTTCATTTCAGGTTGTTAATGATGGGTAGTTTTAGCTGTCACATTGAGGTGATCTGCTGTCATCAGATATAGGATTAAGCTACAGTTTTCCTTTTAAAGTTTGGACTGTCTGTTTAGAAGTTAACATCCTTATCTAGAGGCTGCTAAACACCTATTTGGTTCTTTCTATAGCTGCAGTTGCCTGGAGTGAATTAGTGAAGGCCTTAGGAGGGAATTCTTGGAGAAGTTTTGGTGATGTTACAGTTCCAAGTGTGAGACCCTTTATAATTACAACTCTATTGTGATTAACGATGAGAAAAAATTTCCATTTTCATACTTTCTCTCAGAAGAGACTATGGATTAGTCTCTCCTTCCTTTGTGGGAGAATTTATACTTTTCTCCTCAGGTATTCAGCATGAAACACGGAATCTTTGTGACTTTTCCTGTATTTTCAAACTTCACTGAAACCAGTTAACTTATTCTAATGATATAGGAGGAATTACAGGCAAACAGCCTGAAGATATAAATTTTGTTTTCTTAAGAAATCAAGCTGAAGCAAAGCTGTCGTGAACACCTCAGCTTCTTTGAATTGCGTTTAGTTTAGAAAGTGATGAGATACTCTTTGAATTTTGCCCCTCACCTTGGTTAAGACTAACACCAAGTTGAGAGGAAAATGTGGTATTAAACCAGACCGCATTATGGTCACGTGATCACACATGATCACAATACTGTGAAAATCCATCCATCTTGATAAGCTGGTTTCCTGTCTACTTTCTGCTGTAGAAGCTGTGCAAAGCAGGGATAGTGGAGGCTTGAAATTGGTCCTTTCTGTTTCCAAGCTGAGTTCAATGACTGGGCAGTGTGGGAAGAAGGGAGCCGTTGCTGTATTTCCTCCATGTATCCATTTTGGTCTAGTGGCAGTATTTGAAGTAGTCCTTTCCTGCAGAAAGCTGAGAGGAAGACTGAGAGTTGTTTGTATGTTTGCAATGCCTGTCTGTACAAAAATGGTCACCATAGACAAAGCCAAGTATTATATTACAGCTTGGCAATGACACAAGTGCCACTGCCCTATTAAACGCGGGCATTTGTTTTTTTTTTGAAAAGGCATGGCCATGAGTGGCACAGCTTTTAAGAATCCTTATGCTGTGTGAGCAGCAGCCTTAAACAGTTTTTCATTAGCTTTTGAAACTACTTAAATATATGCCTTTTTTTTTTCCAGAAACGTACCACTCTTATGAATTTATAAAGCTTGATGAAAATAGTAATTGTCAACAGGAAAGATCTTTCCTAGTGTTTTTTTTTTTTTTTTTTTTTCCTGTGCTGTGTTTCTTCTGGATCTGTGGTTTATTTCATTGCTCGTGTTTGTGAAATTGCATCTCTTTTTGCTTCTGGTTGTTTTCTGATTGTACTGAGGATATTACTTAGTCAAATTCCCCACTCAGTTACATCTGTGCAGCCCCAATGACTTCAAGGCCTTGCTCAAGTTTGTCTGAGAGGGGAGTTTGACCCATGAGCATACTTCTCATTGATGATAGTAGAGGCAGACCTCTGGCAGTGTTCTAGTTAAGAACAGCCTAGGAATACATCTCTACAGTGAATATTCAAGTGAATTAGAGCACAAAGTGGAATGATACTGTAAGTGAATTCAATTCACATTGAAAATACAGGCAAGGCGTTTTAGAAATTACTGCCTTTCATCTTTAAAGTAGAGATCTGTCTGCTCATCTAACAGAAAAATTAAGGTAGACAAATGGTTTGAATACTTTAAGCAGTGATTGTTCTCTAATATTCTGTCTTGCCTGACCAGTTTGTGCTATACATCAGAATGCAGAAGATATCCTTATATTTAGTATTGCTGCACCTTTGCTAGAGACAGATATGACCGAACTACTAGCATAGTTGGACACTTGCCATCTTGTTACCAGGTGGCTCTTCCTTCTCAAAGGAAATGCTGCAAATGTAGGTGTCGTTTCTAGATCTGAGCTGTAACACTGTCATCATCATTGCTCTTACCACCACCAATTCAGGTAAACGACAGTTGAGAGCCTCTTCATCTTCACCAGTGCTTATTTGTTCTCAGCGTTTTGATGCCTGTGGCCTGGGATCTAGTTTGTCCACAGACTGCTTCTCAAACATCTGTGAAAAGGTTGATTAGAATAGCAAAGTTAACCTCACATTTGCTTCTTGAGAGTCTACTACTCATTTCCATGAAGCCCTGGTGTGGTAGGCCTTGTTCTCCTCACTGTACAGGTGGAAACTGAAGACATGCTAAGGAAAAGGATTTTGATCAAATGACATGTCTATCTTGCAATCAGAGGAATGATTGTAGCACCAGTAGCTAACGCCCTGTCTCCCGGCACAGGAAAATAAGGCACTTCAGGCTGTGTGAAGTTTTGGTAAGTCTGTGTGAGCACCTGAGACCTTTGCCCTGTGCAGAAGTCCAGGATTCCCCGTCTTTACCTGATGATGTACTCACACCATTTGTGCCTTTGTTATGCTCTGTTGACAAACCCCCATCAGCTAGAAATCAAGGTGGTATGTCCGATGCGAATAAGCTGTGTTTGTATACAATGGACTGTACGGTCAAGAGTGTGCATGATTTCATCGCAGGGTTACATTTTTCCTTCATATGCTCAAAATACTAACCTTGTGCTTTATCCTGTGGAGTTCTAAATCTGCTGCGAAAGATTATTGTGCTCTCAATTCCTATTGGATTAAAGGTACTCAGCTTCTCAAAGGATTGCATCCCTATTTGTACTCTTATGCTCTCTAAAATACTGTTAAGTCCTAGACTGGTGATTTCTTGGGGAAGAGCAATAGAGGCACTTGTACAAAACAGGCACTGTTCATGTCTTTGTGCAGCATGACACAGATTACTCAGAAGCAATAACTATGTAGTTGTCACTGGCCCTGGAAGGCTCCCCTGCTGACTTGGGGGGGAGTGTCTGGTGAGTTAATTTGTCTGTTTTTCATGATGCCCTGCTGTAAAACTAAGATAATGCTTAAGTTCTCCTTTGGGACTGGCAGGATTAGCCAGATAGTAGTGATACCATTTTAAGAAATAGGAAGCAGCATGGAAGGTGCCTGGTCTAATACTACTTTTTTAGACCCAGTGCTGCTTTTTTTGTTTTGTTTTGTTTTTTGGCTAGTGTTCATGTGTATAGCTACAGTTCATTTAGCATGTATCTGTTGGTTTTTATCTCCTGACGACATAGGAGATCAGGATATATCCTGGTCTTTCCAAGTGATGGTACCTTTTTATGCTGCACTTATTTTCCATAGCTTCTTCCTCTAATTGTTATAGCCTTGATTCATAAGTGCTGAAATCTCTGTGGCTGCAATGTAAAACAAAAGTTGGTTTAACTATCCAATAAAATACAAGAATTGCTTTGATCTCCTATTTTAACGGTTTGTGGTTATACTGACTTTTGTTGCTTTTTTTGTCCTTAGGGGCATCTGTCCCTGATCTCTAAAACAAAATGTCAGTGAGTAAAAAAGAAAAGAAAACAAACAAACAAAAAAACCTGCTTGAGTGATGCTCTGTGTTCTACTTATAAAAGATTTATAAGTTGGTCACTTTTATTTATGCTCCTGTAGAACCAGTAGAATTACACTGCAGTGTTAAAGTGCAGCAGTTTCATTTTCCTGCAGGCAACAGCCCTCTGGTGGTGTGTTGAGTTTTCTTGTTTTGTTGTTGTCTTTTTTTCCCTCTTGTGAGTCATTGGAAATTCTGACAAACAGATTTAAAGAGACTTTAAAAATGCCTCAAATTAAGTTGCTTCGTAGTCCTGTGTCTTCTCTTCCTCCTTTCTCCAGACCTCACCTCATCCACGCTCATCCAAATTTGAAAGTGAAATGTAAAAGGCAAAGCAAGGTTAATAAATGCACCCACTTGATAATAGCAACAGTCTTATTTGACCAAGTGGTATTTACCAAATGCTTTTTCAGTAAGCTTCAGCTTACAGAACTATTGCCTGGAAAAGGGTATAGGTTGGTGTGAAGTGGGTGTGAGGTTAATGGGTTACTGTGCAGACTGATTGAATTGTTAGGAATGCAGGCATTTCTAAGGAGGCCAATGATGAACTCAAAAGTTCAAATATCAAAGAATGATTTTTATTTTTTAAAGGGTGACCTTACAAGTCTGTTATGGGTGTTACTGTTAGTTATGTTTCAAGTTACTGCCTGGAAAAATATTTCAGCTAATGAAGAAGGAGAATCCTCTGGTAAGTTCTTTAGAAGTGAAATTTATCCTTTTGCTAACATTAGAGTCAGTTATCACTTGAGTTCCACTTAGTCCCTCTTTTGAAGGACTATGTGATGTATTGGAACACTGAAATGGGAGTTCAGAAAGAAGATGAAGTAAAAGATTACTTATTATTTCTGAGGTGGTAACCTAGAGTTCTGTGCAGAGCTTTTTCAGGAACTAAGGTTATGGCAGGGATGTGTTTAGTTTGTTTCATTTATAGGGCTATAGTAAATTTCAAAACCATATTGCATCTGCAACTGTATTACTATAAAATACTCTGTAAGAAGACATAGGGTTCTCTTATGTTTGAACCCTGAAGTTATGTTATTTTAGAAAGGGGAAGAAAACAAGCTTTTTCTGTAGTTGAACCTGAACAGAAAATAATTTAATTTTAAAATAGTTTTTAAAATGCACCTATGTGCATGTTTGAGATCTAATATGTGTGCCATATGTGATGTTTGATGTGATGTTTGAGATCTACTGTGTGTATGAAAACTGAAACAAAATTTACTGAATGAATTTATTTCTGTATGTTGACGTTTTTTTTTATTACTAAGACTAATAATGAATAGAATTTATTTGGTATCACAGTACTTTTTATCTATTATTTGAAATTACAGTGGTTATAGTGTATGTGTCCTTTGAATTCATTCTGTGGACAGAAAATGGTATAAATCTGTGACCTTACTAGATAAGGCTTTAGGTCACCTGTGATATAATTACTAGTCATTATCAATAGGTAAGCTAAGATGCATTGTGAAAATACAGTTTCAGCCATGCTAATTTTGGGGGTGTAAGTCTCAACTTGTGGGTTTTCTTATTTTTTGGGAGGGGGGGAGTGTTTCATTTGTTGTTTTTTTTTTTATGCTGGTTTTACAAAGGTTTCTATGTTGCAGGCATGGGTCAAATTTTGACTTCTAATTCTTGTAGTTATAACATAATATGAAAAGGAAGTAAGGAAAATGAAAGAAGAAAGCTAGAAAGAAGTAAGTGTGCCCTCCTCCTCCCCACCCCCTATCTTGAATGTCAGTGAATGTCAAAACTTACTTGGTATTTTACTGCTTTTAATTAAAAAGAAATGAATTTTGGCACAAATTCATTGAACTGAGTAGTAGAAGTGTCTTGGCACAGAAAAATAAGACAAATAAGAGATTTTGGGTACTTTTTCAATGTAAGCTACAGAGTGTCAGTCACCCTAGGGCTGTTCTTTTAAAACATAAAAGTGGAGGCCAAGGCATCACTAGCACTTCTTGAGTAACCCACGGTCTCTGAAACATGATTTCATTTTTGCTTACTCAGCTTTTTGTATGTGATTTAAAAACACATGATGTTGTTACACATGGCTGCAGCAGTTTTATGATCATTTATTGGAGGAAGAATAGGAATGCATTATTACCAACTCAAGTACTGTTTAAAAACAAACAAACAATACCGGAACAAATGAACAAAAACAAACAAACCAAAAAAAAAAAAAAAAAAAACCACCCAACAACAAACTGTAACATCAGAAAAAATCTGAAAGGTCTCATTTTTTTTCTAACTTCTTTTGCATTCAGTCCATAAAAATAAGAGTACAAATGTCTGGATGAGGAAACTTGTTTTTTTCCTTTTTAAGTTAAATATTCTCTCTGTAGAAAGAGTAGTGAATCATCAATACATGAACAAAATGTCCTATAGTTTTGTGAAGCTTGCTGTCTTCCAGTGATCTGATATCATTCGTTAAAAATGAGGATTTCTTTTTTTCTGTAGCTGTTGTAGTAAACCAAGGATGAAATTCACCAAAGGGGACAGTGCTAGGCCACTTCAGAACTCTTTCAGCTCTCTGTATTTCCTTCTAAGAATCAAGTTTTTCTTCAAGTATATGCCAGTCCAAAATATAAAAAAAATAAATACTTCAAGTTACAAATCTGGAAATTAGATGAAGGGGAGTTGTATTTCAAATAAAGTAGAGATATATCTCCCTCCGTTATTCTAAACAAATGTTTTTACCAGCAAGAATCTCAAATTGTTTATTTCTAGCCTAAAAATGAAAGCAGGTGGTTTTTGGTTGCTGCTGGAAGTGTTGAACTTGATAAACTTTGGGGTCAATCTCAGTGTAGCAGAGCGTGTATCTTAGGAAGAATTCAATCTCTAAGGCTCTATTCCCTCACCCTAACAGAGAAGCAGCTAAAATTATAGTGTCAGTAGCTTGATGCACTCTTCAAGTTGTGAACATTTGTCTGAAATGTACTTTTGAATTGTTATTTCCCATTATCTCCTAACCTGCAAAATACTGAAATGGGAAAGGAAGCTGCCCTATTACAGGCTCTGGTTTTGTTTGTGGGTTGGGAGTGTTTGGTAATATGACCTTTGCAGTTTTTGCCATCCTAATATTGTTGTGAAGTTGTGCATATATATATATATATATATATATATATATGTACATATGTATGTACGTATATATATGTATATGTACTATTTAACTGCATTTTGCAAGTTGAGTAACATGAGCCAGTTCATATACAAAACAGTATTTAAATGTAGATTTCAAACAGACACTTTGCTGTCATAGAGTTTTTGTTTCCTCTGATTTTGACAGACTTACATAAGAGTCTAAATTTCTCCCTGGTCATTTGATGTGTGTTATTTATCTTCTGTCCAGAGACTGTTTTAAATGAAAATTATTCTGTAACAGCAGGTCACTTTGTGATTTCTAGACTTCTTTTTTTCTTGAAACTTCTATGGGTTAATGGTAGTCTGATGCAGCAGAGCAGATTGTCTTAGTGTGAACCTTTTTGCCTTTCATTAATGCCTACATAAGAATCACTGTACACAAATGTGCAAGGATGTGTTGTGAGAAAACTGTTTTAATTTAGAGCACTGTATGGTTTTGGCTCCTGAATTACGGATAGACTAAACAGCTTCAGCAAGGGCTTTAATATAAGGGGTACATGTAGAAATATTAGTCAAATGAGATTTGATTATAAGCTGTACTGAAAAAAACCCTAACCTTATACATTCTATCTTCAACTGTGATGCTTATTTAAAATGACATACTGCTGAAAAGAAGCATTTAGTAATTGAAATGTAAGTGGGTGACTAAAAGGTAATACATATGCACCAGCATTTTTTTACTTCCATTTTTGTACTTCCAAAAAATCCATCTCTGCCTCCTATAGTAACAAGTATTGATAGCATCAGAAAAAGACTTTTTATTTATTTATTCATCTGATGCTTTATTTAAACCTTGATTCATTGTCTGGCATTCAGCAGGTCAGTGGTATAGGATCACCTTACTGCTCACCCTTTGATTTTTCACTCTTTCCCTGTGGCAACTTTCTCTGTTGGGTGCAGCTTGATTTAGCTTGATTCCCAACCTCGCCAGCAGCATTGTAAAATCGAACTGTAGCATTTGAAAGCAACTGGTCTATTGAAAAACAAGCTGAAGCAATCCAGACTTGGATTTCAAAGGGAGTGGAAAGGTCTCGATCCATGCTGCTGTTGCAAGCTCAGCATCGTGGGGTCTGATTGACTATAAGCTCACTTACCATTAAGAAAAACTTGAGGATGTTTAGTGTAATGACAGGCTGTAAAAGTGGGGTATGAGTTCATGAAGAAGTCCACAGTCTTTCTCTCTCCACGGGCACGTTGCTTATGCTGTAGCAAAAATGGCATAACTGTTCTGAGACTGTCGAGTCTTACTCTAAGTTTATGCAGCTGCACAGAAAACACAGTTTGACAATGCATTACACCAGAAACAGTCTGAATTTGTATCCCATTGCTTCAGTAGAGTTAGTCTACTTTATCCTAGTGTAACTGAAAGAAGGGTTTAGTTCTTTGACATCACGGACTAGGTCTTCAACTGGAATCAATTCATGGAGGGTCTTATACTCTCTGCTAGTGGACTGGCTAACCTTTGTTATGGGTTGACCTTAACAAAGGCAGAGTGTATGGATTTTTAAATTTGAGAAAGTGCTCTGATACTGTTTTCTCTCTCTTCAGACACTGCTATTTAAGAGAAAAACAAAACCACACGTACTATGAAAGGTTATAGTGTCAAAAGATTTAGATATCACACTTTCTGCAAATAGTTTTTGCCTTTGAAAAAACCTTTCTGTAATGTTCCCCCATTTCTTTCCTTTCTTTAAACGAATGGTTGTTGAATTTATAGCAGCTGTGTTTCTATGTTAATGTACAAGCTGTGGTTATTGTACTGCCTCTGTTCTAAGCTATTCACAAGTACTTGCAGTTGTCTTAGGAAGTTGACCTTTGGACTTAAAAAATAATTCTTACAGTTGGCCTGTAGTCCCAAAATGACTTCTTTCTCCCTCAAGAGATCTTGATAAAAATCTATGTTACTAGGTTTATTTTATCTGAATGTTGGCAGCAGGAGATGGTAAGGAAGAGAAGGTCATTAGTTGAGTTCCTTGCTGGAAGTAAATCTCTGAGAAAGTAAGGATAATCCTTCATTTGAGGTTTACTCAGTTGCTTTCCTGTACTTGGTTCTATCCACATCACAATTTATAATTTTTTTGTACTTCCTTTCCTTTTCATTAGAATATCTAGAAGGTGTTAATTTTGCATAAACACTAATGAACAGCTACAGATATGAAACTTGAAGTACTGTCAGTTACTTTAAGTCTGGATTTTAAAGAACTTTGAGCTTCAGTAGGACACTTTTAGGGGAAAAAAATTAATATTTTTTCTAGAACTGAACAGAATCAAATGCTTAGTTTTTAACTGCCTAAGATGTAAAACTCCATAAGGATCTGTTTTGTAATGCAAACATCAGATATTGTCCAAAATCTCATGCCCTTTGGTATTGTGAAGTCCAAGTGTCAGTTTTTCATTCCTACCTCTACTTTGGGTATATCTACACTGCAGTTAATAACCAGGCAAGGAGAAGGACTCCATGTTGCTGTGATTCAGACTGGTACCTGCATTTCAGAAGTGTCTTGATTACCTCTACACTGCCACTAAGTTTTAAACGGCTTAGTTCTTGACAGGCACAACAGGGACGCTGTGATAAAACAGTTATTTTGCATCAGACTTGAGGACTGTTTTGTTCTAGTGTGATATAGTAGATATTAGTTGCTTCAGTGCTTTTTTTTTTTTTAAAAAAAAAACAACTCTCTACTGAACTGACTTTAGATTTGCCAATAGTAAGGTTGTTTTTTTTTTCCCCCAGTATCTGTTGATTTGTAATTGACTTCTGCCTGGATGTGTCAAAGCTTCTCTTTCGGCTGTTTTTTCTTAATACAGGGATACAAATCTATTCCCAGTACCCATCTGTTTAACAGATCCTTTTAAACTCCTGGTGATATTGTGTGGCAGCAACTTACTCTCTGTGCTTATATATTGTGTAAACTTCCTAATGAAGGAAAAAGAACATTGAAATACTTTTATCCTATTAGTTCCTTCTCTAATTGTTCTGTTTTACTTTATCATCATTCTGTCTGACGTTATGCAATGTGTCCTTACTCAGGTCTTTCAGACTGGCATTTTTTGTTCTGCTCTGATACAATCCTTATACGTGCCTTGTTTTTGCTGCTTGGATCTTAGTGTCATCTATTTCTGTATTGCTTTTTGAGGAGAGTATTCCAACAGGATGTATAATTGATTTAGACATTGTTGTTACATTCTCAGTATAATTTTTGATCTTGCTTAATGCTTTGCTTACCTTTGCACATCAAGTTGATATTTAAGTGTCTGATGTGATGGCAAGTGAATTAATGTCTCCATTAAGAACTCAGCAAAATACATTTGATTTACATTATTCTTTCTGTTGTACGTTTGTTACCACTGAATTTTATCTACAGTCATGCTGTCTGTCCACCAAGCTTTGTTGTTAATCTTTAAGTGCATGAGTGTGACTCAAGTGATATGTTGGTCTTGCGCTAGCCTACTGTGCAGGGATAAATTTCACCCTTTATGAACTGATGTGTCCTGTCACATTAATTTGGGATGTAGTGTGTATTTCCTAGGGCAACACAAAGGATCAAATTTCCCTATTAACCCCTTCAGAACTGAATTAAGTGATACCATATTTAGAATGTCTACCACAAAGCTGATGTATTGTGATCTGTAGCTTAAAAGTTCTGATCTAGCTATATGCTACCATAGAGAAAATACAGAAGTAGCAATCTGCTGAATGCTTGAAATATCCTGAGCTTGAAAAGGTCACAACTACTATGTCCAGGTGCTGAGAGATTTGTTGGGTTTTATTTTTTTCTTCTTGATATTTCTATTTTTATTGTATCTTCTTTCAAAGCAAGTCAGTAATGTTTCTCCCAAGGCCTAAAACATTAAATGAAATTTTGCAGAAGTGACTAATCCATGTTACTTATTTTTGCCCATCTACTTCCTTGCTTTTGTTAAAATTAAAATCAATTTCTTTGCTGTTTCATGCAGATTTTGTAGGTAGTTCAGCAAATGGCTAGATTCAAGTTTAGGGATTCTGATTTCTTTAGTTATCTCTGATTTTTGAGTCTTGTATCTTGACATGTCCATTTTCTTAGCTGTAAACAGATAATATTGTTCCTTACACAAACTGCTTTGAGTGCTGCAGACTGGTGTCTTACTGAAGCTAGAGATTTTTCTTCTTTTTTTTTTTTTTTGGAGGTGTAGCCTACCTATCATCATATATAATGGGACTTGTTGACATTTGGTTTATCTTTGTTGCTTGCCAAAAATATCAACAAATTGACAGATCAGATAGTCTCTCCTCCGTATCATCATAATGAGGGGAAAATCCTCCTACTTTCAAAAAATACTGAAACTAAATGAATTTGCAGTATGAGGAGTGTAAAAATATGTGAACAGATGGGAGAATTTCTTTCTTCCTTACAAGCTTATTATTATTAATGTTGTTGTTATTTATTTTTTGTGATTCTAACTTGGAAAAAAGGCTTGATGGGTTCAGTGATTGCTATAAAATGGGCAAACTGTGCCCAGCTGTTCAGTGGATGCTTGTCTGATTGTGGAAATCCTTAAGAAGCAGAGCAGGGACAAAAAGAGAGGAACATACTGGTATCTGAGTGGATTTAGTTTTGCACAGTAGCATCTGCTAAACATGCAATGACTCTTAGCAATTTAGACTAAAAACCATAATTATTTAATGAGTAACCGCCTACTTTCTCTCCTGTGTGTTTTTCTCCCCACCCCGTGAAAGAGCTGGCTTCAGAATATGCGTCAGGCATGGTTTAGTGTGTTTGCCTGCTGCACACGCGATTATTCTTTATGTTGTTTTGATTTATTTATGAGTCTTTATTTTTTAATGTTTTTAAAATTGCAAGGAGAGACATATAGGACCTTTAAATGACAATCTGTAGCTCCTATTATCTAGTGACAGATGCCTTCTGACATGACATTTTAGGGACTCTTTTGAGGCTCTTGGTAATATTTTTTGTGGTTCAGGAATGACCTTGCATATCAGAAGGTCTTTGCCTATCTTGCATGTCATCATGAGTTAAATATTCTGGTGAAACAGCACAAAGCCAATAAGTGTTGTGTCCGAGGCTCCTGCAGGACGAAAATAAGAATGGGTGTATCTTTTTAAAGAAATAGGACAAATTGTTGCTGAAAGGAAATAGCTGTGTATGCAGCTTAGAACAATCTACAGGCTGCACTGGGTACTTCACTCCATCATGGGCAGTATTTTGAAAAAGAACTGCAAAAAAATCCAGTACGGAGCAAGTTCAGAACCTTGCAAGCAAGCTTCTGGGTTCAGTAAATCACTTATGTGTTAAGTCAAGCTATTTTATTTGACCTAGGCTTGTGTTGCATATAGTTAATATTCATTTTACTTACGATGCTAGATGGGTTCCAGTTCAAGTTGTTTCAGTTTCCAATTTACTAATAGGTCAAGCTCATTTTCATTAGTAGAGGATTTTGATTTGGATTCAGCAGTGGAGTGCAACAGTATCTGGAGTGTACAAATGCTATTTTCTGTGTAGAAATTTGTAAAAGTGTAGAGCTGCAGGGGGAAAAAAAAAAAAACACGAGAAAAACAGCCTTCAAGGCTTCCTATTTTAAACAATATTTAATTTCTCACTGTGGAGTTTTGTCCTGATTGTCTCAGCTCTGGAATGAGTTCCCACCTATGCAGATTCCATATCAGAAAATTTTTAGCTTCAGTGACTGAAATACAATTCTTTCTTATGTGTCTGAGTTGTGCTTCTGGACTTTGAAAAGACTGAAAGGCTACTGCTTCCAGAGGGCTCTTTGCAGTCTTGCTAGGGATGCCATACAGGAACCTGGTGGGTGGCAGGGGAATTAGAAATGTGAGGCTGGACTAAGTGCAGTGTGCAGCAACTGAACTAAGAAAAAGAAGTAATAAAGAAGCACCTGAGATGTGGCTTGTTTTTTGTTCATTCTGTGTTTTTTCTTGTTTGTTTTTTTTTAACCTGCAGGAATTGCATCTAACATGAAGTGTAGCCAATGTTAATGAATCCTTTCTTACATGTCATATCTGATGTGCTTGCTCAGCCAGTAAGATCTGCCATGTTTCATGGGAAAGTTAAAGAGTTTGAAATTAGTTTATCCCTGTAGTGGCAGAAATGGGAGAGTCTGAAGCATGCTCAGAACACTTCTGTGCTAGTTTCATTGTGAAGTAGTTTGGCTTGAATTCTCTTTGGTCAACTAGAAAATCACTGTGTAGTGAGAAATTTCTTTTGGAAGCTGGTCCTGTGCAGGCTTTGCTGTTCATGTTAGCCCAGTCTTATGTCATGGATTGAAAAATGAGTGCTGAAGCAGAGCTCTACTATGACAGTTCTTCACTGGAAGAACTTCTTCATGGAAGTTTCCCCAACGCATCAGTAACATATGTGAGAACAATTTTATTCTGGCTCTTGCCTACATCACCACAGTCTGATCATAGCAGGCAGCTGCAGTTGTTTTAATTGTAATTCCTTCTTTTCTGCTCCAAGTGGAGGTAAGCTATGATGGTGAGGCTGGCTTTTGAGATGAATACTTGTGTAGTTGCTATGCTGATGTTTTGGGGTTTTTTTTTTCTCTCTTTTTTTTTTTTTTGGAGCAACCCTGTACCAGTTCCTTGTTGGATGAGCAAATGCTGGCTAAATCAGTCATTTAGATCAATAATAACTTTTCTTTTGTGTAATCATAGACAAATTATTTTCAAAATGTGATTGTTAGAAGTTTTTTGGCTTCCTTTGTTTTATACCTGGTCAAGAGTGGAGAAAATGAAGTTGAAATAAAGTTAAAAATCATAGGGATTGCCATTTAAAGCTCTGTCTCTTCGTGTGAGAAATAACCTCATGATGAGAACTTATGGTTTGTGTGTCCCTGTCCTTTTGGATCTTATCTATGAGTGTATGGTCTTAGAAGCATGGCAGGAAGCTGTGCAAGGAGTTATAGAATAGACGTGCCTGATGTTTGGTTTCTTTGGATTTAGGGTTGGTGGAAGGCAGGTTGACTTTCTTTAGAAAATTGCAACGCGGATACATTATTATCACAGTAAAAGATGATATCTGATGCAGGTTGATAACATAAATTATTGGTTCTTTATTTCTCACCTCACTCTTGAACGCTTAATTTTCTCAACTGTTCAACCAGCAGAGATCTAGAATCAATTCACTAAGCTGAGACAAACATCTGATAATTGTTACTGTTTCTATATTATATAAATATCTTGGGATTTGCTCTCCAAGGGAACCTTATCCTAGCTGAGCAGTTGCTA
Organism: Gallus gallus; assembly: GCF_016699485.2. Taxonomy (NCBI): domain Eukaryota; kingdom Metazoa; phylum Chordata; class Aves; order Galliformes; family Phasianidae; genus Gallus; species Gallus gallus. The sequence goes on along the minus strand of NC_052536.1, from coordinate 14,209,200 downwards.
CACTGAGAAACCAGCTTTCTGAATATTAAACTTTATGGATGTTAAGTACTGCCAGAGGCCAAGAAGAGTAATTTAAAAATAAATTTATTTTTCTTTCTTGCACAAAGTATAAAAACCTTTGCATATTGATGCCCTACTCTTCACAGTTTGGGTAAGTTTAAAACGACTTTTGTCACTGACTGGATTATTTCACTTATTTTGAAATAGGAGCTACCAGTGCTCAAAAGTGTGTTAGAAAACTTCATTTTTGTTCTAAATCCTTTTCTGTGTCTTTGTCAAATGACAACTATTACCTTAAAACTATTCTGTTAACATGATTTTTTTTCTTTGTTTTAACTACTTGTGCTTTTTATGTTACTGACATTATTCAGTATTATTTTCCTAAACTACAACAGCTAATTGAGTGCCCAGCAGAATGCAAGTTTTTCATCTTTTCCACTGATGATGCATCTAGTCAACCTTTTGTTTCTGTTTGTCATTGTATGTTGAATATATACATAGCATTAATACTAATTTTTACATTTATGCATGCTTAAAAATGCCTGAAATTTAGGAATGGATGATGCTGTACATACAGTTTATGGATTGTTAGCATTATGGTGGGTTGTGTTGCATTTACTCTAACTTTCAATTCCCCAGTAATGTTCTTGACCATAAGGAATTAACTCATCTGTAAACTTTTTTTTTTTCTGTGGGAAAACTATATGAGATTTGAAAATCTGCTTCAGGCAAACTGAAGGAACTGTCCAGTATTTCCCAAGCTGAATTTATTAAAATGCTTAGAAACTTGAAAGGGCTTTTTATGTTCTCTTTCAACACTTTAAAAGCCTATCAGCTCTTTGAAATATTTGTCTATACATAGAGTATGTATGTTTATATATCTTAAACATGTTTATTAATAGAGACGGCGCATACTTGCTAAGACAAATACTATTTGTAGCCTAGTTCTGGCAGTTGCAGTTTGAAAGTGTCTGGGGCTTTAAGAAAATTTGAGTAACTTCTGAGTTTGTGTAAGGGAATGAAATTATGCTTTTTTTGAAAATGATGGGCCGTGATGTGTCCAGGTATTCAGACTACGTAATACAGAGTTGTGGCTAAGCTGTGGCTTAGTTGAGAAAATCAGTGTGGGTGAAAAGATAGATATAATCTTAGCTTCTTGATTCAGTTTGCTTGTTATCAAAAGTCATCTTAAAAATTTCAGAACAAATGAGTCATAAAATAGTGTTCCCTCTTTCAGTTGGCTATCACCAGCTAGTTATAAGGACGAGAGAGAATATCATTAACTGTTAGTTAAGAATGACTCTGCAAAATAGTCCTTAAAGGTTTACTGATGTCTTTCTGATGATTTTGTAAAGGTCCTAAAAGCTGCAAATTGCTGTATCAGGCTTTCATCAAACCTGAAGCTGAGTTGTGCAGCAGCAAATTCCTCTCTCTGCAATTTGCTTTAAAGCAGCAGCCTCTGAATAGTATAGCTTGGAAAGAGAAGCTTCAGATATCATCTGAGTTTCATGTTGACCTGTGTAGCAGTGGGAAGTTTATCACTAATGCTTTCACATTTGCATCTCTACGTGTTATCATTTTTGTTGTTTGTTTTGATTTTTAAACATACAGACCCAAAAAAGCCCTCTAAAAAATTCTTACTGCAGAGAAGTACTTTGTGGCAGGATATCCTTTGCTAAGCAGGATATAACGTAGAATATTACTCTGGGAGAACTTGTTCTTTACAGTATCTTTCAAGAGTTTCTACCCTTGATTGTCCCAAACTGTCTAACCAACTGCATTATGCTATGCAGATATTAGTCATCACAGTATCTAAAATCTTGTCACTCATTTTTGAGTAACTACTGCAGGAACTAAGGGGTGGAAAAATGCATTTTAAAAAAGTGGGATTTATGTTGCAGTGAACTTAGGTATTACAAGATTATAATGTGTAACATAAAGATTTATGTTTGTTCACATGCAGTAAGTTACAGCTGAGTGAGGAGTCAACTTCAGAGTACTCACAAGCATAGTTGTCATTTTGAATGGTTGAAGGTAGTTCTGAGGAACTGGGAAGGGGGAGAGAATTCCACTTTGCTCATCTGAGCCAGGTGTCATACAGCCAGCTGGAGAAGTAAAGTTTACATCAGTGCTTTGCCAAATGTATAATATTTTCCCAAGTAGGATAAGCCTAATTTTGTTGTCCTTAATTTTCGGACTAACAGGTAGCTTCCTTTACACATTTTCATCCTTGATATATTTTGAAAATAGGCTTCCAGTCACTCTGAATCCTGTGAATTGCTTCAGTATTAAATTTTCATGTTATGAGTTCCACTGGAAATAAATGTGATTTCTACCCCCTGCAGTAAAATGTTGGTTTATACCAAAGCAGTCTGGGAGGCAAATTGGCTGCTTACTTAAGGATGTCTTAATGAAGAGTTGTGAACCTAGATATCTTCATTAGTGTGAGTAGATTATATGAAGAGAGCTAGCTGTGCTGTATTACTATTGCCACCCACAATTAGCCCAGTAGCCAGCATGACTGAGGGTTCTTCATTGTGTATTGTCATTTGGTGCTGAGGACAAAATAGGGAACCACTAAAAGCAGGGGAAATGCTACTCACATATATAATTTTGGAGCATGGCAATTTTCAGTAGTTCTCAGAGAATGTTTTCCTACTAAATGACAAGGTGGGGGGGAAGGGAGAATGAAAAGTGGACTGAAATAGTGGTGACATTTGAAAGGGGACAAGCCTTGTCAGAGGCTTGACTTCGTACTGATAAGAAATATATTTCCTGATTGTGTGGGAGGCTGGGAGAGGCTGCTGCTCTGAGCAGATAAGAAGTGGGGTTACATGCTGGTTTATCTGTCAGGAGGCGCAGGGTTGCTCTCAGACTTGTGATTTATTGAATTTAGATCAAAAAATCCGAAGGGATTTACAGCTAATCATGAAATAGCATAGATTTAAAAAATAAAAATAAATGGAGAAAACTGGAAAATATTATAGTGAGATATAATAAGTTGTGTATAGAAAGGACATGTTATACATACATTATTTTATATGGATTAAAGGTCATTCTGCTGTACCAAGGAAGGACACTTTATGTGTGTTTTGTGGGGAAATAAAGTGGGTGTGGATCTTGCTGAATATAGAGTAGGGCATGCCCTTCGGCTGTAGAACTGACCTCAGCATGGGTAGTAGCATGCTTGACGGTGTGACTTCTTTCAGTGCCAAGATGATATGTGGTAGGAAATAGCCAAAACTCAGGGCTGCTCTAAATGACACCAGATGTCAGACAGCCCTGGGTGGTATTTGTAATTCAGAAGATGGAAGTTTTTGTTCTGTGTTGTTTGTTGTACTTAGTGAAGGAGAAGACAATACAGTTCTTAAGCAAGTTTTCGTCTTAAATCTTGGTGTTTGACAGTTGTTCAGTGGGTTGAACTGATTTTTAAAGCAGGTACTGCATGGGCCATGGTACTAAAAAATTTCTCCTGCAAATATATCGCAGCAGTCTGAAAGAAGCATTTCAAAGCTGCCTGTCTCTGTACTCCCTATAGACTATCCACACCTGGAAATTCTAGTGTTTGTTCTGCAGTCTGTGATACATCTACTCAGCCATAGGAGCTATTAGTGCAATCTGCTGCTATCCTTAAACTTTTATCTTACTGGAGCAACGATCTACAGACTGAACCTATGGCACATGCCTAGCCTGGCTACGCCTGCCCAGAGCTGTAAATATTTGAATAAAAAAGCCACCCAAGCAGTGCTGAGGCCTGGGCTCCTCTTGCTGTTTTCTCTATATGCGTACAAGTGGGCAGATACTTGCTGCAATATAGGTGCAAGATATAAGCCTTACTACTTCACTTTTTAAAAGTTTAGCTTTGACCATATTTTTGAATCCTTGAAAGCTGAGAAAGAGCTACTGCTGACAGTACCTTTTGTTGCATAGCCATAGGTATGACAGACAAAGGGCTGAAATCTTACTGCATCTTTGGAGTTGAGTCATCCAGCTGCTGTTCTGGCAAAGGTTCATAATACCCTTCTGTCTCAATGTTACATGAGAGAAAATGTGGTGTTTTATGTAAATGTAGTTTAAAATTATATTTTTCTTTGTTTCTCTTTGCATATGTTGTGATATAATAGCTAACATTTTAAAATGAAGGTTTAAATTTATAGCAGTTGCTGGACTAATGAACTTGCATGTGTTGAACTGCTCCAATGCAAGGCACTCTTGACTGAGTAAAATATCACAAAGTGAATAATTATGATACAATGGCAGAATGGCAACTTTGTATGCATAAATCCTGGATTTTGATAAGTGTGATTCAGAAAGATCTCAAGGTTTTGGTGAGCTGTCCTCAGCTGGCTATGAAAAAATAAAGCTGTCTCTTAAGCCCTGCAGTGCTTCTAAAGCACGTTTTGTTATTGCTTGTTCTGAATGCATGCTGAAGCCTTGTGCTGTTTACTTTTTGCAGTCCTCAGAGGAACCTACTGAATTATTGGCATAGAAAGAATCAGATGCATGTTGAGAGTTTCACTGACTTTATTTTTGCTAAAGAAGAGGCACGAGCTCGTTGTTCTGCTCAGGTCTTGGTGGGGGCTTGTAAGGGAACTGTTATGTCACAGCCTGAACTGATGATTGAGCACCTGGTGAAGGGGGTGGCTGGCCCAGGCAACACAGGTGCAAGCAATTTACCTGTGCTTTACCCTGGACTTGCTCCTCCCTGGGCTCATTTAAGGGCAAACCTCCAAAAGGAGAACATCTCCTGGATAAGGGCCGCTTCCTGAGAAGGAGAGTTCTGTAGCCAGAGACCATATCACTGGGTGAGTTAACCTTTTCCTGTATATGATTGTTGATGTTCCTAAAGGTACTTTGTCTGGTATCATAAAGGATTTACCGGAACTAATTTCACTGTTTCCAAGGACCAGCAGGGTTTGTTCTTAATGTTGCTAAATTGTTCAAAACTGTCTTTTACCTCTTCTGTGCTTCCATTATATGTGGTGATGAGCCAATTTTGGTTCTTCATGCTTAAGAAAAAAAAAATGTTATTTATTTCACTAACACGTTGTAAATACATAATATTGTTCAGGCCTATAAATAATGCTGATCATTTTGGTTTCATGGAAATTCCTGTATTTCGTAAGCTGAGTTGCAGCTCTTTTTTCTTATGCTTCCTAACTTTTGCTGGTCAGTTGCAAACTTTCAGGTATCTCTAAAAATCTATTTTTGTTAGAAGTTACAGTTCTTAATCCGTAAGACTTTATTTTTACCTTAAGTTTTTATGAGAGCCTGATGTTGATTTCCAGTTGTTTTTTTTTTTTTTTCTAAGAGGTGAAAGATTGAGGAATAAGCAGGAAGGGATGATCACCTGCAAGTGAAGGCAGCAAAAGGTGTACTGAAACTCACTCAATTTGTGAATATTATAATTTCTGAGTTATGGAATAGCCTGGTATGGTTGACATAATCCCCATTGCATAAGCAAAGGTGGAGGGATTGTGCCTTCTATTGTATTTCATAAACATCCTTTCACTCATTAATTATGTGGGTTGCTTTTTGGTTTAAGGAAGAGGGAAAAGGGCATCCTGATTCCCTGCAATCTGCACTGTTGCTTGTTCTTTGGGACCCCACTAGTCAAAACAACGGGATTCATATGCTGACAACAGCTGAGAGACCAAAGTATGACCAGATGGCAAGGGGAGCTGAGCTGTCTGTTTCTGCAAGCGATAGGCACATTATGGTTATTCTCTTCTGGGGACGAGGGGGTGGAAAGCAGGAGGAGGGGGAGAAGGAAAGAAAGAGGCAGATATTAGATAAACAGACTGTAGCCTGAATACATATGACATGTGGGAGGAAAGCTTTGTTAAGTAAGAACTGAAAGCCTCTCGCAGAGCATTAAGCAGCACCGCCTGTGCATTGGACTGAGCCAAACCAGAGGAAAGATGAGGCCGCTGAGGTTCACCAGACTTCTGCAGAGGTGCTTGAAACAGTGAAATATTGTAAAGTATGACTCTGCATAGATTAGCTTACTTTTTTATTAAGAAGGGTCATCCAATAAAGAAGATGCCAAGTGTTTCTTCCTTATCTTTATGATGTGCAAGCTATGCTTTCACGAGTCAAAGTTAATTCATAGTTTCATTCTGCTAGAATTTTTCAGCTTCACGCACAGGAGATGCCTTTATGGGGTTATGGTATCTGCTGTTTGCACTGCAGTTGCTGCAAGTTCAGTCTAACCAATGATTTGCAGGTGGTACTCAGCATGTTCTGTAATTAAGGAGTGCATCCTGAGCCTGATCTGGGGCCAGCTGAAATCTGTAAAAAATTTCCCACTTAACTGTACTCAGCTCTGGTTTGTCTTATGAATGAAACTGAATTACAGTTGTATCAGATACTTATAACAGAGCTGTCAAATGTTTCCATGCTGCTCTCTCTGGCTAAGCGACCTAAGTTGCAATACTTGTCCTGTTTTGTTAGCCTTTTATTTTTTTTCTAGTTGTTCTTGTTGTGGGACTTGAATAAATGAGTAACCAGAGTAAATGATATTTCTGTTACCTGAAGGAAAAAAAGAGGCAATTTTCAGTATTTTGCTCATACGTGAGGAAAATGCTGGTGATCATAGTAACAATAGAGGCTACTATCCATCCACCAAAAAAAACTGTTGAGAAGCCATAAAGAGCATTTATTGAAGTAGGTTTTGATACTTTGTGATGCTGGTAATTCTTTACTTTCTTTAGTTGGCTTTTTTTTTTTTAACTTTTGCTCATCTCTGACTTCCTGATCTTTAAGTAGATCTTTCTAACATAATAACAAAGCAGCCTCCTACTGTTATTTTCTAGATGAACTACTGTGAAACACTCTGGTGCACGTAGGGAGAAGCATAACAGATTTGTTGGACTGCAGTATCTAACACCACTGCTCAATAACCTATTGGAGTGTTTGAACATAGTCACCAGCTTGGCTTCCCTGCAGCTCCCTAGATAGTTGCTTGTGACATTGATCTGCAGGGAGTGATGGCAGAGAGCTGATTTATAGATGTAGGCTATTGCCTGGAGGAGTGGATTAGCTAAGATTGCATTCTGCCTGGTTTTGGTCATAATAACGTGAAGACTTCAGGAAATCTTTGCTATGCAAAAAAATAGAGCTAGAAAATAGAAATATTTGGACACGCATGTATGTATTTAAAGAATTTAAAACAATATCAGAACAACACCCTCTTATCTCCTGCTCAACCCCCCTCCACCCCTCCCCCTCCCCCCCCCCCCCCCCCAAAAAAAAAAAAAACCTCCACACACAAAAAAACCAATGCATACATAGCACAAAACACTCAGTGCACACACAACCACACACACCAAAAAACAACACACAAGAAACATTTGAACTCTTCTTGGAAAGATGCTGAATGTTGTATGCCAATTTCCTATTCACTTCTTGGAAAACCTTTTGCAGTTCCATATGGGGCACCAGCTTTTAGAACACTGTTATTTTAATTATTGAACCAAAAAAAGCATTATGCTAATTACCTCTGCTTCTCTAGCTAGGCACAGAAGCCCCTTCCACAGTTGAATAGTAGTACAACACATGTAACTACAGTGTAAGTATTAGAAATGAACTTTTTCATCTTTTATTTTGATTGTAATGGCTGAACTAGTTTTTGTCATCATCCTCATTGATCAGGTAATTACCACACTGTCTTTTTTACAAAACTCCTGGCCCATTATGAAGATTCATTAAAGAGTTAGGTACAAGTTCATTTTGGTTAGATGCATCTTCTCAGTACATGACCTTAACAGTTGCTTCTAGGTGAAGGGGAAGAATAAAACATTAAACAGTTCTTAATTTGCTTTTTTTTTTTTTGAATGTCTATAATTGCACTGAGAGAATTTTCTCTTTTGTAAATCTGAAAGCCTGTTGAAAACTTACTGTGTTCTTTCAAATTTAAATAATGCAGCAAGCTGCAGTTACGTGACGGGTAAAAAGTAAGATTTGCAGTTAAACAGCAGCTATATAATAAATGCCATTACTGCTGAGAAGTTCCATGTTTACTCATATGGTACCAGGGACCAGCTTGAATGATTCCAGCTCCTTGAGTGTGTACGTGGTCCAGGGCTCTTAAACTGAAATTTAGCCATGGGGATGTACTAGGCTTTTAGGTTGTTTTTTTTTTCTCCATAGAATTCTATTTGTCAGAGTGAACCTGTCATTTATATGGCATCTGCATTGCCCAATCATTTTGTCAACTTGTTTTTTTTTTTTTTTAGTAACTGCTTAAGGGTTATTTCACTAATTTTTGGCTATGAGCCAGAAAAGATCAGCCAAAAGCACTTAAGTTATGTGATTATTTGATCCTTTTCTGTTCTTCCGGAATTAAATGGTGTCTTCTGTTGCTGTTTTTGTTAGCAACAGAACCCTGTCCATTCAAACTCTTCTGTTTTGTACGTTCTGTTATTTCAGAGGTTCAAACTAATCCAGGTGTGGTTTAGTTTAGTTTAGAACACACCAAACAAGTGTTCACACCTAGACTTTAATATGTAAAAATAATAGAGCTTTAAAATTGTGCCTGCTCTTAACTTCTGTTTTCCATATGGAGAAGAGAAAGTTGTCCTCATCTGCCTTACCTTAGAGTACTCATGTGAGGGTTAAAAAGTGCTCCAGAAGAGCAACAGAAGTACCTAGTACTTACCTTTCAAAAATCATAGAATTGAGTTGGAAGAGACCCTTAAAAGCCATCTGGTCCAACTCCTCTGCAAAGAACGGGGTACCTACTCTAAATCAGGTGCTCAGACTCCTGTGCTGCCTGACCTTGAATGTCTCCAGACTTCCACCACCTCCCTGGGCAGCCTATAATAAGGGTGCTGAGGCACTGGATTTAAAAAAACAAAACAAACAAACAAAAAACCCAAAAACAAATCATCTTTTTCTTCATATCCAGTCTAAATCTCCTCTCTCTTAGTTTCCCCTTGTCCTATTGCAGCAGACCCTGATTAAGAGTCTGCCCCTTCCTTCTTACAGCCCCTGTTTAGGTACCAAAAAACTGCTATCAGGTTTCCCTGGAACCTTCTCTTCTCCAGCCTGAACAGCCCCTGCTCTCTCAGCCTGTCTCTGTAGGAGAGGTGTTCCATTCTTTGGATCACTTTTGTGGCCCTCTTATGGATGTGCTCTGACAGGTCCACATTTCTCCTGCACTGAGGACTCCATGTCTGAATGCAGTACTCCAGGTGAGGTCTCACCAGCACAGAGTAGAGGGGAAGGATCACTTTCCTTGCCCTGCTGGCCACGCTTCTTTTGATGCAGCCCGAGATATGGTTGGCTGCAAGAGCATATTGCTGGCTTGTGTTCTGCATACCATCTACTGTCCCTCACCCTCCACTCCCCCAAATACTGAATATACTTTGAATTTTGTCTGGTATTCCTCTTTTCTTCACTACTTCTTCATTCATGAATTTGCTGCCAAATGTGCTTGAATGTCGCCATATCCCTGCTGTTATAATCTGAGATTTTTCATCCTCTGAATAAACTGGCAGTTAGTAATGGCAATGAGGATGTTTTTGATTTAGGTGTAGAGTTAGGAATTCTGAGCTTTAATTACTATGTTCTTAGGTTTTGTCCACCTTCTGAAATGAGAGACAGTAACACTGTTTGACAACTATCAGTATTTTATGCAGAATCATCAGCTGTAACTGAAGATTACAGTAGTTCCAAGGATTGCTTACTTTGCTCAACAGTGACAGTGAGGTGGTTGTGAGGTTTTCCTGAGCAAAAGACAAGTTATTAGAATTTTGATATTCTGGACATAACCTGAGCACTTTATTTTGCAGTATTTTCTTTACTACTCCAGTCTCAGTTTAGTGCATCGGCAGTGGAGCACACATTTCACGTGAATGCAAGCGTTTATTTCAATACTGTTACTGATTTCACAGAAGAATTTCCTGCCCTGTGTGTGAATACTTTTTCATTGCATTTTCAGTTTCTTAATCACAATTAATAATACACTAGATATGTTTCTATAGCAACTTCTACTCAAGGATCTCAAAGCACTTTAGAAATGATAGTTTTATAATAGCACTGGGTGTGTAAGTATTCTTATTTCACAAGCAGGGAAACTGAGAGGTTGATTTGCTGAAAGATAGAAATTGGCACTGGAACTGGAAATGTTATGTGGGGAAAACTGAGGCTGATGAGCCCTGAAACAGGTTGCCTACAGAGGTGGTGGCATCTCCTTCCCTTGAGATATTGATAAGTTACCCGCTCACGATCTTGAGTTGTGTGCTCTGGGTGTCCATGCTTGAGCAGTGAGGTCAGGCCAGAGAGCTCTTCCCACCTCAACAACTCTGATTCTGTGATTTGTTCTAAAGCTTATTAAGAGTCTTTGGTTTGTGTCGTATTTTTAGTCCCTTTGTGGTGTTGTATGCCTTCTAATGAGACAGCCCAAAGTAAATAAATAAATCTTGTTTTCCCGTAAGAGTTCTGTATTTTGTTTTAATGAAACTTCTACCCTACCTTACAAGTTGTTGGAAACAATTCCTTTTTTATGGTTATGGATCCTTATATTTAAAAAAAGGTCTGATGAAAAATATCTGTATGGAAAGGGAAAGAGGAAAGGAAAATGGCTGAACAACTTTGAGCGTTTGTTCTGATTGTTGCATAACAGAACCAATGCTATCTTCAGACTGCTTCACAGAAACCAGTTAGATTGCTTAGAGCTGCTTTCCTTTGTACAGTATCATCTGTTGATATCTGCTATAGCTGTTCAGGAAGTGGTAGGAGATTGAAGCATTTTGTTGCTCTTTTTTTTCTTTCCCTAATGCACTTCTACTTTTCTATCATGCTATTTGAACTCTGTTTGCAATTAAAGCTGTCTTGAACGTGTACTCAAAAGTAACTATAGTTCTGTCTGATGCACAGTTTCTTAGTTTTGCAGAAGCAGCAAATGACTGAGGAAGAATAAAGAGGTCTTAATTTTCACCCATCTTTCAAGAATACGTGAACTTCTAAATTCATTGGAATTTAATCATGTTATCCTTACTTGTCTTCCTCCCATCCCTAGTAGCCACCCAACAAAATAATACTATCTAAAGAAAAGGCTTTTTTTTTTTTTGAGGCATATTTAAGTTGACCAAAGAAATAATTTCTTTCTAGTGCACTGGACATCTCTATATAGACAAAATTGTTTCTTGCACCTTTAAAACCTTCTCTACTTAATATAGTGAAATGAGGTAAGAAATATTTGTTATTTTGATTATCGTTGGGAGTTCTACATGGAAATTTCTCTCTTCTACAAACTATTTTCTTGGACTCGTCCACCATTCTGTGCATCTTAGCTCTCGTTCTATAAAATGAAAGTAAATGAAGCTTCCTTTTCTAGAGAAAAGGAAAACTTGATTTTGACTGAAGCTTTTGTAGTATCAACACAAATAATGATGAAATGAATGGAGGAAACTGACTCTGAAAAAGAAGGTAATAAATCCTTTCTTGTTCTCATTTTGTTCCTTGTACTCCTTATGGAGCTGATGAGTGGCAAATCGCACCTTTGAAGAGCACTGCTGCCTTTGTCTGCAGGGGAAAGGCAGTTTTTCATCAATTTTGGATCTGTCAAAGGAGTTCTCTATCTGTAAGAAGCTTCGTTCCTCGCTCTTCATCCTCCCTCCTCGTTTCTTTGTCCAGTTCTTCACTTGTTATTGAAAATGAAAGGTTACTGACAGTCAGAAGAATGGAGGGCAGAATTCTCCAATTCATCTTCATTTTTATGGCAGTTAGTGTAGATTTTGTCCGAAGTTCCCAGGACAGCTTTGAGGTGCAGAGCACAGTGGTAGGAATGTTATTTCAGCTCCTGGCGGTGTATGGAGATCTAGTTTTAAATAAACAATATTAAAAATGTATATGCATATATTTTGCAGTCTGATGGTATCTGGAGAAATAGGAGAAGGGATCAATGAGATGAAACTTGAATTTCTGGCAGGGGCTGGAGATGATGAGTTGGATATTAGTAGCTGCTAGCCAGTGAATGCTCAAATGGGTCTGTCCTATCTCTTACAGAGCCACAACTTTCTTAGTTGTTTCACAATTTGGGACTGTTAGCCAGCTGTTATGTTGACAGCACTGCATTGAATTTGTTGTGTACACTCTCTCTCTGATACTAGTGAGGCTCTGTCAGTCAGCACAACATTTTCAGGCACCAGGGCTGAAGGTTTGCTCCTCAGTGTATGGATGCTCCCCCAATAACCAGCACTTCAGATGCTTTTTCTCAGTATGATTTTGTGGATTTCAAAACTGCCCCTCATGTCTTCTTGTTTCCATCATTTACATTCTGGCAGTTAGCGGGTTCTGGACTAAGTATTACAACACAGCCGTGTTTCTGCAACATCTCTGAAATGCTACCCTGTGATTCAGTATAAGAATTGCAGCTTTCTGCGTTCCTTTTTAAGTTATGGGCATGTTGGTTAATTGTGTGGGGCGGACAGAGAGGCATTAAACTCACAAATACTGAATTTCTGAAATGTTATTTAAAATATCCTCTTTGGTGAAGGATGGAAGTAAGGTAAGTGCTTAATTTGAAGGAAATACCATGGTAGAAGCTCAGCATTTTCTGTACGTAAGAGATGTTCTATATGGCTGAACTGCAGAAAAGACTGATATGAGCTTACTCCTTTTTGAAATGAAAGAATCTAGCATTAGTTGTGTATCTTCAGGAAAGCTGGCTTCCTTAGCTGTGCTGCTCACTTATACTGTGGTGGGCTTTTTGTTTTGTTTTACTTTAAAAGCAGATAGATGATGGCTGCTTGATATGACCTGGCAAACCATCTGACCTCTCTCTGCAAACATTGTCTGAGTTTTCTGAGGTAAAAAGTGCTTAGTTTATCTGTCTGTATTCTTTCAGATCTAGAAACAGTAAGGTACTTCAGAGAGGTGCTGTGCTTAGTTAGGAATGTCTGCTATCTGTAGCACAAGAAGAGATGTCAGATATAAACTTCATTCTAATTAGAGATTGGAAACTGTGTCTTGGAAAGTGTTCAAATATAATTCATGATTTTTGATGGAGGAAGATCGTCGTTTGCTCTTGGCTGTGATGTGTTATTGTATTAAAATGTGATTATCCACTGGAAGCTTCCAGGGAGCCATAGGTGTAGCTCTTGTATTTGGATATAAATGGGGAGAGTTTCTAAAAATGATTCTGGCTTATCCGTTGAGTCTTGGTAGCTGCAGTTTCTATTGCTTGCTGGCTACAGGAGAAGAAGAAGAAAAAAAAAAAAGGGTTAAAAACCTCACTGTTCCCTACAATAATTAGGAAAAAGAAATTCCCCATTAAGATCTTCAAATCTGAATGTTGCTATTGTAAATATGGGCCCATATGAATTTCCCACGGATGCAGAGTTCTGGTGTTTAGATGTGCCATCCTTTTCAAGAGGTGCCCCAAGGAGCCTTCCTGCTGAGCTGTTACAAGGGATGTAGCAAGTAAACTTTGAAGGAGCGTGAAGAAAAAAGATCTTTGCCTCTTCAAGTCAGCTGTAGAAGTCCTGACGTACAAACGTATTTTGGCAGGAAACAAATGAAATATATTTCTTGGTAACTTCAATGCCAGATCTCCTTATGGTGGTTGGGATTGTTCAGCTTCAAAAGCTGTGATGATTTCTTTGTGAAGGTGAGGGAACTACCTTCAAGCTGAAGGCATGATTTTGGCCCAAGAAATTCCATCATATGCTGGAGTATCCTCTTCCTTCTCTCTCAGGAATATGTGCTGTGTTTGAGGAAGGTGAATTTGCATTGAAGGTCTTGCTGTTGCAAAGCAATTTGGTCTCCCTTACTGTTCACGCAATATGGATATGTTATGAGTGTTATGGATTGCTTCTGAAATCTTCTTTACCCTACCCTGTTCGTTAATAGAAGAGATCTGTTACACTGCTAGAATAAGATTTATGGAGCAGCCTGTGGTTCCTGCTCTCTAACAAACTGACGGTAACAAAACATAGCAGAATGCATAAAGGAAAACTATGTATCTGTTTATATGGCTGTGAACAAATATGATGTAACTGTCCTTAAGGAAATATTGCTAAACCTTTCTACTTTGTTAAAGCTTTTCTGCTACTGAAACACAGTATCAGCCCTTCTACTTTTTTTTTTTTTTTAATTCATAGAAAACACCTATTCTGTGTTTATCTGTTGTGTCCTTGAATTCTCCATGAGATTTATATTGCTGACACATACAGCAGAGATGGAACGTGTTCAGATACTGAAATAACAGGGGAGAGGACAAAACTGAAGGCAGGGGGGATGGAGAGGAATATATTGTATCTGTTCCTGGCTCTGTCGTTTGGTTGGTAGACTGGCTGTTTAACTTGGACCACTGTCTTAATTTAGTGTGGCACTTGGTATGTTCTCAAAGAAGTCACCTTGTTGCATGTGCTTTCTGCATCTTAAAACATCTATAGAAAAAAATAAATAAAAATCAGCCTCTGTGTGTAATTAGAGGAAAAAAAACAAAAATATGCCAAACCTCTCTCCCTTTGCTCCTCATTTTCAGACTAAAAGTGTGAAATTTCTCCTTTTTCACCATGACCAGTCTGTGAAATTGGGCATTGCTCTCTGTAGTTTCAAGAAGGCCCCAGTTATAAGATCAGGCTCTGGAACTGCAAGCTTTGCCTGGCATGGAAATTTTGTTTGGGAGTCATTTGTTTGCGTCTGTGTGTATGTATGCATAGGTTGCTAAAGCTTTTTCTGTACTGAATGTTTTCTCTCAAGTAGAAAGCCAACACTCTTTGGTGTAATTTTTGTACAAAGTGATTCAAACTCATACACTCATACATGCTGAATGTTTTTCTTGAGAGTGTACATGCTTAAAAGGTCATGGTACTAGTGTGAATGTTCTTATTTATATTCCTGCTTATTGTTATTAGAAGCTAGGATAATATTAAACGCCTTTATTGTTCTCATTACATCACTGATCACTGCTTTTCCTCTGGAAATCTTAAAATATTTTGACATCAAGGAGGTATTATGAAGAACCTTTTTCAACCCCGAATGTTCATGAGGTCTCTGAGGGTCTGAACCAATGGTTCCTAGCAAGCCAACTCATGCTGGGGGTGGTTATTTCCTGGCACTGGCTCATCTAGTGTGAGATAAAAGTTCCTGAAGTGTATGCTGTGTAGGTGTCAGGGACTTGGCACTTAGTACCTCAATCTAGCAATTGATTTCTGTTGCATCAATTTACTCGTGAATGTGTACGGCCTAACCTGACCCACTTTGTGCAGAGTAACTGTAGCAGATGGAGGAGTCCAACCTCTGCTGCCTAAACATGCCTTTCTGCTCTGTAGGTCTCCTTCACTGACAAATGAGAATACTGGAGCCCTGGCTGTGGTCTTCGTATTCATGTGCTAAGTAAGGTTTCTATGTCAGTCACACATGCAGAATTCAGTGACTAAATTGAAATCTGATGCATTTATCTAATACAACTGGTTTCATATGAGTTTCTGGTAATCGCATTTCACACAAATAAAGCTAACTTTTCTGTGACTGGGTACTGCTCTGGAGGATTTGGCTGTTTTGCTGTTTTGACCAAGTTTATATTCTTCTTTATTCAAGCCTTTCTATCAAGACTATATCTGCTGGAGTCAGATATTCCCTGTAGTGTATCTTTATTATTAAAACAATTCCCAGGGGAGCAAAGTTGGGACGCATAATATAATCTGCACTGGTATCTTTAGGAGACTGCAGAGGGGATTAATTTAACTTTTAAAAAAGTATTTTAAAAGTATTTAACTTCTTCGAAAAGTATCTCAGTCAATATTGAGCTCTGTAAGAGCTATCTTCAAAGCAATGTTTGTGAATACCCACAGAAGTTGTATTTTACTATTCTCAAAATATCCCATTTTTAATCACAATATCCAGAACTAAATGCAGTTAAAATGCATTGTTTTGAGAAACATCCCCAGAGCTGGTCATCTGAATAGCAAGAAATGGGAAAGTATTACTGGTATTTAGGCAGGGATAGTCTTCTATTATTTCAGATAACTCTTTCTGTATATAATTCTGGGGATAGTTTACACCTAAAAACTATTTTATCCCTCTGTGGTAAGTTACTGCCATGACTGTAGTCTGTAATGTATCTTTCTATTTGGAATGTTCTGTAGCATTACTGGCAAGCAAGTCAATTGTAGTATGCTGCTGTTCTTTAAGATCAGTTAAGGTAGGAGATCAGATTGGAATATTTTCATATGCTGAGTAAGAACATACTAGCCCTATCAGAAGGACAGAGAGCATGATCTGCAAGTGCACTGAGATTTGTGTAAGCTGCAGAAATATACAGTCATACTAACTACAATTTAGTAGTTATTCAAGAAATTCTATCAAGACAGAACAGTTTCAGTGCAAAATGGTTTTGAATTGGATTAGTGACTCATGGGAGCCCATAGGAAGTGCCGTGTCATAAGGAACCGAGTTCCTATCCTTCCTTGAGCTGCAACTGTTTTGAATTGAGATAGGGATGGAGCGATACGGCATACACTGCAGCTTTGTTGCAGCCTTTGGGGATTGTTCTAAGTTTTTTGTCTTGCTATTTTTTAAAGTACCATACTGAAGTGATTCTCTACCATACTGAAATGGTTCTACCCTGTTCCTTCATAAATGCAGAAAATAGTTATTTTTAATTCAGCTGTGCTAGAATAGCAGTTTTTTACTTTTAGAATTATTATATTTAGAATTACAGCCTATTTTTTACTTATTTTTCTTTTAAGAAAAATGAAATGCATTGAATGAAACATGTCATATGTCTGATGTAGGCTTTTGTGCCCGGCAGTGGGAAAACTCTGAGGTTATTCATATCAGAAATCTCATAATAAGTAAAGACAAAGGTTTGGTAAACTAATATTGTATTATTTTCATCCTGTGCTAGTGAACACATTTTAAATCATACCTTTCACACGTGGCTTAATGCTTTGTGTTGTTCAGTCTTTGAAAGGCATGGTAAACAATTTCTTTAATAAAATATCGCAGAATTTTGACAAGATCTTTAGAATTACTGATATAGCATTAACAGGGTATTTTGATTTGCATTTCACCGCACGTAAAAGAGCAGCAAAGACTGAGGAAGAAATTATTTGTAAAAAGACCAAATGCAAAGTGAACAAAACTTAATAAGTTGGTGTAGCCATCAGGGTGTAAGTGATCAGTTATGAGTCAACTGGTGAGGAAGCAGAAAATTTCATCCAGGATTTGCACTTGGCTTTTATTTTTGGTAGCCTGTGAGGCCATGTTTGGTGAGAGTGCTCTTTCTTCCAAAATAAGATCATTCTTGCTAGTGCTGTGTTCTAACATTGCATGAAGGCTGTTTGACGAGGGAGCAGTTTCCTGAGAGATGCAAATCTGTCACAACAAAGGGAAATCATGCCCTACAGAAGTTGGCCTGTTCATAGCTCTGGCACAGCATCAGAAATACACAGTCTTTAGTGATTTTTCTATATCTCTTATCAGGTTTCTTTTTCTCTTTACTGTTAGGTAGTACTTTACCTTTTAGAGTAATTCTATTAACTTGAGATTTCATGCACCAAACTCAAAGCGGCTTCTCCTTGCAGCTGGAGTGAAGGGGTAAGTGAGCATATGTGCCCCTACGGTCTCAGTTGACACTGTTCTATGTATATTATCTCCAAAGCCACAAGTTGTGCAGGCTTATTCCAAATGACTTTATTTCAGTAAATGTTTTCTGTGTCTGAGTCAGGACAACTGAACAACTAATTTTCCTTCAATCTGTCAACCTTAAATAAGAGGTAAGGTCAGTGTGTCTCTTGGGTTACTTGACGATCTATTTTTTGAAGTCCTGCTCACTTCTAAACTGCCATAAAAGAAATATGATTAAAACAATGCTTGCTGTTTTTTAAGTGGTGGCAGGGCAGACTCCCAGTTTGCATCTTTTTACCTGTGATAGTTTTGTTTATCAAGCCACATTTTTATGGTAACAAAAAGATCTAGGCTGTTTATGCCATTGTTATGACACAAGCTGAGTTGCAGTTTGATTTTTAAGTTCTACTGTTCGGGTTCCTGTTCCACACTGTAGGTGTTGCTTTACCTCCAACTCAGCGTGCTGGTCAAAATTATGTTGCTTCTTAGTTCAGAGATGCTGAGTTATGTCTTTAAAACAAACAAACAAACAAAAAAACCAAAAAAAAAAACCCAAGCCCCCCCCCCCCCCAAATGTGAAAGGCATCTGGTCATGCTAACTGACCTTCCTTTTTTCACATAGCCCAGTAACTTGAACAGTGCTCTGAGAGAAAATGCAAGCAGCTTTGTACTGTGTTAGGGGTATAAGGCTGAACTGTCTTCAGTTAGTAAGTTGATGAAGACTGGATATACAACACTGACCTTCCTCTAGGCTTAACATTTACAGGTCATTATCTCAAAATACAGTGGCTATTTAAAATAAAGATCCAGTGAGGCTTTGGGGCACTCACAGGTGTTGGGGAGTGCTCCTTTGTGGATCAGTGACAAAACCATTTAAAAAACATGTGGAAGAGTCTTCTTAAAGACTGAAAGGTTTCAGAAGGGAGGCGCTATGTAGATGGCTGAAACTTGTGTTTTTGAAGGTTGCATACTTGGACCATGAGGGTTAAGGAATGTATATTTGCACCTATTTTGAAAGTCTTTCTTACCCATTGCCTGTAAATCTAATAGCAGTAATACTTCAGATTTACTTATTTATAAAACAGTACCAAATGAAATTGAAAGCAAAATGATTTCCAGGGATTTAGTTAACTTCTAGTCATTAGTCTGTTGCTACCGCAAGGAGCGTAGCATTGTAAGAAAGGAAGTTGTGTTAAAAATGAAGAAGCCTTATGAGTTACCATCTGTCTCTTTCAGCTACTTTTGCTTAGGATATCTAGCCCCAAAACTAAGAAATATATAGGGAATGCTCAAAGTTGTGGAGCCTATAATTTTAAGGTAATTTGTTTTTTTTAAAAAGTCTTCTTTTCATGAAACACAGCATCTAGTTATGTGTATAATCTAAAATTAGAATAATTTTTTGAGAGCTTCCGATGTTTGAGTATTCTGTGTTATCAGTTACATGAGTTCACTATAGCTCCCTGTGAGTTCTCTGCCACACCACTCATGATTAGCTGAGCCCACACTGACCATGGAGAAACTAATGGGAGACAACTTTTTCCATTTTTTTAAATGGAGCTATTTATTTTGGAGCTTGTTTCTTCCTGTATGAGCTATATACTTCTGTTGTCCTTTTTGAATTCCTCACTTATCACAAGATTTTAGTGTCAAGGTTCAGTAGCTAGTAACAGACAAGTATTCTATTAATAAAAATACCTTTTTTTTAATGAACTATTGGGATCTACTGTGTTAGTACATTGCCATTGAAAGCCTGAGTATGCAGAACGGGGAAAAGGGACTGCAGATAGCAGTGATTTTCCTGAACTTGTAAGTATTAGACGACATAAAAGGAACCATGGATGGTTTCTAATGATTCAAGAGGCTTATTTACTAGAGCTGTTAATAGCAAAACTCCTCAGTGAATGTAAGAACAATTTCTATGCAGGAGATATGCTTATGGTTTGGATGCTATATGATGTAATAAAGCAACATGTTGTTTGATGTGTGTCAGATGGATTGAAGGTCATGGAATGGCAACTAAAACAGACATCCTGATAGTATTTTAAGAAGCACTCTTCTCTAAGTTGTGAAGCCCTGTTCAGCAATAACATACTTAGTTTCAAAGCAATCCATCACTTTTTGCCACTGCTTTGGGAGTTTATGAAGCAGAATGTTACTGAAGGAAGTGTGAAAAGTGAGAATATCTGGGACATGTGTCTGCTGGTGAAGTTGTTCTGGTTAGGTAAGGCAGTATCTTTAGGGTTGTTATCTTCAAGTGTGGATTCTCTTCGTGTCCACAGATATTTTTTTAGGATTTCAGACCTCTGTAATTCACAGACTGAAGAACTGGGAGTGATAGTAGAAATGAATTAATATATGATAGAAGAGAGGCTCAGTCCAAAATACTGATTAATCTGGGCAATATCCTTCAAGTAATGATTTGAGCATAAATGTGTGTTCAGCCTTTGAATTTAAGGGATTCTTGTCTTAGTCTTATCCTGGGGAACTGGGCTAAATTGTAGAAGACTGATCCAGTTCTTATTAAAATCATTGCAGGCATTGGAGGTCCAAAATATTTTGAGTTGGATCAAATATTTCCTATGATGAAAAAAGCTGAATAATTTGTATTCTAGAGAGAATGTTTTCTTCATTTATGACCCAGTAGAACCTGGATTCCTACTTGTGTTTGTCTGACATAAAGGGAAGTCTTAAGAGTCAGGATTGTGGGTTTTGTAATGATAAAATGTCTTTACTACCATGTAAATGTATCTGTTAAACTACCATTCCCAGTTTCTGCTCTGCACCTCTGCCATAGTGATGGCATCAAATACATCATTCTTACTGTCAGTGTAACTTCAGAAGAGAGCCCAGAGTCTTGGTGAAGGTAAGTCTTTGAAAATTATGGGTATTGGAAATGTAAGTAATGGTTTATCACAAAGACTTAATAAAGCAAGTGAGTAACCTTGTTTCCCTCCAAATTGCTCCTTTTTTTAACCTCTGTTCTCTAGATAGCAGTGCTTAAACTTTACATAAATAGCTGGAGTACTGTGGAAGGTCTGATAAGCGGATTTCTTCACCCATGCTGATTCTCCCTTACATCATATATCCATTCCATTATCTTGTATGAAATGCTTACTGCAGTTTCTTTCATTTAGTCTCCCATATACGTTATCTGTAATACATAATGGAGTATGTGTATGACTGAAGAACAGTATCCCATAAAGCAAGAAAATGACTGTGAGTTGTTGGCAGTGGAGCATTACTGGTATGATCTCATTATGTTACAAGAACTTTTCTCTAACGTTTCCCTTTGTACTGTAGAGTTTGATTTAATTTTCTCTATTTTAATCATCTGCATATTTAATCAAGCTGTGGTATGAAATAAATGTGTAATAGCATTGAAGTAAATTATAGGGTAGATACTATGAATTGTTTCTGTAAATCTGCCCCTTTTCAAGGAAGGTTACAAGCTTTCAGTATGTTTGTGGTGGAGGAAACATATCATAACCTTAGAAGTAATATAGTAACGGTAGTACCATTTTCTTTTTTCTTGAGTTACATTTTGAAATAAGGAGCCGAAGTATATTTTCATTTTTAAGTGCTATTGTTTATGGTACGTAGATACACAGAACAACTGAGGTTATTGTTCTGTAGCATTGTTTGTAAGAGGGTGGAGAGATTAGCCCAAGGTCTTAGCAAACAAAAGTGTTCAATTTATTTGTATGGACTACAATGCTTATATTTCAGCCAAATTGCAATCAGCAAGCAGGTACTAGGGAAGCTAACTTGCCTCATTCAGGTGACCTTGTCATTGGAAAATTGTGTATTGTGGACTTCGAGACTTTTTTTATTGTGTGTTTTTTCTTGCCTATGCTTGATTTTTAAGAACTTGGAACATTGGAGCTTTGGTCTCTTATTGCTGAGACTGTTAAATGGTTCCTGTTTCTTTCCTAGATGTTCATTGTTGCATCACTGATTTTATTCTTTTAACTGTCATTCATACTTGTGTTTAGCGCAGTCAGTAATTAATTTCTCTTATTGATGCCTATGCTTAACCTATACTTTACGTTTGCAATAATTCTCTTTGTTAGGCAAGCTCTGAATATCGAGGTCTGTTTTCTTTTGTTGTTCTGTGATTTTTTATTTATTTTTATTTTTTTGAAGTATTGGTTGTGGTTTTAAATATCCACAGAATAGTCCTTCCAAGCAGATGTATCTGTCTTTGGTAACATTTAAGTTGTGAAGTATCTCTTTTGGGACTGAAGTGACTGGAAACAGGTGGAAAAAATTCTGGCTGAGTCAGTAGTCAAATACATTATCAACTGGTCAGTACCACCAGCTTCCTTCTCTGTTGAACTTGGAACCTGAGGACACGAGCCATGCAGGTCGTGCTAGGACAGTTGTTGTGTCTCCTTCCCTCACAACCTGACTGTGAGGCCTCAGGAAACAGCTTCAGGGAGCAAACAGGCAGATGCACCAGCTGGTCCTAACAGCTGCAAAAGCAAATGACAAAGGCTAGAGGCCTTGCAGAGAGCAGTGTGTGTTTCTGGCTAAGGTTTTTGCAGTTATATGCTTGAAGTCCAAATTTCTCTATTTTTTTCTTCTCAGCTTTTTCTTGATCTTGTCCACTTTCACACTCTTCAGGTTGTACCACTATATTCCAGGCTCCTTCTCCTTTCCCTTAGCTTTGTGGCTAGGTGTCATGTTCCTCAAACTCCTTCTCAAACAATCCCTTCCAGTTCTCATTCTGTGTACATTCAGCCTTTGCTCTTTGTCCTTTATTTAGAAAGAACCTTTATTTGGTTAACTTGTAGGAACTACAAGAAGAAATAATATTATTACTGGTGCTAGTAGTAAGGTTGGACACCTGTGTCTGGTCTGTGGTTGGCTGTCCTCCATGGATTTAGCAGTGTGGTACATGAATTGCTTCCTTAGATGAGTATCTCAGTTCCAGATTCTCCTCGGTAACTGTGTACTTCTCCCCACTCTTCTTGTGAGTTATTTCCTGTTTGACAGTTATTGGTGCATTGTTTCACCTCCAAAAACCTCATGAATTATTTCCGTCAGCAGGGAAAAGCCTTCAGAAGAACTTGATTCAAACCATTAGTTTTGGTTTTGTAGTTCTCACCAGAATTTCTATCAAATGGTCTCTTTTATCCTGTTCTTAAATAGAAATTAAATAGATGCGTATAATGCCATATGTTATTAAACAGTTGTCATGTACAGCTTCATATACAATAACATTCCTCTTGTGGGTGACATTCAAAATGACTATTGCATATGCAGCATTTAACTTTTAAAGAGCTTTTAGACAATCAGTGAAGTGTCTAACCAGTTCTTATTTTTACTGGAATGTAAGTGCCTTCAGCTATGCCAAGAAGCATTAGACTTAGAGCGACGTTTATATTTTGAATCATTGCTATAGAGCAAGGTTCTGTTCTATAGTCTTGCTTTCTAAGGCTTCTTCTTAAAAGACCTACGGTAAATTTGGTATTTCCAGTACATATTGGAAGTATTGAACCTGAAAAATAAGCTCATATTGAAGGGGGAATTAACTAACACTTTGTACAACACTAAGCACGTTTATAGAACTATAGGTGTAAAGCACTTGCATAAATGAAAGTTACATTTTGTGCTGTGTATTTTCAGTCCCTCCCACACTTCTTTGCATGCAACTTCTCCCAAAGTTATTCCTGAATTACATGGCCCCCTTTGGTTATGGGAGTTTAATGAATTTGTATGTGCCTATAAGACCATGGCAAGAAATGCAGCGTAGTGAAGTTCTATTACACCTCTGTTGCTATGAATGATGTATGGTCTCTAACTATTCATAAATAATCCTGTAAATCTGCAATAGCGCTTGACTGAAAGTGTGTATTTTCACTTCTGTACTTCTTTAACATACTAAAAAAAAATCCTTGTCCATGCAGTGGTTGCTTATTTTAATTGTGGAGGATTTTTGCTACCTTGACACTCTCCTTGTTCTGGTTCTGGGATCCTTGTGGTATATGGTGTTTAAATGTGAATTCTTCAGTATTTTGAGCTTAACAAGTACTGAGAAGGATAAAAGTCATGGAATTTCATTCTAGGATGTGTTTTGGAAGCTCTTGTGTTTTTGTTGTTGTGGTTGTTTTTCTAAGAACTAGAGCAGTGTAACATTCTCCAGCTTCGGCTCTCCTCTCCTGCTTTTTTTTTTTGGTATTAGTATAAGTGCAGTGTTACATATGTTGACACTGCCTGATGCCTTAGTGCCTGTAGAGATGTTTGAGTGAATGCATGAGTTAAAATTCTAGTGCATCGCTGAGAACTGAAACAGCGTGAGACATGCAGGGAAATGGATATGGCATATATGGCATTGTTTGAAAGCAAGTTAGCAGTTTTGCAGTTAGGCTAGCCTGTGTATATTAAATGGAAATAGTGCTGCATGTCTGGAGTAAGAAGTATGAGACTCTTCTTGAAGTCACTTTTTTAGTCATTGTTTTCTTGTTGGTGTGACACAGACTATTACCAAGAGAAGCCAACAGCAGGACGTCAGGCGCTTTTCTGGGCATGCTTATTTGTATGTCATCACTTATCTGTATGCTTAAAAACAGGAGGAATGATGGCTAGAGGTGAGACCTAAAACTATTCCTGGAAGTAAAATCTTTCAAGTTAACTTGAGTTTGTCATAAGATTTGTTTGAAGTTGCAAACTAAGAAGATTCTAATGTGGCTGCCTGCTTAGCTCAATAGTTGCTTGGTAAGTGAAAGTGAAGAAACAGGTGTGTTTGTTCTTCAGTGAATCTATGTCACTTCTGGTCAGAAGTATCCTATTAATTTATGTTGCTGATGGCATGGGCTGCCACATCTCTTGTCTCCAGTATTACTGAGATCTCTGCGCTTTCACTGCAGATACTTTCCCACCCTGCTTTGTGGAGTTTGCCTACAAAAGGGAAGGAGACTACAGCCAATTATTGGTGGCAGTATAAGCCTTCTTGGAATAAGGAAGGTATCCTTTTACAGCAGCGAATGATTCCCTACAAACTTAGGGAATTAGGGATGTGTCTGAAATAAACATTGTAACTGCTCTCCTGTGCATATAAGCCTACTTCAAGAGACTTGATCTAGCAAGCATAGAGTGAAGCATGCTCAGCAGGAGGCATTCATCTTATATTTGTGTAAAAATAACCAAAACATTGTTACAAAAACTCAGGACAATGAAATTATAAAATGTAGCCTCTGTAGCTGCTTGCAAACAGGGATATTTTTGAAGTGGGAAGAAGCTGTTCTAGTGATATCTCTTCATGAAAATGTGAAGGTTAGGATGTAGTAATTAATGCTCTCAGTAGTGTAAATGCAACGATGCACCCTTAGATTTGACAAGAAATGGGCTTTTATGCTTTCCTATATTTGAGGTAGATCAGTATATTTCTACAAAACCACTTACAAACTACAGCAGAGCTACTGCTACTGAAAGAGTCAAATCAGGGAAGGTGTCTTCTAGATCCTGTTGCAAAGCAAAACCATTGGCTAGTTGGACCTGCCATTAAAAGCTGCTTTTATGGGAGAGTGGGGGAAAACCGCACAGACAGTGACTGTGGATGTCACTGACAACTCCTACAAGAGGCAAAGGCTTTTCTGGCTTGAGGACTGACTCAACTGTCTCCCTTTTGGTCACAGTTCTTTTCAGAGTCATCTCTGCAACTATAAATGCTCCTGCGTTCATCCCAAACATCTTTTTTTAGACATTTGATTTCCCTTGCACTTGAACATGGTGCAAGAAAAGCATGGCAAGAAAGCAAGAAGTCTTTATCAATGCAACCCTTCCCCTATTTCTCTTGTATAGATGAGAGCATGTGTGTACATACAGGTATAGAAAAATGAACATGCTTATATATATTAAAAAAAAAAGGTATGTAATTAAAAGCATTCACCAAATTAAAAAATTGACAGGGCTTATTTGTTAGTGGGAAAAGAGGGTTGGGAGCTCTGGAAAACAAAGAACTGCTGTGCTTGCACTGAACTGAACTGCAACTATTAGGAATAGGTTAATGTGACCCCTTGCTTTTTTTCTAGTTTCTGAAGGTCTTTCTAGATTCTGTTCTCAGGTATTGATTAAATACTACTTTGAGGCATGTAACTGATGAATAGTATCCAGAATTTGAGTGCAAACCAGGAATCATTTGCTATAATTACAACTCCTCAACTTTTTAAAAAATAACTGTCATCTTATAAGAAGTTGCTGTTTTATCCATATGAAATTATTGCTGGATAGACCTCATTCAGGAGGGCTAGGTCTATAGAGAGATGCTTTTAAGCTGCTGTGTATTTTAAGTTTTTGGTTAAAAGTTCAGAACATCTTCCATCTTGCCTGGTAATGGTTAAAACTGCTGAGTCTTACAACTTAGTGCTCCAAGAGGGAGGCAAATGACACATTTTCTGATCTACTTTGGGTGTTGTAGTAAATACCACAAAAAAAAAAAGAGTTGTGTTGATGAAAAGTAGAGAATGATTAATATTCAGGACTGTCCAGAAAAACCCAGAAATTAGTATTTTGGGAGAGGAAGCAAAATGTCATCATTTCCTGTTTCTGTGAGAAGTGAGTATAGGTCTAAATGTCTGCCAGCGTGCTCCTTTGGGAGTAGAGTTCCTGAATAAGATGTGAATGCCCAGTAAAGATCCTCCTAGAGATGCAAATCTGAGATTCCTGAAAAATCTTTTGTTAATAAGTTGAATGTCATTCCCCTTTTCTTTTGGTGAGAGAAAGCTCATCTTACTGGGTACAATAGCTATTTCTCTAGAAGCTGACTTAATCCTACCCTGAACCGAAGAAATCACATAATTTTTTTCTTTATCTTGAAATACCATGATTAGGGGCTCAGGTTCTATTTATATGATGTAAAACTAATCCACAGGCTTGCGCTTTGTGAGGAGTTATGTCCAGATGTCAGGATCTAGCTGAGAAATTGGGACTACGCGTTATTGTTTTCACAATAGAAGAGGGCTGTTGTGTAAATGTCTGCTGCTGTAATACCTGTAATGAAAGTTCATGCCCCGCTCCTGTTTTTGATAAGCATATCAGAGTTATTGTCTGCAATAGGTCTGAAGCTTGATGTAGATTTACAGGAGAAAATAAATGCAATATATTAAAGACATATGACCAGCTCTGGTCTCAAAGAAAAAAATATTTTTCCCTTGTTATGGTGAGCTTCAGAAATTGATTCAGGTTCACTGAGAATTGATTTGAGAAGTATGTCTGGCCTTACAGGGCATCAGTGAAAAGAAAGCTCAATAAAAGGATGTTGTAAAAGCAATCTGAGTGATAGGCAGGTAGCCAAGATCAGGGAAATTGGAATAGGTGGACATTCAAGGGACACTCTCACTTTGAATTTGTTTTAAATGATTAGGTAAACAATATGAATAACAATTTAATGGTATAACTGCTTTGATTGTGTTTTTTTTTTACTACTATGAGTATATTTTTGTTACGTTATGTCTTGAAGAGAAATCCGTAAGCCACAGTACCAAGACAGTGCTCATCTCTGTTCTTTCTTTGTTTCTCTTCATTATCACTTTTTTGTTGAAATCTCTTCTGTCTCAATTCTGGTGGTGATTTTTTTTTTTTTAATGTGTTAAGTCTAGGAAAGGATGTGCACTACTGAAGAAAAGCAGGCTGTTGGCTGAATAGAAAGTGACAAGAGAAGCAAGTGAACTAAATTAGTCAACAGAACAAATTTTAGGGTTGCAAACAAGTTGCATCTTTTCTGCTCTCTCCTAATCAAAAACCTTACTAATTACAGGAACAGATGTTTAACTTCCCTGGGGTAATGTGATTTTCAAACTAATGCCATTCTCCTTAATATTTTGGCTTACTGGCTGGAGGTCTGTAGAACTTCATCTAGAGAAGGTTATAGGCAACTGCTTGAGAGAGATCCTGAGCTGAAAACATGACTTCAACATGAGAAATACTATCAAAAAATCTGTCTTCAAGTCACATAAAACATCGGGAAGTTCATGATCTACAGAATAATAAGGAAATTATTGTTAGTCTGTCAAATCATAACAACTGAAAACCACCATGGCAAACATTAGATTTTATTCTGCATATTTTTTTGAATGGAATTATGCAAGAACTTCATTTATGTTTGTTTCATGGGAATTATTGGATGCTAGCAGGACTTTAAAGGTAGCCTGAGGTTTTACTCAAAGTTTCCAACTCAGTGGAGTTGCAGTTCCCTGTACCATTTTTGATGCTGGCTGCAGCACGCTCACCATGCAGAGGAGGTGACTGAGACCCAAACAGGTAGTTAATAGTGGTTGTTTTCTGTAAGAAATCAGATGAATGAGGGACAGAAATAGATAGTGGTCACTTCAGTTAACTGATTCCAGCATAGACAAAAATACATCTGGCTCTTTGGAAGCGTGAAATTCACTAAGTCATAGAATAATGGTTAAGAATGTTGGCCTGTCAAGTCTGGTATATTAATAGAGAATTGTTCTTGTTTTTAATACTTGGGGTACATCATTCACTTTTGTCCCTTCCTTAGACGCGTTTTTTTTTTTTTGTTTGTTTTAGTTCTCCCCTGGGTTTATTTTATGAAGTGATTTTCTCCACTGAGCGTGCAAGCACACTTGTTAGGATTTGATATATGTAAGCCACATATTTTATTATGGTGGATGTGTTTGTATAGGATTTTTATTGATTTTCTTGTGTTCTAGTCAATGATGAAGTGAAGCGATAATAAAGCGTGTATGTGTTGGGTTTGTTTTCTTTACCTCTGCTGTGACTTGGACACACTGTTACAATTTTTTTTTTAGATATGCCAAGTGTAGTAGAGAAGTAATCTTTCTCTCAAGTAGAACAATATAGGATTACAGCAATAGCTACTGTTAGCTGCTGCATTTGTCCTTTGCAGCTATGTGCCACTCCCTTATCCTCCTCATTTCAGGTTTTCCTTAGGCATTACACAAATGTTGCTTTGGTCCTTTCTTCATAAAGGGCTTATTCCTGTTTCTAGCGAAGACAGTGCTCAAATTCATATTGGTAAAAGGAAAGGTCAGATTCAAATGTTTAAAATACTGTACAAGTATGAAATTGTTAGATTGCATTTGTGTTTACATCCATTACTATATGTTGCTTAAAAACTTATATTTCCATAGGAACCTTGTCTCTATGGTATTATGATAATGGTATCTTAGGCATACGTTGTTTAGCACTGGAAGATAGTACTACCAGCCTGTCTATTAAAAGCATATCTTATTAATGAAGCAAAAACTAGAATGCCTGCAACTTCATTGTACAGATTTTTTCATAACATTTTATATAGATATGTTGTGTATGTCCAGCTTGGCAGAATAGCTTGTGGAAGGCATTCTCTAGCTGTCGCTCTTCAAATAGTGCTGTCATGAAAGGTGTTTTCAGTCTCGTGTGAAACTCCTTGTTTCACCTATTCTCAACTCATTAACTTAAAGTATAAAGTAAAGTGTAGTATGTATGTATGAAACAAGTGCTTAAGTTAATATTAATCCACTGTGTAAATATGGATATAAAAGAGGCTGAAGGTATAACTGCCACTCTCACCCAACACCACAAAGAGGATTTGTGGACAGCAAAGTAGAATTTTGCAGCGTACTAGTATTTATTTACACTCCTTGAGAGTATGCCTTAGCTAGTATTAGCATATTTCCATTAAAGTAATACTGTGCAAGATCTGAAAAAGATTTTCAGGCTTGAAACAAAAAATTGTCTAAATTTGTCTGAAAAATGAAGAAAACTTGTCCAATAGAAACTCCCATGTTGTCGTGAAAAACAGCATCCATGGGGATGAGGCAATAAGGCTGGATGTATGTTAATTGCCTTCCTGATTTTCAGGTCAGTATCCATGTTGGCATCACAGCTCTGCTCCCTGCTGTCCAGGTGAGTCAGTACGGTGTTTGTCAAACAGCAGAACTTTATATTCTCTCCTTGCTCATTACAGTTTGGGCTTTGCACTTTTTGCGTTTTTATTATTGTTTGCTCTCTTTCTAAAAGTTTAAACCAACAATGGGGGGAAAATACCTACAACCCCCAACTAATCAACCTAAAAACAGAAAAACCCTCTATTTCCCAATGAAATGTAAGACTGTATCTCTTCTCCTAGGGTTTGCTCAAGGTCAGTAACAACTTTTGTGAGAATGATTTATTGACTTCTCTGACTAGAATTAAACTGTCACCAAAGGGCTTGCAGTCTCCAGGCATCAGCTTGGCCTTCTGCATAAATCTGTGAGAAAGATGGCTTTAGTTATGTAGCTATTCAAATACTTATTTAGTAGTGAATAACTAAAGGGAAATGCGGAGTAGAGAGAAACAAGTTGACGAATGGAGACAAATGGAAGCAGATGGTAGTGCAGAGCACTTCTTTTTTTGTCTCCATTCTCATAATCTCCTCTGTCCACTTTCTACTTGCACCTTAAGTCCCACTGAACCATCTTTGGGAACCTTGGAGGCATTATAAAAAAGGGTTAAGATTACTAGGCTAAAATGCTATGAGTTTGCTATGTAGCATCTACAGACTAGCTTTGTGAAGGACTAATCCTGTCTTTACACTTCCTATGTTTGGTGGTTGTCTTTTTTTTACCTTCCAACTGTGGACCTGTTCACCAGTTTAGACCAAATTTGACAAGAAAGGTAACAGCCTTCACAGTGGAGTCAAGGGGATGATGCCCTTAGTGCTCTGCTGAGAAAAAGCATCACAAATATAACCTGTACAGGGAAACAGAATATAAAAATGGAAAAACCTCTGTTGTGAGAATGGTTAATATAAAGGAAATTTTAACTTCAGGTTTGCTCCTTGTTGGAAACCAGCTGGCACACAAAACCACTGGGCTTCATCACTTTGTTTTCTTATGGTCCTAATTGTTCTTCCAGCCAGCTGCATAGCATCATTAGAACAGAGCTGTACCTGTGGAAATCAGTGCAATGCCTGTGTGGACATCAAAGGCATTTCATAGATACACTTCTTGTTGGAACCAGGCTCGTGTGGATTCAAAGCATTAAGATTCTCTTTGTATTGTATCTGTCGTGGCTTTGTGGTGTCTGGCAAATTAATGTCTTCTCATACAGTAATCTGCACACTGATATGCCAGGGAGAAACATCAGGTTTGGAATAGCTGGTGGAAATGACGTGCTTCTTTCACAACTTTCTGGATTTTGTGTTGTGGCTCAATGGCTGGTGTGTCATGTGATAGACTGCAGGCCTGGTCTTACTGAACTGCCATTCTCACAGCACTTAGTGAACTATACTAGGTGCATGGTCATGGCACTGTAAATTTATTTGGCTTTGCTGCAGGGATGGATTGAACCAGGGAATTGCTCAACACATCTGAGCCTGTCACTTTCTTACTGATAGGGCAGCCAAGTTGTAACTAGTTTTGTAGAGCGACACTTGTGGACATCTTTTATAGGCACAGCTTCCTTTCCTGGCTGACTTCCTGTGGTGAGCAATTGCTCTCAGAACTTAGTACTTACAGGAGCACTGTGGGGGGCTTGAAACGTAATTCAGCCCGTGTTTTGCTAGGCCTCATAAATGAACAAATGCTACTTTTTTAAACAGGTACTGTATTTAGAAAAAAAAAAAACAACATTGATTATATTGATCATAAAGAGCATTAAATGATTTCTAAGATCCGTTGAGGAAGCCTCTGGCATTGCTGTGAGTTGAACTTCAGTTTTCTGGAGAATTTTTGTTTTTTTCTGACTTATAAAAATGTTGATTGCTGGAGCTTCCGTGTGCCACACTGACTTAAATATCATACCTGGGCTAGGAACTCCATTACTTTCTCACCAAATCCTCTCTATTACATAAAGCTTTAGAGAGAATTAATGCCCAAATGTATTTGATGCTTATTGAAGTCAGTATATTTGAGAATACTCTGTCAGTGCATCTAAGTTTGTTCATTAGTGAAGTGAATAGGTCCATTGTGGGAGCTTAAGGCTGTTCTTACCTGTAAGAGAATTTTGTGAAGTGAGGAAAGACCTCTGGAACTGATATAAGAGAACCAATTTAAAGGAAAGTGTATACTTAATCTGAGCTGGAAAAAGAAAATCTTGTAGATTCCCCCCCCACCTTCTTTTTGGTTAGTTAACTGCTGGAAGTGAAATAAAACTGTTTTCATCAAAGTAGCCTTTTTTCTTCCAACTCACATGTAATGTGGTTTGTTGTAAAGAACTAACTTACCTAAGATTAAGCAATTCTTTTAGCTTATTTAATGTCTGTTTTCATTTTCACAGAAGGTATGCACGGGCCCTCAAATACGGATCCTCTCCAGGTCTTCATTTACATCCAGCCAAAAAAGGCAGAGGAATTCAATCCTAATCAAAACCAGAAAAGCTATGCTTTAAATCTGACAAGTATTATTTAACTTGCTACATCTTTTTGACTTTCTATGAATGGAAATATATTTAGGTCATGGTTTCTCTGTAGCTTCCATTATTGCAGCTTCATGTTTGGTTAAGGTAGTACTCGTTAATTTAGAGGAGCGTGAGTTTTATAAATGACAGAAGATAAGTTTTTAAATTTGTTACAAATTTTACTTTGAAATGATGTGTCAGTGTGATTCTACAAAGTAAAGGAGTATTGGCAGCAAATGATAAGAAATGTCAAGGAAAGGGCAGAAGTGAAGAAGGGATTTTAACATACTGATATCGTACAATGTCCTCTTTTTGATAAGCTGTAATGACAGTGACTGTCAAAGCTGTCAGGGGACTGAAGAGCCCTTCTTGAGACATCTCTCTCTATTATTGACAGGCAAGGAAAAATGTGTGCAAGTGTGTATACACGCATGTGTGGAGGCATAGACATCGATCCCTTGTATTCTGGGTCATAGGAAAAGTTAAGTAATACTCTGATTCTCAGTTGTAATTACTGTTTTTTTGTGAAGTTTTTGTTATGCGTGCAGTCATTTCTTCAGCACCTCTGGTGTAGTACTAGGGAGCTCATGTACTTATTGATACTACATAGATATCTTTTGTATGTATTATGTAAGTACATGTCTTATTATCCATAGCTATTAGTCCCGAACAATATTTAAGTATAAGCTTTGTAAGAAAGGGATGACAAGAACCTTTGCTTTCAATATCCTACCAAAAAGGTTGCAGTAGAGTGCTCCAAATTCAGATGCTTTCAGATTTCTTTCTTCTTCTAAGAGTGGGTGAGTTATAGCATGGAAGCATGCTCAGTATCCTGTCTTTACGTTTGTGGTCCAGCTCTGTGAGAGATTCTGTGATACTGAAATATAAGCAAATACTCATACCATAGTTATGTCTGGACATACTGACTTGAATGAGGAATGGAATTGTCAAAATCTTGAATTTTATTGATTGGGTGCATTTGTCTGTACCTTACTGTATCAATGCCCTGCCTTTCAGAGGGTCAGTTGTCCTTTGTTCTCTCATTTTTGCCAATAATATTAAACTGTTTCCTGCTGATGTAACTCCATATAAATGAGAGAATTTTCAACAGTTTCATCTTCTAGTTTTCATTAATTTCAATGAAGTGATTTTGATGATCGTGAACTTAAGGTTGTAGGCACTATATGAGCTTAATTTCCTTTCGTGCAAACTTGAGTTTTGCTGGAGTAAACAAACTGAATCTGAGAAGCAGATAAGTAGCATATGAGGAGATATTTCTGTAATGTGAGATGACAGTATTAGGACTATGGGGAGAAATACTGCTTTAATTTTAAAAAATAACCGCAAAGAAAGAAGCAAATACAACAAAAAAGCTATTTTCCAATTCTGGGGTATCTGGTGATGCAAATTATTTTCTTAAATGCTTCATTGGAAATATTTGAAGTGTTACCTGCTCTTCTTACAGGTTAAGAACATATATAGACAAAAATGAGCAGTATGCATGTATTGAACAGCATTAGTATTTAGGGTCACTGGTACAAGCTTGCTCTGAAGCATTCTGCTTGATGGCTGATTAGTCATTTAATTTCTAGCACCTTGTATGGGTTCACTCTTTTTTTTTTTTTTTTCCAGCGACTGTGGTGACCTTTCCATTGTATTCCAAAGCCTTAGCTATAAAACTGTTGTGAAGGAAACAGAATCTAAAGTGTAGCAGGATTTCTGCTGGCCTGGGCTATGAAAGTAGTTTCTTTACTTCTCAAATTACCAAACAGTTCTCTGGAAAACTGGTTATTTTGTCTGTAATCCTGTGGAATTCTCTCTCCTAAATCAACCGCTATTAATTCTGCTTTTTTTTTATGGCTGCTGAAATTGCTTCACAGGGGGTAATTTTAAAGGGATTTTTTTTTGTCGTTTTCTTTTTATACCTATTCCTAGTTTTCCCTGGTGCTCTAATGTTATGGTTTCTGCAGAACTTATGGGACTGTGTGGCAAGATCTATAGATGAGAATGTGTGGCACATTACACTGTAGGTAATACTCATGTGATCAAAGATACTGGTTGTGTTTATGATAGTAGTTCACCACGTCTTTTGGGGAATATAATTCTTATTTTTGCACTAAAGAATTATTCAATTCTTGTAAGCCAGAGAAAATACAAATACAGAGAATTTCAGTGATGCTATTAGTGCAGGAGGGTCTCCTAACAGTTATTCAACAGACCATTTATAGATATATTTTTTTTTCTATTAGAAACAAGGTTTCATTCTGTGGTGTCTTCCCTGAACATCTTGTAATCTTTCTAGACTGTCATTTGGCCAGCTGCCTTCCAAAGTAGAATCACTTAGATTGTGAAAAACTGAATATAATCTTCATGTTGTAGTAACTTGGAGGGCACAGGAAATGGGGAAACCTCCTGCTTGGCTCCTTCTCTACAAGGTAAGACTGGACTGGCAGTGCAAGGATTGCTGCTGCTTATTCTATAGCATTGCCAACCATCTTCTGGCTGCTGAACAGGAACCAGTAAAGACAGGGTATTCTTATTCATGCTGCTGCTTAACAATACAGCATGCTATGGAAAAACTTGAAGAAATGTTAAGGGCCTCTCCACTTAGGCTTCCTTCCTGTGTTTACATGACCTGCGTGTGCATAGATGAAGATGTCTACTTAAAGCATGCAGAGGGTTTTGAGCCTCGTTGACTGTTAAGAATGGGAAGTGTGTCTAAGGATGTGGTTGATGCTTTGCCACTGAGAATGTTATTCAGTCCCATATCTACAGCCCAAAGGGCTTGGCTGAAGTGTGTCAACTTTACCTTATTTGCAGCTGTATGTATCTGAAGAAACCTACCAATATGAGTGTTTCTTGGTACTGTAGAGACTGGTGAAACAGAAGGCTTTTGTTTGTGGATTCTGGCTTTGCTACTGCTGTTGATGTAAGTGCTGTAAAAAAAAGAAAAAAAGAATGTGTACCCCTCTAGTCTTTCAAGCATGAAGGTCTAGAAAGAATTCTTGCATACAAGGATTTAAAACTATCCTGATATATGTAGATAATTTTAGAAGGGGGGATCATAAGAGAGAGACAGCAGGAAGCAGGCTGTTAAAGCTGAAAATGTAAGGTGGAAATGGTGCTGGATGAATTAGGAGCGTGTACTGGAGATGAGTCAAAAGAAATCATAGCCTCTCTCTTTGCAGAGTTCACTAAAGGAAATGTTGGTTTGCTTCAGAAATTTTGGCTTGTTTGGGGACACGGTGGATATCTCATTAACTCCAAATTTATCTGAAGCACAAACACGTGGCATAGCTCTTGAGAGATGATATCATAAGAGGAAGTTCTAGAAGATCAAGTGAGTAGCTTTTAACCATGCTATTTTGTTGTCCTATCTGCCAGAAACCTTCTGTTGGCATTTATTCAGTGAGATGTAATAACTGAGCTGACACCTGGAAGCTTTATCTTTAGACTTGTGAAGTCAATGGCCCAACTCAGCCAGGGACACTAATGTTGTAGGATCAAGGTCTGGAATGACCCTGATGAAATTCCCTGTTGTCTTCACAATTTCTGCTACAAGGCAGAATGTAGGCTTTCTGAACCTAGTTCCTAATAATAAAAGAAGCAGGTCTGTCTGTTTTGTATTCCGTTTATGTTTATTGAAATGAATATTGCAGGCTTCTAGTTTGGAAAAGTAACGGTTCAGTTCCTTTTAATAATAGAAAACACTTACTTGAGTCCCTTGGTTAGATTTTATTTAGCAAACGTTTCCTTCTGCCTCCACCCTTCTACATGTTTTGTTGTCGCAGATGGCACCAGGCTAAAGATGAAGAAGCAACGGTAAGTAAGTTATTGAGCAGTCATCCTGCAGCAGGTTAGTGAATAAAAACGTGTGGAAAAAAATGCTGCTCCAATAGTTCCTAAAATGTTAAAGTAACAGGATTTATTGGGTTGAACGTATCTATGTTGATATTTGTATACCTTGATACGTGTTGGGGAAGGATGAGTAAGCATTTGTGTATTCCTGTATTTTGTTCATTAACTTACTACAGCTTAATGTGCATCTATTGTAACACTGGTTGTGGTGTTTTTATCTGGAATACAGGAGGAAAATTGGCAAGCACAAATACTCAGAGGATATGTTATTCCCAGTCAGTTACTGCAGCCACTGCAGAGTGAGAAGCAAGAGTGTTTGCTGCCTCTTTTGCAGTTTATGACATAATTTGTGAAAGAAACAAGATTTTCTTATTCCCTGTCTGATAGATAGGGTAGATAAATGGGATAAATAACAGCTCATTGTTTCCTGCTCTTTGAATGACGTTTCTCTATTGTCTTAAAGCATCAATGCAGTGAACTCAACACAGTGGGCTTTGTTGAAACAAAGGCACTTGTGCCCCATGTCACTGAGAGAGCTACAGTGGAAATGCTAATTTGATAGCACTGCTGGTGTTTGAGATGGAACTAGTGGGCTAAATCCGAGATCCTTGGCATCAGCTATTTACAACCCTTTGGTTTTCCGTCCTGGATGAACAGCCTGTTTCACAGGAACATCAATTTTTGTGCCTTGTCATTTCACCAATTGCATCATGCAGGCAGATTTCAAATGCCTTAAGAGTAACCATAGTAACTGCAGAGCATTTAAATAAACTGAAAGAAAAGGAATTCCCTCCTTTGTAAAACCCTTCACTCAAACAGTGCAGCGAGATCCAGATTCCCCTTTGCTCTAAACTGGCGTTGCCCCCGCTGGGTTTCGGTGAGGTTATATGGACTTGCACAGCATGGTCTGGTTCTGAAAGAGTCTGCAGATCAAATCAGCATGAGTGGGTGTAGCTTTCTCTGGAGGACAGAGCTGTGACTGCATGCACAAGGGTAGATTTGTGTCCCTGTATGTGCCTGCCCATCTGCTCCACCAAGAATGCATGTGTGCTCTCATTCTAGTCTGCTCCTGAAAAAGTCGCATTTGTTACCTGATGTGGAATTACTACTGTTCTTGTGTTTTTATTGGTAGAGCAACGTCAAAGCCTTGGTTTTTTCTTTGACAGGGTTTCTGCAGTCAATTTAGGATGAATTGTGAATATAATCTTAAATGTACTGAATGTGAATTTTAATGCAATTGAGTAGGCCGCGTTCCAAGTGCAACATGATACACTTGGCTATTGTTTAATGTCACAGTGTCATCCATGCGAGAATGCTTGGAATAAATTGGGTTGAGTCTTTTTGTTGTGGCAAATAAGAAAATCCAAATTTCCCTTTCAGTCCTAACATAAACTTACTTTCACATCTGAAGTTTTGCCTGTTTATACTGTAAACTGAAAATTAGGTGCTCTACTATTGTGAAGACCTGGTATGTTTTACTGAGGTGATTTATCCAGCCAATACATTGTTGATTCGTTGAATAATTCTCCCAGATTAATGCTTACATTGATTTCTGTGAAACAGGGTGCTGGTGATTCTAACTTGTATTTTTTCTTGCGTGTTTTTCTGTGGAGCTCTCTTCATCTTTACTGTGAGCTAATAAAGCAACATTGTAAATGCATAGATGTATTTAATGTGAATTAATCATTTAGTTGTTAGATTTTCTAAGCAATACAAGAACTTGGGTTTAATTGCAGTAAGCAGTGGTTTCTATTTGCTAAGCTGAATGTCCCAATGAAGCAGCTATGTACTGACTGGAGATTTTGATGTCTTAATTGTTACAAAATGTGTAGGAATCCTTTAATTGTCTTGTGGCATATCAATGAGAATTAGAAACCAGACTAACTTCTGAGTCTATTTATAGGTTTAATAATAAAGAACAGGAATTATCTTAAAACATCTTTCATCCAAGGCCACTATTTTAAATCAGGATAAGTTGTTATACACTGGAAAACCAATTTGCCAGTGAGAAGTGATTAAGAAAAAGATTCAAGTACCGGCCATTAGAAGCTTATCATTTGGCCCTTTCAGTGTTTGCATTTTCTGTTATTTGGAGATGTGGAGACTTTTTTTTTTTTGAGTGGCTCATGCTTAAAACGTGTTGCAGTGGCTGTACATGAAATACAGGCTCTGTGATGCTTTGTTAGGTTAACCTCCTGACAATTTTTAATGTTGATGAAACTGCATACTATATTAATGGAAGAAACTGATTAGATTTTTTGTTTTGGGTTATTCTTTCCACAAATTCTTTTGTGAAATGATTCTCTTTGCCTCTTCTGTAATGTTAAGCTCCCTGACCTTGTGGAGACAGAAGGAAATGAAGGTGGCATTTACACATCTTGGTGAGGAAGAGGGAATGAAAAGGAAAGGTGATGTATCTTTGGGCCATCTTGAGCAACAGTTACAGGAGCTCTGAAGTTGGTTGTTTCTTGCTGTAAACTAACTTAGACAAATTTTTTTTCTGTAGCTTCAAATTTTCCATTGGGAAATATTAGTAGAATAATAATTGGAATTAAGTGCTGACTTCTTGTGTTCTGGTTTTTTTTTCCTTCTTTGCAATTAATGTAAGTATTTTCTAAAGCTCCTCAGACAAGTGGACTAAATTAATCTAGAATAAAGCTGAAGTAAAAGTGTGGATCTCGGTGTGAGTGTGGCCTCTCCAGAATCCACAAATCTTGATCGACAGCTGAGTCTCCGTCAATAGTGTTTTACTGACTTCAGCTATCTTTTGAACACAAAAGTAAGATAGCAAAGTGCTATGTGGCAGTGATTGGAGTCTCGAGTTAGTTATAGCTTAGACTGTTGTATAAGCAGGGAAGGTTATAGTGCTTAGAAAAATGATGTTCTGAGAAGTAGGAAGAAAGTTATGTTTCCTCTGCTGTATTTCATGACTGTATTTCATATGACTGTAATAACGTAAGAGCTGAGTGATTTTACAACCCTATTGACACTTGGCAATCCAAAGGTCCTGAGAATAACATCTTGCCATCTGCTTCCATGGCTGTAGGACTGCTTGTAGCCTGATGGTATGTTTCACATACTTAGTTACAACGTATGTACTGGAAATCTTGTTGCGTGTCTTAGATACTTTTTCCCCTTTACTTGTGGAGTGGTGGCAGATGCACAGGGCACACTTCTGGGTTTGTTTTTGTGCAATTGGGTAGGTGCTGTAAACTGTTGAAATTCCATAGTCTGCAGTATTTCCATTTTTTTTTTCTTGGTATATTATGTGAGAAAACAGGGAAGTAATCCTCAGGGAGAGCCTGGTATGCATTAGAGAATGATTATATACTTTTCAGAGAAGAGAAATAGTGTTGTTGGTAGGTAATTTTCAAACACTGTTGTCATTATTGTCTTTTGTTTCAGCATTGTTGTTTGATACTATGTGAACTAATTGAGATTTGGTGACATTAGGCTAAATTCTTTACTATGGATAGTGTCTTACTAATTCTCAGCAGATACAGTTCAGACATGCCCTACCACTGAATGTTTCCTTTTATTTCGTTCTTCATCTCTAACTCCTCAAAACTGAGAACAGTTCTTTAGCAAATATCTTCAGAAAATGTAAATTATAGTGAATGTAGTTTGCATGCAGGGTTGCAAATCGTGTTATCATGCTTCCACAGACTGATGAGTGTTATCATTGGGATTAAATTTTCCTATGTTTGGGCTGTGCTGAGTAACCTGTTGGGGGTGGGAAAACCCTGAGAAAAATAACAAAATAGCCTTGTTCAGACCCTGTGCAACTATTGTAGGAGGTGCAGTTACTATGTTGTCCTCCAGCTGGGAACTGCAGTACACAAGCAGTACTACTTTCTGCATCCCAGCTCACATTAGTGATGACTTGTGTTGTGAGCATGTCTTTACCTCCTTTTGGCTCCAATCTGTAGAGAGCAGGTTAAAGTACAATACCACTCAGGAGGGTTTGGGGTCAGTATTGCTATGAGTAATAAAATGGGCAGAAAATTTCTACCCGTCTTCTAGTAATAAGTGTGATATACCATGTAATCTAGCTGCTTTTAATTATTATTGTGGAAAGGTTTACCGTAACAGACAAAAACAACAACAACAACAACAAAAAAACAGCATCTCAGAGCATAGATTCAGAAGCCATTCTGAACTGCCGAGTGTGCAAAAAATTGCTGTTCACTTGGTCTACCTAAATTTCTTCATTTAATTGAGGTTTGGTCTGTGGTGCCTGAAATGCATCTTATGTGCTGATATCATTACTCATTCATAACCAACTGTATAAATGAATACCTGATAAGGAAAATGTTCCTTGAAGGACTGTGGTCAAGAACTCAAAATTTCTTTTGGGATGATTCTTGTTATGCCTTATGCATGCCTAAAACTACTTTAGAAGCACTTCTGTTGAAAGCGGAGAAGGAACTGTGGTGGGATAACTGGATCTGTTTGAACGGTGGATTATTTTTGAAATATAGCATGTTACTTATGCTTCTAAACCTGGAATACATTTTCTTTGTTGGTTGTACATTCAGTGCGAGAAGACTTGTCAAGTTCATATGTTTTATGTTTAAGGGAGAGTAGCTTCTGTTTCAAAGACAGATGCTTTGTTCTTCATAGGTACAGGACATTTGGGAGAGTTTCACTTGGCATTTGTGTGTTGAAACTCTGGATGTTGCTGAGATTCATGTTCTTATGAAAAGCTTTTGAACTAGATTTGCCGGGCTAAATTGTTTTGGATACTGGATTCAGTGTCTCTTGTTCTCTGTGTGGAAACTATGCTGTTCTGCTTCCTCTCGATGTTTTATTCCTTAAATATGGATGTAGTCTGTTCAATAAGGAAGGAGTGAGTTTGATGAAATCCAGCTATATTCAGGTATGCAGACACTGGGGAAGAAAACAAGGGTATTGATGAGGGGAGACCAGGCAGAGACTTTGAGCAGGTCCTCCAGAGGCTGTGGAACAAGGACAGCCAGCCCAGTTTCCCCACCTTATGGGGTCTGTCATTTGACTGTGGAGCTTGAGTAGAAGCAAGCATTTAGATGCAGCTCAAAATCTTTCTCCACATCTGTCTGCTTGCTTTCACATGTGGCAACATGCTGACTATAATCTATATTAAAGGTATTGACAACCATTCCCCATAGGAGCAGACATGGGTGTCATAACTGAAAGATTATGACCTCTTTGGGAGAACTGGCAGAAGGGAAAAGGCAGACTTAAAGCAAGTAGATGTGGAGTGAAAAAAATTGTAAAGCACAAGTCTTCATCTAAATTTTGTTGACCCTCTCGCAGAAGATTTGATAGCAAACTTACAGAAGAGGCTTGTATAAAATTGGCTTTTATTTTTGCAAATAAATCAGATCATGGAATGTTTCTGTCATTGTACAATGACAGAAAATATGTTTTTTTAATAGAATATTATATTAATGTGTGCATGTATGCACGCATCTCCCCTCAAAATCCTTTCTTATTTCCAGTCCAGTAGTTTAATCTGATCAATACTTCCTCAAATGTTGCAGGTCAGGAAAGGTATATTGTACATGTCACTCTCCGGAAATTAAATCTGAACTTACTGCATCTGTGACATACCTGCAGAACCCCTCTGAATAATTCTGCTTCTTTGCCAGTGTAATTGAAAGAAGCATTTGACTACCGTTGGGATTTTTTTTTTAGCTCCTGGGGGACCAAGGTACCAATTTTCAGTGAAGGGCAATGGCAATAGAGTTCTTAGTTTCTGTAAACTGACTTAAGACTCTTACCCAGTGTGAATATTAACATTTGGGTAGGAAGTGTGGATTTGTGATTCCTGGTAGAAGGGATTTGATTCAAAAATCACAGAAGAGGGGGGGGGGGGGGGGGGAAGGGGGGGGGAAGGAATAATGTACCCAGCTGGTAAAAATTGGTAAAGGCTTCAGTGGAACTGTGTTGGTTATATACCCTCAATCATCCGACTTACTAAGCTGAGTTTTAAAAATGAAGTATTTTTAAAATACATTATTTTAAAAACTTTTTAATATTTAAAAAAATGAAGCATTATTGAAGAGTGCAGACACTTCTCAGAAATAAAGAGGAAATTCAGGAGGGGGAAATACGAAATGAGAAGAAAAAGAGGATAAATCTGTTTTATTCAAGTATTAGAATTGCCTTTTGTGCTCTTGGTTGGAGGAGGA
Organism: Gallus gallus; assembly: GCF_016699485.2. Lineage (NCBI taxonomy): Eukaryota > Metazoa > Chordata > Aves > Galliformes > Phasianidae > Gallus > Gallus gallus. The sequence goes on along the minus strand of NC_052536.1, from coordinate 14,167,240 downwards.
AAAGGCACACACAAAGCTTTAAATATTTTCAAGTGTTTTAGTGCACCATCTGAGGAGGTCTGAAAGACTGGTCTCTATTTTTAGGGGTTTGTAGAAGAGCATTGGAGTTTTTTGTTTTTAACATGAAATGCAGTATAGTAGTTAAACACACACTTTTCTCATCTCTGTTTATACAGCTTTCTGTAGGTCAGTCATTTTTGATGCATTGCTGCTGGTTTTAGAAGGATCTGTACTACCTGGGTTTGCCTCATGATTTGGATTCCCTTTGTGGTTTTTCACGAACTAGCACTGTGTGTTTGGGATTTCCAACCCAGGATGTCTTCAGATGTGACAAAGCCCTGATCCTTGAGCTTATGTAGTTTTTAGGCACCCCTGTGCTACCTATTTCACCAGGTCAGTGGTACAGAAGTAGCCAACCAGCGATGGCTGTGTACTGTGACCATTGTGATAATGCAAGATTTATTTATTGAAGTACTGACTTATCACCACCAAGTTAATTAATGTGGCCATGTGATTTTTATTATTTCCTTTTATTTTTAGAGTTTTCTTCCTGGCCTGTAAGTTAGTTCAAATTATTGATGTATTCTGTGAATGTTTATTAGAACTTGATTTTTTTATATTCTTTCTGTACATGCCTTATACTCACATATTACACCACTGAATTGTTGGGTACTCATCAACAAAAACAAGACAAATTCATATTCAGCAATAGCTTTCAGTAGAAATGTTTGCAAAAAAAGTGAGGAGGAAAAATAGAATTCCTTATCTGACTCAGTCATGTCTAACAAAAGAAAGTAGATCTCATCCTAGATTTGGAATGTCAAATCACAGGAAACAATAATGACAAATACCAGTGAGTAGACAATAAGCTTTTAAAAATTACAGTATGCAAACAAGAAGTGTGAACTTCATGAATTGTCTTAGCTTTTCTGAGTTCACTCAGGCCTGTGTGCAAGAGGCTAGTGCTGCTGCGTGCATTGTGGATTAGAAGGCTTAAAGAGGCTCTGCTCTCTCTGGAGGTCTGTTATCTCATGCAGGCAGCTCTCTGTGTACCTGCATGAAATTCATCTGCCATAGTGGTGCGATCTTCTTGAAAATGAGCTAGTGGAGCACGAGAGGAACATTCGCTTTACAGTTGTGATGTCCAAAACAGAAAGCAAAATGGAAAATTCTGTTTCAAGGACTGAGCTGGGGGAGTGGGGATGGATATGCCCTTCTCTTGGCAGCCTGCCTGTGTAATGGTCAGAATCATGATGGTCTCTAGTGATTTGCATATTCTCTCATTACAGTACATCTACACAACTGTAGGGGCAGCAGTGAGGAGCCCTGCATTGCTCCTGTCCTGTGAGTAAACAGCGAGTTTGAACTGGTAGCATTTTCAGTCTATTTCTCTATATTTATTTTCCTACAGCACTAAATGACTCTGAAATAAAACTATTTTGACTTCTTCAAGCTGTGAGCACTGAACAGGTTAAAAAGGGAAACAAGCTAAAAGCTCTGTTTCCTTTGCCTGAAAATCCACTGATGCAGGATGAAATTAAAGTCTATAAATAGCTCCTGTCCCTTCAGCTTCATCATGCAAGCTTCGGCTGTGTGCGAGGATTAGAAGAAGACAGAATGGATTTCTGTGTGGCGTCAACAAGAGTCAAGGATTATGCCCACTGTGCACATTGTATTGTTCATTTCTCATGGGCCCTTGCAGGGAAATTAAATCCCTTCTGATGCTCAAGGTGCATGGAGCAGTCTGCTTTGAGGAGGACACGTGCATTGCAAAGCAATTTTGCAAGGTAGCACTTAGCTTCCCATAGGTCTGCAGCATCACTCCCTGGCTTCACTTTTGCACAGGCAGATGACTAGCATAGATCATAGCAGCAGGGGCAGGGGCTTTCTGATTTTGGAGCTGGAGCCAGTAACAGCAAATTTTTTGCTGAACATTTTTGCTGAACATGTTTTGAAAATGATGTGGGTGTCTGTTCCTTGTGCCGTCACTACTTCACTCTGTTCCCCTCTCTCATGCAAATCCTGTGTCTCATGAGCTGTATCTGTAACTGTAGTGACTGACCAGTGTCTCACAGTGTAAGGTTTTCAGTTAATTGCAAATAGGCCTTTTGATATGTGTAAAGCTCTAGAAGATAGGATGCTATTTCTTTCCTTAAAATAGCTGTCAAGGTTGCCATGACCTTAGCAGTGTGAGAATTTATTGCATCTTTCCCCTCTGTCTTCCATTAGACTTTCCCCCCTCTGAATTATATGTGTAATTAGGAAACAATCTTTTCAAGGAACGGGATTATAGTATGTCTCTTGTTCGTAATTAAAAATAAATAGATATTGAAGCATTCTCAACAGTATTTGTTCAAAAGATAGGCGAATAAATAGATACTTTCTAGAACAGTTTAGTTTAAGGAACTTTGTTTTTTCAGGCTCTGCTCCCGTAAGATACAGAACTTCTCTTGCTTTGCAACTCCTATGGGGTTAGGTGAGGTTTGATAGCACAAAGGACCTTGCAAAAATTAGATCCACAGCTGCGTATGTATTTAGAGCTGTATAATTACCAGTACTATTAATACATCTGCATTATATACAGTAATCTCAGTGGAAAGAAGGGCAAGAGAGGAGTAACTGTGGACTACTATCTTATTACTGCATGAATAGCAGCTAGTGTCTGCTCTGGACACTTACGTAAGAAAAATGGGGGAATAATTGCAGATTTTCAGTATCACGAATATACCTTGGAGCTGCTAGGACTACAACTTCCTTGTGGCAACACCATAATTCTTCCACTAAAATGCCTGCAAGTCAGCATCAATTAGGGCAGCACTAGAACTTGTCCCAGTACTGAAAACTCCTGCCCCATCCTCCATAGGAAGAAAAAATGATTGGCTACTGCAAGTTTCCTATTCTCATAGGAAGTCAACAAAAGGATTTACTTTGGAATGGATAAAGTAACTTTGTGGTCAGGCCTTATGGGTAGATCTAGTGTTACGGTGTGTGTCTTATTGCTACTACAACGGTTGGTCCTTTTCCTGATCTGATAGTCCCATTGGACCACATCTGCTGACTTGATGGAAGCTATGTTCTACTGCAGCATGGGGAAGTTTGAATCCTCTGGGAAATCACAAGATAAAAGGAAAAAGCATGCACCTCCTTACACTTTGAAACCTGAACAGTAGCATGCTAACCATTAGAAAGTGAACCTATTGTTTTTGCAGGAAGGTGAATTTTTTTCTGTCAGGCATCATACTGTAGTGTTGGGACTTCTGGACTTCCCTAGTGAGGCAGTGGGTGTGAATCTGGCTGCCTGTCGGTGACTCCTCTCTTAAATCTCAAGGTCGTTCAGGCAATTCCTCAACAATTTTTATAGGCACATCTATTGGAGTCCTCCATTTATAAGTGCTTAATCAATAATTGCTCTTAAAGTATTATAATAAAGAGCACATGGGAACACAAGAAATGCAAAAATGGGCATGTATTTTTTAGAGCTGGATGAGGTACTGCCTTGAGTTCTCTCTGCCTTATATTATCAATGGGAGAAGTTAGCTTGTTGCTGCTTTGTTCATTTGTCCCCATTTAATGTCATCAAGGAGCATTAAAACAAAAAGCTTTGATTTGGACTCCCTTGTCACTGTAGAGAGGTTAGAAAAGGCAACTGGGTCCAGCCATTCCTCTGTCTGTCTGCGTTCCCTTGCCTGTTGTCCATGAACATGGAAGTTTAGCAGGCCCTGCTGCCCACAATACAGCATATTATTGTAAAGTTCAGTGATCAGAAGGGTGGTGGGAGTGGTTGTGGTCTGCAGTACAGTGTTCCCAGGCTTGAATTAGCTGCCACTGCTGCTTGGACAGTGGCTAACAGTTCTAGTACTTTGAACAGCCAGTAACTTCTCTCACTGAGACACTGCTCAAAGAGACTTCTGTGCAGATTTGACTCGTCTGGCTCTGTCAAGGATGCCCATATACATAGGAAGTTAAACAGGCCAGATAGATGAGTCCTTGCTTGTTCCAAACTTGCCTGCAGTTTGTACTTTGGAAACTCTAATTGTTAGACTCTTGTAAATATTTTAGGTTTTATTTCTTTATTGATTACTCTTCTCCGTAGGGGAGTTGTTACTCTGTGCTCCATGGCAAAGGAAAGCTTCCTTCTCTCCAAAAGTTAATCTAAACATCCTAATGGTGACATACTGTGTACTAACTGCAATAGGAAAACAATATGTTGCTTATTTATTGGCTAGATATTTTTAATATACTTCTGTATTTTGCATATATTTATATATAATTCTTAAAAGGAAAAGCAATAGTTCTATTGACTATATTGTCAAGTGCAGATAGGGAGTAAGGTAGGAATACAGGATTGATTTACTCTGAGTGCTGAATCCTACCTGTTTCATCTCTCCATATACTGTAATGCTGTAAATTGGGAGTCATAATAAAGTAGTAAGTGCTCTAGCTATAGAGGTATGTAAGAATATCAATTAAACATTCACTTTAGAACATCCACTGGGAATGTAAGATTTAGTAGTTGTCATTGCAGAATATTTAACGGTTTCCCTGCTGCCTTCACCTCTTTTCTGTTCTTCTCTTCCAAACTTCATCTTCTCACTCCTTTGATTGTATCCACTGTTAAGGGAGCATACAAACAGGAGGGGGAACGGCTGTTTATGAGGGTAGATAGTGATAGGACAAGGGGAATGGTTTTAAACTGAGACAGGGGAGGTTTAGGTTAGATGTTAGGAGGACGTTTTTCACATGGAGAGTGGTGATGCACTGGAACAGGTTGCCCAAGGAGGTTGTGGATGCCTCATTCCTTGGTGGTATTCAAGGCTAGGCTGGATGTGGCTTTGGGCAGCCTGATCTGGTGGTCTGTGACCCTGCATATAGCAGGGAGGTTGAAACTAGATGATCATTGTGGTGTTTTTCAACCCAGGCCATTCTGTGATTCTATTAGAACTGCAGTTACCCAGAAAGATCTCTCAAGGATTTGCTGTTTTAAGCCCAATTCTGCGTCTATACAAGAGTTGTCTAGTCCATTCCTCAGCTAAAGTAGATCTTTACCATCCTGTTGATTTCTGTGAGTAGGAACAGACTCAAATCCTTTAAATTGTTTTACTACTAGAAGATAAAGCTGTGCCTGTGAGCATGACCACTCCACATGGGGGGGGGGGGGGGAATGCCCAGTGGTGAGCACTCTATGGAGCCCAGAACTCTATTTATCATGCCATTCTGCATATCTCTGATGTAGGGATGTGTTCCTGAGCAGACAGATGGCATCACCCACCAGGGGATTATCAAGTTCTTCTCTGTGGAAGTAAAAATCTTACATTCAGCACTTTCTGAGAGGAGGAAGGAAACAGTACAGCCAAACTCCTGAAGAGGCTAGCCAGCTACTGTCTTACTATTTTTGACACTATCCTTCATGCACAAATAGTGCAAAAAGGCATCATCTCTCCTCAGTGAGACCTTAAAGTATGTAGGATGTGGACAAAGTAGTCAGAACCGTTACTGTTCCTAGACATCCATCCAGTCAGGCAAGCAGATGGAAAGTCACAAACCATAGTCAGAGAGAGTAGGAAATATGGACCAGTGCCTATAGCTCAATTTCTATGCCAAAACTACAGTGGAAAGTTAACAAGAGTAAGGATCCCAGTAGGCAAAGCCACCAAATAATGCTTGGTGTAGTATTCTAATACAGGAGAAGATGTATAATATCTTGACTTAAAGTGTAACATGAAGCTTGTCATCTGAAAAGTCTTGTTTGCTATTTGAAGAAGAGAAAATATTTGTCTGGTGGCTGTAGAAATTTGACAGCTGCCCAGTTTTTTTTTTTTAGCATCAGTAATCAAGACACACTTGTGACCAGGAGGACCTGACAAGTCATGCAGTGCAGCAGACTGTGCATCTCTCACACTGGTGAATTGAAAATGAGAACAAAGAGAGCTGTGCTGTTGCTTGCATGTAGCATTAATAGCTGGGTAAAGAGATGGTAGACTGAATGGGAAGAACAAAGACTGCAAGGAGGTGACAGACTAAAAATACAAGTTAGGGTGGTAGACATACACAAACAAACTCAGAGTTGTACTGTTGCTGAAGTTAGACATCTTTGCTAGGCTAGTTACATTTTGACATGTTAATTAAAGTGCAGGGGGAGGAATCTGGTGTGTATAAACTGATAGACTCTGCTATACACGAAGATGGTGTGGAAGAAAGGAAGACTGAGGAAGAGAGATGAATGATAGAAAAAAAGGCAGAGGCTCGTCAAGAAGGCATAGATTAATTATTGTTGGGTGTCAGGTGTTTATGGAATAGTAGTTATCTCATGGCTTGAGTAAGATATCGTTGAGGAAGAAATACATAATTCCAGAGAGACTGAGATCAAGCTGGAGGGGAGAAACAATGGAAAAATACTCCTGCAGAAGGCAGCTGTAATCATAACTGAAGCCAGTGCTTCTATACAGCACTGACCACTGCATTTATAGTTTGAAGTTCTCACTGCGGTTGAATGGTGTAAGACAGTAGAAGTTGTAATCAAGAGCTTGAGCATGGCAGCAGTGCTGTGTTACGTGAGCATTGCTTGAGCACTGTCAATTAACAGGGAAAAAGAGAACGTTCAGTGTGAGAAGCATAATGAAAGAGCCCACTGAAAATGTGAAATAGCCTTTCCCACGGGATTATTTTCTAGATACAGTGTAACCCAAAACTCTGTCTGCCTTCTTATACCAGACTGGAGCATCTAAATCTGTATCTGGTAGGTCCCACTAAGCTAACAAGAAGACAAAGTAATACTTGAAAGGGACTGAATTAAATCACATAATGTGGCTCTTAAATAGCATAGCGCTATTGACAGGAGTATGGAACAATTTCCAGTAAAGTAGGGTAAAAAAAAAAAAAAATAAGAAAAATCCATCAACCATGTTCCAGAAAATTTCAAACTAAATGAAAAATGAATAACCTGGGCAGATGGCACTAAGGGCGTTCTGCTTCACCTATGTAAGGTTGAGATTGTCCATAGCTAAAGCTCAACTATATGATAGCAGAACTTTTTCAGAAGACTTATTGACCAGGTAACTAGTAAACAAAGCAAGAAGCAGTCGGGGTGTTTACATGTAATAGTTAGTAACCTGCACACACCTGAAATGGGCTACTATCAGAAGTTCAGTTTTTAGAGTGGGGAAAACATGGGAATTTTCATGAAAACAATGGAAATATGTAGGGTAGTGCCAAGTATTGCAGCCTAGGTAACTGACTTGTAGATGAGTGACTTTCTTCTTCCAAAATAGTCTTCTTTTTTACAACATTTAAAGTTACCTGGCAAGAGTTAAAGCTTAATTCCTCCTACATTCTTTCAAAGGAAAGCCTCTTTTTTTTTTTTTTTTCAGTCTTTGATAAAAGCTCTTTAAAAATATATACTCATTTATTTACTCATTATTTACAGTGTTTTTGTAAGTTTGTATAAGCTTTGAAGTGGGAAACAGATAGTGAGGAGGGACATCCATTGACGTTGTTCTGGAGAATGTCTTCTGCTGAGACTCCTTAAATCAGTCATTCATAATGCATACCTGTGTTTCTGAGAGCCACAGTGTCCTACTGTGAATCTGTTTTCCCTCTGTCTGGTGGAGGGGAGACATTAAGCTGGAATATGAAGTCTCCTAGCTCCATTAGAGCTGTACTTTATTTTCTAGGTTGGCTTTTTAAGGAGCTGCATCTTTTCATCTCAGAAGAAAAGGTGGTCAGCACTCACAAAGTGAGCATACCAAAGTGCTTTTCTAAACCAAGATGAAACCCATGTACAGCTTCTTTATTCACACAGGGCATCTAAATTACCTCACAGAATACCCATTAAGGCTAAGTTCTTCCTAAACATGTAGACAATGTCTAACTTGGTTCTCTTCCCTGGTGAATAATTTATATCTCCCTCTTACTCCTGTTGTTCACCATGTCACGGGATGAAAACACACCGTGAAACCAAATTTCATTGGATTCTTTCCTTTGTAAAGATTAACTCTAGTGCAGGATTCTAGTTCTAGGCTCTCTATGAAGAGAGATTTCCGGGCTTACTTTTCATTTCCTTATTCGTTATTCCTTTTGCTCCTGGAGTCTACGGTTGTGAAGAATCACTGGAAGGAGATAACGTAGGTGTTTCATGCCCAGCCTTCACTCCATGATAAAAAGCAGGTGAGGACCATACCGGTAGGCAGGATGGAGGGCACCCTGGTTGTCAGTAGGTCCATTTTGCAATTTTATTTCTCGTACTCACAAAACCCAAGATCTGTGAAGACATTTAAGCATTTCTTCTATGAAAAACAGTGAGATATAGCTGCCTGAGTACTTCACTCCTCATCTTTGGGGAAAAATAAGGAGTAAATAATACCTGATGTGTATTATGATAAGTATACTGTAGATTGTAAGGCACTCTATTACCCTAGCAATGACAGGGAGGAGTCCATATTTATTAGAACAGCAGCAGATCAATATCGCACCGTTATTACTTGTATCAGCCAACCACTACTTCAGTTCATAAGGAACTGGAACAATAGACTGTCACAGGACAAGTTAATGGATTGTTGACCTGCTGTATGGCGACCTTCTACGTTATTAAAAACACAGTATTTCCTATTTTTGTGATCTCTGCTGCTTGGGTGCAGAACACGGCTGACCTTCTTGTTAAAGAGCTTTATACGTATGTTCAGAAGACATTTTTAGAAACCATATAATAGATTCTCATGTTCTGTTTTGCTGCTTCAGACAGTGCATGCCTGCTTTACATACAGTGTCCGCCGTGTTCTTTTTCTTCTGATTTTTGTTTGTTATTTTAAGTAGCACATCTACCACTGAGTTCTTGTGTACCTGAAGGTGAGGTCTCACTCACCTCGATTTTATAAGAGTCCATAGAATTATTTAATTTAACAAGAGATGGTAGGCACCATTTTCTGGCAAGAATTTCAAGTTGGGAGGTTATTATTATTATTTTTAAACCTCTTAATTTCTTCTGCCTATCTACTGAAACACCGTGCCTTCCTCGCCATGTCTTCAGCAGTTTTATAGTGTTGCCCTATTTTAGTAAGTACCCATCACATTTCACCATGAAAGGTGCTGCATTTCATGGACAGAAAGAACAGTGCTAATACATTTCAAACGGTACCTTAAGGATCAGTTAGATTAACCCCATACAAAGATGTATTTTGTTTCTGCAGTAGTTTTTTTTAACCACTTTTTCAAATTAGGAAACTTGTCCTGTTTCCAAGAAGAGGTGACTTCAGGCTTATGCATCCTACTGGATGTGAGGACTGTGTTCACTGACTAAGAATATATTCATGTAGGTTTTAAATGTTGCCATGTCTGTGCACTGGGATAGATATTTCTGCTCCCAGTGGGCAGCCAAAATGATATTTAGTATGCACTTGCTTGTTGCACCACATGTTAAAAATCAGTGCTTTGTCTGCGGACTGTGAGCAATTTGATGTAAGTATTCAGTATATGAAACTTGATCAGATTGTGTCCTTTTGCTTGGATACTTTAATCATGTTGTTTATTCCAGAGTGAGATTTATCTTGTCTAACAGTTTTAATGCAGGTGTAGTTGAAGACACTTTTTTTTGACTCTCCAGAATAAAAGAGGAAGCACATGAAGAATGCACACTGTCAAGGAAAGCTTTAGGACCCTCTAAGATATTTTTGAACAGAAGTGAGATTTTTTTATGGGATTATGTTCCTTTAAAATGTTTATGCCCCCTCACATCCCCCCTTCCTTTTCTGCAAGTTAAATCGTTACAATGGTCTTCCTAGAGACTGAACACTAAAGGGCAAGGAGCATGGAAATGCAGAAATCAATTTCTTTCATTTGTGGAACGTAAAGGCCATAGCTACATTTAGGTGTATGTTGAAGACATGTTTGCTTTGCAAATGACTACATGACTTAAAATAGTGTTTTCCCACTTTGTCTGTAATAGTTTTGAATTAAATGACATGTGCATCCCAGCCCAGAGGAGCTGGAGAAAGAGACCTGCAGGTAGGGAGTCCAGATGATGGGCCTATGTTGTTTCACATGCAAGCGTGGGGGGCTGTCAGAGTAATAACATCGTGCCATAACGCTAGTGTTTCTGTACTGCACATCCACAGATGCCTGAAATGCCTAAATCTAAATAGTTCAAGGCTTTCCTTTCTGCTTCCTGTCTCTGTAAGCCGTTCTGATCTTTTCGCTGGGGCAGAGACAGCAGCACTCCTGTATGAAATCTTGAAAGGAGTGTTTGGCTTTTGCTATCCTCTGTAAATTCAGCTGTTCGAGTGGAGAGCTAGAGGGAGAAGGTAGCTCTGCCTGTGTTACCATACTCACGTCTTTGTGCTGTGGAGCCTGAATGAGGAAACAAGAGGGAGAGGCAGCTGCGTCAGCCTGTTGTCACTGCCATTGCTAATAGAACACGATGATTTCCATCTTTTCCCATCTGCCTGTGGGGGGAGAGGCGCTGATAAGGCCTTGGGATTGGTTACAATCTACGGAAATCACAAAGCAGATGGATATTGAGCAGATAAGCGTTAATCTGTCCTGGGAGAGGATTAATCGGGTGAAAGATGGCAATCTACATGCGTGCGGGGAAGGGGCGGGGGCGGGAATGGTGGGCAGCTGGTGCTGCCTTCCTCTCCTTCACTCCTGCTTTTGTCCTCCTTCTGTGCTGTCATGGGAAATAAGGTCTGGTTCCTGCAGGGGTCTTATTCCTCTAATTTTCTCTGAACTTTGACTTCTGGGAAGAATGTCATACGTGTTTGAAACAAACTAAGTCCTGTTTGAGCTCTTTAGCTTTATAGCTGAGCTTTTCGTTCATCCCACTGGTGAAATAAATTCTGTAGCATTTTGTCTACTTTTCTTCTTTCCTCCTAGGCAGCATAGTTTTTCTTCGTGATTTGCAAGTCTGGTATTTTCCCCAGAACATATTTGGAGATTATGTGACATTTGATTTGAGTTATTGTTCTGACGTCTACAGTGTTTTTTTTCTGAGAATCTCTAAACGTTTTACGGGCATTAGTTAATTAATCCTCACAACATCCCAAAGAGTTTAGGTAAGCATTAGAGACCTAGTCTCTTTCTTTCTTTTTTTCTTTTCCCCCTGTGTTTTTCTTCTATTTTTTTTTCCCTAGAGAATTTTGGATACCTGTAGCACATGTTGCTGAACTTAGAGTCATGGTGCTCAACAGTTCTGAAATTCAGACCTTACATCCATGAGTTGGTGGCTATGCAGTGAGGAGTGAAACCCAACCTTTGACTCTTACTAATAGAACAGGATAGTGGGATCAAAACGAGATAAAAGTGCATCAGTGACAAAGATGGGAACAAATCAATGAATCTAACCACAAAATATGGTGCTTTTCTGATACTGCATATTGAATACGAATCTTTTCTTTCTCTTTGACACGTCGCTGTGTCCTTTTCTGCCATCCATTTGTGGTTCACATGATTCCTTTTTCTTCATATACCTTTTCACACAGAGGAACATGCAGTGATGCCAGTGTCCTTTCACAGCTATCTTCTGACGTGCCTATTCTTTTCACTGGCTTGTTTGCAAGCATCTGTGAAAGCTCTGGCAGCCTCGTATACAGTGAGAAGGTTGTAAAACTACTGAAGTTGTGCGGAGGGTGCGAAGGCAATTCCAGTGTTGCTGTTCTGCTCGGGGGTTAACTTTCTGTGTACGCTGATGTTCCTGTTGAGTAGTTGAACAGCATCATATAGTTTGTGTTTGAGAGAATGAATTTCATGCCATGGCCGTGGTTTTCAAAGAGTAACTCTTATTTTTATGTGCTCTGAGCGTTTATTTCCATATGTAAGTTCAATCACACATGTATGTAAAAATAACCTTATAGATTCAAAAATCCATCAATCTGGCTCTTCTTGTAGCAGTTGTATGATAAAAGACTACTTTCTTTGATATACTGCGTAGGTGTTTAGGGGCTTATTTCAGTCATCATGCATGCCTAGTAAAAATCCCTGAATAGGAGCTGGAAGCAGGTGTCTCTGTCTCTTGAAACAGTTTGGTGCTGAGTGACCTGAAGCTGATTATACTGGGTGTGGTATATTAGATCAGTCTTAGTTTTTCCCCTTTCTTCCCTTGATAATGAGAGCAGAGGTTTCATTGCTGCACACAGGAGATGGGTGGCAGTGATCGCTGCTTTGTATCCTTTTCCATCTCTTCGTTACTGTTTCCTTGATTTGGACTGCTTATTTACACAGTTGTTTGTCACAGGCTACATTACGGCATTATGGAGAAGTAAGTGGACAGATCAAGATTAGATGTTAGCAATAAGGGCAGATCAAATAAAAAATATAATATTCAGGAAAGATCTTGCTCGTAAGAGGCTGGATCCATAATTACAGTGATCAAAGGAAAAATAAAAAAAATAAACAATTCTGTTGATACTGTGGCTTAGGATGAAATCCAAAATAATGTCCTGCCAATTTTTCTTTTAAATCATTCTCTACCTCTTTCAGACTCAAAGTGAGGCTCAGTGAGGCAAAGATTTACCGGAGTGTATTTTGCATAATACGGGTAAAATAAAATTATGGATTTTCCCTTTGTAGTTTATTCAATTTGTTGACCAAGAGACTAAATTTCTGTTCTAGATGAGAATGTGTGAGTATAGCAAGTGATTAAGAAGTGACCCTAAAACGAATAGAAAACCTTTTTTTTTTTTGATGTTCAGCTTTCACTGTGCTTTAATGAAACCCATGATAGAGTTAAAGCAAACAAAAATAGAACCAAAATTGAAAATATTCAATTTTACCTTCTCCTTGCCCTTTTCCTAGTGAAACTGAACTCTGATCGCTTTAATCCCTGCAGTCCACGCTGCATCTGGTTGGGAGTCATCAAGATACCAGCCATATAGCCTCTTGCCCTGTTATTATTCACTTCTCATGACAGAGGTCACTTTGAAGTATCAGAGAGGTAGTAATGAATTCTATAGAGGAAAGCATTGTAATTGGTGATATTGTACAGATTTAGTCTAGACATCTGGATTCTGTGATGCACAGTGTGTTGGACAAGCAGAAGGGAACTGCTTGATTAGATACTTACATGGCTTTATAAAAATAGAGTTAGAAATTACAAGTCAGAATGTCTCATTGTACCTCAAGGGAGTCTACCAAGTGTGTGAAAGTATCTAGACACCGTGGATGTGGGACTAGAAATTTCAGTGTACAAATAAATGTTCCGGTTTGTTCGTTTGAGGAAAATTGGAGCCCTTTTGGCTGTGCTAGGATCAGTCAAGATACTGAGATGTAGAGTCTGTTGCTATTTGCATGGAGCGTTTTAATTACTTGGAGAGATGATTGCACTGGGAAATACTTAATACGATGTACCAAACCCTTAGCTAATATAAATTGACATAGCTCCATTCAAGGCTCCAGCCAAGGATTAGAGCTGATTGAAAAACAGGAAATAACAATGAAAAAAATGAACTAGCTAAAGATATCCACTTCGGTTTAGATCGATTTATTTCAAAAAAAGAGGCTTCATATTTTTTGGAGGGGGAAAAAGGATTGATTTTGATTTGTTTTACTTTTAGTATTTTCTCTTATGCACTATGCTATACTTGTCACTTTTTTTTCCTTATTAGGCCTGCTTTTTTGTATTGTTATTGGTATAAAAGCATTTGAAGGAATAGAGTATCTGTGACGAAAAAGATTAGATGAACTCTATTTGAAGTTTTCCATTTCTGTGGAATTATAGATTCCTCCTATTACAATTTTTTTCAGTACAAATGAATGTTTTTCAATATAAAAAACACATCTTTTGAATGTGAATATACCCGAAGTATTTTCAAGTGCCTTTATCATTTCCACTTCTTTACACTAATTTTTCTGGACCCACTATGCCAATTATAAGACAGTGACCTGGATGTCACTTCAATAAAATAAGTGAATTCCCTACAGTCCTACCTTCCTTTTGAAAATCACTTTGGGAAGCTGCTGCTTTCCCTTCCTCTCCCCTTTTGTGGGAGTGCTTGGGTTGCTCAAAAGGAAAAGCCTCCAACTCTGGTATCTTTTGAGAATTCACTAAGTGGTGTGAACCACCTGGTTCACACTTAGTCCTGTCCTTTATTACAATGGTCTCCTTGAAAGTGGAATAGGAAACCTGGCACATGGCTACTCATAGACCTAAGAGTCTTTTTGCTTGAGAATGTGAGATCCTAATGTAATAAGATTTTACTTGAAGGAAGAAATTTTCATCCTGCTTTTTTCCCTTCCCCTTTCATTTCTTAATATAATTGTTTCTGGTTTTCTGCCTTCTCACTGTTAGAAATGTCATGTTGTTTAGTTATCAGCATGCTCATTTGGAGAATTTTATTAAAGGTGACGTAGGGTTTCTGACATACTAGTGGCAGGAAACCGAAATGGATTTCATGGCTCGTTTGGTAAAATGCTTCTTCTTGAACTGGTGAGTTTAATGTGACTGTTAGCTGCTTAAGAAAGTTGTTGCCCCAAAGAGACAGGGTGTTTCATGTGAAGGCAGTAATTAATGAATGCGGAATGAGAAAGATGGTTCCGCTGAATAGCTTTGCGTGAGATGATGTAGAGTAAGTGGAGGTTCCTTGTGCTGCTGGAACCATATAACATTTAATCGATCTGTGTTTTGTGTAGCTGACGGACAGCGTGCAGGTGTGTTCCTGGTCATCCATCCAATAGCTGGGAGTAAGAGGCCCTTCCTGCACAAGCTACCACTATGTCCTGCCTGTGGGGAGAGATCTAGGTACACAGTGAGAAGCGTTATTTAAGTGTGCACTGTCAGGACTTTCTAAGGCGTTCGTTTTGGCCAAGCAGGAAGTTTATTATACCGTAGCCGACTTTTCTTTGAAACCAGAAATCCTCAGTTCAGAAGTCAGATTGGATCTTTTATGGCATTTAATGCAAGTCAAAATTGCAACTAAGAGCCTAAGTTTGTTTGCTTGAGGGCATCTACTTGAAAAAGTTGTTGCTAGGGAGATAGGAAGAGGACTAAATGTATGATGGATTTTTAAAGAGGAAAAGAAGCAGGAATCCTGTCAAAATACGCCTTCTTCTGTATGAGACCGGTCTGTTTTCAATTACTTTACCATAGATCTTGTTATAGTGAAAGAAATACACACCTGTATGTGCAAGAAATACTTCAGTGTATCTTGGTACAATTCTGCAGGGCATTTCTGTGACAGTTCTCAAGTGGAAATTTCTAATCCACATCAGAATCCATTTTACTGAGTCAGAGCAGTGTCATTAGCTCTACCCACACGTTTAGGAGAAAAAGGAAACCAGGATAAGCAGCAAGAGAGACTTTATAAATATAGCTTGCATTTCTCACTCTACTTTTGGGCCATGGTGCTTGAGGAAACTACAAATGAATACAAAGTCCTGGTCAGGGGTCCAGCTATATATTTTCAATAGCATACAGAACCGTCAGCTGAACTGTACAAACATTTCTACCCTATGAAAGCCTGGGACTGTAGATCCCCTGCTGATGTACTGCCTGATCCTGTACTGCTCTTAGCTTGGGGCAGCCTGCTGCAACATGGCCTGAGGATGATTTGGCTACAGACTGTAGCATTCTTAAGAGGGAGTAAGTTTTAGTAAAGAAGGGTAAAAATGGGTTAAAAAAATAAATTCTTCAGGGCACATCATCAGTATAGAGTGTTTTTCCTTCTGTCCCATGAGTAGCACATGAGGAGGTGACAAGGAAGCAGAGGGAGAATTCTGTAGCTGAGGGATTGGAGATTGCAGCTCTGTTTCATGGAAGAGCAACAAAAGACAGCTCCTGTGGCCTTCCATCAGTGGCGTGTAAGACCTGCGTGTGCTCACATGCACATCTGGGCTCTCCAGGCAGGAACAGGCCCTGCGATGCAGGCAGCGAGTCACGGTGAGCAGAGCTGCGCTGCTGCAGTCATCTGTGGCTGATGTGGATGGATTGAGAACTGCTCGGTGGGCAGCCCTATCCCCTGATGTCCCCACGGGCACGGGAGTCACTTTTAGTTCAGGAATAATTTGTAGTGTTTGCATATTTGGGGGAATAAATGGAAACAAAACAATAAAACAGTTTGATTCTTCTATGATGCTATTTTATAGTTCACTGCAGATATTTTTTTTTTTGCCTTTTATTCTTAGAGTTGATGCAGTGCCAAATGTGTTGAGTCACAGGCTCCCCATTGTCAGGACTGAGAAGAATGGTCCATGGTGGTTGAGAGGTGTCTCTCAGTCTGTGAAATAACAGTTTGAAACCTCATACTTTAGTTCTGGCAGATGTTCAAGGTTTGTAAAAGTGGAAATAATGATGGAGACAGAATTTAAAATACAGGTTTCTTCTAAATAAATACTGAGATATAAGTTAAAGCAAATACTTGGCTGTTTTGCTATTTTTGATATTCAGGCTTGTGAAAAGTGATAAATATTATGCTTTTCCATAGCTAGTGGCACTATTTTAGAGTTTTCTTTTAGGTTGAAGAGAAGTAGTGTTAGAACAGAAAAGTACAGATGAGAACGAGCCAAAAAATTGTAATTGTTTGGTCTCCATTAGTTTGGTTGAGGAATGATGGGAACATTGTTTTATGTACAGAATGTGAATTGGACATTAATATCTGTTCTACACCACCAAAAAGGAGATTAAAAATGTGAAAGCTGTCTTAAGGAAAGCACTTGAAGCGCTGGAATGCTAATGTGTACTCTGCCAAAAGAAGTAGGCTATACCACTATGTGCTGTACTGACAAAAGCTGTAAAACTATAAAAAAAAAAAAAAGAAATAAAAGAATTGTTTTACAGTACTTGCACACAAACGCACATGCTTGTGTGAAAAAGATGGACAGAGTAGTTGCACAGAGTGATTCCCAGCTGAGCTGCCTTTTTGCTGTTGTTAAACATGTTGTTGCAGGTTGTGTATTGCTAATTTTGATCTTTGCATTAAGTGCTGACAGTACGTAATGCATGATCTTTGCATGATGTACTGAAGAGCAGAGAAAAATGGATTTAAATATGTTGAGCAACAGGAATAGCAGCAGTGATATTTCCTGGACGTTCTCCATCTTGGGAAACTGTACATGTTTCCAAGAACAACTCTGGGGCCGGATCAATGGCATGCCTAATTACACGTATCTAAGAATACGATGAAGGTTGTGGGTCCCTGGCATTGCTGTGCTCAAGCAGTGGTGTGAATGCAGGCATTTGCATTGTCTATCATCTGCTTTTGTAACAGAGTGCTTGGTTGAAATGTTACTGTTTTCAGATATCATTATTTTGGGCATCCGCAGTTCCAAGGGATGGAGATATATATATTTAAACACACACACATACACACACTACACATATATACTGCTTTATCAGCTTTTTCTTTCTTCTTCTGGGTTATACAACTTTTACTGCAAGTGTTCATTGTTTTTTGAAGAAGCAGGTCCAGCAAAGCTAATTTCTATGGAAGTGGAATCAGCTCAAGTGGAACCAAACTGAAGGGGAGATCTCATCAGGGGGACTCAGCCTGTATGACATATGTAGACAAGTTGAATGCCAGACGTTATTCTGGGGTTCAGACAGTCATGCTTTGGGTATTCCTGTCTGTGAGATGAAGTACTTTAAGTATTTTTATACTTTTTAGGTGGTAAAAGTAGAAGACAATCTGAGCAGAGTGCCAAATGCAAAGGGTTGGTGACTTGCCACAAGTCATCTGGAAACCTGGTGGCAGAAGCAGAAGAGTATAGATCCCATATGACCCGGCCTTTGCTTAATATAATTCATTTCCGTTTCTC
Source organism: Gallus gallus (assembly GCF_016699485.2). NCBI lineage: Eukaryota > Metazoa > Chordata > Aves > Galliformes > Phasianidae > Gallus > Gallus gallus. The sequence goes on along the minus strand of NC_052536.1, from coordinate 14,149,507 downwards.
AGAGTATACTATAGCTTAAATAGGAAATGGAAGAAGAAATACAGTCATTTAATCTCAGTTCATCATCTGACATGTAGTGTACCACACATAGCAGTAGCTGCTGTTTTTTCATGTTTGATACTTTTGAGGCATATACATACTATTTCAAGGTACCTTGAAAGATAGCAATAGGGTGGGACTTGCTATTCTTTTTACTTCCATCAGGACAAATCTGAAGAAATTCAGCCTGCATCTTATCCTTCCAAAATGACTTTTTCTTGAATTTAGAGTGTTGTTCACAGAGTAAGAAACAGCAGGAATGCAGAACATATAGGTAGAAATTGTGACAGACAAAATATTGCATATCCAGGGCAGTATTTCTGGAAGACTATTTCCAAGCCTGCTTGACAGAACAAAATTTACAATAATTAATAGTCTTATTGCCTTGGAATCATTGAATCATTAGATTTTACTTACCACCCTGTGAGATGGGAAGCCATTATCTTCATTACACAAAGAAGAAACTAAAAGATGTAATAAATTAAGCAACTTGTTCAAAGTTACAGAGAGAATCATTAACTGAAGAGGGCTTGAACCCAGGTGTCCTGAATCCTAACCCCATGTCTCATTCACTAAGCCATCCTTCATAGCAGTTCATTGTCTCCTGTCATGCAGGGCTTTGCCTGCAGGGCTTGTGAGCTGCAGCCTTTTTGTGACAAAGGCATTCCTGTAGAGAGATTATTTTTCTTGCATGAATCTCCTCTTTGAATAATTAACTTTTTTTTCTTCTAGAGATATTAAATAGTTTTGAATTAATACATATATATATATATATATGTGAGAGGAGTGCGTGAATACACATAAACATCAACCCATGGAAATGAATAAGTACTCCAGACCTTGTTGAGAGTAATTTAAAATAACATTGCCCTCGCTATAATTCATTTCGCTGTTCCAATGAAGCAGGCTAGCGTGGGGTCATATTAATAATTTAAGCAGTCCTACCCCTCAGCCTTCTTCCTCTTGAGTAGAAGGATTAGCACTTAGCAGAATGCTATTGTTTTTAGCTTTTGAAGACTTTAATTGGTGTTTCAGAGTGTGTGACCTCATTCATTCGCTGAGCATTTCTCATTCATTTTCTGTCTGTTCCTAAGTTGCATGGAGATCAAGTTTGTTGATAATTTTTTTTTTCAGGACTTTTTTTTCATGACACGCTTGTAAGGAGATTGGTGTTTTAAAGAATCAGAAAAGTCTTATGCTATTGTCTCCCCAGTTAGTTCATGTCAAAAGCCAAAATACCTTAAAGCACTCCTGTAAGTTTGTGCAGGATTTTATATGCCTGGACACCCGCAGAAGTGGTTAGAGTAACATAATTTTATTTTTCACTTTGTTTCTGTCCTTTTTGGCACCCCCGTCTCACTCCTGTTTGTCACCTCTATTACAATCCAAAGGTGACCTCTGTCATTCCACGCATCTCTCAAGCAGTAAAAGACACATGATCATACTGCACAAAATTATGATAAAAATGAAATATTTTAAAAGAATTTCCTGTAAGGGACAAAAGAAAGTTCAAAGATTCACAGGCTTCAAAACACTGAACTACATTCAATTATGTGTGAATTAATCTTTTCTTTGATTTCAGACGTGCCAAGAGTGGACCTATAGCAATTTTATCCATCTAGAGCTTCAGTGCTGAATTGATTTTTTGTAGAGTAAAGCATTCTTAATGCATCCATTTTTATTCTTATGAAAACTGTGTGATACAAATGAATTTTTTTCTGATTTTTGCAAAATCAACAGTTTAGACATTGACTACCACTACCCTGCTACCATTTTCAAATTCTTGTCTTGAATGTGTAGAAAAAATATTTTGATGCCTTAAAAGCTAGGATTGTAATATACAAATGAATTTACAGGAGCCCTAAGCTTACTGTAACAATTTATACAATAATAAAACCTTTTATAGCCTTGTGAAATAAATCCACCAAATCTAAAGTTCCCAAACTGTATTCTCTTGATGTTGCTTGTACTACCATCTGTACATTTAAGTCAATAAAACCTGAAGTGTCCACAAAGTGTCCAAGTTAGCAATAATAAAATACTTAAATGCAACAAACCTTTCTCTAAGTTTACCTCTACAGATTACAGAGAAATTTTCAGGGCTTTCCATCCTGGTATCACAACCTATTCCTTCTTTTCCTGTTGATATAAAGTATGTACCAACCAGTCCTCCAACATTAAAAGTATGATAGACAAATTATATCTTTGTACCTTTCAAAATGAAACAGTAATTTCAGGTGTGTTTTTTTTTTTTTTACCCTGCTGTACTGAACCTTGATAGTAGGTGTGAGTGTGAGCTGGACAACAGCTGATTATCCAAAATTAATGGTCAGGTGTAAAAATCTGACACCTGTCATAACCTTTCTTTTCTCTGGGAAGATGTGTTAATTCACACTCTGCAGCACCCAATTCCAAACATAAATTATAACTTTAGTTCAGAATATAACTTCAAATTGCTACACTTGACCCAAATTTCTTTAAAATCTGCTTATGTCTGCTTTCCACTTTGTATTGTACAAAGGGAAAGAAGTACTTCAGCTTTATAGTTCCTACTTTCCTAAGTGGCTGCACTAACCCTAAGATTTATTATTAAGTAGTTGTAGCTATAAGAAAATTAACAGTGCTTCGTATTTGCAGACCAAATTATTCTGAGTGTGACCATAACCCCAGGTTCAAAAATACAGTAGATTGAAAAAGATGACCTTCCTCCAAAGAGAAGAGTTTATTTCCTTAGACCTTACAGAAGGGAGGAGTATTTCCAGCTATGCAAGTCATACTGTGTGAAACCCAAAGCCTAATTCCAGGCCTGATTCAGCTGTGAATTCATTTTCACGGAAACTAGGCTTGAGATATATGAAATGCTCATATACAGCAACAATAAGACATTCATGTCATCTGATGCTCATCTTCAGCTTAAATCTATAAATTTTAAACCATAAGGATGTGATCTTACTTCGGTTGCCAAAGACCGAGTACCCAACCTAGGCTTTGAGCCTAGCATTTGTGGAGGGTACCTTACTGCTATTCCAAGGTTGAGTGTAAGGTAGCAGTATATATGTAGCTTTGAACAATTGACCACTGGTGCTGCCCCTGCATTTGGAATACAATCTTCAATCTATTGGCCTTGTCCCTTGGCTTGTTAGATGAAATTTTCCTAAGTATGAAGTGAGCCAAGCTTTTTCATTCCTAGTCTCAAACTCAAACCTACTAACATTCAGTGCTGCCTCGAGATTACAGATGAAATGTTAAATTTACTGTTTGCGTGCTTTCAGTTTACTTCTACTAATTTCAGAATAGGAAGCGACATCTCTTGCTGTGCATTTTTGGTTGTCCAAAATGCTGTTTTTAATATGTATTTCTCTACCTTTTCCCTAAAGTAGGAGCTCATGGTTGCTGGAAATTAAGAATAACATATTCTAATAGCACCACTTATCATCTAGCTCCAGGGCTTTCTGCTAATAGCAGTACATACATATTCCATATCCCTTGTATCTCAAACCTCACCCTTCAGATCCAAACTGAAGCGTAAGTAAACACTGAGCACCTACTATTGCCCAAAATGGCAAATACAGTGCTGATGTCTAATGATGCAGTTGGTCGGCTTACCTTTATGGACTTTGCAAACTATAGTGGCAGCCTGTGCTCACTAAGCAGTCTGATTCTGGTGATGAATCTTCGATAGTCTCTGTGTATTTCACATCTTATGATGGTACTTTTTGAAAGTCAGATCTGTACTAATCTAGATCTTGACCAACTTCCTACTCTCAATGCTTTATTTTAATGGCATGCAGAATGCTAGGAACCTAGTGTTGCTGAACATGAAGAATAAGCTCTTGAAATCTGTCTGTGCTTAGTTTACTGTCACAGCCCTGGGACAATGTGTCAGCTTAATCCCAGTGTTTTCCCTACCATTCAAAGCTCTAGGTGTTTTCAGTCCTGCCCTTTATTTAGTGATAAAATTTATCTGTATTGTGCCTATGCTTGCCAGATCAGAAAGCCATTTGTGAATGAATACAAAGCTGAATGACTGATCTTCGGGTCCATTTATTTTATCTATCTATCTATTTATTTATTTATTTTGAGGGCATTTTTCCTAGTTACTGAATCTATACGCAGAGGTTACTGTAACTCAGTAAATACTAGAGTTCATTTTGCTCTAAAATAATTAATTTAAACTCTAAAAAACCCATTGGTGCTTGTCTTGCTTGCACAGGTGGGGTTAGGAGTGTACCCATGAGAAGTAGTCACAGATTCCTTTCCAGTACTTAAATATTTAATGTGAGGAAACCTGGAGTAATGATATGACTCTCTTAACATTACTTTCTTAACCCACTCTCTAGTGCCATCCCTGCCTCTGTGAGGAGCTGCATCTGGGAGGTCAGGCAGGAAGATATTCTATGAGCAAACCTGGTAGATGCTGATGATGGCAAAGATCTGAGCTCATTTAGAAGGGAACACACCTCTTCTTGGAGGAGTTAAGGCAGGAGCTACAAAGTAAAGGGACATGAGTGAGAGAGATCTACATAACTAGAGAGTTTGGAGAGTCCTATATGTAGAAGAGAGTTAACATCCAACTGACAATTCTGTGCACCAAGCAGGCTTGTGGTGCTGACTGTGTATATGGGAAATGCCATCTTGTTTGCTTATCAGCCATCCTTTACTTGCATGAAACTTAACCAAGATCCTTTTGAACAATATAGAAGCTTTGATTGTGATGGCAGTGATCCTTGAACGAGATCTGTGACGGGATGACTCTGACTTCTGGTAGTACTTTAGAATTTGTTTTTGTGGTCCTTTTTAAGACAACAGACAGCCTCAGATTTTGAATTTTATACATTTAACAAGGTTGGTTGAGGTCAGTGGTGGTTTAGCCTATCTGTCCTGAAAGAAAGTTCTGCTTTTGGCAGTGGGGTCACTGAATGAGAAGGCAATACGTTTTACATGGATTCAGTATGACAATCTGATCCAGGAGCCTGGGACATTAAATGACAAGTTGAGCTAAGGTTCTGTCTGTTCTTGGGCATCAAAAGGTAACGTAACTGCTGGCGAGTTAGTAACTTCACTGTCTGAAAGGAATCTGTTCTACCTGGCCAGAATTCCCCTCTCAGAATTTCCTGCATGTAATAGCCTTCAATCCCAGGTCTCAAATGGCTATGTAGTATTGCAATGCATTGCTAAGTAATTGCCGTGCTTCATCCCAGCTATGGGAACTCTTTGTTGTATAGGGAATTGTGTGTAGCAGCTGATAAACCAGTATGTTAATCCTGTTAATGTTTGTGTGAAAGCACTGATTTTGATTATGTTGTGCTGTCACATATTAACAGGATTGTGTGGGTGATTCAAGTCCAGAGCTTCTAGTGAACTTTGTCATATTTTCAAATCGTAGTCACTATGATTAGTTAAGAATCTTTTTTTCTTTCCAAGGAATTGTAATATAACTGTGGATCTCCTTAGCTTGCAGATATTGTGTTGCATCACATGTTGTGCAAAAATAGCTAAACACTCAAGAAGTCCTAACTAGCATCAAAAATAAGATTAGTTTTACTTGTGAATGAGTAGAGGAACTTAAAGTATCCTCACTAAGTGCAACAGTAATAAATAGCAATAAAAATTTACATCTGTATTAGCATTTTTACTGTCTGTACATTTTGCAGAGTTTTATTAAAGTATTGCATTCTCTAGATGACGAATGGAAGAGCTGAGAGATTAAATCAAGGAGATAGGAGTGACTGAACTAGAGAGATCTTGGGGGAAGATGATGTTAGTAAGAAAAATTCACTTCTGTGGTTTTGCGTTTTTCCCTGCCCCATTAAACATGCTGTTTAGTGTTCTCCAGTCTGACTTTGCATTTTGTCCACAGTTAGGCCTGTTACAACTGGTCTAAGATGGTGTAATTCCTCTGAAGTCGGTGGCTTCTATTTTTTTGCCTATATTTTTCAGTTAACTTGCCTTGAGGTAATTTCAATTTCATTTGTGTATTTATTTTAGCACCATTTTCTGTGCTAGTACTGTTTGAACAGCTTGGAAGGATGGATTTTGTTTCAATTCAAGAATCCCCCTGAGGTTTGTTGCAGGAGGAGGGAATCTGCAGGCATACTGCCTTTGAATCTGTCTTTGCAAGCATCTCACAGGGGAGACATGCCCCTCCCTCCCTTTCCTTCCCTCTGCAGGCTCCAGCAGAAAGAATCCCATTTGTGTTCCCCTCTCTCATGTCTGTGTGTTTTGTTCCTAGCACAGATGCAGATGGTTAGTACTGACAGGCTTTGCAGCGACATCTTTGGATTTCAGATGGCTCTGAATGCTAATGAAAGGCTCGTTGTTTCATTTCCGTGTCTTACAAGTAAACAGTTCCACCGTGGACTTGTTCAGAGGAGGAAATTGCTAATGATGTCTGCTGCCTTGTCTCTCTCCTTCGGTACCTGCTTCTCCCTACTGGATAGCTGCTGACGCAGCAGCCAGCAGTTTGTCCTGCTTGAGGATGTGCTCATCTGCCTGTGCACTTAGGTGCGGCAGTCTAAAAAGAAGCTGTGAGACATCAGGAGCGGAGAATTAGAAATCTGTCTGAAGGCACTGCCGGTGAGGTGGTCAGGCAAAAACACTGCAGAGGTCTCCTGCGGGTGCAGACTTTGTTCCTTGATTGTGGTAACACATGAGAAAATTTATTGGTTTTATTCTGGGATTTCTTAGACTGAACTGTGAAAGTAGTAATGTCTTTCCCAGATTCCGTGAGCATGCGCTTTGCCCTAAACGTGATTCTTTTCCTATTAGTTACACCATCTGTTTTTCCCTTTCTTGCAACATCGGTGCATTGTATGGTATAGGAACAAGAAAGACTATTTTTCTCTCTGTGTTGGAAATCTGACACTGTCACAGAAGTAGTCTCTTTTTGTACCAAGCCTCACTAGTTGTTGCTGTTTTAAATAACTACTTGAGCATAATCCAAACAAGAGGATTTCAGAATAATATAGTAACAGCCCTTGGCTATTCTTTCTGCTTAATCTTTTCATCAAGCTATGACAACCAGTAAGGGAGAATGAAATAGGAACCTGTGCCCTCTTGTGTCTCCATGAAATCTTTGATCCAGAAAAGTGGTTCCACAACAAAATCATAATTCTTTAATTTCCACTTCACAGACGGACTGAGTTTGGGGAATTTAATTTGCCTCCCATTGTCTGTATGCCACCTTATCTTCACACGTCTTGCAGGAAGTTGTTAGGCTGCCCAGATTGTCATACTGGCATTCTGCCAGTTGTACGAATAGCCTTTGTATCTTTGCAGCCAAGAGAGTTCAGAGAAAAAAAAGGTAAATATTCCAAGACTGTTTGATGTATGGAGAAGTTATGCAGCACTGTGGCAGCAGAAACATGTACTTAACTACTTCCAGTAGTTCATTAAAGCTGTTCCAGTGAGACAAGGGATCTTCTGATATCCCACTGACATTAGAAATGTACTTTGGCACTTCACATGCGAAGCTCCTAAATATACTCCTAACAGTGACTTTAGTAGTAATGCTTTTATGTAGCAGCTATAAAAGATAGCTCTCAAAGCATTTAATATGGAGAGCAAATACTGTTAATTCCATTCTGCAGATGAGATAACTGAATTATGGAGGGTAAGTATGATGTAGCAGGCCACTGACACAAGCACAGATAAAGTTTGGTTCTGAAGTCCAGTGATCCGTGCCTATTGACAGCAGGTCACATTGCTGTGTTTAATGCCAGAGTGTAGAACCAGAGGGTTTTGAGGTATATTCTACTGTAACTCTGATGTATGCATTCTTAACCACTGTTACAAACAGCGTAGCACACCGCATGGTCTTTTCTGACGTATTGTTTAGTATTGAGATGGATATGTGTTTCATAGCATTGCCCTTGATGCTGCTGTGTACTCAGACCCTGTCCCAGATTCCAGGATGCAGAGACATGACTCCGCAGAGATCAGCAGACCGTGTACATCAGCCTAAAAAAGCTCTGGATTTGGCCCATCCTCTCGAGCAGCAGAGCTGTGCTGCTGCTCACTCTGTCAGCCAAAAGTATCTGTGCGGGGTGTGCAGAGTGGCAGCCTTCCAGTTGTTCAGCAATTCTGGACAATGTGCTATTAAACCGAGTGTATCAAACGGTAGGAAGAGCACAGTCCTCAAAGGGCAGAGTGCAGACACATTATAGAGTGATCTATTTATATCAGAGAGCTACACCTGTAACAAGACAATGCTTCTGGAAGCTACTAATCATGGCCACTGTGCTATTAAAAGCATGTGACAGATGGATTCTGCAGTAATAATTTGCCCTAATCACTTAATAAAAATTCTGTCCTATCTGTCTTTCCTTTTGTACTTTTAAAGCATTGTCGTTGAATTTTGTTGTCTGAGGGGTAATTTCAAGTGAGAAATATTTACTCTAGGTCTTTGCAAGGTCAGACGTAGTCCTGCAGGCAACTACTGTGCAAGTTTCTTCACAGGCTGTTCTGTCCAGTGTTTGCTACTCCCTGGCCCTGCAAAAAGCCCCGGTGAAGATCTGATCTGTGCCTTTCTGCTCTGTGGCATTAGTGAGTGTTCATGCTGAGGCATAGCATGCTTCTATGGAAAGGGTATGCATATTCTTTTAAATAAACTCTACGCACCTTTCAGAAGCATTTGAGCTGTTTTTTATAGTGAATTTGAATCCAAAGTTTCTACTACAAAAATATGGGATTTTGGGATTTCTGCTTTTCTCATGGAGTATGCTCATGCCAACCTTAATGCATCTACTACAGCTCATGGAGCAACGAGCATGCAGCCAGGAGGGGGGCAGTGTTACAGTTATGTTTTCATTAGTTTATGTAAATGTAACAACATGATTTCTAGACAGAGCAGTGAGAGATTGTAGCCCACAAAACCCATAAATTAGAGATAGAATCTATTTGCTTTTTTGTCATCATCCTGGCTTTTCTGCACTGTTCTGAAGTCTATCTTGATATATGATGACCAGCTCTGTTTTCTCCTTTAAAAGCAGTTACAGCCTCATAAAAATATTGTGCATCTCACAACTAAATAGATCTTGATAGCTTTATGGAGGAGAATTGGATGAAATACATTGTTCATGGCAGAGGAGTACAGAAGGCGTTAGTTCTTCCAGATGATTACATGAAATCGCTTAATCAAGGACAGCAGAGCAGAGTTGGCCTGTATCGTTTTTGTCACTGGTAGATCCTTTCATGCAGTGGTATTTTTATAATGATGTTGCTTGCAATAGAAGCAGTTTGATAGTTTGAAATAAATCTCTTTGCTTGGCCAGTCCTCAAAGAATATTTTTTGATTCTTATTAGCTGATAGCAGGATGATCATCACAATACAAGCTCAGCCTGATGCCAGCATTTTAAAATGAAAACACATGGTTTGGCTGACATCAGTGGACCTGTCCTCATGCTTTTGTGCTTAAGGTAACTGCCTGCTCAGGAAAAAGTACCTGTTTGGGAGAAAAAAGCAACATGGAAAAGTATGGGATCTGAAAGAGCCAAAAAAGAGGTAGAGATTAGGAAGCACATTTCAATCTCTGGCATTGTCACCTGTCCTGTCTGCTGAGGAACCTGAAGGTGACTGGGAGAGGAGCCTAGCTGCAGGACTTTCATGCAGTAAGCAAATTTAGTCCTATTGAGTTTTTGTAGAGAAGTCTATGTGCTGAAACTCTCTTGTGTTGTATATTGACTGTGCAATACCTGTACCCCTTGGGCATGCGTGGAAAAGGTTACATGCGCGTGTTATGATTGCTCCCTAGGTTTTGTGACAACAGCAGTGATCTTTGTTAGTGTGTCTGATTTGTACAGCTGAGGACTTGATGGTGCTTTTTGTATCAAAGAAACACCTGTATATTCCGTTCCTGTATTAACTGTCTTTTTGATCTAAATTGAAATGAAGCTTAGAAGCAGATTTCCCCAAATTAAAAAGCAAAAGTCAACAGGTTTGCTAGTTCTTCCTCTGGAGGATTCCAAACTCTACTTTTTTCCCCTTGTATTCCTTTCAAATCCTTTTTGATATGTATAACTTTATTGAAAAACAAGACTTGAAAGAGAACAAACCCCAAACTTCTGACTCATTTCAGCAAGATATTCGAAGGGGTATGTGATATTTCAGTGTATGACAGTAAGCACTCACAGAAGAACTACTCTACTTTATGTCATTATAGAGCAGAGTTCATTAAATTCCCTCTGGGAAGGAGGAATAGGTCAGCATTAGAACACTCTCCTGGGGAATTAATGAGAGTATGGGGCAGGCTGGGAGGGAGACAAGGGGCCTGGAATGAGAAATGCTAAGCATTTAAGAACAAAATTAAAAAAGAAGGAATAAAAACAAGGCAAAGTCCGTTGGGGCATTCTGTGCTGCATTATCTGCATGTGCTGGAGTATTAAACATCTTTGGACTGCACTAATGATGTTGATAACAACCCTGATCTTTTGATGTTTCTGTAAGCATCAAAGTGAAGGTCCTGGAAGGCCCCAGTTCATCAATATCCAGATCCCAGACAAAAAGAACTTTTTTGGTTTAGTTAATAGGTATGGATATTTTATTACACTTAATGTTTTGTTCCCAAGGGCATTGGGAAAAGCAAAGAAGAAATGGAAGAAAAGTAAGCAAGAGGAAGTAGTCATGAATGGAGCTGAAATGTGATTCAGAATAATGCTTCGGAGAATACTCAAAACCCTTTACTTTTTCCCCATTATGATTTCTGTGGTGAGGAGGCAGAAGCTGTCTTCCATGACTTTTTATATTAGTGAGAAGAGCTTTGTCAGTTAGGGAACGTCAATAGATCCATATGGCCTATAAGAAGTGAACGATTTGTGCAGTCACTTCCAGATAGCTGCTACCCTTTTCCATTTCTGTGAATGAAGTACTAACAGGAGGTAGAATGAGTTCTGTAGCTGGTACATCTCAAAATTCATTTATTTTTGGTAGCCAGTACTTCTACTGATGTGAAACGCAGGCTAGATGTTGGTAGTACTTGTATTTCATACTTCTTTAGGATACTGGGAAATTAAACTCATAATTAGAGGTGAAACTACTGGCATGCATAAACCAAAATCAGGGCAGAAGAGCCCAGAGAACTTCAAGTAGAAGGCACTTATTCTTGGGTGCACAAGAGAGAGGACCAGAGAAATGGTTCTGACTCATTTGTCAGAACTTCAAGCCCAGAGTCTTAGACTTCCGAAACCATATGGGTTCATGGGTAACATCTCCCAGCTCTGAATCTGCTTGATCACGAATAGTTGCCAAGCTGTAGTTTGCTTTGGTTAGAGGTGAGCCATGGATTCAAGTGTTTATGTAAAAAAGTTCACTGTGTGACCAGAGGCTTACGTCTTCAGATATCATTGCTGCTAGTTCTCTACAAATGGCTCCTGGTTTTCTGTCTATGGGAGTAGTTGTGCAAATGATGCACTTACTCAGGGAAAGTGGGGATTAAATACACTCTTCATTAATTCATCTAGTTGAAGTCCTACTCATGGAAGGCTATGCACTCCACTGTTTTTTGGGGGCTGCTGAAGCAGTTGAACGAATCAAGGTGAAATGTTAGCAGTCTGACACTGCTGCTTTAGGGGATTTATTGTCAGGTTTGGTCTTTTCCTAATGGCTGTATTGCCATGAGAACCCACAAGCTCTAGTTTAGGATAATACGGTGCAGAAACAAATGATAACTGCTGGCACAGCATTGGGATTGATGTGTTAGTCAAATGCTTCTAAATGCTCATGTGTTTGTGTTTTGAAGCAGAAGGGCACTTTGTATTTTTCAGTTTTATGAATTTTGAACTGTGTAGATCCTCCTGTTTCCAGTCTGAATCTGATAATTTCATGTTGGATATTTCATTTTCTTTACCAGAAAAGAGACTGTAGACTTTGTTCTTCTGTGAATGTGGTTGTGTATAGAGACTTGAGAACAGCGATAAAAAAATGTTGTTCTGTTGGGACTAGAATTGTTGTTGGTTGATTACTGTTCAGTATCTCATATTTGCTTTCCTTCTTGGGAAAAGTAAGGAGAATGTATTCACAGACTTGAGTCTGGAGTTATATGGGTGAGTTGTTTGCTTTATTGTTGGACTCTGCTCATGTGCACTGATATTTTTTTAGTATTTTGTTTAAATGCCATCCCATCAGCAGTGCTAAAGAAGGCAGAACAGCCACTCAGAGCAGAAGATCCATGGTCATGGTTGGATACATAGATGATTGTGGGCATGACATTCAGAGATGAGTTTCAGAAAAAAAAAAAAAGAAAAAGAGGGTATAAAAAACAAATAAAGAAGAGATGCTGTCCAGCAGTCCCAGACACATGCCTAGACAAGACACTTAAAATCACTGAGCTGTTAACAGTAAGTTTGCCTCACTTCATCATATGCATCAACTGCAGTGCTTCTGAGAGAGAAAAAGTGAAAACTCACATTGGTCACCCTCTCTTGGATTTCTTTTGCCTTTGTGGGTGTTTTGTTTGCTTCCCCACAGGAATTTTACAGCATTTGATGAGGACGTATGGTCTATTTTAAAGTACTAAATCTAAGGCTCAGAGTTATATTGCACTCACAGCAGACTGTAAATAGTACAGTAAATAGTTATAAAATGCAGAAGCACTAAAGGTGCCATCAAAACAGAAGAGGCAATCAGAAACAGTCAGACTTCACTGTAGTCTCTTGTAATAACATCTCTTTAAAGATTATTCCATGTAATTTTCCCCTTATTTTTTTCTCAGGTGTCCATGACACCTGCCTATTTTTGCAAACTTTCACATTACTGTTCTTGTGATTTCTGTAGTGGGTAGGGTTCTCATGGAGCTTTTTTCTTGGCAAGTTTGTACTACAGAAGAGAAACCAATCTTCATCTGTTTCTATCTCTTATTCACGTTCCATCACTTTAAAAATGAGACGACATGTAATGTAGTTGGAAGATCACAGGCTTGACTAAATACATAAAAAATGTGTAAAAAGCATTTTGTTACCCATCATATCATCTTTATGTATAACTCTCTGAAATAGTTCTTCATAAGGAAGTTTGTTGATTGAGCTGTTCAGATTTGTGAACAAAGAAAGTATCCAAAAAGAATGCCCCCAGGTAACTGATTCTCATACAAGATCTTTTAAGCTGCCTACTACCAACTTTAGATTGAACGTTTTGCCTTTTTTAGGGCTTTTTAAGATGGTGAAGAAATCTTGACAGAGGAACTTTTAAGTGCCTGGTGTTTCTGACTGGAGAATGTTATGAGGCAAATTCAGGGAGGAACGGCTTCCTTCTTTCTTTCAGCTGCAAGTTTTATTCTGAAAATCTTCCTGCATTTTTAAAATGGTAGCTCTGTTTTCTTTCTCCCCTCCCATATTAATCACAAAAACCTTTTTTTCTCTCTGGTCTGTTACCACCTCTGTTATCCCCACTTTGCTCTGCGTGTGCTAAACTACTCATCCTTGCCTGTCACTCTGATCATGTCACAGTCTCTCTGAATCTTCCAGTTACTCTGTTTTTTACCATATCAAATTCAAGCTTCTGTTTCCCCCTTTCAGAGCCCATTGTCTTTCCTCTTTCTATTTCCTTTTTTTTCTCCCTTCTTTTTTTTGCCATGGCTGTTTATCTGTCTGGTTTCCTTCACTGCCTCTGGCAGTGTCCTTTATGCACAGTTGCCCACCTGACATCATCTCCCCTCCTTCAAGACATCCTTAAGATTGACTCCTGTTTTAGTGCCTGGCAGCAATCAGCTTGCTAATGATGGCTTGGTTTAGCAGCAGACCAGTGACTGCTAATGGTATTTATTTATTCATGCTTTTTGTGGAAGCTAAAACTGCAGCTGATTGTGATTAGCTGATCTATATAACTTTACCCTTATTTTAATCTCCTTCTCTCTCTGTATCCAGGTCTTTTTTTTTTTCATTTGTTTTGTGATTCAGTTCTAAGCTTTTGAAGTCAGTGGTCTTTCCTTTTCGCTCCTTGCATATTGAGGTCCTGATTGCAATTAGGAGGGTTCAGTTTAATGACATCCACGATGGCTGTTGCTACACTACTTCAGTAGTATTCTGGGATTGTCAAGAATGTAGGCATGGAGGTGATCTTCTGAGCAAACTGTAGCCACAGTTACTGTATGTGCTGAGATGCTGGGAGTTTGTCAAGGGGACATTAGTGGAGCAAGATAATGGTGTCATTTGGGGCATTTGATGAAGAATTAAGTCAGTCCTTTTATTGGAGGTGAGGCTGTAGGACAGCATTCTCAGTGCATGTTGTGCTTCAAGAAATTGCATGCTTCAATACTTTCCATGGGCAACAGGAAAAAAAGGTTGATTGCTTCATCCTGAGTCAGTGATTCTGTGGTGCCACGTGGAGCTCGGTCCCTAGGCTGCCTTGCATGCTTCTGTAATGCCACTTAATCCTTTTCTGAAATAAATTGAAGGCTGTCCCACGTTGTGAAGTAATTTTTTTAATATGGCTAAACTGTCCTCGTTTGCCAGGCTGAAACCTTTTAACATGTATGTGCCATGAAACAGATCCAAGCTTCTTTTCCTTTGGGCCTTGTTGAAATCCCATTGGAGTTTGGTAAGTGGCTCACAGGTGTGGGTCACAATGCTGGTGTCATGAGTTGAGAGCACCAGGTTTGCCCTCAGCAGAAGTGGTTTCTGAAGAATGAAGTAGCACGGCATTTAGTTCTTCCCTCAATCCGTTTCTGTCTCTGTTTTAAACTTACTCCACTGGTAATCGTGTTCAGGTTGCCTACTGTTCTGTGGGCTAATAGTGAAAAGTGAGTTTAGAAGTAAAAGATGCCTTGAATTAAAGACCTGCTGATGTATCATTTTGTTGATGAATATGTGTGCGTGAGCTGTAGGTAGCTGGCAGAAACAAAAAAGTCTTTTTTCCTAGTAGTCACTTCGTTATGAATGCTTTCTTCCGCCTTCTGTGTTCTGTGGTGGTTGGATTAGTACCAGTGGTAGGTCAGAACAGGAAGCCAGAGGTCCACTGCTACCAAACTCTCCAGCTTGAACTGGGGCAAAAATACAGGGAGAATCAGCCAAAGATGTAGCCTTAAGGAGTGAAAAGCAACTTAATGAAACATTTTTTTTTTTAATTGTTGTTTAGAAGCATTAAATGAGACTGCTTTTTATCTTTGTCAAAGCATAGAAAAATGCTTTATGCTGAATTCTTCTGCAGGAGGCTAGTGGAGCAGTTCTTTCCTTAAGCTTGTAACTTCTAGAATGAAACAGAAGGAGCTCTTCATTTTTCATGAAGGTGTGAAGATTTTAAGCTGTAGGTACAGATAGTGCTATAAGCACATCTCTTAATGCTTGTGTTTGTTTAGAAAGCTCTATAGGATAGAAGAGAAAGGAAAAAGTTGCTGAAGACTTGCATGCTTTCTGTTTTTTATTCTTTGAATTTAAGCGATCTATAATTGTGGACTTATTTCAGTTGACCCTGGTTTTGCTTTGTTTGAATCATATGAAATATATTTCACATGAAATATATAGTTAATATGTAGTGAAAATATTCCTCTTAGTTTCTAAAAACTTCAAGATATTTGCTGCCTTTTTATGCATTTATTTATAGCAGAAATTGAACCATCTAAATGTTTGTTTTTCTTATAAAAACCTTGTCTGATTTACTTGCGTTTATGAAATAAGTGAGAAAAAATTAATCACCCTTGTATTTTGAAGAAAGGATCAAACATATCTTTGTGATGGCATCTTCTCAGCAAGCTTAAGTGTTGCCTTTATTTTTTCTTTACTTTGGTATCAGTTTTACATTTATTGCACAGTGATCGTGGACCAATGACATATCTCAGAAATGCCTCCAAAGCTGAATTCTCAAGAGAATATCCAGAGGTGAGATCACTACATTCCCAAAGGCTCTGTCATGGGCGAGCTGTTATTTATTGTACATGAGTGCAAGTATTGGTGAGCTGCTGCAGCGTGTGGAGATACGCATCCTGTCTTGAAATGCTCGCAGTTGAACTCTGACAAATAATGCAACAAAGAAGAGTACAGTGTTAAGCATATGTGGAAATAAGGCTGGGGAGAAGATCTGCTTAGAAAATTTTCTTTATGAAATGCCACATTTTCAGGATGACAAGAACCAATGAAATGACTCAGGAAAAAAATAGAGAGAGAGAGAGAATACCTTTGTTTTCGAGGAAAACCTAATGAGAGATGTGTGAGTTTCCTGGAAAAATGTCCCTGCAATGTTGAACATGCATCTTGGTATCTGGACAGGGCATCTCATCCTGCAGCACTGACCTTTTTCCAATGTCATTTGCATACATCCCAGGAGGGCACCAAGTTTATGTACTGGAGTAAGTGTTGCAGGATCAGGCCCTTTGTACTAAGAGAAGGATGGAGCACAGGGCGTGAGCTGGGGAAGCAGGGCAGGTGTTGACAATTAATTCATGAATTAGAAGGGGAAACTCATAAGGTCATCATGTCCCCCACTGAGTTGTTCATATGCTTATAGAAAATCTTCCCCATTTCCCCCCACTGATGCGAGGCGAAGGGAAGTGTGGGGCTGACAGGATGAATGATGAAGGCTTCCCCCAACCCATCGCCTCTCTGTGATGGAGTGACACATTTAACCTCCCCTGATGCTACTGCTGCAGGTGAAATGAATTATGCAACCCTCTGAATCCCTTATCGGTGCCGGGCTGTCTCAGGGGTTGGATGCAGCTGCTATAATTTTGGAGTTCTTTCCCTGCTTTAATGCCAAGTACAAATCATGCACATTTCTCTGCTTGAAGACCCCAGGCTGCTTTGAATATGGAACCGGTCTCCCTAGGGAGTGCAAAGGGGGAGGGGAGAACGGTGATGGAAGATAGGAAACCTGCACAGAATTGCTAATCAGCCTCTGCCCTGTGTCTTCACAGGCTGAAGTTGGCTTCTTGCTGTGTTGCAAGCCTATCAAAGCAAAACACCTTCGTTGTCAGACTTGTAAAAAGTGCTTTAAGTGTTTGCTGTAAAGGGTGGGTGGAGAATGGGTAGCCCCCTTTTTAGGATTACTAGGGAAGCCTAATTAAGCCAGTGATTTTCTTCATTGAGAAGTGATCATTGGTAGCCTTGAGGGTTATGAAACATGAGTCTGAACTCCTTTTTGTCTCTGGTGCAATGGATATCACTTGTCAAATGGCCATTGCTGTGGATGATCTCTCTGTATCTCATCGTTTGCTCACGTCTGTTGTTTCTTTTTGCAGAGGATGGTGAGCTCTCCTCTTTCCAACATGCAGGATCGCATTGCAGGACGGGGTAACATTTTATGTCCTGCACAAAGCATAGAGAACAAATATCCTGAAATATGAGTTCTCTGATACCAGACAATTGAAGAACCTCAGGGTGGGGATGTAGAGACAGTGCTAAAAGCACACCCAGCATTTAATAATTAATATGGCCTATAAATTGCAGCGGTCCATTTATACTCATTATACTTCTCTGACTTCTCTTCCTGTTGAAGTCAAACACCTGAGAATGCCAGGGAGTTTTCCTATACAGTGCCATGGGTTGTGGTCTCAGTTTCCTCTGCTACACATAATCTGTAGGCTGGAGCATAATAGAAATTCTAGAATAAAGCAAATAAATTGAAAATAGGAGTGAGATTGACAGCAGGAAAATGCTCACAAATACTTCTGTCCACAAGCAGCAGTTTACATGGACCTTTTGTCATGAGATTTGCTAGCTGTGAACAAAAAGGAATTTGTTGCGAGACTGTCATCTCTGCTTGCATTGTGAGGTATCTGTGCTAGGTAACATGCTTCGTGTAATTCTTGGTTAGCTGGGAGAATTGCAGGACTTACAATTGTGGCTGCTCAATCATCTTCACAGTCTCCTGTTCTGATAATACGCAGTGCAAAATCTATTTTCTGAATAGGTTAAAACATTTTTTTTTATATGAAACGTTCATTATATTATTGTATAATTGAAGGCTTTCCAGGAAAAGAAAACTGAATATTTTAGTTGATTTATTTCAAAGAACTTGTGTAGGTCTAGACCTTTATTTAAAATTTTAAGTGTATTTGTATAGTTTTTAATAAGATGGCCAGTTGCCGTGCTGCCTGAGCATCTCCACAAGCCCTTACATGGGAAATTTTACTGATTTCAGTAGTGGAATTGACCTCCTTGGTGAAACACTCAGCAATAAGCAATTAATAACCAGAGATGTCTAACAAAGGGAAGCAATGTAGCAATTTATTTTCTGATGTTTTGTTAATGAGCACAACTTCTTTTCTCTGAAAAGCAGAATTGCTTGTTGCTGAACAACACGGGGAAAATGCCATCAGAGTTCATGCAGTGCTTCTGAAGTGCGTTAAACAACATTTACCTTGTTTTCATCGTTCAGAGATTTTTATTCTTGTTGCTCTTTCAGCAGGCTCTTCTAATTTAACGTCCTCTGGATTTCTGTGAAATGCACACTTAAATTGTTTCACCATGCTTCAGGTTTTGTCCTTTTTTTGGTGTGATGGAAGTTTGATTTATCGTCATACTTTGTTATACACTGATTATTATGATTTCACTTAGCTGCTTGGCATAAAAAAAGAGTAAGAAAGTGTCAAGGAATGTTTATTGCTTTTCATGGGAAACAGAAGGGAAGGGAACATTATATCCTCTTGCATGGAAACTGTAGATTGTCTTCCCTTATTCCAATGTCTTGTTCGTGCTAAAGGACAGCTGGGGAAGATAAACAAATAGAGGTTTCAATTCTGGTTTCTCTCCTCATCATTTCTGGAAAATTCCTGTGTAATCCTGAGTAAACCTTTGAATTTCTGTGAGCCACATTTTTGTGTTAAGTGGGAATAAAGTACATTGTAGGACTGTTGCTTTAACTTAATAGTTTTCTGTGCTTTAGTTCTCACACCTTTCATCATGCCAGGTGTTGTGCATGTATAAAGAATTCAATGGGTAAGAATAAATAGATGCCAGTTGCAGTTTTGTGAGTCCTTATGTGTTCCTTCTGAACTGTAGAGAGAGCATTTTTCTCCTGACAGGTTTAGAGAATTTGCTAGATGAGGTTAGTCAGCAGTTCCTCATCTTTTTGCAGGACTGTTCAAGTTTATTAGATTAAGACTTTAAGACAAATTTCCCCATATTATCTAGCTCCTTTGTGTTGGCTGAGTGAAACAAGTGGGCCTGAATATATCACCTCTGCCTCTCCTTGGTGTTTGCTCCTAGCTTACATTAATCTCAAGGTTTTGTAATGGCTTAAGAGCTGCACCTCTTCCTCCAAGGTTCATTGGAGTGTGAGCAGGCAGAAGTGAGTGGGACAGAACTGCACTAAAGGCATCAATACACAATTTAGCAAGGAGGTACTGTCACTATCAAGAACCAGAGTCTGAGTTCTAGTTTTCACATCTGTCAGCATTTACAAACTGCTGGCCTGTGTCATTGGTGCTGCACACATTGCCCTGGGTACAACACCGACTGCAAAACCCAGCTAAGGCTTTGTTGGAAGCTGTGTCCATTTAGCAGAAGAGAGTTAAAAGATGGTGAATAGCTTAACACAACATGCTTAGGATCAGTGGCTCCTCATTAGTCACCAGATGTCCTGTTCTGTGCTAATACTGGCAGAGCTGGTACCTGGCAGGAGGCCCTCTTGTGCAGTGCCTGCCATGCTGCCCGCACTGCTGTGGACTCCTTGGGGAAGGTGCACAATCACTGTGAGTCCAAGCAGGCTTTTCCCCAGTGCCGAAACCTTCTTGCTGCTCTGCTGCATTCAGTGATCCTGGTGTTGTAAACATTGGGTGTACCAGCAGCAGGGTTGGGAGACTTCAGAGCTAAGTCAGTTGGTGATCATTCCAATCTTGTTGCTGTACCCATATCTTCCGTCACTTTTCTGGAGTCCCATCACTAATCAGGAGCTCTTCATTTACTCTCTCTCCTAATTTACAACTTGTCCTGGATAGTACACATTTGGAAGACCACTGCAAAGGTTTCAGCCCCCAAGTACTTATACAACCGGTAGTAAATTAGGATGTAGCATAGCAGTATTCTTTCCCCATTCACAAGTAGAAGGTGGGGTGAGTGCTTGGTTTTATTTATTCATTTTTGCATTTCCTTTAGATCTCTCTTATTCTCTGGACTTCTGATGCTACATTTGAAGTTGTGCTGTGATCTAGACCTCATACAGCTTGTAATTTATATTATTTTCATTACTAGTTTTTAATTACCTTCCTAGTTTTTCCTCCTCTCTCAGTTAGAAAAAAGAGAATGTGTGAGTAGGATGTATTCTACTTTCATTCTGCTGTGCAGAGTGGAGATGTTTTGCCATTTTGTATTGTAAATGATGAACCAGAAGCAATGCTCTGTGCTGTGGAGCATAGGTCAAATAAATTATCTAAGTTCTTTTGAATATGTATGGGATGGCCTCCAGCTTTTTATGAAAACTATTCTTGTGTAGTGTCTAACACTTTTTCTGTTTCATTAAGTGTTGATTCCATGTCTATGCTGCAGCACTGAAGCATCAGGGCTTTTTCTGGCAACCAGATGGGTTTGTCACTTTTCAGCAGGCAGCAGTATTTTTCAGGATTTTAGCCTGTGCTGTATCTGTCCAAACACTCCTGCTGGTATCCATGGGCACTGTAGGATCAGACCATTACTGACAGACATTTCAGGTAACATTGTTGACATGTGTGGTTTTGAACAGAGGACAAATGAAAGCAGCTCCTTGTATTTTAAGTAACATTTTCTAGTAGTGTAGTCTAGTAGTAGTAGGTGAAAATGGATGGATACTTCTGAGAGAGAAGCATTGCATTCCCAGCATTGCAGGCTGGGAGAACTGCTAAAGTATTGCACTTTGTTTTATCATTACATCTATTACTGTGTTGGGTTAAATTCAAGCCAAATGGCTGTGATGCTATAACATCTCAGTGCTTCGGGTTGGTGAAGAAAACAACAGTAGAATATGCTAGATTAACATGGTAAATAGGAGCTAGAATCATCAAAGCAAGAAACTTGTCTGTAAGAGTAGCTAATGTCCTTGTTTCCCTTAGAACTGCTGTCTTTTCAATAACAGGGCAACAGTATTTCATGATATATGAAAGCCTTCTAGTGGGGTCAAGAAAGAGTTGTGATCCTCTGTATCAGCTGGTGGTAGCTTAACTGATGTAATGAACTATGGCCACAACTACTTTTACTCACACCTCTGTTGCCCCTTGAGTTTAGTGGCATGATTAAATCTGCCAAACGCTGCCTTTGTAATATTAGTCAAGATGTCAACTGCTGCAGCCACCACCAAGAAGCGTGTCTAGACTTTATGCCTGTATCTTAACATGTTTATTAGGTTATAATGGAAACTTTCTGTGTTGTTGCAGACAGTTGGGTTGCAGACAGTTGTGTTGCACTGGTGTCTAGAGGCCTCAGGGCTTTATAGGCCTCTCTCCTCCTCCTACACCCCCCCCCTCCCAAAAACAAAAACATTTGAAAGATAAGTATGAAAGAGCTGCATCAGGAACGTAGGAACCTCACCAGATATAAAAAGCAGGAGGTGTTCTGTTTTCTGACTTAATTACATACTCTCCTATTCCATATTCTTGAACGAGTACAGTTTGGTTTCATTTTCTTTTAATGGAAAATGAAGAAGTAACTGTCTGTACCTTTCTGGGAATAGATTTCCTCTATTTTAATGCAATAGAGAATCACAGGTTTATAAAGCAATTCCAGTGAGTTGAGGAGAGGGAAGGGGAGAAACAAAACAAACAAATGAAAAAACAAGATCAGGAAAAGTAAGCCTTTGAAACAGAAATTAACTTCTGTGACTAGGAGAACAACTTACTGGTTGCTGACAACAATTATTTTTACTCTGTAACTTCAACTCAGTCGCTGTGGCAGTACAGGTCCCTTGTAGCAATACACTTATTAGTGCTACGAAGGTAGTTCTTGGTGATCCCTTTGTGCACCTGTTTCAGATGGCAAGTTCTCTCATGGTAGCAGTCATTGTGTGATTAATAACATTCCTTAGGATTTGGCAAGCAGCAGAACAAAACATGCTTTTCCACAGTTTATTTTCTGATTCAGTTTTCCCCTCTTTGAAGGAAGTAACTTGTTTTCAGGGTCTGAGTCACTGTTGTATTTTGCTGAAAAACATTAAAGTGTAAATTACCATTCAAGGCAATCTTTTTAATTTTTAGAAATTGCTTGGCTAAAAATTGTGTTACACAACAGGAAAAAAATAAGACAACTCTAGCTAAGGTAGAGTTACAGAGGTCCAGGAGCTGGGACTGACTCTGAGAAGTGGATATTTCAAGCAGGTATGCTCTGGTGTTCTACGGTCACCTGTGGTCAGAAGTGTTCATACAATCATACAATATCCTGAGTTAGAAGGGACCCGTAAAGATCATTGAGTCCATCTCAACAACATCCAGTTCTCTATTTCTCTATGAAGTCAACTTAAACAAACAGAGTAAATGCACCAAAAAAGTGAAATATCTGTAGCATTTGGTTTGGCTTAGACAGTCTAGTTCATTACAACCAAGGGGTCAGTCCTGTCATTCTTTTGCAAATACTTGGCTGGTGTTTTCAGTGGAGCTTCTTAGAGTAATTTGTTTTTCAGGATATATATGTGGATATGTGAGAGGCTGAGGTAAGCTGCACAGAATCAAGGACTGAAATAATATATACTGCTTCTTAATTCTGCATTTCACGAGTGACATTTCAGTCCTTTACCTTATTTCTTCCACCACAGTTATCCCCCTATTATTATTATTATGAAGCTGAGATAGATTTTTCACACTCCTTCTTACTCACATCTCATGAAAGCTGTTACGGCAACTCAAGTTTGAGTCTTTCATCCAAGTCAATTTTTTGTGGTTATAGAAAGTGCAAAAGTCAGGTTTCAGCTTTGACCTTTCAGCCTCTGATTTTGGAAGCTGGATTTTACAATAACTAGCAACAAGGAATGATGGGGTTTTCTTTTTTGAAGTTTAAAGTCCTTTTTCTTTTCCAGGAAGATAATAGAAAGAAAGAAAGAAAAATACGGTTTGCTGTAATCAAGTAAATGCATGTGGAGATACCAACTATTGTCTCAGCTCTCGTTGCTTGTGGAAAAGAGATTTGTGATGAGGAAATTAAACAAAATAGTCACAAATAGTAGTAAATCCCAACTACTTTGTCTTTCCTAATGCCCCAGTTGGATTTTAGGGTTGTAATGATTTTGGTGTCAAATAATTGCATTTGGAAACTAACATTTAACCAGCAGCTGTTACAGGTAGGTTTCTCTTTGCACTGACGTGAAGCAAGACGGTAACTAGCAATATGTCACTGACATGGCAATGTGCCCAAGCCTGCTGCTGCCCACTATCTTTTGTCTGTGCATGGAGCTGTCAGGATCAGAAATTCTTGAGCCCTTTTCATCTGGAGTTTTTGTCTTTCTTCAAATCTTAATTCTGCTACCAGAATTAAGCTGGATGCTCTAGCATTCTTCTAACAAAAGTATGCTTTTCTATCTTGTGCGATTGATGTCTGCTTTGTCATTTAGCTAGAAGAATGCAGGTTCACCAAGTTTTAAGCTCAGTGTAGCTGGACAGTTAGATGGATGATATACAAACATGTCTCTGTTCACGTCTTTCCCCAGAAATCCAGAGCACACCTGTCTAGAGATAACTAAACCTCAGTTCTGCTTATCCCAGTAATTCCTTCTGAATTTTTAAAGTATACTCTTCCAAGAGTAAGAAAAGTTTTACATTTTCAACTTAATCTTCTTACAGAAGTCCCTAATCATGACAATATCATAGCTTAAACCAAGACATTATAAGGAATCTTCTAGTAACTGAAGTTACATCTTCACTATTTTAGACAACCACGTCAGCCAATGTTATTACAAAAATCTATCAGGCTTCAGCTCCACAGGCACTTACTTCCTTGGTGGTTTGTCCACAGCAATACTATTGGAAAAGAGTTCTAAAATCTTACTTGTCATCTTTCCTTATCTGTTTTTTTCAGCATTATTTGTGCTGTTCATTGCATGGTTTTGAACATTTTAATACTATTCTCTTATTTCTTTACTGTTCATCCTTAATTCATAACACTATCCTATCAGACTTATTTAAAGTTGAAGAAGTTCTGAATCATTTGGAGTTAAACTTCTGCCATAAGGATCCTAAAAATAGATCAAAATGTGCTTAATAAAATATTTGAAAGCATCTTCTCAGGCAATTTTTTCCTTCTGTTTTGCATGAACTACAGTGCCTTGGCTGCTGCTTTTCATTACTCATGCAACCTGAGAGCCATATGTTGTTTCACATCCTTTTGCTCTGATACGATGGCTAGAGGGGGCGCTGCAGTGTTACCTGTAGTGAAGAAACCCCTTATTTTTATCCAGATTTTTCAAGTATTTTGTTTTGGTAATTGAAACCATCTGGGAAAAACCTTTGAAATAAGAGTAAAGGAATACACAAAAGAAGAAAAGTGTATTTCTCAGCTCCAGAGAAATGCAGGAAAGATGCTAAGAGGCAAATGTAAGAGACGTCAACTTCACCAACAGGTAAAAGAAAACTAGCATGTGGCTACAAAAGCTGTATGTCTTCACAAGACTACTGAGTACAGCCTATAAAAAGTGCATCAAGTATGTCCTCTCAGAAATCTCTCCCTGCCTAAGCTTTCTGGGTCCTCTGAACTCGCGGTAAGAGGTAAGATAGCACATGGATTCTTGAACTTGTGGGAGTACAAAATAATTCAAAACTGTGTTAAAACCTTGTATAGTTTACTGCCAAGCAGTCTCAAGTTCCTCCCGGTTAAACAGTGATGATCACTGCTGCTGTGGATACGGTTCCTTGCTCTGCCATGGTCACTTGGCTGTCAGGCAATTACCTGCTCTTCTGCCCATATCTGAGAGCAGATTGACCCACCGCAGGTACATTTGACTTCCCCGTGCTTCCTGCAGTGTACAGACTCTGTAGTGTTTCTGCTGAGATTTAGTAAACAATAGGAGAACATTTCTACAGCGGAAGGCCCATAGTGTTGGGAGTTCATGACAGCAGATTGGAGGGGCTGTTCACTCTTGTTAAATTGCAGGAGGGTCCTGACACCACAAGCTCACTTTTTTTCTACAAAACTGTACAAATATTGCCATTTATGTCCATTCTTAAGTGAGAAAAGCCTTTTGAATTTTCTCTGTGTCTTAGTTGAATGTGAAGACCTACATTAGTAACAATTGCTATTTCCATACTGTTTCTTCTCTCTTTGCTACTTTCCAGCTTCCACTGTTAGTCTAAATATAAGGAATCATAAAACTGGAAAAATCACAAAACCAAAAAATGTGATCTTGCACCCAAAGCATTGGGAATGGTTTTCATTCTCCATATGAAGAACTAAAAATTAACCAGAAGTTTTGAAGTGTGTCACAGAGCTGTATGAAGAGCAAAAAGCAGTTTTAATGGTAGAGAAGGAAACAATTTCTATTAGTGAGTGTAGCATGTTTAATAGTGCTAATGACAGCTTTACGATATTAATTTTGGCATAATAACAGTTCTGGCATCCAAAATAGTGAGTATTGCTCATGTGCCACATCCATTCTATTAAGTAAATAGTAAATCTCCATGATTCCTCCTCTTACAAGCCTGCCATATGAGCACTTATTTCTGCCCTCCCCCCACCCCATCCCCCTTTTTTTTTGTTTTTAAACCTTTGAAAGTTGTGTTAATACTTGTGGTATTGACACTTCCATTTTGAAATTTATTATACAGGGACAAAATTCTTTCATGTGGGGAAATAATGATTTTGGTCTTTTTTCAAATGTTTGGATAGCAAGGAAATGGCTGTTCATGTATGTCTTTTCTACTTGACTCAATCCTCTGTCTCCCCTCAGCCAGCAACCACTTTATCATTTCATTACAGTCCTACTGTAGCAATACTATGTTTAAGGTTGAGATGGCATTTTCATCAGCAACCCAAGCTGTCATTTCAGCTTTCCCTGAGCAATACTCTTCAAGCTGAAATCTCCATATTTGCTTTTTGTCAAGAAGTAGATTTCTGCAATGATGAAAAGCTTACTTTTCATAAAAATAGCAATAGTAAGATCTTGTTTTTTTTTAATGTTTATTTCTTTTTCTGAAAGGCATCGACTAACTCACGAAATGCCAGAATTGTAATCCTGAAAGTAGATAAATGCCTTTTCCTTTCTGTTAATTTGCTTGAAAATAGTTTGCTGAGAGATGGATCTCACCTGATGTTATGCAGCTGTATACATGGACAAGAATTAGCATGGAGCTCTTTTGCACTACCTCTTTTACAGCTTTCTGTAACAGTATGCACGGTTTTGCATAGACTGTGCATCTCATAAATTAGGGGATGACTGTGAATGATACGGTCTAGTTCTCTATATGTCATTTTCCATAACTTTTTATATCTTCATTTAACAAGGGAGCTGAATATTGGCTTGGCACGAGGAGTGTCCTTACGTGCAGTGCTGAATTAGGTCTTTACACCTACTGAAGCCTGGCAAAAGACCTGCTTGAGAAGTACAGCCCATCACACATGGAAGGTGAGAGCAGAGGAACACGTTGACTGAATGAGGCTGTGCTTTGAGTGTCTCTGGTTTCTGTTAGCTAAAGATGAAAAGCAACGTCTGGTCCAGATAATACTTGAATAAGAAATAGTAGGGTATAAAAAGGAGTCCATTCATATATGCAGCTTTTGTTCCTACTCTCCTGTTTATGGGTCTTAGATCTCTTGTGCCAAAAAGTCACATTAGCTTGGCTCAGTAGGGTACCTCCCTGCTTTTGGATTCACGGGTCCTGATTCCATTTCTTGCTGAAAAAGCTTCTTTACAAACAAAAATCATCCTTCATTTGATTTTATTTTCTTGGTTACCTTTCGGAATGTTTTCTATCTACATCACACTTTGCTGTTTTCTCTTTTCTGGATCGAATACACCTACTTACTGTCAGTTTTCATTACAGTTATGCTTGAGTTGTCACTGTAATTCTAAGTCAGTTCTTTCTGTGGATTCAGTCAATCCAGAAAAAAAACTTCAGTGTCTTGGGTATTTATTCTTTTTTTTCAGTGAGAAGGTGAATTTATATTTTTGAGATGCTGCAGCAACGTGATTAGTGAAAGCAAAATTCCTAATTTTAGCTTGTAAATGGTAATATCACACAGGATGATTATTTTGTTGATACCGTATTGATACTACGTAGTGAACAAGTTGAGAACAGGAAGGTGCAAAAAGAAGCCTTGCCTTTCTGTGTAATTGGGAAAACTGAGGCACCAAAGAATTGCCTGCTTAGCCATAGTTTCAAACAAAGCAAATAAAGCTTCAGATTTGAATATTCAAAGCTCTGTAAGATTGAATTGATCTTTCATGGTAAGAATTTAAATAAATCTACAGTTACATTGGGCATGCTATTTCTTGCATGTGGAGATTGGTAGGGAGCACAGAGGATTGGAAGAATTTGGAAGATTTTAGTCTTAAGTATTTCTCTGTAAAGCTGGAAATGCACCTCAGTGCTTAAAAAGTAACAAACATGGATGTGACCGTCTTCATCCATTGTCTAAATTGAGGAAAAAATGATAAATAATCTGGCAACAAATAAATGGTAAGATGTAATTTAATCTTAATAGTTTTTCCATTGTGATAATGTAATGAGATGGTTGTGGCAGAAGGCAGAGTTAAAAATACAGGTTTTGTATCTTGACAGTTTTATCGTTAAATTGTTTTGTGGTTTGGAAATGTGTAATAAAAATATTGCATTACAAATAAAACCCTAATGTCATAAATGAGCTTCAGCCCATCAGGCACCACAGCAGATAGAAGAGTTTGAAATCTCCCCTTCATCTTCAGTATGTGATTAGAACAGGTAACTCACCACCAACAGAGGCTTGCTGCGTGGGGGCAGCTTAGCTACTAAGTAAGGAAGTGATTTTGAGAATATATAGTAAGAGTTTATGGCAGTGATTAAAAGAAAATTATTAATTTTTGGCCAAATGACCATAGATGAGAAACAGGACATAAAATGGCTGCTTAAGGACTGTAATTCAAAGGGAGATTATACCAGCACAAAACGTTGATGTTATGCATCTTTCTGGTTTTCCTCAGAAACTGAAATGCCCGTCACCGCTGAAAGTCTTCCTGCACAGATCCTGAAAGTAGGGTGTGAGTAACAATTTCTGTGCCAAGAAAAGAATTTCCAGAGCAGTACCTCATCTCTATTATCATGACTGAGAAATATCCAAATTCCCGTCCCTACTCAAATGTGCCATTATACCAGCACACACGCACACGTAACTTGTTTTCAATTCTCCTTTATTAATAAGCCATTTTTTTAAAGTCCATTTCTACCAGAGGATCTTATCACTTCACCTCCTTTTTGTCCTGCCAAACATCGCAGTGAGCTGTGTGTGCTGCTACTTTGGGAATGTTGTACCTGGCCATTACAGGATGAAGGACCACTGCTGCTCAGCTCACACTATTTTTAAAGTGGGGACAGGATTTCTGCTAGAAGGTCAGTCGTAGTTGCCAGCTGCTAAAGTGATCTATTGTACAATTAACTGAGAGGATTGAGGAAGACCAAATAATAGGGCAACCTGTGTCTTGAAACCATGCCTTTATACTTTAGGGGCTACTCTTACTGCAGTACCATCTCCAGCTTTGTGGAATGCTCACAATGGTGTGAGGTTTAAGCCAGCAGAGGAGGAGCCGGTTCCTGTCTTTCCCCATGCAGTAAAGGTGATTTGGAGGACTAAGGGGTGTGTTGGCAGAGAAGTATGAAAGGGTGGTTCATTCCTGTAGGCCAGCTGTGCATTGTGTAACCCAACTACACATGGACTCGGACTGTGATGTATTGCGGTCCCAGTGGGTGTTTCAGAAGCTGGCTGCAGGCCTGCCGTTCTTCCTTGATCAGCAGTTAGGAAAACTCACCTCTGGCCACATCTTAATGCTATTTCTCTGCCATCCTTATACCATGAAGTTACTTAAGGTTGATTACTGTAAGTACTGAGTAAAGCTCTAGCTAGTTCCTTAAATCCAGCTCGTGCCGTAGGATATATATTGCAACATTAAAACATCAAACAGTTTGGTCTTCTGTGAGCTATTTGCTGGAGTAAAAGGTTTAAAAGAAAAAAGTGTCAACTTTTACTATTGCATAGCAATTTTTCTTGCACTGTGCTTTAGTACCCAGAGGCTGGGAAGTGGTCTCTGAGGCACTCTGCAGCAAGCACAGACTTCCTTAGGTCTGTTTGTGCCAGAGTTTTCTGTGTTCACCCTGTGAGACAATTAAAGAGAAGCAGTAGGAATGTGAGTCAGCTCGATTAATGGGTTTGTTGTACATACAACTCTTTATGATGCAGTGATGCTTAAGCCAGGTAGGATTTGGTAGCCCAGATTTCATTTGCCCTCATGGTATAGAGAGTGGCCATGTGGAATGACAGGCTTATGTAAAACACTCAGAAATGGGGCTTGAAGAAGGATTACCTCTAACCTATCCCTACTGCTTCAGTTACAAAGCCATTCCATAACTGCAGACATAACTCTTAACAACAGAAAATAATCCACTGTGGTGCAGTGGTAAAAGAGAAAGCTTCAGTGCAAGGTGGTTTCTTCTGGTGGTGATCGGGAGGGATGTATTTAGGCTGTCGTACTTCCTCTTTCCCCATTTCTGGTGATGGTCTCATGCATTTATGCAATTCTTTCACTTTTTTCAGATATCAATGTGATTTTGTTCTTGCATGTATCAGTGCCTTTTTGATGGAAAATATAGTGAGAGAATCTCCAAGAAAATCACATTGATTATTAGAGCTGCTTAGAAAAGAAAAAAGGAATAAGAAAAAGACGTTTCATAGGGAAGGGGTGACATGAAGGTAAGTGCTGGGACTCTGGGGGTCCCGTTTTGTTCTTGCCTCAGGCATAAACTCTCTTGGGTAACTTGCTTTAGCCAAGTCAGCATATACATCTGTGTCTTCATTTCTCTACTTCTGCAATGGTGAAAGTCACAAATCCCTTCTGACAGGAAAAATAGGAGGATTTATTGATTGCAAGTACTGTAAAGAACTAAAATACAATGCTCCAGAGTGTAATAAAATCTTAGATAGAAATAAATTAGATATGTTCCTAACCACATGTGTATCTTTGTTGCTACCTTTACTCTACGGGTTTGGGCAAGTCGTCTGATCTTTGTGAGCCTCAGTCTTCTCATATGCAAAACAAAGGCAAAAATTTGTATGGCTATTGTAGAATCAGTTAGTTAAAATCTGCTGATTAATGTAAATAAATAGATACACTCCCAGTACTATTTTTTTTTTTTAATTTTTATTTTCATGCTGGGGATGAGCACACCATATTTTTCTTCATATGAGACATGTCTTCATTTACTTAGTGAACTTCACAGAGTTCGAAAAAAAAAGTTCTTAGTGTGTATCCTCCTTCAATGAATTAGAAAGCACAGAACATAGTGGCTACAGGAGATAAATGATATGTGGTTTAATAATAAATAATTGTATGTCATTTACTAATATACATGTAAGATACATATGTAGGTGCATATACATATATAGATATATGCATGTATATATCTCCACGTCTATGCATACATATCTATGCATATGTATATGCATATGGATAGATGATTTCTGTAATTGTCTTATACAGAAGGGCTGCAGTTCAGGAAAGCACAGTTTGGCACAGAAGTCAGAAGCAAGTTTAAGATGGGAATATAATTAAGCATCTGCAATTTGAGTACATTTGAATCAGATTCTTAAATGTGTTCATGGTATGACCCATTTTCTGCTGGAATATGGGATTGTGCTTGAATGTTACCAGTGTCAGTACACCGATGAAGGTGTTTGCCATTGACTTCTGCAAGATGGCTGACAAGCTCTGGCCCTTGTGTGCCTGTCAGGCTGGGCTCTGCAGTTAGCAGAGGTGGGTTATGAGTTGCTCCTTAAAGGGTTTCCTCCACTCAGGTTGCAAGTCACTCAAATAGGAGGGAAGTGGAAGCTGGTTTGGGTCGTGTTCCTTTTGCAAGTGGTTCCATATGTTATACTCTGCTGCAAAACTCTGTCCTGTTTCAAAAGCAAGAGGAAGGGATTCCACCTTTTCTGTAGGGGGGATGCTTTTCAGTCTCATAGTTCTTGCTGCTAGGAAATGGTTTCTGATACTTAACCTACATTTTCTTTTGCTGAATTGTATCAGATTAAACTGAGTTATTACTCCAGACCATACTAAATGATTATTTTTCTCTACCCCCACTTAGTGCTGTTATATTTGAATTTGATGTACAGATTATTCTGAATACAAATAACTTTAAAATGATGAAGTTATTAAACAATGAGGCATCTAGTAGGAGAAAATAATGAAAGTGAAAACATTTCTAAAGCTTTCTGTGTTATTAGGTGCAATGACACAGGGAGAATATAATGAGAAACCAAGCTGGAGCTTTCTAATACCCCTCAAGAGTTTAAAATAAAGATCTTTGAAGCAGAAGGGGGTTAATGTAACTGGAAATTAGCGGTCCCCATCCCTCTCATTTATTTCCTGGTATTGTACCTGATTTATGTCTTTGATCTTTATGAAACTGAACACTTTTCACACCTGTTGAAAAGGTAAGCCATTGTGAAAGGAAGAATTTACCAATGAATTTAAAATATTTACTTGTCTACCAGAGTATTTCTCATCTACTACAAATATTTTAGGCTCACTTCTCTGTAAGAATGGATAATAAGAGTGCTGATGATGTTTTGTGGGTTCTGTGACTGTGGCTTCCTTACATTTCTACCTCCTAATTGATGTCAATAGACATCACTGCTGTAAGGACTGTGTTACCATTTCAGGTAGAAAGCTGTAGGATCAGATTGTTTCCTACTTTGAAAGATACAGAGTTAAGTGTCCATCCCTAACAGATGGAGGGAGCCTGCTTGATTTCTGGCTGTGGCATGTTACATGTCCTCCATCAGAGTGCAATGGGAACAGTGGCTTACAGCCTTACTTCTGAAGGACAGGGAATTCAGTGCATCCAGCCAAACCTTCACTGTGGCTGCCCAGATGCGTTGTGCCTGTGCTGTATGAGATACTATGCAGCAGTGAAATGCAGCAGTATAGCTCTTACTTTCGTGCCTAAACACAACTTCAAGGGCTTGGAGAAGGGCATAAAATTCAAGGCACAAGTCTGTTATGACATCACCTTCTAGTAGAAATCAGGCTGTGGTGGTCTCTGTTTTTTTGTTTGTTTGTTTTTTAATGTAGAGTTGAACCATTGTAATCCTTATTTCTGGTTTGGTTTTTTTGGGGTTTTTTTTTTTTTTTTTTTTTTTTTTTGAGGAACTTTTTTTTGGGGGGGGGGGAGTGAGGGTGGGGCTATAATGCCATTCTGTCCTTTGAGGTAATGTCACCCAAATGATGTATTCCATTCTCCATCTAACTGGTATGTAATTTCCACATTGGCTGGAAAAGTGCGTTTATTGAATGAGAGGTGAAGTCTTCTGGCAAGTGTTATTTAAACTGTGCATGGCTAATTACAGTGTGAGACCTAATCCAGTTGTTGCAGGCTAATCTTCTCATTCCTTTTTCTGGTGGACTGCTGTAAGAGTTTAGTATGGTGATGCCCAGAAGTTGCCAGGGTTGTGTTGTCTTAGGTGGCATATGTATACTTAACATCCCTAACACTATTTGTAGACAACCAAAAAACTCTGATGTAGTGCAATGCTTTACCTGCACCCGTGTCTGCTAAGGTAAAGAATGTGTGCTATGGAGGCTGCAAAAGGGATCAGAAACGTAGCTTACACCTGTGCCAGGCTGTTGAGGACATTGTGAGTAAGGTGAGCAGAGAGCCTTGGGATTCACACTGTGTTGAGTATCTGAATTTGCTTGTAAATGTTTTACTGCTCCGAACTGTTAGTATTTATTTTGCTGAAGCACTACGAGTTTGGTAGTGATTTCATTTGTTTTATAGCATGATTGATGTGAGTTTAGCTTAACTATGGATATGAAGGATGTCGCAATCCATCAGACTCTGTGAAAGTGACACAGGAGAGCAGCACAGAGATACTTGCTCAACGACTGGCACATAATATTTGCATGGCTAACTTGTCAAAACTGGTTTCTGCTATCCTCAGCCTTGAAGCATCAACCTGGATCATGAAAACTGGGCTTCTGCCTTCCTGCCTCGTACTTCATTGCCAAATAGCCCAAGGGCAAGCAAAAAATTATTTGGTATTGTAAGGCATAATTGTTGATCAGGATATAGTAATCCAAGACTTCAAATACCACTTTGGGGGAGCTGTTCTTCTGGTCTACAAGAGCTGTAATAACTGCACAGGTAGTTTGATGGAACATTTCTTCCCTATCTTCCCTCAATACACATGTTTATTTCTGCTCCTTTTCAACTGAGGTGTCTTTACAAGTAACACAGGAGAATTTTAGTTCTTTATTTCTCCATGTTGTTCAAGCATTAACTCAGGTCTCCCGTTGTGCAGCGTCTTGGTTGTAGCTCATTCCTCAAAAGACATGTGACAGTCAAAGGCCCAGAATTAGTGAAAGTCTCAATGCCAGCCATGTGTAATCAAAACAAAATAGGTGTGGACAAAACAATAAAAATATTCTTCTCCTTCACCATCTTCTGAACCAAGTTGGAAAAGCATGCCCTTCTGGCTCTCCTGGATTTATCTGCACTTCCCTTTTCTGTGTGAATCCCACTCTGTTTCTAAAATAGAGTGCTAATGACCTGTTTCCTTGTCTAGAGGAAATATGTCTCATTTACTATGAAACCATCACAAGCAAAGCTGGAAAGGATGATGCATGTCTTGCCAATGCAGCTATTACTTCCTAAGCATATACTGTCATGACTTCCATTACTACTGATTTTTCTATCCAGAACACACATCCAAACACTACTCCTTTGTTTCCCTGGCAAGGAGATGAAAGACAGTTCATGGAATCAGATCGGAAGTCCTGTCTTGTACTGATTGCCCCAAGTGGTCCCAGTTAACTTTGTGTCGTTGCCTTCTGCTGGCTTTGAAAGTGTGGAGGGATTGGATCAGTATTCCACTCAAGTAATTTCTCTAAGTGGCCAAGGGTGTGTACACAGTGCTGGGTGAATGTGGGCCTGGATGTTTTGCTGAACTGAGACCTGGGTGCTTTCTGACTTTTCTGCAGCCAGGATCTCAGATCTTCAGGTGTCTGTCACTCCAGAACTTGAAACCAGCATTTGATGCTTTGTACTGTTTCTAAAAATGACTCCCCTCCTTCCCCACATCTGCGTTTGTATACTTGAGTAATGTATTTGAATTCCTATCTAGATTCAGTGGCTTACATTCATGTAAGGTCTGAGGAGCTTTTGTCTCCTAACTAGATTATTTACAGT
This sequence comes from Gallus gallus, assembly GCF_016699485.2. Taxonomy (NCBI): domain Eukaryota; kingdom Metazoa; phylum Chordata; class Aves; order Galliformes; family Phasianidae; genus Gallus; species Gallus gallus. The sequence continues at coordinate 14,115,224 of NC_052536.1, read as the reverse complement.
GAAAGGAAAATTAATCTTCCCACCTTTTTGCTGCCAGCTTAGTTTATGCATATGTGGATTGTGATGTGTCATAGGCTAGTGACATCACAGTCTGAGCTCCGCTTTAGATACCTGTGATGCGAGGAGCACTCGGAATTGTTGAACCCCTGAGAGCATCGCTTCTCTCATCCTGTACTGCAGTGGATCTACAGTGCTGGGTGAGATTCCCCCCCCCCCCCCCCCCCCCCGTCTGACTGATGTAAGATTCATGCTGCTGAAGGCTGCAGGGGAAAACTGCATCTCGGTCAGATGATGTTGGTAGAGTTATGCATAAGGAGTGGGCAGAAGTCCCTACCGCATACTTCAAAGAGTTTCTCCTCTCATTCGTGAATATCTTTTTGAAGGAAAAAAAGAGCAACACTGCTACCACAAACATAAATTCCCGCAGTGCTAATAAGGGTCCTTAAGCCTCTTGTGTATTAATTACTGTAAAGAAAAAGTAAAATATGCATTTATTTTATTTTTAATTAAATTTAGGAAAGCATACAGAAATGGCGTTTTGAAGAGCTCCTTTGAATCTTATGGGCTATCCTATGTTTCACTACATATATTTAAAAAATATAAGATAAAATTTTAAAGATTTTTTTACTCAAATACAGGAGGGCTGAATCTGCCTTGTGACATGTAAATGAAGTCGTATATATTTATATCTATTTTTATATTTATATATATATTTATGTATGCCATTTGTTCATGTGTAACTGAGATGTGGGACTGTGAGCTGCTTTTCATTAGAAACAATACTCTAGCACCGAGAAGGCAAGCAGTCTTTCAAAAGCCTGTAGATCCTACGTGCCACCCATTCAGAGAAGGGTAATGCTGTCTCACCCAGTAGCTGTCAGAGGAAAGGTCACTTGACTTGGCTTGACTTTGTAGTTTTTCTTATCTGAGCAGGGGCAATTGAGAAAACAGCAGTTATTGTCTTCATCACAGCTGAGTATCTGGCCTGTTCCCAAAGTGTTTCAACCACGTGGTCCTTCACCCAAGGAGGGCTTCATTTTACAGTCTAACCTCTAAGCTGCTGGAGCCTGCAGGGACGCCTCGTCCCCATTGTCATACCTCTGAGGCACCTCCTTAGCAGTGCTGCTTCTGGCTGAGACTTAGAAGGCTGCAATGTAAGCTGTCTTCCCATTGTGCATCTCAGATGCTTCCTATCTGTCCTTGCACTCCTGCTGCTATCGTCTTTGTGGACAGAAAGTGCTAGCCATGTTGCATTTGACTTGTAGACTACTCTTAAAGGAACTGATGGGACAGTATAATTTGGAAACTTATTAGCCTTGCTAGCTGAAGCAAAATTCAAAAGCAGATGGGAACACATCCTGTGATATCTCATGCTTACTGCAACAATGGTGGAGTGCCTAATGTTGGCAGTGTAGGATTCCCTGTGCTCCTTGAGCATATGGCAATGAAGCATGGTTTGTTTTGGATAACAAAATATAAATTGGACTGAATAAACATCAGTATCTCAGGTTGCAAGAATTTTCTACAGGAAATTTGGATGAAGTGTGGCATATACTAAAGAAGTGTGTACGTTTATCTTCAGTTAAATGGTTTCTTGGTTGTGTAGCTAGCATAGAAATATTTATGTTTGGTGTTCATCTTTTTTGTTGTTGTTGTAGTTATCATGAATGAAGGAGTCTTGGACAGCAGAACATTTACTTAACATGTGTACTGTGTTTGTTCAGAGTTATTTACTGAGTGCTTCCTGTGGGACAGGGAATAGTGGGATGATCAACTTTTCCAAGCCTTGCATGGGTAATTAATTGTGCTAGACAGCAGTGTGAGCAGGAGCAGTGTGTATGCCCAATTAATTACTTTGTGTCTCTGATTTGTAGTGATGACAGAAAATTACCAGTAAATTCAGTAATCCACCTAGGATGTATGAACATGACAAATATGTGCTTGATGCAGTATTTTGATCGGTGTTCCTTGAGAACCCTGGCATGGGTGATTTGATGATTATATCAGTGATATAAAAAGACCCCTGAAACCGCCCAGGTATGTGAACTGATTTTGGTTAGAAACTGCATAAAGAAAATCCTGTATATATATATTTATATACACACATATATATTTATATTTTTGTTGGCATCATATTAATATGGCTCAATTCTTTCTATTGATGATGTCTTGGGCAAAGGTGTCTAAGAGAAAAAGGACTGGAAATACTTTAGATCCCTCCCATCTGTCATTGTTTTCTACTTCTTCACAAAGCTTCTGTAGCTTTCTGTGAGAAGTCCAATTGTTCAGATATTTTCTTAGGCCCCTCTCCTGATTTTGGAAGCTATGTTAGATGCTGATGGCCTCAGTGCTGCTTGCTTACTGTTATACTAGAAGAGTTGTCCCCAGGAGCCCACGGGGATTCTTGGTGGGGTGGAACACTAATTCGTAGTAAGAAACACTACACCAGGCTTGCTTTTTAAGGGTTGCTTTGAGGAATAAATAAATTGGAGTGGAAGCTGAAAAGCTGTGTAGCATTTGGTAAGTTGGATGAGAGGCAAAATTTCTTGTGTTATTTATGGTGAATGATTTTAACCCAGTGACTAGATGGTGATACCTTTGGTTTCTGGGTCAAGTAGTCATATACATGCAGAGTGAGCAGACAGAATCTGTTTGCATATTTTTCCTGTGTGTGTATATGTTTGTTTACAAGCTGTCTCTAATGAATTTATATCCTTGGAAGAAATGCATCCAAATTGGATGAGACATGATTACGTGACCTAGATGTTTTCCACTGCTGTGTTGTGATGAGGTGGTCAAGAGTATGAGGGTTATTTTTTTTTTTAGTCAAATTACGGTCAGATGGTTCCATGACCCAGAAGAGAAGTGCATCTTTCCAGGGAGGATGTTACTGCATGTTGGGGGGTGAAAAAAGCCTTCTCTTTGAGCTGGTTTTATTTTATCAAACACTGTATTAGCCACATGGGGCTTTTTGTTTGTGGTTTTTTCCCTGCACATCTGCTATTCTTTGGGTTTGACAAGCAGAACAGAAAGCAAAAATAACAGAAAAGATTTAAAATTAGGCACTTTAAAACATTCTTCTGAAAAGTCAGTGGCAGTGACAAGCATGTTCTGAGCAAAGAGAAATATAAAAATAGGCTTCAGAAAGAATGTTTTTCCATTTATTGTTTTAATAATGTTCTGAGCTGTTTGGCAGAAAGATGGTGAATTTGAGAATATCTTACTGTTACCAATAGCTGGATTGTGAAAAGTAATCTCGAATGAAATGTATTGTGAATCAGTTGCTATAGATCTCTTTCTTTGTCCTGATTTTAGAAAAGCGAATCTATTCATTCAAAGGCCTGCTTATCTCTAAACTATCATTGACTGGAATCTGGTTAAGTATATTGCTGAGTTGGGCTCACACTTATTCATCAGCAGCTACGAGTTCCCCGGCCATCTCTGATAACATCAGGTTAGAAAAGAAAAGAGGCTGAGAAAACTCATCTGCAATTACCCATCACTTCTACTTCAGCTTAGTGTTTCTAGACCCAAGATTCAGAAACAGAATTTTTAATCTTGTCTTTGATTGAAGTAAATGATGTGGTTTGACCCCCTTGTTCCTTGATCATGAGTCTTCACCTGCAAAACTCAAGTCCTTACGGGCACTTTCTGATAGTGCCATTCCCATTCATGTTTCTTTGTCAGCACTTTTGAGAAGAGGCTGGGAGGCAATAGAGAACATCCTCTTTTTAGACAAAAATAACTTTTATTCATAAGAGATTTTAAGATATCTCTTTGAACAGCTACTGCTGAGATGATTTTTTTTTTTCAGGCCTTGGAGCTGCTCTTTTAGTTTGGAAAGTGAAATCCTGAGAATGGCTCAGTTAGCCATTCATCTCCCTAGGAAACTGAACTAGATTGTTTCTTTCTGCTTCCCACTTTGCTTATTAGTTGTGTTTAATGTAGAATATATATGGTTAGATTTGTAGAAAGATGGATTAGCCCTGTTACATGGCAGACAGTGGAATTCAAGTCTTCCCTCTTTGCCAAAGGCAAATCTTTATTCCTGCCATGGCTTAAATAAATTTGAGTTTGAAGCAATATATGCTGTTTCTCTCTTTTCTTCGGTGTCTGCAGTGCTGCTGTAATTTATTGGTATCATATAGAAGTTTGTGTTATTACTTCACTTTTTTTAAGGACCTTTTAAGCTGCTCTGAAAGAGTTCAATGTGTTGGGGCATTTGATAAGATGCTGGGGCACAGTGGAGAGGGCTGGAAGTATCAAAGGTTTGCATTTGTGGAGGTTGGAAGCAACATGAGTAGGGAGACAAATTCACCATCTTCCAAGGGAACTGCAAATGCAGTCCCCAGTTAAGAGTACGTAAAAGTGGAATTTGTGACTCTTGGACCATTTTTCATGCTCTTTGCTATGAAACTGTTTTCTAGCTGCCTCTGCTGCCTATTTGCTGACTTTTTATTATTTAGGCTTTTTGTACAAAAAATATTGAGCTTAGTAGATGCTGAGTTCTCCTGCAGTCTTTTAGCAGAGTTTGCCAGAAGGGGAGGTTCCCTGCCACCTCTATTTCCTTGAATTGGATGCAGAAAGAGTATGATATATAGATCAAGTTGGGCACACCTAGGGAACTTGAATTTCTGGCACTTGTTCCAGGTTCTTGACAAGTGGAAGGGCATCAGCAGAGATTTAGATTTTTTCTTTCCCCCCACCTTTTTTTTTTTTTTAATTGCAAACTTTGTGTTTATCTACACTGACTGAAGAGCAAGTCAAAGAGTTGGTAGGGAAGAATTAAATGATGTCCATAACAGTGGAATGATTCAGACATGGAAATGGTTTTGAGGATAACTTCCATTAAGAAACTTGTTTAGAAGTTGAAAGATAACTGATGTTTCTTTTTTTTTTTTAGCTGTTCTCATTTAATTTCAGTGCTGCACAATAAACAGCATTTGTTTATTTTGTTAGTAAAAATCAGATGGATCTGAAGTGAATTCTGCTTTCTGAAATCCAAGCAAAGGAGCCTGAGTGAGAATATGCTGAGTCTCTTCTGTGGCAATTTAGATGCTTAATAGCCAGCAATTTCTAAAATGCTGTATCCTACCTTGTGAGTCTTAAGTTCATCCAGCTTGCACTCAATTTTTTTATTTGATTGATAAAAAAAAAAAAATCCCACTGAACCTATCTGATTAGTATAGATTTGAGACAGAGCCAATGGGCTGAGACACCTTGCTGCTAGGACCTTACTTGGGGTTATTCTTGCTTTACATAGCTAATTTTGGCCCTTATAGCCTCATGTTTGTTTGGTGAAAGTCATGCTAGGCTGCTTAGGGGTAAGTGACTCTCAGAGCTCTGCTGGCAAGTTGGCCGTGATGTTGTGTGTGTGTGTAGCTGTAGTTCCTCCTTCAGCAACTCAAAATAGATGAAATCTTGTTTTAATTTTGTGAGAGCCGGGTTTACCATGGTGTGTGGCCATCATAAAGACTGTAGCATTAGTCTGTGTGTAGTAGAGTTGTTTTTGTTTGCATAATCTGGTGCCTTTTGATTTGCATAATCTTTCTATTTGTGTGCATGCACTCCATATCCTTCACAGAAAGCTTAGGGCTTGACTGTTTCCAGTAAAGGGAATCCAGTTATTAATTGGTGGTGTCTTTCTGCTCTGTAGACTGAAACATATTTCCTTGGGATTTTTTAATTCAAAATAAACTTAAAATAAATCTGTAGACTGAGTAGTAGGAAGCATAGGTCTAAAAGTGGATTTTCCTTTCTGTAAGTGAATGGAATATATGCAGCTTTTAGCCCTTTAGCTTTCTGAGTTGGATAAAATCTTTGGCACAATTTTCTTCTATTGAGAAGATGAGGTTTCAGCTCGTCCCAGTGGATCGTGGTACTGTCTGCATTCTCAACTGCTTACAGAGGGTGCTTGTAGCCCTCCCTGTGTTGTACTGATCAAACTCATGAGCAGTTCCACTAGTCTCAATTAGCCTTCTCCTTGTTCACAAGCTTTTAACCTTTTCTACAGAGAAAGAAAAGGAGTCTTTCCAAAACCATGTTAGGGGTACTTGTAATGTTTTACCAGTCTGAATACATTAATCCTTGCATTTGGCATGTTAATGTTGCTGATGGAATAAACAAAAGCACAGGGAGACTGATATCCAGATTCAGAAAGCTTTGAAGGTAGTTAGGTCCATGTTGACTTGTGCACTTAACTGATTGATCCCATAGGACAGTTTCCATAAGTTTGAGAATACAAGTGTTTGGTCCAGTTCTGAGCCTTAGAAGAACATGTTCTTGTCCCATTGATTGTCAGCCATAGTCTTGAAAAAGCTACTCATCATTTTTGTCAATAGAGCCAAATATGCAAAACACAGCTCATCTCAGTCATATTCCAGTAGTATCACATCTATTAGGTTACTACAGCTTTTAATCGTGAATTAGCATACCTGTCAGCTCTCCTCCTTTTTACCATTTTATCTTCTTGTAATGCACAATTTCAGTCTGAGTTTGATATGTGTTGCACTTTTTTGCTGTACAGATTGCTGAACTTGTTTATTGCCCTGTGATAAGCACCCTACGTGCCAAGCACACAGAAGAAATAAAGGAAATAACACTGGGACTGGAGTTTGAAGCTTGGAAAGTGATTGATTGTTGACGTGGAGGGAGTTTGTAACACAGAAAGGAAATGAATTTGGATGTTCTGGAGCAGTAGATGTAGCACTGTGTGTGTATGCTGCGGCATGACTGAGCTGGCACTACTGAACGGAAAAATGGCCTATCCACCCCTATAGGCTGTGTGATTTTTCTGTGAGATAAGCTTGTGTGCAGAACTGGGTTAGTTAAACTCTTTTCTTCCTCCCTGGCTTGGCTTTCGCCTGCATCAGTTTTGTGAGCTGGTTGCCTACATGGACCAGAAAACGCTTGCCAGGTGGCAATGCAGAGGCTGAATTACTGCTTGTAGCATTGGTCTTAGCTTATGTGAGTTTAAATTGTATGTGGAACTACAACACATAACTCTGTTCAATGTTTTGAGTTACTAAACATTTTAAAATCTGCTTTACTGTGTCTTACATACTGAAGCACCAGTTCTTGATGAAATCAGGCACCTGATGCCAGTGAGATTCACTGACATTTTCACTGACAGTGAGGATCACACAGCTAATCCTGTTAGCAAAGAGCAGAGATGCATGGAGAAATTTTAGCTTTCTGCCTCAGTGGTACCCCATGGCTATCTTACATGTTCTGGAGCCACGTGCTTCCTCTTTCCATGTACATTGTGGTAATTTACAGAAAACTCAACAGTGGGAAAATCTCTTGAAATCTGAAGAAGTAACCATTTTTGAAATGATTCCCTGAAGCTCAGTAGCTTCACTTCACAAACAAACAAACCTCTTACACATACCTACAGGAAAAACAAACAAAACCCTTAATTGTAAAAGATGCCTCTCTGCATTCAAAATCTTTGCCTTGTTTTCCTGTCAGGCCTCATTTCCACCAAGGGATCTCTTTCCTAAGGCCAGCAGGACAGCTGTGATATAGGAGGAGATAAATACATATGACAAAGGATGTGAAGGGGCAGAGCCCTGCCTTGACTTTGACAGAGATAATTGAGTTATTGAGGAGTTAGTGGAAAAGTTGACTATTTCTTGAGAGAGATGTCGTATGGCATTCTGCTTGTAGTAACAGTAATTTTCCTCTGGCAACATTTATGCTTGCTATTTCTACCAGTGCAGTTAATACTCCCAATTCTTTTGGTGCTATTTTCAGTAGACCCGAAAGAGATATTTAAAAATGTATACATATATTCTAGTGATGTTGAGGTGCGTATTGTCTGGTCACCTTGATGGAGTGATAGAGATCATCAACAGGTGGAGTCTTTCAAGGCATTGCTATTTATAACAAGAAAATCAATTTGCACACACAAAGGTATGTGTAGCACTGCCAGAACTTAACCTTCTCTTTGGCTTCTGTTAGGAGTACTGAGATATTTTAGCCAGCAGTTGTATGGAAATCTGGTATTCATAGTACGAACAAAACAGACTTTTTTGCTATGAAACTTGAAGGCTCTGCATCTAGTATGCACAAAAGTGCAGATATAACTGTTTTATGTTTTGCACAGTGCCTTTCGTTAAGGCATAATGTTGTATACTAGCAATTATAGTTGTTAATTATAGAGGAGTAGGGCATTATGACTTTGGGTGCCCTCATTAGGAGGGGACAGTGTGTAAGTAGTCTCAGGAGGCTTTGTTAATTGGAGAAAACTTGTTTCATATCATCTTTCCTGCTTTCTTCACCTTCTTTTTTCACCAAGAGGCAGTTATTTCCTACTGCTTGTACAAACACCAAACAAGATGCTGTTACTGTAGGTTGGTGCTGCTGCTTGGTGGGAAAAGTGTGAATGTGGCTTGGCTTTGGTGGTTTGGTTACAGTCTTCTTCCTTCTTTCACCCTTCAGCCCTGCTGCATTTCTTTGTTCCTGGGTTTAGTTCAGGCGGTCAGAGGGAAGGTGTGTACCCACACAGGGGTTCACATCCTGTGATGCTTCATCAAAGACTTCCTCACGAGACCTAACACCGACAGAGGGCTATTTAGATGGCAGTGACTGACCACTGCCCATGTTTCTTCAGGAACTTGGTTCTACACGCGTGCACAGGCACCTCTAATTACAGACAGATATATTAGATGCAGTTATTTTGCCCCTGGAGCCCATTGCACTAAAAAGGAACTCACATAACTGTCTAGATGTTCAAAAAGGAAAGTAACTGTGGGCCCTCTGGAACTAAGTTTCCTGTGCATACAGCTAATTATTTTGAGACTGAAACAGCACCTTTGAAGCATGTCCATGAAATACATAATTAAAATATTTTGTGTTCGATCATACTGTTAAACAGCTAATTGAAAATTATATTGTGTCTCCATAATGAGACAAGTAATATATGCATTTGTGCACTAGTGAAGTGGCTTGTTCCGTAGTCTTCTCCCCTCTAATTGCTGTGATGGCAACTGGCAGAGAGGGCCACGTGCTGGGCTGTCCTTGATCATCAAATCTAGCAGACGCAGAGTTCTTGTTAGGGACTCCGGTGAGTTCAAATAGAAGAGGCTCTGGAGGGTGGGACTGCTGCTTCCAACCATTTCTGTACAGACACTGAAGTAGGTCAGAACATGTTGGGGTTCCTGCTAAATCAGTGGCTAGCCCAGCATCTGCCCATGCTTTGTAGATGAATGGGTGATATGTATTTTATGGGCAGGGGCTGTTCGAATGGTTTGGGTCCATGTCTGCCCTCAGGCACTGTTTGAGATTCTCCGTGCTGCCCAGCCCACCAGATTCCCTCAGAGCAGCTGCTGTTTCCACATGTCTGTGGCATGCCAAGCTCTCCAGTACCTCAAGTCCAAGGACTTGATGATTCTTGGGGGTCCCTTCCAACTCAATTTGATGATTCTATTAACATGTTTGTGTCTAATTCTTGGAACGTAGGAGCACAGGAAGGCTTCCTTTGCCTTCCTCTCAACCACATGTTGTGTGTTTGTGGAAGACAGGCATGTGCTGATCTGTAAAATAACTGTTCTGCATGTCTGGCCTGCTGCAGTGTATAAATACAGGGAGTGACAAGATTTATTGCATTACACTGTACAGCTAATTGCAAGAGAGAAGATTCCTGGGGAAGAAAAGTAAGAGTAACTGTACTTAAGGAGATTTCCGGACTGACCCTTCCCTCTGACATATACTAGTGGCAAAAACCCTACGAACAATGACTCTGGGTGAGCACCTCTCCCCTAGAAGATTCAGAGCTGGAGCAGGGTTTAACTACCGTGGGTCTTACAGTCTTACTTTTGTTATGACTGTGACTTGCTCCTGTCAGAGCACTAACAGCTTTCCATCTTACTGGCCTGATCATTTGGCTGTAGAATTGACTGGAAAGAGCTAGTTATTTCAGGTTAGTATTTGCACATTTATCTGTTTACGAATGTATTCTGTGTGTGGAATAAATTAATTCTTCTCAACCTGCAGTCACATAACCAGTCATGGTTTTCCTTTGCAGCTCTTGTGCTTTCTGACTTCAAAAATTAGTCATAGTGGATCAGTGCTAGGGAGACAAAGACATGTAGGGAACTCTGCTGATGCTGCTTTTTACATTTAAAATCGTGCCGCATATCCAGGGGGTTAGGATGCATTTTCTCAGAGGGTTCCCATGCTTTGAGCTCCCTGCTGTTTACCTTTTATAGTCACAATTTTCTGGTTACAATTGCACAGTTTTGGAAGAGGTTATAAGCACTTTGACTGGCTTCAAACCTGATGTTACGAAATTATATTCTTCTGCTGCTGGTGCCTGACAAAGATCTGGTTTCCAAACAAAGGCAAAGAGGAAAGAATGAGGCAGCAGCCCTTGCAGGAGATAGAATATTGTGTGTGATTAAAGCTTTTATTAGGCTATGGGCAGTAATGGGAGAGAAAAAGCATGATCTCCACTGATCTGCATTTTAAACAATGTTGAGGATTAACAGAGGGTCGGCAGATGCATCTATTGAGCTGTAAAGAAGGGGATTCAGAGCCGTACCGTGCAGATGGGAGATTATTGTACTGTACTTCCCGCATGTGCCAGTCGGTACTCCTGCTGCTCTGCGGAGCACTTAGCAGCTCTGTCAGCCCTTCTCAATCCCGAGCACATGCAGCACACTGAGCCTGCCTCGGCCACACCATGAAGCTGAGCCTGTCCCCAGTCAACCCAGCGGAGCTAATGCTGAGCTGTGGCAGCCATTCTGCTGCTGCGGTAAGATACCAATATGGGCACTGGGAGCTTCTCACATCCCTGCCTTCCCCTCCCTAATACAGTCTTTCAGCCAGCTTAACTCTTTCCATTTGAACGGTGTGTTCTGGTGACGCTGCCTGTCATTTTGCTGCAGAGCAGCCCTTTTCCTGGGAAACAGTGAGTGAAATGATGGGGGAGAGAAGAGATTTTCCTTCTTCTTTTTCTATTCTTTTGTCTTTGCTTCTGGAAATGAGCTCATTTTCTTCTATTTGAAATGCAGTGTTGCGGTTTCTTTGCTGCTGTTGTTTTCATTTAATGGATCATAAATTTGAAAGCTCTCCCACTAAATATATGCGTTCACATATGACACTGGAAGTACTCCTCTTTCGTTCCCAGATTTTCTGCTGTAACTGTGGAACAGATCTAGTGGCACAAATGGAATTTTCCTTCCTTTATCCTGATGTGGCAGAGGGAAATGTTGTCTGGAATTTAATAAAAATGATGGTCTACTGGCCAATTATTTCTGATCTCCTCCGCCCTTTTACTTAGCTTTTCCTACATGCACCAGCTTAAAAGGTGACTGTGGTATATCCCTCGTTTCTAGCTCTGCCACAGGGCTTCATTGTGACTGTCAGCAAGTTACCCAGTGTCTTCATGCCTGAAGTCTTTACTTTCAAACAGAGAAACAAAGTATAATTAGGCATACCCTTTGGCTGCCTTGCCTATTTGGAGCCTAACTGTCAACCCCAAGGAGAGCTTGGCACATGTGGATGTTTATCAGAGTAGAGCCCTAGTCTTGCACTGAGTCTTCCAATATAAACAGTGGTAACAATTCCATGGGGTTCTCATTCTTATAATTAATTCTGCATCATGGTATGTATTTTATCTTTAAAAATAGTCCTGAAATATGTTTACAAGGCCTGGAAATGACTAGAGAAAATAATTGTTTTCTGCAGCATCATATTCCTCATGTGTTAAATGTGTCATAACATTAGACTTCGCCTGTAGCAGCCTGGATAATGCCTTATGCTTTGAAGTCTGCTCATATGAGAGCAAGAGAGAGGGGGTAAGAGTGCAAATTCCCATCTATATGTAAATAGGAATCTCTCTTTGCTTCTTGGCTAACGTTGATTCCACCTGGTTTACCTCAGTAGCTCCAGCACTTCATAGGCTATTTTTTTTGTTTTAGAAATTACAAAGCTCTGCCTAAAGCTGGAGCTCACCTCAAGTGCCATCATAGCACCCCTATTTCCCTAGCTTGACGAGCTGAGGTCCCACATTTGGCAGCAGCTTAGGAGAGAGCCCTTGAACCATCAAACAGAGCTTCAGATGTAGCACAGGAGTGCAAAAGTTGCAAGGATGCTGCAGGGTCTTTGCTCTAGCAGGCACTCATTTGCCCTTCTGTGGGGTTCTGACCTGGGTCTGATCTCCTAGCTTCGAAGAGAAGAATTATCTGAAGAATTGATGAACTTCACTCATATTTAAATCACCTGGATTTAAATATAGCTTTTTATTATGGTTTAAATCAGCAGGAACAAAAGCACGATTTCATTTATTGATTCTATTTTTACCTGTTACTTGTACGTTTTAATTATTTTGCTAACGAAAGGTTAATTTTCAAGTTGATAGCCATCCTGGTATGTTGATTTGCTATTAATAATAATAAATCTTTAGACAAAACTTAGTATTTCTTCTTTTGTGGTTAAGACAACACTGTCTACCACTGCCCAATCACTAAAACCATAATGTATTTAATGTGCATTTTCTTGCGTGCTTCCTTTAAGAATTTTTGCCTCATTACAGGTTGACAACAGGAATTTTCTACTCCCTGTAGATGGGCAAATGTTTGTTTTTGGTAATTTGCATCACCTTCTTGGTTGGTTTCGAAATTCAAGTGAAATCAAATTGATTAAAAAAAAAAAACAAACCCTAATCATTGTTTCTTATCCAGCTGTGATGGTTCATTTTCAAAACAAACATGAAAGAAAAAAAAACATGTTTCAGAACTGCTTGCTTTTAACAGTTCCGACAGTGTATCAGGTACCTATAGCCAGAGACTTTACTCTTCTGTGCTCTTCCTGAGAGCTTTACTGCTCACCTGATGTTTCTGGCTTGGGAAAATGGACAGCATTGTTCTGGAAGCTGCAATGAGTAGGGACCTCCACCTGAAATTAGGATGACACCAAGCAAGCCCTTACAGCCAGGTCTTTGAAAGAGGAAGCTTTGACTTGTTTTTTTGCTATTTTTCCTTCTAGTAGTCCCCAAATTGATTGCTTGGGTGTGTTTAGGCTGGGGGGAAGGCTGGTATGTAAATTCCACTGGAATAGGGAAAGGATAAACGATCATTATTAATGTGAGCAACTTAATTTTCAGTCCATCTCTTCACTGCTGCGTGGAATATTCTGGGCAAAGATCTGGATGGTATTTTGTGTAACTTGGTGTCTTTCTAGCTGAAAGAATTAGAATGATGTTTGAGGTGAGGAAGAAGTCTCTTTTCACACATCTAGCTAATAAAAGCATGAATTTAGCATAGCAGTGAGCCACTCCCCACATTGCTGGAAGTCAGAATCACGAGAAGTTAAGGTGTTATGGCCTTTGTTTACAGGGAGACACCTGTAAATGGGCCACGGTGTGACTGAAGAGAAACAGACATACACATCTTTCTTCTTCCTTCCCTCCGTGTTGTACAGCTTCTGATTTAGTTTTGTTTTGATTGTCTCTTAGTAGCTAGAAAACTTTTAGGGGAAAATTTTCTTTTTTAGAGCAAAAGTTACAGGAGTATAGTATAAGGAATTTAGATAACATTCTTTAAAACTGTTGAAAAGACAGAAAATACTAAGTATTAATTGCTCATTAATACTTCTACAAACAGAATGAAAGGAAACCACCAAATGAAAAAAAAAATCAGTATGTTGTATTTTTGACCACCAAACAGGAATGTCTGATATGCTAGGTGGTTTTGCTGGCATCCAGAGTTACTTGGAGTGGAGAACTGGACAGGCTGGAGTGACACAGTTAGGCAAGGGGAAATTTGAAGTCCTGCATGTGGGGAGGAATAGCCTCAAGCACCGGGACAGGCTGGAGACCAGCCAGTGGGAAGGCAGATCTGCAGAACGCTCTGGGCTTTTGGTGGACAGCAGCCTGATCATGAGGCAGCAGTGCATTCTTGTGGAGAAGAAGGCCATGTTCTTCATGGTGAAGAAGAATATTGCCCAGAAATGAAGGGAGGTGATCCTTGCTCTCTGCACAGCACCGAGAGGCCACATCTGCACTCCTGTATCCAGTTCTGAGCTCCCCAGAACAAGAAACATACTGACTGAGTGGAGCAAATCCAGGGTAGAGCCACAAAGATTAAAGGGATTGGAGCATTTCCCATAGAAGAAGACCCGAGACTGTTCTACCTGGCAAGGAGGAAGGTCTCTTCAATGTGTATAAACACCTGATGAAAGGAAATTAAGGAGGAGGAGGCAGACTCTTCTCAGTGGTGCCCAGGAGCAGGATAAGAGGCAGTGAGCACAGGGTAAAATACATTTCAATACATTTCAGTCAAGAACACAAGAAAACACTTCTGTGAGAGTGGTCAAATGCTGGAACAAGTTGCCCAGGGAAGCTGTGGAGTATCCCTCTGGAAGTACTGAAAACACACCTGGACTTGGCCCTGGGCCACCTGCTCAGTCTGATCTTACTTAAATACTGGATATGGACTTTGTGATCTCAGAAGGTCCTGGCTGCTGACCCCAGATTATTCTGTGATTCTGTAACCAACAGCATGTTATAGGTTTTTTCTTTTCCTTGTTTTTTTTCTTTTTTTTTTCTTTTTTTCTTTTTGCTTTTGGATTTTGAACCATTAGTGCTCGTTAGTTCAACTCAAATCCGGCAGGATGTTAGAGAAGATTTGATTTATTTCTTTACCCTGCTGCTAAATTACTGCCCATCTGCTGCCCTGATTTTCTTTATGCAGTTTCCAGTACACTGCCACCAAGTGCTGGCTGGATGTTGCTGCTCTGGTATTCCCTAGCTTGGTTGCCACTGTGCTTTCAGAAGGCACCTTCTCTTCCCTGTACAGCATTTAGTACAGTGCACAACAACATTCACTTGCAGCTGCAGGGATGGATGTTGAGTAGAGTGTGCTGCAGAGAAAATAGACCGAGGTTTTCAGAGGAACTTGGTCATCCACTGTGTTTAAGTTCTTTATTTCAGGTTTATTATGTAGCTGTTAGTGGGATTTAAAGCTGGTTCAGTGGGCAGAGGGAATTCTCCATTTTTGACAGCCTGTGTTCATGCAGGGCCACAGATGTACCTTAATTCTGTTTAATCTGACTGGAGGTAAGCACCTTCTACTTTTTCTCAGTTCTTCTTTACTCAAATATGACTCCACTTGAGTGCTAAGGTAAATCGTATGTGAGAAACAAAACTGCATTTCTGTCACCAGATGCTTGCTGGATCTTTTGCCCCAGAAAGGGAGAGGAAGAGATCTGGTGTTGGAGACTCCAAAAGTCATGTACCTGCAAGTAAAAATGCTCCCTCGGAAAACTTAGGGCATGTTCTTCTGCAGCTCAAATCTGTGAGTTTAAATCTGCTCTCTTTTCTTGTGTGCGTATTCAGCCTTCTCTCACTGTGGACTAGGAATGGATCTCAGAAAGCAGATCCCATGTTTATGGCTGTACCGTCACACCATTTGGTGAGGTTACACAGGTTACTCTAGCTGTGTTTTTGGTCCAATTTAAGAACACTCATTGTTTTGCAGACTGAGTTACCAGAATCAAGCTTTCCAGCTCTGTTTGAAGACTGGCGCTTTTTTTTGTCGGTCCTTGTCGGTGCTTGATCACCGGTCCTTTGTTAGAGTTCTTGATGCTCTTTTAAAAGTCTTTTTCACTCCTTTATATGTTTGGTGGGTTTATTTGGTTGGGTTTGGTGTTTTTTTTTTTTTTTAATTATTATTATTCCTATAATAAGATTTGGACTGCAGCTCTCTAGCCTTTAGTATCTAGAGCTCCGTGGGTCACAGGCAAATAATGTTTCTGCCAGATACCTGTCGTGCCAGATAAATGCTATCCAGCTGATGATGATTCCCTTGTTCAGGGAGAGACTCTTGCTGTGCAACTTGCCATAGCCTTGAGGTACAAGTGGCCTGACCTGCAGTACAAGTGAGGAATATCATAGCAGTTTCTAGTCATTTAGGAGGCTCATAACATAAAGCCAAAGTGTGTAATGTTCATAAGCACAAGAGAATATTTTCTGTGTTCTTTGCAGGCAGTATCCCTTAAGGCAAGTGTTTTTGCAGAAAGAGATATGTGATTTGTCTAATGATAATATTGCTGGGTAGTAGTCTATTATCTCAGTATATTTATTACCTCTGTATGTCGGGACACCTAATGGGTGCAGCAATCTCAGTTATTTCTGAGCTGCCTCTTCTTGCAAGTGTGAGTGGCTTTGTGTCACTGCTGAGCTCCTTTGTAGCTGTTTGCAGTGTGAGCTGTGCTCTGAAGGTTCCTGGGAGGGGCTGGCAGATTGCACCTCGTCTTGGTGGGTCAGTGGGATCCACCCCTGTGCACTCATGGAGAGAATCAGGTCCTCACATGGGAGCATCATTCTTGAGAGAT
This sequence comes from Gallus gallus, assembly GCF_016699485.2. Lineage (NCBI taxonomy): Eukaryota > Metazoa > Chordata > Aves > Galliformes > Phasianidae > Gallus > Gallus gallus. The sequence goes on along the minus strand of NC_052536.1, from coordinate 14,098,886 downwards.
GGTATTTTTAACTTTCCTGAGACCGTGTAGCTTGTACAAAGAAGATGCTTACTGATCTTTTACTTATTTCTATCTACTTATCCAGGCTTACAACTTGTCCTTCTTCTTAAGCTGATTTTTCTGATTGAATCTTCTTGAGTCTTCTGACACCTCATGCTAACTGTCTGGAACTATGAAATACAAATAGTAACAGAATAGAAAGCAATCAAACAAAGGAAAAAACCCTGGAAATTAAGTCCTCTGTTGACATTTAGAGCAACTCATTCACTCCTTTTCCTCTGCTTATTGTGGCTCTGGCCTTGAACTAGTGTTTGTGAGGAGCCAAACTTATGGATATTTTGCTGATACCAAGAACAAACTAGCATGAGTAAAGGCAAAACTCCTTCCTGATTGGAAGTGGAGCAGTAAAAGCCTCTGTAGGTTTGAAAGCAACATTCCCTGAAGATTTGTTTTGCCTTAGCAACAGTGAACACATACAGGGAGTTGTATAACTTGCTAACTATTGATAACAGTTGCTTTTGATATAGCTGTGAGATCTACAACCAAATTTTTCTGCATTGCCATCTCATACTCTGCAGCAATGCCCATTAGAGTAATTGAGCTTTGGGTAGCCATAGCTTGCTGATGAAGAAACTGATCTGCAGATTCCTGAAACAGATGAGTCTTTACATTGACCTTACTGGGCCTTAGATCAAACCCATGGAGTTGCTCACCATCCCCTCCAGTGAATTCTTCCAAAAGAGAAAAATTCACTGTGGGATCTTCCAGTAACCCTATGGGTTATCACATAGAAATCCTGAAACAGAAGCATGATAGGAAGATGTGTTTTGACAGCACGGTTCTCATGCCATGGTCCTTTCATAATCAATGGCTCCTGCCTGAATTGGATTTTGAACTGTATTTCAGAACATACTTAGCCACAGCCACTGTGATATGAGTTTCTAAGTGATGAAGCTGTGTATCAGAAGGTGAGTTGGGGTGTGCATGTTTGTACTTATCCAACCACCTCTCTTTTGAAAGGAAATTAAATGCACTTTATTTTCTTTCTTCTTTGTGCAGGCACAGCTGACCTTACTTCCAGGTGCTACATTGTTTCTTATAAACCTTACCTTAAATTAATGGGAAGCTTGGGCCTTTTCTGTAAAGATGTATTGAATATGAGCCCGTGCTTTCAGGAACACAGTGAACCAGTTGTAGTGAAGTTTGCATTACAAGAGCAGGCGGTTCCTGTTCTTCTTGGTGTAGAAGTCGATAAATGCTTCCAGCTCTGTGCTGTGACCTGAGCCATTATTCTCAAATTGAGGAAAATACTTCTGACTATAGGGGTTTTTGTATGCCTGTTTCTGTTCGTTAAAATGATAATAGTCTAATTATTCTGACCTTTAATTCTTTTACTTTGACTTTGCTGTTTTTGAGACACAAAACAGTTTTCAAATGGTTTTTCTTCCCATTGTCCTGAGCCAGAAGCTTAGGTTTTCTCATATTCAGTATAATTAAGAAAACTGTATTTTAGATGTTCTATACTTTATACAGAGGAACATCTCAGAAAATGGGAAAAGCAGTCCTTTACAGTTGTTCTGTGAGATCTCTGCAGCATGCCACATAGCTGTGCTCTGCAGGCCCCTAAGGCTGCTGCTGGGAGCTCCCAGACCTTTCCCTGACCACTTGTCCCTCTGGCAGCCTCAGGGCCATCCTGTCTTCGTCACCCATCCACATCTCCTTGGTTAGCCTGCAGCTCTGCTGAGGAGCTCATTCTCCTTCTAACTGACCAGCAAGGGTTTTTCTCTCAGGCAGAATCAGGATCTGGAGGCTGATCTGTCTCCTTACTTTCGCTTTACCAATGCAGCCTACAAGGTCTCTCCTCACTCAGCTGCTGAATGTTGTGGAGCCTGTTACAGAAGTCTTACTGTTGAAGTTAGTCAGTGGCTGTCTATGAGTGATATCCCACTACCATCCCCAGGTCTTTTGGGAATTCATGGGAAGGGGGACATGCTGGTTGTGCATGTGACCTGCTGTTTGGTGCCTTGCTCCTAGGTGCATGTACAGTTAAGCCAACTCACTCCTTGAACATGGCTGAAGTGCAGTGTATCAGCATTGAGTGCAAATCCTGTTAGAAATCTGTCAGTTGGTGATTAAGAGATGTCAGAGGCCAGGGTAAGCTGTGTCAGCACTGAGCTGGGTAGATGAAGTGCTCTGTGGTGAGCCTAATCTTGTGAAGAGCGTGACCTCTGTCTTCTGTGTAAAGGCTTTCTGTACTAACCCTCTTTTTAATTAAGTTCTTAATATACATATAACCTAGCTGAAACAATCTTGGCTGATGGGAGGGTCAAAAGGGTGTCAGGACTCCCTGAAGGAGGCAGGCTGTGGTAGGGTGGAAAGTGCGGAGAAAGAGGGTAGAAATGAGCTTAGGAAATGGGATTAGCATCAGCTGAAAGCACACGTGAGGAACAATTTCTCCACAGTTTCTCCTCCCATCTTCTTTTTTCATCTCCTTCTGCCCTGAGCACAGTATCCCCTCCTTATTAGTGCAGCAGGCCTTCTCCGTAGGTCATTGGATGCTGTGGCTTATTGCCCAGATATTACCTAATGATGGCGACATGCTTTCTCAAAGATATCTTAGCAGGACAGACAGAGCTCTACTGGCTTGCTGAAAATGCACATCTGGTCATCTTCTGATAAATGATTCAGGAGGTCTGAAGGGAGAAGTGGTTCTCCAGGTGGGCTTTGCAGGGAGATGCACGGCTCTGACTGTGGTGGCCTGCAGCCCTCAGTACCCATATGAAAAAGAGGCTGTAAAGGGTGATGAGACTTCTTGTTTGTTTTTCTGGTGTATCTATTACGTTTTATTTTCTCTTTTTCAAGTTGCAAAGCCACTCTCCTATTTCCCTGTCTGTGAGGGGTGATGGTGATGCCCACATCCCGTCGTACATTTTCAGGAGGCTGAGGTCTGCACCTTTCCACTGGCAGCACAGCTTAGTCACTCACCTGTTTTCATGTGGGACCAAAGGCTTGGTGTAAAATAAAAGCTCAGCTCACTGGACATCTCCCGGAGGACTTGAGGAGTTTGTTAGAGCTTGGCTGATGGGATAGCAGAGTTTCACAAAAGCTCACACAGATGTGTCTCCTAGTTCCTTGGGGGGGGGGGGGGGGGGCTCAGTAGACGTATGAATGTGGATAGAGATGGGAAAGATGTGTGTCAAAAGGGCTGAACAGTCTCATTCTTCGTTGTATTCAGTGGGCACAAAGGGTTTCTGAGAAGTATTGATTTATGAAATATTGTAAGAAAGAGACCAAGATAAAAATCAATAGAGGTGATGTTGGTTCTGTGTGTTTTGATCCTGCTGAGCTTGGAGGATGATCCTGCCATAATCTCTGAGGCATGCAGTGTAAAACCTGCTCCTGGTGAGCTGCCGTGTATCTGAGTATGCCTCTGTGTCTCTTGTTCTCTAATACCAGGCATGTGGATACCATCACATCTGAGCTGTTGCATCGCTGTCACCAATCTCTGAGCTCAGGCATTCATCCCTTCAGTTGCCTGAGCCAGTGCATGTTTGAGAGTGCTTGGAGCTCAGGAGAATGCATCTGAGCTGAGCAATTCTGTGTGCAGCTCCCTGTGCTCTACGCTGAGGCATGTGAATCCCAGGACTGATGAACATCTCCTTCCTTGCTCTTGCTGAGCATTTGCACTCTGGCTTTAGTCCTACTGTAATTACAGTTTATTCAATTTAGAAACAGTTATTGCATGATCCCTCCAAACAGCATTTTAGCACTAGTCTCTCTGTAGAATATCTCATGGTCAAATTATTTCATTACCAGTCTGGGTAGCTCCATCCTCATTCTTTCAGATTTGTAGACAGCCCTATACCTCTTTTCCTCATAATACAATTATAAATTGATACCATGTAATTTGTGTGTCACTTCATATAAGGCTTTGTTTATTTTAAAGGCAGTAATTTGAGATAACAATATGCTATAGAAAAGTAAACATCTGTTCAATGAGAAGGCTGAGTAATTAAGGGCAATTATTGGTTCCCATAAGTAGGACACTCGTAAGAAAGTTCTTTGTAGTGCAGCTAAAGAGTGCCTGAGATACATATTGTAGGGAACCAGAAAAGTATGAACTAGAAAGTTTGAGACATAAAATGGAAACTCTTACTAAGAAATAATCTAGACCTTTCTTTTGAAAGAGTACTTAAGATGCAATTTTCCTAATATGTTGTAATATGTAAAACTTGCATAGTGTTTTATACCCCATTCTCTCCCTTTCCAACATTCTTTGTAAGGATTAATCAGTTAATCCTTCTACAGTCCTTGCAAGGTAAGTAAGTGTTGTTATCCTTATTTTACGGCTATGGAAATCGTGTTGCTGCGAGCCACGTTTTAACCTGTTTTCCGCTGTTGTAGATCTAAAGCAACTTCACTGCAGTCAGCAGTTGGATGCTGTAACTGAAGTGATTCAACCCTAATTGAAACCATAGCATTTGAGAGAATAACTGTTGAGAATAAGAAGCAAGAATATTACATTTTAAGCATTGTTCTATGCTTCACTTGAGTTATATTAATGCTTTTATGTGCTTTAAGGATTGATTTTCTAAACTGGTATCCTTGAAGGTTTGCAGATCTTGCAAATAGCAGTGCATGTAGCTTTCAGGATTGAGCATCAGTAAATAATTCTAAGATTTATAACAGTAACTTCCAGTTTGTGGGATTAGATCACATTACTTGTATATAAAGATCGTGTGTACAAAGTTTATATGCAAAAACTATGTAGGCACACTAACCCTTTTTCTTGTTCTTGGGCTTGTTCAGATTAAGATTTTTGTTCCTCCTTGAGTTCAAATAGTTAGTTACCAGTACTAGTCTGTGCCCTGATGGAAACCACAAGTATTTGTGTCCTGCAGTGCTCAGATTAACATTTGCTGGGTATTCATTGACATGAATTAATTGGCAATTAGCTAACTCAGTTAGGAATAATATTTCTCTCTAGACATTGCTTTAATTGCTCATCCAGCCAAAATAGATAGTACTGGCCAGACCAGGGCTTTCTGCTTGAATACTTGAGAGGATAAGTTCTTTGACAGTGCACTCTGTTGTGCAAGCAACAAGAGCCATGCAGATGATCTGAAATCAGGGCCTCGTTTCCCTGTAGCAGAAATACAGGTTGGGCATTGGGTTGGTTTTATTTCAGATGAAGAAAATGAAAAGCCTTCTTTTTCCAATGCAAAAATTACACACATTAAAACTAGCAAATGTAACATTTCTTAATTATTACAGTTCTTGAAGTATTTACTGGCTTTGTGATTAAAAATGAGTTACTTGTGTTTAACATTTCTGAAAAGACTGTGGGAATGTTTTTTGTTAACGCTGTATATACCATGAGTGTTACATTTAAATAACAGCCTTATGATTTATCAGTCTCTCTCTCAAAATGATCATTTGTTTCAGAATGGTATCTTCGGCAGACTCCATCTTTTGGTAGGATTGAAAAACAGATCTCTCCTGCTTCCAGATCACTTCTTTCTGTAATGAAGAACCAAGTTTTAGTTCTCACAGTGGGGTTCATTAGCAAGGTGTCTCTGTCCCCAGTTGTGTTCCCTTGTGCTGCTATTCACACCACTGCAGAGTACCTATGAAGTAGCATCACCTCTAACCTCTTTCTGTTTTGTTTAGTATATGTTAGAGCAAATTCCCACACACAACATAAGGTAGAAGTACATCAGGCTTTTCTGAAATCCTGTCCTTGGCTTAAAAGACACAGAAGCGTTTGCCACGGGGATGGCTGTGTGCTCATTTGTGGAAGTGAAGCTTGTGTCTTCATCCCTGAAACACACGCTTCTTGGATAAAATAAGTTATTCTGTATTCACTGCTTCAGAGTGGGCTGTCCACCTGCATAGCAGACCTAAATCTTTCCCTTGCTTATCACGTAAGCTTCTGTCCTTTTCAGGAAAGATCTGTGTGTCTTTATGCATCCACACAGTGGGACTTCCTAGCGAAAAACAGCATGAGTGTGGCTGTTAGCAGGTCAGCGCTGTGCTCAGATGTAGCAGGCCTGCAAGCTTCCTTGTGCTCTTCCTTGTGTGCCATCTTTCCTTTGTGTCGTCTGGAGTTCCTGTTGCTCAGTGGTTTTCAGCTTGTGGCTTTTAATTATAAATGAAAAGACAATGTTAGCTTACACGTCCCCTTGCTTTTCAGTGTGTACATTTTTTTTTCTTCTTTACTCCCCAGCCTGAAATTATGAGGCTGTTTCTTGTGCAGTTAAGTGGCTAAGGTCTGAAGCAGCTCAATGTTCACAGCTCCTAAGACAAAGCAGCCTACTCACTGCCTTGGCAGACTTGTCTTAAGCCACGCCAAAGCAAAATATCATCTTAGCAGCCTTGGTCGTTCTCTTTGGGGACCACGCAGGTACTGCTGTGTGGAATGTGTAGATAAGCTCTATGTGTATGTACCTCACCTATTGACGCATCTGTATGGGAAGTTTGCTGTAGACTTGAGGAGCAGCTGTGCATGCGGCCAAAGAACTGAAAAATTACCAGCCCTGCAAACAGCACCTCAACCACTTGTCTCTGAGCTTGCATAACTTTTTTTTTAACCATTTCAATAACAGCTCAGCAATTTACTCATGTAGTTGCTTCTTACACTCTTAAAAGGTATGTCATTACACTGATACATAATGTATCCTCAACTTTTGATGTTATATATGCCAGTAAAAGGGCATCCAAACATAGAAGCCCACAGGAGTTCAAATGACCAATAATTCATCTGTAAGCAGTAACTCAGTAGACTGGAACTGCCACAACCAGAACTGAAGTCCAGGGCACAAGTTCTTCCTTGCCCAAGCTCATTTAAGGTTTTCTTTTAGTAGCAGGAGGTCCATAGCCTATGTATAAGATGGTCTAGTGAAAGGTTTTTATTTTGCTCCATTGGCACGCGTATGTCAAAAGGAAGAGGTAAGCAGAGAGGCACAAGCAGAGTGACAGGTTTTATTTTTATCCTGAAATTACATTCACTGAATTTTTGGATGTTGAAAAGTGCTGTCTTGGGCTGTTGGGAGGGTTGTCTCAGAATTCCTTACCTACAAAGCAGGCAGAAGTGACAGTGTAGTTTTTTTCTGAATTTTTAACATAAATAAGGAAAAAAGGAAAAATACCTTAGATGATGCATTCTCTCATTCTGTTCTTTGGCACCCTGCTGTAAATCTGGAATGACCTCTCAAGCGTGATGAAATTAAATCAATGTAAAATCACTGGGACAGCATCGGTATGATTTTATAAGGTGTATAAACTCTTCTAATAGTCGATGAACTTCATTATAAGAGTAAACAGAATGGTTTGATCTATTTTCTGAGTTTCTGTGGTAGGTTAGTAGCCAGAAAGGCAGAGGACACTGTAAAGATTGCCTGTGTGGTTTGGTGGTGTCCCAGAGGTTTCTGGTAGCTGTGACTCAACGACAAAATGCTTCAGTGAGGGCAAGGATAAAAAGGGCTACAGATAGCTGAGTGCAGTGAGACAGATGTCTTGATTTGGGAAGAGGAACATTTAGAATCAAATTTTGAGTGTGAGATTCCAAAAGCCTGTACGCTTTCTTAAGGTTGGGGGACCAGTTACAGGAAACAGCTGTTTGTCACCTTTAGTGACCTCTCAAAATAATGACTGTAGAAGACACTACTGCAGCACTGTGTCACATATCCTAGAGTCTAGATGTGAAGGGCTGATTTAAGAGTTCTGCAAAGAATTAGAAAAATAAGGGCAGGGAATTTAGAGTTATGCAAAGAGTGTTGGAAGCAGAATAAAGGGATGGGCATGGACTGAAGCATTGCGAGCTCACAATAGAGGCATGCCAACAGTGACTACCCGAACAGGGCAAAGCCAAATTAAAGCTGCAGAAGGGAAGCTGCAACTGATCTGAGTGTTGAGCACAGAGCCTGTGGTGCTAAGGATAATGTCATACATGTATTGAGTAGACAAAATTCAGCTGTAACAGCGAAGATTGGCTGGACATCACAGCATCTTTCCCCAGCTGTGCTCATCTGTTGCTTCAGGCAGAGAAAAGGCTGTTGCCATACACAGCTTAGAATGGGTTTGTCAGTGTGCTGTGTCCTTAATTCTTAATACTTGTTCGTGTAATGGCAGAAGGTGAGGATGTCAGTATTTAACGAGCTAAGAGCAGAAAATTACATGAGTGGAAATATCCAGAAAACTTGAGTACAACATAAAAGAGAGAGAAAGTGAATCGGCAAGTTATTTCTTGGCATAACAACCTGTGGTTAATGGTTCAGCATTCATGATTAACTGTAGCAAGAAGATGAACAGGTATCTGTAGGAGATGGCTGGAGCCCCTGATGAAACTCCAAATCTTTGGGGACAGTTTGAAGTAAGGCAGTGGTCTACATATTTAATCCCTCGAAGTGTGAAATCCTATGGCTACTGTTTCTCTGGGCTGCACATCAGTTGTGTGCATTTTACAGATACAGCAATGTCTTTGGCTTTGATATTTGGGACAGAGAATGAGGTCAGGATCTTAATGCTACCCAGCCTAGGAGCTGCAAGCCAAGCTGAACTTTTTCTTTCTGTGCAACATCATCGCTCATAAATGCTTTGTGAAGCCCAGCAGATCTTACTAACACCAGGGAGGTGCCATTTCTCCCTCAAGTTTTAACTGAATTAAACTAAATGGCAATTTGGCACAATTGTGGAGTGGGACGGAATCCAGCCTATTAGGTGTGGTGCTGCATGACCATGTTTGACGAGAGTAAGAGCTGAAGCAAAACAGATCTCACTTGAATAGGCCTACAAAGTAATGGTTTTCAGGGTAGAAATTTTTTGATGATTTGATTTTTTTGAGGATTTGAGAGCTTGGGAGACTATGCCTCACTCGCTCACAAAGGATCTCTTGATGTACTTTTATGTGAATCAGCAGATTCAGATCAAAGTTCTGCAGACAGTAATATTTTGTTACTTACCTCTTTTTTTTTTCATTCTTGGAGTTTTATTCCATACTTTTTGATAACTCAGACATCCTGATCTGATTCCCTGATGGGAATTCTCATCACTTTTTCCAAATATAGCCATTTATCTACACCACTAAGTTGTTTGGGGTTATAGATATGAACAAGGATATAGTAAATATTAATAAGAAGAACTTAGTGTTGATCACTGTGTACGTTTGTTCCTCTATTACTCTGTGGTATTCAGCACAGCATGAACTTCATGCAGCAGAGTAAGTCAAAACAGCAGGAGAAAACTCAATTTAAGTACTTTTTTATTCCCAAAACTCTGAAAGTTTTGGGAAGGGCTAGAACTAACGTAGTAGCAATGTGCACACTGCACACACTTGACCATCTAGTCCTGTTGCTTTCTGACCTTTCAGTGATGCCAGACATTGGCAAAGCTCCAAACCTAGTGTAGTTAAATTGTCAGAATTTTACTTTGTATTGGTAGAACATTCTTTGAATGGTTGAGAGCTGGGATGTATTTCAGCAAAAATCAGCTTTGATGGTAGAAACTGCAGCAGAATTGAGGATGCTGGCAGCTTTACTGCCAAGTGGTCATAGTGTGGGCTTTAGGGTCTTCATTACTCACAAGACTTCATCTGTTGGGGGGAGGGTTTAATGGAAATTTGTTTGAATATAAGTTGCCAACTACTGAGTAATGTACTATTATGAAAAAATCTCAACTGTGGATAGCTCTAACCAGTTCTTTTTTTCTGTTCTGCTCTGTTTCTCCTACAGGGCTTGTGAAGTTGGGGGTTCACTGTGTCACATGTCAGAAGGTTGCGATAAAAATTGTCAACAGAGAGAAGCTCAGCGAGTCGGTGCTAATGAAGGTAATTTTCTAATAGGAGATTTAAAAAAAAAATAAGTTCTTGGCTCTGTGTCTTTTGTTCCATGCAAAATTAATATCTTTAATTATGTTTAACAAACATCCCTGTCAGTACTAGGATTGTGTGGAGCATAATAAAAATAATTCAGTTATGGGGGAGGCTAGGGCAGCTGAAATGAAATGGGAGTATGCCTGTGCTTTGAAGAACAAAATTAGCGGTCAGCTGCAGAGTTGTTGCTTCTCTGCTGAGGTAGCTGTGTGTTGGGCATCATAATTTTCACTGCAGGAGCAGTGCACAGTAGTTGTAGTATGTCGCAGACTGAGGCCTTTACACATTAGTAGGAAGGGATTTAAGTGAGGTTGGAAAATCTGTTGTTTGAATGCTCCTCCTGCTCACTCTTGCTGCATGTATTTGTTATCTGATGCACCAAGATCCATGAGTGCTTTAAGCTGTTGTAATTCTGTTAATAATCCTCAGAGCTGTGTTATTGGAAACACTCAAGGAGTCCCAATGGTCCCAATGACTGTAGTGTTCAGAACAGCTTCATTCACTTTTACCTAATCTTGTGATATGCATCTCCTTATACGAGTATCACTTGACAAATCTTGGAAGTCTAAAAATTAAAAAACAAAAAAATAAAAAACAAAACAAGAATTTACTCATGTGATTTGGTGACTAACAAGGCTAAATGCAGCTTGGGTGAGGAAGCACAACTTCTGCAATCAGCAGACAACTTCCATCAATTTGTCACCTGCAAAATGTGCTAATGGATCTGTACACAAAGTCAAAGTAACTTCCCTGTTAGCACACCCAGCAAAGACCTTTCCCCACTGCTGTTACCTGTCACAAGTAAGTATGGCAACCTTACTAGGAACAGAAAGAAAATGGAGATTAAAAGAATATGCAGTCAGTGAATGCTAGTGTAAAGTTTATATTCAACTGTAATGTGCTCAGACTTACCCTTCTGGAATTCCATTGAAGTATTCTGTCTCCTGCAGTACTGTAGATTAAAGCAGTCTTCTAGTATAGACCAGAAATTAGAAAGTGAAGTAGGTAAGAAAATTGCAGTTTTAGAGAGAAATTCTTTTACATGAGTGGAACACAGTAAAAATGAACAAAGTGAGTAAATGGTAAAATCTGAATGAGACTCTAAAAACTTTGAATATTTTTTCAGAGTAACACAGTAAGAATACTTTTAAAAAACATGAGTGTGATGTTAGCTGACAGACTCTCTGTCTGATATTGGTATAAAAGATTTTATTTACCTCATTGATTTTCAGAGTAGGAGGCAAATCACGTAGCATAGCAAAGTGATCTCTCTGCTTTTGTTTTGTTGTATTACCTCAGTTGTAGTAGAAAATCTGAGTAAAGAAGTAATGTGTTAGGCCCTTGTTTACACAGCCGCGTGCTGAAGAGTGCCATGTTTTCTGTAAAATTGTACAACATCCTTCTCAGGAGGAAGCTGGGCATTGTATCATGATTCTCATTTCAGACCATTCATGGCCAGATTTTCTCTTTCAAGGATTCTGTTCTCCGTACTCAGGAGGCTGGAACAACAGATGGGATTGAAGTGGTTAGCTCAGTTCTTGCATAAACACGGTAACCAGATGTCTTTTCAGGAATACCCTGTGTCTGATGGTCAGAGATGGGGCTTGGGACATCTAAGTGAATTTGGAATTGACTGTTCTCTTAGCCACTGTAATCCAGCCTGGCTGATGGGGGAAAAATGCTTTCAGCTTTCGGCAACCCCAGTGTGAGCATTGCCAAGCAGCCAGCTGACAGCCTGCTGCATGGAGTCAGCAGCCACAGGGAGACAGCAACGAAGCCAAATCATGGTGGTGTGGTGGCATTCCTACTTCACAAATCTTCCCACTAGTTTATTGGTTTCAGTGACTCTCTTTGCCAGCGGGCTGTTTAGAACAGGCCCTGGAGCAGAATCAACACCACAGCAGCAATTCCAAGCCAGGCCCAGATTGATGGGTTTGCTTTAATCTGTCCTTGGACAGAAAAACTGGATCTGACAAATATGCACACCTGCCACATGAAGCTGTAAAACTGCAATGCTGTGGCCATTTATCCTAGAGCATAAGGAAGAAGTCTGCTCACAGTCCTTTCAACATCAAAAATGACAGGCATGAGCACATGCAGCAGGCTGCTTTCTCCTGCCATCATTATTTTGACTTACTTCATACAGCCTTCATTTCTCCAGTGATTTTGCAGTGAGCATTTGTTTTATTCTGTACAGTCAGGGAACTGTCCCTTCTTTCTGCAGCTGCTCTTCATCTGAGCTGTGCAAAATTGAGAGGCATTTGGTAAAGTGCTTTCTAATCATAACGTAGTAGTATCAATATTTCTGGAGAGAAGAATTTGGAGTTGAAGCAGCTGGTCTCAATTAACAGAACTGCTGCTATGGAGATGATACATGGGCAGGCAGGCTGCAGCTCAGGCTGCAGTAAATGGCTCATCAGTGTGCTTGCGGCCCTCTCAGAGGGCAGGGCTGCTTGCTGTACATGCAAGCTTTCTGCTTCGGTGTGTCCTGGCTCTCTCATTGAGGCTGAGGAGCAGTGTTCCCTTCCCAGCTCCAGCTGGGGCCTGCTGAGGAGAGCTGTTCTGGGGCAGAACTGCAGATTTTACAGATGAGAACAGAAGTCCTGGTTCTGTTCTCACTGCTGCTTTCACACAACTGTAAGTACTTGGGCTGGGTTTCTTCAGCTGTACTTTTGGTAAACCCACTGGTCTGGAGACCTGCCTCCCGAGGGAGCTTTAGCATGCTCTGACACAAATCAGTAGAAAGGCCTCAGAAATGAGTGGATTACAGGGAGCGTGTTGAGATTACGAAGGGCTCATTAATTTCACTGAATTATTTCTGAATCACTGCTTTAGGAGAGAAGGAAGTTGAGCCTAGAATACATGAGCTAACAGTGCTCATAAAGCACACAGGCTTATTGTTGATAGTTGCGTTTTAAGTACCAGTACAAGCATTTGGAGTTCTTAACACCTGAATGTGAGAGTTCAAGTCAGCCTTTCCTCTGATGTGGCCAAAGCTTGCTTGAAAATGTGCAGAATTCTGGGAAGGAGGAGTCAAAGGAGTCCTTTCCTCTTCACCACCTCACTAATCCTCTGCTACTCCCTCCATCCAAAGAATAAGCAGAAAGAAATAGATTATCTTTTGGCGATCTGTCGGACAAAATAATCTTTGGAAAGGCGGTGATAGTAGAAGCAATGGGAGCATAAAGGGTGAAGAGCAAGAAGGGGACAGCTGGCCTTGGACTAATTATTTGAACACGCAGACATCCTGAGAAAGACACAGATGTCCCAGGCTTGATGACTGAAGCCCAGGGCTCCATATGTGTGCTTTGTGCGTATGAGCCTTTTGTTTATTCTGACTGAATCCTTCAGTGCCAGCATTGAAGCGAGGCAGGTATTTCAAGGCTGGGGGATGGAAAGAAACACAGTCCCTTCTGCACTTCTCTTGTGGAGCTGACTTGAAAGGACGGTGCTGGGTTTTGGGGAGGTTGGTTGTTTTAGACCCCTGTGGTGCTAATGAGCTCTACTTCCAAAAAGTTGTGTTCTCAGTCAGGGAGGATCATGCAACCATCAGCATCAGAAATCATTAATTGCCTGAAACAGTTGAATGGAGGGATGAGTACCAGATTCATTTGTCAGCTTCTTAGAGCAGACAAGATAATTTAGTAAAGCATACATGTAAATAGGTACCGCTTTGCACCATATCAGACAATTTCCTTCCTTCTCCATTTTCTATTAGTTATTTTTGCCTCCTTTTTAACCCCTTTTATTTCTCTTTTCTTACCATTCTGTGAGTTTGTTCTTTTTACTTTGTCTTTCCTCCTTTTGCTATGGGAAGATATGCAATAACTGTCACTGTTTTGTTACAAAATTGCTGAAAGTGCAGCATGTCTGGTCAAGGTGTCCATTCTTCAAGGAAAATGTTTTATAAATAGGAAACAATTCAGAAAAGATCTGAGAGAATAAGTAAACAATCAGAGCTTATGCTTAATGAGAGACTCAGAGGACTCAGTCTAACTAGTTTATCAATAAGAAGGTTAAGAAAGAACTTAGTCATGGTTTGTAAATACTGATAAGGAGAATAGGCATTTGATAATAGAAGATAATTTCCGTTGTGGGGGTGAGAAGCTTATTGGAAACTAATACTTGGAAGCTGCAGGTAGACAGATTAAAAGTGGAAATGTTCAGACTATTTGAGCACTGGAGGAAGTTACTAATTGGAACAAGCAATCAAGAGTTCTGGTGAGTTTTTCCCTGAAAAAAAAAAAATAATGAAGCTTTGCATTAAACTGCTATGTGGTTTCTAAATCTTAGATCTTAGTTCAGCATTGGCTGCTGGACTTGCAGCAGAAAGTATTGGTGGTTTCCTGATCCATGCTATGCATTAGCGGTGGACTAGGTTAATAAAACAACCTCTCTGGCCTCAAAATCCATAAATCCATGAGTTTCTAATCACATACTTAAGATCTATAGAAAGCCACTTATCTCTATCTGGAGTGTAAAGAGAGAGGCTTGTACAACCTCTCTGTAGAAGCAGAAATCGAGGCTTCCCCAAGGTAAGTCAGAGAAGGGAATTCTTGAAAGCAACATCTTCACTTTGGAATATCTCATTTTCAGACTTCTAGGATAAATTTTAAGACCATGATATTGGCTGACCTAACTGTTTTCAGCCTGGTCAGAAACGATCACCAAATGATTAGAACATCAAGGAGAAGCTAAATCTGAGATGGAGTAGAAATTGACTGAATAGGGCAACTTTGTTAAAATTCAGCTTTGATCACAGCAAAGATAGTTTTTGTGAGGTTACTGAAGTCATATATAACCAACTCAGATACAAACACACGCATATATATATATATATATGTAATATTATTTACATATATTTTTATATATAGTTTTAATTTCTTCATTAATCTCTTTTCTTTAAGCTGTAGCATTTCAGTGTCTTACTGTTGATTGCAGTGGAAGTTCTGTTAAGCTGCTACTGAATCCCTCTGAATACCTTCTACAATTGGGTACAAATGAACAAAGAAATGAGATCATATAATTTTATTGTTGAAATGAGTTTAAATTGATCTGGTATACTGGAACACAAGATGCTGGAGAGCGTTGTGTTAAAAGCAGCAAATAGGAAGGAAAGTAAATCTATTAATTTATTTAGTATTGATGAAATGTGTTAAATAGAAGTCCCAAAGAAAAGGCTTTAAAGCATTCACCAAAGTTTCCTTTACTCCTTGATTAAGAAACACTATACTAACTTGCTGGCTCTAATCTGTTATTCTTCTGATTGGTTGGTATGTTGCTGCAAGAGGAGAACAATCCAGATGACCTTGAAAGAAAAAAAGAAATCATGAAAGAAATTAAATTTCCCCAAAACACACATGTACTTTCTGGTATTCCTGTTTTTTACCTGTTGTTGAACATAGAAGTTGCAGCATACAGATGAATACATCCATACTTACATGGATCTTCCCTTGCACTTTTGCTGCATGTCCTTGTTACAAATACATGCACTCACCCTTGGTTTGGCTTGTCTTGTCTTTAACCTAGAGCATTACCGCTTGCTTATCTGCTTTTAGCACTGGAAGAGAGCAGATTAGGAGTGTGTGCGTGTCTGCCTGCATGTTTGACTGTGTGTAGGTGGTGAACAAACTTCAGGAATGATTGACACCCATCAAAGAACAGGAGCACACAAACGCTCCCTTACCCCCTGCCTCTCTGGCCCTTGTTCATATTCCAGCAGCAGCACATTTAGCACAGCACAGCCTCATGTGTGTCTGTTTTTTAAGTTCAAAGAGACAAAAAGCACCTTGCAATATGAAAAACACAGGAAAATGAAAGGAGCTTATTTTCCCTGTCTCCCTTCTGCTATAGGGGGTTTGGGACTAGAGATCTGTTATTGAATGTATAATGCAGAGTGTTGTGTTTTAAACTAGAGCTGGTGGGGAGCATTGGAAGCCTATTCACTTGTCATTTGTTTGAAGAGGTTGGATAATTGTATTTTCCTTCATAGAAGAATCACTCTCCACCCCCACTTTCTACCACACCCACAAGGAGCACAATTTGAGGTATTCTTCATGATGGAAATGAAACAGGAATCACAAAGCACATGGTGTACCTGTCAGAGGAACAAACCTGTTAAGTGTGCACCATGCCTTTTGCTTTCTAAAGTTAGCATGATCAATTGATGCATTTGGGCAAGATATAAAAATTATTGGTCCTACTTTTTTCACCCTACTTTTAATTCCACAGATTTGTATTGTAGCTATCTGACTTACATCTTTGTTTTACCAGATGTGTTCTACTCATAGCCCTGTGTGTACAAACACAGTCACAGAGTGTCTATCATACTTGTGAACTGCCTTGGTCATGCTGAAGATGTTCTTCCTGAGCCCCAGCTAGAGCTAGCTGGAGTCAAGGAATGCTTTTGCCATTCATTTAGCTTGGTTGTAACCCTGCTACCTGGGTAGACCAACAACTGCTCTCAGAGATGTGGTCTGCCATTTGGTCCTGATCCACCTGGGAAGCTGCTGTCAGTAATCAGCCACTAAAAATCCTTTGTGTTTGACTTTCTTAAACTGCTTCCACTGTAACTGCACCATTCTTGCATTTGGAGTGAAACAGGCCATCGCTTAGCTTCCTTTATATAGCAGGGTATTAGGAGTCCTGCATGCCATCCACAAACGCCGAAAGCCCTGCCTCTCCCTGGGTTCTGAGAGTACACAGCTGTAGGGCAACATGTCCCCAGCTAGAGAGAGGTGGCCTTACCTCTCTGTTGCTGTATGGGGAAATGGCAGAAAGCATCAGGATCCTTATCTGTTGTCAGGTTTTTGGTTCAGTGTCCTAGACAACTAGTAGAAGCTACTGTGAAAGGCAAGATTTTTTCGATCTGGAGCTGTGTTCTCTGTATTACATTGAAAACTTTCATTCTTTTCTTCCCTTTACTCTCTGAAGGTTGGTGAAAAATACTAAAAATCAATGGATTTTGATCTGATTCTAACTAAAACTACTTATTTTAATTGACTTTTTCTATCAGCATTTCAACCAGCTGTGTAGTCTGGTTAATTATTGGTCTGAAGGCACATAGAGTGAAACTTGTCCCAGGCCTGCAGAGGATGAAAGGAGAGAGTATAGTAGTTGAGCCATCTGTAGAATTGTCAGCTTTGACAGCATTTACAGATAGGAAATGCATTTTAAATTATTAATAAAAGAATTCCCCAAATCTTTAAGGAGTGAACAAATTTTTGTTTAAGTAACTTTGAAGCTGAAAGGGAGCAAGGGAGCCTGCTTTCTGGCCTGAACTATAGAATTGCTAAGTTCTACAGCTCTTCATGAAAAATAACTTCCTTCCTCAAAAAATTTCTTCCTGGACAGAAAGCAAAACTCTGAATGAAACTCAGATGCACTTAGAAGTATGAATGCTATATTGACCAAATCATGTTAAAGTCACACCTATAAGCACCAGAATAACAGGACAGGACTTTACATCATACTAGGATAGGTTTCTGGTTTTGTGTTTCTACCAGGCCAGAGTTTGCTCAGTGTCATTACAGAAGTTTGTAAACAGTTCAGGAGGAGGAAAATGCTGGCATCTCAGTGCTGCAACACAGCAGGCACTGATTTTGTTAAGGCGTCTCAGTAAGTGTGTTTTATATTGGTGTGTATTTTCTGCTTTAAATTCCTTCTTTTTTCTTCTTTTTTTTTTTTGTTTTTTCTCTTTGCATATGTACAGACGGATAGACTTCATTTCACAATGGTTTGTATTTCACATTCCATAATCTTGTCTGGGAACATTTTGAGTCTTTTTATCTTTTCTTCTGGAAAGAGAACCAGCATTACATCAGAAGAGCAATAGCAGTAATGGGACATCAATCTTTAAGTAGATTGATTGAGACCAGAGCTTGCTCAGATGTTTGACCCTGCATCTATCATCTAGAATAAGTACCGCAAACATCAATATACTGATCCATCCCACTTAAGGGATGTAGTTCATCCTTGTTTATAGAAGGTAAGGTATCTGGGCAAAAACTTTGTTTTTGCTGAAACAATTAAGTGATGCCTTGTGCCACCAGCGTTTCTTAGCCCAGTGTAGCTTATAAGAGTTTCCTAACCCAAACAAAATGTCATCTGATGGATATGCTGACTACCTCAACTATGAGCTAAGGCCAGGCATTGCACTGTCAATTAGGAGATGCAGGCTCTTTTTGTTTTCCATTTTAATATTGAACATTCGTATATTGCTTGCAGCTCTCGCAACAAGTGCCACTTGTTCTGTACGCTCAGTGGGAAAGTAGTAAGGAAATGTCAGCATTGCAAGGGGTAACACAGCAGAGCGTGATTCTAGTTGTTTCTACTTTTAGTTATTGTGCAGCTTCAGAACATAGAAACATGCATCATCTGCTTCTCTCAAATGCAGATCTATCTGCAATAAATAAATAATAGCAAAATGTATGAACAAGACAGGAACACCTAGTTTCTTCTCATGTCTGCTCATAATGAATACTCTTGAGTTTCAGTGGGGTGTGTATTTAGCTTATTTTTCTATATCCCAAGAAATTGCTGTAGAACTCTACATGACTAAAATGAATTGCCACCAGAATGTGTATAAACTGCTATAACAAACATACAAGGAAATGGGGAAAAATTACTAGTTTTCCCTATTGCATCTGAAGCAATTTTTAACAGGGTTGTGCTACACATGTACAGTTTTCCTGGAGGAATTGCCAATAGACTATGAGGGTTGTTCCAGAAGTAATGCCTCCTATTTATTATGTTGGCCTGCAATGTCCGATGGTGGTATGGTAGAGGTTGAACCTTCCTGTCAGCATTCTGTTTTGTTCTGTTGCCATGTGACAAATGTCAGATTGCCCTTCTGCTGACAAAATGGCATCTGACATGGAAGTGCAGCTGAAGCAATGGTGTGTCATTAATTCCTTCATGTGGAAAACCCACTGACATTCATTGACACTTGCTGATGCAGATCAACCAGTGGATATCAACACAGTGAAACCGTGGATGGCACATTTCAGCAGTGGCAATAATGACATGAAAGATGAGCCATGCTCTGGATGGCCATGAAGAAGTGTCACACCATTAAACGAAGAGCTTCTCAGATCTGCATGAATAGATGGATTACAGGCAGAGAGCTGTGTATGGACCTGAATATCAGCTTCGATGTGTTGGAAACAACGGTGGCAACATTAGATTATCAGAAAGGGTGTGCCAGGTGGGTGTCACAAATGCTCACACAGAAACAGAAAGAACAATACATGTAAGTATTCAGGACATATTGATCCAATAAGAGTCTGAAGGTGATAGTTTCCTTGGTTGCATCATTACTGAAGACAAGATGTGATGTCACCACTATGAGCCAGAGTAAAAATGGCAGTCCATGGAGTGCTGATATATGAATTCACCATCAAATAAAACATACAATTGCAGTCCTCAGTGGATTAAGTGATATGCAGTGTCTTCTGGGACAGGGAAGGGGTTATCCTTCTGCATTTCCTGGAACCCAAACAAACTATCATCTTGACAACTACATAATGATGCTGACTAAATTGAAGACTCAAACTTCCAGGCCAGAGAAGAAGACAACCTTTCTTTTGCAACATGATAATACCAGGCCCTGTACCAGTTTAAACACCACTGAGCACACTGTCAGTCTTGGCTGGACTGTCCTACCACACCCACTGTGTAGTCCAGATTTGGTGCCTTCTGACTTCCATCTGTCTGAGTCAATGAAAGATGGACTGCATGGGCAACATTTTCCTAACACCAAGGCAGTCATAGCGGCTGTGAAACAAACAGTGGGTCAGCTCTGCTTGTGCAGATTTTTACAAGCATGGCATGCAGGCTCTTGTTCATTGCTGGTGAAAATGCATAGCTAGTGGTGGTGACTATGCTGAAAAATAGTGTTTTGGAGCTGAAAATCTGCTCTATTGAATAGTGTTATTGTGCTCTTTATGCCTGCTATCGTTTCCATGGAAACAAGTAGGAGACATTACTTTTGGAGCAATTAACATGTCTCCTGATGTGCTGGATGTTCTATCATGCTATCCATCAGGATCCCTGTAGCTTACTGGAAGTGGCTGTTGCTCCGTGAAGAGGGATAGCATGTGTGTCTACATTCATGCGTGTGGACATGGTCCAACAGAAGGTGCTTGCTCTCAATGGAAGCAGAGTAATTTCCCCTAGCTGTGAAGTATGTTGTGCAAAAGTTTTTTTTTAGAGGTTTTTTTTCTTCTTATATTTCCTTCCTAATACACTGAAATAAATCCCCTCAGTCTAATGTTCTTATCTCTTTTCTTTGATGAGTTTTCTCTCTTTACTCCTGCTCCCTCAGCTGTCCCTGAGTTTCCTTCCTAAATCCCATCTGTCCTTTGTTAACCTCTTGTTTGTTTCTCATTATTCAAGCAGTACTTTCAAAGCAGAAAGGAAAGATACAGTATGAGGGTCCATATTGCCCTCTATTTGTTATATGTTTATTGTATGCTCATTTGCACCTCTTAAATCAATCTCTTAATTATCAAATCCACAATAACATTTACTTACGAACAAATAAGTAGGATTGATGGACACAGAAGAGAGTGGCACACAGTTTTCTTCCTGGCTATCTGGGGCCATATTTTCTCTTCTTACTAGAGGGGGCTAAGTTGTAAGTTTAGTACCCATGGAAGAACTTGGATAAAGAAGTGCAGATTATAGGAAGGAGTAGTTGTGTACAGATACCTAAGATTACCAAACCCCTTCTGGGCAGCAGAATAATGCAAATGGCAGATTTGATTGCTCTGTGATATCAGAATATCTCCACTACAGGAGATGAGGCATCTGAAGCTGACTATATGCTGCTTGAGTAAGAGATGGGATGTTAAGGAAGGAGAAATCAAGGATAACCAGACTGTTACAATTCCTAAGCAGAATAAAGAGTAAAATACTGGAGACATGCATGGAATCATAAAAATAAAGGTTGGAAGGGACCAGTGAGGGTATATGTAATCCATGCTCTCACTCAAATAATGACTGCTGTATGCCAGCCATGGCTTTGTCTGGATTTGGAAACCCGAAGGAAGGGATTCCTCATCCCTTCTGGGTAGCCCGTACCAGTAGTACATTACACTCCCAGTGATTTTATTTTTTCCCTAGTGTCTAACTTGTACTCCACTGTAGATGAGATAAAGAAGTTGATCAAGAGTCACAACCAGACTGTGTAACAGTCTGTGACAGCTGTAATAAAAATACTTCGGAGAACAGAAGAGATGGTATTGAATACTTCAGTCTCATGGTAGAAACAATCAATCAATGACTATAAGAACCACATCAGGAAAATTTGAAAAAGATCACCAAAATGAAGTTGATGAATAAAACTGAGAATCAGCAGAGCAGTATACAAAGAATGGGGGTTTCAGCAGGTAAAAGTAAGCATTAAAGCAACCCAGAGAGGGTTGAAGACACTGGTTCAAAGGCTGCTGTGTAGAGGGTGACCTGAGGCTTAAGCAGCCTAAAGGAACTGATGTAATCATTGCATCTCATTTGCAACAAGAGAGCAAACACATTAACAGTAAAAGGAAGAACTTTTTCCTACAGCCTTCCTGGAGCCTTGAGAGGAGATCTCAGTGGCCCATAGGAGAGAACACTGGAGATGAGGTCACAGATACACTGGGCTGGACTAAAAGAAGTGATTACTGAATTTGGTAGTTTAATTGGTAGATACGAATCAAATTTTAAATATAAAGTTCTGTAAACAGAGGAAAAGCTAGTAGCAGGCTATAGATGAGATAATGAATATGTTGACATACCTTCACAGCTCTTTTAAAGAGGTTTTAGCTATTTCTGAATCTCTCATTTCTCACTCTCTCAAATGGCTGGTTCTCACAGAGGCTTGACCTCCAGACTCTGATATCATCTCTCCAGCTGTCCTTTTCATTAGTCTCTGTTTCTCTTCCACTTGTTTTGCAGGTGCAGATCTGGCTAGAGATGCTTGGTTTCTCTCCCCTTATTTTTACACATCTTTTGACCAGCAGTACTATTCATGTTGTCCTCCATTTCTTCCTCCCCATTGCTGTAATTGTCCATTTACCATTGCAAATCTCATTTTATTCTCTTGCTTTTATTCAGCATTTTGTGTGTGACTCTCTACAGAATACCCTATTGCTGTTGTCCTTCATAGCTGCTGTGGTTATCAGCCCTCTGGCAGCTCTGGTAACTGTGTCCTTATACCCCAGTTCAGCATTTAGCTGAGGTCTTCTAATATCCCCACATACCTTAAGAGCTGTACATTTGCCCTGGTCCCTTTATTTCAAAAGCTTATAAAACTTGAACAAAGTTGGACTCTATTTTGTGTGCATTCTTAACCTTAAGATGCCACAAATATTGCTGTCATGGCTAGTGGCTTCATACCAATTCTGTGAACTCCTGTATTACTGAATGCAGAGTTTAATGCAACCTGACCTAACAAAAACATTATTAGTAGCCTGTCAGAATAATCATCTGCTTTTATTTGCATGTGTAGATATGAATTTTAGAAGTTACAGTATTTTACCAAGTATATATCAGTAGTTAAAGCACTGTTCTTATGATAAAGACCTTGAATAGCTCGACTCACAGCACTAAGTGTTACTGGAGAAATGAGAGACCTGAGCAGAAACGGAGAATTCAGAGCTTGGCAAAAAGGTCAAGTCTTGGTAAATTTGATGTGCGTATACAGATGTTTAGGTATCGTAAACTTAAAGCCTGCATTTGAATCCTATTGAATTTAAGAATATATTTCAGGGTTTTATGGACAAGGCATGTTCTTGAGAATGCTTTAACAAGTTAGTCTTGAAATGCAGACTTGGGAAGCTAATGATGTACTAGTTGAAAGGTTGCTGATCCTATATGCAACAGAAGGTTATGGATGCTGGATTGTTATTTTCTAACTGTTTCAAAAGGTGGTATAGAACGGGTGTTTATTGCATTTGAAGAAGTGGCATGTGATGTAATTCTGCTAACCATAATGGAAATTACTTTCATTCTTTTTCAAGTAAAACCTCTGTGCTTAAAACATGTATAAAACGTACTGACCTCAGCTCTGAGTTTTCCTAAAAGGATTTGAGGACAGGCGGAGAGAGCTGGGGCTGTGCAGCCTGGAAAAGAGAAGGCTCCAGGGAGACCTGAAAGCAGTTTTTCAGTACCCAAAGGGGATCTATAGGAAAGATGGTGACAAACTCTTTAGAGGAGTCTGTTGTGATAGGATAAGAGGAAGTGGTTTCAAACTAAGGGAGAGGAGATTTAGACTGGATATAAGGAAGAAGTTTTTTACAATAAGGGCAGTGAGACACTGGCACAGGTTGCGCAGTGAAGGGCTGGATGCCCTGTCTATGGAGACATTCAAGGTCAGGCTGGACAGGGCTCTGAGCACCTGATTTAGTGTAGGTGTCCCTGGTTGGAGTAGATGACCTTTAAAAATCCCTACTCAAAAGATTCTGTGATTCTTCTCTTGGATTCAGCTGAACTTGCAGGTATTTGCAGGTCTTAATTTGAGTTTTATTCACACAGTGCTGTCCCTGAGATAAAGTTTGGAAGCTCTTTGATCTTATTGCTATGAGAAATAATTTTTATTCATCCATGGGCATTTTTTCACCATCCATTATGTGCATTTTCCAAGCCATAACATCTTTCTTCTCAAACAGATGATTTGATTTTTGTTCATTTTATTCTTAACTGATTTCCTTGGGATGGAGGGATTTTCTGTGCATGCAGAACGACTGTTAAACTGAGACCTCATTACAGTAACATCAAGTGGCTGGTTTAAACTGCTGACCACCCATCCGACTCATTATGCTAAATGTTCTTTGCTTCTGGGCACCTCCTCTTCTGTGTGTGCCACAGTGATGCAAGAAGAAACACGGAGATTTCTGTGGGATCTTGACGTTGCACCCAAAGCACCAAAGGGCATAGGCTGCATGGGTTGGTGAAGTTAGTCTCTTTCCATAGGCTTGAATTCACCCGAAGGATTTACTGGTGAAGTGCAATCACAGAAATAGATAGATCGGAAAACCGGAATAGAACAGGAATAAGTTTTAATCAGTTGTTTGTAAATTCATATGTAAACTTTGAAGCCGTGTCTCAGTAAATACAGGATACAGGCAACAGGGACAGTGCTCCGACTCCAAAAATGCACTGCAGTGCACAACACAGCCAATATGTTGTACATATTGCTATCTATAAAGATTTTGCTCCTGGGGAGAGAGTGTGGCAAACCCGTGGAAAGCAAACCTTGGAAGATAATGCTATTTTATCCAAGGGGCTGTTTTCCTTGAATTTGCACAGCTGCAAAACCTAAGAAAGCAGGATTTTCTGTCTTTGTGTAAGAACTTGCCTTTAATTCTTCTTTGCTGGTTCACACGTTGTTACACACGTACACGCTGTTACATCTGGCACTTGCACTGAGATGTCTGCTGGCCATCTGCTGTGAGGGATAAGTGAAGATATGCATACAGTGCTTTCATCACAGCTGTATTATTTCATTTTTTTATTGGGCATAAAAGTGGATGTGCCATAGTGCAAAATCTGAATGGACACTACACAGGTACAGACCCACCAACTCCTGAGCGCATTAGGCAGCAGTGGTAGGAGCACTTCCAGGGAATTAGCTCTGCAGAATAGGTTAGTTGAAAAGTATATTTGTCTCCAAATGATAACCAGAAACCCTAAGGGAAAACAGACTTCATGACAGTTGTTTTGATCCCCTTGACTGCTCTGTTTTCACTTTTTACTCTCACTCTCTCTTGCCCTCAATTAACCAGTTCTTGATACCTGCCTGGCTTTGCAGAATCATAGTGAATCACTTTATCATAGACAAAGGCTAAACTTTCTTCTTGCCAGAGCAGTTTAACCTCTGAACTGCATGCTGTGCATGCCCTATTCTTCCCATCCTTTTGCATTTCCCCTCTCTGCCATCAAACTGATGCTAAGAATTTTCAAGCGTGTTGCATTTCTGTTATTCTGTATGTTGATGAATCAGCTAGTGGACAGTTTGACAGTTTTCTGTTTGCATGTATCACTCCTGGGCTGCAGCATTATAAACTATTGGTTACTCCCCAAAACGTGAAGCTACGGTACTCACTTCTCCACGAGAAACAGGAAAAATCTGCTCCTGGTCTCACTCTGGGCTCTGGTTGTTTTCTGATAGAACATCCACAGCTAATTTCCATGGTTTTCCATTTCTTTCTCCTTCCACTGTAAGCTGAACAAATGATGTACTTACTGACAGACAGTTTCATCCTTTCCTGCTAGCCTTACTCTTCTTTTGTGCAAGTAGCATATCAGACTTTCCGAGCAGTTTTCTATGTCACGGCATTGTCAGAAATACTGTGAGCAACTAGCTGGTCTACCAGAAGCATTTTTTCCCTCTTCAGCTACATGTGACAGTCTCAGCTAAGACTGCCAATTTTGCAGAAGACTATGCAGCCCTCAATTCAAACAGTGCTCTTCTGAGGTTTCATTACTGCTGCAGGAGGAACGGTATCATACACCACTGTGGTGCATTGGCCCAGCGTGTTGGAGCAAACAAAGTTCTGACCTCCCAAAAATCTTCTGCCTTTTCACTGATCCTGAGGCACACTGGGATAGACTTCAGGAGTTTCAGTCAAGATCATGTTGATACGTGTGCAGCATCTGCAGTGTTTGGGACTGTTCTCCTCATTCTCTTCCAGCAGTTTGGTAAAACTCTTGCAGTGAGGCAGCAGGCAAAGGGTCAGATTGGTGGAAGTAAACTGTAACTAGTGCTGTCTTCTATGCTGTTGTGGGGTTGCATGTTTTCCTCTACCTCGATTCCTTTGGGGATCTTGAAAGCTAGGGTGTGCTTTGCTGAATGATAGGAGCAGGCCTGCAGCTGGCATACACTGATCCAGCAAATCAAGGCAATAATCAGCTTTCACAAGCAATTTTTTTTTGCGTGTGAAATTCAGACACAGCTCTTACTTATATATGTGGTTCACAGATCTTGCTGTTTGATTTAGGGAATCTCCTAGTCATCTCATCTGCAATACAGTCTCTACTTTGCAGACTTTAGCACTAAAGCTAGAAGGCAACTCATCTCCTCAAAGAGCCAGCCTTTGACCTTGAATGTTCTTGCAGTTGTTAAATGCTCGTGCAGGT
The DNA here is from genome assembly GCF_016699485.2 of Gallus gallus. NCBI lineage: Eukaryota > Metazoa > Chordata > Aves > Galliformes > Phasianidae > Gallus > Gallus gallus. Next base: position 14,072,899 of record NC_052536.1, on the reverse strand, counting down.
TTCCTGAGGAGCACAAAGAGCCAGTTTTGCAGTATGACTCTGCTTCTAAATGTGACTATAAAACCAATGGCATTTTAAGTTTCCCTTTCTGTTTTCTCTCTGTGGCTTGTAGATCAAAGATGTCTCAACTTGCAAGTGGAAAAAAAAAGGATTTTCTATTGCTAGTTTCAGGAGCTCACTCAGTGAAGATATGTGGATATACTATAAGTGAAGTTTAGTTGGTTATTGATATAGTTGTTGATGATAGAGGAGCTGAAGAAGATATAACTCACTCTGTCATGGCTGTGCTTATTCTGCAGAGATGATAAACGTGTTCAAATTTTGTCCGTGTCATTTAGTTCTGCAGAATTGTCTACAGATACGCAGTAGAGAGCAAGAGGAGGGTTTTTTTTAAAAGCTGTGCCTGCTGTACTGCTGAAATACTTATGCAATGCCAGCATAGCACTGCTGTTGGGAATACAGCCTTAGTGGTTACCTTCAGCCTACACAAGGCAAGTTAAAGCAGTGAAAATTGTGTTTTCATGCTGTCACTGCATCTATAGTAAGGGTTTCTGTGGTCAGGGCTTTTTTTAGTTACATGTTGTCATGCCGCTGTCTGATACAGTCATGTTGGTAGCACCCTGACATGCAGTCACTTTTCTGACCTACATGTGCTTTTTACCCTACCTCTTACAAAGATATCATCTGCCCCTTCCTAATAGGAGGCAGATTTGTCCTGGTTGTCCTACGAGTACTGGAAGCATTTAATTTGGGGAGAGGAGAATCAAAATAAGATACTACATGATAATCAGAAAATTTGGTCCTGCAATGCAGCATTATGGAAGAAAAAAAAAAAAAAAAGAAGGCAAGAGAGAGAGTGAGAAAAACAGAGCAGTTTGTCTCCCTCTGCTCTATAGAGGAATTCAGAGCAGGAGAACTGTGTATTTGGGTCAGCTGAGTCCTAAAGGAGAATTTTCATGCAATCTTTTCAACCCATTTTCATACATGGTTGTTCAATATGCCAAACCTTAAAGGGACAAATATTAATAAGAGATAATCATATAATTGTAAATGATCTGTTCTGTTGTTGCTGCTATTATTTCAAAGCAAAATCACCTGAGCTTTCAGTGTATGCCTACACAGTGCAATGCAGGGTCGTGTGGAGACCATCCCAGTTCACTCTGAAGGTGCCCAGATGGGAACAAACATTACAGCTGTACCAGTGCAGCTGGGGCTTGTTAAGCAGCTCGTAGGGAGCTGGCTGGGCCATCTCTCTCTGGCATGAACACTTCCTAGTTCTTTGAATAAAGTCAGGCTTTACGTAGGCCTGATCCCCAACTGACTGAATTGCCAGGAAGTCTTTCCACTGATTTCAGTGGGCTTTGGACCAGGTCTGGACATCATTTTCAGACAGACCTCTGTCTCTCAGTAGAGTTGTATTGGTCTGGTGTGCAGGGCACCTCTTCTACATGGTGCTCCCCATAGGTAGAAAGAAATAAAAGCAACTTATAGAGGACAATGGGAATAGCCAAGCATGGAGAGGTATCACCCTGAAACAACACATATTAGTAAGGAAGATGCCTAGCATGAAATGATCTTTTGACGTGTTCTCTTTGTGAAACGAGATACACATCAAATGCTCATTCCCTCAGATTCCTTCATGCAATTCCTGCTCCACTCCAGTAATTTCTGCACTGATGCTTTTGCTCCTCTTTGTCACACACTGCCTAGGATGCCCCCCACGGTACCACTACCAGTGGCAATTCGGCCTGAATTAAGTCTCTTCTTTTCCAGACCTATCTTCAATTTCTTCTTTTTTCTTTTTTAACCTAAACTAACACTTCCAGAGAGAGTGAAGTCTTTGCCATACTCCCTTTTTGTCATTACCACTTTTCATAGCAAGCCTGAAGCAGAGTCACCCACAAAACCCTTTCTCCTGAGTATCTGCACTTAAAAGAAACAAACGAAATTTTTTACAAGAGGAATCATCAGAACTTTCTTTTACCATATTATGGTACTGAAGAGTGAATTGGTGATTGCACAACACTGAATTTTCAGCATGTGTGTTGTTGTGAAGCGCTGTAGCAGTCTTGTCCGAGTGTGTGTGTACTGGTGTATTTAACTAAAGTGTTTTTCTTCCTTTTAAGGCTAAGGGATAGGAAAGGATGTTGGAGAAAATCTCTCTAATGTCCCAATTTTGATTTCCTAAACCAGTCAGATTTTTAAAGAGGCTTAGAAGCTTGTACGTGCAAATTACAAATCGTGACAGCTGAATTTCATTCATTTACAGAAGAAACCTGATAGGAGTTCAGGAAAAGTCCTTGTGTTCTTCCTGCTCAGAATCTACTGGAGTCAGTTTGAGCTTTTGGTATAGACTGTAGTTGTAGCTCCTTCTGAAGTTTTCATTTAGCTACCACTGCAGGAATACTGAAGCTCTTGGGTTTAAAGCATCCTTGGGCAGTGTCCTTTGCCCAGGGATTTATTCCTCCTTCTTATTGCCACAGTGGCTGAAGGGCCACACAATGCTTTGCCTGCTTTGCCGGGGAGCCTGCCACAAAGTGAACATGAAGCAGCTGTGAATTAGTCCTGGAGAGTCTGATAGTGGAGTTAGGGGTAATGCATGTATGTGAACTGCTTGTGATTAATATCAAGTGTGCCTTTTTTTAGCATGAAGCTGTCATCTTCAAAGTCCCCCCCCTTCATCCTGCTCATTAATTTTAATTTTTTTTCAGTCTTCCTGTTAAAAATGAATTCTTAATGAGTGCTTCTGCTGTTTAAAATGCCTCAAATTCCCTCTGTAATGATGCCTCTCCATCAAACTGAAAACACATTCTTCGTAAACAAAAAACAAGACCTTGTAGCATTCAATTTACATACCTTCTGTGGCATCTTTTAATTTATAGTCTTGAAATTTATTTTTAATTTCTTTCAATCTATTTCATTCTAGTTATGCTGAATGAACACACGATGTTGATAGTTCGTTGTCATTTATTTCTTACTTACTCTGTGTTGAAAAGAATGCTCCCATAAAAGAATTGTTTGTAGTCCCTTTGCTTCTGAAGTTTTAATCAAGTTGGACTAGTTAGTACCAAATGCTTCTTTTAGCACTTGTGTTTCACTGCAGTTTGGAGCTTTGGAAATTTATTCTAGTAATTGTTTTCAGCATTTTAAAAATCTGTTCCTACTCTTGTGCAGAAAGTTAATGCCATTGACATGGACAGGAACAAAATAATTAGCCAGTAACTTCAGTTCCAATTGGTTTCAAAAGAAACTTTACAATAGTCATCTTCTTCTGTAGTAAATTACTGGTGTCTTTGGTTTTGACTTGATGACCATGAACTGCAGAGCAGGAGCTGGGTCAAAGCAGGAGCCAGGTCAAAGCCTGGGATAAATACCAGCAACATTTTGCCATATTTGTATGCAGGTGGACATTATAGAAGATGTGAAAGCACCACAACAACTCTTTAACCGTGTGTGCAGCATGACACAGACCCTTAGCATCATGGCCAGCTCTACACCACAAAAGCTGGGAGTAAAAGCGAGATAGTGACAGTAGGGAGTCTGTCTACAGTGTCCTGTGCTCTCTCTTTTTCTACGTCCATATGTACATGCTCAGCCAGAAGAAATGACCATGTGGTTGGCTGTTTTTTGTCTTGCTGTTGCCTCAACATAGAAAGGGGGAAACAACTTCAGATGAAAATACACCCTTCTCATCAAGTTCAGCCTTGAAAACCTGTCATCTCTACAGAAGCTGTCTTACATTTTGGTCTAGTATGGGGATTGATCACACTATACTCCACCCCAATATAGGAGTATAGCGTTGTCTTAAATAGGTCATTTACCCTCAAATGTTTGACACTGACTAATCTGAGATACCAACACACCTGATTGCTGAGTACTTAAATATGTGGATTAAAAGCTAGCAGTTGGTTGAATAGAGGCACTCCAAGCTTCTGACTTATGTTCTTTGTAGCCTTTGCCTCACTGTATGGATTACTGTAATGCAGTGAAAATTTACCTGTCTTGATTTCAAGGATCCTTAGAACTGAAGTTTGCTTTTCTGAGAATACTGTACTTTCAGCTCAAGTGAAAATCTCATGTGAAAGCATTCGACCTTTTGCTTGAGATGGGACATATTCCTAAAGCCTTTTGCTTCTGTTTGTGCAGAATGTACTACTCCATTTAGTGATGCTTAGCTTATACTTAACTTTATAACTTAGAGGCAGGAGATATTTTGCCTCTAGACACCAAGGGTGAGCTAAGACCACTGGGGGAAAATGCCTGTGTTGTTCATAAAGAATTGTGGTTACATCAAGAAAACCATGATAGAAATGGAAAGTTATCCTAATAGAAGAGAGACAGTTGTTCATAAAGCAGAAACGGATGCGATTTCCAATCTGAAGCACTTTAGGAGACTTTGTCTGCTCTTTGCCCTATACTGGCTGGCATCATTTCCAGTTCTTCTGCCTCTGTCAGCACAAATGTAATGTGCTAGCCTGTGAATCACTGCAGCTGGGTGTACGCTGCAGGTTACCATGCACAGTTTGAATGTGCATATGCATGTGCACTGGAGGATCCTTCCAGCTAGCAGCCAGCTTCATGTTACGCAGCAGAGTAAGTGCAGTTTTGCTGCTTCTCGCTGATGTTTTCCTTTCTGGTTTCCATCTTTTTTTCAGTGATGTACTTGCCTGGTTTTAGAGGTTTCTGTACAACAAATCTCTTCCTTTTTTTTGGCAGTCAGTAAGATACAAATCAATACATTACTTTTGTTGTAATATGCCCTCTGTAGCAATTAGGTAGGGTAGATATACTTCTGACTTAAAGTTGTGCTCATGATAGAACTATGAAATGGGAAACGCCTTTTTAATCTTTCTTGTCTTTCCTGCTGAGCTAAATGCAAGGTTCCCCAAAGTGTATTCCTCAGCAGAGTTGGTAATGGTACTCATTTCAGATGAATTTGATGATAGATTTAGGTCTGGTTTCTGCTTCCAGTTTCCTAATCGTGATGCTACTTCTATTGAGAAACTTCTACCTATGAGAAACTTCTATTTCTCAGCATTTCTTCTTTTCCTATGGGTTCATAATGTGCTAAATCAACTTATGTTTTTAATGATATTCTGCTCAAGACAAAGAGGCCAAGCATGGAAGAACAGAAATACTCTCCAGATATTTTTCCAGTAATCGAATTTATGAGACAGTCAGAGTGCAGTCTTCACAGTCCCCACCAGCCAGGACTAGGTGTTCAGGCCTGCATTAGTAAGCAAATAGCTGCAGTGGCTTAAGGTGTTTATATTCTCTTAATGCTTATTATTTTCTCATTGCAGAGATGGCAGAACAGAACGTGCATCAGATGCATCAGCTTACCTGTTTTGTGGTTTAAATTAACATGCTGAGCTGTGCACAGGAGTTTCTGAGGTGCAGGCACAGGGATCATTTATGTTGATTTTGCTGTGAGAAAAAAAAAAGTGGATATATGAGCACAACAGACCAGCTAAAGAAAGAGGCAGTAGCTGCCTAACCTTGTTAATCCCTCAGTAGTGTCTGCTTTTGTTCAGGGGAATATTTCATAGAGGATCTTACTATCTTTAGCATTGTTAATGATCCCCATTTTACAGGTGAAGACAAGCAGTGAGAAGCAAGGTGACTTTCTGAAAGTCAGAAAGGAAACCTGTCTGCAGCCTTGGCTCTCAGGTCTAGATTTTAATTGAGCAGTGGTGATTTGTATGGGCAGACATGCTAGTCTTCTTGTTGGACAGTGGTTGGCAAGTATAGTATTTCTTTGGCAGATTACTGGAAATGTTGGGAGATTCCTCATAGAATTTGTCCAGATAAATAAGCTGACTGGAGTAGCTGCTAAAACATGAGCTTCTCTTGCCTCAGAACTTGCTCCACATTTAACATCTCAGTGTGAACCAAGGATTTGTTTTTGTCATTGAATTTAATACCCTCTCAAAGTTATGCTGGATTAATAAATAAATAAATAATATCTTTAGTCCACTCCTGCACAGAACAATTTGAGAACACCGATTTCTTTTAAAAATTTGCTTTCTCATGTAGAGAAGAGACTAGACATGTAGATGTGAGGGGAATGTGTTTTGTCTTTTCAATTCTAGAGGGCAAAGAAACCACCTTTGGAAAAATCCAGTCTCTGTGAGAAATCAAAGGCAAAGTGAAAGATACAGGAGCATAAGCACTGTGATTACAAAGGAGAGGCTTGTTATGATTAATTCCAAAACCTGATCTGGTCACATTCCCAGTTCATAATAAGTGCAGCTGTATGACTGCAACTATGTTGTGTACCTGGGAGCACAGAAAGCACACCAGAAGGTGACAACCAGAAGGTAAGGGCTAGTTCTGCAGCTGTAGTTACATCCTTAGATGTACACCTGATTTTGTGCCACAAAGTTATTGATCCTTAGAAGAGAGTAAGCTATTTCCCATAAACATCTGTTGTGGGGCTCAAGGAGAGTAAGTGCAAGCAGTGCAGAACAGGTTTGGCTTTGATTTGTGTCGTAACCCTTCCTAGCATTTATTTGAAATGTTTTGCTTCATGTATTTTAAATAAGTGGAGAAAGGTATTTAGTTGGGCTTCTCCCAAAAGGCAGGAAAAGTCTCTGAGCACAATCTGAAATTCTCTCTTTCCACATCCCTATGATTAATGAAACCTATAGCTGTAGCATGATGCAGCTTCCATCTCTCTCTCTTCTGGAGCTGCTTTTCTTGTGAGCTGAGGTCAGCCATCTGAAGAGTTCCCAGCATAGTCTAAACCTGATTTCTTATTGATACTCACTGCTTTCAGGAGCTGAGGGAGGCACATCTTCAGCAAGTTACTTGGTTCTGTCTGTCCAAGGCACCCTGATGCATACTTATAAGTCACTCTTATTAAAAATAATCGATTATAGGCACCATCTGTCACTAAGAGCAGCTGTTTGTCTCCTAAATGAGAATTCCCACACCTGTGCCTGCCCTCATTACTGCTCCATCCCCACCATGCTACCTCCTGCTAGCTTCCTGCCCTTCCCAAGCATCTTACAGCTGGAAGTCAAAGATTCCTCTGGCCTGTAGGTGTTGTGCATGCCATCTAACAATGCAGAGGGAGACCTTATAGTCCAGTGGCTGGAGCAAATGTCCCTAAGATTGCTGGTGCTGGCTAAGCAGCTGACTGAGTGGCCTTGGGCAAGTCACTTGACCTCAGCATGCCTCAGTTAACCCAGCTGGAAAATTGGGTAAAAAGCAGAAACCTCGGTGCTGTGTCTGAGCAGAGCTCTCCTGGGGAAAGATATAAATGGCAGGAAGGTGGGTGTTTACTGCTCCAGGCTTATGAATTATGTGAAGTATTTGGATGACTGGACGTGCCAACTGGTGTAAATAGCTGGTGCCCAGGTGCACGTACAGAATGGTGACAGAAATTGATGGCAGTGCTCCTTAGGGAAAAACGTGCTTAGGTTTTATCTCAGGCCATGCACATGCCACGTTTATATGGGAGTCAGTGGACAGCTGTGACCAGGGTTAGTGGCTGACTGCTGTACTCACATGGGGTATTCCTTAAAGTTTCCCCCTTCGAGGCATCCCTGATTTTGCTGAAATGTTGGTAAAGCTATGAAATGGATTAAAAATATATTGGGCAGAACTCAACAGACTTGAATTCTCTGTGATTTCCTTGTAAATGCAAAGTAAATAAGGAGAGAAGGGGAAGGAAGTAGATACTACAAATGCAGGAATGTAAAAGAATCTCAGTAAGAAAAGCACATAAAAAGAGGATGTTTTAGACCCTGTGACTGCTGTTAGTTTTGAAATATTCTGACACATCTCGTTGACTTGTGAGTTAGCTAGAGCTACACATGACGTTGTCCAGAGACCTGTAGGTTGCTGTTAGAGAGCTTCTCTTGTGGCTTTGTGTCGGACTACGGATCAGGCACATGGTCCTGTCGCTCCAGGTTGCTGCATCACTCCCTCCTGCAGGCTTCTTTTCTTGACATTCTGAACCACCCCACAACTCTCACCATTCAAATTTCCCTGGTAAATTACAAGATGGGTTCATTGTACCTTGCAAATAGTTCGCTGGATGTATCCTAACAGGTCAGGAAGAGTACCAACTGTAGAAAGATACTGTGTGTTTGATGAGCTCCTGTCTGCACTGTCCTCCTCTTCAAGCAGCAGACTGACTCAGAGCTACATTGTTTTTTGCTGTACAGAGCTATGATACCTGGTCCCATGAAACAAAGTTGCACACTATGAAATTCAGCCCTTAAGTACAGCCAGAAACAAAATGATTTACATGGCAATAAGGATACATTTCACTCCTCACAAATTCTCCCAAAGAGCCTGAATGGCATTTTTTTTTCCACTTGCAGTCCAAAGGGAGTCATATTAAGAGCGGACCTGTATGTGCTCTAAGGTAACATTAATCATTGGCCAAGGTCGGCAGGACTGATCTTGCAGTGGCAGAGTGTGTTTAGTGTATGTTGTCCTTGATGTCTTTTTCTGTCCGCCTGGTTTGGTTCCCTTGTATATGTTCACCAGCTTGTGCCATTCTCTCTCTCCCTCCTTCCATCTCTTTTTAACATCGTGACAATTGACATTGCTGAATTCAAAAGGAGGTACTTTATCTTGGTGGCTGGTTGCCAGTTTATCTAACCCAAGGCTGACACATGTGACTTACGGCTGTGCAGTCACTCACCCCTGAGCCATGTACCTGTCTGAGGTGCTTCTACCCATCTCCTTCAAGCCAGCTTCCCCCCATTTGCCAATGCTTCTTGCAGGTTGCCTGCTACAGATAAAGGAGGGACAATGCTAGAGAGAGCTTGCATAGAGGGAAGGGAAGGGAAGGAAGAAGAGCAGAGAGCAATAATAAATTAGTAAGTCATCACTGTGAGCCATCTGCAGAAATCCCCACGACAATACAGACACTGGGGATATTGCTTGTAAGCAGTGCTGTTAACACCTTCTGCAAAGGAAAAGCTTTGTGAACACCCACTGATCCCAGAGAAGGCACCCACTGGAAGCCAAGTTTGCAGCAGGCATTAATAATGCCATAGAACAATGTGTGCCAGATAGAAATAGCTGAGCTATTTATCTCCAGAGCTCTCCTTGGGCAGCTTCACGGGGGCTGGCCTTCTGTATTTCTGACAGACACTTACTAATCCAGTCATTTATTATTATTATTATTATTTTTGTCTAGAATATATAAAGAGTATGATACAGGGAACATGATATTCTTTGAAATTATTATTTGTGCTATTTTTCTTGGATTTGACTGAATCATGAACGTGGTATTGTACAAATAGATAGGAACAAGCAATCCTTACTCCAAAAATTAACAATACCAATAGTCAAGGAAAGGATAGATCAAGTGAACATGACATCAGGTAGCTCACTTGAAGGTACATGGAAGAAGCAGAGAAGGAAGCAGATACTGCTTGTGGTGTAATGCCCTTCTTCCAGTATCATGTTACAGGAACACTACGTGTTACTACAGTTTCACAGTACTTTGCAAAACATCATGAATGGATCTCCACCGGAATCCCATGAAGAATTCATAAATGAAACTGTAGGAATGAATTGCATTCCTACAAAATCAGTATTATTGTTCCCTGTTTGTAGGGAAGCACAAATAACTGGCTAACCCAAAGGGAAATGACAAACAAATGCAATGGTTTTTCACTTCAGATCCTTTTCAGATGGCACTTAAAATAATACTAGATGATGACAGCCCTACCATTCCTTTTTTTCATGTGGGAGGTACTGGTCAACAATAGATTGCCATTATTCACATATGATGTGTTTTTCCTTACCCAGAAAAATGCCTTAAATTTAAGGCAGGCAGCTCAGCTTGGCCCCTGTGTCTGCAGTTAATGATGGAACATAATCTAGGGCTGTCCATGGGGGATCATGCAGTGGTGATTCCTGCTTGGAGACAAAAAGGTATAGATCCTCCCTCAGAGAAGATTCCTCAAAAATAATCAAAAATTTGTGGCCAGATCTTCCCAAATGGTGCAACTAGCAGGTGGAGTACTGGTGTCCCCATTTGTGTCAGTGAATGTTTATCCAAACAGACTGACTTTCCAGGGAAAATTCATGCTATATAGAACATCTGACATCTGCTGAGTTTCAGGTGCCTGCCAAATTCTGCCCTGTCCCAGGTGTGCTTATTCCCTATGAAGTTTGCTGCTGCCAGTACAGTGACAGTGTATGAGTAGAAGAGATGGCAGTGATGATCAGTGCCTGTGATAGCCGTTTTGGCTGAGTCAAATTATGTTGCCATGCTCTCAATCCCCTGCTTATCACAGAATGCAGCTGTGTGCTACTGGAACCAGCTCTAATTGTACTTGTGACTCTCTCCTGGAGGATTTTAATAAGACCTGCAGAGTATATAGGAATTAGGCAGTGTCTCTTTAAGCAGTTTGCAGAGCCCTAGGAGCACTCTTGATTTGTCTTGCAGAAGCCGCCAGAACCAAGCTGAGGATTTGTTCGTGCAGGTAGTGAGGCTCTGCTTGTTTCTGTCCAGCAGATGCTGTAATGGAACAGTAGCCATGTGACTTCTCCATATTCCTGACTTAGCATGGAGAGCGAATACACAGTCCCCTGGTGAGGCAGCTAGTCTGGAGAGTGACTGCCTGTGCAGTGGAAATGTGCAAATTCTCAAGCGCAGTGGTACTGTTCAGCTGGTGGTCCTCATTGATGGGGTCATCCACAGCACCTCCCACATCAGTCCTCCCAGGGCGTAGCATGGAAGTGACCTTGTTCAGAGGGCACACCTGTATAAAAGCTCTTTTCAATATGCTTTAATTAAAATAAAAGAGCAAGTGACTAGATCATGAAGTCAAGTATAATTTCTAAAAGCAAATATTAGCAGCAGGTAGTAAAAAGAACTAGATATCTATTTCAGAGCATGGTAGGTAAGTAAATCCCAACATAGTTCACTGGTGTAAATAGATGCTCATCTGGGACTTTTTCCCACAATTCGTCTCCCTTCAGCTCAGCTAGGGAGAGCATTTACCTGTTGTTATCCATCCGCTCACTCCATTATAATCTGCTTTTGATTACAGAATCTACTTTTCTTTCCAACAGTTACTTCTCTGGAAAAGCATGAGTGAAGAGAACTATCATTATCATTTAGGAACTTCCCATCAGTGGTTAGAATAAGATTTCCCTGTCTTTATGGACACACAGTCATATATAATCATATACTAATTACTCAACAGAACAGAAAATACTGCTGGTTTTAGCAAGTAAGGAATTGCTGAAGTGAGCGAACTTCTGGGGAAGAGGTAAAAATGGATCCAAGTAGGTAATCCCCATCTGATTTCCCAAATACTTTTATGAATTGGAGTCCTAGTCCTGGCATACTGCTGATAATCACAAGAGCGTAGGTTTTCATTTGGGAATGACCCACCAGAATGGGAGGGAAATCAGCTAGATGATTGAGGTGGGAGGCTTAAACTGAATAAAACACACATCATGGAATTGTGCGAAGTAGTGGGAGCCTGAAGCATGTGGAAGTCAAGAGATAGAGAGGGCCATTTAGACAGGTGCTCCAGGTCAGGTAGTCCTTGCTGACTGCCCGAAGCTGGGGGACCAATGCTCTGGGAAAGAATCGCTCCTTGTTCTGTGTGTTGGTGTGCTTCCATAAGCAGTGACTACCAGCAGCTGTTGGGAAACCTGGACTAGCTAGACTGCCCCAGGGTTCCTGGGCCACTCCTTTCACAGCCATGGTAAGGCTAGAAACATCTTGCCTTTGTTGTGATGCATGTAAGCACAAAAACATGATGTTAATTGGGGTCTTAAAAAATACGAATAAGAAAATGATAATTGATAAACTTTTTAAAAATCAGTTTTCATCAGCACTGTCTTAATCAGATCAGATAAGCCCAGACTAAAGTGAATGAAGGAATCTTGCTTTTTGTGTGGCACTGGTAAATTTGGGACTAGCTGTTGGCATCCAGGTCATGCATGTTCCTGCTCTCCATAGGCCTGGTGGGCCTGCGTAGGACCCTTGAGGGCAGTAAGTCTCAGAGGGATGTGATGTGATGGCCCATCCAGGATGTAGCAGAACAGCTCCAGCTTGGAGTGAGACAAGCATAGCTTCTCTGCAGTTGTTCTGGTAAGATGGTCTGGCTCTCTGTCACTCGTAGTGGAAGGTACATCTGGCATGCGTGCTCTTTGTCATTAGGAAAATGCCCTTTGGAGCAGGTGATCATTTAAAGAGCTCCTTTGTTTGATAAAACACATTTGGGGTTTGGTTGAGCGGAAAATGTATTCATTGCAGATTAGCTTTCAGTCATGGCTTTTTTTAATTCTGTCAGTTTGGGAGCTTGGCTTTTTGTATGAGCCCCATTCTCTGTGAGAGCTCAGTGAAAAAAAAAAATTAAACGTGTGATTTCCCATATGTGTTGTCTGAATGCACTGAGTGCTGAAAAACCGGGGGAGGTGGTTTGCAGAGGGGCTGTATTCCAAGCAGACAAATGCATGGTCCTCCCATGTAGTGTGGCCTGGGCACTTGGGCTTTGCCTCCATCTCCCATCCTGGGATACCCATGGAAAGCCACAGCTCTAATTCTTGTTGTCGATCACTTCACCTCTCCTGGTCTTTTCCCATGGTGCTGCTGGAACACTCCAGTCTGATCCTGCTTGTTCTTTCTGTTTCTTCTAAGGGAACAGAAAAGCTTTGAAAGGGACTGGTGGGCACCACTTGGTGCTTCCTCACCCCTCTGATGCTCAAATGGTGGATCGCTCCGGCTGCACATGCTCTCTTCTCTCTCTGATGCGTCATTATGTTATTAGCTTTGTTCTGGGGAATAGCAGTCTTTAGGATCATGTTTTAAGGATGCATGTTGATTTGCTCATAAAACAGGAGGGTTAGAGGGACTGAAAAGCAAGGGAATGAGAATTGGGTCAGACAGAAGCTTCCAAAAAAGCTTAGCTTATTTGGAGAAGAGAAGAAGTCAGAATAACAAACCATAGGACAGTGAAATTGATTCCCCGTTTCCTTCATCATACTCTCCTCCGGGTAAACCTGCTTCAGTTGATAGTGAATATTTCATGCAGTGCTGAGCGTTTTCTGTACTGTGGTGTCCTAGTTTTTCTACCTCCAGCCCCAAAGGAATGTTTTTACATCATGGAGCTTTAGTTTTGGGAAGGGGAGGAGGGAGTGGAGGCTGCTGGCGTGCAAAGAGATGGCAACAAAGAGTGGTTCAGAAAGTAGCTCGACTCTGATGTCTCAGCTGAGAATCGCACCACCACTGCTGTGCCACCTCCCAAAAAGGGTTGGCTCCCGAGGGGCTGAGGCTAGGTTCCAGTCTGAGTAAAATAGCTCTAAAAACAGCACCTTGCCTCTGCCTGTGCCTGCTCTTAGTGCAGTGCCGGAGTCACAGCTGCTTAGTTCTCTGACAAACACAAGCTGTTGTTCCTGCCAACACTGCAGGACCTGCACAGCGATGGGTGGGAGGAGCGGTGTCCGTTCTGCCTTCTGCACCGATGACCAGACAACTGCCTGGCTCCTCGCTGAAGGAGCTCTTCAGTGCAGAGAAGTCAGTTCCAGCCCCTTGGGTTAGCTACCGTAGCCTTTAGACTGGGCACTTTATCCTCTAAAGAAAACCCTCAAATCCTTCTGGGTATTTAAGAAGCAGGGTAAGGGACTGTTGTCATTCTGTCCCAATGTTTTACTGCCTATTTTGAAATCAGTATTTTAAAAGTTTCCACATTCAATTTTCTGAAGCTGATGAAAGGTCCCTGGTTGAAACTGGGGCTGTGGGACCACAGGGATGCAGCTGACTCCAGAAGTGTCTCAGCAGAAGCTGTCCCACTGGTCTGCCATGCAGCTCCATCTGGAGTTACCCCACCACAGCGAGCCCTAAAGGAGGCTGCCTTCCCAGTCCCCATGGATTTGCATTACATAGGTGTTTCTTCTCTCTGTGATTGGCAGAGTGACTACAAACCCTGGAGAAGTCCCAGAGCCTCTATATGCTTACTCCTATCAGCCTCCTGAAAGCACACTTCACCTGACCAGCTGAACTAGCATCTGCTAGAACCAAGATAGCAGCATAGCACTTCAGAGTCTGACTCACCCCAATTATGGACTGCAAAGCCCAGCACTTGTGTTGTATCATTCCCTGCACAGCCTCTTTTCTCCTATCGTGCTGCGCTCGCCCTGTGTGCTCACTGCCCATTATGAAGGGGCACAAACTAGCAGAGCTTTCTCTGCAGACCACTGAGCTGCAGCTCCAGACCCTCTGCTGCCCCATGTTAGTCTGAAGCATTGAATTCTGGGAGTTTTGGCGTTAGCTATGCAGCTTGTTAGTCTGCCGCAAGCTGTGTTCGTGTCTCCTGGAGGACGTGGGGCAGGAGCAGAGCACAGAGCTGCTTAGTTAGTGGTGCAGGTGCTATATATTGATCGGAGCAGAAAGGCCAGAAGAAGGTGATAGTATGCCTTCCTTTCTTGATGATTGCTGTCTGTTTGCAGGAAGGGAGAAGGGAGGGGAGAGGAAGATGCTTCCTGGTGGGGTGGCATGCGTTTGTGATGGAGGCAGGAAAGCAGTGGAATATCCCCAAAGCGTGCTCCACCTCCAGTGTTACAAAACAGCAGTTCAGCAGGGGACACAGAAGCACTTAGGGAAACTGCAGCTGAAACTAAGTGAACCTTTCAGTCTTCTTATCGCAGCATTTGCAGTCCCTGCTTCAAGGAGAAACAATAATAAATAAATAAATAAAGCCTTGCAAAAGGAGCTAGTATCCATCTAGAGCATTGGATGAAATAAAAAGTGACAAACAAACAAAATCACTAGCCTTGGCTTTAGAAGCTGTTGTTAAAAATAAACCATCACTTGCTGCTGCAGCTCTGCCAGAACCTCCCTGCTGATAGCAGGAGACCCGAAGCACTGCCTCACTTTGCACTCCCTGCACACTGTGTAGACTTTAACAGCTCTCTCTGTTGTCATGACAAAGATTCCTGGCTTTTCAGCATGCAGCTTGCTTTGTTGTCACCCATCTACCTGTGATGCCGTCTGCCCTCCCTCCCAGATGATGAGGCACTGGGAGCGGTGTGTGGTGTCTCTGCATTTTTCTGACGTATGAGGCCAGGTGCTGAGTGCCAATTCCTTGCTGCTCTCATGGCATGAGTTTGGAGCCAGGGCAGAAAAGGAGCTCACCGGAGCCAACTGCAGTCAGTGCTCAGTTGTGGCAGCATGCTTTGGGTTCATCTGACATGCTGCGGACTTCACCCTACACTACTTCATTCTCTGAAGGCTGCAAGTTGAGGCTGTGGTGACAATTGGTGTTTGACATGTCATTTTCCATCTGTGTTCGGCAAAGGGTGTGTCTTCCCATGTTCTATACTAATATCAATGTGCTAGCATTATATGTGCATTTGAAAACAGTGACAGACCATCTCTGACCTGAAGCATTTACAGTCTAAACAGGCAATGCCGGTAAGAGGGCAGAAAAATGTGAGAAAAGTCAAATATCTCATTTTCTTTATTTTCTAAATACTCAACTAAGGCTCAGATAGATTGACCCATCCAGGAAAAATAAGAAAGCTGTTTAAGAAGTTAGAAAGCAAAGCTAGACCTTCTGGGTCCCAAGTCAGTGTCTTGACCTCATGCCCTTCCGAGTGCCCCCTTGGGCAACATGGAGTTGGTGCTGTACTTGTTGTGGGGGGGTTGCCAGACCCAGTGACTCCAGATCAAATTATGAGACCCTTGTACAAGTTTATGGCTTGCTTTGAAAATCGTTTCAGGTCATCGATCCAACTGAAACTCTGCCCATGAATCTTTTTTATCTTAGAAGTTATCATTTTTTTAGAGACATGCCAAAAATGGGTTTGGATGCAGATCTCATTCAGATTCAAATTTGGAACTATGCATTTAACTGCATAGGTTTGCACCTTTTATTTCTTTTTAATATTATCTCTATTTGATATGCATATTTATGCCAGACGTTGCAGATGTGTCCAACATTTGGGTGTTCTTCTTTGAGGATATGTAGAACACATCTGCTGTAATGTGACAGATTGCTCCCAGCTATTGTGGGACTGGCAACATCCTCTCAGCACCTCCAAAGTTTAGGGCTTAGGCCTAGATTTTCCACAGGAGCTCAGCTTCCATAATTAGGCCAGATTTTTGTTAGACCAAGTCAACAGTAACATCCAATGGCTTCTGAGTGTCTTGAAAATCTGAGTTTTATATGGCACCTAGTTGGAGAGAGGATTCTTCTTGAAATCTCACCTGTGGGTAGTGAGCAGCTAAAAATCTGTCTCCTGAGTGTTTAAAATGGATAACACAAAATTACTGAACTTTTTGGAAAGTGTGGGCATTACCTGCTGCTGCCACCCACAGGAGAGCTGCCAGAGGGGAACGCCTTCTCCTTAAGGAAATTCTTGATGGAGGATTTGCAGCACCTCTCTGAATTCCTGCTTATTACTGTTTGTCCTGCTGGACAAAATCACCACATTGTAAGGGTCATCTGTGACACTGAAGGGTTTGTTGTCGATGTTTATGTCCAGTCAGTGTTGCACAGGGTTGGGAGCTCTGACATCACTGCATCTGCTTTGTACCCACATGTCAGGTCACATGGAGCTCCCTCATTTTTCTGTTGATTAGCTGCAAAATTGGGACATGCGTTACATTTCAGAGATGCTTGGCTTTGGAAAAGCCATTACTGAAAGAGGACTTTTCTTCTGGTGTCATACATTGCATTTTGCCAAGCAGCTATGTTTGTTGGTGGCTTGAATGGCGCAGCCAGCTTTCTCAGTCTCTCAATTGTGTTAGAGGGAGAAGAGATAAAGAGACAACCTCACAAGTGCTCTGACTTCTGTTTTGCTTCCCATAGTTTTGTATACCAGGAACTGAAAGAGAGTAGCTGTTGTGCTTCTCCTAGAAGTCTGGCACTTCCATGTGTCTATGCTGTACCTGGCTGGGAAACTGACACAGTCTTTGGTCCAAATCTGCAAAGATTATGGTGGGCTTTTGCATTGCTAGTTACTCTCATACACACATTGTAATGCCCTGACTCTGCCAGAACATCATCATAACAGAGCCAGATGCAGCCTCTGTGAGTACGGCAGTGCAACTCTGTCACATTTTTTTAAGGTCAGAACCAGTATTCCTGTGCTGCAGCACACACAAAAAAGGATGTTTCCCTTTAAAAGCAGTCAAGGAAGGGAGAAAAGCCTTGCGTAGCAAGGAGGAGACAGCATCCTCAGTCTTCAGGTGTCTGTGGCGGTGGTGGCAGCAGCCACATCCCGAGTGATTAATGAGCAGCCAGGCGGGAAGCGGGGAGCAGAGCATGAACCCTGCTGCGGGGCACTGGTGGGGACACCCTTGGGAGAGGCAGGCTGCTCGGCCTAGGGGGGTGTCTCGGGAGAGCTGAGGGCACAGGAAGCAGTGGCTCTGAGCAGGGCTGATGTCTTCATCATCCGCCTGTGCCAGTGGGTTCGGCAAAGACTTATCTCCCGCCCCCGTACTGCTCTGCTGAACAAAGGAGTTGAGAAACACAGCTTGACCCCTTGGCTTTAGGTGGGCTTGGGGCTGGAAAAAGCAACTCTATTTTAAAAGGTGTCATAAGGGGAGGATAAGAAGGGAATTCTCCAGCCCTGGGTAAAAACAAAATATAAATCCTGTTTTAACCCCTTGCTCGATTTGCTCTGCTGGTTTAGGATCATTCCTGCAGAAGCCAGGTGGCATTTCAAGTAGAATAAGGGCATTTCTAGAAAGACACCCTGATTTTCTGTAGTGGGAGAACACTGTGTGTAGGCTCATCTAAGCTGTGCAGTAAGCTATTTGGCAGTGGCTAGAACACAAAGTGATTGTTTCACTACATAGTTGGTGTGTCTGCTGGGTCCTTGGTGCGTTGTGAAAAGGGAAGTTTGCACAAGACTTGGAGATGGCCAGAAGCCACGAAAAGAGGTGTGCAGCAAGGGCAACAGAATCAAAATGCTTATAATCAAGTAATTTTTGCCAAACAGGGCTTCTGGTAAAGTGCACACTCACCCATGAAGGCAATCCCCGCAGGTCATCTGGAAACCCTTTCGGTTGAATAATCAGTATGAAGAAGAAAAAAACAGGCTGGGCGAGCTGCTTCTGGCCTAAATTTGAAAATTAGACTCACTCATTCATGTAAACCCTCAGTAGCTTTTCACAGTCCCACAACACCTCTGAGGTCCTGGATCCACGAGTAGCATCAGGCAGTCCGAAGGGAAGGAAGCCTGCTGCAGGTGGGGCTGTTAGGGAATTTCAGGATGACCTCAGCAGAGTAACCCTGCTGAGGAGCTAAGCAGAGGTGCTAGCTCCCATCTGGAGGCTACCTGGGAAGGTATGCCTGGGTCAGGACATACATGCAGGCATTATGGAAAAGGATGAGTTTAGAGCAAGGAAAAGATGCAGCAATGCAGTACAATTCCTTTTCCTTCTGGAAGAACTGTTGTATTTGAAGGTATTTAGAGCGCTTTCAAGGTAGAACTGTTAGCTGTTTTTCCTTTTTCTCTTATTTTCTGTTTCTGATTTAAAGAACTGCTTTGTATTTCCCTAATGAGAAGGTATCAGAGCTGTGTGCTGTATTTACGTTTCTGAAGTGAAGCTTCTTCTCAGTTGTTTGAAGCTATAACTGATGAACTCAAGCTTACTGTGGGTAGGCAGCAGTCCTCTCTCCTGTGGGCTTTAAGTGACTGATCATCTGCAGATCATGAGCAAGATAAGATATCAGAGACAAAACAGTGCTTCAGTGGTCTTGGGATGCCTAAAGAGTGTTAAATTACATCCTGAGGAGACATTTTGAGTTTCTTGAGCAAGTACTGTTCCCACAGAGAACAGGAATGGGAGTGCCTGTCTCCTTGTGAAAACGAAGACTTGTCCAAAGGAATCTCACTAGAAGCAGCTCTGCAAAATGCATGTTGAATGAGTCAGACATAAGGACTGTCCACACTTCTTGCTTAGCCACCAGAAACATTTACATTGGCCACCAAGAGCTTTCATACTAAAGGCATTTCTCTCATACAGTTTGCCAGAAGTTACAGTATAGTTTTTCCCTCACCTTCTTACATCACTCCGCTGTCTTCTGTGGCTTTCAAATGGAGCCTAGGCTATATAAGAACGGTGCAGACTAAAACAAGCACTTGGAATGCTGTTGAAAGGGAAGTAACATATTTTCTACAAGTTCATGTCCACAAGTACCCTGAAGGGATCACAGACAATTGCAATGAAAAATCACTTCTGCCTCGGAAAGAAGAATAGCATGGAAAAGAAAATACTAATGGTTTAGAAGCATTAGGAAGCATAAGAATGCAAAAACAGAAGAAAAGTCAGAAAAAGGCTTTCACAATCCCTAGGACTTCACAGAGCATGACTGAGTGGCTTCTGTGGTGTTTTAAGGAATCCACTCCAAAACAAAATCAGTCTCTAGTTTGTATGTGTAATGTTAACCTACTCTAAATACAAGAATGTATAGGCAGCAGAAAGATACCAAAGGACATGACAGAACTCTTGATAAACCTCTACTTGTCCACTTGGGATGGAGTAAAACTGATCAAAAGAGGGAAAATTGTCTCCACTTTCTTGAACAGTTAAGTAGAACTCTGCAAAGAAGAAGGCTGGCCTCTGAACATCACCCTGTCAACTACTATTTCGTCCCTTCTCACTGAATGGCACCCAGCTATAATTTTAGGACCCTTGAAAAGAAAAAGGACTTCTCATGTTATTGTGTTCCTCTGGCAAACAAAATGTGAGGTAGGTTTAAGGAAAACTTCATAGAGCTTTCCTGTGTACCCTGCAAGATTGCCCTGCAGAAGTCCTTAGTTCACGGAGCAAATAAATGAAAGAGCACTACCCTGCTGTCCCATGGAGTTTTGCAACAACCCACAGAAGGCAAATCCTTTACCTGAAGTGCACTTTTCCTACTTAGAGGAGGGGCTGTGAATAGGGATTACTGCTGTATCAGTGCAGGAATCAGCTTAAGGATAGGACACAGTACACAAATTAAATTTCTGAGCCATATGTAAATTCATATTACACAGCAATGTGATACAGTATAATCCTTGCCTACAGTATCAGCCTTCCTGCCAGTATTCCCTTACATGTTGTTGCTGTGTGACAGATGGTAGCAGAGGGGCAGTCTGACAAAATGGCGTCTGACATGAAAGAATGGATGAAGCAAAAGAATGGAACTGAATTGCTCCACGCAGAAAAAAATTCACATTCATTAATGCTTGATAAACATTTCTGGAGACGAAACAGTGGATGTGAGCACAGTGAGGCGGTGGGTGGTGCATTTCAGCAGTGGTGACAGCAACAGTCGTCACCTCCGCAGATTTTTTTGCGAGTACAACATGCAGGCTTTTGTTTGTAACTGACAAAAATACAGAGCTAATGGTGGTGACTCTGTTGAAGAAGTAACGCTCTGTAGCTGAAAATTTGCTCTATCGAAGAGTGTTATTGTGTTCTTTGTATCTGTTGTGGTTTCCATGGAAATAAATAGGAGACATTACTTTTGGAGTAGCCTAAGTATAAGGTAATGATCAGCTACCCCTAAAAATCTTAAGGTTTTGCATACCATCTCGCTAGATTCCCTATGGTTAAGGGCAACATCTTTGTCTGACCTCTTATGTTTTTGTAAGTCAGGATTCAACGCGTGAGCTGAGCATCACAGGCGCTTTTTCCTCCGATTTGTGGTTACTGCTGGGTTTCCTCAGCGTGACATCTGCCTCAGCAGGATTTTGGTGGAGCTTTTGTCTGTCCTATGTTTGCGTGGGAGGCAGCAGAAGCTTTTCAGGGAATGGAAGGCTTTCTCCATTGGAAGTAAGGGAGCTAATTATGTCTCCTTTAAAGAGAAGCAATTGGTTTTCTTTTCTGTTGAGAGAGGATGTCATGTCCATCATCCCTCGCTTTTTCATTCCAAAACAGTATTGTGATTGTATTGCTGAGTCTTGGAAAACTCCCTAATTCACAGGTTGATTTTTGCACGTTCCAAACATCTGGGAACAAGGTTCAGCTGATTGTTGAATGTGAACTCTAGTGGAAAATGCTGAAAAATTGGAGGGGTAGGTGGGTGGATCTAGCCCAGCTGTCCATTTCGTATATTGCTGCTTTCAAATTTAGCTTGCTGTTTTCCTAGTAAACTGTTTATAAGCACTTTTCACTCTGCACATGTAAGCGTTATCATAAATGTTTGGCAAGTGCAAGGGATTAAGATGTACAGGCCTAAGATGGTGTGATTTAAGTGAACTTCATTTTTTCTTCTGTTTTTGTAACTATTGCTCTGCTGCTTTCAGGAATAGCTACAGAAAGCATTTCCAGCCATGCCTCTTCTCTTCAGAGAATTAAACTCATTTGCTTATCATTTGGACTTTCTTGTAGCTTTCTATATGTAATTGTTTTGTCTTTAGTACTTCCCTTAGAGATGCGTTATCTCCTGACATAACAAAGTGTGTTGAAGTGAAATATCTTTCAACTCAGTGTTAGATGTGTTGTGTAGTGCAGACATGAAGGAATAGGAAAAGCCTCAGGTAAGCAATTACACTCAAACATAACCATTCTGAAGATGCAGGACCCACAACGTCTGTAGAAATAATGAAAATACCACCTTCCTCAAGTTTAAAATGCGTTCATTTAATTGGTCTCCGTGCAGTACTGCTGTGTTGGTGGGTGCATCTGCATTGCAGCATACATAGTGTACTGTATATATAGTCATAAAAATGTGGTTGACTCAGGTAATTCAAGGGAGAAATCTTCTACACTGCAGACTGTCACTATGTGGAAAAGATCATCTATTTTAGCTTGGGGAATGATTCAGCTCAGGTTTAGACTGGTAAAGCTAAAGAGTTCAGTGTTTTGACCCAGAAAGGCTTGGAAATACTGCAGAGTGGTATAAAGGAGATTTGGACAGTAATGTTCTAGATGCAGCTTCATAAGTAGTGAGGCAGGCCTTAGATTGCAAGACCCACCTCTAGGGACAAAGAACTATAAGATGGAATTTGCTTTTCGTTGCTGCCTAACTCTGGTCTCATTTAGTAGGAAGAGTACCACAGACTTCGAGATAAAGGTATAGGCCAAAGCTAAGTGCTCTTAAAAATCCATGCAGACTGAATAATGCATTGGGAAGTATAATGAAGATGTGGGAAAAAATTATGCTTAACTCCAGAGAATATGCTTGAAAACTTATAAGTCTTTCCTATTGTTTTTCTCCCATAATCCCTTGCAATTGTTAATGATCTGTAAGTGTCTAGTTCTGTCAAAATAGGAAGGATGACATTCTGTTTCCTGAAGGCCACAGCATTTGGTAATTTCTCTTTTTGTGGAGGACAACATCCTGAAGAGCAAAGTTGGGGGACTTTCATGTCATGTAGATGTTGTACTCAGCTTAGTCTCAGCAAGACCTCAAGGGAGCACACTAGAACTGCCTGTAGAAAGCAATTGTCTCTGGGATGTGTCACCAAGAATGTGGGAAAGTTGAAGTACTCTGAGATGCCCACCTACTCCTTTCCCACAAGCATGGCGCTGTAGCTGGTCAGCTATCATCTACCTCCCAGATCAGACTTCGAGATTTTTCATCAAGACTTTTCGATTCTAGTCTACTTTGTGGCTATGTGTAAGCCTTAGATGTAGTCTGGATATGCAGTATTCCTTCTGAGATTTTTGAGTTCATTTGAGCAGCAGGAATAGATTTATACCTTGCCAAGCTTTGTCACATTCAGTAAACATCTAAGATATGAATAGTTGTCTTATTGCTGTCTGATTCTGAGAGTTTTGTGGGTTTTGATGAGCTGGGGAGAAAGGTGAGAGAAAAGTGCTCATTCTGTTACTTCATGTTCACCAGAGTTAGTTTGACTGGACCATGGCATAAGGATGTACCTAGAGCTGCCTGAGCTCTCCTTTCTCAGGGAGATTTAGTGAATGTGGAGAAGGAATGACTTTGTTTATTCTCATTGCCTGTTCAGAGATGCTTAAGAGCATCTCTTTACAGTGTTGTTTGTAAATCTCCCTTGCCAAGAGGTTTCTTGATCCTGATAGTGATGTTGATCGGCTGCAAGATGTCATCAGCACCTCCAGCAACAAGGGGCCGATGTGTAATGGAAAGAATATGAGAAGAGCAGAGATAAAATAGCTGAGAAACAAAATGTTCCTTCATTGCTGTCTTTGATCTCTTAACTCCCAGCTGTGAGAGATCCTGGATGCTGATGGCAGCAATCGACTAATTTTCTGCAGCTTCTGTTGCATGTACAAAACAGAGGAAGACGTTGTCTTCACTGAGGGGAGTACAAAGTCTTGCTGTAATGTCTTCTGTTGCAGGCTGACCCTGGGGAAAGTCAGGGAGTGGGTACAGGCAAACTCAAGACTGAAGTAAAATGTGCAGTTTTATTTCTCTCTTCTCTCTGCCTCTTGCTTTGTACTACAGTTCCTACCATGTTTGCCATCCTTTTTATATGTTGAAACCCAAGTACAACTCCCAGCTAGCATTGCTGTCTCTGTCGCCTCCTTGGTGTCAAAGGAACAAACAGAATGGGCAGGCACTGTGGAGAAAGCTGTTGCAACAGGGCTAGTATCATCTTGAAAACTTGGCTCACTTCTCAGCACTGAGGCACAGTAGCTGCAGGAAGGGGAGATCTTTACAATATCCATTGATCTGTCCAGCAGTAGTTCATTCCTGACCTGAGACTGGGACTGAGCCTATGAAAATAAATTTACCACGAGAGTCACCAAAGAACTGAGGTTACCAGGGTTTGAGCCTCTTTTCTGCAGGCTAGATTCAGGCAGATAGCCCAGAGATGAAGGTATTTCAAGGTCACTGCTGATTTCCTATGCTGTTCAGTTCTGTCTTGAAAGATATGAAAAGACATGTATGTGGTTGAGGTGGCTCTGCATTAGAAGGTTATAATCCCACATGTATATGAGTGGGCAGAGATGTTTGGAACTGAAGAACTAATTCATTTCTTTGTGGAGAGACAACCGTTTTTTCAGGCCTTACCATCTGTAAAAGGGATCACATTTGTTGAGAGAAACCCAAATCAAAAATGAAATATTGAAAAATCTGACCCAGGGTTATGCATATTGAATTCCTTTTCATTGTTATCATCCAGATCCATATTCCACATCTCTTTTACGCCAGAAAAATGCATGGGTAGGAGTCAGATTGAGCCTTGGAAGAGTCTCGGGTGGGATCTCAGTTGCTGTTTCTTCTTCAAGTAAATCTATGCAGAGGAAATGTGGAGAATGCATAGGCAGAGACCACAGGGGAGGCAATATATGAACAAGTGCGTTTGTTAGTGCTCACAGAGCCTATTTTATGGAAAAAGCAAACTAATGTCAGTGTCATAAATAAGGTCTTGGGATCACATAAGCCAGGCTGGACAGAGAAGTAGTAACGCAGAGCTGGCACAAGTCAAGCTGGAGCTGCTCTTCACACTGTAGTGTGCTACAGACAGCTGCAGACCCATTGGAGAAGACGACAGGGAGTCCAGCACTTGCTTGACCTCCCTGAATACATAGCCACTGGCTCCACAGCTTGGCAGAGAGTCAGCTCTTGTCTCCTCTGTCTGCCACTGCCAGGCCGCCCCTCAAGGTTGCCTCTTTATTGCAAAGCAAAGTGCAAACATGAACTTTGTGGGTCTATGTTGCCCTTGGCCCTGTTGTGGTTCCTGGATGAGGTCCATGCTGCTGTGTGTCAGGACTACGTCCCTCTGGGAGGTGCAGTTGTGCTTCAACAGCGTGTTCAGAAAATGGACCAAGAGGGAGAGCAGTGGGTTCTTCAGCCTATGCTTCCTTTGCTGTCAGCTGTGTGGGGCTGTAGGAGGTGGATAATCTCTTTAGATACCTACCATTTGCACGTCCATGAGTTTTTTAACTCAGCTGAGACAAACCTTGGCATACATGTAAATACAAATACCCAACCAAGTGGCATGCAAAACTGAAAAGCAGTACAGTAGAAAAACAGAAATGATGTTATGTTTTCCACTCTTTGAAATAGTTGATGTCATTATGCTTTTCATGGAGCAGCACAGAGCAGCAATAGTGTCTGGCTTTCTGCCTCTGATCTCTGCAAAGCTCCAGCTACTCTGCCCGCTCTCAGTGCATTTGTTATTTGCCTTGTTTCTTTGAGATGGCCATTAAGGAAAGATTTAGAGAAGGAAACAGCATCTATCCTATTGATTATTTCAGGAAGAGTGTTAGGGAGAAAGTGTAAAGGACGTTTGTGTAAGACAATGCCAAAGAGATAAACAAGGCCAGTATGACTAATGGAGAAAGCAAGGAATAGAGAGAAAGAGGCTATCTGAGACATGTAGGAAATGTAGGGTTTACCCTTTGAAGTTTTTCCAAAAGTGTCCTTTTAAATTTCTCTTCCTACTGCTGATGGACTCCCTGAAGGATCCAGTCCATGGTGCTGCCGGCATCTCCGCACTGTCTCATTGCCTTTCCTGGATACTCTTTGTGCTCCTGGGAGCCCCTCTGTCTTATCACATGCCTCAACCGATGCTTTCAGAAGCTCTGCACTGTATTCTTGGCAGGACATTATGCTGTGCTGTGCTATACCAACTCTTGTGGTTGCCCATATTCCCTTAATGGGATTCAGCAACTTCTGCCTCCTCCACCATCCCTGGCTCAGACATTCCAGCATTGTCTTTGGTGCTGCCATATTAAATTTGTAAGGTCTCTATTCCTCCCTCTCAGCTCCGTGTTTGGTGCTCTGCACTTGTACTGTTTGAGGATGAACAATCCATAGCCCTCAATTTTGCAACTTGTTTCTCCTCTGAGTGTAGCAATTGTTTTCCTGTAGCGGAGCATAGTTCCCCCCAGGGCATTTGAATAGCAGTACATCCTTCTGGGGGAAGATGGGTTATGAGCTGCACCACGCTCTTAGACTGTTCTTGTGTTCTATAATGTATATGTCTTGAAAAAAGCCAAAAGAAAAAAATGGTTGTTCATGAGACCTTTGTCACAAGTGTATGTTTATTGGTCCTTTGGGAGAAGAGCTTGAGGGCAGTGCTGCCTACAACACTGCTTGTGGGGACCAGGCTCTAATTTCTAAGTTTGGGGTGAGCACTACAGAGTTAGGGTGGCAGGGACAGCTTTGGAGCAGCAGCTGTCACTATTTGGAAAGGCTAGACTGTGGCTGCTGATTTGGAGTAATGGGTTTCTCATAACAAACTGGGCTGTACTTGAACCGTTTTGGTTTTTTTCCCGGATGAAGAAAAACAGTTGTGCAAGCATTTTGCTTTGGGTAAAAGCAAGCACAGCACACGTCAACATTAAAAACCAAGATAAGGGAGGGGGGGAAAGGCAAGTAAAAGATATATCGGGTCTTTCCCCTGCAGAGAGGCTGTTGGTTTGTGTTCTGTACCCTGTGCTGCTTGGTGCTGGCAGCCAGGATG
Organism: Gallus gallus; assembly: GCF_016699485.2. NCBI lineage: Eukaryota > Metazoa > Chordata > Aves > Galliformes > Phasianidae > Gallus > Gallus gallus. The sequence goes on along the minus strand of NC_052536.1, from coordinate 14,046,571 downwards.
AGGCACTCACCACAGTGACGGGAGGCACAGGGAGGCTCTTTGCCTTGCGGTGTGAAGGGGCTGATTCTGCTGACTGCTGGCAGAGCCTCGCGCGTCACTCACTTGCTAGCTGTGTACCACCGGGCAGCAGATAATCTCAAGTGCTGAATGAATAAATCCACTCCTTGTCAGCTCCCATCAGTGTCCCTTGCGTGAAGCCCTGATGCTTCTTAAAGAAGCATACGCTGCGGGTAAGTCTAATGGCTGTATGTACTCGGTAGCCTATGGCAGAGTGCTGAGAAATGCTGCAGGTGTTAACTGCTGAGTTAAGCCATGAAGATCTCGGGAGGGATTTTCTATGATTAGATAACCACCGGGCTCCAGACTCTGTTACTTCAGGACCTTGTAATCAGCACGCCAGGCCAGGTGGCCTTGCTTGTTGTGGAGATACAGTGAGGCCAGCAGGAGGGACATGGTGAGAATTCTCACCGTGACACTTCAGCCAGTTTCATACTCTCAGATGTTATGCCAGATTTTGAAATTCATTGCAGCTCTTGCAATGCAATTTTGAAGAGACTATGGAAAAATACTTGTTTCAATAAAGAAAAGTGGAAACTGACATTCTATTATAGCAGCACTTTGTGGAAAATGAGTTCCCTACCAAAGATTCACGGTATAAAAGTTTGCACATGCAAATTTTAGCATCAAATATGCAACTCACTTGTTTCTAACACATACCTATTTTCATTTTCATTTATGGGGAAATAACTTTGAGAAGCACACATGCAAACAAAAATTGTGATAGAATGAGCCCATAATAGAGCTTTCAATAAAATGAAGAATTGCTCAGCTTTCCAGTAATTTTGTCTGTTTGTTGTATTTTGTACAGCATTGTCTAGCTGCCTGATTCTATGTATATCTAAATCTGGTTTCCCCTTCTCATTTATCCACTTTTTATAGAATCTTCTCATAATTACTAGTACTTAGCAGAAAACCTGAATTCACATTAAAGCATTTAATTAGTCAAAATTGTGTAATAGAAGATTTCTTCCAGATACCACTTAATGATCATTAGAATATCTGATTCAAAGCCCACTTAAGTCAATTGATGTCTTTTGTTGACTTCAATACACTTTGAATCTGGCTCAGTATATTCAGAAATTTGAAGCTAATGGCTAGAATAGCAGCAGGAAGTACTCTCTTGTAGGTAGCCAACTTCTGTGGTTCTCCATTTGCTTCTATAATGGCCTGCTGAAGAAGTTTGGGATAAATGTAATGAAAGGCCACTTTCACTAAGTGAAATATCAATTAAATTCAGAGCTGCAGAGGAAGATCTTGTAATGTTTCATCATTTAAAAACTGTTCTTTTCCACTTTTACCCTGTTTATGTTTCCATGGAAAGTAAATATACAAGTAATCCAATGTGATATTGCTTACATTATTGTAATGACTTAAGTTTGTTTGGAAGAATGATATCCCCACAGCAGAGACCCCACAGGACATGCTAGGTTTACAGTTACTTGTATAAAACTATTTCTGTTTAAATGCTGTTCTTTCAAAAATAGTCTTTTTTATTATTATTCTGTTATTATGGAAAAGTATGAAAAGTTGGCTTTGGTCATCACCAAACCAAGTCATTTTTTATAATTTTTAATTTTCAGACCCACATAAGCTTCATGGTAGCAAAAATAGAAAGATTCGAAGGTCTGTTCATGGAATATGAAGTGATATGTCAAAAATACAGACTTTCCAGAGAACTGGAAGAGATTTGTTTCTTACTATTTGGTACTTTTGGTTTTGCCCATTAGGAAAAATTCACAACAATGTACAGCCTGCAGGGCTTTCTTGCTCCTCACCAGGCAGGCCACCTATTTGAATGTGGATACAAGAAGAAAGAAACCTTTCTTCATCACTGAGACATATATGATGAAGATGACACATGTGGCTCCCTCCACCTGCTCTCCTTGTCTTGTAGGTGAATTTGCATCTCACTTGTCTGTGATTTGGAAGGCAAGGGAGCAGAGCACTTATCCGCAGTGGAAACTGTGCTGATGAGATGGGTTTAAACAAGAGAGATTCCTCTGGGAGAGAAGGAGGGTGAAGTAGAGGCGGCAGAGAGGAAGTGGAGCTTTGCAGTATTCCTCTAAGGGTCATGTTGCCCTCATGTTGCTCTTCGTCATTAGCTGAATCACTGGAGCATCCTGTCAAATCAGCCTCCTGCATAGATTTTTAAAGCCTCTAATTGGCACCTGCACGGTTACAAGTTAGCAGTGTGTCTCCGTTCGCCCTGCACAGACTTTCACTGCTTTTCCATTTAGCTCCAAGGCATTGGTGTGCTGCAAGTCAATAACCTGCTCTGGTATGAGGCAGCCCAGGCTATTGCTGGGATCCCATCACGTGCCCTGGTGTCTGTGTGATGCAGAGGGCTCCACTTTTTTTCCTTTTTTTTTTTTTTTTAACTACTATGCAAATGTTCTTTCATGTATACTGTTTATCACAGATTCTGAGCCTCCCCAGACAGGCTATTCTGAGTTTGGCCTGCTTTCTGATAATTGCTTCTGCATTAAAGCAAACACCCCTGCAGGGTTTCTGTGCTCTCCCGTCCTTGCCAGTTCTGAGCTGGACAGCACAGTGCAGCCTGAAAGCACAGGAGTGTGCAAAACCAGTCGTGCCAATAGCTGCCAGAGCTCTAGGGAAGAAGGCAAAGCTGCCTGCTTTGTAAGACCTCTTCTATGTTGTAGAAAGGTGATACCTTTCCTTTGGTACCATCAGTAAAGTTGCTGTTGAGATCTGCAGTCTGTATTCAGCACTTAACAATTTCTGGCTTCTCTGTGAGAATAGGAACCAAGAGAGTCACCCAAGGACAAAAGCTGCAGTAGTCACCTTGAGAAGGTGTTCCACTGCTGGTTTTTGGGAACTCTCATATTTCTTTGGAAGAGAGAAGACGTAGGGCACTGCTATCAGATTTGTGAGGAACATCAGTTTGGCTGTTCATAGATCTGGGAGTCTCTTGTCATTGAAGCAGTACAACCACCAGTGTCTTGTCAGTGGGCCCAGACAATGAGAAGTATAAACACTTTTCCTTCATAGAGCTCCTTCTCACTGAAGGTCCCACTTTGAAGGGTAGGTTGGTTTTATCCCTGTTTTACAGATAGAAAACAAGTAGTAGGCTAGAAAGCAGGCTGAGGAAGTGCTGCACATGACTGAATGCGTTGCAGGGCAGTGCTGCCAAGCACTGTCAAGCTGGATGTTTTCTGCATACCTGAGCTTGAAGTCAAGACCTTTGTAACTGTATTTCCTCTGGAGACTTTTGTTTCCAGGAAGTTAAAAATACATGCAGGACCTTGCACACTCTTACACTTAAAGTGATGAAAGTAAAGGAATTTGGGTTATTTCCTTTCAATAGCTTTGTAGCCTAAGTATGTAGGTAGTAAGTGGATATTTGCTTTTTTGCTAGATTTTCTCTTACTGAACACAGACCATGCAGTGCTGTAACTGAATCCCCCTGTCTGAGCAGTACTCATAAATCACTGCATCATCTCTTGCTTTAGGACAGTAGCCAAGCAGGACCCTGCTGGGATGCTGCTATCCATCATTTACTTGGTCTGAATGTGCATTGCCAAAGCACCCACCAAGAGGTTTTTCAGAAGTGAATCTCCAGTGCAGTCATTTAGCACATCTACAGGGAGTTTCATTGTACAGAGGCAGGAAATGCACAGAATGGAGAAGGGGTTTGAATGACCACCGCCATAGCTAGTGCAGTGGTCGTATTCCCCTTGACTTGTCTGGTCTCGCTCATCCAAAGGGAACTGTGCTGTGGGAGCTTCAGCTTCTGAACAGTTATGGTACATGATGCTAATGTCTCAATCTGATTACTATTGGGGAAATGTGAGAGGAGTGGGCACTTTTTCTGTTTTGTTGTTCCTCATCCTTGAAGCAAATCCAACTTCAGCAAGCTCTCAGCAAATGTCAGTGTATCCAGTAGGGTAAAAGAGTAACAAGTTTTTCGAAGAGGAGACAAAAATTATATAAACTAGCTCTCCTAACATACTCAGTGGAGTAGCTGTTCAGTTGAGATCTACTCAGGTCTTGTTTCCTGTTTGTATAAGTGGCTTTCAACTGAGTGCTGGTCATGAGCCAGTTGTGCCTATAGAGCTGTCAACATCAGGTACTGTGTATCTCTGAATTCATACTATTTCTGAAAATGCTATGTACTTATATGTTTACATGCTGATGCATGTATACAATTCCAGTAGAGCCTCCTGATACACTTTTCCTCACTTCCTTGTGGCAGCTGTTTCCAGAGATCACAAGCATGGAAGTGGGTCTCTCCTTTGAGTCTGCAGTGGTGTCTTTGAAGGAATAAGACTGACACATGAAAAAACACACTTTTCTTCATCCTGATACATGAGAAAGGCAAAGTGTGATGCTTTTGTGTGGTAGTATCGAGGGAGGGAGATCTGGAGTGATACACCAGATCTCCCACACCAATGTGCTGGGAGATCCTCCTCTTTTTATTGCTGGAAAACAGGCACTTTCTAATTTCCTGCCGAGTATCTTACCAGCACTCACAGAAAGTTGTCTGTGTTCAGGTTTAGTAGAGGATGATATCTCAGGAAATTAAATGACATCAAGAACTAAGGCTATACTAGAACAAGTTCCTAATTATTTGTCTGAGCCCTGCTGAGGAGATGTTCAAGGATGCTTTTGTAGTTTGCTCATGTTTGGACTGTTAGGATAGCAACTTCAAGACAATCATTTATTTGAAGAACTGAAAAAAAAAACCTCTATGTAGTTGTTCTTGTTTTCTTCTTTAGGGCATTTTCTTGTCTTTGTGGATTCCTGGAAATTTCTGTGTTGCTTAGACTGCATGCTGTTGCAGAGTTTATTTCAGTTATCTTCAGTCTCCACAGTGCTATGTTATCTCCCTTCAAGTTAGCCTAGGTCAAATCAGAGCATTCACAGTGTGGCTTTGAGCAGCACTGAGCAATTTTGCTAGCAGCTGAAGAGCTGCTCTGACTTCATCTCTAATGAATACCCTTAGTAATTTCAAGTTAAAACCACGCTGCAGTCATGATAGGAATTTTGGGTAAGAACAAGACTTGTGCTAATTACAGAGACTTAGTCACAACTTATTAACTCAGTGTTGAAGACATGCTCTTAGAAGTAGCCGTGCTTGGGCAGATTGGGAATTGAGAGAAAACAAGGTCTTACGCTTAAGGCTCTGAACACCAAAGCTCCAGTAATTGGGTTTAATTTCTTGTTGTATCTTGTACTTCTTATGTCACCACTTTTATTTCTTTCTCTTTCTCCCCTACATACGATGCCAGTTCTTCAGGATGGGAATTTTCTCATGTCAATAGAGCATGCAGTGCATAGTGCAGTGTGGCCACTCATGCATATGAGAGGTCAGGAGAGCCCTCAGTGCCATGTTGGAGCTTCTGTACTTTGAGAATATGTCAGGGCTTTGGGTGGTGAGGCAACAGTAGCTTCAACTGCTCCTGTAGCTCCTGACAATGATTTGATTTGGGACTCTTCTTTCAACTCTGAAATTTTGCCAGTTTTCTGCCCTGTGGTGCAGGGAGTGCTGAGACCAAATAATTTTTAAAAAAATATTTTATTTAGTGCTAAATATTGCTATAAGTTGAAGCATCCTATGCATGTGAAGAGGAGTGGGAAATAGGTAAGTGGGAAGAAAATGTGTTATGATATATGATGCATTCTAATATTTAGCTTCTAATCTTCTGTATTTCTTTTTGTTGTGTTTTTTTTTTTTTTCCAGGTGGAGCGGGAAATAGCCATCCTGAAGTTGATAGAGCATCCCCATGTTTTAAAGCTGCATGACGTTTACGAAAATAAAAAATATTTGTAGGTATTACTGGCTTTTGCCAGAGAAAGGGGAAGGGAAGGAGGAAGGATGGGAGGGAGAGGAGGGGTTTTGGACCTTGCTGGCGTTTCCAAAAGAGGGGAGCATGGTGTATTTGCACTCTTAACTGGTGTCCATATCTGATACTTAAATGAGGAGGAAACAGTTCTTATTTTGCTGGCTTTTCTCCTTTTCTTCTCTGTACTTCGCTTATATACTGTTTCTTTTTCTACTTAAAATGGAGGAGAGAGAACAAACCAACATTTTCTATCAAACAGCAAGAGGGGAGGAAGATTTGTACCTGTACTATTGGGAAACATTTGCGATCAAAGCTATGACAAACTGTTAAGTGAATAATTTGGATATCCTCCCTTGCCTAATAGTTTTCACTGAATCTCTTGATGCTTGCCAGCAATATTTAAAATATACTATCAACAACAATTTTTGTTTTTAAAGGCTACTGAAATGTAGCCTTTTGCAGTGACAGTTAACCAGCAAAGCCTTCTTCTTTCAGATCATTGCAGTGCCAGGCAGGGATGCCGTCCACAGACAGAGTCATTTTAGCTTGACAGGGCACTAGATACGTTGAATCTGTTGTCAAACAAACAGGCCATATTAATCTTGGCACAACAGGAAAAAAAATCAATGCTCTCCAAATGGAAAAGGGCAAACCAGTAGGAAACTCAATGTTATTTTCATCTTTTTAGCAAGTTATTGCAAGTAGAAGAGAGTGTTTAAAAGAACTACACAATTTTTAAAAACCAGCATCCTTCAGTGACCTCTCCACAATGTCACAATGCAAGAAGGGAATAACTGTTTACCCAAAGAAAGCATTTTGAATGAAAGTAACAATCCCTCATGGACTTTTCAGCCAGCCTTGTTACTGGACCAGTGAATTCCTTTTCTAGGAAGTGAGGCTTCTGTGCCAAAAGGTTTGCTTAGTGGAGCAGTCAGTAATTTGTTTTGGATTCCCCATCCTCCTGTGGGGCAAAGCCTGCCATTGGCAGTGAAGTGGGGTTGCCAGAGTGCACTCGTGCAGACACGTGGTGTAGACTGGCTCGGATGCTCTCTGAGCTGCATACTGAGTTCTCTGTTCTCAGTGGCAAAAATGGTCATGACTCCATTAAGCCTGGTTTGCACCAGCTGAAAACAGAGGCCCAGATCTGATGCAGTCTGCTCAGTGTGCAGGGGAAGGTTAGCACACATGAGGCTTTACAGGAAGGATGTTCTCCTTTAATCCTGAAAAGGAAGGATTGGTACCATTTGTAAGAGTACGTACCACTTTATTCTGGTTTAAGAGAAGTTAAAATCAGGCCCCCAGCTTTCTTTTGGGTAAGAGAGAAGGTATATTCTAGTTTATTTGAGTGTTTCATAATTTAGATGTACATGCACACAAACACATGGACATTAGCATAAACCCAGCTTGCAGCTTACGTTTTCCAGGTAGGTGTGGCATACTTTGTGAAAACAATGTAGGAACTGTAGCAAAAACAAGGTAGGAATACATGAGGGACAACGACTTGAGGTGAAGAGATGGATTATTAAGGTACTGAAGCTTTCTACTTACTCTGAACACCTGTAAAGGCAATAGCTGAGCTAAGTAATCCTTCATCCCTCCCAAAAGGCTTGGGGCATATTTTGCTCCAAGCCAAGAGTATCTAGTGCTCAGAGCAGTGGGAATAGTCTTACACGAAGACTTCCAAAAAATAACTGTATTTATTGGTAGATGTACTATCTTCCTGATGAAAATCACCTCGTAAAGGGAAGCATCCCATATCTTTAACCTGTATCTGGAATTCCTGGCTTCTAGATATGTTGGGCTTCAAAGCAGGCTTTGTCAGTCACACAGAATCATCTTTGTGCCATAGCTCCTGGCTCTGTAAGTCTGAGCTGTCTGCCTCTACCCACAAAAGCACTGAATCCCTCTGCTGAAAGACAATGATTCCATGAAACTGCCAATGACTCCTAATTGTAATTCATTTTTTATTAGTCACTATTTTAAAGAAAGGGCATAATGCAGTGCTGCTGCCAAGCCTCCCTGTTTAAAATTAGAAACAGCCATAGCCTTGGATAAATCTAAGAAGTGGAAAAGAGTGCCTGTGTTAGTCTGAAATGTGTGTGGGATGAGAAGTGAGGATGCATGTACATTCCCAAATAAGACACAGAGACCTCTGGTTCTCACCAGCATCAAAAGAGGGATTGCTCTCTGGTTGTGGCAGCACCTTTCCATCATGCCTGACATTTCAACAGTAACGATAGTGGCATCATTTCAGAGAAGCTTGTGAATTATGGTGATATTTTAGATGCCAAAGACTAATCACGATGCATCACTGAGGAGTGTTTCTTCGATAAATGTTAATTTCACAAATCATGTTTGACTCTTGGTTTATGATTTCATTTGTGAAAAGGGGCTTTAGTTGAGTAGATTCCTAATGCATCCATGAATCAAATTCTTTTTCCACAGTTTATTTAACACTATAAATGAGTTTCAAAAAATAATAGCAAAACTTCGTTAGCATGTCTGTATTAACATAGTAGTAATTTTCTGTTTGATTTTTATTTTTTTTAAATCAAGATGGTTGGAAAGATGGAGATGATAATGATCCCTAAGACTCTGAACTCTGTATTCTGCATTTTGAGTTGTCATACCTAACCATAAGGCCATGGACTACAGTTCTAGGTACACAGGGGAAAATGCTGCTCCACAGCAGCTCTCTGTATGTGTACCAATACACCATTCCAGATATACATTATGTTGGCTAAAATAGCATTATTGCACACAGTTGGACTATCTTATATTTGTTGTGTGATCACACTGACAGCCTTCAAGCAAGATTGGGTCCCCACAGTAGCAGATAATTTAAAAATAGCTATAGGCAATCAGTGCCTCCCTCTCTCCCAACAGATAATGTTAACAGACAAAACAGCCTGGAAGGATGGTCAGGGGGATCACCCTTCCCATTGTAAAGATAGAGAATGAGGTAAAGCAGCCTGGTATCGGGTAAGCCTAGTGTTCTTTAAGGAATTCTTTTGCTGATTCCAAATGGGAAATGATCATTAGACATATTCATTAATGTGTGTTGGAGTGGAAATATTCCTTTGGTCATATGGTTTCTGCATTGCGCATAAATTGTGCAATGAAGTTGGGTGACAGTCCTCTTTCTTCTGTGCTATGTATAGAAGAGGTCTTTCCTGAATTGGCCTTAGACAGTGTTTTGTTTAGTGGAAAAGGGAGGAGTTCATACAGTATTAACAGCACTACCAAAGTGAATGAGCCAGAGGTTCTTACTGACAGACTTGTTGAAGAAAAAATAAGGGGAAACATGCAGACACCTGTCCTTCATGAGTGGCTCAGATTTTTTCTGGGAAGCAATCCTATGTTTTATTTTTAAATCTCTGATATGTACATTTACTGTATCTTATGCAGTAAACTCAAGGTTTTTTTTAGTCTTTTGAAAGAAATTGTCCAGCTGTTGAAGGAGCTGTTAGCATGGCAATGTAAGTGCCATCATGTAGTCCAGAGGAGAAGGACCTTCCCCTTCCAAAGCAGATGTGTCAAAGTGTTATAGTTAACTCTGGAGAAATCCTGACAGGGCTGGCATCATCTGTTCCATCTCATTTCATCATCTGTTTAGTTTAAATTATGGGAGTTTTGGCAGGGAGTGGGGATAAGACAGAATAAAGATGTCGTCACACCTCTCCATGCCCTTTTCTTTTAGTTGTTTGTACTTGTATTTCTCAATTCCCTTTCTGTCAATATGGCAGTATATATACCTGTACATTTCTATTTACAGGTACATACAGATATTTATATATCCATTTATTTATATCCATGCATTTTTATATCTCTACACTTTTTAATTTTCTGGGAACATTTATTTTAATCTCTCGAGTGTCCAACTTATTCAGCATTTTAAGCAGATAGAGTGTTTTGAGAGTGGACATCAGAATATTGGCATCATCTCGTGTTCTCTGAAATGCACCGTGCATTCATCAGCTCTTTTTCCAACCACAACAGTTCCCCTTCATCATTCAGCAACACAGTGCTAGCTCTGGGCAGGTGCCCAAGCCTCATTGCAGCGTACACAACATGCCACCTCCTGATTTCAGAGGTGAAGGTGCTTCCCAGCGAGCCAGATAACAAAATTAAAATGTCCTCCTCCCTGCACAACAGCTCACATTCCTGACTTAGACAAGACCGACTGCCAGCAGGAGTCAAAGACTAACAGCTCTGGTGGTGTCTGCAGAGGCATTCATGCTGCTGGTCCTTTCCTGCAGGGTTTTCCTGTAATTCTGTTCCTTTTTTTCTTGAAAATTAATTGAGAGGTGACAGAGAATGCAAGAAACAGAAGAAAAAGGTTCTGCTTGTTCTTTTGTTATCAGTAGCACAGAACTTTGGCATTCAGCCCACCCATGTGGAGAACTGAAAAAGGCAGAATGAAGGCTCAGGACATTGGGGTGGTTCCAAGGGCTCAGCACTGAAAATCAGTTTCTTGGTAGGCACATTTCTTGGTAATCTGGGTGTGGGGTGTTGGATGCTGTGGATACAGGGCAAGAAAACAAAACATGGTTGAAAGGCAAAATGACGTTTAATCTAGGCTGTGATTATAAATAAGAGAAATATTAATTACCAGCTACTTTGGCCTCTTTTCTTCTGCTGCTGAAGTGTTTTAATCCTGTCACAAACTCCAAGCATGTGTGGCTGAGGGCAAGGCAGGCAGCAGTAGGAGCAGAGCCAGTGTGTGTGGGGCTGTGCATCACGGGTGGGCCTGGCTGTGAGGAGGGGCCAAAGGGAGCGGGTGTGGAGGTGCTGCCTCAGCCTGCAGAGGGATGCCAGCCTGCACAGGAGTGGGGTTGGTAGTTAATGCTACAGCTTGCACAACATGGCTTTAGCAAGCTCTGCATGAAAACCTGACTGTGTTTTCTCCTTGTTGCCCGACAACGTGTGTTTGTGTAGCTCCCATGGCTTGGGAGGAAACAGGCCCAGAGTGCTGCACTTCTGTGACGTGAGTGAAGGTGAATAGATGCAACTCCACATCCATATTGAGTTGCCAAAATTTTCTTTCAGGCCTCAGCAGGTAACTTTGTGTGTATCTGAGCTTTGGGTGTTAAAGGAAAGGCCATTTAGCTCTCTGAAGTAAAACCCGGGAGTGAACTGCCACTGGCAGACCTGTGGCAGTGAGGTGGTAACTGTTGTCTCAGCTCTGCCTGACTTGTGAGGAGGGTCCCTCTGGCCAGCTCTCTGTCACCTCTTGTGCCCTGACAGGAGATGCTGCAGTGCCTTGGCACGTGTGGTTACACACCACCACACCAGTGCTCAAACACCTTTCATCCCCCATAAATATCATGCACCAAGCACAACAGCATTAACTCTTCCTGCCTCTCTTCCCCGCTTCAGAACGCCCCAATCTCTTCATGTCTAAACGTAATTATCAGTCAGATAGAATCTCCACTCAAACAAGCAGATTGTAGTTAAACTCATTTTTTTTGGAAAAAGAATTCTATTTCATGCACATTTTCTTGCAGATGAGGAAAAAACACAAATAAAAATAAAGAGTTCCTGGCCCAGTTCCAAATTAGGGTTTAAAAATTCATGCCCGCCATAAGAATTTATATAACTTCTGAATAATTTATAGGCTGCGCCAATAACAAGGGACTTAATATCTGATAGAGATTATTTAATCAATAGACAACAGTGCAGTGAAAAAGCTGTCAAAGAATTACGTGTCAGTCAGAGCTGGGCAGCTTTTAACTCTTTCCCTGCTATACATATGTTGTTACATATATACGCCTGAGAGAACATTTTGCAGAGTGATAGCATGGAGGAGGAGTTGCCAGGGTTTGTTTTTTTCTAAAGAATTTTCTTTGGCAGTTTCCTTCTGGACAGTCACTTGCTGAATCACCACAGCTTTAAAATGTGATGAGTTTTCTAGCTCTTAGCAGAAAGGAGTAGGTATTTTCTCATGAATCATCTCCAGGGAATTTTGGGCTACGGTGAGATGATTCAGACTTCATCAGGATGGGTGATGATGCCTACCATATGTCATTTGTGGTACGGCCCCTTTGGTTTGTGTATGATTTTGGGGCTGGACTTTGTGAAATAGATAAAGAGGTTTTTACATGTATGAGCACCAATATATGCGAGGACAGGAAAAAACTAAAGATGTATCAGTTTTTATAAGGGGGATTCCTAGCTGACCTATGTCACTTGCCTCGATAATTGCTTAGATATCTGTATCAACTCCAAATTGTCTTAATGCATGCCCCGTTCCCTGGTCTAAGTATTATTGTCATCATTTTCATATAATAATCAACTATAACATGATATGAAAAGAGTAGTTGAGCATCTCACCAGATGTAGTTATTTCATGAAGTTTCTTACCCATATGCCACAAAGCAGTAAACTTGAGCAAAAAAGAACCAGCAGGGATTCTGCTGATTTTCATTGTCTTCGTGTGTATCTTGTCCTGTATAACTTCATTTGGGTTGTGCATCTTGCTGTAGCGCACATCTGACATCATGCATCTTAAAAGCTAGCCATTGTTACGTAAATACCCAGACTAACTTTTGGCTTAGTAAAAGCCCTAGAACATTACCCAGTGGTGTCTAAATTCAGGCACATGTAGAAGATATATGTAGTTTTAACTGAGGTTGTGCATCACACAGGTAAATATTGTACCATTTAATTAAAAATAATTATTAACTGCTTCCCTAACAGGCAGCTAATACGAGCATTTCTAAACCAGCAACCATCTATTGCCTGACCAAAACAAGAAGGTGTGTGAATTGACTACCTTTCCTAGAGCACGAGACTTTCATCATTTGGCAATTGTAGCACTTACCTGAAATACCTTGTGTTTCCATATGAGCTCTCATTGAAAGAGCTCTATCCATTTAATGTTTTTATAGTAATAAATATTTGTGTTGCCCCAGAGGTTCTAATTTGTGTAGCTGTGAATGTGTCATAAATTTTCTTCATCTCTAATGCTAAGAAAACAGGATCTGCATTCCCACACAGGGATGCATAGTGATGGGCTGCTGTGGACTATCCCATTTGGCAGGAGTTTTAGTATTTCACACCATTCTTGCTAATTAACAGCCAGCTTCCACAGATCATAACTAGGATATTTGTTGTTATTATTCTGCCATAGATATTTGGTAATGCATGGTCATGGTGTTTTCTGTGCCAGATAATCTTTCTTTGACATTGTTTTATCAAGTATTGCTCAGAGGCAGCCTGTTTATTTTTTAAAGTCCTGCTTTAGAGATCGCATTTTGCTTCAACAGGAGGTCTATGAGCTAGTTCTCAAAGCTCCCTAGAGCATGGGGAAGACGCCCTTTAATAAAACGTAGCATAGCTTGCCAGATGGGAAGGAGGAATTGTCACCAAAATTGTTTCTGTTTTGGCTGTTTTAAGTGATGACTTTGTAGTGTGATAGCACAAAAGCAATCTGACCATGAAAAAAACCTTACTGTGCTGGGAAAGGAAGGAGACAAAAAGAGAGTCTTCACACCAGTCAGCTTTTAATTGCAAAAACAAAACAGCTGCTGGAAGCCTTATGATGGGGAAGCCCAAGCTGTTGTTAAGCATCATGGCAGGTCTTCAGGAAAGGGCTGAAGACATAGCTCTGTGGTTAGTAACAACATTGTCCTTCCAAGTGTAGAGAGTGTTGTAAAAGCACAGAATTGTTTGCCTGGTAATTTAACAAATGGATGGTGGAAGCTGGCTGTGGTGGTTGGTCAGAAGCAAAGGTCAACCTCAAAAGACTGAGGAAGAGAACCTAGACTTATTACAGGGGGAGGGCAGAAGGGACCTGGAAGTGAACGCAGCTAGCTTGGGTTAGATAGAGTATAAAAAAGGAGGAGACAGTGAAGGCATGGAAGGAGTGGTCAAAATGGAAAACTAAGTACATGGTAATGCAGTGATTATCTGATACCTATTTTGAATTGCTAAAAGCGGAGCAAGAATATATCAAGATGAAAGAGATGATGATAAACTAATTGAGATACAACTTGTCTAGCTAAAATTAGACAAGAATTTTTAGCCATTAATGGTCTCAAATTGTGCCAGAGGAAGTTTAGATTGAATATTAGGAAGAATTTCCTCATGGAGAGGGTGGTCAAGCATTGAGGTGGCCTTTCCAGGGAAATGGTGGCATTCCCAAACTTGGAGGTACTTTTGAGAAGTGTGGACAAGGCACTAAGGGACAAGTTTCACTAAGGGTTTAGTGATGGGACTCGATACGTCAGGTTGATGGTTGGACTTGATGATCTTTAGTCTGACTGCCCTTCCGCTGCCACCTCTTGTACAGCAACAAAATGTAACAGAATATTGGCAGGAAGGTTTAACTTGTAATGTTATACCACCACCATTTGCCTCTGATGTTGTGGGCCAACATCACAAAATAGAAGGCATTACTTTCAGGTCAACTCTTGTATGATTCTACAATAGGAAAATCATTATCTTAGATCTCCAATAAAGGAAACATCTATAAGATATTAATACAACCAAGTTGCAGGGACTTGAAGAAGGCTTGAGTCAAAATTAACACCCACACTATAAGCCTGAATCATAATCAAATAAGCAGTGTTTCCTCTAGGGATGAAGGAAGAAGTGGGACAGAGTGATGAAGCAGAAATCTGTTTTAGCCTTGTTGTGTTTGAGCTGATACTAGGACAACAAAAGACGTTAGAGATGAAAATCAACATCTTTGTTTATTAAGGTGAAAAGGAAGAAAATTGTACTGATTTTTTTAGCTGAGAACCAAAATGTTGCAACTTTTTCTGTGTGTTTTAGAACAAAAGCCACAGCTTTTGATCTTTTAGCTACTGGTAATGGTGTCACAAACCCTCACAGCCTTAAAAGATTGGTAGCATAGTTGAATATAACAAAAATATGATGGATTATGTTTGTTTTGTTGAATTATGTTTAAAGTTGTTGTTGATCATCAAATATTTACTGATAGTTCCCAGGGAAAAATGGACCATCCGCTGTGTTGATAGGAGTCCTACTGACAAACGGGATTTAGAAAAGACTAAAATGACTTGAAAGATAATGTGTCAGGTGCAGGAATGATGTGTCACTGATGGGCTGTGTGCTGTCATTTCTTGTCATCTGCAGCATACAGGCAATTTGGGGTAATGAGGAGGAGAGGTATAGTGCTTTTTTGTTAAGCTTCCACCCCAAGCTACAGAACAAGCCATAGTCAAACATGGGGAGTCTGCTGGTTCCTAATACATTCACAATCTGAGGGGCAACCACAACCATGAAGGTGGTTTAAGGCCACTTTCTGCATATTCTGCATATCTTGGCTTACTCCATCTCTTTCATATGCAGAAATCGTCCCTCCTCTCCTATACTGTTTGGTTTCTGTTATTATTTGTTTATTGTTTAGGTAAAAGAGTGAATAAAGAGTAAATAAAGTGAAACAAAGAAACAAAGGAGTGTAGGCTCATTGCAGTGAAACAAGCAAGGAAGGAGTCAAGGTTATTCCTTTTCTAAGCTGCATATATGCTTCTAATATGATATGTGCTAGATCATTTGATGTTAGGAACTTGCTAGCTTTTACTGGGGAGGTGGTGATTCTGGGAGACAGATGGAAAAAAATGACAAAGGGAATAGTCAAAGTGTTGCTGCACCAAATCTCTCTGCTCCTTTCCAACAGATGAAATCGTTCTTGCATTAAGTACTGAGCTCCTTTGTCTTGAAAGACCAAAGTTTTGTCTCCTTGAAGCTTTGAATCTTTATCATAGATTTTTTTTGTCTTGACTTGTACTAGGGGTGTGAAGGAATATCATGCAAGGCTCAGACCTTGTTGTCTTTATGAAAGCAAGCTGTGACCTTAAAAAAACTTTGCAACTTCTTAATGAATGTATCTAATGAAGAAAATCCTTAATCAATAATTTATTTTTAACACCATGTGCACTTGGCTTCATATCAAGTTGCAGAAGGCTTTTGGTTTCTTGCTTTTCTTTTTTCTGTGTGCTTGCAGCCCGGAAGGCCAACTGTGTTCTGGGCTACATTAGAAAAGAGGTGGCCAGCAGGGAGATAGAGGTGATTGTCCCCCTCTACTCGGCTCTTGTGAGGCCCCATCTGGAGTACTGCATCCAGGCCTGGGGCCCCCAGTACAGGACGGATGTGGAGCTCTTGGAGCGGGTCCAGAGGAGGGCTGCTAAGATGATCAGAGGGCTGGAGCACCTCTCCCATGAGGAATGGTTGAGGGAACTGGAAGGGAAATGGCTGTTTACAAGGGTGGATGATGGTAGGACAAGGGGGAATGGTCTTAAGCTGAGACAGGGGAGGTTTAGGTTAGATATTAGGAGGAAGTTTTTCACACAGAGGGTGGTGACGCACTGAACAGGTTGCCCAAGGAGGCTGTGGATGCCCCATCCCTGGAGGCATTCAATGCCAGGCTGGATGTGGCTCTGGGCAGCCTGGTCTGGTGGTTGGCGACCCCGCACGTAGCAGGGGGGTTGAAACTGGGTGATCATTGTGGTCCTTTTCAACCCAGGCCATTCTATGATTCTATGATTTTTCAGTGTCCTAGCAAGCAGAGAAGAAGTTGGTGGGGACAGTATGATGCAGAAGGGACAAAAGACCACAGGGACTAAGCCCAGCTCTGATATTCAGTGACTTTGTAACCCTGAGCAAGTCACGTCACTTAGGAGATTACTACTCACATGCTTGTCCCATGTGTAATGCAAGGATTAGCAAAGCTGGGGTGTGGGCAGAGCATCCAAGAGGGGAGAGCTACGTGATCTTACGTTGTGTCTTTTGTCTTGCAATACCCCTCTCAGTATTATCCATCAGGAGGGGTGTGTGCCACCAATCTTGCCCTTCCTTTCCTTGAGCCTCCTTTGCAATGGCTATCACAGAGCAGGGCTTTTTTTTTTTACATTTTTACAATAGGATGACTGATGTGATCAGTCTCACATAGGCATAATGTTCTTTCTTTCATTAGCTTTTTCTGTTTGAAAAACGCTTCTCGAAAGCCTGTCAGAATGTGTATATTCTTTTATGGAGTTACTCACACATATATAGATACAGATACAGATATGTATACGTAGCATTTAGTGGGGATTGTGTAGCTATATGGTGGTAGAACTGATACAACACTTGGAAGTGCTTAAACCTCTTTCTTTGGCCTATTTGGAAATCACGTGTACTGTTCCTGTGCCATGTAATGTGCCAGTGCCACATTGGCTCTCACAGAGATGGAGGCAGGTGCTGAATGATGCCCTTGTTTAATCGAAAATCTCCTAGTTGGGGGCTATCCTAAAAAAAACCCATCATACTGTAGGGAATAGAGTTGGCGGGTGACCAGCTGCAAATTTGAGCTCAGAAATGCTAGATGCAACATAACCATATCGTGCTTGTGGAACCATCCCTGCAGCATTTATTTCTTGCACTTGACCACTGGGGAATGTGTTTGTCGTCCTTCTCACTCCTGTCACGTTAGGGCTTTGTCAGATCAGAATACATCGTCGCTGTGCTTCTCTATGTCCCTTGACTTGTCAGAGGCACAAATCTTTTTCAGACGCTCTCCCCTGTTCACTTCCATTATTATATCTGGTGCTTCTGGGTGGCAAGCAGAAATGAATAACCTTGTAAATGCTCCCTGTCTTTCAATTTGTTTTATTTTCCGTACAACATGTCAGTGCATTTTTGTTGAGTGTTTTTAATAAGATGATGCTGATGAAAATAAATTGCTTTGCAGTTCCTGCTGTGGGTGACAGAAATGCTGGGTCTGTAATTTTC
This sequence comes from Gallus gallus, assembly GCF_016699485.2. NCBI lineage: Eukaryota > Metazoa > Chordata > Aves > Galliformes > Phasianidae > Gallus > Gallus gallus. The sequence continues at coordinate 14,028,968 of NC_052536.1, read as the reverse complement.
CAAAACTGTGCGTTTGAAACAAGCGTAGAGGCTTTTCTGTATGCCTGTAACCACAATCATCTTCATGAAATTCCTTGCAGGAAAAGAAATAAGCTATCAGTTTGAATTTTGGGGGCAAGATGCACTGCTGTATCCAGCTTCTGCTGGGCACAGTTAGAGAAGGAGAATTTTAGGACTGATTCTCTGCCACATTTGGGTCTGCCATATGGGATATTTAGCCAAATCTGTTTCTGGCGTGAGAGGGAGAATGAGTTATGTAGCAAACCTTTTTATTGGAGTGCCCGTTAGCCAGGATTTGGGAAGTCAGGGCTGGAACTTTAAAATGTGAACACCACAGTGCCCGTGGCTGCTGCACATCAGCTTTCTTCTGACTGTATCAGTATCTCACTGGAAAAGAATAAGGCAGATAAATGGTTATCTCCTTGTTATCAAGTCTGGCGAGTACCCATCTCTTCCAGGAGTGAAGGTAACCTAGATATTTCAAATGTGATTTTTGCATCAAGATTTTTCTCGTTGCTCGCTTAAATGAAAAATTGTCAGTATTGCCATATTTTCATAACTTGTTTTTTATTTTGTAAAAAATGCAGAAACTATAGATACAATTCCCTAAAGTTTAGAAATTCATCTTGCTGTCTGCCTTTTTATGCTCTCATCCTACTTACCTAGCTATCGAGACAATGTTTATGTCCATCCCTTGCTGCATTCTCCGCTGCATTTCTGAAAGGGAAGCACTTTCTGTTTGTGCTGGCTAGGATACAACACATGGCTGGTACACAGTAGCTGCAGATGATACAGGAGCTCAGGTCCTACTTTTGCAACTTGAAGGCTAATGCTGTTATTATTAAACCATTTTACTATTTTTACTACTTTACTTTCCATAGACTCCTTCAACTATTCCATCCTTTGGTAAGCTTTGAAAGCAGAGATTATTAAGCTCCCCAGTTTATAAAACTATTCTCCTCCTTCCATTTCAGAGATTTCCTCTGAGATTACATTGCTCAAAGTACAGAAAAGGAAGTATCCTGGATTAATGTTTTTCATTGTCCTCTCAAATTTGAAAGCTTGGATTAATACTAGTGGTAAAGCTGGCTGGTTGTAAAGTAAAGGTTTGGTTGATGGTGGTGTGCTATTTCCTTAAGGAAACTATTAGGCTCTGTTAGGCAGCATTTACAGAGATTCATGCTTAGTTTTCTTCTATTTTTCTGTCTTTTGTTACATCCACTTACAGCAACAAGATGGTCCATCCATGGCAGGTCCTTTCCTTCTAGAAGATTTCACCTTTCTCTCTTTGATTGCCAGGAATGCTGTATGAGGACTGGGCTCTCCTCTCTCACTCCTAGGTCCCCACTGTGCCGCATTTATTCACTCAGTGTCACACTCTTCACATGTGAGTTGGGGGGAACAGCTGCTCCAGCAAATCACCGCTGTTCAGCAGCAAGAGCTGAAGCCCTTTGTTTAGGCTGCACACATGTAGTTCTTTTGATCTCTTCTCATAATTTAAACTATTCACCTTTTTTTTTCTGAACTCCCTCTAGTTTGTTGACATCAGTCTGGGTCCCGAGTGTCCAAGGCAGTACAGTATATGAGGACAGCTTTGCCAAAGCTACTTTATAAAGGAGCTGTCAGCTTGGTTAAAAGACATGAGCCTTCCACAGTAGCTTTAAGAGCTGCCATGAAAGCTTATACCCGGTCATTCTCTTCTTCCTCTTCTTGGCTTATTGAGGCAGTTTTGGCTTTTAGATTCTCATTCGCTAGACTGCTGAACGCTGAATGCAATAAATCAGTGAAATACTGATTTGTTTCAAGTCATTGGCTTGTGTAAAATTTGCAGAAGAACGCTGTTAAAAAATATTAATCATATCTTCTTTTAAAATTCTGATTCTCTTCATTTGTTTCCAGAAGTGTTCTCCTTGACCAAGTGTAAAAATGTTTGTACATAGCTGTGTGTGAGAGGCTATGATAGTATGGTAGTGTGCTTACAAATCCTGACTTTGTTGGGTTTTTTCCTAGGTACTTGGTGCTAGAACACGTGTCAGGTGGGGAGCTCTTCGACTATCTTGTAAAAAAGGGAAGATTGACACCAAAAGAAGCCAGGAAGTTCTTCCGACAAATCATCTCTGCTTTAGACTTCTGCCATAGTCATTCAATATGGTGAGTACAGTCCTTTCCAATGGGAATTACCTGTTACATAAAAGCACATATTAAACTAAAAGCATCTTATTTCCTGACACTTACTATTAAATAACCAATGTTGTAAAGCTGTAAAGGCATTGTGTAAAGTGCTGGCATGTTTTTAAATTCTTGGCTGTCTGTAAGACTGTGTACCAGTCAGAAACAGACATTTCATGGGGAACATTATCTTTGGAAGAGAATTCATTCATTGGGAATGGTTTAATCAGGAAAACCAAAACCACCATGGAAAAGCTTTTTAATTTCCATCATTCTTTGGGGCACTTGCTAATAACTGAGAATTACAAACGCTATTTCAAAATGAGTCCCTAAAGAAACTTGGGACAGATACCAATGCAGCCAAGTCATTTTATGTCTTCCTTCAATTTTTGGAAACCTGCTGGCTTTTGGCAACTTTGAAGGAGTCCCTTCTGGGCATTTGAGTCATTGTTGCCTTTAATTTCCTTTCCAGTAGGGAAGAATTTGCTTGATGTGTCTGCAGTTGATATTTACTAACTCCATCAGATGATTTTACCATGAAGTATGGTTTAACCTGCTCATTTGGGTGATGTTTTAAATTGGACCAGTTTTCACTTAATCTTCAGCAAGTTTAGCTAATTTAAGTTTTACTGAAATCAGTTGTTACGATGAGTCTGAGCACACAGGTTCTGTACAGCTGCTGACCTGCTTATTTCTCAGAAATACAGCTCCTTGCAGTAAGATTGGCTGGGAGAGACCATTTACATTATGTCTGTGTGGTTGCTTCTTTGTAGCCACAGACAGCCACAGATTTCCCCTCTGCAGGAGGCTGCGTGCTGCTGCTAAATACTGCAGTAGCTGGGTTTGCATAATCACCCTGTGGATACTTCTCAGTAATGATACAGTGATTTCTGTAACCCCCAGTTTTGTGCTGAGAACTCACATACCAGATATCTGCAGCACAAATGGCATTTTTGTAGCTGTGTGGCTTCACGCTTAGAGATCTGATCCAAGAAGCCTCAAATAATGTTTAAGTGCAACTGAAAAGAAATTATGTATTCTTTCAAATGAATATTCCAGAGAAATATGATTCACAATTGGGACAGAAGTTTCTATGAAAACATTCACATCAGTCCTTTGGGCTTTTGTTGGATGCCTCGTGACATGTCTGAATAATAAACTCAGCAAGGCTCGTGGTGAGGCTGTCAACATGACAGACAGGCATTTCTGCAGGTTTAAGGATATGTGGAATTTCCAAGGCAGAGTGCACATCTCTCTTGAGGAATCCATTTTCCTCTGTTAAACATATTGGATTCTAGGCAGTAGTCTTGTTTAGAAGTAAATCCCCTGTCTCCTTGCCAACTCCCACTCTACTAACATCTAGTGCTGAATAAGCTAGCAGTAAATCATAAGCTCTCCATCCCTCCCGGTCACTCTGAGACTTGTGTGGTTGGTGTTATGCTAGACTCTGTGTGATATTCTGAACAGTTATCATAAACCCTTTTTGAGAATCGAAGCATGCATAAATACATTTGTGTGCATCTGTGTGAATATAAAAGTTAATGTGCTATCCTAAGCAATGAAGCCTGACCTTGTCCTGTCGTGGGGCAGTGAAATGACAAATCATCTCATCAGCCAGGTTATCCAGTTATGACCATGTTGAAAAATGAAGGCTTCTGCTTTGGTTAATGACTAAACCTGTGTGCCTCTAAGTCACTGGCAGAATGGATTGATAGCCTGGTGTCCCTAGACCCATATCATCGTCCGATCTTCTTCCAATACCTCCCAAAACACAGAGAAGCATCTGTGGCTTGCTTTTACAGCAGTATGTAGCCACATTCAGCTTCCATTGTTCAAAATGTGTTGATGCATCGGGATTCATGGATCAAAGAATCAGAAAGGATTCCCCAATGCTCGCATCAATAAAAGGCTTCTGCTGCTACTGTATGGAGAGATCACCTGTGTCTGAAAAGGTATCTTCAAACAAGCAGCTCAGACAAGGAAGCAAAATAGGCTTGGAGCTTGAATGTGCTTTCATGGCTTTCATGTTGTTTTTAAAAAAGTAGGAGCTTTCCATTATTACATAGGTTGCTCCGAAAATAATGTCTCTTATTTATTTCCATGGAAACTACAACAGTTAGAAATAGCACAATAACACTACTTGACAGAGCAGATTCTCAGCTACAGAATGTTATTTTTCAACAGAATCACCACCATTAGCTATGCATTTTTGTCAGTAATAAACAAGAGCCAGATGCCACACTCATAAAAATCTGCACCAGCATGAGTGACCCACTGTTTCACAGCTGCTATTATGGCATCATTGCTAGGAAAATGTTGCCTATGCAGTCCAACTTTCACTGTGCTCACATCCACTGGTTGGTCTCCATAAATATTCAGCAAGTGTCAATGAACGTCACTGGCTGCCATTTTTTTCTGCATGGTGATTCATCTTTGCCTCATCTGCACTGCCACATCAGATGCCATTTTGTCATACCGCCCCTCTGCTGCCACCTGTCTCATGGCAACAATATGTAATGAAATATTGGTGGGAAGGTTCAACCTCTACTACCATACCACCAACATCCACCTTTGCTGTCATAGGCCAACATAATAAAATAGAGGCATTACTTTCGGAGCAGCCCTCATATTTTACTTAGTGGAAATTAGGAGCAAAGATTTGATGTATCTCTCTCCGAAGTACAGTCACATATGGAGTTTGGTGGTATGCTTATCTGTGAGGAAAAAGCTCTCAGACAACCTACTTCTCCATTCTGTAAGGGCTTCCCATGCTGTGCTAGGGACCCTTTTTTGGAAAGCAGTGCTGTGCAGGGGTATTATTTGTGATCCTGCAAACAGCGTATCTGTGTTACCCTGGTGCTTTGCCTGAGCTAGCAAGCAGAATGGTGAGCTCAGTGATGCAGCAGCACCGTGCTAGCTCTGAGGGCTCTGTGCTGTGCTGCAGCACACGGATGTGCTCAGAAGTGATGCAAGAAATGGCAGAGTAACCTGGAGTCCCTTGGACATAAGACCTTTCTAGCTAAGACAGAGGTTTAGCATGTAACTAACGATTTTTTCCAAGCTGCCAAAGAATGGGTGTCTGCTCTCTTACATCAGTACCTTTAAGATGTCTGAGCTGGGATGCTGCGAATCAATAATCCTTTTGCGGATCTTGCATCTGTAGTGTGGGAGAGCTCTCAGCTAATTCAGCACCACCTATAATTACCGTAAAACAATGTAGGAGCAAATACTGGGGTAGGTCGCAAATTCTTGCTTTCCTCAGGAAGAAGCTCTTATTTGCAGCAAGGGAATGCTGCAGCACGGGAGGAGGTGGGAGCCGGGCAGAGCGAGCTGGCGGGTGCCGCATTGGCTGGGGGTGACATCACCGCCAAAAGCCGGGATTGGCCGCGTCCTTATTTTGTGTGTTGGGTTTGTGCTTTGGTCAAGCTCATATTTGGTGTCTGTATCTCACAAGCTGACAAATAAAAATATGATTACAGAAAATGCCCCGTGGCAAACCTTATTATGGCTTCAGAGATAACAGATAATGCCAATTACTGCACAGGGCAGTGGTGACATTGAGAGGAAATTCCCTGTGGTAATGAGCAGCGAGATTATTATTTCATTTTATTTTTATTTTGGTTGGGTTTCATTTTGTGTTATGTTTTTTTGTTGGGTTTTTTTTTTTTTCTTTCATAGCATGCACAGGAGGGGTTAAGGCAGTTTCTTTATGAATATTGATAAATGACAATTATGAGGTCCCTTTCTCCTTTTATTGCCTGGGGCTGTGCCTGCTTGAGTACGCACAAGGATCTTGCTGAAGTGTGTCTGTGTGTGTGTGCATAGGCATGGGGGTGTGTGACTTAGAGGGCTAAGGCAATGAATAAGAGCTTTGTTTGGCTTCGCCTTGTGTTCTTGCCATCGGTGCAGGGGGGGAAATGGCTCTTTATAAGACAGCGCTTCGAGATTTCACAGCAGTGGTGCTAAAATGTCTCGTATATTACTGCAGACAGGAGCTGCAGAGCACTGTCAGTAGAGGAAACATGCTTTTATGAAGAAATCTGGGGTGCCTTCAAGAAGCAGAGAAAGCCAAAGAATGCCAGGTGCCATGGGTAACCTGTCCTGTTAGGTAGTACCACCTTCCTAGTGCCTTCTGCTTTGCCTTGCTTCTTTTATAAGGAGGATGCAGAGATGTGTGTCCACAGCTGGACACTTTGAAATTATGACCCAAAGCCTCCAAATGTGCAAGTGGGCTTTAAACTGTGGAATTTAATAATGTTGATTTCTGGTATTTCTTCTGGGGGTCTTTGAGTCTTTAGATTTTGAAGTTTTCTTTTAGACCACCAAATTAGAAATGTGCCCTCTTCCCCTGATGAAAGCTGAGATTTGCCAATCTTTGCCTGAATCCAGGAGCTGCGTGTCTGGGACTGAGATTCACTCTAAACAGTGAGGAGTTTAAACAGTTTCCTTGTACAAAAAACTGGAGAAATAACATGAGGTACAGCAGCTGCAATGTCAACAACAAAGTTACCAGCTCAGCTAAACTCAGAGGATATGTATTTTCCTAAGTTTATTTCTTTACGTAAGCCACTGGAAACTCAAAAATTGCAAAGTCTTACTGTAAGCATAACCAGGTAACATTCTTTGGCAAGTGCATTCATGGTCATCAGACTTGACAGTCTGTTCTGTCTTTGGAATACATGAATATATGTTTTGAGGCAAGGTTTTTAGGGAGGGGCAGTATATATTAATACATCAGTAGAAATAATTGTATTAAAAACAGACAAGGTTTCAGGCATTCAAGCACTTGTTCAGGAGTCCTGATATGCTCAGAGATCATGTCCTTTTTCCTAGCTATATTTGCTTGTTCTGCAGGATTCTGTGAAATATTACTAAATTTAAGTGTAGCAACCATGACTCTAAACAAAGATTCCTCTGTAGGTAGATGCCAGTTACACATTTGGATCTTATTTGCAGAAGCAAGAGAAAAGACAGAAGGCTTTTTCTGCTAATGAAAATTAAAAATATTGCTTCTCATACTAGTAGCGCTGATAAATTATTTGCATCACATCAGACTTCTGCTAAGCACTTTTAAGAGGCATACTGCAGAACAATTATTCTGTGGTTGGGCCCTTCTGGGATTTTGGGGTCAGTAAGAAAAGCATTTGCAAAGTAGCCAACAATTTGATTAGTACAAATGACCTGCAACTACACCAATTAGGAGGTTTCTTGGATTAGAAATCTATGACCTACAATGAGTTGTCATAGAAACTGATAGGAATGTTTCAGCACAAAAATCACTTTAAAATAATGGGTTGGTTCATCATCTTGTGCCAAGTGACATAGTTTTTTTGAATCCAAGATCTTGAATCTGTCTCTACACCCAAAATCTTCTGCCAGCCCCGGGTGAGAGGGAGAGGGTGGCTGTTTCATTTCCATTTTTAACTGTGCTGCAATTGTCTGCAGTACAGCTCTAGGGACATTCCCAGAGCAGGAGGACAGGCTAAGAGAGGCAATGGAGGGAGCTGGAGGAGCTGGCTGGATAGCATCTCTGGGAGTGACCGAAAAGTAAACTTGGTCAGTGTGTGTGTGTGTGTGTGTGTGTATGAAGCTGGAACACATTAATTAATGTGCGTGCCTTTCATTTTCTCTGCACCACCTCTGAGAATTGTGTCCATTTCCGTAGGACCCTTTTTTCAGACCTCTGTTTCTTTCTCTCTCCCCATCCTCATCTTGTTCTGCAGTGGAATTGTAAAGCCTTTGTTGTACTCTGTAAAAGAGGGATGTTGCAGAGAGCCTGACAGTGTCATAGCTTATTTAATGGCTCCCTTTCACTCCCACGATCTCCCTTCAAAAGTCTGCTGCATGTAAGCTCAGGGAGCTGACTTCTTACTCCATTGTCTGGGGTAAGGAGCTCTGGGCAGTCTGTGACCACCCTGGCTCAGGATTTCAGCAACTTCTGCAGGGCTGCATTTCCCTTTCAGATTCTTTTTCAGCATATGTAGGGCTCAAGAGGAATGTTGGCCATGTTTGTCACTAAATAAGTTGCTTTCTTCTATTCTGATTTTCCAGCCATGTGCTAAAGCCCCTACAGCTTTAGAGTCTTTAGAACAACCAAAAGGTAACAAGTCCTCTGTTCCATCTGCAGGGAGGGGAGTTGATGTGGTCATATAAGACATAGCCGGGGAGATCAGCTGAAATGGGACCAAATTAAATACATTTACTCTGCAGTGTTCCATTAATGCCAAGTAATTACCACATACAGTGGGATTTTTGTTGTGTTTTGTTTTGTTTCATTTTGGCACAAGAGAATTCTTTCCAAATATGAATGCATAAGGCCATCCAGGCAGATAGGCTCTTAGGTAAATTATAACAAACCTTCCCTATTCCCATATGTTCCTCTACCTTCCTTCTGGCACTTGGAAACTGGCAGTATAAAGATGGGATATGCAAATGCAGGGAGGAAGGTTTGTTCCCAGTGGCAGTGATGCTGCTTCTGCCACTCTGGTGTAGGCTCTTAGCTTCACTGCTGTCCCCAAGATGGTCCCCAGATTTGAAATGCTCCAAAGATAGAGAGCAGGGATATGTCCCAGCTAGAAGCTGGGGCATAAAATTCTCTTGTGGTTGAGCCTGCAAGCCTTGCCTGATCCCATTGGCACCCTGATTACTGAGAGGAGTGCTGCTGCAATGCAAAAAAAAAAAAAAAACCAAAAAACTTACGGCTGCCATGACACTCCTGAGCTCACCATCCATACCTGGCACTGTGGTCTGCGTTAAAAGAGATATGGAAAGGGTCAGGGAGCTACATAACTGCCACAAGTGGCAATTCTTGTTGTTTGGGGCCCAGTCAGCAAAAAATGTACCAATTCTTGACAGAGTCCACATTCTGCTCTGCTGATTGGGCTGTAGTGAAGAGAAGGAAATTATTCTTGATTTTATTTTGGTGTTTAGAGAAAAAAAGAAAACCCTAAAAAACCATAAAGGTCTACCGCCACCTCAAATTTGATACGTACTGCCCCACTATCCTTAGTCCCACATATCCTGAAGGAGGAAAATGTACGGCTTTCAAAATGCTCTCTGTGAGGTGAGTCAGGACCTCTACCTAAGGACTACCATCAGCTTGGGTTGGTTGATCATTCAGGTAAAAGCATTGTAGAGCACAAGGTGAAGCTCACTCCAAATCTGACATGTGGATGGTGGCACCCTCTGTCTCCTGTCTTACTGTGGCTCTGAAAAAAAGAAAGAATTTTATTTTTGTCACTTTACAGGAACTTTATTTTTCTAGTTGGTCCTCCCTTAAACTCAAGTCTGAAAGTGCCTGTGTTGTGGATACAAGCTGATGCAAAGACAGGATGAAATGGTGAAGAGGCTTCTTTCCCCTGGTGAATAATATATTCTTTATCAAAGGTGTCATCCCTTCCCTTTCACTGCCTCTGAGTGATCTGGGAGTGAGGCTAGCTCAGAACTCACCTACTTTGTGCTCTGGCCAGAGCTTGAGGCAAGTCTGCTGAGACTGCTGGCTCTGAGGCATGGAAGGGTAATGTTTGTACATTTCCCTTTGCTGTGCTGTTCTCCTGAATGAATGTGAGATGTTTTGCAATGAACATACATCCAGTTTGGAGAAATGCTGTGTTCGGGTGATGTTGTGCCTTAATCGTTGGATTTCCTAGCTCACGTCAAAAGCAGGATCCTTAATGGCCATTTTAAATGTCCTTAATGACAGTCATAAGGCTCAGCGATAAGGTAAATGGCCAGTATCTGTTTTGAATGTGTGCTGTTTTGCTGGAAGTCTCCTTTAGAAGTATCTATTACACTCCCCAAGTATCCTATTACAGCGTATTCTCGGTATGTATTGAGTTAGCCTGCATTATTTACAAGTTGTCTCTAATTGATCATTCCAGACTTCTGTACAGATCAGAGATCATTTCCAAGACACTGTCACGCTCCATATGTTTCTCTGAGGGGGCAGAGACCGACCTCCTTTACAGGTGGATAGGGGTATAATTACACTTGCATTCATGAGCAGTGCTGGAGGAGTGTTGTAGAAATGAAGAGAAGACAGCATAAAGCAAAGGCTGAGCTCTGTTATGGGTGTTGCTGGGTTAGATGATGCTAATGCTGGGTCTTCAATTTTTGGGCAGGTAACTTTTTATTGAACCGTTGTAGCAAATGCCTGTTGTTTGCCTGACATTCACGCATGTTGTCAGTTGGCTGTTTCCAGCAGGTTTGTGTTCTAACAGGGCACCTGAACTGACTGTTCTGCCTTGAAGATTTTTTCTCAAGGTTCAGCTTTTATCAGGAGGACATCAAAGATACACATTTTGCTTTCTTATAAGTAAAGACAAGTGAAGAGAGCTTTTTCAACCTGCCTAAAATCCTTCTCTCATCTCTGTGGCTCTTCAAGAGCTGCAAATAAAAAGGCAAAAAAGTCATCTCAATTTTAGTACAGGGTTTTTGGTTTGGGGTATAAAATCAAGTAGATGTAACAGTTGTACGAAAGTACTTGAGTACTAAGAGACAGATGGGTGTGCACAGTGGTGTTGCCTGCGGGTAATGAAAATGAGTAAATTAGTCAGTATACATTTTCTTTGATTTAAAACAGGAATTACCATCCTGAAGGTCATGGCTGCCTGCTTGTTCCCATGTTGCCAAATAATAAAAGAACTGAGCTTTGCTGCAAGGAAGGGAATGGAATCCTCTCTCTTCTTTCCTGTTGCTAATACTCCCAGTTAAAAGCAGTGCTGGGTTCAAGGAGTTTCTCCATTGGAGCTACCTGCCCCAAATGTTTTCAAAGCCATATGCCTATGTAAACAACCCTTAATAGGATCTTTTTGCTGTCGTGTTTACACCAAATACATTTGTTTATTGTTTTCTTTTTTTCCCAAGACTTCACTAATACTATTTACTGTTAAAGGAATATACTGATGGCATTCACTCCTACCTCAAGAAGCTGGCATTTGATGGAGTATGTCAGCCCTAAATCTAAACTGAAAATTTCCTCCTACCAATTTCCTTCAGTCTCTCCCTCAGATTGTGTTGATACTGTTCATTTTGTGTAAGGACAGTGAAGGCTCAAACCTTCCATTCATCAGGAGTGGGTATTTGGGAGGTGGTCTGGAGTGCTGCAAAGACCAGATTTTGGGTGTGTGCGTTCTCCTAATCTGGAAGAGAGAAAGAATGACATCAATTAAAATGTAATAGGTTGGATGCTATGCTGGATTAAAAAAATACAGGCCTTGGAGCGGGAAAGCTGTTGTGGATAATTTAACATGCATTTTCATCTTTTCTTTACAGCCACAGGGACTTAAAACCAGAAAACCTACTGCTGGATGAAAAGAACAATATCCGGATAGCAGACTTTGGGATGGCATCGCTGCAGGTTGGGGACAGCTTGTTAGAAACCAGTTGTGGGTGAGTGTCTCAGAGCATATTGCAAATAGTCAGTGATGGATTCCAGACATAGAAAATGTCGGTAGTAGGGGGTTTGAGGAAGATCTGCAGGCTTACATTGTGCATCATTATTTCCTAGCAAGTTATTATATTTAAAAAATGTACACAGTGCATAAAATACATAAAATAAGGTTTTTTTAAGTGCTTCACAGTGAAAAGCAGGCCTTTGTAGATGTCAAATATGGATATAAATATCAAGGCTTTCAGGTTTGGACTCATCTGCCTAGGCTGGTTTGTGTTTGCTTTCACTGGACGTATGATATTTGGGAAATGAAAGCAGTGGTGAAACCTGTTTTAAGAATAGGCTTTAAAATATTAGGAGATGAGAAAAAAAGGGGAATCTAGGGCATCTGAAATGGAATTTGTGTGTCCCGTTCAGACTGCCTGCTTGCAGCTCTTCCTGTTTATGCTCCACTCTGCTTCATTTCGGCTCACATCCAGGATTGACAGGGAGGCAGCAGAGGGTCCTTTGCAATTACAGGCAGGGCGTGAATGCAGATACAAAAGAGACTGCTTGGAGAAATATTGCAGGGGCAGTCTGAAAACATTTCCATGTTAATTCAGTTGCCAGCAGGAGCTTTCTAGGAATTTCCAAGGGAGCCAGCAATAAGCCCAACAGCTGAATGAAGACCTGGTGCCTGGCTGGAGACAGGATGAGCATTTCAGGAGCAATACCATCTGATCACCGTCATCTCTGGGGATACCACAGGCACCATGGTCCCCCAAAGCCATGACTCTGTGCTGTGTTGACTGTGCAGTGTGCTGCTGCAGTGAGCTGTGGTGAGGGCAGCAGCTGCATCGAGCTGCTTCAGCCTGGCACCACTATGCTGGCTTTTAGCTGTGTATCAGTTTGTTACAACAGCAAGCTCAGCAGCTGGAGCTGCGGAAAGTACCAGCAGTTCTGTTTCTCCTCCCATACACACCTACTCTTCCTGGCCCTTGGCAGTGAAAATCTTATGACTCCAGCTCATCTCTATCCTCAGGCTGCTACAGTCCATGTCGTTTCATTCTGTGCCCTGAAGCAAGACAATTCAGAGCAGACACAGAGCCATACCAGCTCCCTTTATAGCCCATCTACTGCCACTCAGTCTTGAGCTGCACAGCTTTGCATTCCAAGTTTTGAATAATAAATTGCAAAATTGTTTGAAGCTGATGGTGTGATTGAATAGTGGTTGATGAATATACTGAGATGCACCTGTTCCTTCCTTGTCTGTGTCAAGATTTGACCTCTTACCAGTGCAGATGAGAAACAAGGAGCTGTGAATCTGCACATCTGTTGCTTGCAGCTGCCTTCTAACCTCCCCTCCAGACAAACAAACAAAGTCCTCACTGCAGTTATCACAAAGGATCTCTGCTCTTTAAAGAAAAATTTCTCCCTTCCTTCTGTGAAAAACAGAACAACAAAAAGTATAAAACCCAACTCAGTTTCACACCACCCTGGAGGAATTTTCAAACTCCTTGGGAACCTCTTGGTAGGCTTCCTGTTCATGTTAGCAGCAGTCCGTGTCGTCCAGGTGTAGAGTCTCAAAGGGAGATTTCCCGTCCATAAGCAGTGCTGGAATTCAAGCCTCCATGTTTCAAGCAAAGCCAGCCCCCACTATTGCAGCCTTAAAATGTGCTAATAAAGAAATCAATGGAACGAAAGAGACGTGCCTGTAATAAACAGAACACAGCAGCAATGCTATGATCTCCTGCCTTGCAGATGTATTTTAAGTATGGTGCCAATCACTAGGCCTCCATGTGAGCTATTACACCACTTCATTAATTCTCCTGGCATGGAGCCCAGCATGGCTGGTACTGGTGTCTTGTGATCTATCTGGTTTGGGCAGTAAAGAGAGAAAGGAAGGAAGAAATTTATAACAGTGTGCCATGAAGCTCACAAAGAAAGGCAATCTGGTTGTGACTCCCTTTCCCTAGGAGCAGACACTAACCAACCTCAGAGCTCTTCAAGGCAACAATTTTACCTCCCCCTTGTAGCCGGTACTTTCAGCCAGAATGAAAAGGAACAAAACAGACCGAGTCATGGCTGAGATATGAAACTTTAATGAGATGCTCTTCCATGCACCCAGAAGTTAATTTTCAGAATGGCTTTCTCTGTGCTGTGAACATTGATAATGAGATGAAACTCTAACATTTCCATTGACATCCACACAAGGAGTCTCCAGGTATTTCTGTCAGTCAGAGTGGGAGGATGAGATGGGGTTTAACAGCATGATACAATGAACTTTGTCAGTACAGCAGAGCTGTTAGAGTGCAGCCTCTGCTGTCACAAGTGAACTGCTAAGTACAGTCCAAAATTTGACCAGAGAGCCTTGATTGGCCTCACAAAGCTCTCCACGTGTTTTGTTGCACAACTCAGAGTCAGTGTCTCATGGGAGTTACTCCTTAGGTCAGCATGGTTTTCTATAGTGCTGATGGCTACCTGGAAGAAATGATAGAAGTTCAGTCCAGTTGTGTTTGTGTAGGGGAGGGAGGTAAGGTTGAACTGGCTGTTGACATCTTTTGTCACTGTCAGACTGCAATCAGGCCTTTGTTGTAATTAATCCCCATTACTGAAAGCCTATATCGCACAAATCCTGTGTGTATATATATATGTACAGAAGATCAAACCAGATATTTAAACATGTATCTTTAGACCTTTGAGGGGAAGAAGAGGTGTGGGAATAATTCTGCTAACTGCAGAAACTGCACGATAAGGAAATCTTGTGGAGAGAGAGTCCCTGAAATGCTAAAATAACCCAACAAATCTTTGCATTTCTCCAGGAGCAGGGGAGTTCTGTGAGCAAACAGCAGACAATGAAGGAAGCGGAGGATGTGGTAGGATGCTGCTTCTATTAGTTCAGATCTCTTTGGCTCTTCCTCCTCTTTACCCTTCCAAGCGATGACATGCAGAGACAATCCCTCATCTCTTTCAACAGTGATTCTTCCCAGCGCACTGCCTTGCAGTGCTTCAGAATGTTAGCTAGTGAGCAATCCCTCCTACTTGTCTCTAGGCAAGAAGAATGAGTTTCTTATGGTTAAATCTCTGAACCTAAATGATCTGCGCTTCATTTCTGCCTCTGCTGTGGGCATTCTTGGGCAAATCACATTACCCCTCTGTGCTTCAGTTCTCAATCTTAACAAGTCATTACAGCGTCCAAGTTGCTCTGAACATAATCTGAAATTATATCTATAGGAGTCTTGGAAAAGAAGGAACTTTTTTTCTCTTTTCTTGAATGAAAAGAGCTCATGAATTGGAGGATTGATAGGGGATACTGTTGAGTTATAATTCTTGGGAGTCTGTAATGATCCTTCTTAATTCCCCATTGCTCCTTACAGAAAGCTGACAAAGTACATTTTTGCCATTTCTGCAATTCTCTCCATTCCACTTACTGTGAAACAACACCATCTCCCTCAGGAAGGAGATTGCTGCAAGCCACCAGGTGATGGAGAACCCCACAGCAGTGCTGCTCCCTGTGCTGCCTCTAAACCTCTCGATTGCGAACAACCACAAGCTGAGACCAAGCCAACACGTGGAGGTAGCTATCTCCAGCACCAGACACGATTCCCAAAGAGACAATCAGTACAGGCCCTCAATGAACTAACTGTATATGCAGCAGTTCTCCTCTGTCAGTATCTCTGTTGGGAACCTCTGGAGAAATCCAGAAATCTGTGCATTTAGGAAGAATGATGTTGATTATGTCCTCTAATTTTATTGAGTGAGAAGAAAGCCACTGTGCATGTCAGTGGTATAATGAAGGAAGAGAAAATAGCAGCTTTCAAGCACAGTCCATACCTCTGCTCTCAGTTCTCCCTAGCAAATGCTGGCTATACTCTGTAGACCCACCAGCTGCCCATGTACATCAGAACAAAGAAAAAAAAACACCAACAACATTTTCATCAATTCTGTGATTCTGTGATTCTCATTGGAATTGATTACTGTCTCTTTTTGAGCTCAGGATATCTGTAATACCCAATACAGTGTGTTTGTTAGAAATGCTAACAGAGATCATCAGGCTCCTAATTTGCTTACCTCTTGTATTCAGTCTATCACAACACCTGTGATGAGATAATTCAGAAGAGTGAAATTCAGTTGATGTAAACCTCAGTGTCCAAGCACCGTTTCTAATTTAATGTCAAGGCATGATGCTGCACATATTCTTTCTCTTCTATAGAGTTGTGTATACAAATGTGTGCATGTTATCTAAAACATATGCAAATGTCCAGATTCAGATATTGTTAGTGTTGCAAATTTAGGCTCTTAAAATTAGAAAGTGCCAGAATTAGTAATTTTTATCCCATCTCACCAGGAGTTTCCATTGCACTCTGTTCCCATCTCTTTCCCTGTTCTCCACTCCACTCCAGTCCTGCCAACTTCTCCTACTCCTTTCTGCTTCACATTTGGTCCCATGTCCCAGATTCTTTTCTCTTTTTCACTATATTCCAGCTCTGGTTTCCCCTACGTGGTTTTCCCAGCTCTCAGTCTCAGATCTAACTCCTGTTATTTGTGCACTCAGAAGAGGTTCTGCTTTTTAAAGTTGGTACTTTGTGACAACCTCAGTCACAACAGTACTATCATAAGTACAACACAACTTGTACTATCAGTTTTAGGAAAAAAAAAAACCAACTTGATCTGTGAAGCATTGCCAATACAGGTTGAATTTTCATCCTGATTCTCCAGAGGATTTCCATTAGTAAATGCAATCTTCCCTTTTTCTAGCGGTTGTGTTTGAATACATTTTTGTTCCAGAGAATGTGAATAAATCATCACATTTTTCTTTCACTTTTAAGGATGCTAGAAATTTTCACTTCTTATGGGAAAAGCATATTGAATTTAAATAAGATTTGAATAGTGGGCACAAAGATGAAACCCGTCTGAAGCAGACAAACAGAAAAGAAAATCTCTGAGTTGTTGAACTGGTAGTAAGTCATAAGCAATTTAAAATGAGGATTATGGAAGGAAATATCAGAGAACCTTATTAATAAGTGCTAATATAAGCCTTACCTGTAATACATTTCAAGGTACATTAAAAGAGCTTTAAGTCTGCAAAATGAAGTGCTGAGAATTTAAGATATGCTACTTTTTAGATTACAAGTATAAAATTAACTTGGTCCCAAAATATGCATCTACCTTGGGATAAGTTCATTAATTACGAGCTTATACAGGTTTTTTTCCTCCAAATCTTTGTCTCATTTGGTGTTTTTATGGTGTGAGGTTTTTTGGATAAGCATCTGTTTAATTTATTCTCATCCTTTGTTTTATGGATCCATTCAAAATTTCTTCTCGCCACATCTGAGCCTTGCTGTGGATGCTAGGTAGGATTTTCATCACAGTATTTTAAGCTTACAGATATTAACTACATCAAAAACAGGGGAACATGCAGTTTCCAATTAGCTGTGAACATCTCAGTTTAAAGCACCTTTTCATTTGCATTCACAGGACTATGTTGCAGGCACTGGAAGCTTGGTTCTCCAGTTTGTCAACCAACTGCCTCATCACAACGTTATCCTTCATAGCACCACACCTCCCTCACCTGACCACTGACTTTCCAACCTCTGCAAAAGTGAACCAGAGGAATTGTGGACAGACCCACTGCCTCATGCTCACTTATCTACAGAGCACAGCATAGCCTATTCAGGCTTTGCTTTTGAGTACTGCACTCTGCATTCTTTATGCTCTTTTAATAGAGGGATCTGTTTCAATTTTTAAATGAAGATCTCTTAAAGGATCTAAGTCCTAATAATTTGAACTCATACATTAATTAATGAACTGATTTGCAAATTCACAGAAAGTCTACTTGTGCTTGAGGAGTAAACAGCTGTAAGATGGCTGAGGGCTAGATGCTGAGTTTTCTCATATAGTGCTAAATGACTGAGTTGAAGCTTTAATTGCAAAATAGCACTCAACCTTAACTACAGCTACTACTTTAATTACAGCCCTACCTGCAGTTACTGCCTTCACTAAAGCCTGAACTACCCGCTGCTCCTCAAACTGTTTCTTCAGTCCCTTCCTGCGTTACTTTGCTGTGTGATCTGTGGCTGTCGCTTTCCCCACAGGATGCTCTAACATGCATCCTTGTGAAGAATTCCCTTTCCCTGTTGTTCTGCTCCTCTCACGTTCCCCTTCATCTCAACCCTTTGCTGCCCAGTGCAGTGTTCCACACAGGCATTCTTTTGCTCTAGAGGGTGGCTTCTGTCTCCAAAAGCCAGCTAAGAGATAGCAGTTAACTTGGGGGGAAGAAGGGGCTCTAGCATCTGAGCAACAGCAAAAACAGCCAGACACAAGAGGGCTTCAGTGCATCTCCTTTGTAAAGGTATCTTCAAGCAAAGAGAGAGCAAGACTTCTTCCTCCCTCTCTACAGAAATACTGCCTCCAGCTGTGAGGTGTAAAGAGCGACAGAGAAGCATTTTTCTTCCCCAAGTAGTATCTTCTTAAGACATGGATCCAAAGTACATAAGCACGGAGATTCATCTTTAAAGGGACCCGTCAGGAAGTGCAGTACATGATCTGTCACTTTATAGAGCAGGATTGTACAGCACAGCTCTCCCTCTTCTCCCTCGTCAACCTTCTCTGGAAAAGCGGTTGTTGCATAAACCATACACAGGCAGTAGGTTTATCTGTGCACTATGCAGGTCTCTCTTACGTATGTACTGAGACAGGAGGTCAGAATTGCTTGCACAGATCAGAGGCACATCACATCTGCACTGAAGATACAGCACTGGTTGTCTCAGATCTGCTCTAGCTTTATTGTGTCGATGTGTCAAGATCAAAACCTACTTGTCTAGTTTTTCAGATGAGATTCAGGATAGATGCATCAAAGATGCATCTCTCTGATTGCATGACCCCTGTCTGGACTTGTAGTGGTTTTCCCCATTGCACTTCGGATTATTTCCTCTGGTCGAAGCCCCACGTAAATGCTTTGCTAAGGGCCTGCAAGATCTGTTAAGATTTCCTGTGTCCAAGAGTTACAGCTGTGAATGACCATTCAGAGAGCCCTTCCTGCTCCAGGCAGACTAGCCCGGGAAAATCAACATCACCCTTGAAATAAACACTGCCAACATTAGGGCTTTTTTGCAGCAGTACCCAGAGGCAGCAGCTGCTTCTTAATCTCTCTGAGCCGTATATTTATTTATTATCAAGGGCAAATTGTAGCTTTTGCTGCACAGAGATGTAGCTGAAAGATGAGGAGATGGCCTAGGGGAAGAGGGAGGGAATATACTGAATATTGAATAATTATTGATAAGAGCCAAAGAAATACTCAGGACTTTATAGAAAGATAAATAGATTTTTTATTAAATTTTAGCTTTCTCTTTAAAGCAGTTGAAGGTCCTTTGTGATTGGCAGCATGGAAATGAGTTTTCTACAGATTCCTGGCTGGCCAAAGGAACCTGTTTAGAGCTGTTTGCCAAGACAGTGCTACAGATATCCTGATAGTGTGTGCTGGCAGGAATTCAGAGTGGCTATGCCAGAAATGTGTGCTCTCTGGGCAGTTGCAGTGCAGCTGTTGAATGATTGAATCAATCCAACTTGTTGAAATTATTTATTGTAACATTTTCTCCACCCATTCCATTAGTTTTTAGCAGAATTTCACCAGTGTCTTGAAATACACCTCTCAGACTCCACTACACTCAACAGACATCAGCGGAGTAAAATGCTTTAGGTGCATTTGTTACTGAGATTCCTAACTGGGTGTCTGCCCATCTTGTGGTCTTCACAACACTTACATTCTTCTTCTCAAGGATATTTGCAAGATGGTTGTGTACCTCAGCATCTGCAGTCACAAATTCTGAAATCTCTGTGTTGGAGTTGCAAATTTCTGGGAGGTAGGAAAGCAGCAGTGGTGTTGCTCTTGTTTTAGTCAGAGCAGCAGACTTATGATGAGGTTCTGGTCAACCAGTTGTGGCCAGCAGCAGCTTTTAATAATTCATCTGTGTTCCTGTGGCTGCCAGAGACAGAGCTGCCAAAAGAGCCCAGTGGTCTGTCCTCCCCACCAGGCTCAAGTACTTTCTTACCAGAATCCTAGAGCATCCAAAGGTCAACTCCATCCAGCTCTTCAAGGCAAGACATTTCTTGTCTTCATAGGCCTTTCAAGGTTTATAAAATCAGGTCTAAATTAAGACCTGGGGTCATTACTGAATGCATAGGCTTGGTCATAATACCTGTGATAGCCTTTTAAAGAAGAAGTGTTATTAGATAGTAAGCTAAACTTCCAAGTCCCACCTTTCCCAAAGTTTGTGAGGGATCAGTTATATTTAATCTCTCCTTGCTTAAGCTTTGTATTCAAGGTAGCTGCAGTTCTAGTTGTACTCTGAGTGTATTATCACAGTCTGCCAAAAGCTGTGATAGCAAATCAGATGTGCCATGCACTCAGGATGATATTTTACCATAAGTGTAATGTGTATGGAGAGGTAATTAATGGACTGTCTCACTGGGCATTAAAGTAGCATCCTAGCACAAAGCTAACCTCACTGTGCTTCTGTTTTGCTCATTACTTTGTGAGACAGGTATTGCCCAGCCATGATTGTGTTTGTCACAAGAAACAAATGCACAAATGAAGACAGGCTCAGGGACTGCTGGGAGGTGTCAGTATAAACAATGGTGAGATTTGCACACAGGTCTCAGACAGTTTGCATCCCTTTTACTTGTCAAGTTACTTTAATGAGGGCTATAAAAATAAATAGCCGTGGCTATAATCTTTGGGAATTAAAATGATTACCTGGCAAGTTGAAGTAATTAACTATTCTCAGCCAAGAATCAAGGAAGAGATAGATGGGTGGAAGGATGTGAAGAGAATATATTAGCTCAAAAGGTAACGGTACTGTTGTCCATCCTTTTTGTGTGGTGTTTTGCTGTTGTTTTTCTTTTAAGAAAAATAAGTAGCATGTTGAAATCACACACTGGCAGCTTTTATGACTGCTGGAGTAATTGCGAGCACTCAGCAGAAGAGGTGCAAGATACGGTTTGGAGATACATGCATTGGCTCTGAAAACATTTTTATTGTTTTTTCCCCCTAAAAGTCCTTACAGCATGTGCCTTCCTTCTAGTTATGCATGTGGCCAAGTGAAAGTAATAGGCTGGAATTTTCTATAATCACAAAATATGCCTTCCATTCCTTTTAAGAAATTCATATTAGGGCCATTGAATTTTGAATTATGCTGGTTGTTGACCACTTCTGAGTTTGTCTGAGAAATATATTCTCATTTATGTAATAAAAAGGGCTGTTTTTGCAAACTTGCTTTCTGTGTAGATGAGCCAATCCTGATTCTGGTAAGCAAAGTGGAAATGCAAATAGTTCATAAATACATGCTCATCTCGCTATTTTGTGTTTCAGATCACCGCATTATGCCTGCCCTGAAGTTATCCGGGTAAGTTGATTAAAATCAGTGTATGTTTTCTTTAAGGTGTCACTAATTGCATGTGTGCAAACAGACCCTCTCTACAGAAAATCTGTCCAAGACAGACAGCATGGGAAAGGAGAGAATAAACATAGCTATGGCTTTGGTTGTTTGGTTCAGCCCTGAATCAAGCCACATCAGCCACCTGAGGGAAATAATCCTGTGTTGTTCTCACAATACCTTTGTACCATGTTATCAGACAGAAAAGCAGTAGCCTCATTTAACTTGGTCTTTCCACTGTAGACACCTATGCAGTTTCCACAGTGTAGCTGTCATTATTTCAGCAGAACTGGAGTTGGCTGTCAGCGATACTGGTTTCTTTTAAACAATAGCAACTATCCTTTACCCCCTACTCTTCCTTTTGTCTTCTTAAAATAAGCATTAAATATCACAGTGGCCAAGTTTCTCCCCCTTTTTTTAGATGTCCTTTTTTATTATTTAATATTTTTTTTGATTGTTTGGGTTGGAAGGGATCTTAAAGATCATCTATTTCCAAGTCCCCTGCTATGGGCAGTGACATCTCCCACTAGACCAGGCTGCTGAAACTCCATCCAACCTGACTTTGAACACTTCCATGGAGGGAGCATCCACAGCTTCTCTGAGTAATCTGTTCCACTGCCTCACCACCCTTACAATAAAAAAAATTCTTCCTTATATCTGAGCTAAATGTAGCATTATCTCTTGTTCTATAAAACTCCCTGGCAGAGTTCCTCTCCAGCTTTCCTGTAAACTCCCTTTAGGTACTGAAAGACTGCAGTGAGGTCTCACCTCTGGGTTGAAAAACTCTCAGCCTGTCTTTGTAGGAGAGGATCTGCAGCCCTCCGTTCATCCTTCTGGCCTCCTCTGGACCCACTCTATCAAGTCTATGTCCTCCTTAGGTTGGGGACCTTAGAACTGAATGCAAATGGGGTCTTACAAGAGGAGCGTATCACCCTTTTGAAGCATATCACTAGTATAAAGCAAACATGCATACAGAAGACACTGTCCAGCCAATACTATGAGTTCACAAATAATGTGACTGATGGCAAGCTCCCTGAAGAACTAGGGAGGAGAAAAACACATTCTTGATGCCCTTAATGCGCCTCCACCTCTGTTTCAGGATCACTACTAAAAAGTTTCCAGTCCTCAGCCATTCCTGCTCTGTTTCCTACTTCTGACCCTGTTCTTGCAGAACCTAGATAAATGTAAACTGCTGTTCATACAAAAAAACAAAAACAAAAAACAATTAATGGGCTGTGTCTTGCCCTCCTGGTTGGAAAAGCCATCTTGGGAAGCAGGTGGTGGGATCAAAATGTGTGGTTTCCTATTCTCCCCTCTCTTGTTCTTCGAGGATAATGAATTCATTTACTAGTGAGCACATTTTTGAGTCTCTGTGTCATTGCTGTACAGGGAGAAAAGTATGATGGAAGGAAAGCAGACGTCTGGAGCTGTGGAGTCATTTTGTTTGCGTTGCTAGTGGTGAGTCATCTTCCTTGCTCTATCCTTAGAAAAAAAAAGAAAGAAAAATTCAAAAACGCTGCTGTATTTAATGGTGATTCTATTGACATCATGTGCAGATAGGTTTTTTTTTAGTTCTCCTATTTTTGTATCTCTCAACTGCATCCTTTCCTCTTAGTTCTACATTAGTCCCAGAGGAAAAGCATGTAGAATATTTCACTGCTGCTTTGAAATGCGGCTGCCCTGCACATGAGAACATAGACAAGTGTCAAAGACTTGCCTCCATAAATACCATTTGCTGTGTTGTAATGCTGCAGCACTTCAAAGAGCCCCATTCAAAGCACACTGAATTTTTTGACCTAAAAAGGTGTGCCACTTCAAGATACAGAAATTATTGCCCTCCACAGGATTAAACCTGGCTGGTTTCAGCAAGTGTTTGGTTTTTTTCTGCTGTATGTATATATACATTTCAATAAGCATATGCATACATTAACTGTAATCTTGTATCAGGAGAAGATTTGAGTGCAACAATTTTGTTTCATGCAAATATTGGGCTATATTTTAATTTGGTTCACTAGAGAATGCAGAACTGAGCCAATAGCATCAAGTATAAATTAGTTTCCATCTGGCTCACTCGGAGTACTTTTCATAGTCTTCAAAATGTAGGATCTTGTAACTTATCCTTCTTTTGATCAAAGTTTCAATTCTCTGTGAAATTTATTCTGATTTACAGCATAATATAACATTCCCAAATATACAATAATTGGATGTCCAGCTGAAAGCAAGTAGGTTTGGCATTTGTTATCAATTCCCATGGTAAAGTGTAGGAAAATACAAATATATGCTCATATAAGCATGACATTACTGTGTGCAGAATTAACGGCATATGTGAGAATAGATTTAATGCACGTTATTTTATATTTGTAATAGTTTAAGTGATGATCTACAGTTATAAAAACAAGAGGCCTGAAGCTAAATTTTGATGTCCTTTTACTTTTATTAGTATACTCCGTTACTAATTCTTCACTTAAATGCTTTATTTTGACAGAAGCACTTGTTCAATTAAACTAAATGTTGAAGTTAGATTCTCTTCATAGTTTTGGCTTAAAATACTTATTATATTTATTACAAAGTATATTTTTTTCCAAAAAAATCCCTGATCATTTTTTTAATGGTTAGAATTTAAATATCTTGTAATATTCTGAGTACGATGCTTTAATTCTCCTTAACCGATTTTATTATTTTTAGTTATTATCATTCATTTACATTTTTAAATTTGAGATTTTTTTTTTTTTTACCTCAGTGCTGCACTGGAAAAGTTCTACCTGTCCCACCAAGTATCACTTGCTCCTAACCAACTATTTGCATGGGTGATAAAGTAGTTATAAAATGAGCTCCTACTATGACATTTTGAGTTTGTAAGAAAAGGCAAGAGAGGTTAGCAAGGTGATTGGGAAATGTAGGAGTGGACTTTTCCTTTTTAGATGGCTTCTATGTCAAAATTTGGTGTCCCTCCGTTGCTGGGAAGCATCTTCATCTGTTTCTACGTATATACAGAAGCCTGCAAAATGACTGAAATGAGTCTATTATTGACAGAGAGTGCAGAGCTCTCCAGTTAATTATGTCAGCAAAAACCCTGCAAAAAGTCTCAAGCTGTAATAACAGGTGGTGGTAATAAAAGAGCTGTTGTTGTTACCTTCAGGAAATGCCACAAAGCAGCCTTGCTGACTTCATCATGGATTAAATTGTGTTAGCCAAAGTACTGAACTATTGGAATTGATTTTCCCGTAAGTCTGGAACCATAAGGAAAAAAGTAGGGAACTCAAGAGGTTGGTTGTGGAAGACAAGGAGGCTTTTCTTCATGGCTGCTTGAATGAACAACACTAAATAGCATCCAGTAGTTGCTGCCATCAGGTAGACTTTCCAAGGCTTCTGTAAAATTAAACTGTTGGTCTCAGTAAACCATGGACACAGGCCTGCTGATACAGATGCAGCACTCACTGTAGTAAGAACAGTGCCAGCACTAACAACTGCAAGCTTCATTATCACAGCAGCTGACAGCTTGCAACTTCCCACAACCTTTCCTGGAAGCCAAGGAAGCTCAGCACGTAGTGAAAGAGGGAAGTGAGAATATCAAGGAAGGTGCATACTTGCTATAAAAGGATACTGGCTTCAGTCAGTGGAGTCATCCTAAAAATTTCTACCTTCTTCCTTTTTGTCCTTGCAACAAGGATAGGCTTTTTGCTGCTTTTTGTGGCTAGCTGATGATCTACTCATAATGAAATTTGAGCTAAAAAAAATCTCTAGCTACTCATGTAAGTGAGCTGCAGTAGGGAAGCAATAGGGACTGATGACCTGACTGCAGCATG
The DNA here is from genome assembly GCF_016699485.2 of Gallus gallus. NCBI lineage: Eukaryota > Metazoa > Chordata > Aves > Galliformes > Phasianidae > Gallus > Gallus gallus. Next base: position 14,004,189 of record NC_052536.1, on the reverse strand, counting down.
GGAACTGGGTGGAGTACATTAACCAGGTAGAACGTCTGCTGCTTCCAAAGGGCTAATGTTGGTTGGGGTGTTTTCAGTTGTGTCATTCCTCTGCTCCATCAGAAAGAGGATATTCTTCACTGAAAGTCTCTCAAATGCTGTTCACTTCTTTTCCAATGTCTGCAATAAATGTGTCTCAGGAAGATTAAAAGTAAGGAAAGGATAAACATTGCTGCAGTGAAAGTGTGCCCAGGAGGAGCACCAGCAGATCAAAAGCTTGAGCTGAATTTAACTGAATACATGCATCTTTGCTGAATTTGCCTGGAAAGGCAATTTCATATTATGTATGATGCTTTATACTGGTAGTCATTTTCTAATTAAAGGTTTAATAAAAAAAAACCCCTGTATCCTCTGCTTTTTCCCTATGTTGGAGAAAATACAGCAGCATTAAGAAATTATTTATTTTCAGTGGATGAAAAGATTGTTTCACTTATTATAATACTTCATTATGAGCTGACATTCCCTTTCTCTCACTGTGTTTATCCTGGCTTTTCTCCTTTTGCCCTCTCCAACTCCCTTTCCCTGCTCTCTCCCATCCACAAATCCGTCACATCCCTGCAGGGTGCCCTGCCGTTCGATGACGACAACTTGCGGCAGCTGTTGGAGAAGGTGAAACGTGGAGTGTTCCACATGCCACATTTTATCCCTCCGGACTGTCAGAACCTCTTGCGGGGGATGATTGAAGTGGATGCCTCGAAACGTCTCACGGTAAGGAAGCATTTGCTGTAAGTCATGTGATCAAGGCTTTGTTTGTCACCTCATTGCAGTTACAGCTGACTAACTAAGGTAATTTGGTTTACTGCCATTCCTGTGCATTTCCTCTTGAGCAAAGTATGAGTGAAGCTGGTGGAGTCTTTGGAAAGACGTCAGTTGCCTTCCCTTTTAAATGATGGGGCCAGATTACCTTTGTGTTGCTTCCCTATCTTCATAATTCTTCCTCATATGCTCCAGTGGGCATTTAGAATGACTCCTTCATAATCTGATCACAGTGCTACTGACCCATTAGCACATTTTGGAATCTGCCTGGTTAGTCTGGCTCTCCTGGTGGCTGTGATAGTTTGTCAGGGACGTGATGTAATTGTTTGAAGGTCAAAACAATTTGGACTGTTCTTTGATGCTTTGCTGTTAAACACAGTACGCTCTTTTTACATTTCTGACAAAAGTGTGACTTCTCACTTCAAGCCACACAGCTGCATTGTATTCTGTGCTATGCGTGCTCTGCATTATCCTCTAGCAGCCTTCAGAGGAGGTGCCTTCTAGTCTGCTGTTTCATGTTGTGCCCTGTGGTCCTGAGCACGATTAGGCCCAGAGTGCTGAGCTCCAGGCATTCAGCACTACATGTTTGCAGCTAGGATATATCCCATCGCTACGACAGAGATCCTGCATGGATGAGCACTGTGTAGTGATTGTTTCCTTCATTAACGCTGTGTTAATGTTTGGGGGAATTAAAAAAAATTAGCAGTTAAAATCATTTTGGAAAGCAATCTTGCCTGCTTGTCAGTGGAGGCTTCAGCCTTTATGGCTACATTGCCCTTGTAAATCCTATTGTCAGGCTCTGGTGATGATTTTATACAGATCTACTAAGCTCACAGATTCTGAGTGGGAGTATGTATAAAGAAATGTAAATTTAAAACTCCTCCTGGTTCTTCAGTCTGCTAAAATATTTATAAATAAACTCTCAGATCAGCTCTTGGCCTCTCTGTTGAGATTGCTAACAACAGCATCAGTCTTCACCAGCTGTGATGGTGCTTTTGGGATGCAGGCACCTGTCTGCTAAAAAGTGAACTTAAACTCCCTTTACAACTCTCTGACAGCTGCAGCCAGGTTTTTATTTTGTTCATTACAAAACGAGGTCATATTCTGTTTGGTGATGTAGATGAGAAGTTCTTCATGGTATTACTGGTATCCTTACCCTTGCAAACCTAGTAGCTGTGACACTGCAGTGAAGGAATAGCACTGATATGAAAGCAAATATATATATTAGGCACTTAAAAGGCCCCTTTTCATTAGATTTTTAAAGAAAGAATGAAAACAATTATTTTTTCCAAATATTTTCATGGACAGAATGCTGCAGAGGCAAGGGCTGTATCCTAAGACCTGAGAGCTGTTCTCTATGACCAAGTCACTAAGCCACTCCCTATGTGTTTCTTTTCCATAATGTAAATTCAGCAGTGTCCCCTACCTCACAAACTGACTAGAACAAGGCAATAAGGCAACAGAGGGGAGGGGCCACAGTAGGTGGATAGATTAGACCTTGAATGATGAGTGTGCTGCTTTTTGACTCCCAGACACATCGACTGCTGCTCTTGCTCAGGAAACAAGCACGATACAGAACAGATGAAATGTTCTTATTTTTCTCTCAAAGATCTTAGTGCAGATGGCTTGAGTATGCCAATGAGCACAGATCATCAGACATCAGATCTTCTTCAAACTGTTAGGATTTAATTTTGCCAGAGAACACTCCAATTTCTTAATACTGCCTGAAGGTTTGAAGTTGTGTGATACAGCAGAGACTGTACACGCACAAGAGAGAAAAACATTAAGGTAAATCAAGGTCCCGTAGTGATCCCCCCATTTTCTTGATAAAAAGAAGCTCTTATTTCCTGAGGGAGAAAAACAGAACAAAACAAAACAAAACAAAAAGGATCAAATTGTTATTGACAAGTTCTCAGCAGTGGATTGTGAATAAGAATTTGAAATAAAATGCTTGTAAGAGCTGAGGGCTAGGAGGAAAAAGAATAGCTCTTTGTTACTAGAAGCAATCTTATTTTCATTACTGTAGGATCTCTTGGTTTGCTGTCCCTGCTGCTGTCACACTTTCCTTTCTATGCTGTTAGCGTTCTGGTTACTTAGAGCGCCAGGCAGAATGGTGCTCTTTGTTTACTGCACAGGATCTAGGAATATGTAATTCACTTCAAGGAGAGATCTGAATTCTATTTTAGCTGTGTCCTGCGGAAAAAAAAAAAAAAAAAAAAAGAGGATATAAGTATGGGTTTATTTGGAAGCCTCTATTCCTAGAAAATTTCTCACTTGAATCAATTTGATATTTATATAAGAAATCTAAGCAAAATTGTGGCTTGGGTACAATAAGGGCCGATGTACTGATCATTTGTTCAGTATCTCACTGGTGAATTCAGTAGAAAAATATAGTCATTATAAGGTCACTAGGAGTTTTCTTCTTCTATTTTTCTCTTCCCTACTCTGCTTTGTTTCTTTTTTTCATGAGTATCTTTTTTTCCTTTTCATCCAACTGCATTTCCCCCACTGCAGTAATTGCCATTTCACAGTACACCCACACCTTCCCCAGTCCATCTGTTAAAATGATCAACAAAAACAGAACTAACTTTTACGTTCAACTGTCATCATTCGGCTTCAGTGTTACAGCTTGAGACAATTAATGGAGGGGAGGGCACTCAGAAGTATTGTTGCTGGCCCTTTCCTGCCTTAAGAAGTTGGCATTACGTTTTGTTGTATATGATTCATTTATAGAATGAGGACTTCATTATGTCTTAGTGAAATAAGGTTCACATTCACCGTGTATTATGTAGTCTGAAGGATGGATAGTCGGATGTGCCTGACTGCTACCCTTTACTAGGCTTGTTCAGCTAAGCATGCTTTAGGTAAAAGAATCAATGCTTTTCTTTCAGTAGAAGGAGCCCCTAACTGCTGGGTGTGGTATTTCTGATTGCCCATGCTCAGTAAAGATTAAATCAAACAGGCGGTACTGCAAAGGATGAATGCTGAGGCGGTTGGAATTGGAGTGAGTTTCTCTGAATAGCACAGCCTAAAAAAGCTTGACTTAGTCTACCTACATGATGTCTGAGAGAGAATGTACTAGTCATCCACATATGCACTGGAGGTAATTACCAGGGAGAGAAGGTTTAAACTGAAGGAAGATACTGGCACAAAAACAAATGTAAGTCAAATAGCCTTACATGAAACTAGACTGGAAATGAGGAAAGTATTCTAGTCCTGTCAATGGGATGTGGGGACAGCTTTCTAGCATAGTGTCAGGAGGGAAAAGTGAACTAGTTTTAGCTTTAGTAAGGCTTATGGAAGACAGTGAGAGCTCCCGGTGCCTGCAGTACTGCAGGATATGATTCCTTTCAATTATGTGCACTTTGAAAGGCAAATGTGTTTTCCTCGGAGGTTTCCAATGACTCAGCATCTCTGCAGTGGAGAATTGCAGTTCCTGTGGTGGAATCCATGTGCATTGTCTGCCATTTTCTTCCACAGAAACAGAAAGGCAAGGAGGAGAAGCAAGGAGCTTTGGTCCACTTTCCTGCTAAAGAACAGTGGACATTGTCAAAAGTGTGTATATACAGCAAGTAGGATGAGAGCAGATCAGTTATTGCAGAACAAGGGATTGTGATAAAGCTGTTATTGTTCTCAGTGCTGACATTTTACTCAAGAATAAAATGACTTGTGTTGGATGTCCACATAGATGTTAAGGCTGAAATATTAGCCAAGTGAAATTACCCAAATTTTCAGTCTCCTCTCTGCTGTTCTTTTGTTTGTTTGTTTGTTTCCTGGAGTCTAATGTATGCTATGATGATATTATCTTTATTGCTTTTTAACTTCTAAAGCACGACAGAAAAAACAACTGAGGGAAAACTGATCCTGCTTCCTTCATTTTTCTAGGTCTTTTGGTAAGGTGCCTATCACATCACTCATATTGTCTTACTTCACCACCTGTGGAGAGGAGGCAGTTGTCCAGTTGATGTACATAGGCTGTAAGCTTTTTGTAGCCACAGGCCTATCCTTACGATGTGCACTTAGCACAGCGATACCTTGCCCTTGTTGAGGTCCCTTGGAGGCTGCTATAGTATGGCTGCTGCTACTGATGGAGGTGATGGTTCTCCTGCTGTTGTTTGTGCTATCAGCTTGAATGCTTTGGTCAGGAAAAGCCTGTATCTTGACATTATATAGTGGGTTAAAACTCAGACTAGAGAATCTTCTGACTGAAGATTTATCTGAGATGTAGGTTGATCTAGTGCACAGATGGGTTTGCAACTGGTCATTTTCTGGACAGGGAAGTTTGAAACCTGACATGAGTTCAAGCTAAGAAGCCCTCACCCTTGTCTTTGGACTATGAGAAAGTTTTTCTGCAGGTCAGAACTCTTCAGGTTGGCAACCACTCTGCTGAGATCAGTGCTGAGGATGTAGACCGCACTGTCTTGTTTTCCATCTGCCTGTCTGTCTCCATCTGTTGTTCCCTGTCTTAGAATTTAGATGTAAGCTCCTTGGGGGAGGAGACCTCCTTTTCTGATGAGCATGTGCAGTTTTTCATCAAAGATTTATGAGTGTGAGTCCTCAATGCTACTTCAGTAATCAAGGTTAATATGTATAGGAAGTATTTTTGTGTAAGACCATTATGAAGGAGTTCCCTGACTCCTTCTATCGCAGCATTTTAGCTTGCAGAATCTCTCCTCTGACTGTGCATGTGCAGTGGATCTGAACATGTTTTGTTGTTTCAGAGATGGCATCATGAGGCAATTGCCTGCGGTGGCTAGGGGATGTTAGGAAGCAGCATTTTAACAACTTCCATAAAATGGCATTAAATTTGGCAAACTCATGTACAAACAGCAAGAAGAACCCTGTGGGAAGGACTGTTAAGTGCCTTCGTCACTTACATGCATTTAAACATTGTGTTTAACTGAAGGCAGGAGGAGTGAGATTAGCTCCCACTGTGTACCTCCCTCCCCTGCAATGCATAGTAAAAAGCATACAGACTTCTCCTTGTCAAAACCAATCGCCCTCCCATAACCCTCCTGTCACTTTAATGCAGATGAAAAGCAACAAAGCATTAATTAATTACCTTTAAAAAAGCGGTGAAGATGTTGGCAGCAGCAAGCACACACTTGTAATAACATTTCAGTGCAATTACATTTGAATCAGAATAGAAATTGGTTTTGTGGAGTACCATTCATATCTGGGGTATCCCAGAGTACTTCACAGCAATGATTTTGATGTGGATGGAACTGCAGATGTGTAGGTAAACAACAGCCATTGTGTTCTCACATGAGAGCTCTCATACACCTTCAAATAAATGAATATCAAAGTGCTAGGGGGATTCTCTTTTAGACAATTGCTGTGGGATCATTGGCTCGGAGGAGGTTGATCAGCTGGAATGGGCAGAAGGGATTTCTCTTTGACATCTTCTCTGAGGGAGCCCAGGGGGTCTGTGACTAACACAGGAACTGGTGGCCCTTCTTTTTCCCCCTCTCTGACTTACAGAATGAAGTGCTGTTTTTCTGCATATTGCAGTCAAAAAGAAAAATGTGACCCGCAGAGACAGAAAATGCAGCAGAAGAAGCAAGCATGAAAGAGACTTGGACATCGCTTAGCTGTATCATCTGCATCTTGTCTGAAATCATTAACATCTCTAACCCTCCATGTGGTGTATAGGAAATAAGGAGCAGAGATGCATCTCTGTCTCTTTTTAGAGGTAACCAGTGCCAGGACAAGAGACGGGGGCACAAACTGACACACAGGAGGTTCCCTCTGACCATCAGGCAGCACTTCTGTGCTGTGTGGGTGCCGGAGCACTGATATAGATTTCCCAGGGAGGCTGTGAGGGGGTGTCATCCTTGGAGATCTCCAGATGCCGTCTGGATGTGGGTCTGAGCAGCTGGCTCTGGGCATCTCTGCTGGAGCAGGGCTGGGCCAGAGGGACCCAGCAGTCCTGGGATTCTGTGATCTTACAGAGTGGTTTTACAAAGCGAAAGAGGTTCACTCCTTAGCAGATTCTTGCTGTAGTAAGCACCTGATAACTAACCATTTTAAAATCCTACCCTGTGAATGGCATACAGAATAGTCTCTTCTAATTTATTTGTGCCACAGCTTGCAAAGACCAAGAGGAAGAAGAGTGCATCTCTAGGTTGACAGGAGAACGCGCATAGATAGATATGATTGCATAGATATGTACATTATCTTCTTGAATTAAACCACTCATGGGAAATGGCAGTGTATCTTGAATACTCTGCCCCTCTTTTAGTAGTGCAGGGGTGAAAGGACTTCTTAATAGGGGAGACTGTGATGAAGGGAGCTCTCTTTGTCAGAGCTGAGGCCTGCAGTCTGGGGTTCTGTGTCATATACTGCAACACCAAAATGAGCAGTAAAAAAGACAGATATGGCCCCGTGCTCTCTTCTAGTCCAGCTACCAGAGTTCCCATGACTGGAAACCACATGATGTTGGGACACACAGGTCTCACCTTCTGTCAAACTTTCCTAATCTGTATTCCCTTGTTTCTTTGTTTTCGATATAAGCCCTGTCTCACTTTAAAAATGATCTAATATAAAGCAGGCATGAGATCTTCTGGGTCTCCCAGGAAAGGAGCTGTTGTTCCATAGTACAGAGACCTCTGATTCCCTCCTCTCTGCAGTGAACACTTACTTTCTATCTCCGAAATTTTGTTGTTTGTCCATTCCTCTATTGTTATTTTTTTTTCCCTTTTGCTCCCGGATTCTCATTATGCTGGAATTGAAGTGGAAAGTAATAGCAGGACAGCTGTCTCCGTTCTTTCAGACCGGTTTAATGGGCCTGTGGTTTCATCTTATAGCTTGAATTTCCTTCCAGCTCTCCACTGCCTCTCGCTTGCATGTTGCACAAATAGAAGCCTGTTAGCAGTGAGTGTGCACATTGTTCTGCATGTACGAAGGTTTTTCATAAAGGGAAAGTGTATCATCCTCATAATGAACAATCTTTGGCTATCGATAAAAATTGCTTTTCTGTTGTGACAATGCTTCAGAAAATAACTGGGTTAGGAAGGTTCTGCTGTAATCTGAACAGTTTGGGATTTCTCTTGGAAAAAGCTGTTGCTTTTTTTCCCCCCCGTCTTTGTGAAATATGTGGTCATCATGTAGCACATTTGTTGGCATCTGCTTTACATAATGGGCAAAGCCACTGCTAAGCTTTGCTCAGTCCTTCATTACATAATAAAATACTTGTGTGCGAAGCAGAAAAGAGGGAAGCAAAAGAAATTTGAACCTGAACACAAGGTGCTGGAACTATAAATAGTATTTTCTGACATGAAACCTTATTGCAGTGGGTCTTCAGGTTTTTTAATGGTAAATGTGAAGCCTAGCGAGCACAGGTCTTGGCAGAATGTCACAGGTACACACTTTGTTTTCTTCATGCATATTACCTATTTCAGTTTTTCTTTCCTTCTCTTGCTCTTTCCAAAACAAAACTAGGAAAGAACTTTTATTGTAGACGGTCAGGTTATGCACATACCGAAGGGAGCAGTTTATTAGCTTCAGTTGCATTGTAGAAGGGAAGGAAGTAGGAAGGGAAAAACAAATAGCCAAAACACTTGCCTGTGAAGCGTTGTACTTATGTATTTTCCTGGGATTTGCTCCTGCCTTGTTCCCTTTTCCAGAGTTATAGCCTCATGTACACTGGGGTGGGTGAGGATGAACGTGATCTTTATGCAGTGAGAAGTTCCTCACATTTGCATAGGTCCAGCTCTGGGGTGGTAGACTTGGTCCTTACTAGGGGCAAGTCTTGAGTGGGGATGTCTTATGGAGTTTCCTCTTACGTTTTGCAGAACTAATTTCCTGTTTTCTTTTCTTTGCAGCTAGAACATATTCAGAAACACATATGGTATATGTAAGTAACGTTTTAAATTCACTTTTGCATACGATCAGTATTGATCATGTTATGAAAGCTGGTATGCTAGGGATGTTTGAAGAGAGAACAGTGGAGTTTGAGAGCAGATTTCACACAAGGGGAAAAAGGGGAAGAGAGTGGGAAGGCATCTAATGTGATTTTCTTACCCTCTGCTACTAGTATAATTTCATCTCATTAGCTTCAAGGCAGTAACTTTGTTTACAGTGACTAACAATTGCCTGAAATAAGTTATTCAGTCCAGCAGCTTGCTGTTTTAAAAATACACCTAAAAGTGACCGTGATTTTTGAAACAATAACAGTCATATTTGGTTTGCTCTTCAAGTGATACAGAGAATCCCTTGTAATACCTTCTTGACAAGAAAGCTTTCACTTGTTCCTCCTTGGCATCTTGGTTTTTCTCTGAAGTAGATACAAAAATGATTATATTGATAAATAAGCACCTGTGAGCAAGAGACTTCCTGTCTCAAAATCCCTGCTCCTTCTTCACAGCAAGCTAAGAGGCTGCTTGTGACCTTGTAACCTGTTGATGTGAGAGGAGCTCTGTGACTTGATTAAAAGCAGCAGTCTTGACAGTGAAGCAGGAGGTCTGTGAGAAAAGAATGCACCTGTCGAGTGGTTTGGGTATAAGGAAGATTGATGGCTTTTAGAAGTGACCTTGCACTCTGTGTGTCCCTTCCAGTATTTCAGTAAACCTAAGTAAATAACATCTTTTTCTTTATACTCATGATAACTTAATTAACCTGAGGATATTAAATAAGGAAATGATACTTTGATGCATGCTTCTGGGTGTCAGCATACCTCCACTTTCCCTGGCTGGGTGATAAGGAAAGTCCTACCTTCATAATCCTCCTCTCATTGCTCTTGGGAAATATTTGAGGATGATATGAACTGATATTTAAGCCTGTCACCGGGAAAAAGAAACACCTTTGTTTTGATTTGTTTTGTTTTCTCTAAATCTATCTTATGGGCAGCTTTCAATTGCTGGCTTCACTGACTGCAATAGGACCCGAGGGCATTCAGCAGTTTGTAGAATAACGTTTTGTTCTTAGTTCACCTGAAATGGTTGTAGCACTCTGCCTGTGGCTTTTTCACCTTCTCTGCAGTTCCCAGGTAACGTGGCACCTTCCAAAACCAGAGAAGGACTTGAGTCTTGTTTGCTGCCAGTTTTTTTGTTTGTTTGTTTAGTTCTTGTGGATAAGTGTAGAAGAAATGGAGGGGGGATCTCTCAATTGCAGATCTGAATTAGCTCTCCTGTAATGTCTGACAAGAAATTCCAGAAGTAAAATCTGTTTACATGAGGCTAGACAGTTGGTCCCCTTTGTTTCTTCATGGAGCAAAATCAGCTGACTTCAGTTTCTCTGTGTCTTGATCGGAAGTGGAATAGGAAATAAAATTAAATATCGTTGATTACTTTTATTATAACTCTGACCATCCTTGAGATTTTTACCTGCATGTTTTCACCAATCAGAATATAGCATTCTCAGGCTCACATGCACAATTAGGCAGATATTTTTTATTGCAGACATAAACATTTTCATGTACTTCTTGATGAAGGTCAGATCTTCTGATGACAGTGAACAGGTTTCTGCCCCAGTGGAAATGGCATCTAATGCTGTTCTCATAATTATAAACTGAGTTTTGCAAAAGCTAGTTCCCCCTACACTCCCTGTACAGTCAGTGAAGAGAGAGAAAGGCTCCTTCAGAAGAGTGTTCAGATTGCCTAAAGCAGAGTTTCTGCTCAAAATAGCTTTTTAAATGAGCCTCTCTCTCATTCTCTCTCTACTGGCCATGGATTGACCTAAGGAAGTTAACCTCCTTTGGCTAAATTTAGTCTGTGAATAACCCTAGAACCTCCAAAAGTCCACTACTTTCATCTGATAATGTTTCACAGCCTCTTTGCATTCATTTTGCCTGGAAATATTGATGCTGGCAGAGAAGGAGTGGTTACAAGTGTTTGATGCTGTTTTGCTCGTTTCTTTCATTTTTTCTCTATCTCATTTATAACTACTATCCTATGTAAAGTCTTCACTCTTTGTCGTATATAAGCTACTGACCTGGAGGTTGTACTCAGGACATGATAAGCCATTTCATTTGATTATTCAAATAAATATTCAGGATTTTGTGAAACTGTGGAAAAAATTAATTGCAGTCTCAGCAGACAGAAAGGTCTTGAAAGTTGAGGTGATGATTCACGAGCTGAAAAAAAAAGGGAAACCAAAGAGAAACCTTTCATCACCAACCTCCAGTTCTTCTTGCTCTCCCACCCAAATTAATTCAGTGAGGCTTTTAAAGCTTTTTTTAATTGAAATCATTTATTTTTACCTCAATCACAGGTTATCATAAATCAGAAAAAAAAAACCAAACAACAACAAAAAAAACAGTGGCTGTTTTCACTTCTTTTTTCTTTTTTAATAAAACAAGAAGGCAAATAAATTATCTGTTACAGTAAATACATACTTCTGTAGCACTGACTTATTGCCCTAATTGTGAAGATACCAAATTTACAAAAATCAGAACAATGGTACCAGTGCTGCTTTACTTTGCTTTGATGTAAATGTGCATTTCAATGAGATTCACGAGAGAATTTCATGGAGAGACTGAAAAAGTCTGCCCTGTTCTGGAATCACATCCATTGTATGCACCATTCCTCACAAAAGAGGCAGGGTTTTAAAGCAGCAATTACATTCATGCAAGACTTTAAAAAATATACGTGATTTGCAGTATTCATCGGGTGACATTGTTTGATGTCTATGTGGGTTGAAATGCAACAAATTTGTCACTCTCTACCAGACTGAGAATGGAACAGGCAATACAGGCATGCCAATCACAGCACAGACCTGGTGATTTTCATTTCCTGAAGCGCTGAATGCATTGCCAAATGACGAGGCACGTCTTTTCAGATTTTTCTTGTCCCTGATGAGTAGGTGTGAATATTCCTGCCTATGTCTGAGGCTGACCAGGTGCTGGGCATAAGGAAAAGCCACTTTTCATTGCATAGAAGGTAACAAGTTGTGCTCTCCAGAAATGGCCCCTTAGCTGATGGATATAAAAGATGATTGCAGGTGATACTTACTAAAGACTAAGACAACTAGTAGGAAACCTGGATTTTCTGTGCATTTTCAAAAGCTGTAGTTTCTTTTTAACATCTCAAATTACCTCAAAGACCTCTGCTTATAATGTAATAAATGATTAATAAAGTCAGTTCCATCTAAAAATGATCTCCAGATCGTTAGAAAACAAAACCACTCAGATGCTGTCCAAAGGTATGTCCTGCAAGAATTTATCTTAATGACAAGGTCATCACTGGCTTTAGTTGTGCAAAGCTATGATCTAGTCTTTGCTTTTTACCTGCTGGGAGCTAAATCCTAACACACTCTGAGTAATAACCAGCTGTCAGAGTAGTTACCTTCTGAAGACAGGGCACTCACAGAGTAAGACATTTCTTTGGCTGGACAAGATTTCCCTATTTAGCTCATAGATTTCAGGACCATGTGATCATTTCTCAGGATGTAGAGATTTCTATGAGACTTCACAGAGGCATCAGAAGCTGTATTTTAGGGACTGAGACCTTGAGCTTTTACGTATGTTATTACTTTACTTCCTTTCTGACCTACTCAAGAAAAATTAGGGTTACATTTAAATTGGAGCTACTTTTCTTGTGAAGGTACCTGGAGAGCTTTCTTCTGAGCCTAAAGCACTTTAAGCCTTGTGAGTATTGAAAGGAAGGCTTTTGTCCAAACTGCCATTTGATGCAGTTTAGCTATTCCCAATTTCTGTTGTCCACCCTGGGAGCTTGGACCCCCAACTGCCACACATTCACACCATGTAATGGAAAGGGAGGACCTCACCCAAAGAATATGAAAACCTCAACATCACACAGAACATCACACCAAACTCAAGTATTCAGGTGGATAGAGTTGACATAAGTCGCTCCTTGCCCAGCTAAACAGAAGCAACGGATGATCAGGGTGCCTGAAATATATATTATTCAGGCTGTTAGAAATATCCTGACATCTTGACCTGTTTCTTGTAGCCAGAGCTTTTAATTGCAACGAATAATCAATATTTCCTGAGTCTGGTGAATGGAATGAGAGGATTATGAAGGAAGCCTGTGTTAACTACTTTTAGAAGAGTAATATGCTCTACCACTAATGGTGTGTTCCTAGGTTTGCAGCTGACCTCAGGCATCGCACTTGGGCCACAATTTTTTTTGAAGAGAAACAGAGGTTGTCATATTTTGGCATGTAAATAAAAAGCATGGTTTTGCCCCAAATCCTTTGAAGTCTGTCAAATGGGAACCTTGGCAGTGAGCTGTCTTAAGTCACATTGGAAGTTTCCAAGTACGAAATGGCTGCAGTGCTTGTTGTAATCAGAACTGGTGAAACGAGGGTTTGTTCACAGCTTGTTCTTAGAAAGGGAATTGTTCAGCTTGCACTTTTCATCCTGATAGCCTTGAGGTCTGGCTGATGAGACAGTGTCTCTAAAATCATGTAGTGTTTTATAAATGTTTGGCATTAGGATGCTGAACAGCTGCTTAAATTATGAGGGCACTGGTAAGTGAGGTTCCTACTGCCTTTCTGACTGAATGCAGGCATTTATCACAAAAAGACCCAAATCCACAAGGTGCTGATCACTCTCAGCCTTCATGGCAGTTTCTTCTGAAGAGAGTATCTGTCTGGTTGTGAGATCTGGTCTCTCAGTGGGGATTGAACAAGCTATTTCCATCTGTTGCTGCGGGCTGTGTTTCAGAGTACAGGTTCATTTGTAACTCATGTTTCTTTTCTCTTCTTCTTTCCCTCCCCCATTTCTCTCTCTTATCTTCTTCTCTCTGCAGAGGGGGTAAGAATGAGCCAGAACCAGAGCAACCAATCCCTCGAAAGGTGCAGATTCGTTCTCTCCCTTCCTTGGAGGATATTGATCCAGACGTGTTAGATAGCATGCACTCGTTAGGCTGCTTCCGTGACCGAAATAAACTCTTACAGGACTTGTTGTCGGAAGAGTAAGCACTTGCTCAGACTTAATATGAGTTGGGTCTCTGTGGGTTGGGGTGCTTATTGTCCTGGGGAAAAGTGGAGATGGCTTTGATATGTCTGTGGGTGTGAGTGACCTTTATATCAATGCCTCACCCTCTGACTGCCCAGTGGCCAGTGAAGTGCTGGGAGAAAGCACAAAGTCACTGGGCCTTTTTTAACACCATGTGTCAGTGGAGATGTGTTACTGTCTCTTTTCTTGCTGCCAGATGTGGTCATTTCATGAAAAGGTGGGCCATGCAGTCTGAATGGAGAGGTATCAGTGCTGCTGTTTGTGTTGGATATGCCTTTGTTGGCAAATTGTTACTTATCTCAAGCTATGCCCAAGAGTTGGTGTGTTTCCTGGTGTGCTATGAGGGATATATAGTGGAAAGAGCTCTTAAGGGCTCAAGAGACCTGTCTTCTTATCACTCTTGGTTTGGACTTTGTGTGCGTACATTACCTCATCTGTCCTGTGCCTCTACTCCAGATGTGTAATGGAGGAATTGTATTTCCTTCTCCCACAAGCTGCTTGTTGGAGACAGCAAGGCTCTCAAAAGCTTTGCGAATTGCGCATCTAGCTAGCAGATACATGGCTATTTCCAGCTTATTTGGAATAACTGCAACTGTTTGAGAAGATGGGTTTGTTTACATATTGTTCTATTCTCCTTCAAATTTAAAGATTTTTTTTTTCCTTTTTTTCAGAGAAAACCAAGAGAAAATGATTTATTTTCTTCTGCTTGACCGGAAGGAGAGATATCCTAGTCATGAAGATGAGGATCTTCCCCCTAGAAATGAAATAGGTACCAAAGATGTCATCTCTGTCACCATGAACCCGTCTCAACTAATTCTTCTTTGCCCTTTTTTTTTTCATATCCTCAAACCTGAAACAGTGTACATCATTGGTGAGAATCTGTGGCCAAAGGCGGGCAGATCTGTTTTGTGATTAAACTCAAAGGCTTCATTTTTCAGGACATATCTATCACAGCACAGAAACATCTATGTTGGTCTTGAGCCAGAAGTCTTAAAAAATTTAATGCAGACCCACAGGCTGCCTCTCTGCAATTAGATGAGGTTTAGGAGCAATGTAGTCTAGTGGTAGAATTTTCTAATTACTAATCTATGTGCAGTGTTGCAGAGATGCTGCTTCTGGACTTCTATTAGCGAGACTGTACCATTCATTACGTCTCTAAAAGGTTTTATGTGTACACATTCTCCATTGGAAGAATGAATAATATCACTTACCTGTTTATAGTACATACATTATAATACCATGTTTTTAGATTACCTTAAAAGGATTTTAAAAGTTTAATATGCAGTAAGATTATATGTATCTTATAAAGCTCCTGTGATGCCATTTTATTCCTGAATTGTTCTTTGTTAGTATTTTAAAATACTGCTGATCACTGAGGACTACATTAATATAGATAGACAACTGGAAAAATGCTCCCCTAAGGAGCTAACAGTGTAAGTGACTCGTGCTGTGCATACTGACAGAAGTTTAACTAATAAAGCATTAGTCACGTCTATCAATGGCCCGAAATAGCATTTTTATATAGTAGAGTTGTGATTTGTAGGTCTTGTATTTCACTTATTTGAAGGATAGTGGCAAAATGTTCTTTAACTGGAAAGCCTGTTATCTCCCAAGCCTACAGGACAGTGGTATATTAAAGTATAATGTATTAAAGTTCATTAATACTCAACTGAATGATTACATTATCAAAGTTCAGGCTACTGGACTGTAGTTTTACAGAGGGATCTCATCTGTGGGGGATAAAATGGAAATTCTGAGTCAACCTGGTAGTTTTTTAAACTCTTACCTGGATGGAGCTGCAGAGAGCATCTCGGCAAGCATCTTCGCAAAGAGGGGTAAATATGCTTGCCACAGGTACTCCAGCCAAAAGTCTCTTGCTCAGTGCAAATTGTCATCTAGCACTTCACTCATCCATCAGCTTTTGACTCGCACAGATTATCCTGCAATGTAAAGACACCATCTTATCTTAGAAATGCTGCTGTCGTAAGAAAAGCAGGGTAACTAAAATCTTCATATTCAGCATGTAAGTGAATACGCAGCTGTGCCTTTAATATATCACGTATATCTTTCTTCCACATGCCAAAGTATGTGTTGAACTGAAGTGCTATTCTTCACTCCTGAATTATTTTTTTTTTTGTCCAAGGGATGATGATGTTCTCCGTCAGGGAAGCATTACTCTGAATATATCATTGTGCTGCATTGGCACATTTTAGACTCTGAATGTTATTCTTTGAGTGTTTGTTAGTCGTCTTCTGTGTTCCACAGGAGGTTTCTACCTCCTCTGTTCGCAGCAGTATCTCTGAGAACATGGGGCAAGGTTTAATTAAGAGCAGTCATGCTTCTGATGAGTATCTCATCATTAGCCATTAGCAATGGCTTTGCACAAGCAGAGAAGAGCAGGGAAAAGATAATGGATATAATATTAGCATCTTGAAGAAGCCACATTCATGAGAATTGTGCGTTACCTGAATTCTTGCCAAAAAAAAAAAAAGTACATCTCATTTTATTTTGCCTTTTCCTCCTTTGCACATTAGACCATGGAATGGATGGATGTGGGTAGAAATAAGGTTTTGGCTGCCTTAGACTAGCACTTTCTCTTCTGATATCTCCTTTGAATGCTTCAGCTATGTAAAGCTTTCTCAAAGGGACAGAAGAGGGCCACCCTCACCATCTTGTGAGTCCAGTTCTATTTTCTTTAACTGAAAACAAGGAAATAAGAAATCTCTCAGTAAAATACATACGCGTCAACCGATTTCTCCTTGAGCAAAAGGCTTATCTGGAGTGGAGATTCTTAATAAATCACAGTAAAGGCTATTCAGCCAGAGTAGCCATATTAGGATGTAGTACCTCATCCAATCTCAGAAACTGAACCTTTATTTTCTGCCTTTCAGATGAATGACTTTATAATTGGATTATTACCTAGGCTCTTTCCCTGTAAAAATCTCTGAGAATATCTCCACTTTTGTGACATGAAGTAAGAGGAAAATACATCTCCAGAACTATCACATATCTAGAATGGGACTTGAATGTTGTTTTTTTCTGTTTCCCTGTGAAGTATTTCCAGAGACTCAAGAGCAGAAGTGTGTGCACTGAAGGTTTTCCTATTTTTAATTCCTGAACTGCTGCTAAATCTCCAACTGTTCTTCTATGCCACCACTTTAGTCTTTATGGGAGGATGACTGTGTACTTTAGTATCTTTAGATCTGACAGTGATGACAGACTCGGTACCCTGTGGTTTCTTACTTAGAGCCTTTAAAAAATATGTACAATACTTGCTGCCTTCAGCCATGTATAGTATAGGCTTGTAGGCAATTTTAAAGAGGAATCAAATACCACTATTAGAATCTCTACCAGATTCGTACAAACTTCTGGATGTATTTTCCATCAAACCCTTGTGAATTGCTGTTGTTGAATTTATCGATGTATTTCACCACCTTCTCTTTTTGCTTATTTCCTCTCTTTCTTAGTTTAAAATACAGATTGGAAATCAATGTCTTCCAGCATCTTGAGCAGCAGAGATTGATATAAAAGTATCATTTAGCTTGTTAGCAAGATCCTTATCCTTCCTAATTGTCCTGCTGATTCCCATATAGTCCTTCTGGCTGCTATCCTTCTCTCAAGCTTTCTGTACAAAATACTGTTGTTCAAGTCTTTGGCTCATTCCTCTTCAAATTCCTTTTTATCTTGTTTTTGCTGTTCACTTAATATTTAGCCTAACCATCACTTTTGCATCGCTTGGCTGAATTTCTATTTGGTAAAGTGTTTTGTTTTGAACATGCATGGATGAAATTGCCTTTAAAATTTTCTTTTCACATACTGTTTCTCTTGCCATTTTCCTTCTTATTATTTAGACTCTATTATTAACTAACCTTGATGCAGTCTGAGCTTACTCATCTCCTTTTTTTTAACTTTCTTCATCATTGCTCTTCTTTGTTCTATGTCATCTTCTTCCTACTTCTTCCTTGTTAAGCTGCACTCTTCCCCTTTCCTTTGTAGTGTCTGGTGGTATCCTTCTGCAAATCTTTGATTCTCTGATTCTTTGATTCTATGATTTGTATTAACTCTCTGTATAGATAACAAACGTTTTAACAGTTGTTCTATAGGATGGATCACTCCCCTTGTTCTTTGTACATGTTTGGAGAGCAGGAGTTTGAAATGTCTAACCTTGTCCCAGTTCACTTTTGACTGGTTATGTGTGTGCAGCTGAAGTCTCCCAGTACAATTGCTTTGTTAGGTTTATCTCTCTCTGTTTTTCTTGTAACTTTATGCACTGTATGTTTTTCTTGCTTGTGTTTTCTACCACTTTTCTATTATTGGACATTGCTTGAAATAGATTTCAGTAGAAATTGAGATAGAAATTTCAATAGAATTGAGATACAGCTATTCTTCTCTAACTCATTTTTAACATAATTATTACTGTTAATACAAATAATACTTACATTATATGGTAATGGGTTCAGTTGCTATCACTGTCTCATTTGCATTTGGGCAGCACTTGCTCGTGCTCATTGTTTCAAGAATAAGCCCTGCCTTGAAGGAATCAGATTCTAAAAACCATGATGTAAGAGACCGAATAAGCAAGCAAATAGGCTGAGACTGAGGAGGGCAGAGTCATAAAAATAATATAATCTGACTGTGCAGTAGTGATAGAGTTTTAGAAAGGAATCCTGGCAGAGAAGGAAGCCCTAGGCAAAATTAAAAAGATGTCTATAAATACAAGCAGGCAACTCAAATAGTCAACCAAAGCAAGGATAATCTTTCCTTATTTATTTTTCTGCTTTCCTCCTTTTTACTGTTTAGATGCCTTCAGATATATTAGTATTAAAGGAACTCAGCAAGTCTGTGTTTGGTTCCCTTTCTCACCACAGAGGTGTGTATGGTTTGGCAAGTCACCTTGGAACACTTGCTGTCATGCAGTTTGGTATCTAAAGACTATTTTCAGAGCAATTTAGGTGCTTCTCAGAGCTTCAGTAATTGTTTGTCTGCACCTTTAGGAATGAAATGCCTTTAAGTATCTCATTCTTATAACTCAGTTTTCACTCAGCAAAGTGAAAGTAGCACTTCGATACCTCATAGAAATGTTATACAATAAAAAGTATAAAGCACTTCAGTTACTACAGCAGTAAAAGCGATATGATGACCTCTGAAATAGATTTCAGTAGCTTTCATTGGAGATTTATCTCAGGTAGTCCAGAATGTTTAATTTGTAATGCTGAAGGAGGAAATATATAACACAGCAGGGAAAAACTGGAATCTAATACTGAAGATGCAAAAAAAAAAAAAAAAAGAGTATGTTTTCAGAGACTAATACAAATCTGAATTTAGAGTGTACTTATGTCCCTGTATTACATTGAATCTAGCTAGCATGGGCATGGAAAGCAAGCTGTAGAAACCTGAGTACACATCCAGGATCCCTGGATGGCATACACTTTGGCTAACAGCTTCTGCTATAGCCCGTGCTATTATCTTGTTATTACTGTTATCAGCCTTGTAAGGTAATTTGTGCAGTCCGTGCTTTGGTCATACCTTTATTTTACAGTGCTCATACATTCAGTAGTAATACTCTCCCTCTCTGCAGATGGATTGCAACTTATGTCTTAATGCTTGTAGATTTGGAAGAGAGTGCAAGTGTTCATCTCCAAGATAACTGTCTCTAGGGGAGGTGTGAGAGCAAGATTTTTGAGAGAGGATTTAGCCAACCTGTGTGAGGTAAGTCACAGCTGAACTCAGCTGACAGTGTTTTCTTTTCATAAAGATCCCCCCAGGAAGCGTGTGGACTCCCCAATGCTGAACAGGCATGGGAAGCGACGACCAGAAAGGAAGTCGATGGAGGTTCTCAGTGTGACAGATGGCGGCTCCCCAGTCCCTGCTCGCAGAGCTATTGAAATGGCACAACATGGACAGAGGTGGGTCCCTCCTTTACCTGGGAGCTGAGGGCCCCTCCTGTCTGGATTTGTTGCCCTCTTACATGTCACACGTACAGAAGAGCTGTGGAGCCCTTCTATTCACAGCAGCACTCATAACAACTTCCAAGCACACTTACAATGTGGTCTGGCAGCCAGCAGCGCTTATTCACACAGGAACAGAAGTCCTGCCAGGAACTTAAGATTTCTGTTCACTTGCAGCTATTGCTCACGAAACTGCTATGTCCTCTGGGCAAAATTCATCTCACCTCATTTTAATTGTTCAGAATGTAGGGATTCAGTCTAAGCTAGGTACACAGGCTGTCACTGTAGGCACTGGGGACAGATGAAGTCTTTGGGAGATCTCAGATATGTGTCTGCTGTTCCAGCAATCTCAGAGAGGATAAATTAAGCTCTTGTTCTTCTCTGTCTCCATAGCCTATAGCAGGAATCTAAATGATGATGATTTTGGATTAGGTGCCTAGCTCTTAGGCACTTGAAGTTAAATGAGATGAACCTCACCCTTTATATTGTTAGAATAGGTGGAGTCTGGAAAGACCTGTGCAGGCATCTGTGGATACCTTTAAAATGTACTGTCAGAGCCAATATGCATCTGACCCACATAAATTACCACATCTGTAAATTGATGAAATTTGTGTAACTTTACCTCTTTTCTCTCAGAGAAAGTATTATTGTTGTGGAGAGACAGCAGAAGAAAATGATGTTTCCTCAAGGCAGGTTCTGATGAAATAAGTGAACTGTGGAAGTTCACTTATGTGAACCATGGGAGTTGCCTCCTCAGTCACTATGTCTATCCTAAAGGAAGCACATGAGTTTGAATTTACACTTGTATAAATCTATCAGTATTAAAGAACACTTAACACTTCACATATATATATGCTGATGATGCCGTAACTTCTGTTTCAGCTTTATGACATGATTATTTTTGTTTAGCCATTAAGATCTGCTCAAAATGAGCCTGCTGTGCCTGCTCAGGAACTCCCCGTGCTGACTGGGTGAAGAGCATGGAATAATTTCCAGTCCAGAGACCCCTAGAATTGCTAGAAAGTTTTGCTGGCAACTGATAAGAGTTCTGTCTACAGTGAGGAGAAAGTGATTTTCAGGATCTTTCTAGGACTTAGTTCAGACTGGATATGTGGTCTCGGGATAGACTGCCAGAAAGATTTTTCACTGTAGCATAGGTTGGAAAACGTGTCTTTGAGTGTGTGGTTTGTTTTGATATTTAATGTTTGGGTTAAGGAAATGTTCAGGAAAGCATATACTCTTAAATGTTCCTGGTAGGCCTCAAAGTGATAAGGATGAAAATAACACTGACAAACAGTTGCTCACTGCCTATTCAACTTTCTGTACTTAATCTAGTACCTGGTAGATGTACGAGCCATAAATTGCCCAGAGATGAGCCAGACAGAGGTGAATCACTTTCCCCCACCGCAAAGCTGCCTGTGAGTCGTACTCTGCAGCTGTTAGCAGTAACTGTCCAACTGGACGAAACAAATAGGAAGTGGTGAGATGAACAGTTGAAGAAAATGATCCAGTCTTGTTCAGCCAACCTAGAATGCATTAGATTGAGTCTGAGATTTTCTGAGGACTGAAACCTTCCATCTCTCAGCTTTGCCTTTGAACTCAGAAATGCCAAAGAAGCAAAACTGCGTCTCATTATACAAAGTATATCTTTTGCTTTTAAATATCTCACTTAATTCTGAATGAGAAAGCATTGGAAGTCAAAGGTCTGAGATGAGTGTGAGCACTGGAGGTACATATCCAGGTGACACGAGTAAGAAAGGGCTTTGGCTTTAAAGAGGAAGTAAAACCTTCCAGCCACAAAAGAGATACGGGGAAATGCATACCACACGACACATGGTTAGACACATGGTGTGATTAAGGGTGGAGGAAGGGATCTAATAACACCATGATTGATGATGATGAGCTTGGTAGTGCTTGTTTTGGAAGGGGTTGCTGGGAAGATAGTATTTTACTCCATGTCTGAGCTTCCATAACTCATACCATTCCGCTTCCACAGATGACAGTGGCACATTTTGTGTTGCTGGCAGCACAGTCTTTTATAACGCGAACTGGCTTCATTAACAAACACCACTGCATAGGGATTGTCTTGGTACGATGCATTGCTGATGGGGCACCATCTGTCAGAGCAGTCAGTAACAAAAAGACAAGTGCCTTCCACCAGGACCGAAGGATTTTTAATGGCTAGCAGCATATTATTTTCCATGAAATGACCCACTGAGAGTGGATTTTACAGTGCTAGATCTTAGGTCCCAGAATTGGATGCTTTTTTTAAGAATAACATTTTTTTGTCTGGATAGATGACTGTTCAGTGCTTTTATCCTATAATACTAGGAAGACAGGGAGGTGGACCATGGAAACAGGCCTCCTATTTAGACACAAATGACCAGTACAAACATCTGGAGACACAGAGCCATTGCTTCTTTCTTCAGCTAATCAGTGGGCAGACTCTTCTAACCATGGGCAGAACACACTCGTGTCATGATATAGTCCCATGTCCTCTTTCCCAGTAGTAAACAGATGTTTTGTTGCAAAAAGGGGATTGATGTTACAACTTCTGATTTTATGTGTCTGTGTGATGAGCTGTGCTTTTGGTAACCAAGTGGGGACTCTACAAGCATTTGGTCTGGGCTTGTTTAAGGGCACATCTTTCCACTGAGATTTGAAACTTGGCAGCTTTGAGCCGTACAGGCTGAGAAAGTGTTAGGTGAAAAACATAGACAATTAGTGGCTTAGTTCTGAATAACATATAAGAAGAATTCAATACAAACACTGCTTTTTGAGCTTGCTGGCACCTTGAAATATTTGTGCTGACCTCTCCAAGTGGTCTCCAGTGGATCTTTTACTGTGAATGACAAAATTAATGTGAACAGACACCTGATGCTCGGTTTTCCCTGCTAGTTGTCCACCTAGCAGGTTCATAGTTGCATCTTATTTGATTCTGCTTCTGTGGTATTTCACTGTATTGTCAAAAGAAAAAAGGTAGATTCTGAGCTTAGTTTAATACCAGCTAATTCGTCCCTTGGGCCAAAATCATACAGACAAAGGAAAATTCTGTGGGAACAAGAATCCTTTGGGGATATACCAGAAAGTTTCAGCAGCTCTGCTAAAAAAGTCCAAAAACTGGCTTTATTCATTTTCTTCGGGTTTTTGAAGTGGATAGCTTGCGTGGAAGATCAGCTAACATTAGGAAGCTGTGTTCTGTGAAACAGCGAAGCATATTACCAGTGAAACATGGAGAGCTGCCCCTTTAGCAAAGCATAAGGGATTTTGCTTTTAAGCTTCAGGGATTCAGACCTAAGATATGGGGAAGAGAGTTGGGAGTAAGTGGTAAAGGGGCCCTATGGCTTAATTTGGACCCTTTCCCAGATCATGCTTACTGTTGAGATCTTCTGGAGAAATCTGAGTAATGTGTGCTTTTGCTATTTGCGCCTTCAGGTGTGTTCTGTATGCCCTGAACAGTGTGACAAAAATAGATTGTATCTGGGTTTTCAATTGGATAAAGAAGAGCAGGGTTTACAAGTGTGTTTGGGGAAGGTCATCTTAGACCTCAGAAGTCAAGGGGAGATAATGAACTTCAGTTGTATGTAGGCTTAACTCATAGCTGTAAAGTAAAAGAAACTTTTCAGAGCATTGCTTAAAAGGGGAGGATGGGTTGGGGGGCTGGGTGTCCAGCATTGCTTCAGGTGACTCTCTTTTATAAATGTCCACACTAGTAACTCTGTTTTCTCGCTTTGTTCCTGCCATAGTAAAACAATGTTCAGTAAAAGCCTGGATATCTCTGAAGCCAATCCCAAATTCAACAAAGAAGAAAGGTATAAACACTGACAATATGTTCCTCTCCTCTACCTCACTGCTGAGACCTTAAAGATGCAGTACTTACCTTCTCTGTATGGGGACATAGCTGTTCCTTCTTAGAAAGAAATGAAGAGAGTGGGATATTTACAGGCCCACACTACATACAGTTTTGTACAATACCTTACATTTGAGGCTATCCCCAATGCAGCCTGTGACTGTACTATTTTCTCCACTACAGTGTTATCCTGTTGCTACTTCTAGTTCAGTTCTACCATGAGTTAGGATGGCCAGGCTAGAATTTGTATTTGCTAGAACTGCTTTGGGAAAGGCTGGAGCTAGGAGAACCAGGAGTGCTCCATTCTCAGCATTAGAAACAGCAGTACAACCAAGTCAGCAAGAGCAGTGGTAGGGAACTTTGGGAATCCTGACAGATAGGAGCAAAAAATTAAGTACCTCTAAGTAAGAGATAAACTTGAAGACTGTCCTGGCTGCATCAGAGAACACAAGAGGAAAAGATGATTGAAAGAGGGGGCTTTTGGAGGATGATTCCAGTCTGACAGTCTAACAGATTCTGAAGAGTAAAAAGAAGAGTAGTTCCTAACTATGAATAGAGGCACAGTGGAAGACATACAGGCCACCAGAGTTAAGGTCTCATGTGGTCCGTGAACAATAAATAAATAAATAAATAATTTAGACTTACGAGGAATCTTGTTGGTGGACATAGAATTACTAAAATTCTGGTCTTGGAGGAGGAGAATTCTTCTCTAATGTCAAAAGCTGTCATCCCAATGGATAATTCTTCATCATAACATAATGCTCATACATTTTGGACAAACACTCAGCTTATCCAAAATCAGCAGCTAAATATTTAGGACTGTTCCATATGATTCAAAAAGAAAGAATTCCTTAAAGGAACCAACGTGAGGACTCAGCTAGCCATTTTTCTTTCCATTTTTCCTTTTAATAGCCTTTCTACTTAAAGACAAATGTGGGGTTTAAGCCAAGGAAGACTTACCGAATGTAAGGACAGTCTCTGTTTTGACCTTTTGCAGACTGAGTCCTTTGTGGGCAGTGTTTCAAACCCTGAACATGCCACAGTGAAGTTCAAATAAAGTGCACTCACATGATTGTCCATCATGTATGTAAGGCACCTTGTTTAAGATGGCAACCTAAATACAAGAACTGCACCCAAACCATTAGAAAACTCATAGTTTCATAGCCGTAAAGAAATAGTGGTTACATAGTCTCTAGGGGCTGAGTTTTCCTCAAACTGATACCATCGACATGTTTCTCTCTCCGATTCCCCCTATATATAGATTGTATTCTTGAACATGTGTCACTTCTTGCATTAGTATTTAGTGTGAAACTACTCCAAAGACTAGCTCTTTCACAGTAATTAGAAGTCAGGTCCAGTAAGAGAGATATCTTTGCATCTGTGATGTGAGGAGGGTCCAGATGTCATCATCCCTCTGTACTTCTCTAGTTAGGAGCAGAGGTGATGAGTCTTCAGTAGCCGCTGAGGGAACTCCTTATGTACATGCAGGCTTTTCATGTTCCCTCTCAAAGGTACTGTTTCTCAGAGTACAGGAGGAAAAGGGTAGGGCAGTCACAAGGATCACTTGTGGTCCTCCTCACTGAAAGGCCAGGCTGATTTTTGAAAGATCACATTCACTGTTCTCTCACCTCCCTCTCACTCTTAACAGTTAGGATGAGGGAAATCAGTGGCATGAAAATGAGAGGAACTGTATTCTGCACCTCTGTACAGCCACAAGAAAGGAAGGGATAGGCAGTGAAGAGATCCCCAGCAAAATGAGGATGACTAATCCTGATGGCCATTAAATTTTTGTTCAGCATTTGATTATCCAACTTTATGATGTCTTTTTTAAAGGAATACTGCATCTTTAAGGGTCCCTTCCCTCTAGATGCACATGGTTGTCTTAGTAGCTGAGGCCACTGTCCCTTTCTTTTTCTTTCTTTCTGACTTTCACCCCCTCTTTCAGCGCTTCTCTTCTTCTGTATCTGGGTTGCTGCAGCTCCGTAGTTCACTTGCTTCAGTATTGTAGGGAATGCACATGTCTGCGCTTCTGGGTCTATTG
The DNA here is from genome assembly GCF_016699485.2 of Gallus gallus. NCBI lineage: Eukaryota > Metazoa > Chordata > Aves > Galliformes > Phasianidae > Gallus > Gallus gallus. The sequence goes on along the minus strand of NC_052536.1, from coordinate 13,978,636 downwards.
TGTCCTGGGATTGTTGATTTTTTTTGAACCTCATTTGCCTCTTCCTTTTCCCTATTGTCAACTTGCTTTCCATTCTCTTTGTTAACCTCCTAAGTGCCTTCCCTGTTGGGAAAATGACTTGAAAGAAAAACGAATCAACTTTATTGCACCCATTCTATTTACATTTTAATATTCTGCATGTTTGGTTATGGGTGTATTTGCTGTATAAATATACACACACGCTCCATTATACAATGGGTGTCAATTTGTTCTTCTCGGTTACATCACTGTAGGTAGATTTGTACCGGTCCAATTGAGGACAGCATTCGTCCCTAAATATATACAATGTATACGTATTTGTATATATACGAATTAGATCTTAACCAAATTTGCACTCCAGGCCAAAATACAAACGGAGTATCACTCAAGCACATGAAAAAGAACGTACTGTAATGCTTCTTTCCACTTCTCTATTGATGCATAGCACAACTTTTTCTTTCTGTTCTAACTATGTTTTAAGTTTAACTTTCCTCAAAACTGCCTTGTGTTGCCCAGCCCAGCATTTGCAATGTTCTTGTATTCGGAAGCATGGCTAGTTGCACTGAGCAGGAAACTGTGAAATCTACTGGGCATATATTAAATTTGGCATTTCTGTTGGTGACCGTCTTGTGGAAAATGGATTTTCCTCACCCAGCCAGAGGTAACTCTGGCAGCTTGGGAGCCTGTTACTGAAAATGGAGAGAGAGAGTAAAAAAGAGACAGAGAGGAAAAAAGCACAGCATCTGACTTAAAAATTATTTGGTTTAATAACACACTGGGTGTTCTTTATTCCTAATTAATCTTTTTTAATCTGAAAAGGTGGTGATACTTTCTTGAGTTTCCATACCTGCACCCCTAAAAACTTGATAACCTGATTATTCTTTCCTATTTTGAGTGCTTTGGTTACTGGTGAAGAAAAGAATCTTGAAGTTTTTGATTGTCCCTTGGCATCAAAGTCAACATGTCAGAGATTCATTCTGCCTTTAAAGCTGCTGTTTCGGACTCTTTTCAGCACAGCATTGATTTATTCTCCATTCACATTTGAAAGATTTCCCTTGCAACCTTTAAGAGCCAGAGACTGAATTTATTTTAAATGAAAAATGAGATCCTGGAGCACAAGATGGCATCCACAGAGATAAGTGCTGGGTTGCTGAGCTGGTATGCTCTAGGTGATCTGAATTCCTGACTCTAAGACCATCATGACTAATAAGCCAGTATCAAAGCAGATTCACAGCTTGAGCTACAATCTTGTACCCTGGGCTCCCAAGCTGGCTCAGAAATGCATGCTTTAATAACCAATATGTTTCACAGTTCATTCATGGCAAAAAAAGTACTTCTTACCAGGCCAGCTTGGGGGACAGAGGGACACTACACTGAGCAAAAAGGGGACAAAAAGAACAATTTCCTTTATACCAGTCTGATATAACTGTGCCTTATGTCAGAGTCAGAAAAGAAATTCAGCACAGAGTCTGAACCCCATTGCTCTGCTGACTGCTCTCATTGGGATTTGGCTGGAAAGGTTTTTCTACAGCCTTAGAATGTCCCTCTCTGTATTCCCCAGTGCCAAAGTTGGGTGTGTCTGCATTACTGTGAGCAGGACAAAAGTTATTTACTAGTAAATCAAACTGTCCCCCTAGTGTTCCTGGTCTCTGAAGATGTAGGCACCTGTGGCAATAATTATGACCATGCAGTTCTCCGAACAGTATTTCACTCTGCTTTTCCTACTCTTCTCTCCACCTGCTTCCACATCCCCCTCTTTCTCTTTCTTTCTCTTTGCCTTCTCTCTTCATTTTCTCTTTCCGAGGATGGCGAGTGCTGATCCATTGGGGTAAGCTCTAGTTTTGGATTATTCCTGTTGCGGGACCTGTTATGACTTGTAGAGAAACTCTTCATTTGCACTTAACAAATCCAATACAGGTGGATATAGTTCAGAGAATGAGACTTTTCAGCAGGGAGACAGAGAGAGATGTGGGAAGAAGCATTGTTGGTGCTTTTGTGTGTGTTTGTGTGCTTTTATGTTGGAGTTACACTCCATATAACTTAGTTCGGGGTTCTTTTTTGTTCTCTCGTCTGTATGTTTCAATGTCTGTGAGAACACAGAACTAATCTCAGACACTGTGTAGGTACCAAAATACCTGAGAATATCTCCCCCTTCTCTATTTAGTGCTTTTTGTATCTTCTTGATACCTTCCAGTTAATTTTGATCCTAGTTTATCCTTTTTTCTTTCTTTTTTTCCCCCTTTTTCTTTTTTTTTTTTTTTTTTTTCCTAAGATAACACTAAGTCCCATCTGTGTTATTAAAGAAAAAATACCGTGTATTTTCTCTCTTTTGAGTATAGATTTTCTTAGGAGATGAGCAGATGGCCCTAGACACAGATATATCTTCAAAGCTCTTTACTTTCAATTTTCAATAAAGAGGATATAGGTACAATTAGAAATGCAGTCCCACTTCGAATTAAATTTCCATTTATGAATACTTAACGTAAGGGGAATATTTATTAGTAAATGATTTAATAAAAAATGTTGTAATTGATCACTACAGACTGCAGTAAAAGCTTATGAGAAGGTACAAACTGAGAAAGCTAATTAGCACCAGTATGTTTGTAACATGCTTTACAGTTTATTAATTCTTTTAAACCATTTATAAATGATTATGATATAGTATGATTGGCCAGTTAAGGATGGTGATGCTGTTTAACACCACCTTCTTTGTGTGCTGGAAGGAAGAAGAAGAGGTGTGTTGCCAACACCTGCAGTCAAAAATCACCATGTGCTTTTTGTAAAGGCTTAATCTTCCCAAAGGGTATTACTATGAGTAGACCTTCTGACATAAGCAGAAGTATGTTAAGGCATTAAGGTTGGTATTGTTTGCACACTTGGGACTGTAAGACAGAATAGCATTAGAAATAGTCTATTCTTACTCCTTAGATCAGCATCAGGAAGCAAGGAACTACAGTTTGCATTTTTTGGACACCCAAGAGCAGAATTGATGAAATGTAATACACAGTGCCTGAATGTTCACCATTGCTTATTGATTTGGGTAGTTTTCAGGGGTTCTATACCCCAAACTGCAGTTTACAATTTTTTATTTTTACTTGAGTGATCAAGCAAAGAGGAGTATCAAATGCCACCCAATTTATGCTTTAAACAAACAAAAATTGGCTGGATATTTTGGCTGTGCCTTTCAAAACTATGCACAGAATCAAACCAACTCAACATTTTGAAGGCATTTCACCCAGGGGCACAAGTCAGATGCATTACTGCACGCTGCATGCATGCTGCAGGCTCCCCTTCTTGGAAGCATGGCTCCAGCTTGACCAGCTAAAAGACTGTATTCAGCATCCTGGTAAAACTGTGCTATGAAAGCAAGTTCTGCTGGGACTGCAACAAGGTACCAAACTCACTTTTTATTGTAGGGAAAATTTCTGTGAGGTGGTTATTCAAAGAGGAAACAAATACCAAATCTGACCCAAATGTTTAATGCTGGCTGCAAAGCCTATACACTCTACTGGTGTATACTAGCTGATGCACTGTTTAAAGCACTTCAAAATTAATCTGAGTGAAGGACTATGTAGAGGTGCTTGCTCTGCTCTGTACTATATGTGTACTGTGGTCACCAGGTCAGCTGCTTTTTCTTCCTTCTTGTGCCTATACCTCAACAGTGTCAGGCTTCAGCCCTTTACTCTTAGAGCTTGCAAGAAACGGCAGTTCTCTTAAACCAGCTGGAAACTGAATTCCAGCTCCTTGGGTTTGCCAGTAAGATATCAACTGATCTAACACAAATTGGGCCTTACGTGATAGCAGCTGACTAAAATGAGTAAAAACTTACTTTAAAACAAAGGTCCTTGTAATTGAAGTATCAAATAGATTGAATGAGGTATAAAGGCATTGCATATACAAGCTACAGCCCACACATGCTCATTTCTTTTCAGTGCTTGGCCTCTTTCTTTCATAGCTCAGATGTCTCCTGCTTACTGTCTGTCTTTGAGATGGGAGGAATAGCCCACAATGACTTCAGTACCCACCTTATGTTTGGAGTCCTCTCTGTGGCTGCCCCTACCTAGAACTTGGGTCAAGATCCCTAAAGACAGATTTATTTTCATTTCCTGCCTCCATGCTTGACAAAGCAATTATGTCACTGTGGATGGGACTTGAGTCTCTTCTTGGGTCCCTAATGTGGCAGTTGTGTTTGAGGGAATGCTCTTTCTTCGAGCAACTGCATTAACTTTTCTGTTTGTTTTTTCAACAACTTTTTGATGGCTTCCATTGACTTAATGCCCAAGCATACAGCAATACAAAACGCAGAGCAAAATGAGTCACACCTGATGTTCATAGATTCCTAGTAGTAGCAAGCTATTGAAATAGTTATAGATTTAATACTTCCAATGACATTTAATGCCCATAGAGTAACCTCTGAGGAGCAGGTTACTCACTGATAGATATTTCCTGCTAAATACGCTTACTGTGTAGCCATAAGAATGTAAGATGATTTCATATTTTTCTCCTTTTTCCACATGTAAGATCATCTGGGGTCTGCCATACTAATGTGCTGTCTGTACAGCTTCATACCTTTATTTTCTGGTGAGGGGGATACGGATTTAAATTCTCTCTGTTCTCATTGCAGCATTTCAGCACAATGCAACTTTTTCATTAGTTTCTTTTGGCCCTGCCCCAGTTCTGTCCACCTGACTCTGAGATACAGGAGCAGTGCATGTGTTTGTTTGTTTGCTTGTTTTAAAATGAATTCCAGTATTTCCTAACTAGGGTGATCTCAATGGGAGGAAAAATCTCTCATTTTTGCTTGTTAGCATTTTTGTACGGGAGTATAGAATCTGCTACTGCTCTGAGTTTTTATAGCCAGCTTGGAAACTGTGTCACATTTGTAAAGGTAAATTCTGCAGGATTTATTCAATTGGAGAAGACGCAAAGAAGAACTTCTCAGTCTGGATGTCATATTCCATATCAACATGTTCTTGTAAAAGGGAAAAGTTTTGATAATGTACAACTCTCTTTTCACCCCAGCACTTAAAATTAACCCAGGGTTCTTTAAACTCTTCCTACTGCTCCTCTATACAATTTCCAGTGTGGACAAACTAAGATTTGCTATAAGACCTAAGACCTATTTCTTATGTATTTTTGCATGTAAATCAGCAACAGAAATACAAGTTGTTCGATAGCAATCATGTGGATACTGAATGCATTTCTAGGAGGATATCACACTAACTCTCTCTTCTGTCCCCTACCTCAGGCTCCTAGGCTGGATGAAAACACAGTACACAGCAACACTTTTTTCAAATATTGCTTCCAATAAGGAACTGGGAGTTGGGAGGGCGGGACTGCCGTGTTTTGTCCTCCATGTGCGTGATCATTTTTGTAAAAAATTAGAGGGCAGTGGGGTTGGGAGGGGAGAATTCAGGACTTGGAAACATCTGATTGCAAAGAGGAAATAGCAGATTGGAACTTTTAATCGAGTATCCTGGAATTCAGGTGAGTGTCAGAGAGGACCTTCCCACCATAATTAAGTGTTGGTGGGAACATCTCCTAGTGGTAGTTAAACTCCTAAATAGGTGTTTAACTGCATCTTTGGGCACCTAAATTCCTCACAAATCTTATGCAAAGTAATTTATATGCTTGTCTTGTAATTTATGGTTTGGAAAAAGTTTTTGCTGATGACTCATACAAGGAAGATTTTAACCAAGCTTCCCATATGCATGACACATCTGCGTTGCACTCAGCTATTTCAGTTATAGAACAGGCACACAAAATAGCCTATTGAAAGCAGAGCAGACAGTTCTCCCTTTAAAACTACTTTGCATAAACCTTTATGAGTGCCTCATATTACGATGGTGCGAATTTAAGTTCAATTAAGTGCCAAGACTGAGCTTCTAGTTTTTGTCTGCCATACTGTGGGCAGACTGTGGCAGGGTACAAGGAGGGAGATTCTGCTTAGAATGAGTGCCCCAGTTTTTCATGGTGCAAATTTAGATTTAATCTGACCAAAAAAAAAAAAAAAAAAAAAAAAAAGGAAGAAAAAATGGAAAAAAAGAAAAAAGAAAAAAAAGCATGCCAAGTCTGGGCTTCTGCATTTTACCTACCTGTGATGGAAAAACTGGAAAGAGATAGAAAGAAAGCCATCAGTGAGTATTTTCTGCAGAGGATACAGAGCGAATAAGATCTACCACTGTGTTCAGTTTTAACTTACTCTGGAACTACATCCTGTTATGCAGTTTACATATTTTTTAGCAATTCTAATACTCACATTTATTTAGAAATATATTTCTGGGAGTCCATTTCAGAAACAGATATTTTGATTCTTCTAAAACAGATTTAAAAGTTCAGTAATCAGAGACAATTCATGGTCTAAATTTCTTTTATATTCCCTTATATACAAGCTGATACTAACCAACCCATATCAGTTCTATATATGTGTATATACACATGCACACGTGCAGTCAGCTTTCCAAGCATCTAGAAGATTTTACCTTTTGACGTTCATTACCTGAAGGCAAGTAATTGCTTTCATTGCTCTTAGCATAGGTGAAATATTGGTAGATATGCTAAACTGGCATATTGCTTGGTGGTTGTTGACCAGCGTCATTCTTAGCCAAGTTCTCTGCTGTAAGATGCTTCAGTCTTCAAGACAACTTTCTTTCTATTTAAAGCTACCTCTGCAGCTTACTCAGTTTGAGTCATGTGGAGGTTTTTTTCTCATGATGAGCAGCCCTCCTTCTGGAAAGTTGTTCTACTGAAATGTTTGTTCATTTGGCCTGTGCCCTTTCAGCATGTTTTAGTATAGCACAGTCGTATGTTTTGTTGTCTACAGCTCACAGTTTTATTAGATGGCCTTTGCTGGAGAGCATAAGAGCATTACAGTGCAGGTGGCCTTGTCAGCAAGCAAAGCAGTTGATTCTCTATTGATTGGCTTTTTTTTCAGAGGACACCTGGTCAGTTATCCTGCTATTGGTGAAGTTATCAGTAACAGCAGAACTAGTTATTCATAAGCAAAACCTGGCTTGCTTAATGCAACAGCAGGAAATCTTACTGGGGAACAGGGCTATGAAATCCATCAGTGGGAAGTTGGGGAAGCTTGAGACAGTGTGAACTTTGATTCCAATGGAAAGTCACTGCGTAGGGAACAATTATGTATCTTGGTCCTGAAGGCTTGCTTTTTTCCTTAATACGCGGAGGATCCCCCTACCTTTTTGCCTTGTGCACACAGTGGCTTTCCATGTTGCTTGTGACAGAACATCTCATTCTGTGACCTCCAACACTGTGTAGGAGAGTCCTCAGCACCGGCATGCGTCTTGTCAGTCCTTTTTGAATTCAACAGTTCCACTTGCACAGGCCAGACGCAGTAGTTTTCAAGGACTTGATGGCCAAAAATATGGTAGCGACTCCTGTAATGAAAAGGGATTATAGCTTCCTCATTGAGCAAGCAGCATTTCTTAGGGTTTTGTTGTGAGAGGAACAACTGAAAAGTGTGACAGTAGTGAGAGGAAAGAGTCGTGCTTTTCCAGTGACAGTCTCCCTCCTTCTCCTCACGTCATGCCTGTGCCTGCAGTGGCTGGTGTTCAGGGTTATTGCTTGTTTACGTTTTCTGAGGGCCTTTTTTTTATTGTGTCCATTCAGGTCTCGGTCAATCAGCGGAGCTTCATCTGGGCTCTCCACCAGTCCTCTCAGCAGTCCAAGGGTAAGTGGTTCTGCTTCAAGATCCGTTGGTCCAGTTCACTCACACATGCTTGATGCTTTTCAACATCTGTTGCTGCAGAGCCATGGCTCTTAGCTGGGATGTTTTGGTTTTCCTTCGCAGCTTGTAAATTTTCATGAGTGGTGAGGGAATTGTTATCTACAAATCCAAGCTGAGAATTTACCATACATTTTCCCTGCACTATTAAAGGTACCTCAGGGATCTCACTGTGCCCCTGTCCTTTTTCAATCTCAGAAGTGCATCGAATAACATTGTTATGACTAAACACTGCTATTTCCAGCTGAGGTCTGTATACGACGTGGTTTCAGACCATATATCAGAAACTGCTTCACAGCTGCTTTCAATCAAGCCACAGCAGAGCATCAAGCCACGCTGGCTACAGTCAACTTAATTCGGTTTGCCACAGAGTAGCTTGGATTAGAAAGTCAAACAAAATCAGTTTCACAAATTTGAGGACCAGCAAATTTAAAAAGAGAGTAAAAAGTTAATTAATTGAGGGTATTGTAAATCCCCAGTAAGGTGTATACTATAAAGACAATCAGGTGTAAGTTTGGTAAAGATTCCAACTCGTTGCTTGATTGAACTGTTTTCTGAAACATATTCTGGGTTCCTCTCAATTATTACCCTATTTTGCAGCTGGCAGAAATATGTTTGCAGTCTCCTCTGTGTCTCTAGTGTGCGAGGAACCAGTGAAGATCCACTTCCTTTCCTTCCTTGTTTCTGTACCTCTTGAATGGCAGTGGAATGAAGCAGATATCTGAGAATTCTCATACCACTGCAGAATGTACTGAAAAAGAGCAAAAAGAGTTATGTGCAAAAAATAAGCATCCAGAGCTGCAAACCTTAGACCTGATCTCATTAATTGATCTCTTGGGATCAATTTCTGACATCTCAGTAGGACTACATCAAAGAATAAGGATGACAAGATCTGTTCCATAGTTGCTGTATCTTAACATTATTACTTAATAGGCAGTTGATTAAATAGTCTTCAAAGGGATTTAGCAGCCAGATGGCATTTTCCGCAGTTCATGACCATTTTAAGGTAGGTCAGATTTGTGGCTTACAAGGTAATATTGGAATAAAAATTTATTTTAAAGTCCTTACCTATGTTCTAATATCATCTGAGATTACTGAAAGAGAATATACTTTAAAAAATCAAATGCACATTTCACTGTATGCACTGCTTAGGTGAAGTTCTATGAGAAATTGAATTCAATGGCAACTAAGACTTGTTAATTCTCACAGGATCTTGCTAATGGTTTTCCCTATTGCACCAGCTGAAAGACAGACCTGATCTTGTTCTTTGTTATGTTACTAGAAGTGTGGTAATTAAGGGTGCCCATTCAGATTCGTAATGGCTTAAGTGGGAGTTTAATTTGACTTATTTCTTTCAAATTTGTTTCTCAAATCGTCATGCACATATGATTTAAAAATTGCAAGGAAACATTTGCAATCAACAGTTTTTGACTTTTATCATTTGAAGTCATTTGCAAATGATGAGTAGTCAGATGCTGGTGGTGACTTTCATAAATTAACCACTTCATCTTTTCCCTTTTCTTTCTCATTGGTGATCAGTATGGACCAAAATGTCAAACTTAAATTAACTTTACAACTCTAATAGTAATATGAACATTTTGATGCAGTGATTTTCTTTTAATTTTAATGGCCTAACCCTAAGTTCTTCAAATAGAAAGTTCTGATGGAAACTATTTTAGACATTGCTTTAGATACATCTCTGCAAGTTATAAACACGGCAGCACTGTGTTAATCCATCAAACCCAGAAAGTAATCTTACTACTGTGTGTGCTTACCTGACATGTGAGACAAGGCTGCATTTACAAGGCATGTCTGAACATTGCCTGACTAGAGCTTCTAAATGTTCAGAATGGATAATAATAGAATGCTTCATGGTAGTTAATAATTTGCAAGAAATCAGAACATGAATGCAGACCAAAGGTAAAGAGCTTGAGTGGTAATGTCTATTTTTTAATATTCTGCCAGTACTTGCAATCTGGGGTGTTAACATCAATATTTTGTAAGGACATTCATTTTGTTTTAAAAGTGACTTTTACTTGCAACTGTGCCTTGAAAAGGCTTCTGTCTTCCCAAGTCTGTGTACTGCTGTTCGCTGATTCCATATGAACGGTTTCCCAAAATGCCTGTAACATGTTTAAATGTTATTATTTGGGAAAAAAAAAAAAAGTCATAATCCCATTTTTGATAACTCAGTGATGGATTATGAACTTTGATTGTCTTTTTCTTTTTTTTTTTTTTTTACACTGTATCTTACAAACAGTGGTGCCCCCTGTACCCTCTCACAGAACTGGGACTTAATGTGAAATACTGCTGTAACTGTATGACAGAAATCTTAATGATCAAGCTGTCCTTCGACAGCGTGAGGGATGTTGCAGGAGAAGCATATTGCATGGGAAATATCTCTTCCCAGATAAATGAATTTTCCAGGCCCTTCTGAAATTTTTACTATAGCTATTCACAAATTAAGCAAGGAGCTGAGGTCACGTTTTCCTCTTGGCACTGTGTGTTATGAAACCCCGAGCGGATGCTGAGCAGCTTAACTGTCCAGGCCAGGGGAGGAGGCCAGATGCCAACATGGCATCGCTCTCCCTTTCCTCCCTCCTTCTGCAAGGATGGCTGCAGCTGATGTGTGCCTTAGGCAGAGTCAGGGGCAAAGAGGAGGGACAGAGGTTCTGACCGGTGTGTGCAGTAAGCTCTGTGTATCGCCTACCACTCCGTATGTATCACACACCTGTTTTGAGTTCCATCTCTCCACTGGGTTTGCACATGGGCACTTTGAGCTGAAAGAGGTGGTCCCATTCTTGGCATATCTCAATTTGTCTGTGGCTTCAGTGATTCTTCTTCCCCTTCCTCACCTCCCTAAGCATTTTGCTTCTCTCACTGCAGGGCGATCAGAACAATCCCAGAGAGATGACATTTCTCTCTTCTTTTTTCTTGATTACTTTCTTTCATTTTATTTTTATTTTTTACTTTTCCTTTGTTTTACTTTTCTTTCTGTTGTTTTCCTTTGCTGACACGTGGTTGGTTAATATGATGAAGCCTGTTATGACACTGTTGTTCTTGCTGCTGCCGCTGCTGCTGTTGTTGATGATGCCGTGTTCCCAGCTAACTGCATGTCTTTTTTTGTTTTTTTGTTTGTTTGTTCGTTTTTGTTTCTTTGCAAAATCCCTCCCCCACTACCCCTTCACCTCCATCTCTTGTGTCTCCTTGTGACATGATGCATCTTTGTGACTCGGATGGATTTTATTCTGATTTTCCTTTCTCTGCTCGCCCGCTCTATGCGTATTTCACTGTTTTTGATGTGCATGGACACTCCGTGTCTGTCTCGTAGCCTATCAGAAAGTTCTTCATCCCCCCTCAGACCTCCGACCTCCCTTTCTCTCCCCGACCCCAAGTCTCCTTGGACCCCGATGCTTGTAGGAACGCCTCCAGGCCTGGACATGTACTCCAACCAAAGCCAGCACTTCAGCCCAACCCAAAGACGCAGACTTTGCCATCCAAGAGCAAATTGGCCGAAAAACCACTCCAGTCTACTAAATCCAACCCACTCCCTTCCAGCAATGCCAGCGCACCCTCTTCCCAGAACAGCCCCGTGCAGAATGCCCCGGGCCGCTCGCCTGCTGCCGGCTTTAACCCACAGCTGGCTGTTCCTAAATTGCAGACCAACCCTATGTCTCCTGTTAGATTACTCCCTTCTAGTACTGACCCAAGCACCAAATCTATCCCCATCATACAGGTCACCCCTCACCCCTCTCCAAGGGGAAGTCCCCTCCCTACCCCCAAGGGGACACCTGTCCATACGCCAAAGGAGAGCCCAGCAGGCACACCCAACCCAACACCACCATCCAGCCCCAGCATTGGAGGAATGCCATGGAGGACACGGCTCAACTCAATCAAGAATAGTTTCCTGGGGTCTCCTCGCTTCCATCGCCGGAAATTGCAAGGTAAGTACTCTGTCCAGATGTACAGGGTGGGTCTGATTCAGGCAGCCATTCACCAGCAAGTTGATACCTCTCTTTGGCTCTCAAAAATTTGGTACAGCAAATGAGAGTGATAGCATCAAACAGTGCTAGCCCAAAGTGTGTGTCAGCAGGCTCTGTAAATCCACTGCACCTGCTCCAACAGCATCTCCTGAGCTCTCTTCGTACTCAAGTAGTAGAGACCTTAGTATCATTGACATGGTTGTTAGAAGCCAAGAACATTTTATCTTCAGATCATCACTTATTTTGCCAGCAAACCTAGAGCTATGGTATTTCACTAATGCCTGTACTCTGCTGCCCCTCTGCAACCATGGGCCAAGCTTTCTGCTGAAAAAAGACAGCCAGTGACAATAGACTGAAATTATCCTTTTGATGTACAGTTTGTTTGATCTTGGTTAGTGCTTTTTTTACCACCTTGGGTAATTGGTATAAAAAACTGCCTTAATGCAATCAGCGTTTTCATTTCCACTGGCTTGTTTTAGTTTTAAGAGTCTCTAGAGTGTTGAGATCAACAAAATTGTTTTCTTCGATCTCCAGGTAGCTTTTTGCATTCAGGCAAAGGGCACCAAAGTCACATGCACTGTCCTCAGATATAATCAGCAACCATTCCAATGCCAGGATCCTTTGGGAAAGCAGGATTACAGCCATGAAAGAGTTAGGTTTTGGACTGTGATTGTCAGGGGCATTGTCCCTGAGATGGACAGAGAACTGCTGAGAATTGCAGCAGTGACTGAGCTTCAGCCAGATGGACTTTGAAGCAAATGGCCTGGTACAGGAAATTTGTACATTTACATTGTGTTCTGAAAATTCCACAGGGATTCCTCATATTTTTGGTGACTAAAGGAAACTTTGCATAAAGCTCCATTGCATGAAGTGTGAGAATTGGCTCATGAAGCAATAGTAAACAAGTTTTAAGGCAATCAGATTGGCATGATGTTTGGGATTTTCTAGTGATTTAAGAAAGAGTAGGACAAGCCTTGAAATGCATCACTTGATTAGATACAATAATCTAGGGGCACATGACCGATTTTAAATGTCAGAACTAGTCTGCAGAGGCAGTGGGCAAATGAAAGGGTGGTGCAATGTCACAATGTTTTCATTGTTATAGAACCAGAAAAAAAGAAGGTGTGCTGATTCATTGATTTCTTTTCTCCCTTCCTCTCTTTGGCTGTGTGTGCATGGGCAGTACCTACACCAGAGGAAATGTCCAATTTAACCCCAGAATCATCCCCAGAGTAAGTATTTTACCAGTACTCTACTTCTTTTCCACCACCTACCAATGTCATTTCCTTGCCTGAATGTCACAGGGTGACTGTTTCTGCTCTGAATCGGTATCTTACTGTAGCCTGTTATATGATGAGTGGGACTGAGATGTCAAAACAATCCCTCTGCTAAGGGCCTGAGATGAAGTCTCTACCTCATTAATGGCTGTGTGGTCAACTGGTGATGAGACAGTCTCACAGTAACCACCTCATTTTTACTCGTGGCTTGCTGAGTTTAGTAGTCTTGGAACATCTTCTCATTCTCTTCTTTCATTTGGTTCTCAAGCACATCACTGTTGGGCATAGTCAATGGCTTATACTGGCACTAACTATGCAGTAGAGGGTCTTTTTCTTAGCACATGTAAGTTTGAATCCTCAGGATAGCATGCAGAAGCCTCTGCTCAGCTGATTGAGAGGAATCTTTGGCTGGGATAGTAAGTGCAGTGTTAATCCTGGACAGCAACTCTGGGAGGTGGAGAAGCTGCTTCATATTCACCAGACTTGTTCCTGAAAGTCCGTGTACATTTCAACCATTTCATGGCGCAAATGTGCGTCACTGCATGGAAGGTTTGGAAGTCCCTGCCAGAGAGTGCTGCTCCAAACACTTCCTAATATATGCAACAGATGCCAAATTATTCCTTTTTATTTTCACAGCTTGTGTTTGTGCACCCAATGCCCATAGGCTTTCCCTGCCAACCAAGGCAATTTGGCCTTTCATCAAAATACTTGTGTGAAATATTCATGAGTCGTAGATAAAAATTGCAGGCCCAAAGTTTTATAATTGTTGATAATGGTACTTTCCCCAGACCTGGCATGTAACTGATGTAGTATGTGCAATCTATTTCTAATGGTGCAGAATGGAGAGTGATAAAGGCTACAGGAGATTAAGGAACAGTAAAGTTTAGTAAAAGAAATTAGGGAAGAAAATATTGAATAAATTGTATTTTCAACAATTTGGACCATGTACTAATAGAGAGGCATGAGAGAAATTCACAGTATTAACACATCCTGGCAGAATAAATACATTGTATTCTCATTTCAATTATTTTTAAGGCTGTTAAAGCAAAAAAAAATCACTGAATTAAGTTTCTTCCCTTTGTATCCTCTCCTCTCACCTTTGTGTGTGTGTTGGTTGAAGTTCTGTGAATTTATTGCCTTCTCTGCTTCCCACTCACCCTTTGAAAACTGGTGGATGAAGTAGTGCCTATCATTTGAGGCAGTTTGGATGCAAGTCAAAGCCTAAGGCCCTTTTTTCTTTTTCTGTGTAATTGCCAAATTAATTAGTTCAATTGGGCTGCACCCTCCAGTAAACATAATAAAAGTCGTAAAAAATAATGAGCTGGATTTTATTTTAACAGTTGATATTTCGTTGCTCGGTGCCCACTTCCAAATGTCTTGGTGGTTTTTGTTGTTTTTTTTTTCTGTTCTTCTTTTCCTTTCTGTAAGGAATAAGGTATCCTTATCAAGAGCTCTATTGACCTCATGGGTTGAGGAATAAAAATATATGTCCTTGCTCTAGTACAGCATTCTTCAATGACTGCCACTCATTTAACAAAACCTGATGTTTAGATGATATGCTTTGACATGTCTGGGTAGTGCTATTCTTTCTCATTTGAAAAAGTCCTAGAAAATGTGCTAGGGATGGCATTTAAAGAGACATAGCTCCAGCTGCTTTAGACATGCGAAGCTCCAATTGCTTGAGTAGAAATGCTGTTATTTATGCCAAGCAGGTAGACTTACAGAGATTGCAGATCCATGCAATTAGAGGCAGAGAAGGCAGTGAGGCAATGCTGTCAGACACTCCAAAAGCAGAAAACAGAACAACATTACAACAGTCAGAAATTCAATGTGAAGTAATAAAGCACTTGCCCGTATTTTCATACTGATCTATTTGATTTTTTCCATCAGCTGGACACCTGATTAGATTCCCAATGGACCCAGCCTCCCATGTATCTTCTGTCTCCCTCCCCATCAGGAGGCTTGCCATCACAAGAAATGATTGTTTTCACTGTTTGGAGCCTGATTTTGTAGGGTGCTAGAGCATCTCAGATTGCTGAGGATCTCTGAATTATACCTGTTTTAATCCAAGTCAGTAGTACTTAGCACACCTCAAGAGGAGGGAAACCCCTATTGTATGGTTTCACTCTGAAGTGGCTTCTTCTTCATCAGACCTATTTTCTGTGCAGAAGCACAGCTAGTTCTGTCATTTTCAAGGAGAAAGATGAGTGCATGTGTGCTCTGTCTTGATTCAGTTCATTCAGAAAGAGGAGAGACCACTGGCATCTATTCTGTCTCATGTGACTTGAGCAAAATTATGTATTGAATTCTAGTGATTTGCAAGCTGGATCATAGCCCAGGCTATCAGTGAATCTTCCAGAGTCAGTGTTACTGGTGATAACCTTGCTGAAGAAGAGAGCCCAGCTGCACTCTGTAGACTCCAGACCAAGTTTCCAAGCTGAACAGGAGAAAACTTCCTTGTGTTCTGTGGCCCTTTTAACCTGCACTCATTAAGAGACCTATACATAAAGGCTCCACAAAACCATTAGCAAAAATACAAATATGAAAAGTAGTATTTCAAGATGGCAGATCTGCAGTTCAGATATTCATGCTTTTTTCCAGTTCAGCTTCCAAGGAGCATGTGTGACATGCATTGGGCCCCTAGAGTCCTGACAGCCAAGCCCTGTTCGTATTATGATAGATCCCAGCCTAAGACAACTAGACATTTTAGATAGATAACCAGGTGCAAATTTACTAATGAGCATAGACCCTTTACATGCAGGGAGCTATTGCCCCAGCTCTCTGGGGGCTTGCGGAGTTGTTATGGTACGTGTGAGACACATGAGCTAATTAGTATATAATTTCCTTTCACACTCTAACCCTGGCTCCTTAACGACCCATTTAAATGAGAGGCCCTTTCTCTTTACAGCTCTCCATGCTTATCTTTGGCTCACTGCTTTAGTTACAGCTGCCTCTGAATATTTTAGGGAGTGACTTTTCCAGCCCACTTTAATTGAGTGGGGGGCAGTGATTTACCAAATTGCAAATGAACCCTTTTGTACTCTTATCTCTATAATGGGTGGACACAAATGATTATTTGCACAGCTGAGGTGTGGTGCTCCTCTCTTGCTTCATCTTTGCCCTTCCTCATTCTGTCTTTGCTGCAGGAAGGGGTTCTCCTAATAACCAGCTGTTTAGTACTTTGTTGGGGTGCACAGCAATCCTTTGTGCACATGGCTCTCCTTTCCTGCAGAGGCTGGTCTGTAGATTGTCTTGTTCTGTTGAGTGGTGAACATCCCCTTCAAGTGAAAGCCTATTGCTTGCCATGGAATTATAAAATACCCAGTGGAGTGAAAAACTTGTTCATGGCAGGTCTTTTCATCTCTTTTTTATCCTAAATTTTTCTTTGCTAGAACATGATCCCACATGACAGTGGGATTGAGTGCACCTTCAGCAAGTTTGCAGGTGGCACCAAGCTGAGTGGTGCAGTTGACATGCTAGAGGGAAGGGGTGCTATCCAGAGGGACTGGGACAGGCTTGAGAGGCAGACCCATGCCAACCTCATGGAGTTCAACAAGGCCAAGTGCAATATCCTGAGTCAGGGCAATCTCAAGCACAGATACAGGTTGGGCAGAGAGTCAAGACAGCCTTGAGAGAAGGATTTGGGCTTGTCAACTGAAAGATTCAACATGAGCCGTCAATGTGTGCTTGCGGCCCAAAAGGCCAACCATATCCTGGGTTGCATCAAGAGAAGTGTGACCAGCAGGTTGAGGGAGGTGATTCTCATGTCTGATGGCATCTTCCTTCTCCTCAAAGCCTTAACTCTCAGAGGTGCTACCTCCAAGTTCTGAGTAGTTTCCCCCAGTAAGATACATGCCCCATTTTTCCTTTAGCTGATTTAACTTAAAAGTGAGTTTCGACGAAGTGCTTCAAGAAGGTGGGACAATAAACAAAATCAAACATTCACTGATATGATCAGTGTGAAAAACAAACAGAACAATTTGATTTTATGGTGATACCTCCATCTGATGCTGAAAGGAACAATGGAGTTGGACTGCTGTCAGTGGAAAGCCTGTGCTGTGTTTTGTGCGGTGCTGAGATTTTCTCTCTCAGTACTGGAAGTTCATTCTTTTGTAAGAAAGCCAGACTAATGAATGACAAAGTCTTTGTCCTGGCTCTATAGGTAGCAGTGGATTTCATTTGCAGGCAGATTGAAGGGCCAATGAAACCTAGAGCTTGCTTTAAAAAATGACTGTCAGTCTGAGAAGACACCTTTGAGAATGGAACTTTCCAAGTCCAGAAACACCAAAGGGGTTGAAATGGACAGGAGTGAACGTAAAGTGCTGTGCTAACAACACCCGCTATTGTCATAAAAATTGAGACCCCTGGAGGCATCTCAGAGACGTGTCCCCAGCTTTACAAGGACTGTACCAAAAGCAATGCCTTCTATGTTGTTATGTTGGCCCATGACATCAGTGGCAGATGGTGGTATGGCAATAGAGGTTGAACCTTCCCACCAATATTCAGTTACATTTTGTTGCTGTGCGATAAATGGCAGCAGAGGGGCAGTCTGGCAGAATGGCATCTGACACAGAAGTGCAAATGAAGCAGTGGGGAGTCACTGAATTCCTCCATGAGGAAATAAGTGACACCCATTGACATTTATTGATGTTTGCTGAACATTTCTGGAGGCCAACCAGGGAAGAGAGCAGTAAGGTGATGGGTAGTGTGTTCCAGCAGTGGGGCATCTCTGCTGATTCAGATTTTTGCAAGCTCAATATGCAGGTTCTTGTTCATAGGTAGTGAAAATGCATAGCTAGTGGTGGTGACTGTGATGAAAAATAGTTTTGTAGCTGAGAATTTGCTCTATCACAAAGTGTTGTTGTGCTCTTTGTATCTGTTGTAGTTTCCATGGAAATAAATAGGAGGCATTACTTTTAGAGAGACCTATGTGTATGAATTATGTATGTGACATATTAATTAGTGTATTGGCTTTATATAAAAGTTACCATTGCTCCTGTATTTTTTCATGGCTGGTCACACATCTTGCAAGAGTTAAGGCTGTGTGGAATGTTACTTAAACAATTTTCACCAAGTGAGTAGGATTTTCATAGACTCTGTGAGCTGCCTGTTGTAGTAATACCACAACTGGAGTGTTACCAATAATTTCTTGTGCAGTTTTAAAATATTTTTTTTTTCTATTTGGGTGGTATCTAAGAAGTAGTGCTCAATATTCTAAATCATCTCTTTCTTTTTTGCCACGTCAGGCTTGCCAAAAAATCCTGGTTTGGTAACTTCATTAATCTGGAGAAAGAAGAACAGATTTTTGTGGTCATTAAGGACAAACCACTAAGCTCCATTAAGGCTGATATTGTCCACGCTTTCCTGTCGGTAAGTCAGCCAGGCTGCCTGTTGGATGCATTGCTCACTGGTCAGATCCAGGACTCTTTGTGCCATGTACTGGGCAGGGTTTCATCTCCTTCAGGTGCATCCTCTGTGCATTTGATTTATGTGTTGTGTTGATTCAGGCCTCCATTGTGTTCTGTCTAAATTTCTAACTGTAGAAAATATTTTGTAAGATGAGAAAAGATTTCAGCCTTCTGAAAGGTGAAGTATCCTGCTTGCCAGTGCTTGAAATTTCAGTGCAATTAGTGCACTGGTAGTACAGTATCAAGGCAGTGATTTGCTGCTTTGTCACACTTCTCTTAAGGTCACCATCTATGCAAAAGTCTTGTCCTCCTTGGCTATGCTCTCCACCACTTTAATCAGGCAAAAACCTGTTTCGTGTCTTCATTTATTACTTCAGATCTTTTCTCCAACGCCTTATGGCAGATAGAATGGTTATTTCCTCTTGTGACCAGAGTCTCAGATGTTGCAGATACTCTTTATTTACAATCCAGGGTAGTCTGCTGTTTGAGTAGAGGAAAATGATTTTGTTTTGTTTTGTTTTGTTTTCCAACAGAAAGTCCTTATTCTCACCATTTGCAAGTACCAATAAGGAAAAAGTCAGTACAATAAATTTAATTTGCAAGATTTTTAAATTCAAGGATGTTTGAAGCATAGTGAAAACTTATTTTCCAATGGAACTAAGAGAAGGCAGCTCAATTTTTTATATAGTTTGTTGAATTGGTTTTGGTTTTTTTTTCCACAAAATATTACTCTCCTTTTTAGTCTTTATGATGCTGCAATGACCAGAAACAAAAATACAGTTCTTTTAACTGTTCATACACAGTGCTGGCATACAGACAGTGTGTGCAGTATGCATCAAACATTCAACCATCAAAGAATCCATCTCAGGTTGGTTTGAAGCAGCCATGTTCCTATACTGGTTTCATGCATTTAACTGTATTTGTGGGTTTAGTGTAGCATGCACCACTGTTTATATTGTGCATATCTCCACATCTATGGAGTGAGATGCAATGTGGTGTGCAAATACTACGAATCTTCTCTACAGATAACCTCTAATTAAATGTATTGTCATAGCCTGATAAGTCCTTAAGGACACCTTGAAGAACTCATCTCTCGTATTTCCTCCTAAAATAGAGGCCAGATTTCCAAATGTTTTGGGAGATCTTTTGAAAGTGTTGTCCTTTGTGAAACAATAAGTAAAATATGAGAGTAAGTTAAATTCTGGCAATATCTGTTATTGGTGCCTGCCTGAAAATTAGTCAGTTGTGAAATCCTACTGTAGATCTGATGATACGGATATTGGCTCACACCAGAAAGCTTAGCAAAATTGTTTTAGGTATTGATAGGAATAGTGGTTTGGGTAAGTATGCATATTGTCCCTGTGGATATTCCGGACACTTGTCTATGTGTCTGCCACTTGTCCTAATGTCTCTTTGATAGCATAGAATCACAAATTCAAGTCCAGAAGAAAAAAACAGCAAATATTATACATTCTGCAATTGTTTCCTTTGTGCACTGGCTGTACTGTCTTCTACCAACCTGTTTCAGATTCCAAGCCTCAGTCACAGTGTCATCTCACAGACAAGTTTCCGTGCAGAGTACAAGTCCACAGGAGGTCCTGCTGTCTTCCAGAAGCCAGTGAAGTTCCAGGTGGATATAACATACACAGAAGGGGGAGAAGCGCAGAAGGAAAACGGGATCTATTCTGTCACTTTCACACTCTTATCAGGTAACCATGTCAAAGCTGCAACGTGGGTGCAAGTTGGCTTTGTCCTTGCTGATATGAAGGCCTGCAAAGATATTTCTGCTAGGGCAAAGAGTATAACTGTCTTCACCTCAGAAGAAGATTCCAACAGTGGGCAAAAGGAGGATACTGGGATCAAGAATGGCATTGGTAGTAATGGAAATGGTGGGAGAGTAAAAGATTCCCCAGGGGTGAAGTTGCCACCACCATAATTAATACTGAAATTGCTGCTGTGTTCATCAGATTTGAAATACTTCCCTATGCTACATCCTTGCTTTACTCAAAGGTCTCAGTATCTCACCTGGGCACTGTGGGCCAATGATTACTCCCTTATTACAGAAATATGTGATCTCTCTTTTTTTTTTCCGGGTGCATCATGTGCCACGCACAAAGTTTAAATTAAAATAACAAGGAAAAACTGTCCCCAATCTTTTCTGTCCTTACAGAATAAGCCGTCTTTCCTTTTGTTGAGTCCAGCACCCCAAAGCTCGTATTTATATTGGGACTTTATAATAGTTCCTCAAAGTTGTGCCTTTAGCTGAAGCACAGCTATGCCGTGTGTACCCTGATGGGGATGAGGCGGAAGTGAAGATGTTTGTGACCTTTTCCCTCCAGCCTGTGTTACATGAGGATTCAGTTCACACTCCTCTCACAGCCATTTGTGCCTCTTCTCTCCTCACAGGTCCAAGCCGTCGTTTTAAGAGGGTAGTAGAAACCATTCAGGCACAGTTGTTAAGCACACATGACCAGCCTTCAGTGCAGCAATTATCAGGTAAGTAGTTTCTGCTGTTGAGCACTTTGCTTCAGAAAGGACAGGAAGACAAAGTGCCTCTCAGTACCAGGAGGCTGAGGGAGGCCATCCCTCTGATTACAGCAAGAACCTAGCTCCATTCAGACAGAGCAGTAATTTCCTGCACCCACCCTCCTCCTCCCTCTCATTCCCACTCCAACGCTCCCAGCACATTCCCCAGTTGAACAGCTTTTGCCCACCTCCCGCCCAAAGAGCCATTTGCCCACTTATCCATCAAAGGCTGCATTATCAGTTGATATTCCAGATATTCTCAGGTTCCATAAGCTCCCAGAACAGGGACACAGTGTGGAAGATACCCAGTTTTCAAACTCTTCAGGCATGCATTAGAAACCTCCAACTTCATAAGGTTGCAGAAGAAAGTTAAGAGCTGCTTTTAAGTAGCCATTAACTACAGTGTTTTCAGATGGTCAGAAGGTGGCTAATAGTTTCCAGCAGTGCGGTCATATTCCTGGCCCAGTACTGTGGTAACACAAGTCAAATACTAAGGTTCTGCAGAAGCTATATTTTATTGATTTTTAAAATAAGTTCCAATTTGTCGTGGTGGTAAAGAAAGGCTTAGCAGTGTGGCCCTGTGTAGTGACATCAATCTGAATCTGCAGGCAGCCTGAGATGATAATACAGAAACTGGCCTCATCCCATTGTTATGTAGCAAATGTTCACTCCGACAACCAGTGGTGGCACTAGGGAAAAAATCAGTGTTAGCTCTTCTATCCTTTAAGAAGACAGAACAAAGGAAGAAGGTGAAAATTGAAAACGTAAGGAAGCTCAGATATTGGAAATGCTTCAGGGAAGGAAAAGTAGGGAGAAACAGAAAGAGCATAAAGATACCAGGAACAAATGAGAGTGAAGGAGAGAGTGGAGGCTGCAGGAAGAAGAGATGGGGAGTGGGAAGAATTTTCCCAGTATATGGGAGAAAGTAGTATGTACATATACGTAAGAGCCAAGTTATGTGCTTTACCTTTGTGTGAACCAGCTAAGACAAAACTGCAGAATGAAATCAGCATAGGATCATACAGTTAAGTGTTAGGTCTCCTTGGCTCATTGCACATATGGGTTACATCCTTCTGGTCTAACAGTATGACTTTAACAGCTGAAGAGAAAATAACTCTGTCTAGAAGAGTGTGAGCTCACTATGTGACAGAAGAGTATGCTCAGCTCAGGAAAGATTATTTTCCACTTTACTTTTGCCTTCCAGCACTGCCTGACCTTCTGCATGCTGGATTGCAAGGGTGCCCAGCACATGAGTTATTCTGTTAGGAAACAGAAAAGGTGAGGATGTTAGAACTAAGGCTGACTCCGATTTTTGCTATGTGAACTTTTGAAATAAGATAAAATTCAAGGAAGCAGACAGAATTTTCTACCAGCTCTTCCTCTTGGGAAATGCTGGGGCCCAGTGAGAATAAGGGCAATTAGCTGAGAAAAAAAGTGTATTCTCTGTGTCTATTTCACATTACCACTGCTGTGTGAACAATGTTCAACCATTCCTTGCCTCTTTGGGAAAGAAGTGTGCCCTTATCCTCTATGAGGGAAAAACTGTTAAAAAAAGTAAATAATGTGATCTCTCTTAACATCTTTACCCTAGCATGTGCAAGCTACTGAGGCCATATAGAAAAAACTTGGACTCTGTTGCACACTTAGACGTGAAGCAGGGTATCTCTATAAGAAAGTCATATTGTAGCACGAATAAAAACCATTCATCTGAGTGAGGCTCAGAGAGACACTTAGGGCAAACTGTGCTGTGAGAAATGCATCTGACTTACAGTTATGCTCTGATTCTGGAATGGAGAAATTATATTATAGACACAGAGTCCCATTCTATTGCCTAAAGCTACATTAGAATAATTCATTCTCGCAGGGGAAATGCAGCCTGGTCTTTAAAGACAGGGAAAGTGCAACTCCACATGGAGTGTTAAGAACAAGAACTCTATCATCCAGGTAGTTATCTAGACAAGGCAGCTCACAAGAGATATGGTGCCAAACTGTCCTGTATCTATCATCTATCCTGATCAGCAAGATGCATTTCTCCTGAAGATGAGAGAAATAATTTAACTTGAAAAATTTAGTTTGGAGGAGAATCCAAGGGAAAGAGAGAGAGGAAGTGAGATTATTACTGTGGAAAAGATAACCTGTGCTTCAAAGTAGGGAGGTCCCATGATTCACATTCTCATCTAAAGTGAAAGAGGAAATAAATGGATAAAGGACCTGCAAAGAGGTCATGTTCAGCACCTTGGGTGAACAACCACAAGCTGGGTGGCCGTGGTTGGATAAGTCTGTGCAGGGCTTCCTAGGAATTGCCAGGTTATTGCTCAGCATTTCTTACTCACATAGAAGCAAGACAAATTCTTCTCCATTTCTTTTCTTCTCCCTCATTCCCAGCCCTGAACATCTCACAGGAATTAAGGTGGCTGGACTCCTATTCAGGTTCATGTTTTGAGGATGCCCTGTAGGCAGTTCCCTGCTGGAACAGAACAAGCTCATGGTTCACTTTGACTCTCCTCCTCCATGGCTTTGAGGACATTGCTGGCTCTGACCAGCAATGCTGACTCGTTTGCTCCCCTGCCAGTGCACTGGAGATTTTCCTAGCTCGCTGTGCACAGTCCTATCTTCTGTGCAGTTGTCTCCTCTGCCTTTTGGTTCAGGTGCCTTTACATGCAGGATGGTGAAAGCTACCAGCTGTGAAAGCGTGCATGTAAGGTGAGACCTGCAAAAGGACAAGACAGATGAAAGCAGGGTGAAATAGAACAGCAAGGCCCAGTAAGCATATGGCACTGACAGTCGTTCTCTCTCCTGCTCCTCTTTGATCTGTTATGCAGCATGCCAGCCCACTAAGCCGGCTTGCCTGGGTTTCAGAACGCACTTTCTTCTTTCTCATTTCCTCCAGCTCACAACAGTGTTTGTAGATGTCATGTTGCCCATACATCTGTGTGTGTGTATGTGAGTGTGTACACATACGTACCTGAATTAGGCAGATGTGTTTCTATGTCACACTTGAGCACACTGTAATCTCCCTTCCCCATGGATATCCCTGCATTCACTTCCATTTTCCTTTCCTAAAACTGACTGTGCTTATTTCTTCTGACATATTCTGAAGCAAGAAAACAGCTTCCCTCCCTTGCTGGAATAAATGTGTAAATAAATGCAGTCCATTCCACATGCTAATCTATTACTTTTCAAAGCCACTGTCCCGTGGCCAAATTTAGTACAACGCGTCAGCCTTCTACCTTGATGCTTCAGGACATGAAATCTTTTGCGGCATAAGTGCTGAAAGGGCCTGCAGACTTATGACTGGCATGAAACAAGTAAATAGACGCTCCATCCAGGAGCCCCATACTCAGGATCTGCTCTTAGGTAATCCCCAGGCAGGACTGCGCTTTGGTTGAATAAAGCGATCTCTTTGGAAGGAAAAAATCACAGATTTTTGCCTTTGTTTCAGCCCAGTACACTTTCCATTAAATCTTAATTTGTTTTCCTCCACAACGCCTTTGCACAAAAGTAATAGAAACAGCTGGTGAATGGGGACACGCAGAAGCCATCCGTGTTCATTCACAGGTTATCAATTTTTATTTTCTTAATATTTTATTGCCTTTTTAGCCTTTGCTTTTAGGTGTGGGGTGCTGCTTATCCCGAATTTTAACTCATTTTCCCATGTTTTAGGCAATCAGCAATGCTGCAATAGCCTTTATAACTTCTTTGTAGTAGATTTTCTGCTTTATTATATTTCTTGGCTTCATACCAGATTTTAACCATCAGCATTTCCATCAGAGCTTCTTTGTATTGCCACTGGAAACACCTTTCATCAACATAAACAATTGTTTAGAGACCACATCCAGCCTCAAAATAGGGCCGTGCAAATTCTTTCTGGTGGCGTGTATCTTCTGTATATACACTTGAGCTCTCTTGCTGTGCTAGTGTATGTCTCAAAGAGGACAAAAAGCAGATGTTCAGGTGACTCAAAAGCTTTGCTGGAGATTTGTGCTTTCTGGGTGTTCATCTTTATGGCCCACAAGTGCTGTGCGCTGCCTAATAGCTACCAAAATAATTAGTAAGAAATGGTTTCCAAGTGTGCAAAGGATTTTATTATCATCAAGACAGAAAAAAGGGAATATTTAAATGCCAGTTTGGAACGTGGACCACCATTCAGTTTTATCTAAGGCTCATTCAGGTCCCAGCCTAATCTTGTTTTCTGCATTCCCTCATGTCTCAACCACTCTCATAGTGTCTGGGGCAGCACTGTGTCTTGCTGTCAGAATTCCCACCTATAAAAGGCACTGTGTAATGCCTGATTGGTTTGTTAGGGCACTGGTTTTGCTAAACAACTTCATTGTTGTTATTTGACAGACCTCACTACAATTAACTGAGTAGTCCTGAAATAAAGCATGGGAAAAGAAATCCAAGCACTCCAGAGTTGTGATAGGAGAACTGTGCATTTCACATAGGCACCCAAACAGTGGGAGATTCCAACCTAGATGGTAACTGCCTTGGACCAGAGGAACTGGTGACTCACTCGACGTCATTGCCTTTAATGGAAATGGTTACTGGGGACTGTGAGCATCTGAAAGGACATGCTCAGTGGTTTGCTGGGACGTAGCCCTGCCATTGGAATCTCAGGAGAGCAGTTGTTTGTGTGAGATTTCCTGGGCTGGGACAAGTCACCGTCCCAGAGATACCAGAAGCATCACAAACCAGGCTGTCTGACTGTGAGATTTGTGAAGGATAGAAATATAAATTAGAGGGGAAAAAAAAAAGAAGAAAATCAGGAAAGAAAATCTGTGAGAACACTGGGGATTCAGAGCTTCTTTGACCTTTTCATGTTCCAGTAAGGAAGGTCTTATTTTAACCAAATCATTTGTCATCTGTTAATGAACTAAACTGAATGTCATTTATGGAAGAGTCTCGGTAAAAAGTGAAGCATGAGTGACTGCCAGCAATTCCTATGAAACAAGGGATTGCCTTATCATTAGAAGGATCGAGTTCTGGCACTGCCATTCTGCTTTAATTAAAAAATTAAACAACATACATTAAAAATGCAGTTACATGACCCATCAGGGCTTCTCAGGGAGCTAAATGCCTTTCAGTCTTGACATTATTCACCTCACGTAACACCTTGATCCCACAGATACAGGGTTGTTACCCATGAGCAGCAGCCTGCTGCCAAGAATCCAAGGCTTTCTAATAAGGATGAAAATCCTGCTTTAAAATTACGAAATATTTTGTCATATAGAATATTTATTAAAGCAGATGTTATAAGATGATGGAAATTAAAGAAGTATTAAAGTAGCTACTATAAGAAGTAAGCTAAAGACATATTAACTCTGTTAGTCTCTCAGGAGATGTGGTATTAGCTGCTGTTTCTGGCATGCTCATGTTTGCTCTTCTTTAGGAATGGGGAGAAAACAGCTGATCATGTGTTGGGAAGATGTTACAAATAGAAATGAATTACTGTGCATTTCTTCAGAGTGGCCATGCCAATACCGAGAGCACAAATTCGAGTTGAGCATTAACATTCTAAGAAAGAAAAATGGCAGGTCTCGTTAGTTGTCCTTCCATATTTTCCTTGGTCTTATATTTCAAAAGAGTTGTTACGTTTTTTTTTCTGTCCATCAATAACAATTAGACAACCTGCAAAATCAATATTTTAGTAACAAAATGGAGTGCAGATCCCAAGGTGTTGTGTTTCCAAAAAGCGTACGTTACAGTCCTTCTTTTCTGCTGTAGATCTGTCAGTTTGTATTCTATTCTAATCACACAATTAATATCTGTAGACCTGTTTCACAACTGGCTTTACCACAAAACACTGAGAAGAGCTATGCTGACTGCAGTTGACTTAGAAATAAGCGGGATGATTCTGAAGCATTAGGAAGGATGATAGTGTTAAAAATTCACAAATAAAAAGAAATACCAAATTTAGGAAAATCTTAGTAAACTGGCCACAAGGTTTACCTGTTCTGGTATTTTCTAAATATTACCTTTCTTGTTTCTAGACTGCTAGTTTACTGTGTGGTCATTCTGGAGGCACTAGAGGGAACAATTACAGATAATGGGTGTGAGAAACAATCTTTCAGTCATACTTGAGAATTTCTTGGCTCTTAATGTTTTTTTCTGTGCTCTTTCAGGGCACAGGTTGTGCTGATAGCTGGGTGACTGCTCTGAGTTCTGCCATTGTAGATCTGTATTTATTGCAGCTGGGTGTAGTTGACTCAGAGTTGGACAGGAAGCAGTACAAGGCATCAGATGGCTGACTTCTCCAAGTTACTAAAGAAAAAAAACAATACAAGCTTGTGATTGTGACTTCTTGTCGTTGACTCAATCAGCAGCTGTAGGCACTTCTTAACCCTGTTAGGCATCTTCGGGGAGGAGTGTTTTTTAGGAGCTTAATTTGCTTTCCACTCAGAACATCCACTGACAGGTGAACTCCCTGCTTGTCTGACACCTTGTTCCAAATCCTGAATTCTCTCTTCTCCTTCACCTCCTTCTATTTTCCCTTGCCTCTTTTAGTCATGTGGCTTTCTGGGAGACCTTCCATGGGTTTCATCTCCCATTCAGCTCTGCCAGGCTGCCTTTAGCCTTGGGGATGTATTGTCTCCTTGGATGCTTTTAGTACATCACTGTGACCAGGCACCCGTGCACTCTCCTCCTTGCATTCCCAGGTGATAATATGAGCACAGGACTGGCTCATCAGAAAACACATCCATGCTCTTCTAGCATGGTTTCAGCATACCTAGGCATATCCAGCACCCCTTCCTCCCCTTTTCAGATTACTTTTCTGTGGAAATGAATGCTGGAAGTGGACCTACCCTTTCTTGTGCAGACTGTTTACCAGTTAGAGAATAGTTAGGTCTTCCTGGCAGACAGGGATTTTGGGACATTTGCGTGCATGTTTCCGAGAAACCTATTTCTGCTAATACCTGGGTGCTTATTTAGAGGTCAGGCAGGAGGAGACCCGAAACTGAACTAAGTGCAGTAACTGATACCTGCTAGCTCAACAACAAGTACCCAGCACTCAGAAACACACCAGAAATACAGATGAGGTCCCACTGCCAGGGCACCCTGGCTGACAGTGGCAGGTCTTGCTTACCTGCATGTTCTGCAGGAAAGTGGCCAGCAGGACTAGTTCTCTCTGTGTTAAAGCTTACATGTAGAGCTCCTTCTGCTCATTGCACCTGAGTTAAAAGCACTCAGAGGCTGTGGCAACGGGAGCTGTGCGCAAAGTGGACAATAATGTTAATCACAACAATGTCTTGGAGACAGATTCTGTTACCCTATCCAGAAGTAATTCTGTTGCCTGTGAATGGTGCCACTGAAAGCAAGAAGAGTAAGAGACTACGTGTGAATGATAGAGGCAGAATTGTGTTGAGGACTTGGGCACTGGGGTCTAAAAGATGTTTTTGAGTTATGTAAGTAGCCAACTGTTCATGTCCAGGAGCACAGTGCTGCCTTTTATCCCTCCCTCAAACTTCCGATGTACATAGATCAGCTGGCTGGACATTGCCCGTGTGCTGCAGAATAATCTGCAAAACTGTCCAGGGGAAAGAACGTATTTCTAGTCTTTTAGTTTGTTAGTGTAATGGCAGAATGCTTCCGACATCTCCTGAATACTGATAGCTATGATAAAGAGGTAGATGGAAGCAGCGGGACTGAGGCAAGCTCCACTCCCAGTCCTATGGCCAGGTATGCCCTGGCATAAAGTGGGTGGCAGAATTTGGCCTGGGTTGTGTAAAGTCCAAGATGTGTGTATGTTTCCTGCTTCAGGTAATAATGTGCTAAGTTACTACTTTATGCACAGAGGTATGGAAACCTTTTTTTATGTTTTTCCCTCCCTCCCTCCTCTTTCCGTTCTATGATCTAGACACCACTAACTGTATGGAGTTGATGACTGGCAGACTTTCCAAATGTGGTAAGAACTTCCTTCCCTTCTGCCTTTTCTCCTTCCCCAGCCCCTGCTGAGCAACATAATAACGCACTGCCCTGTCCCTTCCACCTCTTCCCCTTCCTTATCCCTGCTCTCCCACGCTCTTCTCAAGACTACCCAACATGTAACAGCCCACAATGTCCTTCTCTTACCCAATGGACACAAGCATATAACCCCTAACTCTGTTCCTCCCCATCCATGCACAAGATGCACAGGCTCCACCACGGCTTTCCCCTTCATAGCACAAGTGTGTGGTGTTGCACTTCAGATTCCCTCCCTCACTGTCACCCAGACCAGTGATTTTCTTTTCTTTTTTTTTTTTTTTGATCATTGTTGATGTTATTGCTGCCTTTGATTCATAATTCTTCAATCCCTTTTCAGCAGTGAAGCTGAATGCTGCCCTGCTAGCTGCTGTCTCCTTTGGTTTCCTTCGATTTATTGAGACAGAATTGTTCTGTTACTTAATTCCCTTTTGCATCCACTCCCTTCTTCGCCATGTATCGTTAGGATAAGACCCAAATGCTATAAAATTGGGTGTGTTTTTTTTTTCTCTTATATCTTGTAGGGAAAGGTTCTGTACAAGAGAAATCTGTTCTCGTAAGACTTCCATGCTGGTAACTAGGTTGAATTCAGACATCTCTGTGAGAGGAACACAAGCTGTTGAGGAAGTGATCACTGAGCTGGTACTGCTCTCCAGCTGGACCTGTGACTCCTGCGTCATCTCTTAGTAAACTGAGGGAAGTTCTTCTGGAGTTGTTCCACAGTCAGGTTGTCACAGTGGAGATAACGTTAGGTTTATGCATGTGTGACCGAGAGCAGAAATTGTTCTGTATTTCAGATGATTTCCTTAAAGGGCAGCTTTGCCATCTTTTTTTTCTTCTTCTTCTTTTTCTCTGAGAAGAGCTCATATGATTTCTTATTTGGGTTTTTTGGTTTACTCTATTTCTGATCTCTTCATGAAGACTCATTTAACTTGTAGGCAGACCTCCAGCTTCATCTTGAAGGCATCAGACAGCAAATCTCTCTTCTTCCTCGAGCCTTTCTTTCTTGTCTGGATCTGACATCCACTTCATATGAAAATACTGAAATGCTGATTCTGCTGATTGCTTGCAAGTTAATCAAGCTACACAGATAACCAGTCAGTCCTCTGCACTTTCTAGATAGAGCATTTCTGTTCATTCCCAGCTCAGGTCCTTCAGCTGTCACAGTGTCAGCATCCATCCATCAAGGGACAAAGACAACAAGGTGATGACCAGAAGGGAGACTGTTCTGTGGCAGCTACAGCCTGAACAGAGCATGTAGGTAGATCTAGAGAAGAGAAAGGAAGGGTTGTTGAGGTATTGGAGATGTTTCCTTTGAATCCAATTCCTTTTGGTGTGTTCATAAAAGATAGAAGTAGTGATGACATTCACTGTGCTGAATTCTACCCTCATATATGTGTGAAGAGCTATTTCATGTGGAGGAGAGCTCATCCAACATTTAGTCAGGGGAGTAAAGGGAAATGACGTGGGATTTAGCCTAGTATTGTCAAACTGTCCTCTGTGACTTTGAGGACAGGCATAGTCCTGTGGAGTTGGCACAGTGTTCATATAGAGACAGCCAATAGAGTAAGAAAAACTATGCTGAGCATTTTTGTGACGTTATCGCTGTTCCACATTCAGAGAATGAGCTTATAAGGGCATTTTTGCTAGAGTTAACACTGGAGCAGTAAAAGCAAATCAGAGGTCTTATGCCAGGCTTAGGAATGCGAAAACTGCGGTGGGAATGAGGAATATCTCTTCACTCGATATAAACCAGTGTGATTAAGAGTGAGGCAAATTTATTTAGCCCTTTAAATATTTGCTTGTCTTCTGCTAGCAGTCACCATCAGTCTGAGATGTGATTTTGCATATAGCCATTAGCATTGAGAAGCAGTTCTTGGTGGACAGCAGAGGTATGTCATAGGAGCTGCCAATGTCCAAATACGACCGCTGTATCAGTTCCATCTGTGCACACTGGAAAACTGCTGCCAACTCTTAATGTTTCACAAGAGAAGAAAACTGTTTGTCTCACGGTCGTGTTGAAATGCATGCAGGGATGCAATATTTTATTCTGTTTCCACCTGTTTCAGCAGGGGAAGGGGCATTTCTAGTGTCAGAAAGACTTAATTGATTTTTGTGGAGTCTTTTATATCTGTGTATAATAACTTTGCCTTATAATAGCCCTTTACATTTAAAATGCATCTGTAGCCTGAAAACTGCCTGTAGAAGTGATACCTTCCAGCTTAGCTGATCTTTCCCTTGTGTATTCAGAGCCAAATCAGTTTAGTGACAAATAAGCTTTACTACTTTATGTGCTGCCATTAAGCCTTATAAATTCAACACAGCTGTAAAAAGGTGAGCTAGATTTAGATTCTTCTGAGGCAGGATTGAGAGACCTCTTTACTATCATCTAATCTGGTATTTATGTCTATCTCATTGAAGAATGGAGTGTATGATTAACGCTGAGGTTCTAACAGGTACTCAAACTACAAAGCTGTCAAAAGTTTTGTCACCCTATACTCGTTAGGGTTGGCGTTAGGGTTAGGGTTAGGATCTGGGCAGATCTGGAAGGATCTGTCAAGCTTTGTAGTTTGACTGTGTTGGATCTGGAGCTATTGATATATACCACACAGAAGCCCACAGTGCCATTTCACTAGTCCTCATTCAAAAAGGAGTCTGTCTTTATGAGCTTGGATGACTTTAAGGCCTTTAATAAGTGAGCTGGGAGTTTATTTGGATGGTTGAATCAGTAGTAAAGCTGTTTCATAGCCTTTGATAACTCCTTTTCCCAACCATCTCTAATTCTTAGAGTCCTTAGGAAGCACGTTTCGCCACGATGCTGGAGGCTGGCAGAAAGCTCAGGAAAACCTGTCTCATTCTTCACACAACCTTCTGAGAAGCACTTAGCAGAGAGCCTGTAACTCCCCATTCTCTATACTGTAGCTGTCTGGGGCTGAGTTTTAGTTCCAAGTAAAGCAGTTTTCTCTTGTTGCTTTCCATCCCTCGTGAATCTCAGGAAGGTTTTGGTTACGTCACTGGCACTTCAAGAAAATGGGAAATTATTACTGTGTAATTAGCACAGCACCAGTCAAATCTTGCTGCTGTGCCTGGCATTGCACAAGCTTACTTTCTTGCAAAATCTTAGACCATAACTCTGTGACAAAAGAATAGGCAGAAGACATAATGTTTATTTTTATACATCCCATGTTGCTGCTTACAGTTTGAAAACTGAATTCCTGGCAGCAGCTAAGCAAGAAGCTTACGGATCCTCGTGTGAACCCATGACTGTCACTAAAATGATCTGATCAAGGCAGAAGCACAGCAGATCCACTTGCCTTTCATATCTTTCCAGTGAATCTCACTGAAATCTCCTGCTTCTAATGTTTCCAATATATTTAGATTGCTTACATAGCTTCTTATTCTGAGACACTTTACACTGCCCACCATCGCCAATCATCCTCTCTGCACACAGCGCAAATGCACTGCAGTAAAGGCTTCTCTTCATACCTCCTTGCAAATGCAGTCTCATTCATGCGGATGCGATCCCATCTCAATAGCATTCCAAGCAACTTGAGGAATTAGGAGGGGTTTTGTAGTTTAAAATTGATTGCATCCCACTGGGATTGCAGCATGTAACTTTTAGTGGTAACTTAGAGGCTCTTAGTGTTACTTACAGCAGCAAAGATCTGGATTTGATGCTCTCAGAAGTGATACATATTGGCCTTACTTGAAGTAACTCTGTCTCTTTTAGAGTAGCCATTTGAGCTTTGATGGAAGAGAAGGTGGGTGATGTGCATTCATGAAGTCATAACTGATGGTAGAAGCACTAAGACCTGCAGAAAAAAAATCTATCTATGTATATGCTGCCCTCCCAGCTGAAGGATTCTGTTCACCACTGTTGCACTGTGAGGTCATCAGAACAATGTTCTCTTTATTAGCATTTCTGATAAATGTGCTCACTGCTCATCTTTCTGAGTGTAACTGATTCTTGATGGGCATGGATATAAATTAGGACCCAAATGAGAGATCTAAGGAGGAAGCCCACCTGAAAGATCACATATTCTATCATAATCATGTGATATTGATAGTGCGAATATGTGATATGATTCGTGTGAATCATAACTTAGATAAGTCAGATTTTCCAAATAGTTCAAGCCAGGTTTCCCAGTTATTTGCTGTCCAAACAAATACCACGCAGTAGTTGTATCTCTCTTCTTTCTAGTGCTGCTTTCAGGAGGAACTTATCTTCCAATTCATAACTCATATTTTGGCACTATTGAAGAAGGTAGCAATAAAAATGGCAGCTTGGCACTAAAGATGACTCCAGATGTATAAAGATGTTTGTTATGTATCAGGTTCTGTTTTGACACCTATGGCCAGACTTTTACTGCCCAATAGGAAATCTTCTCCTCTTTTCTTTTTTAATATCTAGTATAGAAAACACACTTCTCTCTTAATTAACCTAGCAGTACTTTACTTATGGCAAGCACTACTTCAGGATATTCCATGTGAATATTTGCTTGCTGTGCTGAGCGGAATTTGAGATGGCCTCTCTTAAAAGTTGAATCATGTTTTGAAGGGATTGATTGATTCAAAGGAAATGGGGAATTAACTTTTCTCCAGCACACACAGTTTATTTCTTAGGAGCAGGTCTGAGAACTTAAAGCCCATAAGATCACACATAAACACCCATCTGTCAGGAAAGGGAAAAATGGTATCATTAAGTGCCAGTATATTTTTGACATTTTTATGGACAGAAAAAAAAAAAAAAGAAGAAGAATGAAGCAGCTCAAGTCTTTAAAAGAATGGGTAGCAGCAATAATATCATCTGTTGCAGCTTTATGAGTATAGATCATCAGCTTCCCCTCTCATCACACACTTGTGCAGGCAGATCTTCGTAAAAGGAGAGACAGATACAAAGCATTCTTGGGCTGAGTCCTTTACCAGCCAGTTTGCCAGAACAGCGTGATTCCACAACAGAATCTGGCATCTCTTCATCCCAGCTCTATCCTTGCCTGCTCTTTCAGTGCCGCCAGCTGTCCAAGTGAGCACACGATTCCCTCCTCTCCATCATCATGTCTCCTTTTTTGAATATTATGTGGTGCCACTGAAGTGGTTAGAGGTTTTCATCCGTAATGGAGATTTGTTTTCTAATTAATTACTTGTGTTATAGCTTTGCAGACCATAGCAGCTAGGAAACTGGCCTCGTATATTTGGGTTTTTGCTGGCTGCATTCACCATTCTCTAACTCACTGCCCAAGAACTTCCTGTCTCTGTTATATTGCCTGTGACAGGAGAGGCTGACCTGAATTTCAGTTTCTCTGTGAGTGTATGAGAGAGAGAAAGCACACAAGACAGAGCAGAATCCCTCCTGCATAGGAGAAGGCATGTTTTAGTGTGGTAAGAACAAGGATAGGTTATATAGCATCTACATGTCAGATTGGTTGAATCTGCTCAGATGTGTAGCAGCTGAAAGTTCTCACCTCCTGCCAATACCTTGGACACCTGTGCTAACAGTGTCTGATTAGCTGAACAGTTCCCAGCAGCGTTCTGTTCCTGCAAACACTGTTATCGGCTGGCTCTTTTACTGCCAGAGTCCATGGGCTCTGGAAAAGAAGCTCTGTTGCTTCCTTTGGAAGTAGTCTTTCCCAGCTACAATTCATTTGTCCTGCTAAGAAATTCGAGTTGTTCTGTGGACTCAGCCTGTCCCCATTTTCTAGTCCTAAACCAAAAACTAAAACTAAAACAGCCATCTCATTATATAACTTAGTGGGGAAAAAAGTACTGGGAGAACACGTTGTGGTCAATCTATCATGACAGTTCAAAAAACCTAGCAAATATAAAACCACGTACTTTTTACCTGAAAAGCTTTTCAAACTTCCTATGTTTTCAGAGAAGTACCACTCCTGGGATTTCAGCAATTCCTTCTGCTCATGTCAGGTGGTGTAGGGTGGGTTCATAGTCTAGGAAGAAGTTCTGTGTGAAGGCTTCCAGCACGACATTGCAACAGCCTTTCAGTCACCCTTCTCCATTGCAGAGGGAAACCTTATATATCCAACTTACGTTAAATGGGTTGAGCAAAAACTGTTTACAGTCTTCCTTGGCAGTAAGTGAGCTCCTTAAGGCCTCTCTCTGATTTGCATTTGTAGAATGCCTAGGCCAGGGGCTCTTTGGTCTGGATAAAAAAAAAAACCCTACATAATCTTGTAGGAACAGAGAAACAGGCCACTTTTACCTCTCCATCAACCCTTTCAATGCATATAGTCTAGGAATGGGTTCTTTGTGTTACATCTTCTGTTACTGAAGGCGAAGGGACTCTGCCAACAGAAAACAAACATTCTTAGTCTTAACAAAGAGGGATCGAACTCTGTCAGAGTGGCAGAATGGGATTGAAAGGGAGTGGATTATCAGTCATCCAAAAAGTGTTTCGATGCATTATGTGGAAAGAGTTGGTTTTTTTTGCTATGATTCACTGAAAATGTGGCTGCTGTTGTGATGAAGAGCAAACTAGGGTTAAAAAAAAAGAAAAACAGAACAAAAACAAACAACAGCAGCAACAACAAACCCTCCAAGGGATGAAGGGAAAGGAATTTGTGTTGCAAGCAGCAGAGGCAGGCAGAAGGCAAACAGAAAGGATGTGAAAGCAATGAGAGAAGGTGTGTGGGAAATCAGGTTGACAAAGCGTCTCTCTCTCTTTCCAGTGGAGACCAATGTTTTCCCATTCACTTTCTTCCAAAGCCTAAGTTAAAAATGCAGAAATTAAATAATTTATCAGGCCACTGAGAAAGGAAAGGCACAGAATAATCCCACAGATGACATATTTGCTTTGTTCAGCTTTGTGGTCAGCACCGAAAAGATTAGTGCATTAAATGCCATTATAGATGTAAGAGAGATGTTTTCACAGGACAAGAAAGTTTGCTTTCACTAAGTCAGTGGGAATGCTGCCATTTGCTTGAATCAAAACAGGACCAAGTCCTTATATGGCTATCTTAAAATGTTATAAAAGAGCAGACTCCATTTAGAGATAGAAGCCTCCAAGCCTGTCCTGAAGCTTCTTGTTCCCTACTTGTTAATTTCCTGTGAAGGACTCTGAGGGTCGTGGCAAGGTCAGAGCAGATGAATCCTATTCTGGTGCCGCTCCTGGTACCTGGAGTGCATCACCTCCTTTTCTCTTTCCTCTCTTAACTTGGATGCGCCAGTTCAACTTTGCTCCTAGCCCCTGGGACACTACTACAGAACAGCAAATGAGATAGAGTACTCTGAGGGTTGATACAAGATATCTGCCCAGCTTCCTTTTACTTCTTAGTGCCCGTTCCAAGCCCCTTTTCTTCCTTTTACTGTCTGTTGTGTTAAAATACATTCACTTATTTTGAGGAATTTGGCCATGACGGTGCTGCACACAGGTGCCACACATTAGTGCCTTCTCCATAAATCTATTTCTTTAGTGTTCCTTCAACACATGACCCTTTCATGAGCTTCAGTGCTTGTTTTCAAACTCATTCCCCTCCCCATCTTGCAGCATCCGGCTCCTCGGACTAACTCAGAAATGCACATATCCATCTCCTCCTAACAGAAGTAAACCTAATGCTCTGAACCTCCCTTCCTGCTTCTGAACCTTCTCACAGTTTCTCACCCTTTCTGCCCTTCATGCCTTCTTTACTCTATGTTGGTGAACGTTTGCTCTCAAGGGGGAAGAAGACCTTAGTTACAGATGCATGAAATACCAGGGAAGTTTTGAAAAATCAGAGAGCCAAACCTTCATCCCTGTCTGGAGGAAATGGGATGTCATCTCACTTTTTTAAATAAGAGAGGAAGTCTCTTTGAGTCCCCCAGATGGGCTTGCAGGTCTAAGAACCTGTCACGTATTTTGTACTGAGGGCTAGGAGTGGAAGATTGCTGAAAAAACAATTCTAACAATAATCACCTGCGTTTTCAAGTCTTGTTTTACTGGCCGTAGCAGCCCAGAGGCAACTGAAAACTGAAAGGAGCAACAACAGTCACCATTTTCATGCTTCCAGCATAGCTGACCTATGTTTACATATCCCCAGAGAGAAATGTGAGGACTCTTTGTCTGTTCAAAGGCCAATATCTAGACAAGCCCGAGCGTGGGCTAACAAGCTGTCGTGTAGATAACATCAATGTGATTGTCTGTAGTGCTTGGCTTAGGATCAGTCCTTTCATAACTGCAAGATATGAAAGGATTAATACCAAGTTTTTAATTACAAGTCCAGACACTATGAAAGGCAAAGAAAGGAAGGGGTTAGTGAAATGGCCTATTTTATTTTTCAGTAGCTCTCATTCAATATCCCTAAGGATTTCCTGCTTCCCATTAAAATTTTACCTGAAAAATGCTGATTGTAAGAAATCCAGTAGTGATACAGGCAAAGAAAAAGCAGATTGTTAAATACTCTTTGCTGCAGTAAATCTCCAGGTACTTGAAAGCCAGTAGGGCATGGGAAGGAGAAAGGGTGGATGAAACAGGGGCTGCATATTTTAATAGGATGATTAAAGATCCTGTATCAGAACCTGTTAAATACCAGGTATTTACGTACAATTTTAGAAATGTTTTATTGCTCCCTTTTTGCAAGTTGTACTTTCGTCCCCCGTTCCTGTCTACGTGAAAACTAAAATTTCCCCAGTTCCTGCAGAGCGCTGCTTTCTCTGCCCTCCTCTTTCCCTTTCCCTCTAAGCTTGTTGAATAAACTGCTCAGCTGAATAACTAGAGATACTTCCCTCCCCTTTTCTCCCAACCTAGCAGTCTTTCCCTCTCCAGCATTTTTTTCAGTGCTCTTTTTCATTCTCTCTGCTGACTCCATTTGCTTATGAGGATGAGGGGTCCAAAGCCACATAATGACCAGATTTGTCCACATTCCTGCAATCAAGGCTGAGTGTTTGATTTATTTTTTCATTGAAAGAGAACATTCTCTTGAAGTAGAAATGAGTCAGTGCAGATATTAAATGACTGTGAGCACGGCATGCGTTCAGAGCGGCTTAGGGTGAATTAGAAGTTATAGATGTGGAAGAGATATCCCCATTCCAAAGCGTTTGCACGCATATGGAAGGAGGCAGGTGGAGCTCACAGAGCTGTGACCCAGAAATAGCTGAGAGTTTGGTAGGTTTTCCTATATTAGCCAGAATGTGAGTTATGTGTTTTTCCTGGCTGCTTGTTTAGGCCCATCTATGAATCTGTTAGCTGAAAAATGCCCTTCCAGAAACTAACAGCCATTTGCTTGGGGCATTGGTATAATTGAGCACATAGACGGAAGCAGGGCCAGCAGTAAGTTAAACACAAAACAGCAAGTA
Organism: Gallus gallus; assembly: GCF_016699485.2. Lineage (NCBI taxonomy): Eukaryota > Metazoa > Chordata > Aves > Galliformes > Phasianidae > Gallus > Gallus gallus. Next base: position 13,940,439 of record NC_052536.1, on the reverse strand, counting down.
CCGGAAGGCAAGGAACGGATTAGATGAGTAAGACTGAGATCCATCTCTCTCTATGCCAGCCATGTGATTTTTCTCAATTCCTGTTGTCACACAGAGGAAAGCAGCAGCAACTACATGGCTAGCATGGGGCAGCAGCAGAAGAGTAATACATTCAGTTTTGGAGGGCACAAATACTATCTTTTTTTCATTTTCTTTGCGTATCAACAGTTGATGTCTGTCTAGCATCTTCCATTAGAGAGTAAGAAAGCATGCTACAAATCCTTCAGATGAGTTACCACACAGAGACAGTACTTGCCCACTGTGGTAACCAATTTGCTTATGTGTGTAATACAAGTGAAAAGAAATAGAATATTACGAAGCCGACAGCTTCCACTAGCTGTGGGTGAATGGGGATCTCTGCTATGAAGAAACCTCTTTGCTCTGGACTGAATGTTGTCATCTCAGGGATGAAAGGTCCCACTCTTCATAGCATACCACATCACTGCATGGCAGAAACAAGGAGCCTGTTTCCTTCCTTCTGGGGGCTGGAGGATGAAATCACTTAGATGGGGTATAAATTACTTGATTTGAATTTGTTATAACAGTGGAGCCAACGGCCCCAGTACTGAGAAGAGCACCATGAGGTTTTCTTCAAGTATGACCTTCCACGGTAACGTAGAGGCACGGAGGTGTACACATCATTGCAGTGGGAATTAGAGTGTAAAGAAAGAATCTGCTGTACAGGTCTCATCTTCAGCGGATAGGCCAGAGAGTCATTGTAAAGACATCCTATCCCCTTAGCAGGTCCAGCCCAAGCTGCTGTGCCATGAAACCTCTGTGGACCGTTCCTGGATTGATATCGCTCATGCTGAAACACAGCTGGGTCTTTCATTGCATTGGACTTAAGGCAGTCAGGAATGAAAAAAAGATTGTCTGGCCTTTGAGGACCAGTTAAGGCATTGCATGTAACCATCTTGGAGCTGCATAATTAAACCCAGCACATAGCTGTTAGTCAAGCACATGAAAGCTTTTTATAGAATATTTGTGCTTTGTTAATTGAGAATTCTCAGATGCCCACATTTAGAGGGCTTTAGAAGAAGACTCATTACAGTCAGTCCAGGGTCTGTCTGTTCCTTTTGGCTCCTGGAGGTGCATCTGTGATGCATCGTGCTCCCCACTACAAAATGGCTTTGGTAAAGTGAATCTTGGATTTAATCAGAAGGTGAAATGGTGAACAAAAAGACTTCTTCAAATGGCATGAAAGATTATATTCTAACATATGTACAGTGCCAACCCATGTTATTTCTGTAGCCTGCTCCTCTGGCTGGCTTAATGAGATACCTGTTCCACCAGCATGCAGTCCTTCATCCTTCTGTGGCTCCTAGCTCCGCTGAAATGAATGTCTGTGTTCTGGAGGCTGTATTGTAGCAAAACAATAAATTCAGGACAATGAGAAAGTAGTTCTTGACCCTGGCAGGTGCCAGAAATACATGCAGAAATACAACAACCTGCTTCTACAAAGCATTCAGTATCTCCATTTCCAGGTGCTTGTTGTAAGACGGATCTGAAGATGCTTAAAAGCTTGTAAGCACAAGCCACAAACCACACATACAGACGGAGGTAGTCGTGTCAGCCATCGCTTGTTTTTCAAATGCTTTCTCCCTTGGAGCACTTAAGCATTTGAGGTTTAGTGTCTAAAAAGCGAGCAAGGAGATACTCAGAAACAAAATGCAAGCAGAAAAGCATAATGCCCAGTGCAGCCATGTAACTTAGCAGGGCTGCAAAGCGAAGCATCAATTGGCAACCACATAAAAAACAAAGCCAAAACAAAAAAACAACGACGACATTTGTAACATCGACAATAAGATGGGATTTGCCTGTGTCCCACATTACGTTCACTGATGTTTCAGTGCGGAATGGCCAAATGACTGCAAGTCATAGACCGAACTATGTATTTCAGCGATGTGGTGCTGCATCCTCTTGGTAGGTGAGACAGCTGTGCCCACCTGCTCAGGACCAAACTAGGACTTACCCGTAGGTGCTTGATGCTCCCAGCCTCTTTATTTCTGTAGGTGTCCCATCCTAAACACTCTTCCTCTTCCTGCTCATTGTCTTCATCCCCCACACACCCCCACGCACGTGGCTCTGGATCTCCTCATCATGTTCTTCTCGTTAAAAACCCCATTGTTCATTTGTTTGTTTGTTCTCTCTCTTTCTCTCCTCTTTTTTCTCTCTCTTTCCCTCTCGTTTTTTTTTTTTCTTTCTTTCTTTCTTTCTTTCTTTTTTTGTCTCCTCTGTTTTGTGTACCCAGGCAGCCCATTGAGTAACTTCTTTGACGTAATTAAACAACTTTTTTCAGACGAGAAGAACGGGCAGGTGAGCCATCCCCCCGGCACGCCAACCAAGCATAGCGCAAACAGCAAGCGGAGCGATTCCGGTTCTAATGACTATGGGTCTAGAGGAGACAATAAGTACCCTGCTGGCAAAGACAAGGCAAAGATGGTCTCATCAGTCGGCCTACAAGACCAACCTTAAATAAACACATAAAAAATTAAATAACTTAGAAACAAAATCAGAAACAAACAAACAAAAAAATAAAGCAAGAAAGAACGAAAGAATATTCCTTAGCAAGCTAGCCTCTAAACTAGAAGGATGTATATACCTTGCCACAACAGTACAAAACTGTCTATAGACAAATTTTGTATGAAGGAATGACTGTATATATATACATATATATATTTATATATGATATATAATATATATCTCAGAAACAAACACAAAAACAAACGAACGAAAGAATGAAAAGAAAAGAAAGAAAAGAAAAGGTAGCACAGATGACAAACCCAGTTCGACAGATCTTGGGTTGTGGTTTTTTTTTTTTGATTGCTTTTTCTTTTTTTTTTCCTCCCTTTTTTTGAATGTTTTTCTTTTTTTTTTTTCCTCCTTCCTGATTTTTTGGGTTTTTATTATTATTATTACTTTTTGTTTTCTTTCGGTTTGTTTCTTGTTCTGTTCATGCTCTCTCTGTGTTTCTGACGACACCACTTGTTTCCGCTCTGCTACCAGGAATTATCCCGAAAAGTTAACATGTCAGCCACGGCTTCACCTTCTGTGCTCTGCGGACACTTGTTGACGGAAGGCAACCGATGTAGACTGTCCAAGGACCAGTCCTGTTTGAGGTTCCCAGCCTCCCCTCTCCCTTCAGGAAGTGGGTTTCTCCCCCACTTCTCCCCAAACATCTCCCCAATGCACGCTTTTTTTGTGTTGCTTTTTTTTTTTTCCTCTCTCTTTTTCATTTTTGGTGCTCCACAAGAGAGATCTGCTCAGTTATGGGATTGCACAGTCTGGGCTGAAAGGAGGTTGCAAATTGTTGGAGTGAAACCTTTGCCCTTGGCAGCTTCTGTCCGCGCAGGTGAACTCAGCCTGGAGCGGGAGGGTGTGGGGAAGGAGATGGGGTAGTGGGAGCGCAGTGTTGCGTGGATCCAGAGTGTGTTCTCATCAGAAACCAGCCAGGAGCAACTCAAAACTAAGCCTTGAACCAAGACAACATTGGGGAGCTTCATCACAGGATTTTCTTAGCCTTCTTTTTCTCCCCACCACCTTTTCTGTTTCTTTTGCCCCCGTTTTTTTATGTATATACATGTATATATGTGCGTATATTTTGATAAAAATATACATACATGCATACATATATATATATATATATATACACAGAAAATAATTGTGTTTTGTTTTGATTCGTTTTGTTTTTAATGCTGTCTCATTTTGCTTTTTGACCTGCTGGAAGGGGAAAGGAGTAAACTTAGGAGGGAGAGGGGGGTTAAACGAATAAACACATACAAACAAAACATGCAAACTTAGGGAAAAGGCAACTTCTGGTAGCAAAGAAGAGGGACAAGACTCTGCCAAGGACTGTCTCTCCTGCCGCCAGGCATGGTTGCTGCTGCTGCTACTGCTGTTCCTCCTTCGACACCTTCCTCCCCATCTGTCAGCTCCCTGCCACTGTGCCACCGCGCTGGGACCTTCTTCCACCAGCTGGAGCCTCCACCGCACCCTGCATTTAGAGGCAATTGTTGTGTTGCTAGTGCTGCATTGATATCAGTATTATTATTTCTTTAAGTTCCCGATTTCATTCGTTGGCTTGGGTGAATTTTTTTCTTAAAAAAAAAAAAAAAGAAGAAAAAAAGAAAAAAGAAAAAAAGAAGACGAAGAGGAAGAAAAGAGACTTACCTTGGGTTTTATTTCCTGTGTGTGTGTGTGTGCAAATCACTGGCACTTCGTTCATCTGAGCAAGGCAAGGTGGAGTCAGGGCAGTGGGAGACTTAATCACGAAGCTACTGTAAACTTTAAAAATTACTGCAAGATATTTTTATAAAGTTTTAGTTTTTCTTTTTGTTTCGTTTTGATTTGTTTTGTTTTGGTTTTGTTTTCTTTTTTTTTGAAGGGGAGGAGGGTGGGCTTGGGTGGATGGGGACCTTTCTTTTTTGCGTTTCAGTTCTTAGGTCTTGGTTATTTATATATACATATATATATATATTTAAAAATAAGCTGTTAGATATATCTTCTGTTTAATAACTGTGTAGAGGCAACATCGATTCTTATTTATTTTGCGGAGGAGGGGGAAAAAAGACACAGCAGCCCCGTAAGTGTTCATCTTGTGACTTGGAGAAAGAAGAATCGCCGCCTTTTTTCCTCCTCCTCGAGAGTTACATGACCAAGTGTAACTTATTCTGGCCCAAGTTCAAAGGTTAAACAAACAGACAAAGAAACAAACGTGGTTTTACGCCTGGAAGACAAAACGCAGTGAGAAGTTCTTCTTGACTGAGATTTTAAGAATGTAGGCTTAGCATTAGTGTTCAGCTCTTTTATGACCTTCGATTGCTGCTCGTTGGGTTCCTATGGGTGTATGTTGTATCGCAAGATTATTATTATTTTTTTTTTAAATGATAATGTTGTATGAGTTCTTTTTGGTTGTTGTTGTCGTCGTTGGTTTTTTTAATCATTTTTCCCCTTCTCGAACCAGTTTTACTTGTACATAGGTTTGAAGATTAAAGCGGATTTTTAAAGACACAACTGGGGCAAAGACCTTTGACTTTGGCCCCGCTTCCCCATTCCCCCAAAACGGGAGGGATTCATTTTACGTTTCCGTTCTATTTATTTATTTATTTTCCCTACTCCCAAACCTTTTCTCTCGTATTGCTGTGTGCATGTCAGACACCGGGGGGTGATGGCTGGGGAGGGGGGGAGGCAAGGGTGCAGGAGAGGGGGGCAGTTTTAATTGCATGACATTGCTGTAAATTAGTCTCTTTTGCTTTCGTTGTCTTTCCTGCCTCCGCCCTCTCTCTACTTCTCCTCCGAGCTCCCCTCCCATCACCCCCGTCCTTCTTTTCCCTCTTTTCTCTTCCCTTGTGTATAGATTTTGATGCTTCTGTTACATTGTACCTCTACGAAAGGCTGGGATTTCAATACAAAATAATAATAATAATTTAAAAATACCTATATCAGCAAAACCCACGCGGTACAAGCAGGAAGGGGATTACTTACACAAGATATAAGAATAAACGAAAGCAATACCTCTTGTTATCCTTCCTATTTTGTACTTTGAAGACACACACGCGCGCACACACACATATACAGACACAAACTGACGTTATTTAATGGTTTAAAATGGACAACAAAATCTGATGTATCCCTTGTTAAATAACTGTGAGCAACTTTAGTTCAAAAACCAATAAATTCATTCAGTAAAGATACGAGCTGTGGCGTGTCCTCTTTGTGTCCGTCAGACGAACCTCCTCCCCCCGCCGCCCGGCCCGGTAAGTACCGCGGCACCGCGTTCCGCCTCGCGCTGCCTGTAGGGGGCGCTGCTCCCAACAGCCTCGTGGCCTCGAGGCGCTGTCCGCGCGCTCAGCGGGAAGGGGGCGGCGCGCGCTGCGGCCGTTGGGCGCGAGGCGGATCGTGACGGCGGAACGAGGGGAGGACGGCGGTCCGCGGCCGCACGGAGCAGGTAGGGGACGGGGCTGAGGTGCGGGGTTGGGGGGCTCGGCGCTTCTGGAAGGTTCCACGCTGCTGCCGCAGTACGGGCCGGAGAAGCCCTGAGGTTCTGGGGGGATTCCTTGATGTGCTAAGTGAGGCGAGGGGTGGAAGGCGATGTTCCGAAAACGAAGGGAGTAGCAAACGCTGTGGGCGCTGTAAGGCGGGGAGCTCGGAGCTGGGCCGGCGGGGTGTGGAAGGAGCTGCTGGGCTGCGGCGTCAGAGCCTCCGTGCTGCTGCTGGGTGCTTCTCTCGCTGCGCTGGGCGGAACGGCCGTGAGTTGGAATGGTCTCGTGTGTGATTGTGGTCCTCCTCAGTTCTCTCTGTGACGGTCTCCACGTGCTCTAAGGAAATGGTTTTGCAAAGGGAAGGACCTCACGCTTAGAGCCTACCCGTGTTTATTCTGCCTTTTTTGGCCCTGAAGAAACGGTAGAAGGAAAACAGTTGCGTGCAGATAAGGAAAGGGTCCAAGAAGGACAGTTACGGTGGGTTGGTGGCTGAGCTGGATGATCTTGGTGGTCTTTTCCAGCCTTAAGGATTCTACGATTCCGTTCTACTTCAGTCTGCAGCTGTTTGATGCTTTATTGTCGCTGTCAGTGCATAGGAGAGATCGTTCTTTAGGATGAGGAGGGTTTATGTTTAACTTTCACTCTAGAGCCCCCTGTTTCATAGCGTAGCTTGAGCCAAAGGGCAGGCAGTAGCCGCAGCAGAGGGTTTTGCTCTTTCTCCGTGGGTGAGCTGTGCTGCCAGGTGCCGGCTGGGAGCTCATCCAATCCCAGCACCAGGTGGTGGCTGCTGAGGTGCCCTGAGCTGCAACACCTGTGCCTGAGCTGCAGCAGCTGAGTTCTGCTGTGGTGCCAATCGTCTCAGGGCTCCGGTTCTCCTTGGAGCCCCCCTCCCCCAGGCTCTGTACCTCAAACGCTGGCTGTGCTTAACCTTCATCTCTGATATTCCCTGTGTACACGACGTTCCGCTTCCAGAGTACAAATTGAAGACAAAGAAGGTGTGTAAGACACCAGTCAGCATTTTCTGTTTGTCTGCGCACGCTTGCATGTGAATTTTGTTTAGATAATGCATATGTGAAAATGCGTTTGTGCTGAAGGTGAGCTGTTGTTAAGCGAACCAGTACATGACGTGCTGTATGTATAAGCAATGGATTGTGTATACATGCATCAAATGAGCAGCTGAGGCTGCTGAGGTGTGGAGATAATTCCCATTGCCACGTGTCAATGTGCAGTCAGTCTGGGGGCTGAGAAAGAAGCCTGTTGTTTTTGACAGCAATAATGCAAATTGTCTAAGGTTTGCAAGTGATGCATAAGAATTTCCTCACCACACTCAGGTTGGCTTTAAGGAAAGTGATCTGATACAAATGGCTGAGCTTTACTGGTTTGAGCTGGTCAGGGGTGAGGAGCCGTATTTGTTAAAACAGCAGAACGTGTGTGATGCCTCCAGGTAGTGCTAATTCCAGCACCTGCTGTTAGGAGGTTCGCCTTCCCTCCTGCTGGGTCAGGCGGTGCCTTTAACCCAGCAGGCTTGGCGATTTCCTTCCGTGCTGTAGCTGAGCGCCCACAGGCACCGATTGTCTGCAGGACTTGTACTGTACCTTCGCTTCGTTTCAGCTCTGTTATACAGTGACGTTTGTACGTGGGCTCCTGCAAGAAGAGCAGGCTGTTTTGGTAAGGAAGCAGATTTAGTTCACAGTTTCTTATTATAGAAAACAGAGAGGGGAGGGAGGCACTTGTTTAAAAGCTGGAAAGTGTCTTAGCTCTTTGTTGTGCCCCTTAATCTCCTTATTTTATTTAAAACCACTTCAGCAGCTGCAGCTCCTGCTTAATTTGGAGAACAAAACCTGAGCAGTTCAACTGGCTGGGGACACTGGAGGCCGCAAGTGGAAGGGAAACCCGCGCTGAGGGCGAGTCCTTTCTTCTCCTTAATGCACAACTTATTGTGTGGGTTATTTTTAGTGCTGTAATCTTGCTGAGTGCTGCTGAGAGAAACTGTGCCAGGCGGGCTGGCAGGCTTTGAAGGGTCTGAGAAATGGGATTTCCTGTTCCACCGGCTCAGAGCTGACTCTTGCTATTGTCAGGAGCTATTATCGCCTCCTCGCAGCCAAGGCAGATAACGCAGCTTCAAGGTCAGGGAAGACGCGGGCTCTGAGCGGCAGCCCTGGCGGTAGGAAGAGTACGCGTGCGGTCAGGGTGTTTCTGCCGCTGCTGCAGCTCAGGGCACTGCTGGGAAGATGGCTCTGCCTGTGGATGGCAGAAGCGCAGCTGAGGTCGGATGGGGTTCCTGCTGGCTGTTCCCAGCCCTGCTTGCGACTTCACAGGGCAACCAGTCCCTGACGTGCCTGCGGGGAGATGAGGGAGATTCTGGTTCCTCACTCCTCGTTCCCCCCTCCTGCTCTCTACTGTGGCTCCTGCCCTCCTGCTGAGCATCACCTCCTGCTCAGACACGAGAGAGACTGGCAGGCAGCATTTCTCCCATGCTGCTCACAGCAGGTCCGGGGAAGGGGCCGGCCTTGAGGTAGGGGGTGCTTGCAGATCTAACAACAAAAAACAGTGTACCAGAAAAAGCAGTTACTTTACAGTAAAGTTTCATATGCTCTAGAAAAGGTATTCACATTGAGACAGTGACTTCTGTCTGGATAAATCCTCTGTGAACATCTTCATTCATAAAGTACAGCCAGCCTCCGGAGTGGACGAAATGAGGCTGAAGCAAGGCCCTCCTGACCCGACACCAGGGTGTGCACCCTGCAGTTAACTGAAATCAGGTTTTGGTGTAGTCCTGTTTGTGACTGTTCTCTCCATCAGGCCTTGTTATGTATATAAATGGGATAGGACAACAGTGATTTCTGCACTCTGAAGCAGAAGCTTGGCAGCAGTTTGCTGCAGAGTTGATAGTTGCATTGGCAGTTCTACTGGAGCTCTGTAAGTTAGGAATGCTTTGAGGTTGTGAAAAATGCCATTTTCTTAGCATTGTTTTTTCAAATGGAGTCCTGATGGAGACTTTCATATCACTTATGGGCGCACACATTTATGCAAGGCTCCTGACCTGTGTCTCTGTGCATCAGTGCAGTGCAGAGGGATGTTTCTCTCTCCCCAGGAGCATTCAGTTTTAGCACTGATTTGCACAGTGAGAGCATAAATAGGCACGAACTGGTGAGAGTTTGTTTACTTTGGGTCTGAAATGTGCTCCCAATATCTGGCCCCCGCTCCTGTGCTGTAAGCCAGCGTTCTGGTGTGTGCCTGCTGCTCTTTCTGCTGTGAGCCTCCCTTCCAGAGGGCTTTGAGGAGCATGAGTAGAAGTGTGGTACAAGCAGTAGGTAATTGTGTTCAGCTATTCCTGCTTCATTGCAGCTGAGGAGTAGAGAGCAGGCGTTTTGTCTGAAATGCAGTGGCTTGGGTCCCCGGGGTTACTGGCTCCAGGTGGAGCCATCTTGGTGTGAGCCATTCACGTGCTGTACGTGACACAGGAGCTAGGCTTGTTCTTTGGCTTGCACCGGGGGAACTCAGAACTGGCCCTGGGGTGGGCCTGCAGAGAGAGAGGCTGCAGCCAGATGTGTGTGTCTGTGGATGTCCTGGTGTTAAACTGCTGAACTTTACTCTCCCGCAGGAAGCCAGAGCGCAGATTCAAATAGCAGTTAGCCTTACCCATTGGGTTTGGAGCACAGCAATGATGGTAACTTTGTCAGTAATTCATGCAGGGGGTGAATGAGAGCTTCACTGGGCTATAGGTAAATAAGAGCAGGTATCTGAGGGCAAGATAGTACCGCTCTCTTCCCTTCCCTGCCCCTTGCCTTCCATTGAAGTGTAAACTGGTAAGCTTGTGGAGGGGAGGCTGAATAGCTCATCCCTTACTGTACAGCCAGCTTGGTACCGGTGGATTTCTCAGACCAGCAGTACTAGTCCTGGGTGGAACAACTGAGGGAGTGTCCCAGCAAGCCCCTTGATGCAGAGGCTGGATGAAGAATTGCATTCAGAGCAGGCACAGCTCTGTGCTGCTGCTTCCTCGTGGCTGTGCTTAGCTTCTCTTTGGCTTCCAGGGCTTGCTGCTGCGAGGGACTGAGCTCAGTGCTGATGGTGGAGGAGCTGATGCTCAATCTGAGACCAAATGGTTGCCTCAGCCACACTGAGATAACAGTGGGTTGTGGCCAAAACAGAACCTGTTTGCTGCTGCATTCTGTGGGCATATTTTCTTGTGCTTATTTATCAACTATGTATCTATAGCTGTTTTCCACCCAAGGTCCTGCCTGTGGGTCAGGAGGGTGACCTGTGGAGGTGGCACCGCACGGCCCTTTATCTGCCTTCCTCAGTTATCTGCCTTTCCTAGTTATCATTTATTTACAAGGAATGACTCAGCAGCTGTTGACTGGGCAGATACTGCTCTGTGCACCTTAGCCAGGTCTGGCAGCAGGAGGAAAGCTTGGAGCTGCCCTCAAGGCTTCGCCACTGCAGCGTGCAGGGCAGGGGTGCCGGGAGCTCTGGGGTTGCACAGCAGGTCCGGCTGCAGGGCTGGAGCTGCCTCTCAGAAGGGATGTGCCTGTTGTGCTGTTGCTAGCAGTGCTGGTGTGCTTGTACGTTTATTTGTAAGGGTGGTGTTTGCAGTGCCTGTGTTCTACCTGATGGGAAACTTCACGGTGTTGGGGTGCAGCTGAATGAGGAGGCATCTAGGAGAGCTGAGGTCTGTTTTGTTCTTCTGAAGCTGTTAATCTTGGTGCTTTTCCTCACCTTATGCTGGCTTTTTATCAGGCTTATCAGGTGCTCTGTGTGGACTATACGGGCTCAGCAAAGGATTGCCACTTACTCTGAGAATAGGTGCATGGCTGGGTCCCCTGGGTGCTTCTGTTCTCCAAATAATGAATACTGGAAAAGATCTCTTTTCTCTGTTGCTGAGTGCAGTGGGATGGGGAAGCTGAGCTTCTGGTGGTGTGCAGCCCGGTAAGTCCTGCAGCATTCCCCGGAGCTGCCGAAAGCTGAGTGTGGGATGTGGTTGCGCAGCCATAGCTGGCCCGGCTCCAGGCTGACGTGCTGCTGACGCACTCTGCTGGATCTGCTGCCCTCACCCGCTGATTTGCAGGCGCTGAAATACGCCGTGTGGGGCAATGCTGCCTGCCGTGCTGCTGCCTCACAGGTGCCCCAAGAGGAGGTTCCCGTGCGTGGATTGAGGTAGCTGCTGATACGCTTCCATTCCACTGGTGCCTGCCCTGCTGTGTGCTGCTGCCGCGTGTTTCCTGGGGAGCGTGGAGCTTTGTGTAGGCAGCAAAGGGACCGGTGGTAGGGCGTCCCGTGGAGGGGTGCCTGCAGGCTGTGTATGCTCTGCTGGCCGTGTGAGCACTCAGAGGAAGGAGCAGTGCAGCCCTTTCCGTAGCTTTGGTATAGGCTGGGATGACAGCTACTGCCCAAATGGTGTCATTCTGGCAACCCAGACACAGAACAAGGTTGCTGGCAGGAGGAATTGTTTGTTGTACCATTTGATGTTTAGAAAAGGGCCAATAATATCTGTGATTTATGTGTTTAGTGTTGTGATGTAACCCAGCAGGCAGCTCAGCACTACTCAGCCGTTCACTCCCTCTTGCCCTCCCAGTGGGATGGGGAAGAGAATCAGGGCAAAAAAAGAGGTGGAACTCGCGTGTTGCCCACCCGGTGACTGATGCCCAGTCAGTCCCAGGGTGGTGGCAATCCCCCCAGTCAGCTTTCCCCAGCATTTATAGTGTTTCATGATATCACTTGGTGTGGGACATCCGTTTGGGCAGTTTAGCTCTGCCATCCAAGTGCTCTCCCCTCCTGGCTCCTTGTGCAGCCACAGCCCCCTCAGGAGCAGGGCAGTGCAAGAAGCCGGAATGTCCTTGGCTCAGCGCTGCCCTGCAGTAACTAAAGCAGCACTGTGTTTGTGATCAGCACTTTTTCTCCTTAAGCCAAGGCATAGCATCGTACCAGATACTGTGAAGAAAGTTGACCCGATTCCAGCTTAAACTGGGACAATTAGAAAAGACTGAATAGATTGAGTTGGTCAAATCGATGTGGCAAAGATAATGGCAGTGAGTCACTGAAAGCAAACTTAAACATTTTAAGAGAGACAGACTGACCGTTGTTGCTTCAGCTGATGGCAGTCTGCATAAGGTCAATGCCCTCACTGGGTTAAGCTTTAGACCTGACTCTGAATGAACAATAATGCTGGCTCCAGGTTTCTCTTCTGCCTTTGTCCTTTCCCTTTGCTCCCTTGTTTGCTCTGATAGGTTCAGAGCTCGGGAGCTGACACAACTGCTGGATTATCACACAGTCCCGGGGAAAGCGCTCGGGTTTTTCTGATTTAGCTGTTGGCTTCAAGAAGGGGACAAAATGGTGTTGCTCAGGGAAAAGCTCCTCGGTGCTGTTACAAACACAGGGCTCGTGTGGATTGGTTTTGTGGTTTGTGCTGCATGGGAGCGGAGGGCTGAGACTTGTAGTATTCCCTTCTGAGGTTGAAATGAAGAGTCTTGTAGATGAAAGTGGGCTTGCTTTACTCCCCTCAGCTCAGCTTGTACGATGGCAGTCCCTGCGTGTTTTATACTGTAGAGGAGTAAAAATATAAGAAAATTTCTTAGTCCGAGTGTAGCAGTTTTAAGTTTGACCAAGTCACTGTAGCTCTTAGTCTTACTTTTAATATTGCTGGTGTGAGGGGACTTGGTTTGGTTAGTGACCCAGGCAGGAGCCAGCTACAGCACTTGGAATCACTTTCAGAGCCCAACCTTCCAGGTTTATGTGAAACCAGCTGACAGCTCAAATGCTCAGAGTGGGCAAAAAGAAAAAAAAAGAGATGAGCAGATGGAGTGCTTACTTAAGCTTACTTCATTATGAACACCTGGCTTTGAAAAAAGCCTGTTTTCATGTCATGGACTAGAAGTCGCTCACCAGCAAAATGAAACAATGCTCTTAGAAAGAACCCGAGCTATTTATTTGAGGAGCACCTGGATCAGAAATGAATGCAAATCCAATAATAACTGTTAATTAAACTGTTATAAGAGGTGTTTTAATCTCTCTTCTCCAGCTGTAGTTTCACTTTTGCCTTCATCAGGGAGATTATAATGAAGTGTGGAGTGCTTCTAATCCAGTCAGAATTCCTGAATGGATCAGTGTTTGTCCTGCTTTCACGTTTAAGCAGTGGTTACACCACAATGTTAGTAATGAGATAGCAACCTTGAACTAAATTCAGCCCAGGGGCTCCATGCGGGCAGGAGAAAGGTGATTTCAGGGTATCTGTTCCACTCAGTGGTCTGTGGATGTCAGTGCAGCAAGGCCAGGTTTGTACAGGTGTCAAACCACCCCTAAGGTGGAGCCTGAAGAAGCCATGCTCAGATCCTGCCCAGTCCTGAGGGCTCCTGCAAGCACCAGTGCTTCAGCGAGACTGTGAGCAGCAGAGACAAGCTGCGGCCTATCTCAGCATGTGTTCTTGTGCTGCTCTGAAGAACGCTCCTATTGAGCTGCCTCCTGCAGCACAGTCCTTCAGCCAGGCAGCCTGGAGCTGCTCAGCAGGGAGGTTCTGGCTGAGCGCTGCTGGGTGTGAAGCAGGGCAGCTATGGCTCATTCCCCAAGCATCTCCTGGTCTTTCCTGCAGCATGTCATAACTTTGCCTTTTGTCCTGCAGCCTGTCAGTGAGCAGGGGGAGTTTGTGGCTCTGAGCACGTGATACAAACATGCTGTTCTTCTGTGCCAAACAGCTGTTGCAGAAGAGTTTGCAGTTGCAAGGGGCTGAATGTTATTAGACATTCAGGTGGCACCGTGTGCGTGGTGCCGCAGCACTGAGCTTTGTGCGAGCTGGAGCTGATCTGGCTTAAGCCCTGAACTCAAGTAGTGGGTTTGTAGTGGTAAATCTCCTGTGGAAGGAGCTGTATCTGTCCAGCTTGGAATTGCTGCCATGGCTTTCTTTGGCTTGGTAGGTGTCATCCCGTTCTTCCCAAGCATTTGGCTTCTTTTGGCTGTTTGGTAGCAGGATGCCTACCAGTGTCTGTCTGCAGTGCCTGACTGCTTTTCCTGCGACCTACTTCTGAACATCCACTTTCTGGGAGTGAGATGAGGGACTTGCTTGTGTCCTGCTGGGTCAGCTAGTGCAATCATAGAATGGCTTGGGTTGGAAGGGACCTCAAGGATCACAAAGCTCCAACTCTTCTGCTGCAGGCAGGGCTGCCAACCTCCACATTTAATACCAGACCAGGCTGCTCAGGGCCCCATCCAACCCGGCCTTAAACACCTCCAGGGATGGGGCACCCACAACCTCTCCGGGCAGCCTGTGCCAGCACCTCACCACTCTCTCGGTGAATAGGGCAATAGGGCAGTTGAAGCAAGTATTGGTTCTTTGCAGTTCTGCGGGCTGTGAGTGCTGCTGGTGTAGAAATGAGGGAGTTTGCGATGATGAATAGTATTTCATTGAGGTCTTGGTGCTCATCTCATTTGAAGGTGTGCAAGGAACTACCTGCCCTAGTGGCAGTCCTTCTCAAATGCTTGGACCTTGCTGCTCTGATCACAGTACAACACCTGTTCCATAGATTTAATCTGAGCTAGTTTGAAGCCATTTTTAAACCAGTAAGATAATTTAAACATTCACTGTTATTATTTGTGCTCTCTTGAAAACATCCTTAAGTTTCACTGTTCTGCTCTAGCAGGTACAGCTGATCTTCAGGCACCATTTGTCTTCTGCTTCTGATTTTCGCTCTTACTGAGGCAGCTTTTGTAGCCACAAGGATTAAGTCTACTTTCCGGAATTGTTAAATGTCACAAAACCTGCTTGAAAAGAATGCAGTGATTCTTTATATTAAGGATTTTATACAGATTTCATGTAAATGAAATTCAGTATCGGTTTCTGCTTCTGTTCTGCATTGTCCTATGTAAGTAGTTGCATGTCTGCCCTGATGGGGGATCCCTGAACTGCTTGTTTGGGGCCCTGTGGTGCTTAGAAGGCTGGTTTGTTTTCCTGTTCAGGTTTCCTTTTGTAGTCCCTAAAGGCAGTACTTGCTTTGGACATGTCTTTTAAGCCTTCCTAACATCAGGTGAAGCAGTGGTTTTTCACAGAAGCCTAAGTGCTTTGTCAGATGTGGTTGGATGTGGCTCAGTGGGTGCGGTGGTGATGGGCTGACAGTTGGACCAGACGATCTGAGTGGTCTTTTCCAACCTTGACAATTCTGTGATTCTATGAACTTTCCGTCTAAGCTGCTGAGCAGAAAGGCTGCCGAGCCCATGCGCTTTGTACTCGTTCTTTTGAGTTATCTGGGGACCAGAAAAAAGAGCAGTTCTATGTGAGGGACCTTGCATTACTTTGTGAGAGAATGTTAGCTGCCCAAGCTGGTGTACAGCTACGTGGCTCAGGGCATTTTAATGACTCTCTCATAGGTAAAATGAAAAGAATTAGCAGATGGTAAAACTTCAGTGGAGAAGTAAGGATAGAATTGAACCTGACATCAGGAGCATTCTAGGTGCTTTCTAGCTCAGAGCCACAAAAGGCTGTCTGGAAGAGATGAGAGAACTTCCAGTCTGGGTGCTCAGCCACAACAGTTTTTCTCAGAACCACGCACTGACATCGCTTTGAGAAGCCCAACAGTTCATGTCACAGCCTGAGTGGTTCCGCTGCTGTCTGTGAAGAGAATGGAGACCCCCATAAGCACACTGACAGAGCTTTGCCAGCTGCTTGGTGTCTTGTTAATGTCATTTCTTCAGCTCCATCTGGTATGTCAGGATTTGTTTGTACTGCTTATATCAGTATCAGGTAAAGGTACAGATCTGTCTTGGAATTCCGCAGGTGCTGGGCAAATATTTGGGCCCCAGCAGCACAGCTGGCAGCCACACTGAGTGCATTCTATTGTAGTAGGTTTGGGCAGAATAAGACAACCTATTTCTCTGTCCTCAGTTTTGGATGAGTATTTCTGGCTTCTAATTGTTCTGTTAATGGAGAACTGAGGGTTGGCTGAGGCAAGCTAGAAGATGGCAGGCGTGAGTGAGGGCTTGTTTGATGAAGCATGGCTGTGTAAGACCAGCATACTTGGTAAGCTCTCACAAAGCTGGTTTGTTCTTCCATGGGATTACTTGTTTCTTCTAGTCTTCAGCTAACGTGCAGGAGGAAATCATTACCTGACAGTAACCCCTTCCAGACCCTTGAGCAGTTCCAGCTCTTCAGTGTGAGCATGTTTGGCTAGCAGTGAGGGTACCTCAGAGCCAGAGTCTCTCTCTATTTACTTATGCTCATCAAGGAAGTGTTGCGTAAGAAGCAAGATTGATTTCTCTTAACATACGTGGCTAAAAGGTTGGTGCTCGTATGTAAAATGGCTCAGTGCTCTGCGGGATTTCTGCCTTGGTGACTTACTGCAATTCTCAGGCAAGAAAGAGGGGAGTAGAGATGACTTTACTGGGTTGAAGTAGATGATGCCTGGTTCAGTTCGGTTTGTCTTGCTGCTTCTGGGACTTCGTGGAGTGGGCACAAAGCTGGTCAGGGAATGTAACCCCACAAAACATACGTGCAACTACTTTTAAGGGAACACCTTTAGTCTGTGATGGCTTGAGCTCATGTTGCTGTTGTTACAGGCTTGGAGATTTGTTAGGGGTTCTGCAGTGGCAAGTTTAAAGCTGGGAGTTTATCTAATGAGACAAAGCCTTCAAAAGGCATCTGTGCAGGGACAATAGCTCAGAAGGTTTCTTCTGGCAGTTTTTGTTTCTTCTGCTTTATGTAGCAGCTGTGCAACAATAGCATAGCACTTAATTGATGTTTAGAGGAGGATGGTTCGAACTTGGAATAAGGAGGTGGCTCTGTTGTTTCAGCAGCACTTTGATCAGTTTACGAAGCACCCTTACTTAAAGTAGTTATGTGACAATTCTGTGTTGAGACCTAACGCCCTCCTTTAGATGCAAAGGGATTTGGGCTGTTCTTGTACTCAGTTTGGCTGCTTGGTGAACTGCTGTGGGCATAGGCTGTCACTGGTAGGCTTCAGTGGCATCGCCCAGGCTCTTTACCATTACATTATTACAGTGTAATTCAGTAACCACTGAAATGTGCATAGACACTTTGAGGTTGATCTTTACAGTAATGTTTACTCCTGGCAAGAAGAATGTTCACGTTGGCACTTATTTCAGTGTTTTTCCTTATTCCTACTGTTAAAAGCAGCAGGGTGGGCCACGCTGAAGTCAGATTATTTGTTTTCTCATAAGCTGGTTGTAAAATATATTAAAAAAAATTACTATGCTAGATGAAGTTTCTGTACTTCACAAATGTAAAATTTGCAGATGAAGCTCAGGACAGCTGCCATGAGCAACACCTGGCTTTTCTAGACGCTGTGCGGTACTTCGCTGTTTTCCTGGCAGCTGATTTAGTGGTTTGCAGCTCTTTGTCAAGGCATGGGCTCCTGGCATACTAGGTGCTGTCAGCCTTTCCTATGGAAAGGTAAGGTATGGCCATTTTTGCTGTTTGATAATTATGACTCTCAGGTTTCAGTTCACAACATGAAGCTAAATTGGTTTACAGAGTTGAACTGCCTCTTGTTCAAGGCAACCTTTCCCAGATGTATTTCATTTCTAACTAAGTGCCCTTCTTTAAGACTGCAAATGCCTTTTTACAAGTAGATAATTACCGGGAATGTTTGGATTTGGGTTGTTGTACTCACTGCTGCTTTTTTACCTTAATCTCTGCTGCCTGCTGTCACTGCAGGTGGTAAGTACAGAAGTACAGGGCCCTTACACATGCAGTTGTTCTGATAGCTTCTGCTGACTGAGACAATTTTTTCCCTTCAGACATGATTGTAGGGAGTTGTTATGGGAAGGCTCAGACCATTGAATGAAGAGAGAATGGGAATTTTCACCTGCGTATGGATGTGGTGGCAGTAGCAGAAGGATGTGGTGAGGAAAGACTGCACTCAAACAGGCTGTGTTAGAGGGCTGGAGCACCTCTCCTATGAGGAAAGGTTGAGGGAACTGGGATTGTTTAGCTTGGAGAAGAGAAGGCTCCGGGGAGACCTCATTGCGGCCTTCCAGTACTTGAAGGGAGCGTATAAACAGGAAGGGGAACAGCTGTTTATGAGGGTGGATAGTGATAGGGCAAGGAGGAATGGTCTTAAACTGAAACGAGGAGGTTTAGGTTGGATATGAGGAGGAAGTTTTTCACCCAGAGGGTGGTGCCACACTGGAACAGGTTGCCCAAGGAGGTTGTGGATGCCCCATCCCTGGAGGCATTCAAGGCCAGGCTGGATGTGGCTCTGGGCAGCCTGGTCTGGTGGTTGGCGACCCTGCATGTAGCAGGGGGGTTGAAACTGGGTGATCATTGTGGTCCTTTTCAACACAGGCCATTCTATGATCTGGGTGAGCGGGTCAGCAGGACAGCAGCTCACCTGCCTGCTGATTGACTGGGTACCCACAGTACAAACGAAAGGTGACACCTCTGGGCTAACAAAGGTTGTTTTCTCTTACTTGTTTCTCTGCTTCCCTTTTCTTGTGCTCATGCCTTTTTGCTCTTATTTTCCCCTCATGTTTATAACTTCTTCCCATTATTCTTGTTTACACTTTTTTCCCTTCCTTTTCCTGTGGTTGCTCTTCTATATTACTTCATCATTTTTTTTTCTTGTGCTTTTTTTCTGCCTCTTTGCTTGTGCTTTTCCTTGTCTTTTCTCTGTGAAATTGTTCTCATTGCTCTTGTGCTTTCTCTCCATCTCCCCTTTCTTACTGACTTCTAATGCAGTTAAAGAACTTATTCAGGAAGCCTTTCTCGAATTCATGCTGTGTCAGTTACTAATGATGTAAATACCTTAGAAGCAGTAACGAACAATTCACAAAGACTGTTTGCTACAGATTTGGTAGAAGCACAGTCACAAGCCAAATGTGGCTTTTTCCCAACTGGAGATCTGGAGTGCCAGAATTCACGGGAAAAAAGTGAGTAATGTTACTAATGCTGATACTTTGATACTGTATTTGCTGCGAAGTATCCAGGAGCATTCTAGATATCAAGAATTTAAAAGTGTGTACTAACAGGAAAGTTGTTTCCTTCTATGTGATCCTTATCCTTGGAGTCTGCAAGTTTACCTGGGGAGAGGAGACTCCTAGCTGTACCAGAAAAGACAAAGAATTGATGATAAATGCTAGCTTACAGGGTGGAAGACAAAGAACTGTTTATAAAGCTGGTTGACAACCAGAGCGTTCAGTCGGTGAAAGGGAAGCTTTAGGGTGGGGCTCCAGTGACTTTTGGCGCTGCAAACACAACAACAAAGCTCATGGCTGATAGATTTGTTTTTATTATTATAGAACAGATGAACTAAAATAAGCCAACAATATAAATTTATGCCAACAGCCATCTTTCTAGCACAGGCGGTGACGGACTCAGTGTGCCCTTCTCCTCCCTCCCCGGGCCTCCATTCAATGGGAAACACGTGGTGGTGGCTCTCGCACATTGGTTTTAGACCGGTGATCTTATTCTTTTCCCAGGCACATCTTTATAAATAAAAAGAGGAGGCGGAGGGAGCAGGGAAGAGAGCATATATGTTGTAGGAGCAGTAAGCAGAAAGGCTTGTGGATCCTCTTGCACATTCACATGTTGTGACCAAGTAGATGTAACAACTGGAGAATCATGCCCACTCTCAACACGTAGCAAGCCCCTAGTTGCTACTCTAGTCAAGCCAGGAGTTTCTTCCCATTCCAAGCTAGCAAAGGGCAAGATGCACTCAACTGGGAAGTTTTTGGCAGGGGTCAGGGGCAGTCTATGTAAAACCAAACCAAAAATCCACCCCGCCCCCCCAGAAACCCAAACAAATCTGCATTTTAAGCCACTTCAAAGTAAAAGTCACTTCTTATAATATAATAGGTATTTTTAAAATGGCAAGACCACCATCCTCAGAAGATGGAGGGCTTGCACTCAAGACCAAAGAAAGAAAAACCAAAACAACCAAAACAAAACAAAGAAATAAGAGTGGCCCCACTCTCAGGCTTGGCTCTTCTCTAAAAACAGCACTCACCATCCATCTGAATAGGTAAAAGGAGGAGTGGACAGAAAATAAAATAAAATTGGTGCAACTTCTCGCCAGGTGGCGCATTAAACCAAAGCTCCATACAGTCCCGTATGACTACACGTCCTGTGGTGGCAGCATAATTTCTTTCAGCTTTCATAGCTGTATATGCCTGTATGTATATCTGAACGTATACATACACATACACACATAATATATAATATTGTTTTTAATGTTAGTTTTGATCCTGTAGGAGGGCTCATCTCTCTTTCACGTGGTTCTGTGCTCCTGCGCTGTTGCTGCTCCCGTTGCCGCTCCCATTACTGCTGCTTCCGCTGCTGCTGCAGAGGACCTCTGTGAGGTCGTCCATGATGGTGGTCTCTTTAAGGTCCACCAGGTTGAACTCCCTGATGAATAGGATAAAATGTGTGTAGAGCGTGTTTAAGTGTCCGTGCAGCTCCAGTGCCAAAGTCTCCTTAAAGTGTGAGGAGTAGATATGGGCCAGCACGTGGAACAGGTACTTGCAGATCTTCTTCACTAAGGACTCAAATGAGTTCGGAAATTCTTTGCCTGAAAGGAAGACAGAAACACGGTAGCAGTTCCAGCCAGTCACCTCGAGTCCTACAGCAGCATTTATTCTGGCAAACCTGGGTAAGCACAACTAGCTCACCTTGAAGACGTACGGTTTGAAGCGTTTTCACTTAAAGTTAAGACTATGATTCTGTGATCTATGACTTTAAACCCTAAGGTTAAAAATCAGGAAGAAAATGTAATGTCTCTAAATCACATCATTTTTTGTTACTGGCTGTAGGAAATACTGAGAGATTATTCAGGGTTCTTACATAATTTGTTCAGGACTAGCATATTTTTCTGCTGGAAACACATAGTATATCTGGTAGTCCTATTCACAGATTGTGACGTGGAAGCTAAGGTATGTGACAGACTTCCCTTATTTCGTTATTGAAATGTTATCAAATAGAAAAGTAATGAAAGGATACCAGATGCCTTCTGTCAGGTGCAGTCTGAATTACGATTGCTGGAGCAGTACTGTGCCCTCGCTGTAACAGATACTTATTGGACAACTACTGCTTGTGATGCTGACAGTGAAAGTGAGGTAAGAAAAAAAATAGAAAGCAGCCATTCTGTGCATGATGGACAGTAAGAAGTATGTTACGGTCTATAGTGTGTCTTGGCCACACTGACAGATCACTTAGACGAAAGGCCCTCATTGCTCTTTTGAATTAGCATATTAAAAACCACTAAAATAACAGCCCTATCTGCTGCTAGTTTACTAGGCAATGCCTTCTTTCTAAGTAAATGCCATTACAAAAATAGTGTAATACCCTAGTTCCCCAGATACCTAGTAAAGAGATTTAAGAAACCAGCTACTTTTTTTTCCTGATTAAGCCTATCTACAATAACTTCTGCTCTGCAGGTATCAGCCTTTTTTCCCTTAATTGAAGGGAATGCTGTCTTGTTAAGATACAAATTTGACTGAAAATTACTTTTCTGTTGTTTTTCAGTCCTGAAAAACCATGTTCTTATTTAATCTTTGGAGGGGAATGGAGACTAAACAATCTGAGGAAGAAAAAGCCACATTAGGCAAGGAAGAGGAGCCGTGTTGCTGGCAATGCAATTTATTTTCCACTTAATGCATCAGGGCTCTAAAAGAAAAGGTAATAACAAGGTTAAATTTTACTGGCAACACGCTGCATTTAATACCCACATAGTGACTGTTCTCTCTGAACAAAGACTGCTTCCTGGAAGACCTCAAAACACTTAAAGAAGAAGATGCACCAATGGTGAAATATTAGTCAAGGGGGCAGGACTGGGAGATTTTCATCCCTGTTCGTATGCCAAAAGTGTAATTCTTTGACACTGTGGGAATGAACCCAAAGTAAAATAACCCCTTAAAAATATACTATGGAAGCTATCTGGTATTAATATATAAGCTCAATGTCAACTTTCACCTTCCTTTTTTAGCATCTACAAAGAGCCATATGAAGCACCTGTCCAAAGGTAAGCGTACCGTATTTTGTTGGAAAGACGTCCTCATCTGTCACAAGTTTCTGCACTGAGCTCATGACGAAGTCAACGTACTGAGGAGCAGTGCATTTGATCTTCTTCCCCCGCTCGTCATACCAGTAGTACTGTCTGTGGAGAGAACCAACAGCGTCACAACACTGCACCTTGGATCCTGAGCTGAACTCCTAAGAGGTTAGTTTCTAAATAATATAAAATCACTGCAACATTACTAAAGTCAATCGTAGCTGCCACAGATGAGATTGACTTCAGAATATTCTTCTACATCAAAAGCCCTAAATTTCTGTTAGTCAGGTTTGCCTCTCCCCATCAACTTAGTCCAGAGCACAGGGAAGTAACAACGAGCCCAGAAAGCCTGCTGACAAGTTTCCAAGGTGAGTTGCTCTGGTGAGGCAGCAATAACTATTTATCCCTAATAGACTGAGCGTCTACAGCCTACAGAGCTGCACAGGAAGGCACCTTATAACTATTTTACTGTTGTTGCCTTTAAAAAAAGAAAAAAGTATAAACAGGAGATCTGCTGTATAGCAACACAAAGCAGTTAAAATGGTAGTGCAATATTATTAAGCAGACAGAAGGTGGCTCCAAAACACCAGGCTGAAAAAGCTCTGAGGCACTTGGGAGTGTTTTTAACAAATCCTGATCCAAAATAGCATCTGGGGAATCTTTTCATGACCCTTTTGGACATCCCTAACCATGTGCCTTAGACCCCTACTCCTTTGTTTCCAAAATCCACAAACATTTGGTTTTAACACTTGACTCTACCACCAGGGCATAATTCTGTGGGATTTTAAAAGGAATGGGACCATAAGCATATTGTGAGGCTCTTGAAAAGCAGCCTGAACTTGATCTCTTAGCCATAATCATCTTGATTAGCTACAGCCATCAGAACAGAAACATTCTCTTAATAACAGATACTTGAGAAAGGCATCTGAAGGCCAAAAAAGTACTTAAGTTTTGTTCCCTCTTTTTTGGTTTCTTTAAATCATGGTTAATTAAAACATCTGTCACCAAAAGCAGCTATTCACTGCATTAGGTGTGCACAGTAAGAAATGTTTTACAGATAAAGAAGTGGGCCAAAAGTTGTGTCTTTTGTCAGTGTCACATTTGAGTCATCCAAGTTCCAGTACCTGAACTCTTACTTCAAACAGTCCAAGAGGACTATTTTGTTATGAGAAGGATGAGAAAGACATTGTATTGCTCCTTTCAGTTCCTTTGCAACATGTTTCTTTCTTCACTGTGCTGTTTAACCACCTCTGGATACTTGTTTCTTACCCCTCCTTGGGAGAAAACAGATTAAATGTTTTTTCTCTGCCTAACAGGACTAATCCGTGTTGAGCTGTAAGGACCTGTAGGTGACACTTAGAAAGGGGAGTTTTACACATACTGACAATCGAAATAGTTCTGACAGTGCCACTAAAGAAAAATGTTACACAGTGACTGAAAAGCTGTAATTTACAGTGTGTTTTCACTGCCCAGAAAGATTCAGTAGGGACCTGAGGGCTGCTGGTGTGAGGGCAGTAATGATATGTGATGACAGTAAACTCATGCTGGGCCATATGAAGACTGGAGGAAAGAGTGCAGATGTAAGCTCCAACTTCAAGGGGAGAGACAACTGAAAACGAGTTCAGCTCATTTTTAGCATGTGGTGCTTTGTCTCTCCATTATTGCCTGCAAAAGGGCATAAATGTGAGAAAGAGGATGAAAACATCAGGCATAAAAAAACTATGTCAGGCATTGAAACTTGGCATGGACTCTGTTCATCGCTGCTTATTTCATTTATACAGTCCACGTATAAAGAATTAACTATGCAACATACTGTGCAAATCTAAGCTAGGTCTGTTTCCTTAGTCTAGTCCAGCTTTAAGCTGGAGAAGCACAGTCCTGGGCACCTCTCGGAGTGACTTTGGGTCTTGAAAGACCCAAGAGCAGACAGGACTATCATTTGTCTCAGGCTGGAGAAACCAACTATGAAACAGTGCAGTTCAAAGTTGCCCATAGGTGCAAAACCAAATCTGAGTAACTGGAGTTAAGGTAAAATTATTTGTCTTCCTCATGTTTAAAGAGCTGTGAACACAACGTGGATGGATCCTGGAGAAAGGGAGGTGGCCCTGGCATTCCATGACAGCACGGTAAGCAGCTCCCACTCACGCTGAATTATCTCAAGGCTGGGGCCACCAAAGGGCGCAGTGGGGCACAGAAAGCAAACTGCAGTGCACTGCTGGCAGTGTGACAATACCGTGCCATGGTAGGCAACAAAGGAGAAGCAAAAAGGACACGAAAACAGACATTTAAAAGCAGTTATAAAAAAAAAACTGCTCACATTACACAGATTTTGATTTAGGCAATGTTGAGCTCTTGCAGTGGGGACGTGGAATGGAGATCACAGCTCTGTCAAAAATGGCAGGAAGAAATGAAGAAAGGACGTAACAGAAAAAAAACCTATTACAAAAACAATAAAAAGTGTAACAAGAACGAAGTGAGCCACGGTGCCACTATTAAGGGGTGTACATTAAGGGGCCTGTGTAAGAATGTGAGTGTCTGTGTACCTGCATGGGAGGCTGCTATGAGTATTTGTGTCTGTAGCCAATGATCACTAAAAGGGTGTGAGAGTGCGTGAGTGACATCCAGTCATTATGTGTGGGAGTGCAGTGCTGCGTGGTCCTCTGTCACTGTGTGAGCGAGGTGTGTGTGTGGCTAACTGTCACTATGTGTGTGAGTGCAGTGCGTGTGTGGCTGTCCATCACCATGTGTGTGAGTGTGGTGCATGTGCAGCTGTCCGTCACTATGTGCGTGAGTGTGGTGCCTGTGTGGCCCCCCCTCACTATGTGTGTGAGTGCAGTGTGTGTATGGCCCTCCATCACTACGTGTGTGAGTGCAGTGCGTGTGTGGCTGTCCATCAGTATTTGTGTGAGTGTGGTGCCTGTGTGGCTGTCTGTCACACCGTTTGTGAGTGTGGTGCATGTGGGGCTGTCCATCACTACGTCTGTGAGGGTGGTGTGTTTGTGTAGCCCTCCATCACTATGTGTGCGAGTGTGGTGTGTGTGACTGTCCGTCACTATGCGTGAGTGTGGTGCCTGTGTGGCCACCTGTCACTATGTGTGTGAGTGTGGTGCCTGTGTGGCTATCTGACACTATGTGTGTGAGTGTGATGCGTATGTGGCTATCCGTCACTATGTGTGTGAGTGTGCAGCTGTGTGGCTGTATGTCACTGTGTGTGTGAGTGTGGTGCTGTGTGACAGCTGGTCGCTGGGTGTGTGAGGGTGCGCCAGTATGGCTGTCTGTCGCTGTGTGTGTGAGTGCGGTGTGTGTGGCCCTCCATCACTGTGTGAGTGTGGAGCTGCGTGACAGCCACGATGTGAGAGTGTGCGCCTGTATGGCTGTCCGTCAGTATGTGTGTGAGTGTGGTGCCTGTGTGGCTGTCTGTCACAATGTGTGTGTGCGCCTGTATGGCTGCCTGTCGCTGTGTGTGTAAGCGTGGTGCTGCATGGCTGCCTGTCACTATGTGTGTCAGTGTGGTGTGTGTGTGGCTATCTGTCACTGTGTGTGTGAGTGTGTGCCTGTATGGCTGTCCATCACTTCATGTGTGAGTGTGGTGCTGCGTGACAGCCGGTCACTACGTGTGTGAGTATATGCCCTCCCATCACCCTTGTGCTTATCCATCACCATGTCTATGTGTGCTCCATTTATGCTCACTTGCCTTTGTGGGTTTCGTTGCCATTCCCCTCCCTCGCAGCTCCGCTCTTTTGGTCACTGCTTGCTGTGCGATCCCCTCTCACTGACATTGTTCTGATGCTGCCCTTTGCCCACTGGCAGTTGATAGCGATGTCTCTGACACATTCAACCCTTACCTCACTTGTTTAAGTGCAACTCGGCTTCATTTTGCCATCTCATCCTCTAAACTTGAGTACCTGTAGTAAGCTTGGATGCAAAGCAACTTCCCCAGCAACCTGTTCTGTCACATTAGTTTTACATCTCCACCGTTTAATGCACACTTTGCTTAGGTAACACCAGGACAGATCCAAACCATGCCTGAGGAAACAGGGCAGGTAAAGCACACCGGAGGAACGAGAGGCATAACTTTGTACTGAACTACTGGAGTCAGCCCTGAACTAAGCGGCAAACTGAGCCCTTACTTACAGAACACTGGAGTTCAGTGACAGCCTCACAGGGGTACACACTGCCTATTTCCAGACTGCCTCAACAAACAGATCGCAGTTACAGACGGTCACATCCAGGTCTATGAGGTTAATCAGCAACTGGCTCTAATGCTTCTGTAATACACTATACATACTGCAGAACAGTCAGAGGCACAATACATCTGATCAGCTGTGGTTTCTCCAACACAACACTCATCTGCTTAACCTTCATTAGGGCACGGTTTTTGTTTTTAATAAAAAGTGGGGGGAACATCTGGCTTTGTCATATTCCTAATTGGAGATGAACAAGTATGCATCAATGGGGCAGTTCTGCATGATCCATGTGAGAGCAGCTAGGAAAGGCAGAACGTACAAGTAAGGGCAATGCAGAATTGCCATTGGAGATATTTGGAGAACACAGTTATAAACAGGGCCCTCAAGGCTGACCTGCATGGGTGAGCCCATGCTCCATAAAAGAACAAAAATGAAGCCTGCAGTTTGCAAACATGCCTCAGTCATCTGCTTCCAAGTACAGGAAAATAATTGGATACCATTTTGCTAAACAGAAACCATTTCAAGTGTTTCACCCAAGCATAGACATGCTTCCTGTTATTCCCTAATAGTGTCATTTTCCATTTTCCTGAACAAAGGATAGGAACAGGAACATTGTGCTATCAGTCCTGACCACTAAAAATACAGCCTGCAGCTGAAGCCACATAGAGGCACTTCCTTGCTTTATTCTGCAGCATAATCTGCTTACAGGTTCACTACAGCAGAACAGAGCAGCAGTGACCCATCTTCTCACTGCCACCTCCTCTTACCTACTACTTCCTAGTTTTAGATTAACGGTTAAGACAAGTTCCTTGGACAGCCAATACTACATTAATAATACAAACATGAGAAAGTTTGGGAGTGAGACTCAATGAAATACTCTCTTACTGATCACCACCACTTTGTGAGAGACACGTTGTCTACTTTTGATAAAATCTGGGTCCAGTAGAGATTTTTTTACTTTCTGTTCCAGCCTGCTTTCAGAGCCTCTTAACATGGCTTTTCATTCTCTACTGACAGTTATCTTTTCAACTTATACACACAAAAATATCCTCCATACACTTTGTGCTCTTCAGAGCACTGTCAAAGGCAGGCCCTGATACTAATTTCAAGCGTACAGATAGCCTGGTGCATAAAGCAAGGATTCCTGTTAAGCACTGCGTAATTCTCGTTAGGATACAATACAGAGCCCTGCTTCTGTTCCACACATTCTCTAGGATGTTTGTTTGACGTACTATAGCATTAACTAACTGATCAGTCTTGGGTTTTAAAATCCATCTCAACTATATTAATCCCAGTAAATGCAAGAGGAGAAAAGAACAGGACTATCAACACGTGCTGGAGACAAAACAACACCCAAACAACAGGCTTATTCATAATCAAGTGGATCTCATATTCCATTGTGTTGGACCGTGCTAATCAAGAGCAGGAGTTTATGGCAAATTTTTCTTATATTCACCATACACAGGACAACTACGAAGGCTTCTATCAGATGCAACATCTAGTCAACGCTTACCAAGCGCACCAAGTCCTGCAGAGAGAAAGTGCCAATCCAAAGCATTTTGTGTACTCTCTGCAAAGCTGCCACTTGTGCCCTCTGCTCCCAGGGGCTCCGGCAGAGAGCCAGTGGCTCACGTCAGGCCAGAGGTCAGCTGTCAGCAGCCTGGTGCTCTGTCAGCATTCCAGCTATCAGAAAGCACACCCTGACATTTTCACAACTCATTCATCCTTCTCTGCCTTCTATGGCATCTCAGTGGTGTTACCAGTAAGGACAGTTTTCTCTTTTTTCTTCCCCTCCCCCTGTAGGCTGCACCCACGGTAATTTGCCTCTCCGATCTGACCTTATAAAACCAGCTCTGAACAGTCAAAGATCCAGTCCTCCTAGTCCTTCACAACACCACCACCTTTAGCAGACAAGAGGGAAAAGGATGCCCAGCTGCCATGTCCTTACTGAGCGAAGAGATCTGCCTGCCCCGTGCCACCTAATTCCAATATCCTCCCCCAAGCTCCTCTCCAGGCTTTGTGGAAACCCTGTAGTAGTAAATAGTGACTTACGTATTGCACACTGCCATGGTCTGACACGACTCTCCTGTACAGAATTCTGAGATTGTACTATATTGTAAGTTGATGTGATGAAAGAAAGTTGTTGCTGTAAAATAAACACAAAGGAAAGAAGTTCAGAAATAAAATACTTTCAAACACCGGTTGCCCTCCCGACAATTATTTAAATAGATCAAGTGAAGTGACCTCAGCGTCTTAAGCTTGCATACATACTTAAACATGATTTAGTTAAATGAGTCTAATGATGAATTGCAAAACAAAGAGGTACAGAGAATGAAAGCTCTTGTTTTGATTTAAGATGAAAGAGCTGATGGCTCGTAGTGCTTATTACTCACAAAGCAGCAAGACTGGAAAGTGTCTCTGTCATCAGCCTCACCTTTGCAGCAGAATGCTCTGTTACAAGCTGAAGGCAAACAATTTTCTGCATTCTTTTGAAGTCAGACTTAAAATGGTAGCTACAAAACAGTGGCTACAAAACAACATTAACAGTCCTAATAACATATCTCCCTGGAGAAAAATCAACATGAAAACTACAACACTGTTACTTCTAACAAATCTCCTGAGATATTAACATTGTAATACTGTGGGACCCCTCACTTTTTCTTAAGGAGCCACCATAAACTTTTCTAACACAGATCCAAGTGGTTTCTTGCTACTGCCACATTCTATTGGGAAAAAATAAACATTGGGTCACAGCTGCAGTTAGAATGGCAGATGAAACAGCAGGACAAGGAAATACATCAGAACTGAGATGTGTTGATACAGTGCTCAATTACAGTAGTTGGTCACATCTTTTGAATCCCAGCCTGACTTCAGCTTAAATTCACAGTAATTCCACCAAAGCTTGGATGGAATGGAGAGCAGAAATCTAACCAAAAGACTCCCAGACTTCTGCTTGTGAGCATCACTGAGCTTTCATAAGAACCGTACTAAACTACAATTTTTACAGCGCTTCTGGAAGACCAACAGCTTGAGTGAGAAATGTGCTGAGCTGCACGTTTAGCTGAGCAGTCAGAAGGGGAAGCGATGGCCCTCAAAAGAGCATTAGAGACTTTAATGCCCTTGGTGCCAAAGGAAGACGAAGGAAGAAATGCACCCAGCCTCCCCGGTGCTGAAGCACGGTTGGTGTGTATAAGACAGCTTAATTACTATTCAAGGTATAATGACACGCATTATGCAGTAAGCATAAATAGTCATTGCGTGCTTTTCTAAGTGCTGAAAACAGTAAAAAACAAAACAAAACAGACGGGTGAATGAATGCCTACTTGGGCGTGGGCAGCAATCTCAAGGGCTGTGTGATGAAAATACTCACTGTTGCTGGCGAGCCACTCGTTGAGGTCTATTTCTCGTGGTAGCATCACCAGCTCCTTAAATTCAAAGTCGGTAATTCTGGATTTTGTGTATTCTGGCTCTAGGTAAAGTTTCTTCTCTTCCGGCGCTGGCTTTTTACCATTTGGCTTTCCCTTGGACTTCCTGCAAGAGATGAAAAAAAAGATGGGTTACCTTCACTGCCGGGGAACAGCTGAAGAAACCTGAAAGAAGTCTGTTTATCCAAACTCCTGCTTGGTGTTTATACTGTTTCTCCTGCTTCCTCTCCCCTCAGCCTAACTTTCTAAGTAAAGCAAAAGACAGTTTATGAGAAAGCACATTTGAATTCAGCCACTTTTTTCAAGCTACTGGGAAAATTCTGTATGGTGTAAAGAGCTTTAGACTGAGCAGTTGTAACTTCATTGCCTTTCTGTCAGGTTAGTCTGCAAGTTATTTGGGAGAGTGACAGCCAGTCTACACCTGTGAACAGCTGTGACAGCAAAGTGGTACTGCGCCCAAAGGAGATACTCTGATGTGAGTGCACTGCCTACCTGCTGCCCCACAGGTAACTGCCACCTGCAGTGCAAGCAGGCTGTTGCAAGAAGATGGCTCCCGTTTGGGAAAATGCTCTTTCCACACAATGTTTTGGCACTGCTTATTCAGCCTACAGCATTACTCGATACTCTGTCCCTGCATTCTCCGGTTCCACACATCCTTTGGAAGTGAGCACCGATGACTCCAGGAGCAATGACAAATACAAAAATACCTGCTTTGCCAACCCCCAGTATATCCGAGACACTACAATCAGAGTTGATGGGTTGTTTTTTTTTCCTAGAAACCCTTTAAAATCCACTGCAAGCAGCTGCTAGCAGAGCTGTGTCATGAAAGAAGCTTCCACGAGGATTTATAAAAGCAGACTAACAGCATCCCATAAAGTACATCTATTTCCATGGCGTACCGTGACTTTTGATCTCCTATTTCTCAAGGGTTTGCTGTAATTATTAGAGTTTTCCTCCCACTCTGTTTTTAACACCCTCAGACTAAGACTGAACACAACCAGAATTCCTGGGATGGGGGTTCAGGACGGACATTTGAGCAAAGTCATGGGCCAACACTTTGCTTTATTTTGGCTATATGCTGTCAAACAGCTGCATATCCATGTGTTTCTACAATTAAAAATTCCACCTAATTGGAAATGGAGGCTCTATTTAACGGTGGGGGATAAGCGCAGTAGGGCAGTGCTTTGTATGCACTATGAAAGAGATACTGAGATTTTTCAGTGCCAGGTCTTCTTGGTTAAAGAGTGGGTTTTTAAGGACATGCAAAGCCACGACAAGTCCACCTTTGCAGATGAGTGCATTAAGTTTGCTTTTGAAACATATCTGCATCCCATCCCAAAGACGCTGTCTTGCATTCTGGCTCTTAGCACACTTTAAAAAAAACCCTTCAAAACATGCTCCAAAATACACACTCGATCTTTGCTTTATGATTGAGTTGCACATCTTTCCTAGAATGGCGTCTCACACTTCAGTGCTCTTCCCAAAGAACGCACAGTTATCTGCATTTCTCTCCTGAAGGGCCCTGCACTGATGCGCACGCTAAGCCTACTGCACAATGACTCACGGTCCCCATCTTCAGCACTGCACTAAGTAGGCAGAGGCACGCCGTAACTTCCTACGGCTCAGTCACCAGGACTGTCACTGTTCACCACCTAGAACTTTCATTAAGCCTCGCTGCGTTTCTCCCTGCCCACCAGGGTGACTTCAAGATGAGAAAGGAATGCCGTCATCAAGGAAAACTTACAGCAGCAGCACGATACGCACACACTCACAACGTATTTTCATGTCACGGATGTGCAGGAACAACCACAGGAGATCTCCAGTCCAGAAAAGATGGTTCCCCTGTATTTCTACATGTTCATGAGTAACGTCACAGTTAGAGAGGACACCTGTGACACGAACATCTTTTTAAAGACTACATATACAGTAGGAGAATAAACTAAAAGCAGCTCTTAAGACAACCGGTTCAGTGTGTAGCTGCTTTTCTTCCACATTTTCTGTCATCTCCTTTTTCCACAGTAGTGCCTTCCAATCCAAATGAAGCCTACAAGATATATATCCCTTAGGTTGATTTAATGAAGCAATCTGGACTAATTCACACAGCTGCTGCCCAAAGGGATGTCCCAGGACATGTGAAGTCAGACATTTCAAAGCAGAACACTTCTAAGACGGAGGAGTTACTTAGACCGGCAGATCCCGGTTCTCAGCTATGCATTCTTGTCTTCAAACCCTTATATTTGCAAGATTGCTTTTGAACCTCATCATCTAAAAGTGACCTGGAGATAAGAAAGAAGCGTCCATGAAGGAACTGCAGAAGGGCCTTGAAGGTATTTAAAGAAGGATAAAAGATGTACTTCACTTATGCCTGGGTGCGAGGCTTCAGGTTTTCAGAGAGCTTGAAATAATACCCAAGGAAAACACAACGGCAAGAAAGAACAGTCTTGTTTGATAATCTGTAACCTGACTTTATAATATATGACGCAACACGTTTGTCCTGTTCCTTTTGCAGGACTGCCATATTGAGACTTGAAACTACCTTACGCTGACAGCAAACAGCATAAATCCACTTGGTAGTACACATTTGGCCCCGAGCTAATAAAAAATACTCGAGGGCACTGATTTGCTTAATTCCAAATGTAAGCTGCCTTACTCCTACACTGCTGAAACCAAGCCTGGTATGCTCCGAGTAGCACCTTCATACCTGTTGGACCTCTGGAGAGGCATTATTAATGTCTACCAGAATGCACACTTTGGGCTTTTTTCAACTGGTTGGTTGGGGAAAGGAGCAGGATTCAGACATCCATGGATAAGTTGATTTTTTTTTAAAGAAATGAGAGTTATAATTGAGCAACACTCAGGCAGAATATGCTTTCAATTTAAAAGACTGGTTTGAAAAACCGCATTAACCACTTGGGAGAAGAGAAGCAGCATGGAGAGAACAGACTGTGTACCTTTGCTTTACTTCAGGATACTTAAACCAAGAGTCCCGGGTCAGGGCTGTGCCACGTCAGCAAAAAGCAATCTTCTGAGAGGAGGAGGAGGAGGGAAGAGAGAGACAAAGAGGTCACAGATAGTCTGTCATAGAGCCAAGACTGCAGAGGGAAAGCATGGGAGGAAGCTGGATGCAGGAGACTGAGGCAGACCTTCCAGCAAAGAGAAGCGGACTGTGTTTACCTCATTCTCACTTCGGCATCTTCTTGACATTTCAAGGAAAGAAACCAAAATTCAGCGCTAGATCTTTCCCACAAGTTTGCTAACACAAACGACTATGAGCAGTCCTTGTGCCAGAAAGGAAAACCCAAAACACACCCAAGCTCATTTCCACACAGACGTCAGTTCTCTGCTGGATTAGGACATGCAGCCACTTTGCATCTTTCAACAGATGGTAAGTCTTTCCACAACTGCCTCAGTCTGGAACGGGATCATTTCAAACAGAAGCTTCCTGAAGGAAGCCATGCCCTGCCCCTTTCCAAAGCTTCGCCTCCGTTTAAGACAGAACCCGTCTCACAGGTATCATCACAAAACCTGCAGCGAGGCCCGTGATCACCGATAGGAAAGGGTTTTTAATTCACGCAGTTGAAACCTGAATGTCAAAGCATCATCTGCAGCACAAACTTCTTAACTTTTAGCATCTGCTGAGCATTAAAACAAGACCACAGGATTTGTTTCTACGATCAGATTTTCATGACCTGCGTGCAGTTTGGTTGGGATATTACATGGCTCAAACGCTGTAACTACAAACAAAAATATATGCCAGTTTTAACAATGCCGAGTTCTGAAGTGGACTGCACATCTTTCCTCAGGCAGAGCCCTGGTTATAATGTCAGGCTTTCTAGCACTAATTAATTTAATCATGCTCAGTCTGGGTTGCAAAACCATTGGTTTAGCTTAGAAACTATCAACAATAGTCAATACTAAAGCACTTTCTTTTCAGACTTAGAAAGCTGGAGCATACAACAGTACAGAGAAAACATCTTATCATGACGGCATATGATCAAGAGTCAACAAGCAACAGTAGTGTTCCATAAAACCAAAGCTCAGACATTTATTAAAAAGCAAGAAGTTGACAACTTAGCTTCTTTCTGCTCTCCTTTCCCTCCAAGTTCACCATTGTTTCAAAGGCTTGTAAGAAACCACCACCTGCCTGGAACCAACTCCAAACACGCAAAGAGAAGCAACCGTTACTACTGTTGTGTGCTGCAAAGTGTTTACATTCAAAAGGCCTTCTTCAATATTTTAAAGTACATAAATACAAGAAATAATGCATTACCATTTCTGAGCTGTCCCAAACACCCTTATAAGGGAACACTATGGCAGCAAACATAAAGCAGCACATTCAGAAACAATTCATTCATCCTGCTTTCAATGAAAGGAAATGTGTCAAAAACAGCAGAGTTGCATTGTTCTACTCAGGAAACACCCAAATCCATCACCTGTAGTCCGTTTACTGGAAAATGGAACTCAATGTCATAAGACCACAAGAAGGGCAGTATCCTAAAAGAAAACAAACCCCACATCCTAAAGCCGGCAGAAGTCCCAACTGGTGTTTACCTCTGTCTTTCTGTCCTTAACAACAATGAGAATTCTGCTAAACGCGTCTTAGCACGTGGTATGCCAGATCAATGTAGTCCCAGTGCAGCTGAAGAAATGGCCGTTACATGGCAGTATGGGGAGGTCGGTCAAAACCTTACTATTGGTGCTTGACTATTAATCAAGGAAAGAACATCTTTAGGGAAGCCAAGGAGAGGCAGCACTCAGCAGTTTTTATTGACAGGTAAACCAGAGTGCTAATTAATTCTTCAGATAAGTCTCAGGATAGGTTTGGTTTTAGGCACTCCTATAAGATGCCATGGGCCAAGTTACATCCAGGAAGAAGACCCAGAGAAGGAAAAGGGATGGTGAAAGAGAGGTGGCACACATGAAGCATCATAACAGAAGGTTAAGCAAACCAGCTTCAGCCTGAGTACATTCATTACTGCCTGGGCTTCCATGCCCAGCCTTGTGTTCACCTGAGAAAACACAGCGGCTGGAAACTTGCCTGGATCTCACTGGAGCAGGAGAGGTATAAGATAACCCCAGTGAGTAATGGGCCTGCTGGGCCACGATCATCTTCCTGGGCTAACTGCCTTGTTAAGATTCAAGTACAAATGCCAGTTTCTCAGGTTGCTTTATTATCCCCGCTCAGTTAATCAAGATCCTTTCCTTATCTCTCTCATTTCTCTCTTGATCAGATGCCCGATAGTTTTTTGGTGAAAAAAAAACCTTCTTTGAAGAATCTTCAAAGCACTATCCAGGTATTAGTTTTAAAACCATAGGAGAGAAGTACTATTCCCAACTCATAGCAAGAACTGTCTTTAAGATTCAAAGTTTACTAATGGTACAAATACTAAAGATGTGCTTTGATTTAACTGATACAGTTTGTTTTGATTGAAGCACATGGGAAGCAGTCTGATTTAGCTGGAAACGGGTCAGGGACAGCACGTGGACCAGCGTGGACACGCTCCCCAGCCTGACTGAGCTCACATCACTTTGCAATCGTACCAGGTATCCAAGGTTTTGGTCATATGGGCCCTACTTATTACAAGTTTGACCTCAGCAGAGATAACAGTGGTTAATTAAACTGATCATGCCTTTTAAAATCATCTCTACCTATTGAGGATTCCAGCTGTCCGACTCTGCCATAACCGCTGTCTTGCTGTACACCTTTTTATGTGGCATATTCAAGGCTGGGAGGCTTTTTGTTTGCTCATTTCCAGAAACAAGCACCGCACACAGGAGTAACTTGGGAAGGATAAGCTTAAAAAAACCAACAGAACCAAAACCCGACCAAAAAACCCCCATTGCAGCGAGGAGCCAGAGCTGCAGACCGAAGCCCAGCCACTTCGTGCCCTCTGGATCTTGCACCAATTTCAGGTTCCAGTCAGGTCTCACATATGCTGATCTCCATTAGAAAAATCAACAAAACAGGTCCAGCAAGCTTTAGGTGGCAAATGGCTCCTCGTTTGCAGGCTTTAGGATGCACAAGGCACCTCACGTCTGCAAGGATCAGAACTGCCACACATTATGAAACATGCACAATGAAGAGACTGATTTGGTGGCTAATGTTTTTTCAATAATCGATGCCATTTATTACTCCAGGTTGATTGGTACCATCCTAGGAATCCCCAAGGAATTTACAAGCGCTTCCCACCTGTGACAATCTAGGTGTGACATACTCAGTGCTGGCAAGAGCACAGTGAGAGCCCAGCGTTCATAGGAACACATACAAGTGTGGCACAAAAAGAGAATGCTCTG
The DNA here is from genome assembly GCF_016699485.2 of Gallus gallus. Lineage (NCBI taxonomy): Eukaryota > Metazoa > Chordata > Aves > Galliformes > Phasianidae > Gallus > Gallus gallus. Next base: position 13,904,527 of record NC_052536.1, on the reverse strand, counting down.
TTAAGGAAGATAAAATAAATAAGATGCCCACGGAATGTTACAAAATCACAGAATGGCTTTGGTTGCAAGAGACCTTAGAAATCATCTACTTCCAACCCCCTGGCAGAGGCAGGGTTAATGGGGCCATGGGGGGTTACTTTCAAGTACCCACTCTGTGCTCCACAATCTGCATGGTTCACAAGCCATGAAGTGTTAGGGCTGAAATGCCGCAATACCGACTGCAACGTCTTTGTGGAAAGCTGTCTTTTGAGAATTTACAGTCTCCAACAGCAACACCATATTACACCTCACCTACAGTTACCTCTGTACTACCAAGTTAGCAGATATATGAAGCTATCTTTGCCTTTGGTTTTCATCCTGTATTTTTTTTCTTTTCTTTCTGAAATGTCAAGTCTTAAAACAGCCTCCACAGCCCAAGTACTACAAAGTACTCCTGCCAAACCTACTTTCTTGGTGATCTGAGGCTGGGGGGTAGCTTCTTAAAACATAGGCCAACACAGAATTAGAGGGGCGGTAAGCCAACCTTTGAACAGTATCTTTCAGGCAGTCCTTATGACCAATTTGAGGTTTTTCTATTTTGCAGTGAACGTGGGGTTGTAACTCAGATTTAGTTGTATTTTCATGGCAGTTTCTCCCCTTTTCCCTTCTTAGTGTAAGGAATTAAGGGGGCTGGGTGGAACAGAAGAGGAAATACAACACGTTAAAATATACAAAAGCTCTTCTCCTCTAACATGCTCCCCTTCTGCAAAGGGTAGAAAACCAAAGCTCTCGGCCATCCATGTGTTTCATAAGGAGAAGCAGGCTAACTGCTCTAAGGTTTACTTCTCTTTTTTTTTCCCCACAATGGTTTACTGGAAAGAAGTTATCAGTTCATTTCTGGATAAGAATGTTCTGCGTAACTGTGGGAGCCTTGAACCTATTCCTTGAACCTATTCACAGCAGGAAGGAAACAGTTTTAAGAGCAAAGATTTGATTCCCAGTGACAAGCACCCACCAAGAACAACAAAGCAGCAGGCTACCACCAGCTTTTACACCACAGCCACAAATGCTGTCCATTTTCCTACCTCGGCCATCCTTATTTCCAACAGTGGTCCACAGTCCTTTCCCCTCTGGTGGGTGCAACGACTGAAGGCTTAAAGGCTGCAGTCACCTTAAAATCACCCTTGGGGAATTCAACATCTTTATTTATTTGTACACGATGCAAGAAAATTGGAATTAGCCTCATCTGTAACAGAAGTATAGTTGGAACGGAGAGAGAATATTTGCATTTCTCTTTGCCTTTAAAACTATACACGTTCAGTATCTGTCTGGGGAACGTTCAGCAGTCCCCACAAGCTGCTTTAACCAAGACCGGTGCTAAGCCTTTAGCCCAAAATGCCACATGCCAGCACAGCCAGACCACAAACCCTGGGTGTACACGTACACACTCAGGGTTGGGAAAGAGAAAAACATCAGCATGGGAAGGGAGGCCGACCGTGTAAGGTATTAGAATGCAAGCCCAAAGCCACTGCATCGTGCAGCACAACTGTTCACAGATTGCTGTGGTCAGACCGTCTCTCCAGGGCTTGAGGAAGGAAAGATACTGCATTTTCAGACTGTCTGTGCTGCCTCTCAGCCCAGGTTATCTGACAGACCCCTGTGACCTCAGCTCCATTCCTCCCAGCTCCTGCCCCGGGTTGGTCCCAGGGCTGGCGTACGGTGCAGCTCCAAGGAGGCTGCGCAGAATAAAATGTCTTTGGCAGCATTTCTGGTCCTGCTTCTTCATTTTTGTTCTGTTTTTAAAAGTTACTAATAGTTTATTTAAGGGGAGGAGGAAAGAAGAATGTGCCCTACATGCCAGGGAAACTTTTTCTCCTGGATTCTCATAGTGGCTCTTTGCCTTAAAAGGGAATCTTTGCTTAGCCTCCGGATGCTGAGCTGAAAACAGTCGGTGCCAAGGCATGGCAGGCATGTTAAGGATGACAAATGCCATAACATTATTTTATAATGCTGCTTCTCAGCGGAAAGCCCTGAACAATTCTGTAGGCCCAAGCTAAGTTCCAGCTGGTGCTGTTGGCAAAGCAAGGAGAACACAGGGCACCTGCAGTACTGTCTCCAGGACAGCAGGCTTCTCCCTTATTTCTGGAGGAATCCCCGCCCACCTCACACCTCTCTCTCCTGCACCCTTTGCCTGCTAACCCCTGGCGTCAGCTCTGTTTGCCCCTCAGAGCGTGGCAGCCGCACGGTAACCGCCTTCTGAAGTGCAGCGCTGGGACGGTCAGGTCCTTGCTGATGGCTGGGTACTGCTGCTGCTCCTTCCCTTCTGCTCAGGCTTCCCTGTTTTCTCTCTAATGCAACTCTGGGAAGAAGGAATACAGAGACATGGCCAGGCTTGCAAACAATTTGGTTAATACTACAAAAATGCGCAGAGTGCATTCTTGTGGTAAAAACACGCTGGACTAGAGTTTCCCTTCTTCTCCAGGCATACCTGCCAGAACTCCTCCCCACAGCAGAGGCTGGACCTGAGCTCTCCATCTGCCTTTGAGGAGGGCCTCCTGCATGCAGGACCCTCACACAGGACCAGCACTCCTCCAGCGAGCAAACGGGAGGGGCTGATGGGGACAGAGCCCCATGACCACGCATGGTACAAGTGCAGATTACTTCTGGGAGCAAGGGATGCAATCTAGAAGGAAGCATTCACCAGCAGAAGGACAGAAAGTGATCTTATCCCGTTCATTTTCATTTTGAACTGCTTCTTCTACCTTTATACACAAAAATGCCCTCACATAGCCAAACCATGAGATGCCAAAGCTAAGTCTCAGCAAAATTCTTGTCCTAAGTGATTCAGTACAGTCCAGGCTTTTGGTAATCTGAGGATTAGGAAAGTAAAAAGACACAAATCTTTCCTAATGTTTATACTCAAGAGCTGTATGGAGCCAAATTAGGACTGCTGTAAGAGATGCAGTAGGTCACAGATTCAGAATGTTGCAACGACTAACGTACCCAATGTTTAGAACAAAGCATAGAGCAGAACACTGCATCATAGGTGCCAGAGTGTGACAGAATTGGGGTGTTTTCTTCTTGTTTATAACCCTCCAAGTGCGGGTGAGCTCTGGCTGGCTGACAAAGCAAACCCAAACCTGAGCAAAACAGAGCAAAGAGCTGCTTGGAAACGCGTCTCTCACGGTGTTCTCCCCTGCTGCAGCAGCTCACCCCCAGGAGGGTACTTTGAGAGCAAACCTCGGGAGCACACGGGGCACAAAGGGAGCAGAGAGGCTCTGCTGTGAAATTCCACAGGGCAGCTCTCCAACTGCATCTCTGCCCGGCCCTTTCTGAAATTCTTCAGCTGCAAACACAAGCTGGAGCCCTGTGTTCTGGGGTTTGTCTCGTTAACATGCAGCGCATTTTAGTTCCCAGGCACACAAGCTTCAAAGCCATCAGGATGCTACCATACACTTTTTCCCCTCTTAGAGGAAAAGGTCATTCCTATTGTAGCAACACAAATTCTTTCTTAACCATCCATGGCGTGGTTTGCTACATATATAGAGAGAAAGCAATCCTATTCCTACCGGAATAGGATTCATCTCACCTAACCACAGATACCTGCATATATGAAGATTTGTATCTGAATCGGTTACGTCCTTTTAAAGGCAGCAGAGATAAATAGCTGTGTGTGTGTGTGTGTGTTTTATACTGGACCGATATCTCCACCTGAGGCAGAGACCTACAGCATAGCTTGAGTTTCTGCAATTAGAACACACAGGCAAAGGAGGAAAGGGGCTCTCAGTTGAGAGCAGACAAAGGCAGATACTGTATGCTGCAGAGGGAGCTGTGAAAAAGAACCACGAGAACAAGTAATGTGCACCAAAATTTGAATGCAAGGAAGTTACAACATTCAGAATAGCTTTTTCAACACGATTTGAAGTTCTGGAGACCAAAAAAAAAAAAAAAAAAACCATTTCCAAAGAACAAGGAAAAACCAAAACCCATCCAATTAGCAACAACAAAATACGCCTGTATCTCCCCAAGTTTTTAGATTCTGCAAAGTGAGAGAAAATGTACTGCAGTAAAAACGTGAAAACTTCTTCATTAACATACCTATTGCCTGTGTGCTTTCAGACATACCGATCGACTTCAGCAGGGATTTTTATGTTTTTGTTGCTACTTTCTCTGCCGCAATCTTCCATTGGAATGCACTTAAAACTTATTTTGACTTCTGCATTATGATTACATTCAAGTTCTGGCAGCAACCACTCCCCCTGGTTATTCTGATGCAACCCTGTTATCTCCCCAGGAGAGCACACGCAGTACATTTCGGTCCACCTTTGCAGGGAGGGAGTTCACCAGCAGAGCACACAAACCACTGAAGACACTACTTGTTATCTTCCAACCCAAACCGTAGAGCTGGCAGATTGCAAAGGTATCTTTTCTATTGCTCTGAGCAAATTTGATTTGGAACCCTCCTGGCCTCGTAAATGTGAGACTTCACAACGTAGCTCGCACAGAGTTGCTTTTCAGAGTAGAACTGTGCTTTAATAGCTAGGAATTATTTCACCATGGAAACCTGGCTTTAGCGCTCAGCCTTCTTGCTATATAGCCCAAGATACACAACTGCAGACAGCCTGCTCTGCTCGGAGTACCGGGCTGCAGACAGGTTTGTCTTTGTACACAACTGTTTGACTTTCCTCACAGCCCTTTGCCCACAGAAACATTCATCCATCTCACAGTGCTAACTAGATTGAGGTACTGGCATATCTTAACAAAAATCTACAGTAAAGGACGTGTGTTAGAGATGCAAGCCCAGCTCACCACCTTACCCACATACCATGATTTGGAGGACAGGTACGTACAATGTCAACTTATTGTCAACTGAGTTTTGTAGTTCTGAACTTTTCTAAAAGCACAAAAGGGTTTTAAGGTCTATTTTATAACTATACCAAGCAGTACGAAAGGTGGCAATGTGGGCTGCAAGACGCAGTCCCCAAGCAGTTAATGGGAACGCTCGCTGTGAGTCAGCGCTCCCAATAGAGAAATACCTCTCAGCATGGTGCGACATGTCAGCTCACAGCTGAGCTCTCACCGCCGCTCCCCAGAGGCAAGGAACAGCAAGGGGCTGTCTTTGTTACTTCCGGCAGGACCGGGCAAGTTGTGATGGAGGCACAAAACGTGCCTTGCGTTGGAAGGCTATGCTGGCTGCTGCTGTTGGGAACGGTGACAACAAGTTCAGTAAAGTCTTAGATACATAGCAGGGGAAAAAACTATAGCTTGTCTTCACTACTCACAGACAATTTTGCACGCCTGCACCTGTGAACTACTTCTTGAAGTATTTGTGCTAGCACACATGTGCAGCTTGTTGCACCAAGACACAGCTGTGAGGAGCTCATTAGCTAATGAACAGGTTGGGCAAAGAAAGACCAACACGAAGCAGCAGCTCCACCTGAAATTCAGATCCACTGTATCAAGCTTGAAAAAGCCACAGCTTACATGTTAAGTGATGTATGGCGTTTTCATTAGGAAGGATATTCAACTGCTAGAAGTTACCACAGGTCACTGTTAATTCTCACTAATGGCAGCTTTAAGGATCAAGAATGGGTTTATTTTTTTTTACCCCTTCACACTTCTCTTAGACTTTTTTCTTTACGTAGAAGAAAGTTAGTTCAGGGAAATCCAACCCCTCCTGGCACACCTCAGGTCTTGTGATAACAGAACAGTACCTTCTGGCCTTAATACAACTGTCTTGCTAAAGGAAAAGCAATTCCTTGTGAGAAGGCACAAACTGCATCTCCTCACCGCGTAGGAGAAGAGTTGGAGGTAAAAGGAATTGAAGCGTTATCTTCATTAGCTGACTTTCATTAACGAAAGATGCACACAGAACATTGCTAATCCAGCCACTGGGTAATTTTTAAACTCGGCAGGAGAGTGATGCAACGCTGCCTGCTTGGTTTTGTCATCAGTAACACACAGCCCCTTCAGCATTTCCCCACCGTGCTGAAATTTTGTTTTACGTACAATAGAAGACATCTCTTCAATATATGAGCCCCACAGAATAATGTTTCAAAGAATGTTTGAATGGCTGATAAAAATAGTAGGGTGAATACTATTTTAATTACTTGTACAGTTAGATCTACCACTGTTAATTAGCCCGTGAGACAGCAGCGATTCCTGACCCCGCTTTATTACTTTCCGGAATACCGCGAGGGAGAAGGAAAAGCTGAAGTAGAAGCACCCTTATAGACACATACTGATCCATTGGCAATCACAAAGAAACAACAACGTATATTCAAACCTGCAGTGCTACCTTCAATGGCTTCCTGAAATATCAATTCATTCTTTTAATTAAATGCTGAAAGTGCAACCAAGGAATGGGTCAAGGAAGACGAATCATTGCACACGCAAACGGCAAGCAGTACCTTTAACAGCCTGTGTGAACTTGCAGTTCCCCCATTCACACTGGCACAGACTAGAATCTGAGGTTCCTACCCAAACACGCTGTGAAGACGTGCTTTTACAGTAGCCTTTCTAACCCAGCATCACACCTGAAATCAAGGGGTGGTTATGACCAGCTCCCTTCAGACACAGCCTGCACGGCTCGCTTCAGTTCCTGGCAGCATTAGGCACATCACGGAGGCTTTGTAAAGAGGTAACCCTGCTGACTGGTGCACAGCTGCGTTAGTAGCTTCACTGTCAAGAAATTAAAGATGATTGCTAACGAGGGAGCAACTCTCTCAAGAGAGCAGCTTCCTACCATCACTGGGTGATTCAGTTCTCAATACGAAGTCCCCACTTCAAAAATCAGTGGGAATCCTTAGAAAGCTGGTAACAGAAATCAGTACACAGACTCGTTACAACAACTGATGATGTAACTAGACACAAAGACAGGCTCTGAATGTTGAAAAACAAGTATTTCACTTGAGACAACGCAATTCCCCTTCATTCTCAACCCTAGCCCTAACTTGATTCCTTCCCTTTGCATGTTAGTTCTGAATAAAAGGGTAGTAACGTTGTAACTGAGGACTTCATACAGTCGGGAAGCAGAACAACCGACTTCAAAAACCTCCCTTCCCTCATCTTGCCAAATGCAAACTGCTGATTCTCAGCACGCGCCTCTGGAAGTCTTTGGTGCTCTGAATCTGGGATACGTGGTCACATTGGAATCAATAGCAAGCATGGCAAGTATCTAGCGTGAGTGGAGCTAGCAAGGACACAGAGTCATCTCCCTTGGCGTCTCAGTGTTGAAGTCACCATGAAGAATCCCAAGCTGCCTTTCTTAATCAACTCCAACTCTCTATGGCCTGCTGGGATTATTTTGTTCAGACATGGAGCTGTTAGAAGCCTTTTATGCTTCGTCTCTATCTGCCTTCCTGAGGACAGACAGCTGCACTCACTGCTGATTCTTCCTTTTTTAAGAATATAAGGAATTGGAGACAGCCACGATGTTCCTTCCACCTGGGGAGCAGCTGCTACAGCCAATCCCTGTTGTCTGGGCAAAAGCACTTCTACACTGGCTTCAGTACCAGAATGAAATTAACTTGGAAAAATCAGCAGAGCAGCATTTTCAGGCGAGCTCAAACAACCTACCTCCATTGTGAATGGGCTCCAATACTTCTGACAAGCAGTTTTTCTTCAAAAAGGAAAGGGTTAACCCATACATCCGATACTTTGCTCTTTCCAGAGACTACATGCTGGCAGATCTTAAAAGGAAAGAGTTTCATCTTCTCTAGGAGCTATTTGCCAAAGTCTTCATTAAGATTCTGTTGAGCCCCACAGCACCAGGGATTAAGAAAAAAGATTAGGAAGAACTCCTCAGCAAAAAAACACTTTATCAAACTCAGTTTCGGTGTAGTCAAGGAAAAAGATATATGATAGGAAATGAGACAGTTTGCCGTACCTATTTATGGAGATGACAACTACCACCAGCAAACTGCGTTCCTAACAGCGCACCTCTCAGCAATGACCATCAAGAATCAAAAGAGAAAAGCTCTTCTGGGGACTTTTTTTTCCCCCTGCTTTAAATTTACTCGGGGTGCACTGACGGTTGAAGATACCACGGAGTAGTGGATAAAAACTTCATGTGTGAAATAGATTCTTTCTCCATAAAGAGCAGTACCAGAAAAAAAATGGGCTATTATAACAGAAGAAGTAGAGACAAGCCAGGAATTGTAGTCAGCTCCCAGAAGGATGAATGCTGCACGCTCATACTTTGGGTGCATTTATATGTGAAACCATCTTCCAGTCAGAAACAAGCAGTAGCTAAAATCATAGAGGAAGCCCTACTCTGAAACAGCCACATACCAAAGAAACATGATAAAAGAAGGGTGCATGATTCCAGAAGTTTCACATTACAATCAAATCTATTCTAAATTGTCCACAAGGAATTTCCAGAAGAAGACAAGGAGGACACTCATGCTCCTAAAACAGAGGAAAACGCTGTTAATCCTCAGGCAGACGCCCATCCTACAGTAGGCTCTCAAGATACCTCGCAGGGTTATTTCGACACTCAGAGGAACTTTAGCAGTCATCCCCCTCTGGCTACCACTTCACCGGATGTAGAGCACGTAACCAAAACACGGCTCAATGTTGTGAAATAGCTCTGAATGAAGAAAGGCCATCTTCTTCATTAAGCTAGCACGCCGTATGTGGTTCAGGAGGTTTCATAAACACACCAGGATCGTGACACTCCTGCAGCGCATACAAGCGAATGAACTGACAACTATCCCAAGGAATGGAGGCATGCCGGCTGCACAGGTCTGCTCAAGAGACACAGCCTCTTTTCAGAATGTAGCTTCAAGTCCTGAGCTCCAGAAGGAGAGCAGGCTGTTAGATGCCTTCGACAGAGGTATTGGACAGCTTGCAGTGGGACTGAGCTTCAAGCAAAACAAGATCAACTTTGCAGCCCCTACCAGAAGCAACTTGACTATCTGTGCACACAGGGAACTGCCTGCCTGAGCTGAGGATGGGGCCTGCCCTGGCTGGGTGAGTCCCCTGCAGCCTGCTCTGTCCTGGGCCAGGTCACTCGGGTGAAAGAACGATCTCCAAAAGCCCATCCACCATGCTTTCAGATGCATGCAAGAGCTACCCACAAAGCCCCATGTCCCAGGCACACCTTGCCGGAGCACAAGATGGTGCAGACCCACAGTGCCTTTTGTCCTTCCCAAGTAGCACAGCAAGAGCCCAGTGGATGTCACTGAACAAGAAATCACCTCCCATTACAGAAATATTCAGCGAGACACAGCAGGACAATTAGTGATGTCAGTTGCCCTGAACCACAAACATTTTGAACTATTTTGGTACAATGGAAAGTTGTGGGAGGGAGAAGGAACAAGCACAGGATAAAAATAGCTGACATGGTTTGCCTACGAGCCCCTTCCCAGCACACTGCCTTCTCCCTGCCTTCACTTCTCCCTTCCCTCCTCCGAATTGTGCGCTAATCGTATTAGGTAGTGTTAATTACTTATAAATACCACACACTGGGCTAAATTGTTGAAAACAGTTTCAACCTAAAGTAGGATAGAAATGGATTTATTTTCAAAACACTTGCTTCAGCCTTGTCAATACGCACATGCCACACATTTGGCTGTGTGAGCCGAGGCAGCCCCAGCAAACATGCTCTGCTTCTACCCACCTGTATCCTGTTTCACGAACATGTTTAGGATGACTGCACCATCACTGACAAACAAAAGCCAATGCCAAAATTAAGCTGTTTTCTTTCTGATCTTGTTATGAATCAAGGAAGAGAAGGGTTATTAGTAGTATTTTCTTGTTAATTTCAAAGCACTGAGTGTAAGAATATCTAAGCGCCATCCAAAATGCCAACACAAGCTTGTCAATTCATCTATGATGGAATCATTTATCACACTATCACAAGACAAATTGCTACATTCTTGAAAAGTGACTGCAAAAATTCCACTTTGTTAGTACTGCCCACACTAAGTATGCCTACACAGAAAGTGCTTTGTTTTTTAGTTTGGTTTCCAAATCAATCCCTGCACATCACTGTGAGACAGAAGATTCTCACAGGAGAAAGGAGTTATCTATTCCCACACTCATCCTGGACCATATGTACATGCAAAAAGTACCATACTTCATCACAAGTGATCAGACAATGGTATCACAGCTCTGCAGCCTGCATCACCCCTCTTCTGCAACACCATATTCCCAATTATTCATCAGCTATCCCAGAGGGACGGTTTCACTGGAGCTTGGAAAGGATAAGCACTGACAGTGAAGACGCATATTTTCTATAGCACAGCAAACGCTGCAGTTCTGAGCTGCACCTGAATCAGGACTCTGCCTCTGACACAGGCAGTGCAAACCACGTCCTCACGTCCCCACCCGCAGCTCTGAACAGCAGCTGCCAGCTCACACGGCCAGCTCAGTTACCTGTGGGGACCAGGAAGGGGAGATGTCTCCCGCAGCTGAGCTTTTCCTTCCATTTAGAATCATAGAATCACTAAGGTTGGAAAAGACCCACAGGATCATCCAGTCCAACCATCCACCCTTCACCAATGGTTCTCGCTAAACCATGTCCCTCAACACAACATCCAAATGCTCTTTGAACACCACCAGGCTCGGTGACTCCACCACCTCTCTGGGCATTTCTGCTGTCCAAGGCCAGTAAGAAGCACGCTTCTGCGTGGTCACCAGCAGTTTGTAAAAGTAGACCAATATTCAAGGTTTCTACATTGCTCTTTTTTCCCTTCTATTTTTCCCCTCTGTCCCCCCTCTGTCCCTCCATAGAACCACCAACGTGTAGGAAAAAAACACACAAAACAACTGCACCCCTTTTGGTGCATTTTGTTTCTTTCCCCCTCTCCAACCACTGGCTAAAAAAAAAAAACAACTTACACACAGCTCATTACAGGAGAGGGGAAAAAATGAGATCAACATCTTTCAAAAACATGTGAATTGAAATGAAAGCCCTAATTAAGCACTGGGCTAAGGAACACACAACTTCATCTCAGCTGCGCTGTGATTCATTTAAAAGGGGAGATGGCACTTTTCCAATGGTATTTAATTTTTTTTCAATCATTAGAAGCATGGAGTCTTGGTCCCACCCCTTCAATGTTAAACACAGTTAGGTAGGCCGTATGATGAAAGATATTTGCGTCTCCAAAAGTTCTTCATAGTTGAACCACTAATAATTTAAAGGAGTAACAAACCTAACAGTCGCCTTCATAAGAAATTAATGAGGAAGGCTGAGAGCACAGCTGCTGCTTTTGTTACGTTTTTTGCCCTTTCTGGTTGTCTGTCCCCATGCTCTTTTCAACACATCTCAGGTGCTCACATGGGCTGCTGCTTCTCGTGAATGAATACCCTCCGTTTCCCTCCCAGAACCCACTTCCTTTGGCAGCTCTTACTCCTAGTGTGACGCAGGCACCGTTTGGCAGCAGCAACCAGGATGACCACAGCCTACATCACCAAGCAGGACAGGAACACTGAAAGTTTCCAGAGAGCGCATCACTTACAGGCATCCACAGCTCACTTAACTACTGTACATAGGGCTCGCTGCAGAGGAAAGTTGTACTGCTTCAGTATCTTACAGGAGAACTGAGCCTTCTAATTGCCAACCAGTAAATCCGCAGAGAGACAGAAGCGGAGAAGTCAGAGAGAAGCTGGGCATTCTGTCCCTTCCCAAGTATGATGTTCTACAAGTGCTCGGTGGCCTGGGGAGGGATGGTGCGGTGAGTGGGAGAGGTGACAGCGATGGTTCCCAGGACTAAAGCACAGGAGGCTGTTCATAACATCACACTACGCACAAGCAAGATGTCTCTGATCTCATCCCCATGCCACAGTAAGGCCTGATCAACACAATAAAAATGGCTTCACCCAAAACTCCACGACTACAGGAGATCCAGCGAGCAGCATTTCAGAGGGGCGGCTCAGAATTGGGATTTGATTGTCCTGCGCTTACTCTGGAATGGATGGTCGGCCATTCCAACTAGTGTAGGACTCATCTTATGTCTACAACATCTACGCCAACAAGAGTGCCAGGCACTCTTCACCAGGCTGGCAACGTACCTCTGCATTCAGTCATGTTCAAGAGTCCTGTTCTCTTCTACCAGCAATAAAATGCACAAAGCTCAGCCGTAGATGCCTGCGTTCAAGAAATTCCTCCACAACTGGCACCAACAAGCCACCATTTCTAACCTAAACCAGGTCCCAAATGGTTCCCTCTTCTACCATTGTGGGTAGAAGCACCTGATTTTTGCAGTAAGGACGCTTTGGTGACTCGGTATTTACGTGGGCTCCTGGCCACTTACAGGGCTCCTCGGAGCTCTTAGCAGAATACGAGTTTCTATTTTTACAGAACAAAAGCTGAAAAACAAAATGAAACAACACACAAAAGGTCACGTGTTTTTGCAAGAAAAGAACCAAGAGAACCAGTCTGGCACCTAAAGGAAGTTTGATTATTTCACACTTCTAAACTCAAAAAGGAGATAACTCAGAATGAAAAGGTGTATTAAAACAAACGCAAACCCCACAAGAAGTGAATCACCTCCATGCAGTCACGGCTGCAGCAATGCATTGGTTGTTAATGCTGAGGCCAAAATATTTCATGTGCAGCAGCAACTTTTTCCTGCTTTCGCCACAGTTTTATAGCACGTGTAGTAAAGAAGCATCAAGAAGAAAAAGCAAATAAAGTTACGTGCAACTTCTGCACGTAGTCCACTTGCAGGGGAAAGGAAGAGCTTTTGTTATGCTTTATGAAAAAGCGTGCACTGAACGCACACCAACGTGTCCCACTGCTAAAGTCACAGGAAGCTACCTACGCTTTACGATAAACTGCCAGGGATGCCGAACAAAAGGCTTGGCACTACTTCCCTGCAGAGGCACCCATCTATTTACATCTGGGACTGCTGCCAACAGAGCAGCTACCAAGAACTTCAAAAGGCTCCCAGCATGAATAGCAAGCTGCTGGCCAAGGGATTTTATGATATGACCAGCTGCGTAACACCATACTGAGTGGCGTTAACCCCCCCAAAAATACCAAGAATTGATGCTAACCTTGTTAAATGCCGAGAAAGAAACCCGAGTTCCCCAAGCTAACGTCTTCTACAGGAAGGAATCTTCTTGTTTATTTATTTATTTTGCGGAAAAAGCGTGAGTGTAACACAGCACTTCTTGAAAAGCAGCTCCGAGCGGCTCTTATCGAGCTGCCTGGCCAGTGAACGTGCCTCATTTACACGGCGGTTCCATCCCGGCCTTAATAAACAGCTCCCCAAACCCGTCCGGGGAGAGAAGGCATGAGTCAGAGGAAGAGAGGGATAATGTTTCTGTTGACAAACATTTAACAATTGGCAACCAGTAGTAGGAACGGGGACAAATGAAAGCTTGCCAAATAAAGTTACGCTGGAGGAACAAGGCTCCTTTTTGGAGCAGCGCTGCCATTCTTCATCCAGCCGAGAAAATACCCAACCGCATTTAGCCAAAATAAAAAGCTGCAGTTGTTGAAGAGCAATGCTACTAATCCTAATGTTTGCGGTGACGTTTTTTCCCTGCAAACCAGGACGGGTTTGAACTCCTCTGAATCATATTACCGCACGTCCTCTGCCAAAGAGTCTGGTTTTGGTCTCGGCAGTCATACACGTCTCACTGTTCACAAAACTCCCGAGCCACATGAGCAATTTTTTCCCCTCATCTTACACGACATTCCTGCAGGAGACATGCCAAAGCACGTGCGGAGCCTCCATCAGACGCCTTATCCGGGAGAACCGGGTCCTTCGCTGTCTGCTTGCGCCCAGAAAGCCCGGCTCTCGGGAAGCGGAGGCAACCCCGGACCGCCGCGCTATAGGCGGACACGCGTCTCCCCCCCGAGCGGCCACCGCTACTCCAACTCCCACCCCCGGCTGCCGCGCAGGACCCGGCGGGAGCCCAGGGCGCCGCGGCAGAGCGGCACGAGGCACCTTAACCCCGCAACCCGCGGCGCACGCCTCTCGCTGCCTTTCCTCCCCCCCCGCGGCCGCCGAGCCCTCCTTACCGCAGCACCTTGCCCACCGCCTGCAGCACCATCTTGCAGCTCAGTCCGGCCTTGGGGCTCTGCGCGTGGACGGGCCGTTCGGCGGGCAGGCTGCACTGATCCCCGACCATGGTCCGGCGGAGCGGGGCGCCGCGGGGCACGGCTCGGCGCACCGCGGCCTCTCGCCGCTCTCCCCAGCCGCGCCGCCCGCCCCGCCCCGCCAATGGGCAGCGGGGGGCGGCTGCTCCGCCCGGCCCGCCCCGCTCCGCCTCCCGCCGGGCCGGCAGCTGCCCAGCGGTGCCCGCAGCCGATGCCTCGGCCCGGAGGTCCGCGGTGACACCCCAGCGGCGGTCATAAGCTCGCCACGAGGTTTCCCGTACGCACGGACCTCAGACGGGCACCGCACGTCCGGCTCCTCGCCGCACCTCCCACGGCACGCACGTGTCCGGCAGGCGGCTGCGCCCACGGCTCCCCGATGGGGCGTTTTAACAGAACCGGGACGGGTACGGTGCGACACAGCCCAGAACAAATAGTCCCGAGGGCTCCGCTCATTCTGACACCGTTAAGCCGACCCAGGACACAGAATGGCTGGGCTTGGATGGGATCTTAAAGCTCGTCTCCGTCCCTCTCCCCAGCCGTGGGGAGGAAAATCACTGCCTGGTAGCTCTGTCCTTTCTAAGGAGAGCAGTAAGGAAAGAGAACTGCACGGAGACACAAACAGGAGTCCATTGCTGACTGGGAAATTACCTGTGAAGTTGTCCAGCCAAGTTTGCACACACTGTGCGCTTTGCCACTGTGTACACCTGCAACACCAAACACCCTGGAACAGTTCTGTTCATTTGCTAAACTGGCACCACCTGTAAGCAGAAGGCCAACAGACGTCTCCAATTAAGTGCAGCACAAACAATGCCATTACTGCCATCAGCAGCCCGGCATCAGCTCTGCTTGCTCAGCTCAGCCAGGAGCACAGCTGCTGCTTGCACAAGGCCAAACTACAGCCACATGATGCAACTTGGAGAAATAGGTGCTACTGTGTTCCAAAGCACCTACACAAGCAGCAGTACTTTGCTGCCTTTCAGTCACACGTGCGGGCCAAGCATCTGTGCCCTCAGAAAAGAGCTATTTTCATTCCCACCGTCCAAGCGGCCTATCTAAGGACAGGGTTTTAATGGCTTCACTGATAGGCACAGGCAGCCTGCAGCTTGGAGAACAGAGCTCAGCTTTCCTCTCCTCAATCCTGAGCTTCACAGGGAAGATCAGCCAACCTCTGAAAAATCCAGTGCCCACCCAATCTTCTCCCACAGTAACACCACAGGCAGCGGTGTTGGCACACAGAGGGAGAACACCTGCCAAGAGGGAAGCTGCCACCTTTTTGGTCTCCAGTGAAATGTGTACAAAGAGAATTCTGTTTGCGGAAAAAAAAAAAAAAAAACCATCCTAAAAACAACAAACCTGTGACATAAAGCAGCTTAAGTTTTAATGAAAGCCTGTCTCTCCAAAGTAAATTGAAGAAAAATCCAGAGGTCAAACCAAAATAAATACAGCCCTGCAGTGCTGTACTGGGAACGCTGGCCTCTGTGACTGAGGGCTGCGCACACACTGCAGAGGTGGAGCTGCAATGATCTCACATGGGGGCCCGAGTTCAGGGACAGATGCTCTGCCATTAGGACCAAAAGACCAACTGAAAGCAAGTTTTTAAAGCTGCTGTCTTCTCACTTTGACCCAGATAAATGACCCACTTCTCTGCTTTGCTGGCTTCTGCACTGAACAGATCCTTTCCTTACCCGTACATCCTCTTCCTAGCCCTTCCTCCACCTATCAGCGCCTCCATTCAAGAGGTACCCCTTTTAGGATCAGTTGCATTGCCACACTTTACACAAGTTGTGGGGAAACCCAGAATCTCAAAGCCAATTTTAAATGCTCCAAAACAACACAAATTAAACAAGATTATTGTAGGAAGCACAACTTAAGCACGTACGCTTTATTTATAAGGCATCAACAAACAGTAATTTAAAACATGTGAAGGATGGATCCTCAAGTTTTAGTAGGACTCAGAGCATATGTGCAGACAGAAATAGGTTTACTTGAAAGCTGCCTGCATCCAGAAAGAGCAATACTCTATCTAAAAGCAATGCACTTACTCGAATGCAACCACTGATATGATCTCTATGTACGCATATTCCAAAGGGAACTGCTGGGCCCAGACCTAGATACAAATCAGGCTTCCACAGCAGTCAAGAGCTTCCTAGACAACCCCTGCCCACCACCCAGGCTTCAAGGATCACCCAGAGGGCACTGAAGTCACCAGAAACACCTGTAGGTACCAGCTGCTCCAACTGCTCAACAGCAACACTGCCATCCAGCCCTGGTGAGCTAACATGGGCACACAGCAAGAGCACAGAACAATGGGGTGGGCAGAGCAGACCCGTTTCCCACCATTTACACATGAATATACGCGCTCAGAACGCACACACCCACGGGAAGTTTTCTGCACTGATCCCAACACAGAGAGAGAGAGCTTTATGGCCAATGCCACTCAAACTTCTTGTTAAAGCCTGAGCCGACTACCAAGTCGAGGAACGGTATTTAGAAATGTTATGAATAATGTTTTGTATTTAAGCTGATTTTATAAGCAACAGTTGCACAATTATGTATTTATTTGCCCCTTTTAGGCTTCCATAAAAATTAAGTGTAAAGCAGCCACCACAGCGACATATACTACTATCCAGAGGGCCGGCATGAAAAGAAAGCACGTTGTAGCAACCCAGACAGGGAAACAATGTTGGGGGCAGAGGAGAAATCAACCATTGTTTTGCTTAAAGTATAACTCAGCATCTATATATAAGAAATGAGGCTTTCCAACGTCAGATTGTAAAGCTCTGTTTTAAATTAAAGTGAAATATATTGTGTGTCCCTGCCTGACATAGTGTTTCAGCATTGCTAACTGATTAGTCCTTCTGTTGGACTTCAGTGTGCTCTGCTACTACACAGCCAAGCATACTTCCCACTTCCCTTGCATCCCCAGTACTCTGGAACCACTCAAAATTAGCAAGGAAAACATGTTATCCCCTAAGTAAGCAATATTTATACCAAGATTACGTTTGCTCTCTGCTCTGCAATCCTCCCACGGCAACAAAAACAGCACGAGAAGCTCTGCTCTGTACACACAAAGACATCTATTTCAGTCTGTCTCCTGTCCAAAATCCGTATCAACTCAGTTTCAGAAAGCAGTTTGGAGGTGGTCATAGCAGAGGGGAAATACAAGATTTTGAGGGTGTACCTTCAGCTCCATCCTTGCGATAACGGCATGAGAAACGGCTCTTCCTGACCACACAGTGCTGCCTTATCGCAGTGGCCACACACAGTTCAGAAAGTTTGTTCTCAATAACAGACTGAGCTCAAGAGAAGCCCATTTAGAAGTGCCATGGTGTCTACACCTACTGCTTTGTTGACAGCTCTGCTAACATGGCAAGCCTGTATCTCCCATCCTGCAAACACCACCTTTGGCCTTGTCAATGGTGTGGGGTTTTTCCTGCAACAGGCAGAGGGAAAATGGTGCACGATATTCTCACTTAATCTTTAATGTGAGAAAAATCAACCACTGCAGCAAGAACACCAAACACCTCAAAATAACGGGAAGGCTTCCCCAGGAACCACTGCAAGTTTATATGATGGTGTTTTGGAAAGGATGCACAAAATAAGAAGCACAGAGGGCTCAGATCAACAGAAACATGACTATACTAAAAAAACAAAAAAAAGAAAGTGACTGCTCCTGTATGTACCAAACAGAGAAACCATGATCTCATGGGCATTGTATTTCTGGCACACGTGTAGGCACACCCATTGTTCTGAAATCCCTTCAAACATCACGTTAACCCAGCTTCAAGAAGCATACAAAGATGAGAGCTGAAGACATGAAAGTGTTGAAGGAAGCGGCATTAACAGCAGCTGAGGAGGAGACGTTCAGCTTTACCAGCACTGAACAAGTACCCAACAGCTATTAAGAAGGAATGCGATGCTCGTGCTCAGACCACACAGTGGAGAAGTGACGCAAGATAGAGGACAGAGTGGATTTTTATCATCTGCATTCCAGCCAGTCCTCCTCAATTAGCCCCCCCACGAGTGACAGGGGCTACTCTGCTAAAGACACCATCAGGACACATTTCCTGAGCAGCTCTTCCAGGTAAGGTTGGAGCAAGCAGAATCTGAGTCGGTGACTTGTCCTGGAGCTGGGAAGAAATACCAGATCCAGACCGTGGGCTGGAATATCACTGAAAACTTAACTTTGTTATAAAAACAATTTGTTTTAAAAATTTAAAGATCTGAACCCTGGGCAAGTCTCAAGATAACTGCATTCTGCTTAATGTTTCTGTGTTTTCATCAGGGAATGTTCTCAGCTTTCCGTGCTAAGCTGATGTACCCCATTGCATAGCACCCCATTTCAGTGATGCACAAAGCAGTCCCTATCCTGTACCTTTGTTACACAGTTCATTCCAAAAACAACACCACAATGATACAATCTTAAGAGACAGCTTTCCTCCTACTAGTTTGAGAGCCAATATGCTTGGCACGACTGTATAAAGGAACAATAAACTGGAAAATATTTGCAGATAAACAGCTCCAATCTATCACACTCACAAAACTACCTTCCAAACAGATGCAGTTTGCAAGGCAAAAGCCTAGCAATAACTCTGGGTGACACTGGAGGCAAGTGCCAGGCAAAACCTGTCTGAGAGAAGGAAACCCTTCTCTTTCAGTAGGGGGGAGGAGAGAGGGAAACACAAACAAGGGACGGTGTGCCACTGGCCAATGCATTTATCATTCTGGCTGTGCAAAAAGCTGTCTTTTGACACACACCTCACAGATGAAGGCAGAGGCAGAAGTCTTACAAAACAGTACCTGTTGGTAGGCTGTATGAAGTGCTTACAGCATACCATGAAGGGTGATGAGCTTCATTTCTAACATGGTAGGCACTACTGCTTCCTTCCTATAGATAACAAGTAAGAGTTTCATCTTTAATTTTACCATTCTGTTCTATACTATATTACTATTTACTATTTCATTTTCTTTCACTAATTTTGAAGCTTAAATCTGGGCTCCAGAGAAAGATGAGTGCAATGGGCATTTGACAAAGAAAAGCTAAAATGAAAGACTCCTGTTCCACTCCTCTGCCCTGAATATGCTGGACCTTCAGCTTCCTACAGAAGCAAAACTTCTAAACCTTGGCTTACATATTCTCCCTGGGGATAATTTAACACGTTCGGAGCTACTTGCTGCACACATACAGAAGCCTCCCTGTAAGTTTTACAACACAACTACTATTTTCTCAGACTTATGGTAAATACGGCACTGAAAACAAAGCCTTAATTGCTAACTGGCAGTGAACTCCAGACTAAGGAGTAGAAGGTGTAATCAGCACAGGAAAGGAGGGTATCTGTGTCAGCACAGTTATTGGTCAGGACTATCTATGCTTGAGTGGAAAAGGCACAGAAGGAAAAAGGGGAGATGCTGGGAATGAACTTGACGAGTTTTCCCAGACTGATGGAGAGCTGCTAAAGAAATACAAGTTTCTTTCCTCCTTGGCGCTAAGAATGGCTCCTTTTCAGACAGCAAATGATTTTATCTAGTAATGTCACATTTAGATGACAGCATCGGGAGGAAAAAACAATTCAGGAAATAAGCGTGAAATTTATTCTAGGAGGTTTTTCTCCAGGCATACATTATAAAATATGAAGCACACAGCTTACATTATGCGAGATTAAACAGGAGAAACTATTCACTGTGATTCCTGGCACTTACAGCGTAACTCCTTAGCTACTACTAAAAAGCAGGGCCACACAATCCAGAAGGCACAGAATTAACTCTGTTCACACCCAGCTCAGCACACGTTTGCACTCCACATACAACTCCAAAAACACACGCTGAATCCTAGCTAATTTGATTTCACGATCCCAGCACAGAGCAGAGCTAGAGGAGGCCGGCAACAGCTTCTGCCAGCCAAACAACACCATGAAGTACTCAACTGAAAACCTGCAATAGTTCAAGTTCCTGAAGCAGGTGACAAGCTGGTATAAAACCTCAAGCACTTTACAAAAGATACCATGAGCAGATTAACTTGGTATAAAGCCATGTGGAAATTCAGGGCAGGCTTAGAGTTGCAGGATAACACACCTGAAGGCCAAGGCTACCGCACTCTTATTTCAATGTTTAGGCATCACACTACCATATGCTGGAAGCTCACAGGTTCAATAAGGATTAAAAAGCAAGTATTGGTAGGATCATTGTTTTTGTATTACACTCATTTCCAAACATTTCTCCAAGAGCAAGTTAAGCCAGCTACCGAGTGAGATCATGCTCGTGGTATATCAAAGAACATCCAAAAAAGGTAAGATATATGGGGGAAAAAAAATCACTTCTCCATACAAAAACAATTCAAGCAGTTGAGGACACTATATTATTTCAAACCATCAGAAATTTCCTTTTTTGGATCAGAATATCCTTAGCTAAGAAAGTCCTTCTGGAAACTTAGAGAGGACACGAGACTGCCTACTTATGATAGAAGTATCTTTCAAGTTATAAGTGAGCGATAACATCGCATACTGTAATTCCTATTCAGCTCCTAAGGGATACAACTCCCATGAATGCAGCACAGCCATCTGCTGTTTGGGCTTTTTGTGTATGGCTTTCTTTGTGGGTTTTTTTTTTTTTAATTTTATTTTACATATTTGATGAAAATTACTTCTAACTAGAAAAAGGGCCTGAAATTGAAGCATTACTGCTAGGATGCACGGGCAGACAAGTGACAAAAGAAAGACTTTGCAATAGCAGAAGGGAAGGAGAACTCCAATCTTCTTAAAACATCCAGTAATTCCTTTGAGTTGTCAAAGACAATATTCAAGTCCTTCTCTGAGGCAGGGAGAAATGCTTGTGAATTTTATCCACAATCAAGCGACACACATTACCTGAAGTATCTCAGTACTTTTCTAGGTTCCTCACAGGGGAGGTGAAAGTGTATTCATCCTATTCATCCTGCACCTCGAGCTGCTTCAGCGCATTGAAGGTGTGTTACATGCAGCAGACAAATATGCCCCAGTACAGTATGTGAACCTGTTCTGACATTTGGCTCTAAAAATGACTTGAAACTAGGAAAAAAACATTGTGTTCCTCTATGCAAATAGCAACTTCCCTGTACCATTATAGTACGTCTTGCTGAGGATTGCATCATTTCTAGGATGATGCTAAGCAGACAAACATTCAGCCACTATTCTTAGTTTTGTAGAAAATGTTTCCCACATTACATAAACACACACACACCCGCATATGGGCGGCACCGTCAATCTTTTCACTGGTTTTACTTCAGGAAAGGAACAGTTATCTTTCTATTTCAGTAACTTTATTTTTGTCAGCATGTTTAAACGCATATTGAGCTTTCTGCATCAGCTTTCTTAGCATTTCTTCTTCCCTTCTCTTTACCACCATTACATTAGCTTTCTGTAAGGCGAAAAGCAGGAGTAAAACTGGCAGCAATTCCAAAACATCCTTACAGAGTCAGAGAAATAATTCACTTCTAGATGTGCATCCAGCTGAAAAGGGGACTGCCCTGGAGTTTCTCCTTCCATTAAATGGGTAGCTGCACGCCTGACAAAAAAAATGTACAATATGTTTCCACTTTGTACAAGTTAACCAAAGGCACTGGGAACAAAACGTAATGGATTTCTGAAGATATCATCTAAATTTTGCAAGCTCTTCTATGCGCTGCTTAGCAGTCTGAAACATGCAGAATTCTACTAAACAGATGCAGTCCCGTACCGCTTTCCTTGCACACACCTCTATCAGGCAGCCAGCTCGGGGTAAGCACACCCAAGCAGCAGCATGTTAAAAGACAACACAGGACAGACAGCAAGCAATTCAGCACCCAGAAGCTAACTCTGGGATAGATTTGCACTCCATAGCCAAGCTTTTGACAATACTTCAAAATTCAGTGTTTCAATTCTTTGGCTAGAGGATGGCAAAATACAGAATATAAACTATGCTTGCTATTGCTCTCCTACGTGTTCAGCATTAAATCTAAACAAGCAAACAAATGCAGTTAAAGATGCAGTTCCAGCCTTCCCAATCCAACCAGGCTGACAGATACGTACATAAAACTGAGCTGCTTTGAAAGAACTTATCTGTGGGTTCAAGTTCCATGTTAAACTAACTCGTGAATTTCAGGTAGGTTAAGATCCTAATGTGATGCACCTTCCTCAAAAGGCCAGGGATGACAACAAGGTAATTTGGCTCTACAGGGCGGAAGAAAAATCCCACCTTGCTTTGCAATGCATGTTCTACACCGATACAACGAACGCACGGCCAACTGAATTCACGTTTTAAAAAGAACCCTCTTTTATCAAAGAAATTATAGCTGTGGCTTTCAACCAGAAAACACTCCAAACATGTTGCTGCTGCTGCTTTGAAAGTAATAAAGTTATTTTATTCCATAAATTAAGCTTTGCTTTTTTTGCATATGCAAGCTTTTGTATGCATACTTGGAGGCTGCCCACTTCTATACTGCTAGCAGTGCTCTACCCCTACATCTGCTAAAACAGCAGTTGTTGCACAAAATATCTTCCTGCTTGCCTTTAGACATGACCAAGTTTATAAAGAAACTAGTAAGGGGCCATCTAACTGGAGCCTATATCTGCATCCATTCACTACTTGGATGCATGCCAAAATACAGTATAGAAACAGAAAAAATACCACGGATCAGTGAAGCTCTGCTGTACATCAGCTTAACAGTGCTGGACACCCGTGCCCCTAAGCCCAGGCCTCTCAAATATGCTTGGTGCTGCAGACTGCAAAACCTTTTTGCTCTGTCAAGCACAGAATAGAAGGTACAGGGAAGGGACTGCTGAACAGAGATGGCTATAGCTTCTAACACCAAAAGATGCAGGACAAGACATTGCTTCACATCATTTGAGGATTCATTAAGTCCTCCAGGAACCAATCTCCTCAGATAAAATATCACCTTTCAGACAGCCAGCTAAGGAAAGAATAAATTGGCACGGATTCAGTTGTAGCAACATACTGATAACACAGCTCCTTTTGTATTTTGCCACGTATGATTATTGCTTTGTCTCCACTAATAATGGCTTGTTAGGGGCCAATGTTTTTAAAGGCAGTCAAAACATGCAATACTGTTCACATCTCAGAACTTAAATAGAGATGAGATCTATCAGGTAGCTACAGCCAGCATTGCACACCCCTTCCTGGCGTTGACTTCATCTCTTTCAACCTTGTAGACAAACTAAATAGTTGTTTCCCCACTGTGGTTTTTGTAGCTTGTTCTTATTATTTCACAATGCAAACATGCTTTTTTTGATCCAAGAAGACATTCTGACTATACAAATACAGCACAGGAGCAAAGAGTGGCTGCCACTCTTTGACACTGTGAGGCACTGCATTTCCTATGAAATCTGCACTTTGCACACTGATTTTAAAATTCACCCTTCGCCCATGCCTCTGAGTTGTCCAAGTGAAGCAAACTGTACTGGTTAAAACAAAACAAAACAAAAACATCTATTTTGCCCATAACTACACACTTGACTCTCTTCCAGTGCAGGTGTACACTTAGAAGTCTTCTTCACACCCCAATCAAACGCCAGAAGACATCTGGAGCACAGACAAAAAGCACGCAGGTAACGCCCTGGATGAGTCACGCATTTCCTCTGGTGGTACATTGGGCTTTTCACCACAGTACTTACCTGACACTTCCCAGAAGAGCCTGCTTTACTGGGATTGCACAAACAACACACAGCACGTGAAGGGGAAGATGTAGCCACCTACCTCCTGCCTGGGAATCCACAGAAGATAGCAGCAGAGACAAGGCGGCTGCCCCGGACAGAACATCTCTGTCACTCATTTCGGGGGCCCACGGGGAAGTAGGGACAATTCCGAGTGAGTCACAGAAGCAGCCTCCAGAGGCAAAGTGCTTGGATACGCTACGTGCCAGCACGCCATGATAACCAGCTTGGTAGGCTTTGGGGCCAGAAGAAGCCTCCAGTTTTTGTCTGCCTTCCATTTCATTATCCCTGGAGCGAACCTAAGGATTCATTAACCAGAGCAAACCTTCCAGAAAGGTATCTGCTTTTAACTGGTACATCTGACAAGGATGAAAAAAGCAATATTCAGAGAGTCATTTTAATAGCTGATCACATCCATTGTTAAAATGCACAGTCTTGGAATATTTGAAACCTAGCTTACACATCCATTTATGTTTCCAATTACATTTGTTACTCTCTTTGTGAGATTATCACTTCCTCCTATTTTTTTTATTAACTTTATCAGCTAGATACCATATTCATCTCTTGACTTTCTCCTTATGCCTCATATTAGAAATTTTCTTCCAGTTTTTAAATACCACAGTTCTTTTCCATCTTTCTTATACGGAAGGAATCCAAGTCCCTGCTCAAGACAGTGTAAGCATACCTGATCAAAAGATTTGGAGATATTCTTTAGATTCTAAGAGGGATGCACAACCACACAGAACCTTATCTGGGTCTTCATTCCCCAGCAGATTAAAGGGACACTACTCCATTAAATACTGCTACAAAATTAAAACGTATAAGTTCCTAACATTTACAAATGCAGAGGATACTTACATCCTAGGGCACTGGGAAAAAACACCAGTACTCTCTTGAACACAGAAAGACACATCTATAAAACCATCAATTTACTTTCATTTTCCAGACAGAAGAGCTATAAATGTGAGGTCGCCCTTGCTTTCTAAATATTTAATGAGGTTAGCAACAATTA
The DNA here is from genome assembly GCF_016699485.2 of Gallus gallus. Classification (NCBI taxonomy): domain Eukaryota; kingdom Metazoa; phylum Chordata; class Aves; order Galliformes; family Phasianidae; genus Gallus; species Gallus gallus. The sequence continues at coordinate 13,879,797 of NC_052536.1, read as the reverse complement.
AGACCATGTCATCCCACACAGGTTGCTCTACCTTTGATTAAAAAACTCAAGAAAATTAACTACTTTTTCTGTAATCCACTTTCTTCACTTTCTCATTCATAATCATAAGGGTGGGGGGAAAAGGCTGCAGTGTGATCATTCAAAATTAGGTTGTAAGAAACAAACAGAGCACACGGTGATGTGTTATGCCCTCCTCCACATAAAATTACCTCTTTACCACTGCTTGCCTCCACCGTAATCCTTGAACACCCTTGAGCAAAAGCAGTATCGATTCAAGCCAGACTATCTGACCTGAGGGACCCTGTAGAACGGAAAGGGGAAGATGATCTGGCCTAAAACTTGAATGTGCCTTATCATCTGTTAATATGGCCATTAGCATTGAAAGCTGCTCAGTCCAGCTTTGCTGCCTGCTCTCTCCCTACCCCTTCCTCAGACTCACTGAGCAAATGCATTCTCACATCCTTTGCAAGGGAGCACTCCAACAGCAGCGAAGAACAAATCAACGCACATTGTGCCCCTCATCCCTCAGTACTGTCCTTGTCTCACTCAAATAATACTACTTTGAACACGTGTAACTTTGAAAAACATGTCCATTCCTGAACTTGATAAAGAACATTGCCCACCCTCACCAGAAACACACACCACGTGCTTCAAGGTTTGTTGGGTTACTTGATGGATGAGAAACAAAAGGTGTAATAGATTGCCGTTATGCAAGTCAGAGCTTGTACAAGTTTCCCAGCTTTAACCCTTGATAGCTCTCCCATAGCAAAAGAGGCCGTTTCCCCACTTTAGGGCTTCGTTTACTGTCTCATTTCCACTCCAGATAATCACTGCCAACAGAACTTGAAAGGCCCTGCTCTCCCACCACGCAACAAAGGAAACCAGATTGTCCTCCTGTACAGTGTGCATCTGCTCTTGTACCACAACCTCTCCTAGCAGATTGTTGATTAGGAAAAACAGATTGGCAATGAGAAACAGATCAGCAGATTGGCATTTTTTCTACTTGTGTAACCTTTCAGAAACAGCCTTGCATCATGATGAAAGCAACTAACATCTGCTCCGTGCAATATAAATATTGGAGAATCCAAAAGCTGCGTAGTTGTTCGTGAATTGTCTGAATGGATAGTGAGAAGCCAATCTAGGCTGGCATTCAGACACTTCATAAAACTTCTGAACACAAATCCCGAAAAATCCAGTTACAGTAAACTAATATTTAAATAGTCCTTATGTGGTCAATAAAGTAAGGTCAGTAATCTATTTCAGGTGTACTTCAGTAGTCTATCAAAGCAAAATGTTCATTAGGATCCTCTGAAACCCAGTGAAGTGTCTTCTGATAGAGGAACACTGCTTCCCGTTTACTGCTCACATCAACTGGATACACCTTTGTACCATTGATTTCCTGCTAGTTTAACGACGTGAACCAGCTCACTGTGGGGTGTCACTGGCTATGTCAGAGAAACAGCAGAAACAGCCCAGAGACAGTCCCCTGTCAGTGGAGGTTTGCTGCTATAGCGTCCAACTGCATGCTTATGCTAATAGCTTCACATGTGCTTGCAAACAAAAGACAATTCTCAACATGCATCACTACATCAGTTCCCATAAACGAGAGTGATGATAAGACTAAAGAGGGAAAAATTACACACAGCTTCTTGATATGCATCATTCCATGCTGCAGGGATATTGTGTTAAATGCCACTGTAGAAGGTAGTCAAAACTGTTCCCAAACAGTTTTGTAAACAGAGTAAATAGGAGACTGGAAGTGAGGGAGGCAATCCAAGAGGAGCTGCTCAGCACACTCCAGCATCAGAACAGCTGGGGAAGCATGGCAGGCCAGCTAGCACTGATCTGCTCCCAGCACTGCAGCTCTCTGATGAGAAGCATCACTCTTGCTCCAAGTCAGCAAATGACAGAGCACTCCAAGTGATAACAATGCTCAGGCTTGATTTTCTTTCCATCTGAAGCTTGGTATGTATGAAGCCTGAAGTATCTATCTTGGGTGAACAGAGAATTACTGTCCTAAGGGTGATACAAAATATACTCATAAAGAAACAATTTGTTTATAAACTTTAAATCCTCTGATACAAATAGACCTATGTTGAAATTACACTGCTGTACTTCAACATATGCTTACAGGAGAACGGACTAACCTTACTTTTAGTCTCTGAGCAACTTTTAGGAGAGCTGTCACTAACCCATAACTACCTCTAACAGCCAGTGATGCACTCCTCTATAGGCAAAAACACACCTGGGCACTGTGATGCTACCGTTTCTCAGTATTGCTTCAATGCCTACAAAATTCTCCCAAAGACACTAAATGGTTTTCTGTACAAGAATAAAGATGAGACAGCTAACCCTCCAAGTCAAAGGAAAAGTCATTCTGCTCGTCTCTTCCAGCACATTTTATGGCTGTTACAAATGGATTACCCTGCACTTAGAAAACGCTATGACACGCTGTGCTCCTCCTCACAACTGTCTCCTCTGTGCCTCTCAACACTCACATCTTCAAAGCTTAACCATCTCTGACCAAAACAATCCATAAAACTGCAAACATGGGATGAAGTTCTGCAAAAAGAAAAAAAAAGTGGGAAGGCATTTTATGAATTCTTTTATGCTTCAGAGATTACGTCAAAGTGTCATAATAAAAAGATACGCCCAGCTCCTTTTTAATCACCTCTTGTACTGTTTCTCTCGCAGAAAACTCACAGGGTAAGATCCCCACGAGACAGATTGTGTATCACTTTGGCAAAGGTTGAAGTCAGGAACTGGCTGCAGCCTTCAGCTGTTTGCACACTCGCTTTCAGGCTGCCCCAGGAGCAGCTGATGTGGGTATGCAATCACCGCCTGGCTTTTGTTTTTCAGAACAAGGAGGAAAAACATTTTTTTCCCTCCCTCGTCTGGGAAACAGGAAATAAATTCTTATAAAGGCTCTCCCACATACAGACAGGGCAGGAAAAAGGTGGAGTTTGGCAACATTGACATTTGTTCTTCAAATGCAGAGCAGTAATTATTGTAAGTTAAGCAGCAGGATGGCCAGGACCACTGGTGTTTACCCACCCCAGCGCTGTTATTTTCAAACATATTTGTATTTCATACAGACTTGCCTATAAATGCACAAAATCCTTTATTTTTACCAGAGTTTTCAGGTTAGATTCTTGTGTCAACTTTATTTACCTTTACAAAAAGGCAGTGAAAGCAGTGAAATATGTCTACTTAAATAACTGTATAAGTTAGTTAGCTCTTCTGCTCCTTATAAAGTGGCTACACATCTTATCCCTGTCTTATAAATGAGACTGCACCATTTCAAGTGCAGAATGTTGCTCCCAAAAGCACATGAAATGTCCTACGCCTCCACTTGAGCAGTACGGTCCTTAGCAGGGGGAAACCATTAGGACAGAAGACCATGTGAATTTTCTGAGATCACTTAAAAACTGTAACTTGAAGTGTCTGGAATACCTGAGGGAAAGACACGCTCCTGCTGTCTTGTACTGTATTGCAGGATCACGTATCAAAAACTAATCCTGGGGGAAAAAAAGTCAGCAGGATCAGGCTCTCCACTGGAAAAGAACTTGAGAAGCTGGTTTGAAAAATGTGCATATGAGCTACCCAAAGAAAATCCTGCAATAACCTAACCAGTCTGTGAAACTGACTTCCACCAACCAGAGTCTCAATTTGGTTTTCTGAACATCTCCTGCAGGAATCCAAAACTGCATTTCATGTAAATACAGCACAGTCATTCTAGCAAAAAACAGCTCAGGAAAAAATTCTTCCTGTTGAACCTGCAAGAACAGCTGCAGATGATACAGAAGGCATTGAAATATGACCGCGACTGCCTATCATCTGTGAGTACTTAGAACACGGCACCCTTAGTTTGCCTTCCTTTCATGGGATGTCCTATCCTGCTTTCAAAATGCAGCAGTTTACAGTAGATCATTTTTTGTAATACATTCTAAATTCATTCTAGGTTTAGAGCTTTTTAAAAGCTTTTCATCACACACAGACGGCACAGTGTGGTTAAAACAGTAATTCTTAGACTATTAGGTCCCAAATTGTTTGGTTATCTGGCAAAGTAAATAATATGGAAAATGTGCTCAGTATTCATCTCTGATGGTTTATGCTGCCTATACGAAGAACAGCTCTCACATTCACAGACTGCAATTAATCAGCAGATCTCAAAGTGGTTTCAGTCGTGCTTTTCTCCTCTCTAGCATGTGCATAAGACACAAATTTGCACATGCCCAATTCACATATTCCTCCACAGTAGCAGTCTTACCATGAGTTTCAGCCTATGTCAGCACACCATGCACACACTCTAACATCTCCTATCCGTCCGTTCCTCTCCCTTCACCTCACACCAAAATCCCCAGCCCAAAACCCATTCCAGGGGGCTTCAAACCCAGCTAGTTTTTCAGCTTATCTACAGACAACAGGCCCTCCTGCCTCACCCTCTGCCATTGCTGCCTACCTTCTCTGTCTCTCAATCCTTGTAAAGACAGCGAGAAGGAGCATCGCAGTCAGTTCTCACACAACAAAGGGGACCGGTCAGGAATTTGGGGCAGGCAAGCTCTGCAAGAAACAAACCACACCCAGCTCAGCAACCACATCTGGCATCACAGCACAGGGTCGTGTGTGGAACAACCCTCACTGCACTGCTCTTGGCTTCCATGTTACCTTCAGAAAGGCACTGGCATTAGTTTCAGAGTTCATGGTCTTCCCCAGGTCTTCCTTCATACCCTGAAGCTTGAATATAGCTACATAAACCTAACCAAAGATAACTTCCAAGTCATAAGAACTTCTCTGAAACTACAGTCCTCCCATATATTCATCTGTCAGACCCTGCTGTGATGGATGACAGGAAGGAAACAAAGCTACTGCACAGTACTCTTCCATCAGAGTTGGGAAAGACCTCTAAGATCATCCAGTCCAACTGTCCACATATCACCAATATTTCCCACTAAACCACATCCCTCAGTACAACATCTAGATGTTTCTTGAACACCTCCAGGGACGGTGACTCCACCATCTCTCTGGGCAGCCCATTCCTGCGTCTCACCACTCTTTCAGAGAAACATTTCCTAACATCCAACCTGAACCTCCCCTGGCCACTTACTCTAGTCCTATTGCTAGTTACATGGGAGAAGAGGCTGACTACCACCTTGCCACAACCTCCTTTCAGGTTGTTACAGAGAGCAATAAGGTCAGCCCTGAGCCTCCTCTTCTCCAGATTGAACAACGCCAGCTCTCTCAGCTGCTCCTTGTAAGGCCTGCACTCCAGAGCCCTCACCAGCTTCATCACCCTTCCGTGGACAAACTCCAGGGCTTCAGTGTCTTTCTTGACAGGCTCAAAACTGAACACAGTACTCACCAGTGCTAAATACAGAGTGATGATCACCACCCTGCTCCTGCTGGCAATGCTACTTCTGATACAAGCCAGGATGCCATTGGCCTTCTTGGCCACCTGGGCACACTGCTGGCTCATGTTCAGTCGAGCATCAACCAATACCCCCAGGACTGTTTCCTCTATACAGTCTTCCAGCCACTCTGCCCAAAGCCTGTGGTATTGCCTGGGCTTGTTGTGACCAAAGTGCAGGACCCAGCACTTGAGCTTGTTGAACTTCATCAAACTGTCCACAGCCCAGCTATCCAGCCTGTCCAGATCACTCTGTAGGGCCTTCCTAGCCCGAGGCAGATCGACACTTCTTCCGCACCTTTGTGTCATCTGCAGACTTACTGAGGGTGCATTCAATGCCCTCATCCATGTTATCAGTAAAAAGTATTGAACAGGACAGGCCCCAGTACTGACTCCTGAGGAACACTACTTGTGACTGGTCGCCAGATGGATGTGACTCCGTTTACCACCGCTCTCTGGGCCGGGCAAATAGTGGTTTTTAAAACCATGTGCTAGAACACAAAGAGAAAGGTCCCTCATAAAATGAGTGGTCACTACAATCAGCACCAATAAAAGAAATGCTCCCTTGGCAACTTGGTTAACATAAAAGCAAAGTTGCACAGCTTGTGCTTGGTACCTCCAGAGACCTTAATGCTTCTTGAGCTGTGCAAGCTAAGATACAGCTCTCATCTCCAGCTGGCCTCCTGTGAAGCTCTCTCTCTTTAAAGGTGCTCTCTAAATACTAATCACTACAAAAATTCCCTAACAAGCTCCACAAAAATCAAGTGATGATAACAAAGACTCAGTTCCCCTCAGAAAGGTCTGATGTTACTGTATCAAGAATACACTTATAATTACAACTGACTAGGAAAGCAAAGACTTGTCTGCAAAAAGAATGAGCTCATCTCTTTGGAGTAAGGCAGCTTTATGACTGCCATGAAATGAAATAAAGCTCCAAGCCAATAAAAACTGACACATGCAATGACAGTGTGATGCTGTCAGCTACCTAACATTCAGCATTACGATCTCTCCTGCCAATGCATATGCTTCATCTTCAGCATCCCTTAGCATTGCTGCCGCTCTCTCCCACACATCATAAAGAATCCACATTTTCCTTTAGCTGAGCTAGCAGTAAAGTGAGATGAATGATGTTTCATCCAGCAGAGCTGGCAGGACAGAGCTTTGGGACTGAAAGATTTCTAAAAAAGTAATTACCAAGATTTGCTTTAGTTTTCTTTCTTGGCTTTGGAGCAGATCATACTTTAAAAAAATCTCCTTAAAATAGCTATGGTGTAAAGAAACCTCAACTTACATCATCATTATTGTAGGTATGGTTTGACTGCATTTAAAGGAGGGAAACAAGCTCCCATTGTACTGTAGTGGAAAGCTTGAATTCACTGAAAAAGCTATTAAAATGGCTATTTTAAATACATTTGTTCATTACAATCTCACGTTCATATCCCAGCTAAAGGCTCTAGTAGTTAGAGCATCACAGAGGAAAAAAAGCAGAAATAAACTGCCTTTGTGCTCAAGCTATTGGATCTGCAATACACAGTAACTAGTATAAAACTTTGGAGTTAATTTACAGACCCTAATTATTACTAATAGGCTATAAAAGACATTAATAGTTCTGGTGTAAAATAGGTAAATTATATGGCTACTTTTAGTGGACGCTTCTTGCTGGAACTACATACTGCCTTCACTATAAGCCCTGACCATGCTCTATGCTCCTGGACGGAACACCTCTCCTAAGAGGACAGGCTGAGAGAGTTGGGGCTCTGCAGCCTGGAGAAGAGAAGGCTCTGGGGAGACCTGACAGCAGTAGCTTTTCAGTATCTAAAGGGGGAGAGGGCTGTAAGAAGGAAGGAGACAGACTTTCAACTCTTTACAGGGGTAGATAATGACAGGAAAAGGGGAAGTGATCTCTAAGTTGAGGGAGGAAAGATTTAGGTTGGATATCGTGGAATTTTTTTACCAAGAGTGTTGAGATGCTGGCACAGGCTGCCCAGAGAGGTTGTGGATGCCCCATCCCTGAAGGTGTTCAAGGCCAGGTTGGATGGGGCCCAGGGCAGCCTGCTCTAGTATTAGATATGGAGGTTGGTGGCCCTGCCTGCGGCAGGGGGTTGGAGCTTGGTGATCCTTGAGATCCCCTCCTGCCCAAGCCATTCTATGATTCTATGATTCTCTTTAGCAGGGTCTGTTGTGACAGGATGAGGGGAGATTGTTTCAAACTAAAAGAAAGGAAGTTTAGATTGGATATAAGGAATAAGTGTTTTTTTTTTTTTAAATAAGTAACGGTGGTGAAGCACTGGCACAGGTTGCCCAGAGAGGTGGTGAAAGCCCCGTCCCTGGAGAGACACCCGAGGTCAGGCTGGATGGGGCTCTGAGCACTTGATCTAAAGGAGGTGTCCCTGCTCACTGCAGAGGAGTTAGAGCGGACAGCCCTTAAGGGTCCCTTTCAACTGAAAGATTCTATGATTCTGCAAGGCTGTTTACTTTCATAGGAGAAGTCAGAAAAACAGACGGTGCCAATTTTTTTTTCTTTTTAAAGGTTAAGTGTCAATTATGTATTTTGTTGCTCCTGTACTGGCCCAAGGTTGTTAATGTCACAGCCCCTTTGTAACACTCAAATCCTAACATGAGCATTTACCACAACTTGAGATTCTGTATAAAAACAAGGATGACAGCTTCCTTGAATTAGTGCCACAACATTGTTTTATATCAGTAGGTGAGGCATTTCCAATTAGTATATACACTACCAGGAAAAAGAAGTTGGAGAATATACACATATGAGAGCTGGGAGAGCACGTTCTGTACTCTGAACTAAATGTTTGTTTCTGTATTAGAGGTGTTACTGTCAGTTACACACAGATAATCTATGGGAATGAATACACATGTCTACAGGTTGTTAAAAGATTTAAACATTTCTACCAACAGGCCGCTAATTGATGAGGACAGTTCATCTCAAGGGAGATGATTCTGCTCCTCTACTCTACTCTTGCGAGAGCACACCTGAAGTACTGCATCCAATTCTGGGGCCCCAACACAAGGAGGACATGGAGCTCTTGGAGCGGGTCCAGAGGAGGGCCATGAAGATGGTCAGAGGGTGGAGCACGTCTCCTGTGGGGACAGGCTGAGAGAGCTGGGGCTCCGTATAGTGGCCTTCCACTACTTGAAGGGGGCCTATAGGAAATCTGGAGAGGGACTTTTATAGGGCATGTAGTAACATGGTCAAGGGGAAACAGTTTTTAACTGGAAGAGGGTAGATTTAGACTAGATATTAGGAAGAAATTCTTTACTGTGAGTGGTGAGGCACAGGAACAGGTTGCCTAAGGAGGTTGTGGATGCCCCATCCCTGGAGGCATTCAAAGGCCAGGCTGCATGGAGCTTTGAGCAACCTGGTCTAGAGGGAGGTGTCCCTGCCTACAGCAGGGGGTTGGAACTATATGATTTTTAAGGGTCCCTTCCAACCTAAACCATTCTGATTCTATGATTATTGAAGTGAGTATCTTGCTATACTGTAGCTTGCAGTTGCTCTTTCTTAAACACTTTTTCCACAGAAAACCAATGATTTTCCCCACTATAGTATCTAACATGAAGTATTTCCATTCCAGAACTACATTACCATACCTGTCTATACTACATAGGCTTCACCAGTCCAGACAACTGGTTGATCAACAGGTTACCTTAAGACTGCTTTGTAATTTATTTCAATGTGTAGTTTCCTTGGTCATCTGCAGCATTCACCATAAAGAAGGCTCAGTTCCAAATCCATATTTGGGAACAGCTCTATTAATATAACAACGACTCACAACGCAAGTTCTAATGAAATCTTCTATTTAGAAATATGGAGTTCATAACACTTTCACCATATAAGGCCTAAAGTTTAAATCTTTATGTATACATTAATGAAAATAAATGTGCTTTGACTACTTTTGCCAGCTTGTACATGCAAAAAAAAAAAAAAATCCCGAGGAAAACATAGGAGGTGATAAATCTTACATTTCGGGACAAACGCTACCAGAACAGCCAGAGGAGTAGAGGACAACTTACAAAAGCAATACCCACAATGCTTGTAAAAGCAGCCCCATTCCTGAAGGCGATGATGTGTGCCATTGACTCGGTATTGCAACGCAAGGAGAAGAGCAAACTCTGCAGTGACTGGAGCGCGGGTTGTGGCTGATCAAGGACACAGCAGGATCTGCTGAAGGCAGCAGTGGTAGCGTGATATCTCGGCTCACCTTTTTTGACACCATGCAGCATTTTAAAGAAGACTCACCAGAAATGAATTCCCAATTCAACAAAAACCGAGCTGGTTAATCCACATTTTTGGCCTTATGCTGACAAAGTGTTCGCTGCGCTTTCCAAGGATAACAGTCTGTATTACTACCCTTAGATATTCCCTTTTTCAAGTGTAGAAACGGTGGTAATTTGGGAGGACTGTAAAACAACTCAAACAGCTGCTTCTCCTCAGATAAGATATTTGAGTGTTCATACTACTTCTGTCTGTCAGATGAGCTATTTTAACAGGCTTTCACAAACTGCTTGTCACACATCCTTTAATACTGTTTTTCCTGCAGTTGCACTGATGCTTAATAAAAAAGTCTTCTGAAGTACACATACTATGCCCTTACTTCTACATATTTGGGCAAAAGAAATAAAAGATGATTTTTTTTTCCTCCCTGGCTTGTTTTGCGTCAGTATGCCAAGGGAGCATATAAGAAAAACAAATTCTTTTTCAATTTCAGTAGTTGGCTCAAAATCAAGAGTCGTTAGTTTACATCAGTGGCTCAGAGCGGAGGAAACAGATCTTGGGGCCAACAATATTTTATCAGTCAGCTGAACACCATTAATGAGTACAATATTCCTAAATATTTTTTTCCCTGTCCAATTCATATTTGTTTCAAGGCACCAGTTACTTCTGACATTGATTGTATAAATAATCACCTTCAAGAAGACACAGCACTGAGATAAACATATTATCTCCATGGTTCCGTTCCCATCCTGATTTTTTAGAGTATTTTCAGAAGGAGCCAAGAAGGAGCCAAGACAGCACAGTGCAGGGGGAGGGAGATGCCAGGCGATGTAACTTCTCAGTTTGATCCTGATATTACAAGCTGGATGCAAACCTTCCCAGAAATTTGAGCAAGCAGTTCTCAGCAGTGTTGAAGTACTGGCACTGAAGGTGGCTGCAAACACAGCATTTCACGCTTTCATGGAATGGCTTGGGTTGGAAGGGATCATCAAGTTCCAACCCCCGTGCTATAGGCAGGGCCACCAACCTCCAGATCTGGTACTAGAGCAGGCTGCCCAGGGCCCCATCCAACCTGGCCTTGAACACCTCCAGGGACAGAACAACCACAGCCTCTCTGGGCAGCCTGTGCCTGCACCTCACCACTCTCTCTGTGAAGAACTTCCCCCTGACATCCAAACTAAACCTTCTTGAGCTTAAAATCTAAACCCTCGTTGAGCTTAGAACCATTCCCCCCTTGTCTTATCACTGTCATATCACTGTCTACTCTTGTAAAGAGTTGATTACCCTCCTTTTTATAATCCCTTTTTAAATACTTGAATGCTGCAATGAGGTCTCCTCACAGCATTCTCTTCTCCAGGCTGAACAAGCCCAGCTCCCTCAGCCTGTCTTCACAGGGGAGGTGCTCCAGCCCTCTGATCATCCTCACGGCCCTCCTCTGGACCCTCTCCAACAGCTCCAGCTTTCCTCTCTACCAAATTTCTGAATGCAAGACTATTAGAAGTGAACGCCTTTACTGCAAAAGATGCACAAATTTTCACACAACCCTTTTATCTTGGGAACTGAGATTCTCCAATCACACATCCATTTGGTTGTGTCCATCCAAAATACGAGCACCATATTTCCCAGCAGCTAGGAAAAACTCAAATCTGGTCACATTTGACAGAGCAGAATAAAACACACAACTTTTGATGTTTAACATTATTAAACGTATAATTTAAAATTACCTTGTCTGATTCACAGTACGTATGGGAAATTCATCTTTGACCACGCTGATTACTTCAAATTACTCTCATTTGGCTATACCAACTACCTGCTTTTTTTCCTTCTTTCAGTAACAGAAGCCAGCAGCCCTCATGTGCTATATTGTGAACAGCAATCCCACTACAACCGTGTTCCTGCCTCGTACAGCTATCTGCTGCAGCAGTAGCTCGTATTTGTCCTGCAGCATTCCAAACCACTGAGCTCCCGTTGCCTGGTGTGACCTGTGCGACAGGGTGCTGCTCCACCTGGGAGAGGAACATGCTGTCCCAAACAAAAACCCTGAAGATCAAAACAAGCCTTTCTGCTGACATGCCAAAAGTTGAGGCTGAACAGGAAAACATATTTGAACTTCTTTTTGCACTGCCTTGCATTATTAAACTATCTAGGCAAGAGATAAACATAAAAGGAATTTCTTTAATTAGAGAAATTCATTCCTCAGCATCTGCTGCTTAATAGAGCAGAGCACATCAGCATGTTAGAATCAGATAATACTGGAGCATCCCACAAACTCACAGTTGAAGCTGCTTTTTCATGCAAGCATTTGGGTGCTACTGGCTTTTACTCGCTGTAATACAACGCTTCCAGTTATATGATTGCCATAAAGCATAATGCCAGGTATGCACTGAGCCACAACAAGTGAAATTCCTTAAAACGATTATGTAGCATCCTGCAAGTTAGAACAAGGTGCAAAACAGATGCACAGGGTGATCCTGCACAATTTAATTCCAGTCAGTTTTATACCATGCATGCATTCATTTTTAATAAACCTCAAACCAATTAAAGACTGCTTCCCATGTGCAACTAAAGCCTAAAGAAACTCCTTTCACATAATTATTATCAACTAAATTTTGCATTTCTGAAACATTTCTTAACTGATTCTCTAAGCTCAGATAATCTCTCAGAGGGTCAAAAACCTGTACCAAAACAAAATGATAATAAAAAAACCTTCAACACTAATATATTCTTAACCTCTATCTACTACAAACTCAGCACTACTGAGAGAGACAGGCTCATCTTAGAGCTAAAACCAAATCCTGCAGGATAGTAACTTTTAATCAGGTCTGCATGCAGTCAGGTAGTGAAACTCATTACTGTTATAAAAAAGGTAAAGATAGTTAGAAAATGTTAGTATCTAGACTACTGTTGGGAAAAAAAAAACTAACATTTGCTTCTATTTTTTTAGAAATCAAATGTAAGCATATAAAGGACTGTTGCTTTGCCAACCTAAGTGGCCTTCTGCAAGCTAGTGCAGGCAAAATCAGCACAGCCTCGCTGACCACCACCAGCAAACAATTCTAATCTGATCAGCTTGCACACCTGTCCCTCTCTCTTGTGCAGAGGCTGCCAAACAACAGTGCAACAGGTTGTGAGTTTCAGGGCACCAGCTATGCTGGGCTCTGGAATGCACCGCGGCTTCTCGAGGACGAAGCGCTAAGCCAATTGCACCACGGAGCATTTATCACCGTGCTTCCTCATTACAGACGGTTTAAAGCAGCAGAGGAAAATGACACTCCAGGACTAACAACTTTCTTCGTTTGCCAAGTCACCGCCAGGCACTACCAAACAGTTAACACAGCGATGTGGAAGTGCAAGTCCTCTTCAGCTCTGGTATGCTGCGCTGAAGAATAAAGCCTACATCATCTCAAGACATACAAAGCATCTGCCTACGTAAAATCAAGTGTAATTATATTAAAAAACTGTTTTCACCTTAGAAGTCTTTGGTTTCAGTTCTTACAAAACAGTTTATTTACACAAGAAATATCTACTTGTGCTCTTTATACGAATGGTACATTCTCTGTTACTGATTCAACTGCAATCAGAGAGAAGTTTTAAGAAACAAAGCTCAGAAGTTTATCTCGGAGTGATTTTAAGCACTCAAAACTACTTAGCTTTAAATCTACTCAGCCTGAAAATCAACGTACCTGTATTCCCTATCACAGGAGCGCCACATTTAATGAGTGTCACCTTTGTTTGTACCAAAAGCATGGGCTACTTGCTGACAAACACTTACAATAATTACCACTCGTCTCTTCAGGAACCACACAGCTCCTAATGCTTTGGTGGCTCTACTGAGCTGGAGCTCCTTTCCTCTGTGAGAGGAGATGCACCTCATTTTCACACACTGGCAGCTCCAGCCCTCCCCCACCAAACACAGACACCTCAACAGCACATGTAACAAAACACTAAAGAACACAAGATAAATAAGCCGCACGTTTCACACGCAGTGATCCTCTATTATTTTTGAAACAGAATGCTTGGTGGTTATTTCACAAATCCTATTGCCAGAAGGCAAATCAAGGCTTCCGTATTTGTGCAGTTTTAACGATGAAGATTTGAAAGAGGATGCAGGCTCTTTCTTACCCGATCAGCGTGTATGAACCATTCCTCTTGAGCCTCATACTCGCAGATAAGAATCTTAAGAAGAAATCCAGACTGAGGAGGTTTGTCCTTTGCTAGAGCAGAATGCAGGCACCTGTTTGGTGGCTACGCTTTTTGCTAATCAGGGGATCTCTTTCCTGTTTCTCTGAGTCATCAGCAAGGAACAATGAGAAACCGCCAGTGGAGCCAATTAGCAGGAAGCCAGAGGAAGCTGCCCGCAGCCCAGCGAGAGGCTGGAGGTGTAAAGCAGCCCCAGCACACCCCCCACAGCATCTCCGATCCCACTGAGAAAAAGCAGCACAAAATCGCCGAGAACGGCTTTTTTTTTGTCGGGTTTTTTTAGCACAAAGTACCGTAACCACACCCTGCTTTTGCAAGAATAAATCTCGTAGAAAACCGTTTTATTGGTGAGCTGCTTTTCTTCTAATCAGTCTGAAAGCTGCTTCAGATAAATTCCCTCCTTCTCACGAGCCGTGCTATGGCTACCGCTCAGGTATTCATCGCTACCCTCACTTCTTTTTTATTTCTCCAGTTTAATATCAAATTGGAATCTACACATGTGGAAAAGGATACACCATTTGGGGTTAAAGGCGGCTTCTCCTCACAGAAAGTTAGAACCAGACAGCTCTGAAGTCAATCGAAACCTCAGAGAAAAATACCCCCAGCAGCCCAGTCGTAGGCAGGCTGCCCTGCACAGCTCACAGCCCGTGCTGCCAGCCATCAGGTTGCTCTGCATCCTTGCCTGTTCAGCCCACCATTCCCTGACAGCTGTGAGCCTGAACACCTGGAGCGGACCTACCACATAGAGCAAAAAGGACTGCAAATAATCAACATCTAGCCAAGTAATAAATCATATGAAAAGCACTTCTAGAAATTAATCTTAAAACGACTATGGCCTAGATACTCTAGGATAGCAGGAAAGCTACATGCTAGCCAAATGTCTCCATTCAATATCTACCACCTAAACAGGGAAGCGATGGGAAGGGTCCCATAGAACTCCAGCCTGAGTACAATGTCACTACTTTACAGTCCAAATAATTAAAGATGCTATGCTTATCAAACTGCATTTTCAACTTGGTCCTGTTTTTGGTGTTGTCCTTTCAGATTTCCCATTTGAAAATTTAACAGTTAAAAAAGGCAACCTAAAAAGAAGGCAAATTGATTTATTTCTAGGTGCGGGAGGCAAGTGTATTGAACTATAGCAATAGAGAGACTGATCAGAACACAAAGGCTGGAAGAAAACAAGGTTACAAGGGATTACGGGCTGAAGAAATCAATAGTGTCACACTGCTGCTGAAAGGGGAATGAGTGAGCTGTACAAGTATGTTAATTCTGTCAGATATAAAATAGTTCCAAGCATTTATCAGGCCTCAACTGGAGTATCACGCCCGACCCTCCGCACCCCTAGGTGAAGGCAGATGTAGGATTAGATGGAGTCCAGGGGGGACCAATACGAAGATTATCCACCTCAAAGATGAGAAAACAAAGAGGAAAAACAACACGTCTCCCAAGAATGAAAAACTGCTATAAAGAGAAAGGAAACAAAATGTTCTTCCTGCTCTGTGCATAACACAGGGACTTGAATTAAGCAAGACATAAAACAGGTTAGCATTGCACATTTTGTTTGTTTTCTCAGTACAGGAACAGATATAGAGTCTTGATTATTGGAGGCCCTTGAGATGATCTTGCTCCAGAGCTGGAGATTAACTAGTGACCTTTATGGGTCTCATCCAACTCTGGCTTTCTATGATTTGCTGCCATTAAAGAATGAAAACTGCTGTGTAACCACATGAGGCACACGAGCTCAAGCCAAGCAGACTACAGTATGCCTTCAATTTTTTTCCCCCAAAATTATACTGGCCAGAACTGCAAAGAGATGCAATACGTTACCACAATGGTAGCAGCACTCTGTTTTTACTATACATCATGAAAAAGAATTACGCCTCCTGCTCTCAGCCACCAGCTTTGAAGAGATTCTGCCCACACGCTGCTGGCACTGGGACCTGATCCTTCGTGCTGTGTGGCCAGGTCCTGCTGTCCCTCAGCAGCCAAGGAAGGTTCAGTGTGGTTGAAGAGCTAAAAGTCTGGTGGCTGCAGGTACCACCTGCGAGTGCTGGATGAAGCAGAGATGTTCTGAGAAGCTTAGCAAGAAAACTGGGATGATTTCATTAATAATTTGAAGAAATAATACCATCATAATTAATAAATTAAGTTTACCTAAAAATGTTTTCTAAATTACAAGCAAGCTTAAAAGTCAACCTCAAACTTCAAGTCAGTTTTCTTCTTACAAGCGAAAAACTCTAAGGAAAACCTTATATGTGATCTTAAACCCAGACTCAATGCAAATCTGGTATGTCTTCAGTTTTAAGTGAGCTCAAGCACCAAAAAGGTGAAACATAAATGGCACTGGTTTCTGGATACACACTGATTTGCATTGGAAGTGCCCTAACACTACAGAATGCAGGAGTTACCATGAGGTGCTATCTACTATCTACTACTTGATCTCAGTTGAGTACTACCGTAAACTGCCAGATCACAACTTTTTAAATTACAGAATGACTTCTCCTCGGCTTTCTTTTTTTAAGCTCCTGTCTGGATGCAGAACACAAATGACAGAGACACTGATTTTATGAGCATTTTGTTTTTCCTGGCTATCTCATTTCTTAAAATGAAATTTCAGCATTCCATTGCCGTAAGCAGCTGCTGCTTTTTCCAAACTGCTTCTACCCAAACATATCAATGCTTTTTTTTTTCCTCTCCTTTTACACTCCCTAATGCTCTTTCAGGGATTACAGCAGCACAAGGGTATGCGTTCTTTAACATCTCCATCTGAAAACTATTATAGGAAACCAGCAACTAAATATAAGTTGTCCAATCAGAGCCTGAGCCAGCCACATTGATGCTGGGATCCCAAAATGCTATCATAGACAAAAGCACTTACCACAGAAACACAGCAAAAGTGTACTTGCCAACACACTGCTGCAGAAACCAATTCCTGCTTCAGAGAGGTTTTCTGGAGAAATGTGCTTTGTAAACAAAGATGAAAAATACCCTTACTTTAAGTTAACATGAAAACAAGGACAATAGTCCTGCTGAAATCAGCAACTCTATGGTGAAACAATATGCTACACACATCATTTCCTACAGTATTTTCAATTAACTGCATCTAACGAAATACTTTTCTCCTCTCTTTACATGCACACATTCCAGAGAGCATGCACAAGCTGAATCATCATACTGTGGCGAAAACATATGGGAGGAGGGAAAATATCTTTATATCTCTATCAAGTGCCTTCTGACAAATAAAGCATTCTGACAGCCCACTTCTCCTTGAGCAGCATCTATAAACCTTATCACGGGTTATTTGTTCCCAGGCTAAACATTCATCCCATTCCTACTCTGCTTCTGAGGGGAATTTCAACAGGACCATTTGGCCCAGTTGTCCTGGAAGTTAGCTCAAATACACTTCTTTAGGTAGAAGAAATTAGTATGGATGATTTACAGTGTTCAGCCATCTCCCAGCCACTCGCTACTTTGAAAACAGCACTAAAAGATCTCTGTTTCAACTACTATTAAAAAAAAAAGAAAAAAAAACCAACTCCATTTAGTAAGGAAATGTACATGTCAAATAAAAAGCTGGGTACAGAAGAGAATAGCTAGCCCTCTACTACTTGGAAAGGATTACAGTACACTCAGAGCTTAATTATTCATCCAGAGAACGTTTTGCATATGAATGAAACGTCTTTCTACGTCTAAAAAGAAATACTCAGTAGTAACCTCAGCTCTCCACATCTGGTCAGGAAAGAGAGGAGACAGTATGCCCATATGTACCCTACTTCGCAGAAGCATGTCTTTTTCCACAGGTGTTAAATCTACTTCTACAGCATGGACGTTACTTTGTACATGCATCCTTGACCCATTCCATTCACTGTTGTAAAATTGTATTTGGATTTGGAACACAGCCCACTGCTGACGAGAATAACTTATCCCATCTCTTGTGGAAAAGACCTACCAACCTTATGCTTAGCTGTCTTCTACTGCCTTGCATCATAACTTGCACCTAAGGACTGGCCAAGTTAATTTCTGAGATCAGTGAAATGTGGAACTGTTAGAAGAAATAGTTTTGAGTCGATGTTTCTTGCCCAAATATATACCTGCAACATTCCATTGGTTTATATATCATAGAGACAACAAACAGCAAGGCCAACAGGCTCACTTTGATTGCTTGGCTAATTCAGGGTTACATCGAATACTACTGTTAGAGAAAGAAGCAAATATCAACTGATGTTGAATAGACAGTGAAGAAGGAAGCAACCTTTGCAAAGAGAAGAGGAAAGCTGACACTGAGACAGAGTTGGAAATAAACATTTTACCCAAGTTCTGTTAAGTAGTTCTGCACATACAGATAGTGCTGCCTCAGCTTCAAGCACTTCTTTGCCAAAACGGTTAAGAAATCCCATTTCAGTGGGGGTTTTGATATAACATTGAATAAGAAACCCTGTGTGAGGATAGCATATTGGTCAACATACAAACAAAAGCCACGTTATATTCCCTGTACACAAACAAAAAGCCACAACTTGAGATGTTTTCTATTTACTTCTAGGAGGACATTATATATATATATGTATATTTAGAATGCAACAACCAGTCCTGATTTAAGGGAAAGGTGACAGCAGCACTGAAAGGGTTATTGCAAGCCCTTCATAACAAGCCACACAGGACAGCGCCGGAGAAAGTTACAGAACTGCAATAACAGAAAAGCAATCCGCCTGGAAACGGAAAAGGGTGGGTGAGCAGTCTCTACCGGACGAGGGCAAAAGCCAGGGTTTGTAAATTTAGAAAAAAAATACACACCCACACAAAACTTCTCAAGTAAGAGCATTAAAAAAGGGGGCATTTTACAAGGCTTTTATATAAATTTTGCCTCATCATTCTTAATGGACATCTGCCCATGGCTTAACACAGGAAAGAACAAGCTTTCAGTGTGTGCCAAACTGTCTGAAACTCAAGTCCTTGGCACGCGGCCCGCTCTGATCCCCCACTTCGGGCAGCTTCCTGGAGGCAGGTTTGGAGCGAGTGAACACGGACAGATCTCCCTTTGCAAGAGCTGCCCAAAAGAATTCATGTAATGCACGTTTGGCATCAGGCTGCATAGTGCTTAATCGCACTGTTTTTAACTTCTCTTTAATGATACGTAGTTTGAAGCAGCTAGATAAATTTTAATACATCTCTGTGTTAAAGAGAGCTCCTTACAGAGCGTTCATGTAAAATGCTGCGGCAAAGTGGATTTTTGAGTGAGAGGTGAAAGTTGCCCTGCATTGTGCAGACAGGCATGGAGACCAGCCACGTGGACAACAGCTATTTATATGACTGTGGCAGGCGGCCGTAAAGCATGAAGACCCCCATTCAGATCAGGCCCCGGAATGCTGTCCGTCTCAAAGGAAGGCTCATGAAGCAAAATAAATAGTAAGGGAAGATTGATGTTCTTGGCAAAAGCAGCAAGCAGGTAATTTAGAGCAGGCACTGCCCCTTCGGTCCAAGAACAGGAAACAACTCACCAAAACGCCCCACCCAACAAGTCCCAGTCGGTATAAAAGTCTCTGCTGCAGAATTTAGCTAATGACACAACCCAGGCGAAGTCTGCAAGTACCACAGAAGGAGAACAGGAGAGAAATTGCTGAGAAAGAGACCTTAGCTAAAATTAACTACACCAGATCAGACACGCACGAATCCCTGAAGCCTGTAAAACAAGCAGAAAGAAAAGGTACAAAGTTATTTTACTGCATATCTTACCTCTTTTGGCTGAATGTTTTTTTGGTTCGTTTCATTAAGCTGCTAAAATTTGCAAGCAACTTTTCTATTAAAACAGTCCAAAACTAGATTGCTCTTCTTAATGAGACATATTCTAATGCAGAAAGCTGTTATTACTTTTAATATAGAGATCCCTTTACAAAGGATGGAAAACTCTTTAAAAAACAAACAAAAATAAGAGTTATCAGGAAATCCAATCCAATAATAACGACATGGTTTAGAGAGGATGCACGACTATATGCTCAGGCATTGAAATACAAAATATTCAAAGCAGCAAGCCCTCACTCTCAGAATCTCATTTTACAATTGATTATGAGCATGTTCTTGCACATCCTTCCCCGGTATCCTCAAGGATTCAGTCATCTCTTCTATCACTGTCCTTGCTGCTTTGAGGACCAGTGGCACTCTAGAACAGTCCTTTCACAATATAGTAAAGACAATTCACACAACTCCCAAGTGCAGGCTATCCAGACAGGTTCTTACTGCCAAACATTACCAAGCGAAGAGAGATTTTTGAAGAAAATTGTTTACATAGTTTAACATTTAGACCTGCAAAATGTGAGAAATATGCAGCAACCAAGTTGCTTTTTTGCACTTCCTAGTTCAGATGTGACAGAAATAACTGGCAAAAATGCTTACATGGGATAGGAAACACTCTCCTCAATTCCACATCACACACCTAGCTAAACTACAACAAAATGGCACACAACATTCAGTTAGGTGTGCAAACAAAGATTTTAGCATTTCAGCTCCACCAAGTACCAAAGAGAGTAGCCATATTGCTATACATTTTACCTGTAATAAGTAAACACCCTGCAAGGAAGGTACTTCTACCAGCACCAGCTGGATATTAATCACATTGTCTCCACTGAAGCTTCAGTCTCAGCTATTAATCAAGCAAATCCAACAGTCCAGTTTCCCTTTATGCTTACGCACAAACTCCCAATGAACTCATTTAAACCTGAATGCACCAAAAGTGTTATTTTGTGACTGGAACACAATTTGTGCCTTCCTCAGTGGGGAAAAAAAAGGGTTCTCAAGCACAAATCCAAGCAATGAACACATCTGAAACCATCGAATATATCCGGTCCTGACCAAAAGGTTTGATTATGTATTCTCCCCCTAAAGAAGGAATGGGGTTTGTGAGTAGTGGGGGGGGGGGGGTCAATGGAAGGCAGCAACATTAATCATTTGAATACTAGGTTTTTAGGCAATTCTAACAAAGCTCTGACCAAACCAGACTTCAGTTGATGTTAATTCACACTTCCATGAAATCTTAAGTGTTCCATAAAAGTCCTTGCAGACATTTGCATAACCCTAGCCACTCATCCAGCAATGAAAGACGACTCCACCCAAGTCAGAAGCTGTACCTTAGGAGTCAAAGTTATCTGAACGTTAACTAACATCTATACAGCACTTTAGAAATACACATAGCCCTTCAGGGAAAGAAAGAAAAAAGGTTGAATCTCTGTTACTCAAATCCCATCACTGATTGTTACAGACATCAAATTGGAAAAATCCAGGAGAAAAAGGCTATATGCAGCAAATTAAATGGTTTGGAAATGGAATCAAAATCTCATTCCTGTTTCTGTCTTTCTCCATTACCAAGGACAAAACGCACATAGTAGCATCCGTACTGTGCATTTTCTTTGTATAAGTTAAGGCACAGCAGCAAATGTGAAGCACAACTTCACATTTGAGACCAGAACTTTGGAGCTGCAACTTGAGATGACCTGGAGTTCTAAACGCTGCACTCTCCAACACGTGCATTAGGGCTCAGAATGAAGAATCTGTTCCATCTACTCAATTAGCTCATGTCTAACCATGAGCTGTCTTATCTTCAAGGCAAAGTCAAATCTCAAGGGTAGGTCATCTTACCCAAAATTTCAGTGAAAGGAGGTCTTCGGCTTTGGTACCACAGCTTCCCAAAGTGTAAACCACCAATAGCTACACTTCAGGAACCACTCTGACAGCCATAAACTGAAAAGACACAAAGTCCTGGGTTTTATTACCTGAAGTGACTCATGTAAAGCCAAGTATCAAATGAAAGAAAAACATAACTCAGAAGTCCTCAGCTCCCAACTGAAACCTTGCTGCTCAAGCCTCATACCTTCTTCAAAAAACCTCCTACATGACAGAAGCTACATTTCAGCTCTGAATAACTGCCCTTCTCTCCCTCATCTGTGCAGAAGCATATACTTTCCTTAAAGATTTTACTGAGCGAAGCCCTCAAAGCAAAATCACAGATCCATCACTAGATTCTTACTTTCCATCTTACCATTCTCAAGTCAGAAAATAAAACTGTTCTGTCATCACTACATTCTATCCAAGCTTTGTAAAATTGCTGTCTGGTCACATTTCTGGTTTTATAGACTGCCACTGAAAAGTAGCCTGTCTAGTTCATGGGATGGGGAAACCTATAATCCACAGCAATCTCTCACTCCTCACTTACGTAACACATCCCAGCCCTATGTGCACCTTATGTCCTAAAACCCTCCAGCCTAGAAAGCAGATCTGACGTGCCTTTAAAGACACATTACTACCATGCACTGCTTTAGTGCAATCCGGGTGAAACAGAACAGAAAATCACAGAGGCTGGGTCTTACTTTCAAGATGAGAACCAGTACCCGCACAGGCAGTTCCAGCCCTACCCATAGACTTATATAACTATCACCCTCGGGATTTAACCTAAAACTCAGATTTATAAAGCATGCTGTTTAGGATCACAAGAACACAGTTAGTAGTGTGTATTTCTAATTTAGCAGAAAAAGAATTAATTCCAAAGCTAGTCAGTAAACTTGCTCTAAACTGAATTTCCCTACATGATCAAAAGATGGTAATAGAAAGCCTAGCCAGCAAAGTGAGAAGTAGTAAGAGAAGAAAAATTATCTTTATGGGCTATTTTGAGATATCTAACACTTAACAAGTGCTTTCTACTATTATTATTATTTATTTGGCTTGAATTTTTAAATCATGTAACTTCTCTTAAAGCTTTTAAGCTATACCAATAAGCAGTCTTGCCTATTGTACTGTAAACAGGATGCAAGCAAAAACTACACTAATTAGCAAATGATTTTCAAAAGGTCAATTATCTCATCATTAACTACGTCATTTACATCTCTGCAACGTGGAATACTCTCCAATTTTAGACAGTGAAATGGATAAAAATGGATTAAATAGCTTGAGGCTACAGAGCACAGTATGTTGTTGAGTAGGAGTTTAACTGAGTAGAAGCTTGAGTAGTTCCGCATGGGACATATCCACACCGTGCCCTTGTCCAGCTCACACTTCACACCAGATGGTTAAGGAGAAGAAATGTCCTCCAGAAAAACAAAACATCCCCCCCCAAAATAAAGATGGGAAAAGACACTGAGAACAGAAGAAAACAACTCCCCAGAAATTGTCCATCCAGAGACAAAAGTAACCCGACAAATATCCCAATATTGAATATCCAAAAAAACCCCCAACCACCTGAAACGTCAGAAACGTCCCTAAAAATGCCTCTCTCCAAAAAGAAACAACAACAACAACAACAAAACATAAATCCCCATCCCTAACAAAAACAAATTTAAAGAAGAAAAAACCAGAAACCAACCCAACGTAAGAACAACACTAAAATAAAACAAAAAGCATACAAGCAAAATCCCCGCGCACCTCCCATGCCGGGCACACAACTCTTCTGGGTTGGTTGGTGGGGCATTTTTTGTTGGTTATTTTGTTTGTCTGGGAAGTGGGAAGGTGGGTGGGTTTTTGGGGGGAGGTTGGGAGAGGGGAAGGATGTTTGTTATGGTTTCTTTTTGTCTGTTCTTAGGGGGTGCCATTCGTTGGGGGTGTTTTTATTTTGGGTGCCATTCGTTGGGGGAGTTGGAAGAGTATTTTAGGACCTTTGGGTTTTTTTTTTTGCGTTGTTTTGGGGGCTTTTTGTACTTTTTATTTGTTTGGAGAGGTGGTCTTTCCTAAGGGTGGCGGTTACGTTTTACTTGTTCCTATATATCTGGGGTATTCAGGGTGGGGATGAGGAGTTTTTGAGGCAGTTGAGTTTTTTGTCTTTTCATTTCTCGAGGGAATTAGGAGCTTTTTTTGCAGAAGGTGGAAGGTTGTCCATTTTTTGTTTGGGTTTTTTGGGGAGTTGTGGTTTAGAGGGGGGCTGGATATTTAAGCATTTTTCTGGGGAGGGTTTGGGTGCTTTTTTTAGTGGCTTGGTAGAGGGGTTGTTTTGGGGGGGGTTGGAGGTTTGTTTGGGGAGGCAAGTGTGGGGTTGGTGGGTTTTTTTTATATTGAGGCTTTTTTTCTTCCTTTTTGGTCTTGGGTTGTTTTGTTGGTTTGTGTGTTTTCAAGTGAAGGAAGGGATGCCATTCAAAGGGACCTGGACAGGCTTGAAAAGTGTGCCCAAGTGAACTGCATGAGGTTCAACGAGGCCAAGTGCAAGGTGCTGCACTTGGGTCAGGGCAGTCCCAGGTGAGTATACAAAATGTGAGAAGAACTCATTGAGTGCAGAAGAAAAGCTTAACGTGAGCCAACAGTGTGCATTTGCAGCCAAGTGTATCCTGGGCTGCATCAAACAAGGCTTGGCCAGCAGGGTGAGGGACATAATTGTCCTCCTCTCTTCTGCCCTCATGAGGCCCCACCTGCAGTACTGCATCCAGGCCAGGGGCCCCCAGCACAAAAAGCATGTAGAGCTGTTGAAGTAGGTCCAGAGGAGGGCAATGAGGATGCTTGGAGGGCTGGAGCACCTTCTCCATGAAGAAAAGTTGAGGGAGTTGGGCAGGAGACCTCATTGCGTCCTTCCAGTATTTAAAGGGAGATGGAGACCGATTTTTCACTTGTTTGATAGTGTTATAACAAAGGGGAACAGTTTTAAACTAAATGAGGAGTTTTAGGTTAGATGCTAGGAAGAAATTTTTTACTGAGAAGGAGGTGAGGCACTGGCACAGACTGCCTGGAGAAGCTGTGGATGCCCCATCCCTGGAGGTGCTCAAGTTGGATGGGACTCTGAGCAGTCTAATCTACTATTTCACAACCCTGCCCATTGCAGGGGGTTGGAACTGGGTAGTCTGTAAGACCCTTCCAACTTGAGCCACTCCGTGATTCTATTAGTGTAAGATAAAAGTTCACTCTGAAAAGTGAAAGCTAGAAAGGGTATTACTGTACATTTGCTCTTAGCCTTTAAAAACATACCCTTCCATACTTCCTTGAAATGGTGAAAAACTGAGGCTCCTCAGCAATCTGTCACTCATTAACAGAGCACTAGCTAGTTCTCATTCTCTACCAGACCTAACAGCTCTCAAGAAGTTTTGTTACAAGGTGACAGCACTTCATTTTCCTCATACACCATACTTAGACAGCAACATATGCCAAAGAATTTGAGTAAAGCTGCCTTATCTCTACTTCTGAAGTTGCAAATGCCAAATAAATGTTTATGCAAACACCTATGGAACAACACAAATCCAGGACCAGGGTCCTTGTCTCACTCCTCTCCTAAAGGGCAATATTTTATATTCACAACCACATTAAGGACCAGGACATTTGTTAATACAGATCATCATTTTTGACTATGTTATTGACCGAGATTACTCCGAGATTACATACAGTAAGGTTTTCTTCCCACACACATTAAAAACCAGCCTACTGTAAAGGTCATCTTTTCCTCCTCTTCCACTCCCATAGCACACATCTGGCATAATCTCACAAAATAGAATCACTACCCTTATCTGCAGTCACTGAGCAGCAATCCTGCTTATCACAGGGAATTCCATGACAAAGAGAAAGACTGTGCAATGGGTCAGCCCAAAGCAATAATGTGCAGTGAGGAAAGCACATGTATGCATTTCTACCTGAATCTTCATACAAAATTCTACCCCTCACCTGCAACTATCTTCAAATTCCACCGTTTTGATGAACACCGTGAAGGCACAACAGCAAACACTTGAAGAGGAAAAGCAATTGCAGTACTAAGCATATTAGAAACAATTAAATCTTACCTCTTTTAACTATGCTTGGTCCTTCTCTATAGATAGTGCAGAGATTCAATTTAAAATAACTTTTCCATAACTTTTCTCATGACAGGAAAGTGAAAACCACTGCCAAAAACTCAATAAGCTCCCCGAGAAGACAGGATACTTTTCAAGCCTAACTCAAAACTATACTAAAACCACTTCCATGCTCTTTCCTTGGGTCCAAAGACAGATCTGCCCTGTCATATTGCGCTTTGCTCCAATTGTACACACCACAGGTTTACTGCTGCAGAATTTACAGCCATCTAAAATCCTGGCATTTACAGTAACATCAGGAAAAAAAATATGGGAACACAATGGGAACAACAAAGGCTTTAAGCAAAGAATCAGTGATTATTCTCATTTAAATACCAAGAAATGTTTGGAATTTCTTTTCCGGCAAGCTACTCCTCTCATAAAGCACTAATGAAATTAAGGAAAAGGTTTGGAAGGTAACTTTAAAGGGGATGTCATATGTTTTTTAATCTATAAATCCATCTTACTGTTATCCAGTCCTAACACACTGTGTAAGATAATGAGCTGGTAGAGAACATGTTATCTACTACTTATTTAAATGCATCTTGCTCCTGAGAAAAATGTGTAAATTGGTATTTCATTTTGCAATATTACACAGCTATGTTCACAGTCATTTAACAAGCACAGATAACCTGCACCTCTCTTCCTCCAACTACAAATTCAAATGATAACTAACAAATTCAAATGTATGCTACACCTGTGAAGTAATTACAGTCCTTACTGATATACTGCAAGTGATGATGTACCAAGTCATTGAGGGGGAAAGGAAAGCAAGACAGACTTTCCAGCAATAAAGATGTTGCTGTGGAAGGATCTACTTTTTCCATTTCTAGACATTTCTAGTGTTTATAGGATTCCACAGCTTGAGAGTTACTGAGCAACATGTAAATTAGAACCTCTAGACTGAGATTTCTGTCAGTTAGGTACCTGGTCTCTTAGCTACCAGGAAACTGCATTAAAGCATTAGGCTAGCAGACTAATTTACTGAACAATTATAGTGAGGAATCTGAAAATTTCTGTCATTTTACTGAAACAATCCTCATTCCATGCGCCTTATGTCCTTACATATGCCCACGTTCAGTTTCCATCAAACCATAAACAACCCACAGTGATCTCACTGAGAAGTGTACCTTCACATGAACTGATAAAGTAATTGCCCTGGAAATCTTTCTTAAACCAAAAATGTTCTGTTACTGCCGAGCTAAGCCAGTGCATGCTGCTTCTTAGTGCACACTTCATTTGCAAGATTGGAGATCTTGCAAGAGATGTACCATCACCTTCATGTGGGATATACATTTAAGAACAGTCTTCAGAATCCTTAACTGAAGGAAAATAGCTCTGTTTTTCAAAGACTAGCTTTCTCAAGAATTACCATCTTGGTCTTCTAAAAGCCAGTTACCTCTACTCCTTAGAAGATAATGAATGGCCCAGAAATTCTGTGTACAATTGTTTACTGCATACTCTGAAAAAGCCCCCCAGTAGGATAGGAGTTGTTTCACGAGGGCTTTCTTTGAAATACCTTGAGTAATGAAAACTTCCCTCATACAAATGTAATACTTATAGATCAGCCCACAAAACTATTCAACGCCACCTGGATTGCTATCCTTAAAAATGCAAAACAGGTGATGCAAAAAATTCACTGCAAGATTTCTCTTCAAGTGTAAGAGGCTCTTACAGGAACAAAAGATAGGTGATATGATTAGCTAACATTGCCACCCCGAGAGGAGTACAAAGACGGTGCCATGTTCATAACGCAGAAAGGAAGAGTATTCCTTTCCAGTACTTACCACAGTTATTATTAAAGAACACAAAATGAATAAAACACCCCTACTTCGGCTGTGCTGCATGAGAAAAATCACTGAAGGCAGCATAGTCTGCCCATAACATCAACGGCCTTGACTGCAACAGACTGCACTGAGCACAACATCGCAGTAACAACCTAGTGACAACTAAAGCGTGGCCACAAGATAAAACCTGAGACAAATTGGTACCTTTCTATAAACAGTTTTTAGTCTTAAAACTGCTGGTATGCCAGAAGCTACAAATTTAAGCACCCCTTCTTGCTATGGAAGGGAAACCCAAAACACTCAGATCAACTTAGTAGTAAACAACTGAAATGCTCTCACACTCACGAAGCAGAAAATGGAGAAGTGGGTTTAGGCCATGGAAGAAAGACTGAGCACCTCTGAGTATAGCACAGAGGCTTTCCTCATCTGTCTCCCATTCTTACTACTGTGACCCACGGAGCAGCAATGCAGCAGCTCCCCTCCTCCAACCTTTGTATGTCTCAGACACTTCCTGTCTCCACTGGCAATTATTTTCAGCCCTCAAGATTCCTTTCTATATGTTCCAGGAACCCTCTAGCCATCCTCTGTCCAGATGGCAGACTTTAGATGAAGGGAACGGGGTCTTGGAGAGTCTTTTCTTGGCCTGCTTCTCAGCAGCCTGCTGGAACTTAGAGGCAGGCTGAGTCTTGCACAGACAAGGCTCTGTTGCACAGCAAAAACCCTTCAATTCCTCTCTAGAATTCCCCTCAATGCCCTCTTTGTCTTCAGACAAGTTTGTCTTAAACCTTTTAGCAGGCTCTGCTTTCCAGGGCACGCTTTATACAATCTACTCCCTACAAAGCTGCAGAAAGCCAATAAAAGGGCAATGGAAGGAGGTCTTAAACAACACTATAATGGACAACCAGAGCCTCAGTTTTAACTACATACAAAGCAGATGCTATTCTGACAAGCAAATGCCAAAGAAAAACGTAGGCGATAGGTTTCTGTCCTCTTGATCCCTGTTATCTACAGCAGATGCTCTGAAACACGACAGAAACAGAGTAGTTTACGTAATCACGTTCAGTATGGACCATCATCCTGCAATGAACTATTTTCAAGCCACGACTGTCCTGGATAAAACTTCAGCAAGACCCAGCTGGGGTAGGAGTAGGAAGGGAGAAGAGAGAAAGTGCAACAGCACAGAACATTTCCCAGGATGAGGCAGAGCCTTACAAATCCAGCATTTCAAAGGAACTGACAAGAGCAGCAAACGGATTCTGGGAAATTATGCAGAACACAGCCTTGTCCTTTGAAGGTTCATTTTAAAAAGATGCACCTTTCGCTGCAGAAAAATCAATGCAATCCAAAGGCACTACGTACTGCAGTGCCACTACTGCACTTGTTTTTCCTCAGGCATTGACTACGTTTTGAAAGCAATGGTAAACCTGAAGAACAGAAGTTGCACTAAAAACAAACAAACAAAACACCCTTCTCTTTTATCATTCTACATTGATCATAACATACTAAGAGGGTATCTTCATTCTCATTTTAACCAAAAATCATCCAATATCATGAAGAAAATTTACCACTCCTTGATGGGATACTTTAAAAACCAAATCATTTCTATTAGAAAGTGGACAGATTTTTATCACGTACACCATCACTTTCATTTTCCTTACAAGGTGCACATTGTTAGAAAGTCATCATCCAATTCTCTCTGGCACAGAGATATCAAAGAGATGCATTAAAGGTTTAACTAATTTCAGATAGTTCCAACTCAAAACACTTCTCAGATAACTCCTTTCATTTAAGGGGTGTGAACTATGTGCTAATTAGGGTAATGTGCCAACTACATGATAGTACCCATAGCTCCTCCCAGAAACATTTGAGATTGTCTAATCAGGATTTATCTGCTCTTATGAAACGTCTGCTGTGTGATTTACAGTCATCAGTTGTAGCTGATGAACTGGTTTTAAGTCCTTGTTTTCTTCCTCCCCTTTTTAGTTTCTCAACCAATTAAAAAATGTGAAGTGTCATCAGAAATGCCTTCTGTTTCCATTTATTTTTATATATCCACAATCAATGTCTGGCTACTACTGGAACATCACCTAATTTTATGAACTGAAAATTTGATAAGAGGAATTATGGTGTTTAAAATTGAAATCAGTTACAGACCACCCATAAACCTTCGTTATTAGGAGCTAGCTAATAAAACAGATGGAGTGAGCCAGGTACTCAAATCACAGAAAATTAAGTCCATCAGTTACAGAGTCATCCAACATTAGCACAGTAAACTGCATCATTATGAAGCACCTTGTACCTTGGGGAAGATGGACTCTTCTTAAATCTATGATTACACATCGGGTACTCAGATTAAAGCCAGAGACTCATGAGTGTGGTTCAGAGAGAGTAAAACAACAGAAATCTAGCAAGTATGGGGGAAGAGGTTTTGCCTCTGCTGTGAAGATGTGCCAGCTGGTAATGCCCTTGGTTCAGAGCTTTCATGCCAGCCTTTCACTGGTTGGCTCTCTAGGCAGCAGTTGTCTGAAAACCTTGCAAACATTACGAGTGAAATCAACGACAAGATATGAAAATCTTATTAAATCTTTAGCAATTAGTCAGACTTTGAAGAAAAGCTAGAAAGAATACAGACTGCATGCATATATAGAAGGCCAAGGGAGCAAAATTACATGGGAGTGGGGGGCAAAAAGACAGTGGCTGCAGTAATACCTGAAAATACACAATCATACATCAGGATACATTAACAGAGAGAGAAAATAAATACAAACGTGAATGTATTATGATTAATAGAGATGATGATTGCTTTATGTGTTAAATTCTACGCAGAGCTGTTTTTAAAGTAGTAGGAGAGTCCACATGCTAGACCAAGCAATTACAGCTAAGGCTGTAATAGAATGAGGGACAAGTGAATAGGCAAATGATTTTACAGCAACTATTTCTGGCACAGTAGCAAAGATTTTGCTGCACTGGAACTTAAGCATTACTTCTACATACATGCATTTGGTTCAGGTTTTACAGCTAAGATCAGCCTAGGAATGGGCGTTCCCACTTAATGTGCAAAGGCCGGCCTTGCATCACAGCAAAGATTTATCCTCACATTCAGTGCACACAACTCCAAGAGCAGCTGCCACTGGCCAGGGCAAAGGAATACAGGAGTAAGAACAAAAGTTTATAGTGTTAGTCTATCAGTTTTTTGAGAACCTAAGTCTACCAGCAACGTGAAAAATAATGCAACACAGTATGGGCAGAAATGCTGTAGACTGGAAGATGTGAAACAAGCAGATGCTGAAGCCACAGGCAGCTTTATAATAGCCAGCATCTATCTTCCAAGTCATGACACTTTCCACTATTATAAAAACTTATTGTACCACCCTTCTCTCTTTGTAGGCTGCAGAGGGATTTTCACACCGATTTGAAGCTAAATAGGTGACTGCTGCATTTCTTTCACATTTTATTCTGAATATAAGGCTAATAGAAAAAGGGACAATAAATAATCGCCAACTGCTTATTCAAGCCCGAAAGTTGGTTAGGCTACACTTAGTGCCTTTCCATGTGTATCCTGTGGAATCATGTTTTAGGGTTGCTATTTTGATATCTTCATACCAAAGTTTGTTTAAATAGAGCTTGGCTAGTAAGTGCTAAGAAAATCTTTGTTCCAAGACAACTGTATTCTATTACGAACAGAGGAATGTTTCCAAACTGTCTACTCAGGGAATTTTTGTCAACAGTGTATCGGCCTAAAAAATATTAAATATAAATATTATGCTTCAGTAAATGTACCCTCAGTATCCTTAGCTTCATTATCACCAGTCACCATGAAACTCCCAGCCAAAAACACCCAGTTTCTGTTAAATCCGTGTGAGAAATTAGTAGTTCTTTCCAAATCTACAGACAGTCATCGCAGTTTGAAGTGGACTGCCATAGAACCATTCACTGTTATAAAACTCAAGAATTATGCAAAAGATTGCATCTAGAATATTTTTAACTAATTGATAATGCTATTACTTTCAGAA
The DNA here is from genome assembly GCF_016699485.2 of Gallus gallus. NCBI lineage: Eukaryota > Metazoa > Chordata > Aves > Galliformes > Phasianidae > Gallus > Gallus gallus. The sequence continues at coordinate 13,848,376 of NC_052536.1, read as the reverse complement.
CAGAAAGGAATTTGCTGCTTGCGCTAGAAATCCAAAGGATGAAGTATTCAGAGGCCTTGAAAACTGGAAATCCACACTGGCAGAATCAGAGGGAAGGGCAAAAATTCTTGCCCAAACACAGCCTCCATAAGATTGGAGGTGGAGGGTGGGCCAGGGGAGAAGAGACCACACCATGATTTCAAACTCACTCCATCACCTCTTCTCTTCCCCACCCCCCACTCCCTGGGCAAGTTAAATTTCTATTCTGAGGTTGTGGCTTAGAAATCTAACCTAACTTTTCATTACAGGGCAGGGCAGAGTATAAAACTGTCCAAAACTGCCTACCACATCTTCCACATCAACAGATATATCTACTCAGCAAGCAGTGGACTGGCATTTAAACAAATCTGCATGTCAAGAATACATGAAAAAAATAAGGTGGAACAAAAAGAAGAAAAGCTATAGTTCTAAACATGTCAAGCTTAAAGCAGAGTTCTTAATTTGGATCTGCAGCAGATTCAGTGTGATCCAGAAGCACTTTGAACTGGTTCAGCCACTGGCCTCTGTAAAGCCTAGAATCAGTAGTAGGTGGCGTCCAGAGAGCCTCTTATCACATTGTAATTGGGCATAAAGAAAAAGTTTTCATTTGCCATATACCATTTCTGCATCTAAAATTGGAGAGATAGAAGGGCCATCAGAAAGGGGTAACAATTTTAAAAAGGAAAAAGTAGATTTCTGATCCTCAGTCTCTGTTCCAAGTTCTTCAGGATCCTACTTGTTAGCCTTGGGAAACTCCTGAACAACAAAATGAAAGATACCTTCTTTTTCCGTCTCTCCCCTACTAGCAGGCTATCTGAGAAGCATAAAGAAGCAACACAAAGTAGTTGCTATCAGAAAATGTTGCACAGCCTTCAAAACCACAACTTCTCAAAGCAAGCCCAAAGTGTCAACTGAGACAGTGCACAAAAAAGCACTGATCAGCTCCCTTGTTTCAAATACATTGAGAGTAACATGAGTTTACTAAAGAAAGCTGACAGGGAAATATTTGTAGAAAATACTCAGTGAACTGCTTCTTCAAGTTGTGCCATGGATGTGGTAAAGTACATTACTACCATCTGTTATCATCAGAAAAGGCTAGCTTCAGGCACAAAAGCTGGACAGGAGACACACTCCAGAGCTTGGTTTTCTGCTGCTTCTCCCTCATTAGCCAAGTTCTTTTCCAGTTTGTCTGCGCAACTCATGTCCACACACGTCTGTGCCAGTGCATGAATATACAAAATCACCTTACCAACAGCAGCACAACGAGCAGATGATGAATTCCATTCCAGCAATAATTAACAGCAGGGGATTTCCAACAAGATGGCAGTGTAAAACACTGAGGATACTCAGAAGCTCAGTATGGCTAATTACTGAAGTGCAGCCTGAAATACAGGTAGCACCTTTCCAGAATTCAGCAAGGTGCAGCTTCTAGCAAGCACAGTGAAAAACAAACAAGCAAAAAAAGGTTCTCTCGCAGAGAAAAGGTATACATGTACCATTTTCCAAAAGATAGCTGCCCAAAAGAAAGGAAAACGTTTTCTGCCTTTCTTTTATCTACCAGAATGGCTGTTATCTAATGTTTCCTCCTCTTCTTTTAGGGAAGGACTGCTTTAAAAAGCACTCCTCCCAGTAAACGAAGATTTAGCAAGCTTTCTACTAGTGCTTTTTTTTCCGCCCCATCCAGTTCTGCCTACTTTTGAAATCAGTTTGGAAAGAAGGAGTAATTACAAAAGAATAAATAAGTAATGGGCTATTTTTTCCCTGTCCTTCCTATGCTCCTTTACAGCATTATTTTCAGAGACTCACGTTAAGAAGTCCAAAATATCTCTCGATTCTGTTGCATTTTTTTTCTAAAGCCTGCCCACTTTATTGAAAAGCAATGAAGTGGTCACTTTATATTTGGCTTTAAGAGATTCCATAAAGCTATTCATCCTGCTGCTTATTAGTTAAAAAGGGAAAAATTCTCAGCCGCAGAGCCTTAGAGCTCCTCCTTGTGGACGATACGTGTAATATACCAATAGGCTCCAGAGGAATAAAGGACTTAATGTGATTAACATTTACTTTGTCATCAGTCACACAGTAAGACAGACTTTTAAATGCATTCTACCGCAGCAGAAAAAAACAAGCAGGGAGAGAGTACTCATAAAATGGAGAGCTGTTTTAACTTTGTGTCGTATCACAGTCATGCGGTACTGAACCAGCAGATGCAGCAGTCCAGAGCAAGCCTTGCTTTCAGCGTGTTGTCTGGCTTTGGACTTGGTTCTTTCAGCAAGAACACACAGTCACAGGAAGATCTGCAGTAGTTCCTCAGCTGATGGACTGACAGCAAGAGAATGCAAAGTCCTGCCAGTAAGAACAGACATGTGCTAAAAGAATTCAAACCTTGCACTGTGCTGACCCTAGCCAGACACAGGTGTACCGAAAGCTATTCCCTGTCCCTCTCCAGTCACCTATTAGCAACAAACTTTAAATTTAAGGTCTACTTTCAGCCATTCCTAAAGCCAGTATTTAGAACAACACAGCATAGCTGTGATTTGCCTATGACTGCGCAGCTTCTGAACTTCAAAGGAAAGTGAACCGGCACTGCCCTCTACTGAAAGAGAACTGCACACATAAAACCCAGAGCAACTTTTAAACCACTCAAGTTTTCTGCTTCATATTCATACATACCTTGTTTTTCTGCCTTCTCTGTGAGCCTTTTCATTACTCAGGTTCTACTTTATCATATTTCTTTCTTGCTGCTTCTTCCCCATGAGGGACACGAAGGCAGCAAATAGAATACCATGTCAGCTTGTACAGATCCTAAGGCACTGCACACGTACCTCATGTTTTTAGTGGACAGCATAAAAGCAAAGAAAAATCACACCAGTTCAGTTACTGAAAAGTAACCCCATAATATTTAAAGATTTTCTTTGCTCATCTGCAATATAGTAGTTGTGACAGTGTCACGAGATTTTTGTGTAGTAAAACCAAGATGCTTAAGAACATATCATATACCTATAATATAGATTATAAGCTACATATACTTAATCTATTCATATTAAGTAGTTTGAATTAATAATTATGCCACGATTACTGATTATTACCAGTAGCTACATTACTTTCTCTAACACAATAAACCTTGCACTATAAGCATTTCTACCTCCAATTCGGTTGCCCCATTTTGGGATTTGGACATTTACAACATCCTGAAAACTATGCAACTTAACGATAGAAACGCAGAACAAAATCTGACCGTGGAGAACTTGATGCAACATAAAATTAATTTAGCTGAATGATGCACTTGCTTGGAACACAGACCGGCTGAACTCAAAGTTTTATATAACAATGAATATTTTATTCTTCCTGTTCTCTCAGCTATTCTAGCTCCAACATTATATGACATTGTACTTTAAGAAACACTTCTGTGGGAAGGGCAAACTTTCTGTTTTAAAGAACAGGTTGTTCAAAGCAGATCCTTGTTGCCCCTCTTAATATATAAAGGCAAACCTTAACTGCAAGGAAGATGTTTGCAGCCTCTCTAAGCCTCCCTAAACTTTTTCACTGTTGCTGGCTCTTAAAAAAGAGCCCAGATATAGTAGAACAAAACTACCTTTATGAATACATTTTTACAAAGCAATAGGAGAGACCACATATACACCAGCAGTACATAAAGTGAAGCAATTTCCCTTACCTTCCCATACTGTAGTCTGTAAGGTGAAACTATGAAGCCTTTTTTAACAAACAACAACTAACAACACACATACACACACACACACAAAGCACCCTATTTCAAACAGTCTTTACACTAAAGTATAAAAGCTTATCTTAGATTTTACAGTTCACGGGCCAGGCCCAAAAACCAATGGAAACAAAAACTGTGCACTGAATGGAAGTCAAAAGCCTACGTGTGTATTAGCACTGACACGGTAAAATTTGCTTTTACTTGACATGCTATTTCTTTGGTCACCACTGCCATGTGAAAATCCCTTGTTTAAAATAAGCCTTGATAATTTCCTATCATGAAATCAAAGCTTCAGCCTAAACGTGCAATCTAACACAAAAAAGTTTCAAAGCCACAGTTACCCAACTCCCATACAAACCCATCAGAAAGGCAACTCAAACTTCTGTTTTTCACTGATTCAACTTTTTTTGCTCCCTGCACCCCTTCAGCTGTGCTCACAGCCACACACCGAACTCCTTGTTTGAGGTACTTTACTTGCAGCATCAATCACTGCATTCAAGAGTAGTCAGGCTATGTCACATATGCAGCAGTAGAAGCAACAACACACCTAACCAGTCCAAATCAATCCTGGAGAGACTGAAGTGAATAAAGCATGTTCCGAGCAATCTTCCTTAGAATCCAGAAGCATCCTAGCTAGATTACATATCCAGCAGGTGCAAGGGTTGTCCCCTTGCTCTGTTGCTGCAGCAAGTATCTTTTTGCTTGTCAGCTTCACCATGCTTTATCCCTCTTCAGCTGCTACGTTACACTTGCTGAACTACTTAGCCCACACACATAGGAAAGTGCCTATCATATGAAAGGGCTAGCAGTAAATGATGTGTAATTTTTAAATCTACAAGGAATAAAAAAAATCATTAAATTCCCAAGATCCAAGGAACCACAGGAAAGAGCTGTTCATGAATAGAAACACTCTACATTGACTTTTCAGCATATTGTTTCCTTCACAAATAGTTAAAAGAGCAAAACTTCATAACAAGGAGGTTGAACTCGCACTGCTAGGCTGCAGAGAGCACCACATGCAAACAGTACTGTTACAAGAAGCACATTCTGGGCACACAATTCACTCAGAGCACAAGAACTCTGAAAAAAACCAAGAGTCACAAAAAATTAACGCCCATTTCACGCTACAATAACAAAAAGAAACAAATATGTTCATCTCCAGCTTTCATACAAATTACAAGCCATATTGACCAAGGGCATAGAACAAAATAAATCAGTTTGCTGTAATGATGCACTCTGACAGCAATACATACCGTGACCTTTAATCCATGTAGGCCTCTATGTTTAAAAAGAAGTCAGGCTGGAAGTGTGAACTGCAAAGACAGAGTACATGACTCATTGACTGGTCTTTCTGTATGTTTCCTGACATACTTTTCATATTTTTAATAACTGGAGACATCAAACAATTTTGTAGCCAGTATCCTGACAGTCCTTGCCTGAGATTTCACACGAAATACAGTTATGCTTATTGTGCCTGCAGCTCTCATCTAAAAAAAGATGAAGATGTGAACCAAATGCCACTTCAGCGGAAGAGGTCAAGGAGAGAACAGACCCTTGCTCATAATACTAGAGTTAAAAATACTCCACCAGCGTGTAGGCTCCTAAAGAAAACTCTCTAGAGTAAATACTAAACAGTAGTTTCAGCCCCTTTCTTGGAAAGTAGTATTGGTACAATAAAGAGAAATAACAATATAAGTTATGGAAATTATTTTAAAATTCACTGTGGGTGTATGAACACATGGAAAGAAAACATTTACCTTCTTAATTTGCACGTTCACTCCACCTGACCTTACAGATCTTGCTTTCTGAAGCCTGAGAAGACGAGCATTCTAGAACATTGTCTTCACACAGTGCTAGAGAAGAACTATAATACATGCAACTGAATTGGCACACTTGTTTTGAACTTCCGTGCTTTCACAGCTAAAACAACTGAAAACTAAAAGCCAACTGAAGAACTGATACCCAACTCAGTCATCCTACCTGATACAGTCTGAGGAGAAGGGTCAAGGCCTGAATGAGCCTCTTAAATAAGAGGAAATCTGTGTTTTGGTTCTCTGCATAAAACAGTTAAGAAAGACATCAATGGAAGAAATAAAAAGAAAAATAGGTAAATATGCAGGCTATAATAAATATGGAAAACTGATGTCCAGCCTTTTTCAGCACCTGGAAATTTAAGCATTCTTTTGAAAACACGTTTATATTAATAATTTCCTACATTATCTACAGAATTACACAAAGGAAGCAGCTGGACTCTGCAAATTCCACTTCTCTTGTTGCATTTTATGTTTCATTATAATGAATGAGCATTTATAGCGTAACTGCTAGCCTCATCTTGAGTCTGACTTACATTTTTTTTTAATTACAGTACATTAAACACAATCATTATCTCATCATAAAATCAGCTAAGTCTGGCTAATTGTCAATATCAGCATCATATCCTTAAAGGAGAGTGACCTAATCCAGCATATTCTGCATAGAAAGGAGAGGACTCCTTCCTGGTTATCGCGGTACATGCAACATTAAACACTGCTGGTATAAAGAGTAAACACACTCCCTTTGCTGACTTCCCAGCAGCCCATACTGTTCTGCTTCACTCAGCTTAATCCAGGATAACCACACCTGCAGTGGAATACAACGACAGGAAAATAGAGCTAATTTGAAGTTGGTACTATTTTCTCAGAAGAAAATATCCAAAGAAGCAAGCAATTTTTCACTCTTTTGTTTGTTTGTTTGTTATTTTTCCTAATATCATTAGGGAATATTTGATTCTAAGTTATTTGACTGATTACTACAATTGCTCAAAACAAAGCCAACCAAAGGAGCCAAGGCAATTAAATCTAGCATGCTGTACTGTTTCCGAAAAGCTCTCTCAGATCTACACAGTATTACTTCTCATCCACGTACATAAAAAAGCCTTTTCCAAAATCTGCAAACACTTCCTCTAGTCCGTACATGGCACAAAAGCACACCTCTACAAAAGCAGAATAGAAATGATCTTTGTTTCTATTTATACCTTAAATATATGTCAAGCGTATCAGAATCAAGATTATCCATCAGCCATTTAGTGAATTTCATCAGGGTTCCAGACCTTAGTAAATAAGAGTCATGCAAAGTTACAAGTTCACAAGGAAACTACTAACACTCAGCTGAGTAAATTGAAACACTCACTAAAACCACTGTAATGTTGTGAAAAGCAAACACAGAAGAGATTAAGGCTGTTTACTAACATTTCACCAATTCAGTTTATAAATACCTGAGTCAAACGCAAGCCTTACTGAAGAGGTCTGACTTAGCACAGCATTAAATGCAGTGCCCAAATCTGGAAATGAAATGCACGCAAGTAGTTTGTGTGTTTCAAGGATGGTAAGCAATACAGCTTATCTCTACCACACCACATACATCCCAAGCTTTTTCCAAATAAAGCTTTCCAACTTGGTATTTATCCTTTTCTTGCCTAGAGACCTGAAGGCACATGGATCACCAACATGTTAAAGGGTCTCATTAATCCCTTCTTTCTCCCACACTACACAGACCTTTTACTCTCATTCTTGTAGTTAGCTTACATAAGAAGCTTTTCCCAAAATGGAGATTTAAGGACATAGTTCAGCACAAATCCATTTCATGGGAAAGCAGTGTATTTCACGCAAAAAGGTAAACAGCATATTCAGCTATTATCACTGCTCTTCTGACTTTCAGGTTAATAAAAATGTAAGCATGATGCACACAGCACAGAGGTATATTGGTTCACATCTCAAGAGACTTATCCCAGCCCAACACAACTTCTGTCAGTTGCGTAACACAGCTGCAGCTTACAGAGCCCCTTCACGCAGCCACAGAAACTAATGCAGGAAGTCCTCCACTTCCTCTCATTCTCATTAAACTTCCAGAACGATACTAGTGATATAAGCAGCAACATCCTGCATGTAAACGTGTATCATCTTCATGTGCTTGACTGTAAGCATTTTTGACAGTATAGCTTCAAAAAAGTCAAGTTCAGTCCATGTGTACAAGTTTAATTTTCCAGGAAACCCACAGATATCTGCACAGCACCAAAATTTCACCATGTTCCTTCAAATGGTTTACCATTACATTTCTACTTAGCTGAAATCCAGAAGTGTTTGAATTCATCATCTGCCTGAGGCCGCATGATATTCCTTTAGAAACATTCACTACGGTTTATACTCCCAATTTTTAAAATCAAAGCTAATATCACCCCACAAAGAGACCAAAAGCACACCACATCCCATCTCTCACTGCGCACCTGGAAAACACAATATTCACCTCCCAAGGTTGTTATGAGGAATACTGTTTCTAACTTGGTAAGCCTAAGTAGCTACACGGCTCTGTGCAGCCTCTCATTCAGAGCAGCAGCAGCAGCAAAGCAAAAGGCAAGAGAAGAGTTTCCACTTCATAAAGGTGTCAGATCTCACTAAAATCTCACATTCTAATGAGATGCACCCCATACAGAGGTGGTGTTCTTACATGACATGCAGAAATGTGGCTTTAAATTTAAAAACTGAAGTACAATTCATCTAAAAGTCAGGAAGAGATGAATTAGTATCTTGGATTCTTACTGTCAGTAGTGGTCTTCCTCTTCAAGAGAATTCCAATCCTGAAGTAATTTCCATTCTGAAAGAAACTGTTTCTTTAGATACTGTAATCTTTCAAAGAAATGCCTTCTTGGGGACTGCAAAAAAAACCCCACATTTGTGAAGAGGCAGCAGTCCACAGCAGAGGGAAATCAACCTTAACACACGGATTAAAATGACTGAGCGTTTTTATCTAACAGGCCAATGCACTGCAGATTTAGAAGTTGATCACAATGATGCAGGTTGTTGCTTTTAAAATCAGAGTATTAAAAAAAATAGAATTTTCTTGAGATAACAAAAGAAGTGACTTCAAAATAAGTTAAAAAAGGGTTTTTACTTCCCTTGTTAGAGAGGCATGTCCCAGACCACCAGAGAAAAATTATTAGTGAAAAATGTGTTCATTGTTATCACATTACCTGTAAAGCGATGATAAGAAACTCAAAGCCTGACTAACAACTTAGATAGAAATCTAAACTGAAGTCACAGGACCTGGGAGTGTCACATTTCCTTCCCTCTGCTGCAGCCTTGGAGATATTCTAGGCAAAAAAATAAAATACAGCCAAGATGGTAAAGTATGCTCCTTTGACAAACCTGCTGTATCACTGTCTTTCTCAGAGGCTCCCTTGAAAATGTGCTGCAAAGAGGAGATGTATCTACTCTGAAAAGTGAAGTACTCAAAACACTGTTTAGAGCTTTCAACTGTAAATGCTGCCAGAACTCATTCAGCTTCTTGTAATGCCAGATGTATCTTAAATTCCTGGTAGCATTTCACAGATAACTTAGAAACAAAATACAACAGTATCTCTATTGCCAACTCCTGCTCCTTCTTTTTAAGTGTATAAATAAACCAAGCTTAATTGAAATCATTGTTTCAAACTATCATCCTCATTACCAGTTATTGCATAGTACACAACAGAACAGTTATTTCTTATTACCCAGTAAATCAAAACATAAGCACCTTTGATACTGTAGCTTAAAAAAAAAAAGTCAATTTCAGACCATTTGTATAAGTCTAGTTTTCCAGAAATCCCATGTACACATCTGTACAGCACGGACATTTCTGCTTGGTTCTTCAAATGGTTTGCTGTTAGTTCATCTCTTAGCTAAAAAGCCAAAGTGCTTGGATTCTACGTTACTGTATATGGTATCATTTCTGCAAATTAAGACTAATACCATAGCAAAAATTCACCTGTTAGACAGAGGAGTATAAAAGGCACACAAAATACACATTTTTTAAATATACTTTTGAGTTGACTTGCAAGATTCTTGCTAGCAGCTGAGAAGTTTCTGTTGACTACTGCTCCTTCTTTGGGCCTACAACAGAGTTGCTGCGAAGGTATATCTATACTATATATAGTAACTTAGCCATCCCTCAGGTGTCCTGCCAGCAATCACTGTAGATCTTGCTTTGTGCTCATTATCCTTGTTAAATCAGAAGAGTAAAAGAAAGTTCCTCTATCTCCACAGGCAATGCTTGCATTAAATAAACTTCAGGCTTTATCTTGCCCTCCCCTGTTTAAATTCAGATTGGAACTATCTTGACACGTTGTGCTGATTATAAATATTTTTTACTGAACTCATTCTGTCAGAAAAGGGTTTATCAAAGTACCTCTGCAAAGCACAGGTTCTAGTGAGAGAATGACTACGTATACCGAATAGGTATGTCTGACCAACCTCATTAAGTAGGTACTGAGTGCTCACAGAACAGACTTGTAGAAGCACGAGGCCAACTTGAGCACACTAAGGTTAGATGGCAAGGTTCAGCTCTCTCTCCAGGATTGCATGTTCTCAAGTATATCTTGCAGACTTGAAGTCCTGCCTACTGAACAAATATTAAAAACGAAGCCCTAAGGAACAACTTACAGGTAAATCTTGTCTTTCTGCCAGCCTGAGCTACTGAAATCAACCACAAAGCCACTCTCATTTTGATTCATCATCAGTAACGTCACATACTAACGAGGAAGGGACAAGGGTACATCCAAAATGATTTGCATGTCAAATAGCAAAAGCTAGCAGTTACTATTCCTGAACCAGGAATACTCACCTTGCAGAGTACAGAATTATAGCTGTGTTAAAAAGACAAGTTTCTCCAAGAAACATGATCACTTACTTGCTATAAGATCGTTGCTTGGCAATGGTCTTTTTGAGCCTGCAAATCACCAACTTTCAGCCTGTTCTGTGTTTATTCTACCATAGACTGGACTGACGTGCGCCACGAGTTCCCTAACTGTAAGAGTATGCTGCATTCTCTGGTACCAGAGCCATGCTGATCTAAAAGCCATTCTAGGAGGATAGAAAAACAAATAAACAACGAAAAAATACACCTAATTTGTCCCCCTTCTTATTGATACTTATTATAGCCACCAGCATTCTAGCCCCCTTACCAACTTAGTAAGATGCAGACCAAGTATCTCAAGAATTTTCTCCAGCAGACATGCCATCAGTTGTCAAGTCCTGCCTGCAAACAATCCCTCCTCTACAAGTCACGGAGCATGCCAGCACCTTCCCAGTTTCTTTCCTAGTACTCTGCAGACCTTAAGTATTACAGCACTTAAAGGCAGCACAGCAACAGCTAGGGACTGGGATGTGAGAAATAATCAGCCTGAGTAAATATGTTTAAAAAAAAAAAAAAGCCATTATTCACTTTTAACAATATTACTCCATGTCTCACTTGCTCATTCCTCTATCTGAAGATCCAGTAGCTTTGGAAATGTCTCTGGAGACTGTGTGCTTCCAGTATGAGACACTGCTCTGTATAAATTCCACCCCCACTCCCCTCCCTTTTTCAGTTATTTAAGAGCACAGTTAAAAGAAAGAACTTGCACTTGAGAACTTAAAAAAAACCACTCCCAAACTTTTCATATTTGATTACTCTGTTACTTCTTATTTTACATATTTTTTTAACAAAGCCTTGATGAAAATATTGTTCTGGATTCCTCTTCTTTCTTATTCACAGAGGAGTTATTTCAAGAATTCAGACCCTCAGTTTGTCAGCAAACAAACTGGTAAATTTTATTATAGAAGGCTATTGCAAACTAAGCGTATTTCAGAGCAAAGTATGCTCTCTCAAATATATGTGCACACTTGAGTACAAATGCTTCCCAGCTCTAACTGAATGGAATATCATAGATCCTCACCACACGTGCTTTTCTTTGCTAGGAATTGCTGCAGCAGAGCAGACTGATGCTGCAGTAATGACATGTAGGCTCCAACTTCACAGATTATCAAATCATAGAATGGCTTGGGCTGGAAGGACCCTCAAGGATCATCAGGTTCCAACCCCCTGCAACAGACAGGGCTGCCAACAGTAGATCAAGTACAAGGTCAGGTTGCCGTGGGCCTCATCCAACCCAGCTTTGAAAACCTCCAAGGAAGGGGAATCCACAAAATCTCTGGGCAACTTGTTCCAGCAACTTATCACCCTCTCAGTGAAAAGCCTCCCTCTGACATCCAATCTAAATCTTCCACCTTTCAGTTTAAATACATGTGAACAACACAGAATGGAGAGAGACAGAAGGGAGGCAAGAACAAGAGTCAGAAGTGTTATAAACAGAGCTGTGAAGAGGAGTTGTAAATAAATATATGCACGGTTACATTCGGTTTTGTGTACTGTACTTTTTCTTGTACGGTTAAAAAGCAAAGTTCAGAGATCTATCTCTTCTGAAAAAGAGCAGTAAATACTTGTTGTATTGTCATGGAAAAAGCTGAAAGATCTCTCCTCCTTGAGGATACCCTTGAAGTGATCAAACAGCCCACTGCTGGTGGCCTGAAGCAGGTGGACGGACCCACACTGGCAACAGCGCCTCTGCCCAGTGGGTGCCAGCACAGCTGGAAGCATCAGCTGCCATGCCATGCCGTGCCACCGGGTACTTCCCAGAGACAACAACTCTGGCAGTTTGTCCCACAGGCCTTGGTGGCGTAGGTGCACAGATGTTGCTCCAAACAACCTGGGCAGAAATAACCGATTCACTGTTGGGAAGAATGGCCAAACTAAGGTGATTAAAATTCATTATTCAATAGATTCAGAGCAGCACAATTACAAATCCCAGGGAAGAATGCTGGCTAATGAAGACACAACAATCTGCGACACAATACACCACGTACTTTTAGGTTTGCCCCTGGGAAACTGAGCAGGATGCTGAGAGTAGTGGAAAAGCTACACGACCTGCTAAGACTGCTGCCCTTTTCAAGTGACTAATGTATTTCTTTTTCTTCTAACAGTAGCTAGCAGGAAGGTGATATTAGAATAGAAGGCTCCAGGCAATTTGTTTCTCTTATAATTATCTAGCATTCATTTGAACTTAGTAACTAACTGCCTTTTGGATATTTTAGAAAAGCAGACATTATGAAATATACACAGAAAAAAGCAATGGAAGAGAGCTTAGTATAGTAACAGTATAGGTTAATCTGTCAAAGCATGTAATTGTCCTCTTGTTTGTATCTTAAAACAATGGTAAGCTGAGGAAAGGATATTTCACATTAAACTAAAGGCCTAGCATAGTCATAGCCAACACTAGCATGCAACATGTGCAGTTAAAACACGTTCATGTAAAAGCAAGGGTCTTGTGAAGGTTTGTCATCAAAATGCGTTTAAGAACTTCAGGTGATAATGAAAATATTGGAACAGGCTTCTACACAGATTTTGGATACGTATTTGCATTTTCATTGCAAAAGTAATGCAGTGGTAATTGCATTGCACACATCTGCCCCTGAAAATGCCCCATTTCAATGCCAAGATTTCCAAAAGGTCCATGCTGTGATACTCAAAGTTGGATCAAGCTCAGGTGGGACCACAGAAGACACACACCAACAGTTGTTTTACCAAAAGAGAATACTTCCAGTTCACAAGTACACTGTTTCACAGCTGCACAGCACAGCACTTGCAAACCAATACATCAGGCCACCATGTGATCCTGCAAGCCAAAGAATATTGGAGAGTGGAAACTTTCCCTCTGAACTCTTGCATCTGGGACATGCACACAGTAGCATGAGTGAGGGCATCCCTGCTTCCCAAGGCGTTCTGAGGCTGTCTGGGTAGCACTGGCCATAAACTGCCACTGGCCTCTTGCAAGACAACCTGACTTATGCTTTGTTATTCTAATAGATAGAATTGCATAGCATTCTCTAAATATTTTAAAGGAAGTAGGCAACTAGAACCTACTTTTTTTTAAACAGCATTGTCTTCCTCACCATTAAGTACTCAGTGGGCCCAGGAAAGCTAGACATTACTCAAGAAGGTAGCCTTAAATGCACAGGAGCAGGCCGTCCCCACATGCCATAAAATGAGCTAAATGGGAAGACGACCCACCCAGCTGAACATGGAGCTTTTGCTGAGACTTAAGTAGAGCTCATCACCTTTGGAAGAAGGGGGAGTCAACTCAGGAAGAGAACAAGAATGTTGCTAGGACATGCAGAGTGAAAATTAGAAAGGCAGAAACCCAGCGAGAACTTATTCTGGCCACTGTTGTAAAAGATCACCAAAAAAAAGTCTTACAAATACATTAACAACAAAAAGAGGGCCAAGGAGAACCTCAAACTTTATTGGATATAGGGGGAAACATTACTACAAAAGATAAAGGCTGAGATACTCAATGCCTCCTTTGCTTCTGTCTCTCTTAGTCATTTCAGTTATCTTCACAGTACTCAGTCCCTTTGAAGTGGAAGACAGGGATGGTGAGCAGAACAAACCCCCCATAAGTCAAGAGGAAACAGCAACCTGTTACTTCTTCTGTATTATGGGTGTCCAGCCTTATGGATGACCTGGGCCCCACTGAGTGTGAGTGTCAAGGAATTGCCTTGGGTCACATAAAACATACAATTCAGTTAATGTATTTAATAAAGCTTTAATACATTAAAAAAATTAAAAGGAACAAAATACAGAACTAAACAGATGTTTTGACCTAGTTTTTTTTTAAACTAATGCAGTCTAGTTCAATGGAAGCAGTTCCAATTCTTAATGAGTTCTCATGGTGTTTGTCAGATTTTTGATGAAATAGAGTAAGAGTAAAACTTCATCTTCAGAAATAGTTGTTCACAAGTGTATATGCTGCCAAAAAGCAATGACATCAATAAGGCATGATTGTGAAGCACAGGGTATCTTTCTCTGGCAAGACAAGTCTTACAGAAGTCTAGTCAAGAGACATGATCAAATTTTTGATTGATTATGATTGCAACACCATACACTCCATTTGAAAATTCACATGTAAAGCACTTAGGTTGATTGAAAATTGAGACTCAAGTACACAACTTTTTTTTTCCAATCTTGAAACTTGTTCTCAAATTCCTTTATTTAAATGGAAAGCAATGCTGTATATTTTCACTGTTCACAGGATCGTGTTTAGCTGATGTATCAAAATGCATAACATTACGTGCCATACTGAGCTTGCACTGTGGCATCCTCCCCACGTCCTGGCTTTAACTCAGACAGTGCCAATTGCACACGGATGTTTGGTGGTTGCTAAGCAATGGGCACACAGCCAGGGCTAGGTCAGGCTGCTCTGTAGGGCAGAGCTGCCACCCTCATGGCATGGGACAGGGAGCAGTCACAGAATGGGCTGTACAGGGCCACACGTAGCCCACAGGTTAGATATACCTCTCCTAGACTACCACAGGTCTATAGGACCAGGTGAGATCCACCCAAGCTTCCTGACAGAGCTAGCCAAAGTGCTCACCCAGCCACCTTCCATCATTTATCAGCAGTCCTAGTCTAACAGGGAGGTCCCAGATGACTAGAGGCTTGCCAACATGACATCACAACCATGTATAAGAAGGGTCAGAAGTAGGATCCAGGGAACTACAGGTCTATCAGCCTGATCAAGGTATCAGGGAAGGTGGTGGAGCAGATCACCTTGAATGCAATCACATAGCACATGCTGGGCAACCAGGATATCAGGCCTAACCTTCATGGATTCATGAAAGGCAGGTCCTGCTTGACCAATCTGACCTCCTTCTACGACCAGGGGACCTACCTACTGGATAAGGGAAAGGCTGCAGACATAGTCTACCTAGACTTTAGGTAAAACACCATCTCACAGCATTCACCTAGAGAAGCTGAAAGCTCATGGCTTGCAGAAGTGCCAGTAAAAAAAAAAACAGCACAGTGGCTGGGCTCAGAGGGTCTTGCTGAATAGAGTTAAATCCAACTCATGACCAGTGGTGTTCCTCAGGGGTCAGCATTGAGGCCGGTACTGTTTAACATCTTCATTGACAATCTGGACACGGGGATTGAGCGCACTCTCAGTAAGTTTGCAGATGACACCAAGGTGGAAGAAAATTGATCTCGAGGATAAGAAGGCTGTACAGATTGATCTGGATAGAGTGGATCAAAGGACTAAGGCCAATTGCGTGAGACTCATCAGTGGTCACAGCAACTCAATGCAATACTATAGGCTTGGAGCAGAGTGACTGAAAAGCTGCACAGTGGAAAAGGATCCGGGGATGTTAGTCAATAGCCTGCTGAACTTGAACCAGCATTGTGCCCAAGAAGGCCAATGACATCCTGGCCTGTATCAGCAATGGTGTAGACAGCAATACCAGAGATCATTCTCCTGCACTCAGCACTGGTGAGGCTGCAATTTAAACACCACATTGAGTTTTGGACTCCTTGCTACAGAAAAGACACTGAGGTGCTAAAGAGTGCTCAAAGAAGGGCAACAATGCTCGTGAAAGGTATGGAGAACAAATCTCACGTGAAACTGCTGAGGGAACTGGAATTGTTTCGTGTGGAGAAGGAGGCGGTTCTCCTTACAACTACTTGAAGGGAGGTTTCAGCAAGGTGGGGTTCAGTCTCTTCTTCCAGGTAACTAGTGATAGATAGAGAGGGAATGGCCTCAAGTTGCACCAGAGGAGGTTCCAGATGGGTATTTGGAAAAATTTATTCTCTGAAAGAATAGTCAAACTCTGGAAATAGGCTGCACAGCAAAGTGGTACTGTCCCTGGAGATGTTCAAGAAAGATGTAGATAGGACACTGAGGGACACAGTTCAGTGGGATTGGTGTTGACAGGTTGAACTTCATAATCTTGGAGATCTTAATTATTCTATGATTCTAATGTAAGCCACAGCCCAGCTTTACACTTCTGTCAGCTGTGAGGAGCCATTTCCTACTGAACATCAGGAAACATTACACTACCAGCCAGCACTTGACAGTGTAACAACACTGCAGAATTAGGTGATGTAGTTTTTCCCACATTGTTCCTAAAGTTATTTAATTCACAAACATTACCTAATCCCTTCTCCAGATTCTAAAACAATACATGACACTAATCACAGACTTTGCCTATTAAATATCTACAAAACATCATTAATGTATCCTTCAATTAAGGACAGGGTGTTCTACTTCCTTAATGGCACCAGATTTTGCATGCAAAATAACTACAAAGCACCATTATTGCATCCTTCAATTTAGGCTACAGTGTTTTGCTTCCTTAATGGTGACTCAAACAATTACACAGGCTATTTGAAAGGAGCCATTCCTCTCTCAAGCTACCTGCAGATTTGATTAATGACACAAAGCTGTTACTGTACACAGTGGTATAGAGAGCAGTACACAAGATGTACTCAGATGGTCCTGCAAGAACCAGTGCATTTCTTCTGTGGTCAATCTTAAATCAGAAATGAATGCAACTTCCTTCAGAAAGATGCAGTGAGAAACTCTGAACTGGGATCCGAGTATTATCAGGAGTTAGCACTGATCATCACAGCTGTAAGTACAAACCAGTTTGGAAGCACAATTAGCTGTCTCTAATGCATCCAAGGAGCAGCAACGCTATTTGCTACACAGGAAGCATCATTTCACCATCCTTGAAAGCAGGAGGCTAATACACTTGTGAGAAGCAGAACAGGTGACTACTGGAAAAACTATTCTTTAGGTGATGCCTCTGCTTAGTTCAAATAGAGATACTAAGACTGAGAAGCAAGGTGCCCCAACAAGGAAAGATACTATCTTTAAGATGAAGTTGTGCTATGATTTGTCTGGCAGAGAAATTAGCTTCTCCTGAGCAAATGAGAAGTCAGAGCCAACATTCAGGAGAGCAAAACTGTTGCATGATTTCTGGAAACACAAAAAACAGCACTTATTGGTGATGCACCACTTTTTAAGTCAGCTCTACTTCCAATTAAATCACAAGTGGCACGGCTGAAGGCATCGTATTCTCTGCTTTGCTACAATGGCTGGGTTCCAGGCCATCTGCGTGGAATGCATGGCAGGACATTCCACCCTTCCACCAGTATGGTCAGCGGTGCCAGCCACTCCATGAAACCCGTGAAGGGACTGGGAGGGATCCACTTTTGTTTTCCTGATTTGTTTGTTTGCTTTACTCTGGCAGCAGGCAAAAGGCTCTTCCCTTGCCAAGTTCATTACCATTATATAAAATGTTCCCAATTACACTGGGTAGAGCACAGCACAGCATGGAGGAGGGAAAAAGCCTGCAAAGTTTACAATTAAGCTACAGGACTTTTTAAGCCTTCATTCTACAAAACAGGTGAAATAGTTGAATATAGAACATTTAAAGAGCTCAAATCCACTTAGATCAATGTTCAAAGTAAGTTTTTAAATAACTTCTTTGTTAAGTGAAAGAATCATCTCACTTCTACAAACAGTTTCTGGAACTCCATAGTTTCATGGTTACATCTGGGAGCATTCACTATCATAGTGAATTTATTCTCATGCTTTACAAATTATGATTTGTTATTGTTGTCTCTGAAAGATGACAATCTGAGTAAAATGATAATCTGATCAAGCAGCAATATTCTGATAATGGCAAAACTAATGTAGAAAAATGTTATCCTCCTCTATGCCGGTGGTACCACAGCCTGAAAATCCATCTGAAGTCAACACTGCTCTGAGGGAGTGAAAAGCACTACTTGAAAACATTTCCAAGCACATATAAGTTGCTCTTAAGATTAAGAACACAGTGCTATCACTTGCCAAACTCCAGACAAAGTTGACTGTCACAAGCACAGTATATGCAGAAGACAGGTTTTTATTTGCGACACATAGTTGTCCTACAACTACTGTGCCATTCAAACATTGCATGTTTTCCTCTGGTGAGAGGTTTTTCCTAAACGCCACTGAAATCTAACTTACAACCCCAACATATGCCTATTATTCCCACACTTCCCAGACCAGCCAGTGCTGCATCAGCAGGGTCCAATCTGCAAAAGCAGGAAACCTTCCTCTTTGGGGAAGAGAAATCCACTCACCCACCACTTCCTGAAGTGAAACAAAGGTGAAGAAATTAATGAAGCTGCTGCAGGCCCTCTGCCCAGCTCATACTTGCCACACAGCTTCTATCCACAAAAAACCCAACACTTGACATGAACATTTCACACTAGTCTCCCGTGAAACATTCCAACGTTTCTCAGCAGAAAAGGCATAATAGAAGTGGGATGTGGTCGTAATCAGTTCACCTAAAATAAGCCATCCCTTCTACGGCACACCCTCTCTACCCTGAGGGATTTAAAAAGCATGCGTGACCATGATCTGACAAGAGGTAATCCAATAAACTAGACAGCTCCCTCTCGCCTGCACAAGGACACAGCTGCTCTGACTCCTCATCTAGGCCTTGTACGGCCAAATGTCTGAAACAGCTCAGCCAGATCTTTACAGCAGTAGGAAGCATTAGGCACTCCTCTAATCGAGGTTGCAATTAGACCCACGTGCAGATAACCAAATCCTGAAGGCTTCTTCAAACACAAAGATTAGTAGGGCTCACGTTTTTCTCACCTATCCCTTTTCACCTCCTACTTCTGATACATTAGCTCTGCTAAAACATGGTTCACATCCCTGGCAAAACTGTCACCAGTTAATCTCTAAAAGCCACTGGTTCTCTCCCCCCAGCCCACATGGATTTGTCCACAGAACAAAAACAGCTGCTCCTGATAAACCTACACGGCTGCATTTCACAATACACCAGGGACCTCTGAAGCATTCAGGCTGAGTGCAGCATTCTCGGTCCTGTAACAAGTGTATTGATACACTTGTCTATTATACCCCATAAGCACAAATGGTCCTGAAAAATACAAATAAAATCATAAGCTTTAAGAGAGAACAGAGTCACTTGGTCCGAAGGGTAAATATGCTCTGAAAAGCAGCTAGGTAACTTCAGGATGAACAAAAGAGTCATCTTCAGTGAGTCACTCATAACAAATAATTGTTTCTAGCTGAGAACTTCATGTCATTTTATATAAGTAAAGTGTGGTTCTGATTTCTAAGTTATATGCTAGATTTTCACATCACAAAGCGTTTGGCCAGGAGCACATGGCAATAGATAGCAAGCAATGCACATCCTACTTGATAACTTCTCTTTGTTTTCTGACCAGCACCAATTTGCCATCTGTGGCACAGAGAGGGAGGACACTGCTCTTCTCCAGCCACATCTTCAATGATGAGAACGTCATGGGTAAAAGCTGCATTTGGCAATGGGCTATATGCTTTATTGAAATCAGTCCTTTACCAAATGGTTACACCTCAGTAGCCACAAAGGGAATCCATTCTTGTCCCTAAGATATATTGCATCCCAGTTGGAAAACATTATGTCTCTCTTGCTGTTTCTACTGCTGACATAACTTATAGGTTAGCTTTCTGTTGGCTATTATCACAGGGAGTAACAGAACAAAAACAAGTGTCTAAAATGCATTTACTTTACTGTTGTAGCAAAGCAACTTAGATGCAAAAGAGATCTAGTCTATTTTCAATGGAAATAAGCTGACGCATGGACTACTGTTCCAACAATTCCAATCTGATTAGAACAGCTAAATCTCAGCTAAAAAAAACTACATTTATCGAAAGTGTGGTATAGAATCTGTTAAATCTTATCGGTCTAATTAGCACTTCCTAATAAAAATCAAACATATATACAACTCATTGTCCCAAACTCTCATGAGATCTGCAGCAATTAACAGTATCTGAGAAGGAAAACTGAGAACTGACTTTGCTTCTGCAATTGCTCCACTACTCTTCTATTTATCAGAGCAGGGTACAGCAGAGTGACTGCCACCCCGATTGTACTGCGTGATCAGATGTGAAGGTACTTTCCTTCCTCTGAACGCATAGTAAGCATAGTCTATCAAAATGACATTTCTGCATTGAGTTGTTCAAATGTTTGTACAATCGCATCTCCCACTTGCTACAACTACTTCTCAGAGGAAATAACTGAAGATTGATAAACTTAGCCTGCTCTGTAGGAAAAAAGGCTCACTTCCCATCTAGTACATGAGTTTTTTTTTTTTTGAGAAGGACCATTGCATCTAATACCAAAGTTTCACAAAGAAGCCAGCAGACTTTCACTACTGCCACCAAAACTGATCCTGCTCCCTTCTGTACCACTCCTGGTCACTAGAACCTCCCTGCTTTGTGGCATGCTGGCCCCTCTGCCAGGCAGAGGTATTGTGAAGCCCTACAATGAACTAGATCAGGAGCTGGTCCCAGCTAAACCTAAATGCTGCAATCTTCCCATTTGTTCTAATCTGCATCACTGCCATGATTCTGTTCCTAATGAGATCCCTCAAGCGCTTCAGCTGCCAAATGAGAGAGGAGCAGTGGGAAGATTACTGTTATAGCATACCACTGTACTTTTTATTAAGATCTATTCCCCACCTGTAAACCTACATTCTTAAGTTCCATGGAAGAGACTTCAAGAGAGCCTTTACATATCTCTTCTCACTGGTGACAGGATAAGGGGAAACGGCCTTAAGTTGTGCCAGGGGAGGACAGGATAGGTTGGATATCAGGAAAAACTTCTTTACAGAAAGGGCTGTTAAGCACTGGAATAGGCTCCCCAGGGAGGTGGTTGAGTCACCATCCCTGAATGTGTCTAAAAATCCTTTGGATTGTGGTGCTCAGGGACACAATTTCGCAGAGGGTTGTTAGAGTTAGGGTAGTATGGTTAAGTTGCGGTTGGACTTCCTGATCTTTAATGTTTTTACCAACCTGAGCAATTATATGGTTCTATGATCCTTCAGTTACTGCTAAAATGCTTTTCTAGAGAAAATGCCAGCTGTCACACGCATAATGAAAAGCTTGATATGGAGCACTCACCGAGCAGAGCAAGGTAGCAAACTCGAGGCATCTACAGCAAGCCTACAGCACAAAGACCTTCCATAGCAGTCAGTACCTCTCTCCTCACTTCCTCCAACACCACAGTAGCAGCAATCAGGGGCAGCTACCACTGCTGCCACAGCTCACCATGGCTGATGTCTCCTCATCCAGCTGACACCAGTAGGTATTATAGACTGTACCAACACATCTGTTGGGTGGTGCATCATTAAAACCAGCAAAGTAAAGGTGTATTTGTTTTACCCCAAGAGGTGCATCTACTCCATCTCCTTCTCAGTACCCTAGGAACGTTTCAATGCTCTTACATTTCCAACTCCACACTGAGAGTGTGGAAGGTGGCTGGAATTAACAGTCACGAAGAGCAGCACAGATGCTACATGAGGAATAGCCGTGTATAAGATGGGTTTTTATTGCTGTTGATTTTGTGCCATGATTTTATAGTTCTCATAATTCAGTGTGCTAATGCTTTTGTTCAGTGTAAATCCAAATGATACAGATGGATGAGCTAAACCTAGCATTTAATTTTCCAAATAAGTACTTGAACATTCTGCATTTTGATACATATGCTAATATCTACTAATTAGAACCATAACAAAGACTTTAAAGGCGGGAATTAGGGAGAGGAACTCTCCAAAGCAGATTTATTCATTATGTGACAAACATTTGCACCATTTCTGCTAAGTAAGGGTGAAAAATATTCTCAATAGGATAAATAGGAAAAAAAAGATTAAGGAAACAGAAGACTATGCAACAACATAAATTTGCAGTTGAATTCAGTATATCCAACTTCAAGTATTGAAGAAAAAGTTATCTAAATTTCACACCATCTTCAAAAGAAGAGACCACAGCTTCTCAGTGATGCAGTACATATTCTAGGTGCAGTATTAAAAATGAGTGACAAACACCATGGAAGGGTCAAATGATGAAATCCATACCTCCTGCAGTATTATAGGAAAATTCCCTTTAGCACTAGGAAAAAAAGAACACTTAAAGGATCAGGAAAGCTTCCACACTCACATGCTTTTTACACAGACTAAAGCACTTTTTATCAGCATGGTAACAAAAAGTTAACAGGTTGTTTTACAGTAGTCTATAAAAGGAAATGAAAATGTATTTCTCTGAGTAGGAAGATCCTAATCAGTAGCTTGTATTAGCAATTTAATACTGAAGATCACTGAGATGAGGCTAGGGGTTAATTCCAGTCATCTTCCTAGTAGAACTCCTTTGATACAGTGTGAAAAATCCTTCTGTAATACTTAATGACTATCAATCACTCTGCTTTTGTATCAAATCCATAAGCAAAAATATATGAATGCATTTTTAGTCAACATATGTTGAAATACATAAATATTTCAGCATGTCAACAATAGGTTGCTACAATATCAGAATCACAAACAATGCCACCCATCAGCAACAGAGCACTCGGAACTGCTTGGCCATTTAAGAACGCCTGCTCTCACACTAGTTACATTGACAGCACAGCTAACCCTCCTCAGCTTTGCAGGCCAGCTTACCTTGGCAATAAACACAACTGAAATAACCAATAACAGGAAGAATGGAGAAATCCATATTTCTGTTCCAGGCTGCTGCTAGGTTTTGTATGTGCAGAAACCCATTAAAGCTTGCAGTGTTTCATAGTGACAGCTTGAATACACAAAGCACTATCAGCCCACTTTTTTTTTTTCTTAAAATATATCCTGAGAGAAGAGAAAGGGATAAAAGACAATTTAGGCAATGTAATATTTGCATTATGACTAAATACTTCTAAGTGCTACACATTCATAAATTAAATTTATCTTGCTGGCTGCAAAACTCTTATGCTACTTAAAGGTACACATTTCCTTAGCATTCACTGCCAGATCCAAGCACAAGACAACCTTCAAGCCACATTCTCAGGAGAGCAAGACTGAATGAAGTAACAGTTTGAAAACAGGATGCGCACAGATTTGTGTGCACATTGCCAACCTACATCTTCAAGGAAAAATTGGGAAAGGGGAAGAGAGATACATAAAGGTCTGAGCTTGTAATTGGCAAAACAAACAAACAGCAGTAAGTGGAAGGAATGACAAGAAGATGCTCTGAATGCTGCTGTCTAACCGGAAGGCAAAGCCAAGAAGCCCCGCAGGAAACACAAACAGACTGTCTTATTTCCTATTGCTTCTGTGTTTAAAAACATCCCCAGTATGCATAAATCAAGATGTCAGTGGCAGTGAAAACAGAAGCCCGGCTTAACTCCATAGCTACAAGGCTCTGTTAATCCCTCCCTAACATTCTCACTAGGGTCCGTAGCTTTCTTTTGTTCTTATAATATCAAGCTACAACAAAGAAGCTATGACAGTGACATGCACAAAGGAAATTTGTATTTGCCTGTCAGAAACTGGGCAAAAATTACCTCCATCACAGGTACAGTAGTAGGAGCTAAAGTAGCCAGAGGCTGCAGTGCATATGAACAGTCACTTCAGTGTGAGAACACAAATTACTGTAGCACCTTAAACACTGAGAACACTCACAGCTATAATGTAACACAGATCAACATGAAAAAAAAACAAATTCCTTTTAAGATCAGTCTTTAGAAAGGCTTATAGTTCATGCATATATCAGCTATGCTCTTTAATACGGCACTGTGTTGTGAGAAAAAACACTGTCCTCGGTAAGCTTACAGGAAACTGGAGCAACAGAAAAGGAGTTCTCCCTCGTGAAAACTGCATCTCCTTTGAGGTAGCCATGCCCCAAGTAGCCATGTTGACAAAATGTATCATACTGAAGTCTATCAGGAGGTTACAAACAAGTTGCTGCCACAATGCATCAGAGGAAGTAGGTGCTACTTTATAACCCGCCCTCCCCCTTCCTCTCATACTCGTGAGCTGCTTCCAAAATCTTTCACAAAATTTATCAGCAACTTCTTCACTGACTTCTGGTAAATTTAGACTTGCTAGAAGAAAAAGGAGGAAGGAGACACAGCGTTCATAAGATCTGTGCAGCTTTCCATATTAAGGATTGAGAAGAACTGCTTCAGCCTCATTTGCTCCCTTGGTATATGATGAGGCCATTCCTCAGAAGAACTTTATTGCAAGACAAAACACTTAATCTTCCCCCAGAGATTTTGGAGAATACAATACCTGAACAAGTCCTATTGTTCTGCTTTGCTATACGTTACTCTCTGTAGTACCCAGCACAATCATGTTTTCTTCATCTACTTAAATACCATTTCCGTCTCCTAAACAAGACTTCTCCATTAAGAGTACATAAAAGATGGGATTAGTTAACCTAGCACATCACTAACCATAGAGCTTTAAAATTACAATGTATAATTAGATCACATGCTTAGATTTTCCTTGCACATATGCAAAAAACCTAACAAATAAAACATGCACCTACTGAAACTGAAACCAAAACCAACATTCCATCAAGGATCCTCCTCTTTTGAAGGACAGAGTATCCACATTACTGTTTAAACAATTTTAGGTAGCAATTACATTTAAGGAAAGCACCTTCAATCCATGACCTTTTCATCCTGTGTTTCCAGATGCTAAACCAATTCTTACTGAAGAACTGCGAATAGCAAATTCTGCTTAAACATTAACATTGTAATGAAAAAAAACCCACAGAATTACTGTAGACTGAAATCAATCCTTCAAATTCTGACATAAGTTTATTATAAAGCTTCAGCTCTGAATGCCCAGGAGCAGAATGCAAGTTCTAAGTGTTTAAACTGTTAGAGAAGCAGTGGAGAAGACAAAGGTCAGTGCACCATCTGGCATTTCTGCAAACACATCCTCAATCTAAGTAGATATTTGTTGCTGAAAAAGCATTATAATAGAAAAGCAAGCAACTGCAGATTAGAAAAACCATGGCAGAACAGTAATGCAACTTGTATACATAACCAAGTGGCTCTGTTCCCAATCCTGCATTGTATTGCTGCCCATGTCACAGCCTCCATCTTAATTCGCTTCTCTCCGTGGCAGGAAGGAAAAAGCTGATGTATATTCACCTCTAAACAACTAACAATGATAGAAGAAAAGCATGCCACAGTGATTCAATATTAACACCCTGGAATATTTCTAATCCTGTAAGATTCTAAATTTATCTCCCAAAAACCAATTTTGCCTTTTTTCGTCATTATCACTGCATTTATCATTACTATGACCTACAATTATAACATATGCCTAATGACAGCCAGGGTCCCAAAGGTGACATTTCAACAATAGGGAACAATAAATGCAATAAAGAGAGTGACTTGAGCATGCTTACGAACCAGATGCTGTAATTCAGGGCCTCTAAATGAATGCAAGGATGAAGCATTTCAACAAGACAGCTGAATCCTGGAAAAAAAATAAGTTGGACACCATTCGTTTTATAGAATCATAGAATGGCCTGGGTTGACAAGGACCACAGTGATCATCCAGTTTGAACCCCCCTGCTATGTGCAGGGTCACCAACCACCAGACCAGGCTGCCCAGTCACATCCAGCCCGGCCTTGAATGCCTTCATGGATGGGGCACCCACAGCCTCCTTGGGCAACCTGTTCCAGTGCTTCACCACCCTCTGAGTGAAAAACTTCCTCCTAATCTCTAACCTAAACCTCCTCGCCTCAGTTTAAAATCATTTCCCCTTGTCCTATCACCATCCACCCTTGTAAGCAGCCATTCCCTCTCCTGTTGACACACTCCCTTCAAGTATTAGAAAGCCACAATAAGGTCTCCCCAGAACCTTCTCCTTTCCAGGCTAAACATCAGTTTCTTCACCTTTCTGCACAGATATCACAAAGGTGCAAACGCACAAAACACTGACCTCAAAAGTAGCAGCAAAAGCATTCCACTGGTATCTTTTACTATTTTTCAAGCTTAAAATTGAATCACTAACACATTTAGTACTTCTGTAAAAAGAAAAAGGCATTAGAAATAAGCACTACAAATGTTTTACAAGTTAGGTTTAATTTTAGTCCCTCTGTAAAGACTAGATTTTTATCAAGCGTTCCAACTTCCTGCACACTGTAACGAAAGATGACTGCAAGCAGAAGAAAAGATTAACCTTTACGGTGCTGTTATGTAAATACATCCTGAATATCTACTGCCACATCACAGCACCATGCATAATACAAAACCATAGCCTAGCAAGCCCAATGTTCAGCTTCTGACAATGTATAACACTGGAGTGCCTCAGAAGACTCCATAAATCTCTCAAAACACAGCTAATTGCCACCTCTATAACACAAGAGAAATCATCTCAGCTCTATGGCACACTGCTTTGATACGTGGACTAAAACCAATATTATCCCAGTTAGTACAACTCCTGATTCACTTGCTAACATGGTTAATCTTCACAGAATTCTACTATTTAACCTCAGTGAATCACACAATTTAAAACCTGCAGTGTAACCATATGTCGTACACACAAATTCTTCCTATTAGTATTCTCACCTTCTATTGTTATGCAAGACATCAAAATTGTTCTTTTATCGTCAAAGTACACTAGCTAGTCAATTACCTTATAGAATCACTTGTGCATTGACTCTCCCTTTATTTATGAGCTTGTTGTTGCTTTCCCATATGATGAAGCAGAACAAGTATTCATTTGAAGCTCTTCTCGGTTTGATTTTGTAAATAAGAGTATACTCATTCTTTCTTTGAAGGCCTGAGACTGTGCCTGCTGTGATAGTCATGCAGTCATTTTACTTCTAGACTCCAAAAACAGGGTGCAGAAAAGCAAATCCAAAGTGAGAATAAGTAGTAGTAATAGTTTCATGTTCGTGGCTGGCTGTCACTATAAAATAATATTTGTTTTAGCAACCTCCAGTTAACAAGTAGCTCGTGACTATGATAACCGTTGTCTTCCTTGGAGATTAGCCTTTTTGGACAGGTTTCTCACAATATTTTTGCTTTACGTCCTGTGCGCTCCACCCACTTTGCAGTTCTGCAAGGATCTTAGAGAAAGAAGCCACAGGGATCATTCCTGTAAGCAGCCACATTACTGCTTCCAGTGAGAACATGCGTTCATTTGGATTAGCAGTTCTCACTGCTTCTTGGTCCTGCTTTTTTCTTTTCATATTAAAAAGTGTGCATAATTGGGCATATACCAGCAAAAGAGTAAAGGGACAGTCTCAGCCATATCAAGGACCTAATCTTGACACCACCTTTCCATAACGACATGATATTGCACCTAATACCAAGGCTAAGATGCATGATTCCTCTTACTTTAGCTAACACAGTCCCCACCCTTTTCTTTTTCTTTATAAGTGTTTGTCCTGCAAAGCAACAAAACTGCTTCTGACAAGTTCTCCACAACACCAGGTAAAGTATTATTGGGAATACCGATAGGAACATACAAGAAGAAAGTTGACTCACCCAGATGGTGGAAAGAGCCTCTGGCTGTAGAACACTCATTCTCAGGCAGCAGCCTTCGTCCAGGAGTCGTGCTCCCTTCAGAGGCTGGCCCTTAAATGAGTGCAGGGCCCACCCTTTCTGTCAGGTGGGAAGCACAGAGGAATTGTTTGCACCTGTGCTTCCTGGGCCAGCCATCCCCTTCACCAGGTGCTCAATCATCACTTCAGGCCTTGACCTAACAGCTCCCATACAGTAATCAATACCAAGCAGGTGAAATGAACTCTCTCCTACCAACAGTGATTAGCAGAATTAAGAGGAATAGAAAAAAAGAAGGGCACCTTCACATTTCACTTTGCTAGCAAACATTTCTGGGTGGGTGTGGTTTGCACATGCAGTCTGGTTCCTTCATTACAACAGCCTTCAACTTCCTCCAAGTCTCACATACTTTTCCAGCTCATTGAACAGATAAAAGGTTTGACTTCTGGTGTATTTGATCAATGTAATAATAAAAAGTTACTAAACTCTAGTTTCAAAGAAGCGGCAGAGGACACAATCTAGCACAAAGTTGCACATTTTAACCCAGACACATTTTCTTTTCTATCACCATACCAAACCAAACCCTCCAGAAAACAGATTCTTTCCTAGTGAGGCACCGCATTGTCCACAAAGGCTGTGCTGATTTGGTAGCGAAGGTGCCCTCAAGTTTAAGTCCAGCACCATTTAAAAAGACATCTGTGTTCCTCTGTCTTTCTTTGCTTGAGACTGATCAGTGGTATCTTTAGGACAGGTTTGTGAGGTCCCTGAATTGCATGCACTGATTTTTGGCATGACTAGCACTACAACCTTTGCCTGTAAAGTGACAGACTGAAACCACATCCACACCTTAAAATGAAAGTGTGCTAAGTCCACAATTAGATAAATATATTACATACAAGCCACGGGACAAGAACTGTTGGCATAGGGATTAAAGTGGAAGCAGTGAAGTTCACAGCCACAGGCAATTAAGAGTCACAACAGACACCAATGCAGACAGTGATAGCACAGTAACACACTGCAAGCACCCTTTCACAAAATAGCCACCTGTGACACATCACAACACAGACATCTATCTAGATGAATGATAATTGCTCCTACAGGTCAGTGATCCAGCTATGAACTGGAATAGCCAGGATCCAAATTCTCTGTGCTACAGTTTAACTGGAGGTAACTGTTCTACAGAAGATCCTACTGTTCTCAGTATTTGCATAAAGCTATCCAGGTCTTTGTAAGACTGGAAAATAGTTATAATTTATCATAACCAACTGAGAAATGATGGTGTGCATGCTAGCAAGGCTGCATTATGTGGACAAGCACTTCCCTTCTTACTCTATTTGCTTCCTCTTTGCTCAAATTATATTTGCTCACTCTAAGAAAGAATGCTGCTCTCAATGCTGGCCATTACCCTGGTGATGTCCCATGCACTCCCAGGTTCGCCTTCCAAAATTTATTTCAAACTCTGCCTAGAAAAGCATTCATGAAAAAAGTTTAAGTTAAAAGAATGAATTTGAACCGTATGTTTTAAAACACATTAAAACCTTCACAAAAGTTGTCATTCAGAGGTTAAGCAACCTTCGTGTTATCTTAGCCTGCTATGCCCAAAGAAATATTTAACATCTTTCTATTTCACATTTTTGGCTTCGCTCAGAAATACACACTCTAAACAAGAACCACCAATGTGTTGAACTGAGGCTGACAATTATAAAGATACATCCTTCTCAATAGATTTTCTTCAACTGGAAAACAGAAGTACCCGTTTTTCAGAATAGGATGTATGAACATGCCAATTCAATAGATCTGCTATTCAATAGTTTTTTACTTAAAAAGACTACCTATGCTTCTGCTGAAAAACAAGCAAGCAATTTTGCCCTGAAAGGTAGAGGTTATACTGCCTGCATTTCATGAACTGTGGAAAAATACATCTCCATTAATTCCATGTGTTCCTAACCAGCTAGCTTAGTGAGCATTCACTCCACCTCCAAGCAAGATGAACACAATTTAAACAAGAACCTTGATTCCATTAATGATGAGGAAAAGCAGGTCTGTGAATATATAAATATTCTGCCCGCCTGGAAGGTTGTACTGCATACAGCAACAGCTGCCTACCTTTTAGTGGATGACTGGGCATTTCCTGCCTGAAACACAAGCCTGGCAAACACTTAAAGGCACTTTAAAAACAGTAACAAGACCAACCTTACATTGCAATGTAAAAACTGGAAGGTTATTCTTCTAAGTAGTTAACCAAGCACACCCTCTACATTCTTTAGGCCAAATACTTAGCTGCATTTGACAAGCATTAGCACAGAATGGCCCTTTTTCAAATAGGAGTTCTCACCGAGGCTTACACCACCAGCTCAAGCCTCAACAGGTTCTGGTAACTTGGACAAGTACAACCACATTCAACAGGGTGGGGCAAGAGAAAACCTCATTACAGACATGCTGGGGCTATTTGAACGCAAACCACCAAATTCAGTGTTTTGAATAGTACTTGTAAACCAAAGCAAAAAACTGTGCTATGCCAGATGGATACAGTAAATGCAGACCCTCTATCTTGCAAGATTAAGACTACAACTGAACAGAACTGAACAGTCGTTAGACTTTAGTATCATTTTCACTGTTTCTCCTGTTCACCTTTTAGCCGTCAGATTCATTTCAAACTTCAAAAATCAGCCTGATGCTACTTTAAAAAACAACAACACACCACCTTGCTACAACAAAAAGGAGACGCAGAAGAGACCAGTAAGTATGCCAGGACTGCACAGTAGCACATGCACTCCAAACAGAAATTATAAACAAGAAAGTATGGCTTGTAAGACAAAGGAAAACAAAATATTGGAGGGAATAAGGTTTATCTGAGGATCTGGATACCCTAAACCAGAACCTGCAAATTCTCCAATTTCTCCTCTCTTTTTCTCCTCTGCTAAAAGAAATTGAGATAACCTCACTAATGGCAAGATCAGTGTCCATCAGTGGCTTTTCAAATGTAGGCTAGTCAACTCTTTTGAGTTTTGCTCAAGAGAGTCTACTAAAATAAACAAGAGATACAGGTCTACCCTAAGGCTTTTTCTTCCATCTACAAGTACATCTGTTGCCCTAACAAGTTATTAACCCTCTATCCTCTTATAACCACTGGAAAGCGGTCACACCAGCACTCCATAACACGTGGCAATCTTGACGGTTACAGACTGGAGTTCCAGAAGCACCTACCTAACCTCAGAAGACTGAAAAAAAGCCACTTACAATTTATCAGACCTGACACAAACTTGAAACCACAGAGTTAACCCCGTAACCTGAGCCAGAGTAGTCTCAAAGCAGACACAAAACACCTTGTCGTAAAAGCAACAGCTCTATCCAGTTCTGCATAACCTGTTAAGAAACACTCAGTGTAACCAAGTCTCTCCTGAACAGCTCCCTGCTGTTTTAAGTAGCACCATACAAAAGAGACATGGTCTATAAGTTATGAAATCTTACAATAAATGAGCATCAAGGTAGTGAAATTAAGCAGTTAAAAAAACCACAATCTCAAAGATGCCTCTACATGACCTGTTTCACACAAGTTCTGTAGTTTATGTTCAAACACCAGGAAATCTCACAGTGCCAACTGCTCATACATTTCAGCATAGGGAAGGAATAGCCATGATACACTCAATGAACACCAATGATAAAAGCATTTGATACACACCTTTCTGACCTGTACAGTGGAAGAAAAATGCATGCAGATGCATTCAGAAGAGCTTGGGTTACCATGCCTGGATCATTTTGACTTTGCTCTAACCACCAAAGTTGGCTGCTAGAGAACAGCTTTTCTGGAAGCTTTCATTTTAGCTTAATGCATTTACTCTGGATGTTCAGAGCAAAAAATAAATTTTATACATGACAGTCATTCCTGTCTTGATTTCAGTTAAGCTACTGACATTCTTCAAGGCCTTGACAAAACACATCTTGATTCTCTTTTTTAATGCACGCATTCAGTGCTCACGTAGTCCCTCTTTCCAGTTGCAAACAGAGCTTTGTGGGTTGGGTGAAGAACTCGCACCCTGACCAGCTCCCCTCAGCTCAAAGAGCAGCTTCAGTGAAAGTTACTATTTGGAGGGGGGGGGAAAAATGGTACAATAATAGTAGTGCTGATCAGCCATTTGCAGTTATGCTCATCACTGCAACTCAGAAATGGAATTATTCTAATTTACTGCACGTAGCCTCAGGAGCTGGGAGCTTCCTGGAGTGCAACTTTTTCATGGCTGAAGCAGTCCATCATGAAACTCCCTGGGCAGTGTCACTGATGTAGCAGTATTCAGTAATACCATAAGCATCATGACTACAAAAGTGAATAAAATAATTCACTCTCAAGTTTGCTGCACTGAAGGACGCAGGCCAAGTTTCTGCTGTTGTCACAGAATAAGATCAGTGGAAAAACTACTAAGGAGGGCATTTAGAAACTGCACTCATTAAGAAAATTTCACAACCTTATCACCATTCCTAGAACATCAAGTTAAAACTGATGCATAAGATTACTTCAATAGCATTCCACTAGCAGAGACCCACATTAAAGTTCTTTAACAGGTCAGCAATGATTGCAGAATACACAGATCTGACAATACCGAGTTCAAACTTGTATACACAGCTATCTAAAAACTGCAATCTCTTGTTAATTTTACTCTTTCAAGTATGTGTGCTCTGGGCCCACATCCAGTAGATGTAACAGATGGAAACTGCCAGTGAAATATGGCAATGCTATAATAAGGCCATAATACAGAATGAGGCTTCCTACCTCAAATCAGATTGGATTCAGCCAGACACCCCAAATTCCACTACCTTCACATCCACATCATGGGAGAGCCAGCACTTTTCTCACATAAATGAAAACTGACTTGGAGTAAGTTATAGGTTCTGAATGATGCTTAAGTAACCAGTTTGCTGTATTTATAATTTAGCCATAAGCTACACGTAACAAACTCAGACAAGAACTCTGAGAGAGCTTTGAGTCCAACGTCTGCTCCAAGATACCAGCCTAGGCAGAGCAGCCCATACTTTCACAGATTCTGCAGTTTCTCCACACAGTTCAAGTAGAATACATCAACAGAAAATCACTAATTACTTACAGAATGATTACCACTAGTAATCACGCTATTTCACAATTACATTCATTTGATTTAAATCCTTGCTGCCACGGAAAAGTAACCCTCTTCTCCCTAAGCTTTATGTTCCCACCAGCTCCCTAGAGCTATTTACATCACTCATACAGCTACACAAACATGCTACAGGAACTCATCTAGCTGAAAACTAATCTTGAGAGGAAAAATAGGAAGGGAAAAAACAGATTCGTTTTCAGCCAGATGAGCATCTTTAGCCTACCAGCATTCACAAATAACAATGCCAGCATTACAGCAGAGAACACACACAGGTATATGTTAGGAAGAAGTACTGTTTCCCTTTTTGAACATTACACAATTTCCTTAGTAAAATAGTTGATTTTAATTTAGGATCCTTCAGACTGATACATTCTCTTTCCTCTTAAATAAAATCATTGCTGGAAAAACAACGTTCTTATAAAACCAAACTAAGATTCACGCACATTGTACTGACCAAAGGCAAGTAACTGCCTAACTGATACCAGTTCTGTTGTCTGCTGAAGTAACACAGGTTTCAAAATGTAGGGTTTCTTTGGTATTTCTGACAACAACAAATGCAAGAAATTGATAACTACTCATGCCAGGACGCTTCCAAGAAAAGGCCTTTGCGGTTATCTTTTGGTATTTGTTTTGCAATATGGCAGAAGAGTAACAGCAGCACACTCAGTACTGCACTCAAACCCCTTCAGAACCACAGAGGTCAACTGAACAGTTTTAACTGCTCTGGTCCACCACTGATGCCTCTTGTCCAGTACTGACGCCTCTTCTACAACTACAGGAGTTTCCAGGGCCATCAAACAAATAGCATCTTTCCACCATTACATGTATACTACGTGAATGTTACAAGTTAATATTTGAGATATTCTTTTACCTGTGGATGATGTTATATGAGTTGTTTTGAAAGGTAACCTCTGGTTTAGCAGAGATACGGTGAAAGTAGAGGAAATAATATCGAGGTCTCACTGGTAAACAGTGAACTGAGTGCAAATGGCTCACACACAGACCTAGATTACCTGGGAAGAACAATCTGGGAACTCACAGGTAATGATGTTTCACCTATAAACAGGAACAAATAAGGAACGTGCGAACATTTCCTGCACAGTGGGACTGGATGTGTCTGTTTTACTGGTTCCAAGTTATTTTCAGCTCCTTCAAAGCAGGGAAAACAACCCACGAAGCCAAGAATTTGCAGGGAATGCAAAGCAGGGGAAACACCTGTCATGAGGTCAGTTAAAAAGCAGAATGGATATACATGTTGCAGCTGTGATAGGTGGGAGGCTGCAAAAGGACTTCTGGGGGGAGGTCTGCCTTATAAAGGCAGGAGACCTTCACTGGAGAGGACTGAAGGAGGAAGCATTCTTTGTGATTACAGCAGCTGAAGAACTTCCAGCATTTTTCCTTTTTATATAAAGACTTGCTATAATAAGATAGTTTCAAGCATTACTCAGAATGAAAATTATCAGCTACCTTGACATAAAAAGGTTTGTTAGATATAGGCAGCGGTACTCTTCTTGGTTCAACTGCATTACATAGCAGACAAACTGACAGCTAAGTAAACAACGTAATTTCTCTCTGCTCCCACTACAAGATGCATTCCTTACAATTAATACATCCCATTCAAAAGCAACAAAGATTTAGCCTAACAGCTGTAAATTAGCATATTGGATTTTTTTACTGACTCAGAACTGGAACATTGTGTTTTTCACCTCTAGTCCTCAGCTGTTATAGCTCAATACCAGGACTTCTATGTACAACAACATCGCTCATATTTCACCAGAGTATATCTTGAACTGGGCAGCATTTTGAAGACACTGCCATAAATGCAGTATGGAAGACAGCAAAACAAAAACCAGCAGTAGGCACTGCTTTTCTGCTATCCTTCAAAATCATTGTCGGGACACAGAAGATCTGGTAGTCCTGTTTTAGTGCCTTGACACAGCTAAGGCCTTCTACATTGGACAAACCTACCAGTATGTAGACCAGAAGGCGGCCTCATGCATTGCTTGTTACTATCATTAGCATAATAAATACTCTAACGGATTGAATTTGAATACAAGTTACTTTCCAACTATGTGGCCTAGTCAAATGAAGACTACAAAACAGCATATTATACACCGTGTTTCCAATGGATTAACTGACATGACAAATTTGCAAGTACGAAGGCTGATATACTGGATTAGACAGTTTTCAGTTTAGAGCTGTATCCACTTGCTCAATGGCAGCAGGCCATGGAGCACCTGAGCAGACTGAAGATGGCTGTGCCCTCTTCAGGCACAAATTTTTTGCTTCTTTCTTCTTCTGCCTGTACTTTTCTCATCTTCCTAGGCCATTGATTTCTTACTGCCCTCAAAGCTGAAGATACGGGAGCAGCTTGGCCAGGATATGAGAAAAAGATTGCTTTCAATCATTTTCAAGCTCTTCTTTCACATCACCAGGGCAACATAAGAAAGAACAGATAATCGAGCAGTGAATGGTATAACGACACAGGTAGCCATGACACTACGAGTAGCAAGGGCTACAACTTAAACTAAAGACAGGACAAAT
Source organism: Gallus gallus (assembly GCF_016699485.2). Taxonomy (NCBI): domain Eukaryota; kingdom Metazoa; phylum Chordata; class Aves; order Galliformes; family Phasianidae; genus Gallus; species Gallus gallus. The sequence goes on along the minus strand of NC_052536.1, from coordinate 13,812,958 downwards.
CCCTATTGTACACAGCCCCTTCCCTTCCATGCCTTTGTCAAGTCACTGTTAAACTGATCCTGGAATAACACCATCCTCTTGATGCAGAGGGAATGGTAATAAACATTCAGCATTAAAGAATCCTCCCTGAAGAGTTCACAGGCAGCATTTCACTTTTTGAAGATGCCTAAGTTTTGTTGTGCTCAGTCATTTGAGCAAGAATTGAGAAGGAAAGCCATTTGCTGCTTTTGAAATAGAAGCAAATAGTTACAGATGACTCTTCCCTCCTGTCTTTCCTTCACGAGTATTCCTTGTTTGTAGGGCTAGACTGTATGCAGAAGGCTTTTCCAGTTGCCTAAACAAAGCTCTCCAGCTCATCCCTGCAGAAGAAACTCTTTACCAGCTCAAGATGCATCTACAGATGTAGTTTGACATCACAACTATGTTGAACTGTTATAGTTCTCACGGTTCCAGTTATAGTACAGATGTAGCTCAAAATAATGTCTCTGGTTTAACAGGTAATTGGTGGTTTAAAGAAAAAAAGGGGGGAGAGGAACATAGAAGAAAAAATACTTTAAGTAACAGCTCATAAAAAGAGATTACAGTAGACAAACCTCCTTTGATTAGAATAATTTGTCACAGAATCAGACATTGCAATTAGATATGCCATGTCAGCATCACTAGTACCACTAACACATCCTATTCCTTTGCAATAGCAATTATAAAACTATATTAAAAGAGTAAGTTTTATAACTGAATAAACAACACCTGTCCTTGTTGCTACTTTGAACTTCATGACTGATCAAGGCTATTTGTAACACAAAAGTTTGTGATCTCTTTCAAAATGCAATGTAGAGCTCTGTCAGACATCAGTGAGCAAAACATTGATGCAATACTGATCCCTACTGTAAATTGCATTGAAAAATATTTTCTGTATGCAACAAAATAAAAAAATCTTTCTTAAAAAATATATTTTAAGAGCCCTGAAAAGACCAAAGCCTTTCACCAATATCATTAAGGCCATACTCAGTGGAAAGGTAAAAGATACTGACCAGAGAAAAGACTTGAGGTTTATTTCGATGCTAAATTGAGATCTTGCTGTAATGTGCCAACAGCCCATTTTGTTCAGCTTTCTTCCCTACAACTTAACTGGGTTTTTAAGCACTTGACCAAACAGAAAACATCACCCTGACAAGTTTTGCTGTGTGACCACGTAATCCTGTAACTGCTTGTTAATCCGTAATAAATTCACTATTGTTTATAAGCTTCAGCTTCCGTTTTTGTATATTAAGCACTCTGAGGCGATCAAAGACACTTGGGCTGCTGCCCTTTGTGGTATGATTAGAACTTACCCTTCCCCCATGCTTCAGAACAAGGCGGCAGGGAGGACCAGTAAGGAATAAAGCAGATCTCATTCTAAATCTTCTATAGGATAAACGTGACACAAGCTTGAAGGGTAGAGATCCAGAACAGAAGCAACTCCTTACTGCTGCCTAATTTAACACCCTTGCACTTGAAGATTAGTAACTCGGTAATATGAAGTTAAAATACAGACAGCATTTCTTATACTGAACATTAAGAAAGCACAACTGATAACACAATGGGTTCGTGTGAACAAGTGCACATAAAACTGCAAGTGCGAGCCAGCACATTACTCCAACAGTACGGAATAAGAAAGACCAAGGTACTTTTATTAGTGACAACACTCATTTAGCAAAGAGTGATTGTCACCAAGAGGGACAACACCGAGATGCAGACCAATACGACTGCTCTCCTGAAGCACAACAAGCAGTGGACAGAAGATCTGAGAGGTTAATGGGAACAGTCTGGTTTCCTACTATTTCTACAGCCCTTCTCAACTGGAATTGCTTAAGTTTTCACTGGAGAAAGGCTGAGTGAGCAACATTACCCAGACTTCTGTCGACACAGAAAAATGTCCTCACTTTCCTTCTCAATAAACAGCAAGAAGGATGTTTTCATTTACACTTTGTTGCTAACAGCAGGAATAACGTAGGCAGCTTAAGAAAAAGTCCATCAGGCTCCTTTTCCCTTCAAAATAGCAACGCGCTCTCCCTTCCTGCAGCACCACATCTCACATCCCTTAAAGACAGCCACAAACAGAACTCTCAGAGATTTAAGAAGAGCACTGGTGGGACAATAGTGGGTTTGGTCAGGCAAGAACCATATCAGGAAATAGCTGAGAAGGAGTACACAGTGTACAAGTGAGTCAGAATCCATTCTCACTACAATGGGAAAACAGGCAAGCCTTTTACCAACATGATGGAGCCACACACTTGGAGAAGAAAAAAAGTACAGCGGGAATACCCATCTTTTCATAGCAGCTTCAAATAGCCTAAAATATATTTCCATGAGGCAATTGATATTTTAACATTTTGACAGCTTGGCTCAACTCTGTTTTGATTCCGTTCTGCTTTACAATGTAACTTGCACAAAATAAGTACCAGTGCATAACCAAGCCATTTTGTTACATCCAAACACCTTGCCAAGTATTGGGTTCGACTTCTTTCTAATTGTAGCACAGCTCTGACACTTCAGCTTCTACTAGAAAATGAAAACAGGCCACCTGTGCTGTGTGGTTGTGACGGAAATAATATCAAAACCAGCTTGTCATTCACACCAATATTTTTACTGACAGCCAACACAGTGTAGGTCAGAGGGCTGCAAGACAAGCCTAGTGGTATATGGCATAGAGACATCTCCAGCAGTGCACTTCTGCTGCTCAGCCTGCTGGAGGACAACGCTGCTGCACAGATACCAAGTTCACCTCCATCAGACCGAGGGGCCAAGCTCACAGTCAAGCAGAGCTGGTACCGACAGCTGCTTCCAGAGTTCTCACATCTGCTTGGAAGGTAATTAACAAGCACCACGCTTTCAAGAGCTCTTTCAAAGATCTCTGCTGCAGAACAGAGGCAACACAGGCACACACACACACAGCCTTCCTAACAGGTCAGATCTGACAACTGTGACAACAGAGGTTTTCACATTGTATTTCCAGGCACATCACATAACCAAGGTGACAAAGATGGCTTTCAGGCACAGGATTAAATCACCGCAAACAACAACAATAATAATAATAAATAGGACCTACAGGCAGCAGAAATCACTGGCAGCCTAGTTTAGCTGAAGCATAAACCTACAGCCCATGTGATTTGGAAGCAGAATTACTCACAGCTCACCTCAGCACAGGGCACGAGCACAGCTCATGCCAGCGCTAACCGAACGTGCTCCTTCAGCTCCCGCACTGAGCTCCTCAAGCCTCAAACCAGCAGCGAAGCGCTGCCTCCCGTCTCCGCGCAATTAGCGCTATTAATCTCAGGCTACCGAAGCCCCCCGGCGCGGCTCTCGTCCGGCTTAATCCCTGCCGAGCTCCCCCCCTTCCTCCCCACAGAAAGCCGCTCGCGTTTAGGCGACCCTTGGGGCCGAAAGCGATGCGCCGCCGCGGCGGTCCCGGCCCCGCGCTCAGCCGGCAGGAAGCACGGCGCCCCGCGACACCCGCCCTTCCCACAGCCAAAAAAGGAACGAAAAGTTACTTCTCCCGGCCGAGACTGAGTCCTCCGCACCTCTTCCTCCCCTCCGGCCCGGAGGGCTACACCCGGCGGCGCTGCTCCGCGCGGTCCGGCCGCACCGAGCTGTTCCTCCGTGGCCACGGCGGGACGCGACGCCGCCCGTCACCTCGGCGGCGATCGGCCGCTCCGTCATTCGCCCCTCGCGGCACCCGCCCGCCAGGTGCCGACCGCGGCGCGCGCCCAACGGCTCGCCCTCGCGGCCCGGCGGCTCGCGGCCGGCCCCGCTCGCACCTGCGGCCCGCGCCGCAGCGGGGGAGGGCGGCCGGCCGCTCCCCGAGGGGACGGGGAGGCGAGAGGGGGCCCTACTCACCCCATGAGCCAGTCCATGGCTGGGTCCCGCCGCCCCGGGTGGCTCCCGCGGCCGCCGCGTCCTTCTCACCGCCCGCTCATGAGGCCCCGACGTGCCCCGCCCCAGCGGCTGGCTGCCGGCCCGGCGGGCGCTGCCCGGCTGCGGCTCCGCTCGCGAGGCGGCCGGGTTCCTCGCTCTGACACTCGCGCACTCGGGCGGCCGGAAGTAAACACACGGCGCTCGCCCCGCCCCGCCGGTGGCCAACCCGGAAGTGGCCCCCTCCCCCCCCGTCCCGTTCCTGGCCGCCGCCCGGGGCACGCTGGGAAATGTAGTGCGGCGCCTTTCTTTGGGCTGTCAGTGGCGCTGATCGAGAGGAGGAATCCCTTCCATTCCAAACGTCTCAGTGTGTTGTTCCCAGAGCCACAGTCGTTTATCGGCGTATACTAAAGCAGAAGTATGACCTCCTTCTCGATTGCCCCGGTCTTTGGTGGAGCTATTCACAGATGTGGGGGTGATGACGCACGTAGGACACGAGGTAATTAAAACCTGCTCCTACGATGGCCGACAGCTGCATCCTTGGGCTCCTTGCAAGATCCTCCTTGCTCGGGACCAGCGGCGTCCTGAGGGGAGCTATGGAGCGTCCTGAGGGGAGCTATACCGGCTTCTGGAGGCTGGTTGAGGGTCCACCATTAGTGGGCTCCCCTCTGAAACCTGCACGACGCATACATGCTCTATTTTGCCTTCTGCAACTTCCACACTTTCAGTCACCCTTGCATTTACGAAACCAGAGGATAGGGGAGAAGTCTCACGCCGGCAAAACCCCACACACTTTGCAGGGCGGCTGGGACAAAGATCTCGCACACAGTTTGAAGTATCAGATCAAACCATCTGCAGAAAATAATTCTCCTTTATGCGGCCGCTCGATCCAGTCATTATCTGCAAACATTAGGGAGCAGATGTCCCTCATTTGAATTATGTTTTCTTGTTGGCCTTTGTTGGGAATATTTTTGGCAGGGCGTTTAAGGATGAGCTCTGCCCGATTTTACTGAGGGGTGCATTGTACCCTGAGCGGGGCGTTCGGTCATATGACACGTGTTTTAAAGCAGAGATGACTCCTAATACAATGAGGTTGTCACGTCAGATTAGATGTTTTCCTCCTGATCGTATCAAGGAAGGCATACAGCAACTGGCACGGGGGGAATTAATGCTGCAATAGCAATTCAAGAAGCTGACGTCTATTTTATTAATCTTTCCTATCATACTTTGCAATGCCACGGGGCATCCGTGTCTATCTCACTTATGATTATTATTTTATAGTTTTTATCAGTTGTCAAATTGATATTACAAACACTACAGCTACTGTCTTTATATTTTTTTCCCCCTTTTCCCTCCAGCCACTGAAAAGCCCAGGAATCCCTCTGGCAGACCCACTATTTCATATTCTTCCCTGCTGGGACTTCTCTCCATCAGCACCTCTGTGTAGAGACGTCTCCATCCATCTCTGAAAAGCGGAGATGCGTCAACTTAGGAGCAGTGGTTTTTCCAGTAGTTGTCCTGTAATTCCCCTTCTGCTCCTAAACCCTCTGAAAAATGCTTTGCAGCCATTATTTCTTTGACAATATCCAGGCCAGCAGGCTGTAGGACTCACCTGTGCTAGACGTTATATTATACATCATAGCGAAAGGGTGGTCCTTTTGAGGGCAACAGGCTTGCAAGTGCTAGCATGACATGAATACAAGATGTTTTACAAGAGCTGATGCTTGACATGTAGATGTGGTAGGAAGGGAAATTACAGGACAGTAAGGATGTCTTAGAAGCTCCAGTCTACCCAAGGGCTCTTCTAGATCCTGCCAGCCCTGAAGAGCGACGCTGCAGTCCCCAAGGTGGCTCAGTATGGCTAAGAGCTGCCTTGGAATAGCTGTCCTGAAGGTTTATTTTCTTATTTTTTTCCCTCCTGCAGTTTTTGTGACCAGATTCGTACAAAATGCAATATTTGATAGCAGCTCACACACAATCTTCCACGTATAGCTGACTTGCGTGTTGGCTTTTCAGTTGGCTTCTTTGCCCGGCAAGTAATAAAGCGGTGCTGCAAAGGACAAGTGGCTATGAGGAAGTAATCAAAGCACCAGGCTCTCTGCAACTGTGTCAGCTTTACTGCCCGACTTTATAGCCCTTGCCTTCTGCAGCAGCAAGAGCACAAGGCGCAGGTGTGCAAACATCAGCTCAGGCAGCAGAGCATAAGGAGTGGAAATGAACTTTGGTCACTTGCTGGCACACTGCATCAGAAACACCTGTCCCGCCTCCGCAACCCAATGTTTGGTATAAGCCAGGAGGTCTCAGAGCTGATGCTCTGACAACCGACGCAGAGGGGTGAAACGTGTGAGCAAGCTGAAAGGCTGCTGCCCAGATCCAGAACTTCAGCTACAGGGGGAAATATACACCCAGTGAAAGACGGGACAGAGAGATTTAGGATGGATTTAGGTTCCAGATGATGCGTTTGTGGAAGCTCTGAATGTGGCACTGCCTCTTTAAGTCAAAAACATCCACATACCCCTTCCCTGGGACAAAACGTCTTTGTCCCTGTGCATGAAACATGTTATGGTTCAAATTCCTGCAGAGCCACTAGAAAAAGCAAAGAGCATGAGTCTGACAGCGTGGGCCTGCCTGCAATGTGATCATTAATCATGCTGGATATTAATAACAACGTCTCTTCTGGGTTGGAACATTCGATTTTTTTCTTTTTTTTTTCATAAATAAACACTATGAGTGGTTCTAAATATCGATTGCTGCCAGTAATAGTAACGTGTTTTAGATATAGTCTTGCAACAAGACAATCTGCTGAAGACCAAACCAGACTGATATATATATATGTATGCATTTATATAGAGCCCAACTAGCTGGGAAGTATGGCTTGTATTTACATGTCTATAGAGTGCTGAAACTTCAGGAAGGGGTACTGAAAATCTGTGCCTGGGTGTCTGCATTTCCAGAGATGCTGAACAAAGAAAATCTCTGGGTAAGCTTTTTCTCCATCTCCTGGCCACGGGAAGACAGAAAGATTGGACATTTCCTCTTTTACAGCACAACTTATGAGTGCACGTTAAAGCACGAGGCCAGTGGTGATTGTTTTCTATGTTGTTTCCCCACTAATTAAGTATTATTGAGCAATACCTTCCTCGTGCCTCCGTTACCTCATCTGGGAAAAGGAACGCTTCCCTCTACATCAAATGTCTTGTGGGAGCTGACATGTAAATGCCCTGAAACATTCATGGCTTGGGAGTGCTCAGAATTAGGTAGGTCTCTCTATTCTTCCAACTGAGGAATAATGGCTCTTCCTGGAAGAACAAAAGGTATCAGGGTTGACGTATCAGTTTTGCTACAGCTCGCTGTACTTGATGCTGCTTTTTCTTACTGCTGAGCTCTTCACTGAGCATATCCCAGCCCACCGCCTGTCACAGGGCAGAGAAAAGCACAGAAGGTGGGAAACAGGAGGTATATCTTCACACAGGGAGAGGGATGTCCATTTGGTGTGGACGGGCTGTGGGCTACCTGCAGGCACATCATTGGAAACCATCCCCACTGGCTGTGCGAGGGGATGGAGACAGTGCCGGAAATTGCTTGCATTACTTTCCTAATGCTGGATCTCCCTCACACGTGGCAAAATCCCCCCTAGGCCTCCACCTGATTAAAAAAAATATACCATAGGCAGCAGATGTGAAGCTGAAGAACGTCCGCGGGTCTGTTTTTCAGAGTCCTGGATGCTTTTACCCAGTGTTAGATTTGCAAGTCATGGGCACGGCGAGGTTGCTGGGCAAAGATGTACAAGAGCAAGCAGTGGGCTGAGTGCAGGGAACCATAGAATCACAGAATGGCTTCGGTTGAAAAGGGGCCTTAAAGCCTACCCAGTTCCAGCCCCTTGTCCTGGGCAGGACTGCCTCCCACCACATCAGGCTGCTCAGGGCCCCATCCAAGCTGGCCCTGAATACATCCAGGGAGGGGGAATTGCTCTGAACTGTCACTCCTGATGAGCTGGGCAATGGGATGGAGCTCAGCACCCCCAACCATCATCCAAGCCAGTGCAGGATCGGTGCTGGCGGTGCAAATGAGGTCTGCCATGACTGCACTAAAGTACTCCCAGCCCCCTCTGATTACAAAGGGTGCCTGGCAGAACAGGAGTCTGTTTGTCTATCCCTCTCTGCACAAACAGCCGCCTCTGTAAGTACATCTCACATGAGCAATTAGCCCCGACAATAAAGAGGTCCCGTCTCTGCGGAGCACTTCGGGGAAGCTGCTCTTTTGCTGGCACCAAAGAGGAGCTCAAACAGTCAGCTCTGCCCAGCCTGCTGCCCTCCTGGGGAGACCACGGGTCTGAAAAATGTCCCCTTTCTGTTCCAGGGCTCTGTGCCTCCGTGTGACACATGCGATGCCAGCGCTCTCCAAACAGCCCCCAGCCACAGATAAGGCAAGCGCTGAACGCGGAGCCGTGCAGGGAAGGGACATGCACGGCTCTGCAGCTCCTGTGATACCCTGGGGGCAGGGAGAAGTTATTTTAAGGCCACAGGAAAGATTATGCTGTGAAATTGAAGCTGGCTCCCGCTGCACTTGGAAACCACTCACTCCAGCTCAGCAGCCATTCTTATCGCTGACGAAATGCAATAGTGATGATTCCTCCTCTCTCTCCTTCTCGGGCTTCCTCTGCTTGCTACCATTTTTCTCCCCTCTCATCTCACGCAATTAAAATCCAAAGAAGAACAGGAATGAAATGTGGCCGGTTATTATTCATGCCTCTTTGCAATGAGGACCTCAGTTGGATGGCAGGCTTTATCCACTGCAAAACAAAGCAAAACACAAACAAACAAACAAACAAAACCCGCAAAGGGAGTTAGTAGCTCAAAAGCATGGGAAGTTCTGGTCCCATATCTGAAGGAGAGAAGGCAAATGTGATGAGAGCATTGCAAACGGCGTGCCTTGAAGTGCAAGCCTCTTGCTTCGTGCTTTGTGCTAAAAATAAAAGGGGAAGAAGCATGGGGATGTGGAGGGGAGGTCACTCCCAAGCGAGAGCTCTCTGGGGCTGTCTGAAAGCATCTGCTGTCCCGCAGTGCTCAAAAAGGAGCTTTTGCTAACACGGCTGCTCTTTCATTTCTGCCCCTGATTGATCTAAGTTCCTTTTTTTCTAACACTTTCCAGCGGAGAACACACCTTGTTTTGAGGAAACTGAGGCTGAAATGCTCCTACGCTGCTGTCGCCTTCTCCTACGCTGACATCACTGCAGGAATATAGCCAACCTTGCAAGACCGGTGCAAAACCCACAGGTGGTGACACAGAAGCTTGCTCACATCTTTGGAAACAACAGAAAGCACAAACGCGCCTTTCCTTGCCAGCTCCTACGCTAGGAATCTCTTTATCTGGTTTTATCTGGAGGTGGGCAATCCAGCTCCGTTCCCTTCCTGTGTGCTGCAGCAAGGAACATGAGCGCTCCCTGCTCCAAGCTCGCTGTCGTCGGGGCTTTGCCTCCGAAGAAGACTCAATGGCACCATCTGATGGCCATCAGAAGAGCTGTGCGCTCCTGCGGGCGCGGCAGGATGGTCTCTGAGACAGCTATTCCCAAGCAGGAACCCTGTTTGTAGCTGGGGTGGTGGTCCTGGTGGGGACAAAGTGAGGCTTTGGAGAGGGATGGCAGCGTCGGGATTTGGCCATGTGAGGCCCTCTTGATGCAGGCGGTTTTGTCCTGGTCCAGGTCCAATGGGGATTTATTTGGTAAGTTACATTCCATTGATTTTTTTATGTATAGGAAGTGTTGATTTCTGCAGTAAATGCTGTCAATGAAGGCTGGGTTTGTTTCGTGTCTACTTTTCAGTGTTAGCAGTGGAAGGTGATCTGTCCTCTTTCTCCTCTGACTCTCATAGCTGTAAGGGCAGTAAGTGCAAGGAGTCAGCTCAATCCCGTCCCCTGCATGCAGTAATATGCTGCTGTGTGAAATGCAAGAGGGTGAGATGAGGGTAAACCAGCTTTGTCCAGGACACGTCCCTCAGGTGGGCAGGAGTCCAGTGGTGCCATGGTTGAATTCATCACCACTTGGACATCTCCACTTCCCAATGGCTGCAAGCAGCACAGCCTGCCTGTTCAGGGCACCAAGCACTTGTTTGTCTGCTTCTTAATCTGCCTGTTGTCAAAGGCAAGCCTGCTTCCCAGGCAGAGCTGATGGACGTAGGTGAGAGCTTGATCTCTGCTTCTGGCAGCTGGCACCAACACTCACGTTTGTGATGGCTCATTTGTGAAGTGTACCCAGGGACCTGAAAGTCTTTCTGGGGATGCGGGGGGAGTGAGGCAGCCCGTTTGATAAGGTGCTGGGCTGGGCAGCAAACCTTTCCTACCCAGGAAAGGAGACTCGAGGAGGTGATGTGGTTTTGGCTGTAGCTCTTTTTTGACTGCCTTGTTGGTCCTCGTGGTGCTGCCTGGCTGCTTGTGCAAGGTTTTAACACTGATGTTGGGGCTGTCTTGTGATCCATTTCTATAGAAAAGATGCAACACAATAGGGCCCTTGGCTCCTTACGTGCATACAATGACACAAAAGAAAAAATCACGTCTGCCCTCCTTGCCCAGGTAGAATAAAAATTAGAAGCATCTCTTCTGCCCTCTGCCTGCCCCTGCCCTCAGCAGGATTTTCTTTCAAGGGTACCAGGATGCTGCTGAGTTGATCATTACCAGCAGTGAACACTCCCTGGCAGACAGACAGCCTTATCTGAGTTTGCACAGCAACGCTGTCTCCTGTTTACTGGTCGGCACAAGCCATGCTGGCAGCTCTGCCAGGAGGAGAAGGCATTGCCCTGGGCACATCGCCTTTACATGGCCATGCCATGGATGAGCAGAGACCAGCAGTCCTTGCCGTTAAGCTGCTATGTGAGGTGTTTCCCACCCCTCATCCACACCACATCTCCCTGTGAGATTGTGGCTCGCTTTGCATTCCTGAAATTCCCACTGTGGCTTTTCCTGGCTTAGCAAGGCACGGACTGTCTGGGGGGAAGGTGTCCTCCCCACAATGAGGAGGATGAATAAAGCACACAGGCAGCCAAAGCTGAGGCCTTGCTAAGCCCTCATTCCTCTCACTAAACTCCTAGCTGTTTTTCCCTTAGCTCCCAGCTCCAGCGTCCCTCTGGAAGATCATTCCTGGAGACTGTGAAGGAGAGAGGAGAGGCAAAGATATTTCCTGAAACCGAAGCCCTGAGAGGAACGCGTGAGAGGCGCAAATCGATGCTGCACTTCCGAGAGCCTCCAGACTCCCTGGATCAGCAATAACAGAAGGTTGAGCTCATTGCTAATGGCTTCGGTGGGTGTGAGAGCCAAGGGCAGCCAGTCCGTGCAGGAGAAGGGCTTGGTACTGCCTGCATCTGTCAGCAGCTCTGCCTGGCACAGCCCCGGCAGATGGAGAGGGTGAGCGCACCAGGAAGATCCTTTTTCACCACTTCTCTGCACACAGAGCATTTTTCTCATGAGGAGAGGAGTCAAGGCTTCACTGTTGGCCAGGTGCTGTCAAACATGCAGCTGAGCTGTTGTTGAGAGCAGAGCTGGTGAGACCACAGGGGTTGTGTGAGCTGGATGGCTCCTCACACTCCCCTGGGTTATCTTGCTGGCTGCTTCCTCTTCAGTCTCCTCTGATATAACATCACAGAATCATTTAGGTTGGAAAAGACGTTCAGGATCACAAAATCCAACCATCAAGCTTGCCTAGTGAGTTCCATGATTAAAACATGGCCCTTAGTGCCATACTCACACCTCTCAGTGTCTCTACCCCTTATATACTTTCTTAAATGCTTGCAAGGAAAGAGACTTCCCCAGACCTAAGAGGTTATTCTGCTACCTGAGAAACCTCAGTGCTTCTGCCTGGCTCTGGAGGCAAGGTGCCCATTGGTGGAACTGGGCTGAAGCAGCTCTTCCATCACAGTACAGAGGCTGAGCGTCTCACACTCATGCTGGCCCTTATCCCCAGCGGCTGCCCTGTGCATCAGTTAATGGGAAAGGCAGGGCAGGGAGAGGCAGCTCTGGCAGCACTTTGACTTTATGATGCCTTTCTGCTTGGCATCAGCGAGGTCTGAGGGCTGTCTCTGGTGGGTTAATGCTCTCTGGCTGGAGACGAGGCAGTCTGGCCCTTGCTCGGGGCACCACGGAGTCTGCCGTGCCCAGGCAGGCTCTGCATCACCGCACTGTGCCTAGGGATGCCGGGGCACAGCTGAAGCCGAGCCCGGAAGCCAGCTCTGCAGGGCTCAAAGGTGCGGTGCTACTGCTCACACTAAAAGGACGGGCTGATCACGGGAGGACGGCTGCTGGGCAGCGCTTGGTCCTCAGGACACTCCAACACAGACCGGGAGGAAACGGGGACCACACCCGGCCCCCTCTGGCTGATGAAGGAGACGGGTTGGGATGTCAGTAAGGGCTCTCCTTCCCACCCCCTGGCGTGCACAGGCGGAACGCTGCCGGCTGAGCGTCTCCGGGCTGCGGGAGCCGCCGCTAGAGGCTGCTCCAGGCTGATCCCTGCCGGGCTGCGGGCTCTCCCACCTGCGACCGGATGGACGACGGCAACCTCCTTCTTCCCCCCGCTGTGAGCGCACGGAGGCCAAAAAAAAATCTTCACCTGCTCCGGTTCTCTCGTGTATCTCCTGACCTCCGGGGCACCTTCCCGTGCTCCTGTTCCCGTGGGGGTGGATCATATTTGCCCGAGACGGGTGTGCACCGCTGTGCGTGCCGGTGCCTGTTTTCTCAGTGAGGTAATCCTCTAAAGTGGAATGACCCGGGGAGATAATGTCAGCGCAGAGCCTGTGGGTGCAGCAGGGCCTGCCCCCACCACCTCGGAGGAATAAACCAGACGGGCAAGATGGTATCTTTTTGATTTTGGTCACCAAAGCCTCTCGTTAAAGCGAAGGAGAGCTGTTGTAACTCACCGAGGTGGTTTCCAGACCCCGCAGCATCCCCTGGGTGATGAGGCTCAGGGTGGAGAGCAGGGAGGGCTGCAATTAATGGTGGCTACAGGCAGGATGGGAGCACCCGAAGGGACGGCTGGATCCAGCAGAGCTTCATGCTGGCATTCAGTGCGGATGCTCAAAAATGTGATTTTGTGGAGGCATTTTCTCATGCCCCCTCCCAGTAGGGCAATGTCCAGGAGCAGAAGTGTGGGGCTGTCGGCATGATAGCACGATAAATGGGGGTTGCAGCATTTTAGATTGGGGCAAACGTATTTAGTGGTAAATCCACAGCAGGATAATGACCTCTCTTTGCAGCAGGCAGCTTGATTAAGAAGAAATAAATAAAGCATCTTTAAAGGAGAGGCAAGCAAAAGGCGCAAACCCCATCCTTGGGGCGATGCAGACATATGAGTAATGGGGCCCTTTGAGTAAGTGCCTGCCTGGCCAGCTCTGAGTCACTGAGCAAACAGCACCAGCCTGGAGCCAGCAGCAGGGCTATTCTTAGCTCCTAGCTTGTCAGGAGCTGCTGCCGAGGGAGAAGAGGCAGGTTAAGGGGTATCCTTGGAGGAGGAGGGCTGAAAACATTTGCTTTCCTGCTAAAAAGCACCCAAAGCCGGCATGATACTTGTTTACCACAACCCAGCCTGGAGATGGCTGACAGAGGGGTGAGGATGCTGCCATGCTCGGATGGAGTTTCTCAAGGAGCTGGATGGGAAATAGAGCACCTGGCGACATGGTGGCACCTCGGGGACACGGTAGCTCCTTGGTCACACGCGTTGCCCATAAGGACCAAGGGGCTGGCAGGGCATGGCTGAAGGTGAGAGGAAAGCCCAGGCAAAGCGATGATGGGCGCCCACCACACTCCCCCCCCTTCCCGTTCCCCTGAGTATCGTCTCCCACCACCCTAGCCAGTTTGGTTTCCCAAAAGGGCCCTTCTCCAAGGCAGCCTGCCGTCCCCAGTGGGGCTGACTTTGCAGCAGTAGTGGAGACACATTGGAGGGCATGACCTGCTGCCGGGTGCCACAAAGACCTGGGCTTGGTTGCGCTTGGGCTCCTAAATAAAGCCCATCTAGTCATACTTGCTCAAGTTGCTGGCTCAGCCCAGAAGCCTGGAAAACTAAATGACATCATCTTGGTACTGCTGACAGACAGTATTTCCACTCAGACACCGAGCGCGAGGCTCTGAGCCAAAGAGAAGAGTGTGGCTGGGGAGCAAAATAAAGCCAGTAAAACCCACCCTCGGTATTGGCGAGCCCACTAACCCTGCAGAGACACCAGCAAAGGAAACGTCTCCTCCTCTCTTCCACAGTGCTCATGACCATAAAGCTGCGTTCTGCCATCTGGATGGTCCGTCCCTCATGCTGCTATCCCCTCTGCTTGGCTGATGGTGGGAGGAAGCCTGTACCCACCTCCCCATGAGGTTGGTTCTCCACGGGATGCTTGCCCCCATTATATGAATCCTGCTGGTGAGGGCCTGCAGAGGGGACCAGAACCCTTTGGCAGGATAGGATTGGGGACTGGGGTTTCCCCCACACACTCTGCCTTCTTGTGTGGCCCTTGGCAATAACCTACCATCTCCGCTCCAGGTTTCCTATTTGCAAAAACGGAGCCGAGTACGATCCTCTTCTGATTTACAGAGCAACCTGGGATTGGTAGAGCTGATCCTGATCTGCAGGGGTACATGGGAAAAGCAAAATCAAGCCCAATAACAATAATTACTTTTCTCCTTCCCATGGGTGTTGTAAGGATTAGCTCATGTTTAGCAAAACTCCCTCTAAAGTGCTAAGCATTATTAATGTCTCAGATTGCTCCAGGAGCAAATGTGGCTTTCCAGGGAGTGACGTTTTTTTTTCCCCCTTTGCTGGCACAGGGCTGCAATGAACTCATCACAGCCCAAGGTAAGCGGCGTCCTACAGCAGTGTCTGCAGCACAAGGATCACACAATGATTTATGCTAGAAGAGACCACTAAGATCATCTAGTCCAACCACCAGCACCCACCCCCACCATGCCCGCTAACCACGTCCCTCAGTGCCACGTCTACACGTTTCTTAAACACCTCCGGGGATGGTGACTCCACCACCTCCCTGGGAACGGTCCTCACCTCTCTTTCCATCAGTGTTTTCTGCCTCGGTGGGGTGAAGCCCGTATCTTCAATCCAGACATCAGCGCACAACTAACAGGGCTGGAGGGGCTGGAGAAAGAGGTGTCCTTTGGAGGATCTCAGATTGAGGTGACCTCAGTGGGGACATCCCAGCCATGGGGGGCTGTAGGACAGAGGTGCCTCTGGGTGACCCCTTCTCCCCATGCCCCTGCTGCGGGTGGCTGCAGCCCGGGGTGGGACAAAGCGAAGGTAGAGGTGGCACTGTCTGGCAAGCTTTCAAAGAGGCCACAAGATAAATAAATAGACAGCAGCCCTATTTCAGTGGCTGCTATATTTAGCTCAAGGAACATTTATTTATAGGTTTGGCAGCCGCTCTGAGTCAATAAAAGCACAAGAGCTGGAAAAAGGACGTTCCTGGGTTTCTCATTGCAGTAATGGTTTGCGCTGTGCAAACCACAAGGACGGATACGGGGAGGAGGAGTGCTCAGTGATTGCAGTGGGATGAGAGGACGGTTCCTAAAACACAGAGGGATGCAGTGGGACAGCCCTGGTACCTGCTGGGGGCGGATGTCCCCTCTTCACTGAGGTCTGCAAGCATGCAGCTTTCTGGAGCTGATGCTTTGAATTAATCGCGCTCCAGCCGCAGGGCCCTATAAATACATGTGGGTCTGGCTGCGTGTCCAGCTCTCCATCAGGTCTGGTGGATGCAGCCAAAAACGCGTCGCCTTCTCCAAACCAGGACCCTCCAGCCCCATCCTGAGCAGCTCCCCCACAAACCAAGGCCGACACCAGCTGTTAAAACACCTATTTGGGTATTTATTACAACACATCGTTCCAAAATACAAAAGAAAGGAAAAGAAAGAGGGGGTAGAGAAGCACTGCTGCTTACAGCCTCTGGTAATAAATAAAATAAAGACGGGGCAGAGGCAGGACGTCTCTCTGAGTCCGAGCGGGCGAAACGAGCTGTGTTCAGTCCCACCCGCAGCAACGGGGCAATGCGGTGGGATCAGCAGCCGGAGCATCTTCCCTGCTCAGGACCTGCACGGTGTCTGCAGTGGATGCAGACCCCATCCGTGTGTTGTGCTCTCAGAGGAAGGGCTGGGTCCTGTGGGGATGCTGGCGGGAGCTGAGCTGCGGTGCGAGGGGCCCTGCCCGCTCCCACCCCATCCAAGCACAGGTGAGGTAGGAAGGGTGATGCCGGAGCGGGACCCCGGGCTCTGCAGGGGCTCTCTGCGGCTGAGACCTGAGCTCTGGTCCTGGAGCAGCCTCGGGAATGAGTTCAGCACGGGGTGATGGGAACGAGCCCAACCCACGAGGAGGCAAAGTAGTGACGGAGCAGATTGTGTCAGGACTGCATGGGGAAGGGCCTTGTTAAAATCCCCGGATCAAGATGACTCTTCATGGGGCTCACGGTACAGAGAGTATTTCAAACCATGGTGCAGGTGGGGCTCCTCTTCCCTTTCCCCAGTGTCTCCTCCTAGCAAAATATTCCCCTTACAGCCACCTGAAAACCTCTGGGCTGTGTAAACAGCCTAGGTGATGGGTACATAAAACAAGGTCAGAGCTCTGCCTGCTTAACGGCATCGTGCTTTATCAGCCTCAGACAGACAGAGGCACTGGCACCATGAGGATACTGACACCAGGAGAGCCCGTGACACCTTTCTGGGATGGAACACCAGTGAGTGGGCTCGGCTGAGTGGGGTGAGCGGGGGACTGGTAAACCAGAGGCAGCAGTAGAACCCAAGCCCATCTGGGTGGTGCTGCAGCCTCAAGGTGCAGCTAGCAGAAGGTCAGGGGGCCACGACCTGGAGGGAGCTGCCTCTGTGAGCAGGATGCCCAACCAACACTCATTGTGGCTAACACTTTATGCTTCATGCTTTGCCATTTAATTCTCCATTCCTGGTGCTGGTGGGTTCCTGCCTCTTGCAAACAGATGGCAGTATGGGGGAGAGGAGCTGCAGGAAGGAAGGGAAGAGTTAAGAGAACGGATCTGCCCCAGGTTTGGTTTCTTTATGTCCTTGGAAAGCACCACCCTCCAAACCTTCAGACTAGGGTCTGTTGGGGCTGTGTTTGCCTCCTCTGGCATGGGAGCAGAGAGAAGGTGTGATGGGGCCTTGTGTTTATTCACAACAGAGAAACAAGGAGCAACATACAAAGAGTAAGAAGCAAAAAAGTACATAATCATAACCATAATAATCATAATAATAATCATAAATACTTAAATCTATCGTTCATAGATTGCAATGACAACACTGATAGCTTATTATCATTAGTATTAAGAATGGTAGGGGGAACGGGACAGCGGGAGGGGGTTCTGTGGGGCACAGTCTCCTAAGGGGCAGACGAAACAGGGACAAACGTCCAAAGAAACAAAGAGAAGGGTTGGGAAGGCAGCAGTGGCTGGGGACGCTGCCACAGAGGCTGGGGACGAGCCTGCTCCGACCCAAGCCTCTGGCTCGGTGTTGCCAACCTGATTACTGCCCTCCCTCCAGGTTTGCTCAGCCCCCAAAATGTGGATGGGAAGGATCCAGCTGAGGGGTTCGTGCCTGGAGGCAGTCAGGGGGCTGGAGTGATGTTCCTTCTAGCCAGAAGGAAAGCTGTGGTTTGGTCCATCCTTCATATGGTCAAAAGCCCCAACACCACCACCACTGCATCAGGGACGACGCTGGTGTGGACGTGGTGGGGTGTCCTGGACCACAGGGCATGTGGCAGCTGCAGTGCCTAACTAGCTTTGATGGTTCCTCCCTCAGAAGGAGAGACCCTTCCTCTCCTCTGCTCACTTCTGCCACTACAAGGAAATCGACGCTCATCAGATGAGGGTGGACACCATTTGGGTCCCAGTGAAACTTGGATTGAGTAGTCTGGTTGCAAGAGCCCATAAAACGGCTTGGTCAGAAGATGATGGGGTGGACTGCTAGCCAACACATCCACCCTCACGACAACTCTTTGATTCGTGGACAAAGTTGTCCATCAGGCAGATTGGAAAAATCACTGACGTTAATTGCAAGCCTCCTGGTGACCCTCCTGGCTCAGGTTTAGCACTGGCGGTTAGCCCCAGCTCAGGCAGGGCTGCTGCAACACAAGGTATTTTCTGGATGTCGCCTTAAAACATTGCACAAGAGGGCTTCTAGTGCACACACCCAACGTAAAGGGGAAGGATGAACATGAAGGACTTTGGAAGAAGACTGCAGAGGTGGGTGATGAGTGTCTCTTGGCAGCTATGATCTATCTACGAATCTTAAAAGGTTTCTTTTTGCTCTGGTTTCAGAGAAGAGAGGAACCCATAGTGCCTAAAGCCTCGCGCACGGCTGAGGAGCATTCCAGGGCATGGTAGAGAGATGACAAAATGCAAACCACGCATCCGCCTCTGCAGACATTCAGAGTCTTATCCACAACACTCACCCTTTCCTTCCTGGCATACTCCAGCTGCTTTTTATGTACGTTTGTAACACACCATGCCAGCTAATGGGATGAGTTATGTGAACGCTTGCTACTGCCTCGCCATGCCAACCTGTCATCCTCTTTCTGTAAATTAATGCCCAGCAGGGAGACTCTACAGTGAATGCAACTCCCGAAGAGCTGCTTAGCTTCTGAGATGGAGGTGATGGGTAGAGAATGATTTCATCTTCCTTTTGTGGCCGGGAGGGGGACATTTCTCAAGTTTCAATGAATGCACAACAAAAATGACAGGCAGAAAGAGTAGATTGTAAATGAGGTTGTCATTAAATGAGGTTGGTGGAGCAGGCAGTAACTAAAGGGGTGTAAGTGGCTGAAAGCTGAGGAGGCAAAGGCTGAAAAGCCCTGGCACAGCTTTACTAGCATCACCATCTTCTCAGACCGTAGGGTTGGCTTGCAGCTGCAAGGCCAGGAGATGGAACGCTCTTTCTACCTACTCCAAGGTTCAGGTCAGCATGACTGAGCTGGCTTGAGCAGCTTGATGAAGGCAGTAATGGATGGTGGTGCGCTCCCAGGGGACCTTGGGGCACCAAGTGAGAGCATGTGGGACCTCCCCAGCATGGCCTCATTGTAAAACAGCAAGAATAAAGCCATGTTGAAGACAGAAATGAGCCTCTAGGCAGGCTTGTCTCAGCTTCAGGCACCCAGATGGAGGCAGAGGAGGTCAGGGAGCGGCAAGCTGCTCCTCCTTGCTCTATCACAGCTCCTCATGCCTCTGGGCTGTGTTCACTGTTTAACCTGAGATCGTTTATTTTTGTCATGTGTAAGTTGATTTAGAGATAGAAAAGAACAACAAAAGGAGGTACAAAGGTAAGGGAGAAAAAAAAAAAAGAGTGGATCCAGAAACGAAGAACGCTCAAAGGATGACACAGGACACAGACACGCACGAACGGAGACCCCTGAGGTATCAGCTTTGCAAGCTAGCGCAAGATGAGGGAGAAAGCAAAGACAGCCACAGGGAGAGATGTGCTTTGCAGCAGAGGCAGCTCAGTGCCTACAGCTCCAGAAAGCAGCTTTTCAGCGAGCCTGGAGTTGGGCATTGGCTTGCAAGGTCTTGGCTCCCCACTGGTGAGGGCAGCCGGGAAGCAAGGAGGGACCTGCAAACACGTTTCCCTAGAAAAACTCAGCCCAGGAGTTTTGGGGCTGGGGAGGACAGGCAAGGCACCCCTTAGATGAAATCCCAACCACCACCAACCTCCCCTCCCAATGCTGCAGTGGCATTGGATGCCTTCTCCTTCCATGCGTATTCCTGGGGATGCCCAGTGCCCTTCCCTCCATCTCAGTGACTCGCTCCTCTCTGTCTCCAGCCAGAAAGGGCAGCACAGGGGAGGGAAGGGGATGATGACCAGGATGGGAATGATGGCTGAGATGGGGTAGGGGAAGAAAACAGGGACCAAGGGAGCGAAGAAGTGGCAGCAGCTTCCAGAAAGGGAGTTTTCTGGCTCAGTTTGTGTTTTAAGATTTTATGACTTCCTTGTTCACTTGTTTGTTTCTAGAAAAAGTGCTCCAAAGAGTTTTCTGTCCCCTTTTTGCTGTGCTCAGAGGGAATGGGGGAAAATCTTTGTCGTCGACATGATCTATAGAAGGAGCCACAGGCCTCAGATATTGCTTAGAAACTCGTATTTCAGATTTAAATACCATACACAGTAAAAATAGAGCTGAAAGTACCGCCCCACATTGTCTGCAAATCATTGCCAGAATGAAACAGCTTCAATAAATTAAAAACAAAACAAAAAAGAAATCGAAATATTATTTACGTCTCAATAAAAATCGCAGTAAAACCATTTACCTTTTTTTCCTTTGTGTGTGTGTGTGTGTTTTCTTTATATTATATATAATATATATTTATATATGTATAGGGCTGCTCTAGTGCAGCATCTTTAGGATACTCAGCCAGAGAAACACGGGGGCACATGCTTAGTGCGCTGGGGCGTGGGGAGGGGTAGCTGGGTTGCCTCTTCCCCACCTTGACAGAGTGATGCTGTGCTCTGTCCTCATGGGACCACGTCCCGCTCCAGCCAGGAGCAGGCTCTGCTCACCCTCTCAACCCCAAATGGTAATTCCTGCCCCTTCCCTTTCAAATTTTACACCCCAGATTCGAGTACGGGGCTCTGAGGGCTGCTCTCCCATCACTGCTCCATGTGCAAAAGCCCAGGGTGATGTCACCGAGAGCTGGAGGCTGCTAGGGTGGGAGAACCAGGGTGGGCACAGGGAGGGACACTAAGCATTCACCGTGATGTTTCCTGACTCTGGATTCATTCCTCTTTGCTTTCATTTCGATGTGCGTGCTCCCGAAAATGCGCACGCGGGTATAAATACTCCCCACCCGCCCTCCCTGCATCTCTCCCCATCTTAAATATCCCCCCACCCTTTTCTCTCTAACCACCCACGATGGGTGTCAGGACACCTCGATGATCTCCATGCTGCCCGAAAAGCTCGACTGTTTGCCTATTTTGCCCAGCTCCTCCCGGGACCTGCCCTCAGACATGGTCTCCTCGAACTCCATCTGGCAGCTCCTCCTCTTGAACTGCTTCTCGGCGCCAGCCTCCTCGTGCCAGCTGTGCCTCCCATCCCGTGCCTCGGCCCGCTGCTTGTCCCTCAGTCTGATCTCGCAGCCCCCTGGCATCCCATTGCAACCAAATGGGGGGTATGGGCTGGTGCCGCTGAACAGCGTCCCACCGCCGGTGCCACCGCCACCGCTACTGGCTGAGTCCGTGCCAAAGTACCATCCTCCTTCAGAGGATGGGGTGCTGGGGGACTCGAGGTGGACGCTCCCCCAGGAGCCATTGGAGGCCTGTGGTGGGCCAGGCAGGCTGAGCCTTGGCTGGAGGCTGTCCTCCGCCCCGGGGCTCTTACGGGCAGAGCCGATGTTGAGGCTGAGGCCGTGGGCCGGTGAGCCAGCTTGGTGCCGATGCTTGCGTCGCTGCCTCACCTTGGCCTCCAGCAGGAGCTCGGGACCACTGGGCCGGTCGGGGCTGTCGGGCACTGGGGAAAACTGGCCGCTGGGCGCTGAGGGGCTGTCCAACTTGCAGAGCTTGGGGGCCTCCCCAGTGCTGGGTAGGCCTGGGGGGTCCTGCCGCAGGCCAGGGGAGTAGGCGGATTTGATGTCCAGGGAGAAGGAGCGTTTCAAGCGGTTGGTGTCCTGGATGCGCTCCGAGGAAAGGTGCAAGCCATTGAGTCCCTGCTGCAGTGCCGTGGGTGACAAGACTTTGGGTGGCCCACCTTGCCTTTCAGGGTCACTGGGTGGGGGTGCAGAGGTTGTGCTTCTCGGTACGTCCTCAACCTTCTCTGAGGTAGACGGTGTGGGCTGCCTGCCAGCCTCGGACGCCTCAGTTGGGTCCTGAGGAGCTTCTCCCTCACCCCGGTCGCCCTGGGCTTTCAGGGCCTTAAGGAGCTTTAGGCTCCTCTCATACTCCAAGAGCTGGCCCAGGAAGTTGAAGTTGGGTGAGATCGATGGGCGGCGGTCCTTAACAAACCTGCCAAGAGGCACAGACAGCCCTGGTTGGTGTTTGGTCCTTCAGTAAGTCACCCTCTAATCTCTTGGCCTCTTTATGAGAAGAGACATTATCATAGAATCATAGAATGGCCTGGGTTGAAAAGGACCACAATGATCATCTAGCTTCAACCCCCCTGCTATGTGCAGGGTCGCCAACCACCAGACCAGGCTGCCCAGAGCCACATTCAGCCTGGCCCTGAATGCCCTCAGGGATGGGGAGTCCACAGCCTCCTTGGGCAACCTGTTCCAGTGTGTCACCACCCTTTGTATAAAAAAAACTTTCTCCTAATATCTAACATAAACCTCCCCAGTCTCAGTTTAAGATCATTCCCCCCTGTCCTATCACTATCCACCTTGTAAACAGCTGTTCCAGAACCCTCTGAAGAAAGAAGGCTGGCATCTCCCTGACTAAAGTTGGGGTTGCCCAGATTCTGGGTGTTTTGCCTGCCCACACACTATTTTACTGCTCTCATCACTGCATGCACTATGTGAAGAAATGGTTTGGTTTGGTTTCACCAGAACTCAACCAAGGCGAGACAGTTTCAAGGAGCAAACACTCTCTCTTTCTGGGATCAGCCTGCTTTCCTTCCCCGGACTGAGGCACACCAACACAACCCCTCCCTGTCCTCTGGGGAATGCTCACCTGTAAGCATCGTCGGATGACATACCCATGGTCTTCATGATGTAGGCGATGGCGATGGTGGCTGACCGGGATATCCCCGCCAAGCAGTGCACGATCACTTGGCAGCTGGACACCTTGGCCTTGTCTGGAGCATGGTAGAGAAAACAGAGAGAAAACATTGATGCGATCAGACATTGTGCAAAATGACTCTTGCCCCAGCCCTCAGCTCCTGTGTGTGAAAGGAGAAGAGCTGCTGGGAATAGGCCTGTGGAGGACAGAAAAAGAGTCCAGATTTTGAGGGCTAACTGATGGGTCTGTAATTATGGTAATGAAAGCTCACCAATAAATTCAATGGATTTATCCAACCAGGGAAGCAGCTTCTCACAGTAGTTGTCATTGACAGGAATGCGCATGAAGTGACTATCACAGATGAAGTCTGGCTTGGGACAGGAGTTGCTGGCGTTGAGGACGTAGCTTATCCCATTCTGCGTCATCAAGTCCTGGTGGGAGAGAAGGAATTGAAGGATCAGCTGAGTTATGTGCCTCTCCACACATTCCTGGCTGTTAGCCATCCCAATATTTGCTCCTATGGGTCTTCTGCTGGCTCCTTGGCCCAACTGGCTAACCAGCTGATGCTACCTAACTGATGCTCAGCACAGACTGGCTGAGAGAGAGGTGCCCATTTAGACGGTGCAGGTTTGTAACTCAGCAGATCTTTACTTTGGTACCCCAGCATGACCAAAGGATCCTGGAAAGGTCTTCCATGTGGGAAAGTAATAAAGGTGACCAATGAAAAGTCTCACTGAAAGCTTAGAAAGTATCCACTGAGAGAGGAGTGGTACCTCTCCAACCAATTGGTTATCAGTAGCACTCCATAATAACCGATGTCAACTCAGCTTTTTACCTCCAACCCACACTGAAAGCACTGGGAGTTCTTGCAGCCTTATTAGTTGTTCACAGTTCTTCACTAAATCGTGCTGCATTTTAGCCTACAAGAGGCTCACATGAACCACTCATTTCAGGCTTTAGTGACTTATAACTCAGAACACCCACTTGAGAGGAACCGTCTCTTCCCTCTTTTTGACTCTGGAGGGAACCTGGACCTTTTTTCTGTGACTTTTTGCTTCATTCAGTCAGTGGATCACTGCCCATATTTCTGAGTCAATAAAATGACAGGATAAGGGAGATGTTAGGTAACAAGGGTCAGATGAAATATTGCAATAAAGGGGTGACCCATGGACCATCCCTTAGGAAACTGGCTTGCTGGGTGCATACTGCTATATCCACATCAAGCTCCATTCTCTCCCTCCCAGGGCAAAAGACAGCATCATCTACATGTGTTGCTGACACAAAATTCCTGGCTGTCCTTTCCCCTTCCCATCAGATTATGTATTGTCTGTACAGCCAAGGACAGGTTGCATACAAGAATGGAGAATGTCTGCGTCAGCTGCCTGACCTGAATTATTTCAGAGAAGATCCAGAATTAAACAGGAGGAGAAAATAAATCTGTGAGTAGAGGAATCCTTCCAT
Source organism: Gallus gallus (assembly GCF_016699485.2). Classification (NCBI taxonomy): domain Eukaryota; kingdom Metazoa; phylum Chordata; class Aves; order Galliformes; family Phasianidae; genus Gallus; species Gallus gallus. The sequence goes on along the minus strand of NC_052536.1, from coordinate 13,788,940 downwards.
ATGTCAGTGTGTGCATGGAGCTGCCTCTCAACGTGTTGGAGAGGAGAAGCATTGCCTTTATGTGACCTCTGCACTTGACCCCACTCTGCTGCCTACGAATGGAGCATCTTCTGGCCACCCCACTGCAGTGCTGGCAGAAAACACAGCTCCAAAAGATAAACAAAACCCTCAGAGGAGGTGAGGAGGAAAGGAAACCATAAATTTTCTCGGCTGACGTTGGCCCTCAGGAGATTTTGTCTGTGGTTGTCTGGTGGCCAGTCCCTGCCCACCCCGGCTCACAGAGGGGCTGTCCCCAGCAGGCTCCAACGAACCCAGCCTTGGCTCCACAGAGCCAACCAGCTTCTAAGCTCACATTCTTGGCACTTTTCTTCTTCATTTCATTCTACTATATATATATGTAGGGTTTTTTTTTTTCTCTCCCTCCTTTCTGTCTCTGTTCTGCTATGCTTTCCTGGTCTCTCTACCCGCTCCTGCCCTGAGCAAGAATGTCTGCCTGGCTCCCTCCTGCCTGTGGAAGATGCCCAGTGGCATTTTAGCTGCAAATCCTCTTTCTTTCTTCTTGTTGTTATTTTCCTTTTAAACAAAATTCTTTCCCTGCCACGACATCATGATGCTGCCCTTCCAGCACTTCAAAAGTGCAGCATCCCTCCTTTCTCCTCTCTTCCCCCAGCCAAAAATTGCCCACTTTTGGGTCTCCTGAACAAGCCCCTGGCCAAAGCTGCCCATCCCCATGCTTTTGTTCTCTTCACAGCTGGAGGAGTCACCACCCAGCCCTCTCCTAGGCAGGACAGGGCAGACACATCTCTGCAATGCGGCTGTACCTTGTTCAGGACATCCTTCTGGGAGCCCAGGTAGAGATGCGGCAGGATGCGTGTGGGGCCAACGTTGGCCACAGGCAAGCAGGGCTGGGAGATGCTCATCGGCAGGATGGCAGCTGGCTTCCCCTCACAGAGCCCCGGGAAACAGGATGAGAAGGTGGCAAAGCCTCCTGCAGAGAAAACAGGGACATTGAACTCACAGCAGCAAGTCTGGGACCAGCAGTACTTGTCACTGTCACCTGGAGGGCTGGGGACGAAATGGTGATAATTGCCCATGATGAGTGCAGAGCTTTGCAGAACAAAAACTCAACAACCATTGTTAACCAGTGCAGACACACTGCAATGACTGTGCCGCACACTCACAGAAGAGCCAGCTCTTTTATTTCCCGCTGCAGTTGGATATTAATGCACACGTGAGGTATTTTAGAATCATACAATAATCTAGGTTTGGAAAGGACCTTCAAGACCATTAAGTCCAGCCATTAACCTGACTTACCAAGTTCCATCACTAAACTTAACACCACATCCACACATCTTTTCAGTACGTCCAGGGATGAGAACTGCACCACTTCCCTGGGCAGCCCATCCCAATGCTGGATCACCTTCTCCATAAAGAAATGCCTCCTAAGGTTCAATCTAAACCTCCTCTGGTGCAACTTGAGACAGCCTTGCACTGCCTCCTGCTTTTCACAGCTTCATCCAGACAAATGACAGGAACCTGCCTAAGCTAGTGCTGAGCAAGCCCGAGCCTGGGATTTCTGACCAGAGTACCACATGGCTACCTGTAGGCCATTGCACTCGAGGTGGCTCACAATCTGGCAGTGATATCGTGCACAGATTTCCTGCCTTTCTAATAGCCAAAGGCTGGCCTGGTTTGCACGGTGGCACTAATTAGAAAAGGGAGCCTGCAAAATTGGAGAGGGGGCTGCAGTGTACATTTTGCCAGAAGGGGAGAAATTTAATTTATCTTGAACAGATTTCCTCACCATTTTTCACAGTCTGACCTGGGTGAATGTGACAGCAAGCGGTGCCCAGTGTTCTGCAACAAGCTACTCATACCATCCCAGCATACCAAAGCCCACTGTCGAGAGCAAACGCCCAGCCGGGGCTGCAGTAGGTGGCATCTGACAATGCTATGGTGTCTGGCACCATCAAATGCATGGTCTAAATGGGAACAAACCTGCCCCAAAGCCAATTTCCCTCTCAAGCGGCAGGAATAGAGGCTTCAGTGGGGCAGTGAGCATTGCTGTAGCAACACAAAGCAGTGCTGCACATCATGCGTGGTCGCATAAGGGCACTGGTTACCTCGATTTGTGGAGCTGTGCTCTGTAGTGTATAAGACTCAGCTACGGTGAATGGTGTGGCCTGAAATTGGATCTGAGTTCGCAGCTTCTACTCTTGTGTGCCGGGTCACAACACAGCTAAATACAGAATGTGGAAAAGGAAACATGGAGCAATTCTTTGCCAGCACTGGAAGACTATGATGACTTCTCTTGCACAGTGATGCTGTTCCCTAGGGTACAGTGAGACGGTGGCCCAACCTCATTCCCCTCCAGCAAAAGACACCTGAGCAATATGTCTTTGCAATAGAAGGCACCTCGGGTTTTATCAGCTCAACCAGCGTTCCCAGAGGTATTCCCAACCATAAAAATGAGCGGATGCAGCTTCACATCACCCAAAGGGCAGCGAAGACTTTGGGGTTTGACTGGGATCTGCGTACTTCCTCCTTTTGAAAGTCCCTACCTTTGGGTCCAACACCACAGGATTCAACGCTACTGCCTATCTCTGCAAGGGAATGAGTCCTTTTAAGGAGCCCTCACTAATGACCACTCCATTCAGCCTCTCCTCTTGGAAACAGGGCAGACTTAGCATGCTCAGTATACCTTCCCCAGGATTTTGTGGCAGTTCTGACGTTTCTTCTGAAGCAAACTCCTGGAAATCAGAGCACGGCATGAAATCACACTCACACCACCCTCCATTACCATCTCCTTGCATCTTGTAAGTTACAGCCTCCTCCAGGGGAGCAGCTCCTGCATCAACCCCAGAAGACGTCCTCCAGCCAACCTTCCTCCTTTCTCTTACATTTCCCTGGCTGCTGGCTAACACAAGGCTCAGCTTTAAAACTTGGCCGAGTCAGGAGGCAAAGAGTTAAAGCACCTTATCATCTTCTCTAGCACTTCCTCTTCCCTGGCTCCCTCTGAAATGACATCACCTCTCAACTGGGACATTAAATCACAGCAAAAGAAGGAGGCCCAGCACAGGTGCAGCGCAGCTCTGGTTACCACTCACCCCGGTGCCGCGTCCCCATTGCCAAGGAGTGTAAATCAGCACCCTGCACACGTGTTGCTGCCCCGCTCGAGCTGCATGCACACGTGGGGAGAAGCCGGGGGAGAAGGGTTTGCATGGTGAAGAAAGTGTGCCTTCTGCAGGCGTGTAGGGTGTAATGGGACACAGATGTGACTCGTGCACAATGATGTGGGGGGTTTCCAGAGAAACCCGGTGTGCTTATGGGGAGCGGGGCACACGTACAGCATGAGAGAGCGGTGCTCTGTTCCCCAGTCTCTCACTCTTGCTCATACCCATCAAGAGCCGCCCGAGGCCGCCTCCAGCTTCAGATCCCTCTTCAAAAGCCATGAGCATGCAGTGACCTCATCGCTACAGCAGGCTGGGACACGCCGGCATTGCCTTCTCCCCCTTGGCCTGCCCTGCACGAGAAGCAGCAGTGGGGGCATAGGCCACTCATCGGCCCCGAGCAAACCTCCCCCAGCTGCGCTTCCATCCCTCCTGTCCTCATTTCCCCCACGCTCTCCACCCCTCTCACAGCTGCTCAGGGGAAACCCTAGAGATGGGTACCCACTGCCGGTCCCACCCCGCAGCAGTGCTCACCCCGCCTGCGCCGGCTGCTCCGGCATGCCTTGCATTTTTAGAAAGCAAAGCAGCTCTTCCAAACAATCCCAAAGGCGGTGAGTGTCCCTGGCAGTGCTCCCACCGATACCTGGGCTTTCCCCTCTGCATCCCAGGTCACGTACCCCAGCCTTTGTTCAGAGAGAGCAGTGGAGCTCAGTGGTCTTCCTTGCTCTGGGTAGATGGACAATTAGGGTCAGGAATGAGTTCTATCTGACGTATGTGGGTGCTTATGGGTCTTCCTGATGCCTATAGCCTGGCTTGCTGGTGAGGGCTTCTGGCAAAGAAGGAAGCCACGAGGCAGCACCAGGGGAGAGCTGGGGGTGAAAACAACCCCAAAATGTTGGGGACTCATTCAGCAATATCCCCAGAGAAATAATCCTGGGCATTATCACCTACAGCCCTGCCGCATGGCCCAGAGGATGGGGTAGTATCTGGTAGCCAGCAGAGGAGGGGAGAAGTCCCACACCGCTATCCCACGTCCACCTTCATCTTCACTAGGCTCTCCCTGCTGTGCACCAAAGAGCTTCCAAGTGAAGGTGGATTTGTTGGGAACAACCCTCTTATCACCAGTATTTGGAAATGCAGCTCATGGCGTGGACACCGGCAACACCTCATACGTTTTCCAGCCTCAGAGGGTGTCCCCAACTCTGGCAAAACACAACAGCCTGCCCAGAAGGAGATAGGGAAGAAGTGACATGTTCCTGCACCGTGCCACCATTCTGCAGCAGCCAACCGGAGCTGCAAGCGCCCAGCCCAGGAGCAGGCAGGAGAGCCACAGCAGGTGTTAAAGAGGTGCTTTACAGCCCACCCTTGCTGCACCTATATTAAGAAGCTGCTGGGGGTTTCCAAGCAGGTGCCAGAGCTTTTGCAGCAGTCTGGCACAGCCCCAGTGCCCGCCAGCTAACAGCCCAGTAAGCGTAGGGATGCTGCCACGCTGTGCTGAAGACCCCTAACCCCTCCCAAACCTCCCAAGAGGAGGCTGAGAGAGGCTCTGCCCGGCTCTCATTAAGATGCCTGCAGTGCTGGCAGCTGCTGCCAGGGTGGCACGTGGCAAGGGGCAGCAGGCACACGCGCCAGCACACATCTCGGCACTGCAGCCTCCAAAATGGGATTCTGGGAGGTTTTGGCAAGATCTGGGGGCATTACAAGGACCTTGCCTCAACGGCAGGTCGAATGGAAGGAAGAGTGGCAGAGAGGCCAGGCACAGCGCATGTCATCCTCCAAGCCGCTGGGAAAATCCCTCCTTGTGAAGCGCCGGCTCCCCGCTGCTTGTGCTGGGTGGGAGCTGAGCCGGGCGCCGTGATGCAATGCTGCTTACTGTCACCATTACTCACTGCACGCTGGGAAGCTCCCGGCTTCCTCAGAGCTTCCTGGTGCCAGCGGTTGAGTTTTCCCCCTGCTATCCCCTTGCTGTTTCCCACAGCGGTGATGCCTGGTGCCGCCTCACTGGGCGAATTCCCACTGCTCTGCATCCTGGCCAGCTGCCACCTCCTGGCTGCAGCAATGGACGAGCTGCCTCCCTGCTGTACTGCCTGTCACTGCAAAGCGTGCTTTCCGCACTCATTCCTAAGCCCAATCCTGCACGGCCCTCCTAGATACACCACAGCCAGCCACGCACACGGGTCCTCTCCAGCTCCTGCTTTCACCCACCTCAGTGCAATGGAGGAGCTCTCTGCTGCTCTCCCCTCACACGCTGCGCTGCCGCCCTCCCTCCATCCTGCCCAGCCCTTGTGCTTTCCCCAGCTCGGGCTCTGCTTTCATCCTCCCTTCATTCAGCTCTACATTTCATCACTCCCATTGCTGGCTCCTTTTATTTTCCAAGCGGGTGTGATGAGAAAGCCGATGAATCAGCCCTGCTCCTGATTCGCATGAATTCCCCATTTCCCCAAGCATCACCCCCAGCAGCTTCGGGGTGACCTTGAGGATCAGTCCTGGACCACCACCCCATCTCTCCCACTGCACGAGCGGAGAACTACCTTCAAAGAAAAAGAAGGAAAAGCAGCAGAAAGGAAGCCCTCCACCCACACAAACACGGACACGCTCCCAGAGCTGCTGGGTTTCATTTCCCTCCAGTGACTGTGCTGCTTTGGACCGACCTTACTCGTTCTGTGTAAAGGAAAACGTATCATTTCCAGGACTGACTTATTACTAATGACACCATCGCTGGGTTATGCGGTTCGTGCCACAAAAACCTGTCAAGCACTTTTAGCAGGCTCCCATTTTAAGTGGCGACGGAGGGGAAGTTTCTTGATTCAACCGTTCGGCAATTTAGGTCATCCCGGGCTCGGCAGATTTTTAAGCTGCTCCAGTTAATATCTCCCTCCCCTGCTCGTCCTTCACCCGGCACGGCAATAAGCTGCCGAACCCTTTGCTGAAAGCGACCGACCCACAGCTGGGCACGCGGCAGCACCGCGAGCGAAGCGAAATGGCTCCGCCGGCAGCCGCAGCGCCGCTCCATCCGTCGCTCCCCGCACGCCCCTCTGCCCTCGCCCACCCTCAGCCCCGCGCCGCTCCCCTTCACCGGGGATGCGGCATCCTCGGGGACCGCGGGGGAAACCCGAGGGACGGACCCCTCTTCCGCGCATCGCCCGCTCGCGTCCCGCCGCCTCCCAAATGGCTTCTGCCCGTTGCGCGCTCTCGCTCCTCGTCGCCTCGGTCTCACCGCCGCCCGCTCTCTTTGTATCGCGCCGCGCTCCCCATCTCCATCCCCGCGTCGAGCCGGGGCCGGGCTGCCTCCCGCCGCCCCCTCCGTCCGCATCGCGAGGCGAGGAGCCGGCCGCCTGACAAACCTCGCATGTCCCTGCTCTCCTTCATCCTCCGCACCCTTATTTTCAGCTTCATCTGCCCCTCACGCACGTCTGTCCAGAACTGGTCCTCGGAGGGAGCGAGCATCACGTCCACAGGCATCCAGGCAGCCGAGCCGCTGCTCGCGGGGGCACCTCTCGCCCTAACAAAACAACAGCTGGCGGGCCGAAAAAGCCCTACGCCACCTCGCCGAATCAGCAGCCCTCAGAGCCTCCCCCTGCGCCAGCTTTCAGAGAAAGCTAAAAAGAGGAGAGATGGGCTGGAGGGGAGGGGGGGGGCAGCTTTGCCCCTTCCCCTGCCTGCGCTGCGCTGCGCTGGCTGCCTGCGCGTGCAGCTCCCGCTCCAGCCTGAATGAGCTCAGCACATGAGCAGCAGCCCCGCTGATCCATCCACCACGGCGGCTCATAGCTAACGGGTCAGGCATGCAACCGCATTCCTTACTCAGCACACAGACACGCAGGATAACTCAGGGGCTGCGCGCCTGACATATGCTTTGCTCGCTGCTTAAAGGCGCAACAGCTCTTTTTCCTCCCGCCGTCCTCGCAGGATGCGGCCACGCTTCACCCCCCCCCTCCCGCAGCTGCTGCGGGAGGACACGCGCAGCCCGCTGGGTTTAGTCGTGCTGGGTTAATTTGGGGACAGGGGGTTGGAGGGAGGAAGCGCCGGGAAGGAAATGGGTTCGTGCTAATGGCTGCGCCCCCGTTCTCATCCCTGCTCCCTGTTGGTGGGTACCCCACGGCTATGCCCCTTCCCCACGCCACAGGAACAGTGTACGTCCGTGGGATGGGTAGCTCAGAACCCAAAGAGGGGGAAGGGAAATACCACCACCTCCGTTCCAAGGGGAAACCGAGGCAGAAAGGTACAATTATCCTCTGGTGTATAACAGGCAACTGCTGCATGGCAGAGTCTGAGACCTTGCTGCCAGCTCTTCTTCCTCCCTCAGCCTCAGCCCCTGTCCCTAAGCCCATCGGCCACACAGAATGCCCATCCCAGAGCGGTCTCAAACAACGGCAGGGGAAAGGCAGCTGTGATGGGCTGCTCACGGCTCACCCCAGAGCTGTCAGCACGGGTCTGGAGGAGCAAGATCACGAGTTGGAGGAGATGCCTCCAAAAGCACAGCAAGAGGCAGTGTTAATGAATAGTCCTCCCCAGTCCCAATGGGCTCTTTCTCTGCGTGAGGACTTCTGAGGCAGGTCGGGACTGGTACGTATTCTGCTTTCCATTTGTCCTGGGGGAGAGAATTACTTACATCCCCCCATTCCCACCTGTGGGACTCCTTAATATGTCTCCACGCTGCTTGTTGCGAGTTTATTGGTCTGAGCCCAGGCCTCCAGAAAATCATTCAGGATTATAGTAAGCGGAGGAGGCGAGGGGGGGGGGGAGGGGGCATGCATTGTGCCTTTGAAAATCTGGAGCTTTATAGGCTGAAAAACCCCAGGCTGAGCCATATGCGAGTGACTTCAGTGTTTTTCCTTTGAATGACATCACATGAGATGAGGTCATCGGCATTAACTAAGTGCTCTCCCCTCCCCCCTTCCCACCCGAGCAGAGCCTGCCTCCTAATGAGCCTTGTTGTTGTAACAAATATGGCTTGATGATTATCAGATGTGGGGCAGGGGTTGGAGAAAATTCAAAGCATGCTCCAGGGAGGCTGGAAGAGCGAGAAGCCACATTCTCCCCAAAGCAACGGTCGGTGGGCAGCTCCTGCACCACTCATGGTGGTGGCCCCGCATTTGCCACCCCCACCCTGGCAATGGAGGGTGCAGACTAGAATACAATAGAATCATTAAGGTTGGAAAGGACCGCTAAGATTATCTAGTCCAGCCATTAACCCATCCCCATCGTGCCCATGGACCACGTGGTCCATCACCAATTCCATTGGCATCTCCCTACTGGTGGGCAGCTCTGTTCGCCTGACACCCGGTGCTCTTCATAGAATCATTAAGGCTGGAAAAGACCACTATGACCATTCATCCAGTCCAACCATCACTTGCCACCATAGCGTCCACTGAACCACGTCCCTCAGTGCCACATCTGTACATTTCTTAAATGCTTCCAGGGACATTTGGAACCTTTCTGGGGTGAAAGTCATCACCAGACCATGCAGAGGGGCAATAGTAGGTAGGTGGTGAAGTTCAGAGTGCCATCATCAACCTGCCAACCCCCCAGCAGACCACAAGCATGCACCCGCCTTCCCTTGCTCTCTTCTGGTTGCCAGTGGGTTTGGACTCACTCAGGCTTGCAAGAGCCTTAGGCACAAGCTATTTCAAGATGCATTTGGACCCAGTTTTCTACTTGACCCGCGTACCTCCTACTCTCTATAAATGCAGCCAGGCAGCAGCCTTCTTCCTCCACCGGGTCCAGGCAGTGGACCTGCGGGCACCTTTCTCCAAGCACAGCCCTTACTCCCTGCTCCCTCCTGCCCGTGGTCCTCTGGGTCGCAGCCAGCATTTCCTCTCCCCACCCAGCACCAGGACCTGGGAAGAACCGCCATCGCCGTCCTTTGCATGTGGGAGGCCAAGGCCTCAGGAAAAGGGGAGGCAGGTTTCTCAGAAGGAAGGAAATCATAACCGGGCACGGGTTCCTGCCCGTTGCAATCTCCTCCTGGGGAGGTTTCTTTCCTCCCTGCAGCTTTCCAGAAATGAGAAATGAAATTACAGGATGACTTCTGAAGTCTCAGCAACCGGCGGGCTGCCCCTCTGTAGCCCCATCTCTTCCCCCTGCCGTGTTTTGCTCGCCTTTTCTGGGTCCAAATGTTGAAAACGCAGCTTGGAGGGGGAAGGGAAGCTCCATGGGGTAATTATAGAATCGGAAAAACAAGTTGTCTGACGACAGCACTGCTAAACAGGGAGGTTTAGAGCATAGGTCTGGAATACAATCAGCTCACACATACATGACCTGGCTTAACCCCTCCCAGGGATGTGGTCGATGGTCCCAAGGGAGCCCAAACCCTTGCAGGCATCTCCCGGCCCTGGTGGTGGGGTGAGAAGGGACCACCTCACCCCTCTGGACTGGGTGACTTGGGCCTGAAGCAGCATCCCAAATGCAGCCAGCACTGCAGCATCCTGCCCTGCGGTCCCATATAGCCAATGCTCCGCATCCATCTCTCTGAACATCTGGCATTTAAGGACAGGCAAAAGAGTCGAGTCACTGCAGGTACCCCCCTGTGCACCACCACCACTGAGCTCCTGAGGAAAGCAGGGTGTAATCACCTCTGGAACACTTGTCCATGCATCCTCTTTTATTTCTTCACAGGAGTAGATTTTAGATGAAGTTTAGAGGAGCACACTTGTGGATCTGCCTGCTGGATTCACTCCGTAATCCCACAGATGCTCTCAGACCTCACACTCAAAGGGTTCCTGAGCCAGCCCTCACACTCGGCCTCCATGAGCATCCTCAGACCCACGTGCCCGGCAGAGGCTCTGTGGGAACCAAACCCACCAGCAAGCTTGGAATAAAGAGAGCTGCCTTTGCCACCTTTCATCTTCTGAGCTAAACCCCAAAACATGTGTGCTCGGGGTGCTTCTCCCTCTGCTTTTGGATGATATTTTCCAAGCTCATTTTAGGACTGTCCCAGCGCAGCAAAAAAAAAACCCAAAACCCCAAAAACAAACAAACAAACCCCCCTAACACCACACCTCTGAAAAAGTGCTTTTTCTTTGCTTTTTAATCACCTTCCCCCAGGCCCTTATTTCAGCCTATGTTGAGCCCAGTTGGCGCTGGGTAGATCAGATCAGCTTTTGCAATGTAGATTCCCTTTTTCCTTCCTTTTTTTCACTGTATGTTTCATGTGCTCTTAAGTCACCTGGCTTTTGGTAGATTTATATGAAATTCCCTCGTTCTCAAACCTCCTCAATAATTGCTCCGGGCTTGTGAATGAGATCAGCCCCCTCCAAATGAAGACCGCTGTACAGTTACAACTCTGCAGCCATCATTACACTTTAGGGATGACGATGAGAGAGAGCCTTTCCTCCTCTCTGCTTCTCAGCTCCTCGGGGAGGCCAATGCTCACCCCTTAGGAAGAGGAGTGAACTCACCAAGAAGAGTAAGCTTCCAATACAAACCTCATCTCACCATACTCCCAACTCCCAACTCCACTGTTTGCCAAATGCCCACGTTCCCCATAACTGCTCCCACTGCTTCTCCCACGTGAGCCATCTTCACAGCCTTGGGCAAAAATAGGATGCACTCAAGCTTTGTACTCCGCTGGAGACGTCCCTCAAGAAAACCCAACACCTTCAGTGGGGAAGACCAGGGGTTGAAACCAAATGCCATCACCATGGCATTTGGCATGACCATTTGGCATGACCATCCCTGGCCACGGCACCACCAGGCTGGAGAAGACCTGGGCCAGGACCAGTAGTGCCGAGAAGGCTGGTTGGTGGAGGATGGAGAGGCCCGGGAGGGATTTCTCACTGATGATACTGCTACATTCTTTCCAAATCCTGGGAGTAAACAGACGCTCCAAATTTAGAAAGAACAGGACTGGAAAATTTAAACATTCCTTGAAGAATTGGTACAAACGGAGAGGGGGCAAGGGGCCGAAGATGATCTCACATGTGCTCCCGAGCCAGATGAAAAGCTCATGACCAGAGCTCGGCAAGCGAGGGGCCAGTTTCAGGTTGGTGCGATACTGCAAAGATAAAGCTGAGGGCTCTCCACCAGCATCCTACTCGCTCCATAGCGGTACCGGTGAAAAACTGGAACATCCCTGAGGAAGTCGAGTGCCGTCCCCTTTGAGGAACTGGAGCCCTGCTTTGTGGGAGCATCATCTGGAGGAGCATCCCAAGCCCTCGCCCACCGCTTTGCTGAGCTGTGGAGGAGGTCAGGGAGACCGGGCTTTGTTTGCTTCCATCCAGAGGAGCGGTGATGCTCAGCACCCAGCAGCTCAGCACCGCGGCGCTGGCTGGGCTCCAGCATGAGGGCTGCCATTGCCGGAGCCATCAGCGACCGATGGAGCCAGACTGCTGCCGCTTCATAAACAGATAATGGCTGCTAATAAAAACAAAGCAGGAGTTTGCAAAGGAAAAGAAAAAAAAGAAAAAGAAAAAAGAAAAGCAAAGAAAAAAAGCATGGGTTTGTGCTGAAATAAACAAAGGTTAAAGAACAGTCAGGCTCCTGCAGGAATAGCAAAGCTGGGCTGCAGGGAGGGAGGGGGCATTACGTAATGCAGGAAAAATGTTGGCTCCATTCAGCTTTCCACCACTTCATGTGATGTCAGGAAAACCATATAAATCAACAGGCTTTCTGCTCCCACGGATGGAGGGCAGCAAGCAGCACTATTTATACTTACACAATTAAAAAAAAAAGGGGGGAGGGGGGGGTGGAGAAAGAAGAGATGATGATGATTTCCAAGACTGGGAATTATTGACTCAGATTCCTCCTTCCGAGCCCTGCTGGAATTGCTGCTCTGGGGCTGTTAACCCTTGAGGAGCCCCTGCCCTCACTCCTGCCACTTTGGTTCCTGGGGCTTTGCCCCAGGCTCCATCAGCTGCTCTGAGGCAGATTGATCCAAGCATGTTGAACAGCAAGGACCAAGTGTGACGCTTTGGGACACCGAAACAAATGAAAAGCAATGAGCCTAGAGCCACCCGCCGTTGGGACTCCTGGGTCCTGTCCCTTCTGTGGGCAATGCAAGCTGGGGATCCCAAACGGCTTTGGGGCTGTTTAGAGCGGGCACACCGGTTTGGGGATGCCAAGGACTCAATTGCCTGCACCTTTTAGCAAATCTCTAGGTTTCTCCAAATTTCAGCGCATGCCCACTGCCACAGATGGGATCTGGAGAAAGGGTGGCAGTGGGATGGCTTTGAGCAGAATGAGGTGCCTGGGCTGGGCTGAGGTCTCTTTGCGTTCCCCCATCTCCTCAGACCAGGGTGTAGGGATGCCACATGGATGAGGGTAAGATCAAGATGGAACCCAATGCCTCGGCAGGATGCACACCCGCCTGCAAGGCAGGGAGGGCTCTAGCTCAAGCCTGGCAAGGGGTCAGGCTCTGGCCTCACATACATCCCCCTCAGACCTCCCAGGCACTGCAGACCTGGGTCAAAAATATCCCGGCTGCTGCCCACATTACAGCAAGGAGGAAACTGCGTGTGTCAGAAAGCGTGCCCAGCCTCCCTCTGGATGCTTTCAGCAGTGTTTTTGAGTCATGATTTCCATATAAAACTCAGCAGCCATGACCCAGTGTGCTACATTTCAGTTCCTTTTTTTTTCTTTCTTTTTTTTTTTTCCATGCATTAGCAGCCTGCATTCCCCATTAGCAGGCTCCAGGCCGTGCAGCCTGCCATCCTGAGGCACAGGGAGCAGTAGAGGCTTTGCCAAAACCTCAGCAATTACCAGTCGGGAATGCAGTTCTTTGAGGACTTCAGCAGGGGGAAGGCAGGGCGGAAGGGAAGGTCTGAGAAGCCTGTAAACGGGTTTTAATTGGGGGTCTTAAACTTCATCTCACACCTAGTGCAGGCGGGAACAAACCTGCATGGGGGTCTTCGGTGCCACATCCAGGGAGAACAGGGACGGCTGTCAAGACCAGGGCTGCTCACTTGCTTGCATGGGCTGGGTGTCAGTGAGTGACATCATCCTTACAAGGGACCAGAGCGTGGCGGTTTTTTTTAGGTCTACAACAAAGGCTCCTTCCTGACTCGTCCCAGTGACAAGGCAGACTCCCTCCAGGACATGACCAAATCTGCATTCTCCATTTTGGCATTATGTACCAAGCTGTGCCCTTGGATACACCATGAAAACCTTGGACAGTGGCCTCAGTATAGCTCCATGCTAATCATTTTTGGCACGATATCATAGTCCTTGCTTGCCTTTGAAATCCTCAAACTGTCAGACTTGAGTGCTTTATTCCCATTATTCCTCTGCTCCACCCACCACAACTCTGGTTCAATGGCATTTACCCCAAGTATGCAACCACAGAATGGTTTGGGTTGGAAGTAGCCAGCCAGGCAGTCCCCCAGCCACCAGAATTAGAGGCAGCTTCAACTTTCCCTTCATGGTAACATGCTCATCACAGGGCACATGGCCACAACACCATAAATCCACAATAACTGCACAAGCACCAAGTGAAATGGTAACACAGAGCCACACCAAGGGGGCCATCATCCTACAGTGCAACAGCACCATCATCACCCATCATCATCATCATCACTGTTGCTGCCCTTGAGTGGTTCCACTCCTACCTGTGAGGATGGAGACACTGTGGAAACAGCTGTCCAGCTTGCCCAGGAGGATGGAGAGGAAGCTGTCAGCAGCCAAGCCGGTCACATCCCGTGTGCTCTGGTCATAGACCACCACATCCTGGTGCTCCTCTGCCTCCACCTGTAGGGAATAGAAAAAACTGGCATTAGAGAAACTCAGGACTCACTTCTGCACATGGTGTTCTGTGGAGGGAGCACAACCACGATGGTTTGGGTACCGCACATCTGTGTCTGCCCCACAGATGTAAATGAGTACTCCAGCACCAACACCAGCCACAGCACCCAGTCATTCCCCTCCATGCACAGGAAGCCCTTCTGGTGTGATGCCCTGCTGCACTCCTTGTGAAACAAGAGAGTTGGAACTGCTGCATACCATTCAGGTGATCAACACAACCCTCCCCATGCATATCTCTTCAGAACCTCATTATGAGACTCCTCGAATTGGGCAGCACTCATAAACATTCCCCTCCTTTTGCCCTATCACTTGCTTGCCCTGTCTTGCTACCTTTGAGTTGCTATAGATATTAGCACAACCACAAATATGATGCTCAAAATATATTCCCCCAACGCCTAGGTCAAGGTTTCTGCAGCACCCTGAGGTGTGCAGCCATCTTCCCAAAGCAGATCCAGCCCTCAAGCTGCAACGAAGCAGCAGTTGGGATGCTTTGACATCCCATGCTGTTTCTTCTCTGCCCTGAAATGGGAGTTGCATCCCAATAAAACTGAAGTACACGTGGATTTTATACGTTGTACCACTCACTGCAGGGCTGAGGACAGCCACTGGAAATCAGTGGGGCACCGGGAGGCAAATTTGGCCACGTGGGTAAGAAGGACAAAGGGAAGAAAGAAAAGGAAGTGGCAGGAGGAGAGAGAAGAGGAAAGGATGGAGAATTTTAAAATAAGACATTGAAAATTGTGTAAGGTGAGTAAAATCAGTGGCCGCTTCTGGACGTGCCATTGACATTCTTCATAGCTTTCTTTGCCCTCCACCACAGTACGCTGTCCTGAAAACCCAGCCTGAAGCACCACAAATGCGTCTCCCCAAAAGCGAGGCAAGGAGGGGACTGGGCAGGGGTTTGCACCCCGGCCAGGGTGGCCACAGGGGGCATCAGGGGAGATAACAGCTCTGGCCGAGCAGAATTATCCCACAATAGGATTTAGTGTTCCCTCCGCACGGGGAGGCTTTGTTTTGGCCATTACTGCAGGGTTGCTGAGCAACGGCAGATATGTGTGACACGGTTTACATCTTATTAAAGTTATAAGGTTTCACTTGATGTAAATGCCAAACAAGCACTGGCCTAGCATGGCCCGGCTGCAGAAACAAATACCCAGCGTGGTGGGGCAAGGGCTGTGGAAATGGGCAGAGGGGAAAGCCTGATTTGAAGGAAAACATGCATTGCGTAGCAAGGATTCATGACACACCACACACGGAAGTGCTGGCATTTCCAGTCCTGTGGCTCAGATGGAACAGGTATTTCACACAACCCCAGAATCACCTAGGTTGGAAAAGGCCTCTAGATGATCAAGCTCAACCCTCACCAAGTCCACCTGTCATTGAGTTCAACCATCATCACTGAGTCTAACAACCATTTCCTACCGCAGGTGCTATGGTCCCACCAAGTCACTCAGGTCTCTGCCCCCAAGCTTTGAAGGAACACCACCTTTGGGGAACCCACTGGCCATTCCTGGGGCGCCCATCCCTCCCCCAGAGGTATCTCCCACGCGTATCTCCTCATTTTGTTCTGGGCACTGAGTGGTTTCATACCCCCAAATGGCACTTATCTGCCACGCAGGGCAGTCTGAGCCCTCCAGGTGATCTGGGCTAAGATAAGAGCGAGGTATTCTTATTATCCCAATTACCCCAGACATCTCAGTCACATATTGTTTCAAAACACAGTGAATCACTCCACTGAAATAACACCACTTCCATAAACATAAAAAGCAGCCGGGCACAGGGCTCAGAAATAAGCCCTGGCTTTCCCTAGAGCAAAGCAGCTGCTTCCAGGGCTGGGCTCCTCCAGTAAATAAATACACATCCCCAGAGCCCTGGTAGACTGTTGTCATGCCTCGAACCACTGCTACAGCCATTCCCAGAGACAGCTGCGTTTTGGGAAGAGAGAACAGGTCAAGATGTGGGAAGACTTTCCAAGGAGATCTTAAAGGAGCAAACTTTTTAGCATTTCCCTCCAGAACTCAAAATAAACCCCTAAGCAGGAATTTCCCACAACCTCTTCCCCCGAAATGGCACTGAGGAGCCGAATGGTTCCAGTTGGCATCAGGTTTGAAAACAAAAGCAGCTCAGGTAGTGCATTTTTGTGCCAAGGAAGACTATTGCTGGAATAATTGGAATTCCTTGGAATAAAATAAAAATATAAAAGTAATTTGCTGGGAAATGGATAAGTGCTGCAGTTTCTTAGCCCAGACTGTGGGCTGCAGCTCTGCTCCAGCCATGCAGCTCCTGGGGAAAATACGTGTGTATAATGGGAATACAGCACACGTCAGGATGTAGGGAGGGTTGGCTCAGACACGTCCCCACTTCCAGGGCAGGTGATAGGCGTATCGCAATGGAAGGACAAAGGGATATTGATTTTCCCCATTCCCTCTTTCCCAGCATGCAGAGCTTGCCCAAGATATGCGCTTGCTGTTACCCTCCAAACCAGAGCACCCCCAAGAGCTGTGAGCAGCACCCTTTGTCACACCGGATGGAAAACTGTGCTGCCCAACCAAACGATGGGCAAAAGGTGACCAATGCCCATCGGGGCTGAGATTTCTGGGGTTGCACAAGCAAGGAAGGAGTGTGCTGAGCTGGGCTTTCTGCAGCACCCCATCCTTTTGGGCACACGGCGGTGCTCCCAGCTGCCTTTGTCTTGGCAGCCCTGGCCAAGAACAGGAAACAGGAGGAGGGCGGGAGGCCCGTCAGGAGGAATAATGGGGCCGGACAATCGCACCACTGATGTCACCCTTCCTGCCATCTGCTCCCAGCGCCAGCCATGCCCCTGTCCCTCCCTGTCCCCACCCGGACAGGGTTTGGCACCACTTCCCCGTGTAAGGATGGACAGCTGCATAAAGATGCAGGAGCGGGGAGGAGATGTTGCTCCTTCCATAGAGACACTGGCAGCCCCAGGACGGCTGGGAAGGTTGGGGACAATCCTTAGCAGGACAGAACCAGAACAAGAGCCACCCATGTTAGTGCAAGAGCATCCTTTGGGAGCCACTGCCGCCTGCTGCGGCATCTCTGCAGCTGCTGAGCTGCAGCCTTGCAGGCGGAATGGCATCAGCTGATGTTAACTCTTCATGCACCCCCTCCCCATCCTTCTCTTCCTCCCTCCCCTACAAAGTGGCGGTGCTTTTGCTGCTGCCGCTCCACGTGACAGCGGCCACTGCAGAGGTGACCCTCGCCAGGAGGAGGGCAGCCGCACCGCGCTGGCTCCCAGCTCGTGAAAACTGATTATTCCTGCTTTATTCCCCCGGGGATTTGCAAACGGCTCAAGCCGTTCAAGAATCATTCCCTGCAATCCCCTCCAAAGCACCCACAGCATCGCTGAAGCAGCTTGGAGCGAGGCTGCCCGCCCCCCCCCCCCAAACCCCCCTTCCGACTCCTTGATCCTGGCAGGGTGATGTCACCAGCAGCCAATACGGACGGCGGTGGCTTCGCGGAGTGGCGAGGGGGGGGGGGGGGGGGGGACACGCCGCAGATGGCTCCAGCTGGGCCCAGCATTTGATTAATCGCCTGAATTACCCTCGCTTTGCCATAAAATTACAAGCAGGGGGGAGCTGGGGAATGTGAAAAGCAGGAGCACGGTGGTGGGGGAGTGGGCTGGCATGGGGCAGCGTCACCCCAAAATGACGGGCGAGGGTCCCCACGGCAAAGCCGTGCTGCAGTGGGGATGTGCCATTTTGGGAATGCCGGGTGGATGAGGTGATGGGACCCTGGGGCACTGGGGTGTAAAGGGGACAAGGCAACTCCACTGCCTCACCGATGGCAGCATCTCACGGTGGGCAGGACCCTGCCTGGGCCACCACGGGGGCACTCAGCGCTATTTCGGCTGGCAGCCATGGCTCAGAGCCACCTCTATTATTTAACGGGGAGAGATAGAGAGAAGAGCCTGGGAGAGATAATATGCCATGACACCGGATAAGAGCTCCTGGCGTCACAAGGGAGGAGGATTACATGTCCCTGAATGGAGTTAGAGATGACAGAGGGGAGGGGAAGAGTTTTTAGCAAGGGATTAAGCTTACAGCTCCAGGAAGGCTTTGGGGCTTGTTTGCCAGCACAGGGCAATTCCTGAGGCTGACGTACCTGTTAGACTGGCCTGGGGAGGGCATGTCACTGGAGTGGGGGCAATAAACAAGTCCTCCAGGAGAGCCCCGTGGCCATTGGTCTTCCAGCTCTCAGAAGGAAGGTAGTGTCAAAGAGGAGAGGGCAGGCAACAGGGCACAGGATATGGTGCAGGTTGCACAACATTGCCCCTGCAGGCAGCGGCTTTGCAAACATACGTATCCCCAGCGGGGTAAAGAGGCATTCCCTATCCCCATACCTTCATCTTGGAGGTGGGCTGGATGAGCTCTGTGATGGAGACCTTGTCCTGCTGGAGCCGCCTCTTGACCAGCTTAGAGCAGCAGATGTTGACAGAGCTGAGGACGTGCCAGGAGTTGTACTCCACGAAGGAGCGGCTATCGATGACCAGGGTGCCCTCCGCTCCATTCCGCAGGAGGCTGGCCAGCTTCTTCGGATCCATCACTTTGCGTGGGAGTCTGTCTCCGGCCATAACGGGCCCGTCCGCTCTAGGGCGAGCGGGGCGGAAGGGCAGGGTGGGCTGCCAGCACCCGTCTCTCCACAGGGACGAGCAGTGAGGCAAGGTGTGAGTGGAGCAGCACCGTGCTGGGCTCCTCACACTGCTAGCGCCCAGGCTGCCTACTCATGGTGCTGAACCTGGGGAGAGAGGACAGTAGAGAGACACCGGTCAGGTGGCAGGACAACATAGATGAGAATGACAGAATCATAGAATCGTTAAGATCGGAAGAGATCTCTGTGGTCACCAAGTCCAACCGCTGACCCACCCGCACCATGCTCACTGAATCACGTCCCTCAGTGCCACATCCCCATAGTTCTGGAACGCCTCCAGGGATGGTCACATCACCACCTCCCTGGGCAGCCTGGCCCAGTGCCTCAACACTCTGAGAATTCTTTCCTAACATCCAACCTGAACCTTCCCTGGCTTAACTTGAGGACCATTTCCTCTCAACTTAACTGGTTGCTTACTCTGGGCTGAGGGCTTGGCCTTCAGAAGAGTGGGACAAGGACATGGCCACAATTTTCTTAGAAAGCTCTTTTTGTGGCTTTTTAGTACCTGACTTGTGCAGGCTTTAGAAGTGGCCTCATGCACAGTGGGACATATGAGGCTCCATCTTAGCAGCCAAAGAGAGTTGAGCTTGCTCCAAGAGCAGCTCATGGGGTCAACCAGTGTGATCCGGTCAGGGAGTCATCTTAGGTTTTAATGGCACACGTCATTGAAGGTCAGTTTTAATGGCATTAAGTTTTAATGCTGCCACAGCCATTCAGAAAATAAGCAGAGCTATTACCAGGCTCCTCTTGTTTCTTCCAGAAAGCATTTTAGAGAGAACCCACAAGCTGTTGCATGGAGGCTTTAATGCATCTGAATTAAGAAGACTATGACTACCATGCCTGTAAAGGCCAGTGTAAAGATTTTCATTGACTTCTGTAGGGCCAGGATTTAGTCTATGGACTACAGGAGGCTTATGAGTCACCCTGCTCAGAGCAAGCAGCAGTTCTTGGGAGCTCCCACATCACAAGAAAAGATACTCGGGTAGGACACTGAGCACTGGAACAGGTTGCCCAGAGTGGTGGTGGATGCCTTAGCTGAGGATACACTCAAGGTCAGGTGGGACAGGGCTCTGAGCACCTGATCTAGTGTAGGTGTCCCTGTTCATTGCAGGGGAGATGGCCCAAATGGCCGTTTGGGGTCCCTTCCAACTCAGGGACCTCTGCAACCTGTCACCAAACCTTGAAGATGCAGCCAGCTTGCATTAAAAGGACATACAGCTGCTGATATGAGGATATTTTAGCATCTACAGCTCTCCAACCTCAGCATTAGCAGCCCTCCTATTTCCCTGGGCTGACAGACCTCCTCTCCAAAGCAGGGGGTAGATGTCCCTGCACGCATACATGCTGCTAACACATTTGTTCAACTTAGAGAGAAAAAAGAAAAATCCCCTAAAAGCTGCAATAGCGGTGGCCCCTTCTGGCACAAAGCATTTTGCAGCCCTGTGGCATTATGGCATCGCTGTCCCTGGCCCCACAGCAGGCGGCTCACAGTTCCCCCTCCCCACAGCACTCCTCCAGGGGGGCTTAAAAATTGAAACAGTTCTAATTAGGGGGTGTGAGAGGGAGCGAGGCCGGCCCCTGCTGGGATATGACACACCTCATTACGTCGCTGCTGCCTTGCCAGAAGACCCCCTGCTGTACCTTGGCTATAGAGCCGGGGTACTCAGAAAGGATGCAAATTAGCCAGCCTCCCCCCCCCCTCCCTGTCTTTCTTTCACACCCCACTCCCCAAATCGCTTTCTGCTTCCCTTCCCCATCAGGACAGCAGGCTGCGAATTCTTGGCTCCTCCAATTACATCCAAGAAATAAAAGGGAGCAGGGGAAGGCGACAGACAAAAAGGATGGGGGTAATACTGAGGCAGAGGGATAAGAATGAAAGGCTGAAGTGAGAGGAAGGAGTGATCCAATGCACTGGACATGTTGTACAGTATTTCCAGAGATAACAGGCTATCTGCTCCCCAGATAATGAACAAGGGTGAACTACGGGGGGTCTGGGAAGAACAGAAGATCACTGATCTCCTTTGCTCAGAGAGAGGCTTTCCATGCATGAAGTGTTGACAGATGACCAAGAGCTTGTGTGGACGAAGTCAGAAGACACAAGCGGAGTTTTCCCTCTGCACTGATAGCCACCCTCCTGCAGAGCAACCAGACACACATCCGTCTGCACCAGCACTGCCAGTCAGACCCGGTGGCAGGTAGAGGTGACCCAAGCGAGCCAGGTCCTGTGCACAGTTCCACCTTAGAGAGGTGGAAAGAGGCAGTGGAAGGTAGGCCCATTCCACGCCTCTCTCCTGAAGCCTTGCCAAGGGAGGGAGATACCAATTGAGCACAGTCCCACAAGGCCCTGAGGGAGCTGGGTCCTTCTGAACTTGCACAGTGCCCTCCTCTTGGACAACCATAGTACAAATGCCAAGGAAAAGCAAAGGAACGTGGCCATGGAGGAGCACTGCTGAAGTAAGAGGCCTGCTCCTTCACCACGCTGACCAGAGACCAGCCTCCAGCACAAGGGGAAAAGGTTAACCTGAGGCCTAAATTAGGGTTCCAGAAACATAGCTGCGTCCCTCTCTTATCAGTATATTAAAGCCATCTTAATCTTCTCGAGTGTTCCTGAAGAACATTACCATAATCCTTTAATCCCACCTCTCCCTGGAGTGCCTTTAATGAGGAGATGGACACATGGCTTAGCTGAATGGGGACAGCAAAGCAGGAGGGGCCATGCTGCAGCTGAGGGATGGAAAGCTAGGCAGAGGACTTAATGCATAGGCATTAAGACACCTGCTTGCCAGGAGTCTCCCTGGCTGTGACCCTCTTCTGGTCAGCCAGAAGAAAACTCCAAACACACCCTGACCCAAGTCTGTCCTTCTGGCAGGAAGAACCATGGGAACGCACCCCTGTGCTGGCTCAACAGTCACCAAGGTGGAGGCCACTTCCTCAATTCCTCATCTTGCACAAGGCCTCAGCAGAAATATGTGGCTACAGGAAGGTCACAGGTCTAGTTTCTCTTGGGGATGTTAACAGGAAGGCCAGCACATCCCTACAGCAATCATAAACCTCACTAACTGGCACATCCACCTGTGGTTGTGTTCTGGTGATCCCTACCTTCTCTCCACCCACGACCCACATCAGCAGCTGCTCCCCTTGCTGCCTTGGGCAGGCCAGCTTCTTATTCCTTCAAGCTTTCCTTTTCTCCTAGCCCTGTTCCAGTTCTTTCTACTGTTGCTTCCTATTTCCATTCAAAATAAATGCAGACAGAAGAGATTAAGGTGCAGAGGAAAAGGAAGAATACTTCCAGCAAAACAGCCTCCCAGTCTGCAAAGAGCACAGAGCAAAGGACCTCAGGTGCACTGCTACTCATCATCTGCAAAAGACTACTGGAGATTTGTGCTGAACTTCCAAAATCTGCTTCTAGAAAAGGAAGTGAACTCACAAAATGAAGCTGAAGACCAGAAACAGGGTATGACTGGCTGCTGGCAGAGAACATGGAAGTGCCATGAACTGCCTTTGTGAGGTAGGCTGCACACAGATAATGCTGAAAGAAGGGTCAAACCTGGCTACACGGGTGCTGGAAAAAGCACCCACGTGCGCCTGAGCACAGAGCTAAGGAAACAATTATATCTCAGGGACTGGCAGCCCTGATCCCATCAACCTTCAGAGAATCTGTAGGTTCAAGGCCAGGTTGGATGGGGCTTTGGGCTAGTGGGATACGTCCCTTCCCACAGCCGGGGGTTGGAACTAAATGATCTTCAAGGTTCCTTCCAACCCAAACCATTCTCAAATGGATCTCCATCACATAAGCGAGCCTGGGGATCCACAAGCATGCCCACAGGGCTACCACCACAGAGCAATGCCTGCTCGCCATCCCCGCGTAACCCCCAAAAGCAGCCATTCCTGAAGGACTTTCACCAGCCCCAGGCTTACCACCCAGGACACTGGCAGGACCCTGCTGATTGCCAGCTCCCAAGACACAGATCAAGATGTAAAACATGGCACTTTTGCCAAGCTCTCCGCCCTTCCTTCTTCTCCATCCCCACTTTTCTTTCTAGTGCTTCGGCACTTAGCGAACTCCCCTCGGCAGGCTCCTGCTGTTTGAGGGATTCCTAAAACACGGCCCTATTACTAATTATTATTATTTTGCAGCAGCAATCAGGGACGCGGGGCTCATTAACAAGTTAGCACCTCTGGTTTCCCTGGAAACTCGCAGCTGCCAGGCAACGACTGCGTCTCTGGCCCGAGGCGATGCTACCGCAGCGCCTTCAGCTCACATCCCGCAGGATGCTCGAGTTGCTGCCTCCAGCCCAGCCAACGGCACGGGGCAAGACGGGCCATTATGAAGCTCCAGGATGCCTTTCCTTGCTCCATCCCATCTGCTTTGCAGCCCAGCCCATCTACTGATCCCCTTCTGCTTCTCCCAGCATTGTGAACTGCATAGCATCTCCCGGTGAGAGACGCAAGCTTTCATCTGGGGAGGGGAATTTGGAGCATGAATAATCCCCCGTGGTGGCACTGGGACAAAGCCATAGGTGCCTGCAGTAGCCATGCTGGAAGTGCTGCCAATCACTTAGCAGTTGCTCGATATCCCTTTAAGATAGAGCACAAAGGATTTCTCTGCTAAGACGGAAAAAAAACCACACGTTTTTGTCTTCTCCTCCTTAAAATGAGGTTAAAAAGCATCACTAACCATATTCACTACTCAGACATAAAGGCTACTCGTCTGCCTTTCCCTGATGAGGCTAAAGGATGAGGAAAGACATTTTGTGATTCCCAGGAGGTGAAGATGAGACAGCATCACTGTGCAGTCCCTCTGCAACCACTGCCCTGTTCTCACCCTCCGAGACTCACAGAGGCTTTCCCAAGACAGAGAAGCCTCACACAGCCCCATTGATGCTCACCTCACTTCCCCATTCACCGCTTCCCACAAGTGCTGAGTGCCTTCTTTCCGAGACAAGAGCCCCCTCCCAACTCTCCATGCAGACAGGGCTATGGGAGGAGGCAGCCCCCACCACCAGAGGATGGCGGAGGGAGGCATCATCACTGGAGGATGATGCTGGGAAGCAGGAGTGTACATTCCAGCTGTGCCCACCATGAGTTGTCCAGAACACGGATTGCACCAGCAATGCTTGGTGGGTTGTAGCTGCAAATGAAATCACCTCCCAACCTGCCCACATCGTGTGTAAAGGTCATGATCTTGTTCCTCCCAGAATTATTTCTGGAGTGCTGCTGGGCAGGGAAAGCCAACAGGGAAGAACAGCAGCCTATACTGCTGGAGTCTAGATGACAATGCCACTATCTCCTCTTCTTAGACTTGTACTTCTAAGATGATTTATATGGATTTCCCCTGTAGTATAAATACAAGCTTTCCTTTAAAGCCTACAAAAGACAAGACCAAAGGTTATCCATGACCAGCCAACCATTTAATCTCTGCCTTTGCCCATGCTGCAGATGGAGCTCCCATGCATGCTGCTTTCTAATACCAAAGCTATTTCATTTCCATCCTCCTCCTGCCAAGCTGAGAGACAGCCAGGTTCATGTCTTAGAGCTGAAAGCATCTTCTCCTTTGAGCAGTCTGGCACACACCACAACAGGGTGTAAAGCAGAGGACACAGAATCACTGAAGTTGGAAAGACTACTAAGATCATCCAGTTCAACCATCAGCCCATGCCTGTGACCTCTCTACACCATTTACCTCAGTGTCACATCTACCTTTTATTGAACACTTCTAGGGACAGTGACTCCACCACCACCCTGGGCAGCTTGTTCAACACCTCCCTGCTCTTTCTTGGAAGAACTTTTTCCAAATATCCAACCTGAATGTCCTCTGGAGCAACTTGAAGCCATTAGCTCTTGTCCTACATGATGCATAGAAGAAGCAGAACCCAGTCCCAACGATGCTTCCCTGCTTCCCACTGCCTGATGTCCCCACCTTTGCTGCATTTCCACTGGACAAGCCCAAAGACCATCCCCATGGGCTTATCTTGGGATCTCCAATGTCTCATCTGCCTGTTTGCAGTAAACCCAGACAGAGGTAGACCAGAAAGGTATGCAGTTAGATACTTCAGCAGGGCTGGTCCTGATCTCTTGTCCTAAGACACCAAACACCATAAATACCTGCTGGGTGCCGTTTTTGTCTCCTGAAGAAAGGGTTTCCAGGACCTGCAGACTAATTTCCCATGATACCTACATGCTAAGGAAAAGAAAGCACTGGGCTGAGATAAAAACATCCCAATTTCACTTCATAAGGACAGTGACAAATTAAATAAATCCGAGACAGCCACAGGCGAGGTAAAGGGTGGAAGCATAGAAGGTGAAGCAAGCACCTGGCAAACCTGCTGGCATCTGCCCTGGAAACAGCAACCAGGGCTCCCAGACTCACTGGAGGACAGTAACAAGACTTTCTTTCTTCTGGCATCTTTTACACAGTTTCTGATCTCAACCAGTGTAAGCTGAGGTACAGATGCAGATGCTAACACAGTTTTCCAGCCAGTTTAGGTTAATGCCCAGTGATGCCACCCTAAGCTCACCAAAACTCTGGCTCTTCTTAGGAGACCCAGAATTTAACCCAAATGAAAGGGAGCTGATTTTCCATTAAATGATAAATCCATCAAGATGGTTTCCTACACTTTTCAAGGCTTTTCTATCCTGGTTCAAGCCTTGCTAACCTTCCTGCATGGGCACAAAAGCTATATTGCTCACATATTTGGGATGAATTAGCACATGTCAGCCAGGTCTCCACCTCTTTTCTCAGCCACAACAAGAAAGCACCAACTATGAGTTTCAAAGGATTTCCTTTATGTAGGAAAAGCACACAAGACAGGCAAAGCCCACACCAACATCTCTACCCTCCTCTCCTCCTCTCCTGCCTAATATGATTCATTACCAAGTGGTTTCATCAGGTCAGTCTGAGGTGACTTGGGGAGGAGGATCAAAGTGTTTGGCAGCTCTTCCTCTATCCACACATTGAATCATAGAATCACTCAGGCTGGAAAAGACAACTAAGATCATCTAGAACAACCACCAGCCCATCCCCACCGTACCCATTGATCTGTCCCTCAGTGCCACATCTACTCTTCCCTCGAACACTTCCAGGGATGGTGACTCCACCGCGTCCCTGGGCAGCCTGTTCCAAACATGAGTGATATACCATGACATACACAGAACTTCCACATCCTCTAGCCAGTTTCCATATCAGAAGGTCTAACTCATCACTGGAGTTGACCATTAAGCATCCACGAACACACCAAGCCGTGCCCCTTTAGGGTTGCAGGCCGAGCAGCTAAGCAGCATCAGATCAGGGCTCCTCACCTTTCCTCCAGCCCTGTGAGACTACACAAGAGCTCACACTTATCTCTGGATCAGTTACTGCTGAATGAACCCTGTTCAGGTGCCAGACAAAGAGGCAGCCAAGCTCAAAGCAGAAGAGATTGCGAGGATGACACAGAATTACAGGCATCAGCGTTCATTCAGCAAGCAAGCAGAGAATGCACCGATCTATTTTTAATGGTAAAAAGCAATTGCTTTACATGAGGATGTGTCTAGGGAGATTTTGCCCAGTCAGAGATTTGCATTCTTCTTTCCCCCCAGCAGTCAGCTCCATCCAGTGCGGAGAAGCATTTTGTCCCCCTGCCACCCCGCAGAGTAATTCCAAGCATCACATCTCAGTCCCACAGGACCACCTTTCCAGCTTTCCTCCAGGGGCAGCAGCAGCAGGTGTCAGCACCAAAGCCCTCTCCAGTTTTACAAAAGCCAGGGAGAATCAGAATGGCAGGCAGGTATGGAAGAGTCATGGCGTAATGTAAGTTGGAAGAGACCTCAGCAGCTCACCCGGCCAACCACTCTCCCAACGCAGGGCCAATTCCAACACCAGGTCAGGTCGCCTTGTCCTGGTCACCAAAAGAACCATTCCCAGTTGTCAGCAGGCTCAGAAACGAGGCTCCCCAGAACTCAGCCCTCTGCCAATTGCAAGAGTGCATCCCAAGACTGTCCAGAGGAAAGCCTGAACACAAGGGCTTTGCCCCAAGAAACCTGAAGGTTTGATTAAAAAAGAATAAGGTGCAACAAAGGCAGACGAGTCATGCACAGGCGTTGGGTTGGACTTTCCATGCACAGCAAACAAGGAAATACACGTAAGAAGAATGGGGAGAAAAGATGGAATTAAGGAAGGGTTTCCAACCCCAGCGCAAAGGGCATTGCTTATTTCACCTTTGTACAGTGCAGTCTGGAATCTCCCCCAGTCCCAGTTGCACCTATCTTCAGGAGCATCAGATACCTCTCCAGGCACCACACATTACTTTGGAAAACAGGAGGTCCTGAGCAGCACTCTAACACACAGAAGCTGTATGCAAAGCAAAGGACCACCTGCTGCACACCTGCCCAGGTTCCCTGGTCTTGTAGGGTCTAGAAGGCTCTCAGAGGATGAATCGAATAGCAATATCAAAACAGCAAAATCAATAGTGGCAAGGCCCCGGTACAGCTCTGCTTTACCCTACAGTAGGGGCTTCTCCTCTTCCTGCTCAAAGCAGAGAGGTTTGAGAACAAAAGGAGCCTCACGGATGGCACCGACCCAAGGGTTAGGGTAGGAAGCCTACAATCAGTTCTTGGAAGAGATAAGAGCTTGTTTGCTTTTCCATGACTTCATTGATAAAGAGGAGATGGAGTCACCGAGGTGCTCACTTGCTACAAGAGCATAATTCATAGAACCATAAAATCATTAAGGTTAGAAAAAATAATCTGAGATCATCAAATTCAGCCATTGAGCCATCACCACCGTGCCCACCGAGCCACATCCCTAAGTGCCACATGTCCCTCAGCAGGGCACTGAGCATCATTCCCAAGGGATGTGACACAGCCACGTGCCACATTCTGTCCCACCTCGATCAGAAGAGAAGGCAAAGCCAGCAGCTCGCAGCCAGGCACAGCACACATCCTACCACGGCACCGTGAGCTCTGCCTGACTTTAAGGACAGCCTCTGACACCATTTTTGCAGTCTTTGCACTCCCTTGCTGTGCTCTAAGCTCGCTTGCAACGCATGCGCAGGTTTCTGCAAGCAAGCAAGCTTGAGAAAATTGCGAGCAGTCATTTAGCCCCTTATCTGATGAGTGATCCCAGCCCACTCGCCTCCCTTCCCCACGCCTGCATGTAATCGCATCAGGTGCCTCCTTTCCCACCCTGCACCAGGCAGGACAGGTGTACCTGCAGAGGAGAAATTGAAAGCTTGAAAAACAGGTTTTAAAACCCAGAGGGCATCAAGATGCAGAGGAGAACTCACAAGTGCTCCCCCTGGGATGACGGCATCGCAGGGCTGTGGAGCCCCTCTGCAGAGCAGCGTGGAGAAGAGTGGGGTGAGAGCAGGAACCCCTCAGCCCTGGGGGTCCTGCAGACCTCCTTAACCCCGCCATGGAACCCATAGCAAAAGGCAGAACCACCTACATGTCCCAGCTCAGCCTTCCTGCTGTCCTCCCTCCCAGGAGCCAGCACCTGCATGCTCCTTTTCTTTATCACCACGCTCCCCAGCAGATTTGCTTTGCTGTGGCTGTTTCGGGATGACGGCAGTGTCCTACAAGCTCAGACCATAAATCAAGGCTGTCAAGCATGGAACACCCCTCCTTTTCCTGCTCCCATCCCAGATGCCGTGAACGCGCTCTGCACCTGATTGCATCCAAGGCTGCAGATCACAGCTCCAATCACACCGCATAGCAAGGACCAACCTCTGATCCCTGTGAGCAGGCGCACCTAAGGGCAGCAGAGCCCAACAGAAGGGGAAGGCACCTTTAACATACCTTATCTTGATTATGTAGATTAATGCAGCTGGAGCAGGGGAAGGGGTAGGGATAGAGTGGGTGCTGCGAGAAGCCATTTCCAGAACCCCACAGAGCCGCAGCCTCCTTCAGGAGCGTTTTTTGGGAGGCGGTTGCAGGGCCAAACCCCTGCAGGATGCATGCTCTGAGGAGCTGTACCCTGTGCTCTGGGGGGTTCTGACCATAATAACTGTACCGTGTTGGATTTTAGGCAGCGACCTCTCCAAACACAGCACCTCGGTGGCTTCCTTGGCGAGGTGCCCGGCCCCAGCAAAACCACCCAGCACACAAATATGGTGCCTGCCGTATCTCCACACAGTGAGCGCTCCTCCAGGGCTTGGCCACCTTGTGATGCTAGCTCCAGGTCCCCCCCAGCCCTTTACCTGCATCAAGGAAAGGACAACAACCCACGAGGGGTTTAAAGCCTGTTGGGGTGAAGCACGGCTGCGCGCATCGAGACTGGAAAGAATACACCCGCAGAGCCCTCAGAAGTACCTTAGCAAGAAACCCCAAATGCAGCCAGCTATAGGTATGAGAGTTTTCTTGGCGCAGAGCACGTTTTGCTTTGGGGATCATCACAAGCAAACACAAAGGCAATCCGGGAACCAGCCCCGAACCCGACCAACGTCTCCTGCAGAGCCCTGCGCAGCGCCGCCGAGCCCAAACCCACGAGCACCGCACGCCCGGCCCTCCCGACACAAAGCTGCAGCCGTGCCCGAGCCCTGCGCAGCACAGCGCGGGTGCAGACAATGCAGTGAGCCTCTCGCGGGGCTCCTGGGGCTGCCCGCAAGGTTACCGCGGCCCCGGGCTGCGGGCATAGCGCTCAGCATCTCGCTGGGGTTGCCGATCGCTGCGGGAAGGAGTCCGTGCTTTTACGCCCCAAATCACGGAGGGTCACTCGCGCCCGGGGCAGGGCTGGGCTCCCCGCCTGGGAACCGCGGGTGACACCGCATTACTGCGCCCGGAAAACCCAAACGTCCGCAAGGAACCCGCACCGCGGCGCGTCCTCCCCGTAACAACCCGCACCTCACCGACCTGCGCGGAGCTTCCCGATGCGAGCCGAGGCACTGACATCAGCTTTTGCCGTTGCTCAGGAATTTAATTTTGGGGGTGGAGAAAGGGGTGTGCGTGTGCGGGGTGGGGGGGCAGAGAAGGAAGGAGAAGGAACTTATTTATCAATAAGGGAAATCATCGCCGAGCTCGGGAAACCGACCGGCGCTCCGCACGCAGAGAACGGCTTCGGAACGGGGGGAGACGAACGGCCGCTCCGCGCGTACGCGGAAGGACGGGGGGGGGGGGGACGGTTTGAGCGGGGCGCACGACGCGCTCACCTCCCGCAGCGCCTCCGGAGCCCGCAGCAGCGCAGCGCCGGACGGACCGCGCAGCCCAACGCGCGCGGCTCCGTTCGCAGCCGGGGGCGCAGCGACGCTCCGAACCTTTCGGTATCGGAACAGCACAGCGCCGTCACCGCGGCTCCCGTCCCCCCCCTCGGCCCCTCACCGCGCAGGCCGGGGATGCTCCGCTCCCACCTGCGCCCGCCGCCCCGCCGCCCCCCCGCAGGTGTTTTTTATTAGCGCTCGCTCCGAAACGATCCCACCCGCGCTTTAAACCCCGAAAGCCGTACAGATAAGGGCGCACGTAAAGCTGGGTGCGGGTATTTCCAACGGGGCACAGCGGCACCTCCCCCAGCCCTTCCGCGGCTCCGCTCCGCACACGCGGCCGCACCGCGCCCCTCTCCCCGAGCCCTGTAGGGCAGTCCCCTCCCGGCCCAGCCCGGCCCGGCTCGGCTCACACTGACCCGGTGCGGCGGGCGCGGACGGCCGCGCCTCTCCGCAGGGCCCGCATGCCGCGCAGCGGCCGAGCTCCGCGCTGCTCCGCGCCGCTCCGCGAGCCGGGAATGCGCCGGCGATGAGGTCATACCTCGGGGGGGGGGAGGTGGGGGGGGTGAGGAGAAGGGGGGGGAAGAAGGAGGAAAAAAAAAAAAAGAAAAAAAAAGACAGCGTTGACGTCATCCGCAGCCAATCAGCGCGGGAGGCGCAGAGCAGGGTGACGTCACCCCGCGGGCGCGGAGCGGCGCGGAGCCGCGGCTCGGGCAGAGGGCGCGCTGCCCGCGGGGCCGAGCGAGTCACGTGGCCCACCTGGCACACCTGGCGCCCCCCCGCTGCGCCGCTCCGGCCCCGCCGCGGCTCCGGCTTAGCGGCGGATTGGGGTTGAGGAGCTTTGGGGTTTTGCCGGCGCTTATGAAAGCGAGGGAGCCGTCCTCCCGGCCGCCCGCGCGGATGCCGGGTGTTGGGAATTAACCCTCTTCTGTCCGGGCGCGCGGGGTCCTCTTCTCCCGCTGCAAAAATCAGCGCGAAGCGGATCGGTGCGGCGACCCCTGCGCGCCCGGGTCGCTCCGCCGTGCTACAAAGGGAAGGCGTTGCGGCTTCAAATGAACGTCTCCGGGCCCGGCTCTGGAGCGCCGCTGTCCCGGCCCGGGGTCAGAGCCGACCCGCAGAGCATCTCCCAAACGGGAGGAGAGGGGGGGAGGTGGCCAGAAGGGGCCGGCGGCACCCGGCGCTACCGGGGGAAGCGATGCGGGGAGGGCCGGGGTGATGCCGGGATGGTGGTGGCGGAACAAAGCAGCGCCGCGCTGCCGGGCACCAGATGTGCAGCCATTGTCATTGCCGGGGCCGGGTCCCCCCCCGCTGCGTGCCGAGCAGAGATGCCGAGGCCGCCCGCTCCTCGCTGCGGGGAGGTGCTCTACTTCGGATAAAAAGCGCTTGAGGGACGATTCGCCCCCGAGCCGCCGTTGCTTTAAGCACCCAAAGAACTGCTTTCGGCATCAACCTCTGCTCGGCTGCTGGGGACGGGCGGTGCGAGGCTGGAGGTGCGCACCGTGCCGTGTATTGGCTGTGTGCTGCAGCGATAGCTCTGCGGCTCTGCCCGAGGAATAAAGGGGAAACAGCACCAAAACGCGCGCTGAATAAAATCCCTCTGCACGGAGCGTGAGTCAAAGTCAGGGGATGGGAGGAGCGGGACCTTTGTACCGGGCATGGGGCGATCACGTTGTGAGACGCTGGAGGCTCCGTAAGGACAGCTCTGCGCGGGGCTGAGGGCTCTCAGCAGTGGACTCTCTTCTCCCTACCGCTGCGCAGGGTTTTGTTCAGCTGCTCATCAGTTGCTAGGATTTTTTTTTGTTTTGTTTTCTATGCTGCTGAAATCGGTTTCAGTGATGAGAGCATCTGCTGCCATCTGTGCCTCCCACCCTTCCCCGCGTGGCGAACCGGGCACCGTGGGACCCACTGCGCAGCACCCATCCAGCCTGCAGCAGCAGGCGGCCCCACCAGCACCCCTCTGCTCCCCTGCATCTGCATGGCTGCAGCTGCACCCTAACCCTGAACCGGGCCCAGTGCAGCAGCACTGGAGGGAACACATGGGGACGTTGGGTGTCGGGGCTCCAGCGCTGCCTCGTGCAAAATGGGGGCTGCTCACTCACCCCTGTGGGAAGCTGAGGGTGCTGGAGCCGGGCTGAACGTCATTACCCAAATTGGGTGCCAGCTCTGCTCTCCCTCCTGCCCTATTTCTTGCGGCCAACTCACTGACGTAGGAGAGCCACGGGGTCATGGCTGCTGCTGGGAGGAAATCCAAACCAGTTCAACCCAGCTGGGATTTGCCTGCAAACTGGCTCGGCAGCCTCCATGCGGAGGTGGCAGCGCCGAGCCCCGGGCTTGCGTAAGCGTGTGGCATTTGCTCACACACGAGGGCACCCTTCTCCCTGTGAGGTCCCATAGAGAGACTTCAGGAGAGTGCCCGGAGCCACCTCTCGGTCTCCTGATGTGCTGCTGGGGAGCGCAGCGAAATCACCACGTGGCGATGTAACCATCCTTCCTTCCTGAATTCAAAAGGCTTCTCAGGCATCCGACGGTTCCTCTCTCCCACCCCTCCGCTCAGCTGTTGCTCCCGCTGCTGAATGCAACAGAGGCTGCATCTTCACAGCCAAGAAAAGGTGTGAGCTGGAGTGCGCCCAGCAGATCTGTGAGTGGCAGAAGTGAAAAGGCAGAGCGGCAGCCCCACATCCTTCCTTCTGCCACGCTGGTGGCAGCCTTGGCAAGCTCTCCCTCTCCAGAATGTTCCTGCACCACTGAAAAAAAAAAAGAAATCACGGTCATGTTTGGCTGCTGCTTTTCATTCCCACGTTCCCTCCGTGCTGAAACAAAGAAAGGGTGCTCGGTCCGTCTGCAGCTTTTGGTGCGCCTCGGCCCTGCTGTGGCGCTCGCACGGAGATGCC
The DNA here is from genome assembly GCF_016699485.2 of Gallus gallus. Classification (NCBI taxonomy): domain Eukaryota; kingdom Metazoa; phylum Chordata; class Aves; order Galliformes; family Phasianidae; genus Gallus; species Gallus gallus. Next base: position 13,756,303 of record NC_052536.1, on the reverse strand, counting down.
TCACCCAACGTGGGTGTTCCTGACAGCAAACAACGAGCGTGGTGCTGCTAATAATAGCCCGGCCTGTCGGTCCCTGGCAGGTGATGCATAAAAATACTGCGGTGTCAGTGCAATATTCCCCTGGTTCATTACAGCAGCGACCGTCCTCCCTTGACTGGGGCGGCCCATGGGGGGAAGAGATGATGGCACTCATTTGTCACACTCGTTAGAGGCAGGAGGGATGGCTCTGGGTTGCGGCTGGCTTTGTTTCAGCTCCGGTTTTATCTAAGCAGCCCTGCTCCTGCGTGCCAAGCCGGGGCTCTCCATATAGAAAACCACCTGTGAGGTGGTCACGAGCTCAAGGACTCTGCCCTTCCCTTTGTTGGACTTTAAGAGGTCAAGGTCAAAGCCCACCACTTTGCCCATAAGTGAAGCCCAGAGGAGCTCTGGGCAGTGTCGTGGCCCTGAGGGCACTGTCCTGCTGCTGACATGCTGCATCACCTCACCCCACACTTCTCTGGGCCGTATGCTGTTGCCTCCTCCTGATGCAACGAAGGTAGAAAAGTGTCAGTGAAGGGAATGAGGAGAAACAGAGCTGTCATTGCCATGTGCTGAGGAGCTGGTTTTGCACCCGAAAGAGTTGAGACAGCTGCAGAATATGCAGTTAGATAAGAGGCTGGGGAGCCGTGTTTTATCCCAGGCCTGACCATTTGTTCACATTACGACCTGGGGCTGATGGCACAGGGCTGACGTTTCACGCATCCCGGAGAGCTGAAGGTTCAGACTACAGCTCTTCATTCTTGTACCACCAGCGGGGGGAGGCTGCCTGCTGTCTGCCTTGGCTCTGCCCGATGCTGATTGAGCATTCCAGGGGTCAGCGCAGTCCTGGCTCTCCAACTTGGCACACGTCCTCCTGCATCCCTGCCTGACACTCCGTTAAGCAGCCACCGGGGACGCAGGCATTGCCTCTTGCCAGTGGGATGCGACTCTCTGCTTCTTTGCCCTATCTCTTCAGCCAACCCTGGAGACCTGCGTATCTCAGGGGTTCAGGGATATGTAGCATCCCCTCAGCCCTCTCATCTTAAAAAAACTCAAGAAATACAGGGTGTTTTTATAAGCAGCGCATCGAATGTGGACGATTCATCCTGTCCCTTACCCTAGCATGCGGCGTTGTCCATCCTTTCTGTCTCTGTGCAAAAAGAGGGGAGAACAACCTGAGGAACTGGGGTCACTGTCCCTGGAGGTGTTCAAGAGCAGTGGAGATGTGGCACTGAGGGACGTGGCCAGCGGGCATGGTGGGGTTGGGTTGTGGGTGGTCTTGAGGTCTTTTCCAGCCTATAATGATTCGACGATGCTACGATAATCGACCCAGCAGCAGCAGATATCAGAGGTATCTTTATTGACTATGTTACAGAAATACAGCAGCACTTGGTTCACAGAGCACATGGAGTTCTCCAGGAGGTGGCTTTGTCCTCAGCACTGCTGGCTGATCCCAAAGAGAGATTTGCCCTTTAATGCGCTGGGGTTGAGCTGGAGGCATTGGGGCTCTTTAACACCACCACCCTAACACTCAGCCCTCCGGGATGGTTATCTCAACCCATGAATTGAACTCAATAGGACTGCATCACAGAAGGAAAACAACAGAACGTTGTGGGGCAGTGGGCAGTTTGAACGCATTTGATATGCTCTGAGCCTCGGCCATCCATTGACCTTGGGCGTGCCGCCTTCCCCCCAGCTCTGTCTGCAGCCCAAAGCCCTCCATGGCCACGCATGTGGCCACGCTCTCACCTCTGCACACACTCATTACACAGCTCTGTTTGCCATGAAATAAGATCTTCTCCGTCTCTTTTCCTCCCAATTGCAGAAGTGAAACCCTTTCCTACAGCAGCACGTACTGTTTAGGAGCAGGAAGAGTACGCTTGCCTGGGCTGATAAACTCGTTTATTTTTTATTTATATTTACTTTTTTTTTTTGATTTATTATTATCATTATTATTATTTTTTTGCAATCGTGGTGGAGTTGTTTTACTCTTGTGTCCTTGCTACAGGAAACAACTGCAGACACTTCTGGCATAGAGGCATTGTGGCGGCGGCGCTGCTGTTGGCCTCCCGCTAGTAATCGGTGAGGGGGTACCGCAGGAAGATGAAGATGAGGATGATGCAGAAGGTGGCAAGGGCTGAGCTGGTGATGTTAAAAAGCCGGGCTGTCTTGGCGTCTTCCACTGCACCATTTAAGTCATTGAGGAGTTTCTTATCCCGGACCTGAGGCGGAAAAACAAAATCAATTGGGAGATGTACCGTGATACAATGTAATGAAAGGATGTAATAAAAGTAATAATGCATCCCCAGAGAGATCTGGGTGCCGATGGACCCACCATGGCATCGTGCCATGCCATCCTGGCAGCTCTGGGGTTTGCAGCAGCTGGAGCAGGCACCATAGGGCTGGTGGGGCACTTCCCAGCTTGGAACGGGTTGCCCAGGAGGTGCAGTGCCCCATCCTTGGATCATTCAAGGTCGGGCTGGACGGGGCTCTGAGCGCCTGACCGAGCTGTAGGCTTCCCCGTTCCTTGCAGGGGAGTTGGACCAGATGACTTTTAAGGGCCCCTTCCAACCCAAACCGCTCCATGAACCTTACAGCACGGATGCTGTCCTTGTTATCCTACAGGCTAGGACAACCGTGGACTTCCCGTGTCCATGTCACCTGCTCGTCCCCACCTCCTCCGAGCCGCCAGGAGTAACGATGACACGAGCAGGCGGCAGGTGGCACTGCCGGGCAGCGGACAGCATCGCTGGGTGATGGATGGCCTCACCAAGCCCCGGACGGCATCGCCAGGCAACAGGCGGCATCACCAGGCAGGGGTGGTGATGCTCACCCCTGGAATGCGCTCCATTCCCTTCCAGCAGGGCCACATCCCCGCCGCCAAACCTGCCGCAGACGGCACTCAGCACCAGGAGCACAGAGGACGCGGCACCAGAGAATTGCTATCACGAGCAAGGTGCTGCTGGCTGAACGCTAGGTGTCGGTGGCAGGCTGTGAAACCCTGCAGCAGCCTCAGAGCCCTCCTAGAAACATAAAAAAACCCTCTTATCGACCAGGAGCTTTCTGCAAACCTCCTGCGCCGCATTCAGACCACGTCTCAGCTACTTTTTTTTCCCTCCTCTCTCCCTCCTGCAGTGCTCTCCTGGAAGCTCGAAGCCACTTGCCCAGCACAGGGATAAGCCCTCCATCCTTCTGGGTCCCTCCGTCCTTCTGGGCCACGCAGCTTCACACCACCATGCGGCCCTTCCTGCAGGGCTCTGAGCACAGCCAGCAGCAGTGGGGCCAGCTGAGTGCACAAGGACCTGCACAGCAGGCAGAGAGTGGCAGAAGCCTTTTCTCTATGTCTTGGCACTGAGTGGATGGCAGGGGAGTCCCAGCTCAATGCCACGGCTGTTGGCCGTCACGTCCTGTGCTTGGCTTGGATGGGAGATGATCTCGGGGAAGGTAGCAATCCTGCCGCCCTTTGTGGCAGCTCTGTGCCCAGGATGGCTCAGCTCAGGAATGGTTCTGTTGGTTTTGCATCCTCCCAAAAGCCTGGAGAGATGCAGAGCTCCGGTTTGCTGGAGTGGGCACCTTGAGGTGAAGGGCAGCCCCAGGGCATCCTCCTCTTCATACAATCACAAAATCATTACAGTTGGAAAAGACCGCTGAGATCGCCAATTCCAACCCCCAAGCCATCCCCACCGTGCCCTCTGAGCCACATCCCTCAGTGCCACATCCACACAGCTCTTCGACACCTCTGGGAATGGTGACTCCACCGTGGCTAGTGACTTCATCGTGGTGAGGATCCCGACCCATGCAGACCAGTAGGGCTGGTGCTCCGGGCTCTGCACCCTTCTGCTTGCTGTGCCTTTGTGGGACAGGATCCTCCTGCCCTGGCATCTCCCCACCTCCTGCTCCTCCCTTCCCAGGGACTCTCTCCCAGCTCGCTCTCAGTGCTCCCACCTTTCATTCTTTCCCACGCCACACACCATCTCCCAACGTCTTTCCTTCTCCCTTGCCCCTCCATCTCCCTTTCCCCTCTCTTCCTGGCAGTGCCCCTGATTTAACCTTGCTTTGTGCTCCTTCCCCCTGCTGATGGGCCCCCGGTGCCTCCTTTCCCCATCCAGCTGCTCCTGCAGACCCCACAGCAAGTGATGCTCTCTCCATGTTCTCCATCACCTGCAGCCCACGTCTTTTCTCTTGCCCTTAGCTTTGCCTCCAGCCTCCTTGGTTGCATGCATCTCTCACCCTCACCAAGCCCTTTGGTGTGGTCCTTTCCTCTCCTTCCTTATTATTTTCCCACACACCTTGTGACTTCAGCTGTCATCCTCATGCAAATGTCCCATATTGGCCATTATCATTTACATTGCCTGTGAGCTCCAGGTGGGTGATGGAGTCCCTGCGGCACAGAAGCATAATGAAAAGGTGTTTCCTGCTCCAGACTGCTCGTGGTCTGAGCCTGGAAGCCGTCTCCTTCCTTCACAAAGTGAGGACAGGTCCCCAGGTCCATATAAACTGCCCTGATCCCAGATCAGGTGCTGTCTCAGTCCCAGACACTTCTCTTATCATCTTCGCTTTGATCCTCCCCACCTTGTCTGAAGTTATCCTGGGATCCCGGCCCTCCTTCCCACGGAGACAGCTGACAGGTGAGGATGGTTATCCCACATCTGCAGACTGCGGAGTTTCCCCAGAGCACTTCACGAGGGCTGTGCTGGAGATCCACCCCATTCAAGGCAACTCCCTTCCCCTCCTTCAGCCCCACATTCACCTCCCTCCATTCCCCTCCATCTCCTCGTTCCATCCCCGCACTTCCCATTCCTTTCCCACCTCCCGTCTCAGCTTTCAGGCTCAGCTCTCACTCAGGAGCGGGCGCTCGCGGGTGGGTACCAGTGCTGTGTCAGCTTTCCCAAGGAGACAAATGGTTTGTTGATAACGACTCTAATGAGGCCGTGCTGAAGGCAGGCTGCGCTTAGCATTCAGCCCGCAGCTGGTGGAGGCACGCTTTGGGAAGAGGCTGGTTTGGCTGTAAACCCATTTCCCACACAGCGCTCTGCTTCCCTGCGCCTAAGGAGCTTTTTGCTCTGGAGCGAATCCTGGGGTTTATTTGCTCCGCGGATCAGCCAGGAGCAAATGGTATCACCCATGAGCCTGGCGCCTCGCTGGCAGCAAAGCTCTGAGAGCAGCCACACGGGCTGCCGGGTGGGCTCCAAATGCCACTGGAACGCCTTGCTGCCTTGATGTCAGTGCAGTCCAAGCACAGCTCCCGCGGTGGAGCTCGTCCCAGCTCCTGCTTCATCGCCTAATTGGTGCCCAGAGAGCTGTTGGCTTTCCCCGGTGTTCTCTAGAGATAGAGCTCCAGAGCAGGAACTCCTGACACTGCGCCCCAATGCGCCATTCGTTACTGCTGGGAGCTGGGAAGGGGGGCAGCCCGTGGAGCCACGGTGCGGGAGAGCTGCAGCAGTGCCTTCTGATCAAAGGGAAGGAACCCAGAGTGCTGGAGTGGCCCTGGACCTGCAGGGAGGTGACCCGAGGGCTCCACCTCCCTCGGTGCTGCCGCTCATCTCCTCTGCCCCAGCCCAGTGCACACAGCTCTGAGCTGGCACACCGCTCCTGCTCCACCGCGCTGACCTTGAGGTGCAGAAACAGCCCCGAGGGATACAATCTGAGAGCCACGGCTGCCGAGCACCTGTCTCACTATAGGGGAAAGAGAGAGGTGTGCAGCATGGTATCACCCAGAGCACCTGACGGGTCACGTGGAGCACCTGGCTGGGGTAGCGTTGCCTTCGCTCTACCTGACTTCATATATCTCTGTGTAAGAGCTTAAATACGTTGATGAGCTGCTTTGGCATCTTTTTGAAGGACCCCAGGCAGGTCCCAGGCAGCAGTGCAGGCACCCAGAGGCCCCACAGCAGCTCAGTACTGAGGTGTGCACCAGCTGTCAGAGCACGCCGAAGCTGCTGGAGGTACTGCCACATGCTGGGGTGCCTGCAGAGACACCTGTGGGCTCGGGGCACAGAGTGTCCCAGTGCTCCTCTCAGCCCGGACCTACTGCTGCCACGGCCGCAGTGACCCCATTCTGTCCCTGTTCTGTCCCAGCACCCAGCCCAGCCTTGGGCAGCTCCCACCAGCCCTTCTGCCACACTCTAATCCGTATCCAAGGGCTGTGTGTTCCCCTCAGGCAAGGAGCCATGGCTGCCACAGAGCTCCAAGGGATCTCTCCTACCCCCTGGTTCACAGGATGGCTCAGGCAGGTCCCATCCCCGCTGCTGCCTGCAGGACAAGGGACAGCAGGGAGACCTGGTGTAGCTACGTGGTGCCCTGAAGATGTGAAACCTTACCTCCGTGCTTCCTGCACAGGGACAACCCCAGCTTCACGGAAGGGAAACTGAGGCAGGGGACTGGTGCAGGCTGAGCCCAGGGCTGCCCAGCATTCCCTGCCTGGTGCTGCCTGAGGTTCATTGATCTGTTTCTATGATGAAGCAGGGCTGTGTGCCGGCCTCCTGCTAAATGCTGCTGCCAATGCGCGTCAGCTGGCTGCCTGTCCCCACAGCGTGACCCACACGGGGCTGCCCCGCAGCCGTGGGCTCTCTGTGGGTGTGTATGGCTCATCTTTAGGAAGGGAAGGGCGGCCTGAGGCCCTTTCCTATGGCAGCTCCTGAGATGCTCCTGGGTGCTCCAGTGCTGAATCTCACGTCCGAGCCAGGCTGCTCCCCCCACAGCTTTCCTCTTTGGGGGATTTTAGTGGGAGATAGGACAAGAAGCAAAGACGCAGCACTACCCTGTGACTGGTAACCTCTTCCCACTGCGACCTAACCAACGGTGCCGCCCGATGGCACCTACGGCTCCTGCCCCACAGCACAGTGCTGCTGCGCCTCATCCTACCAGCTCCCTGCCTGCCCCAAAGAAGGGACCGAGTGCCGGAGCGTGGGATGCCCGTGTGGTGTGTGCCATTGGGAAGGTGCCTTTGGTCCAAGTGCCCCTTCTCCGCCGAACAACGTCCCCAGCTCCAAACCACATCGCCGCCTCCCCATCTCCATCCCCATCCCCGCAGCTGGTAGTGCAACCTCCCACGTCGGCGGCACGGATGCGAGTTACCCCCCGGCCCCAAAGCGCTCCCCCTGGCGCTCGGCACTCACTCACTTTCAGCGAATAGGCCAAAGCGATGAAGCCGAGGCAGCAGAAGTTGAGGTATACGAAGTTGAAGATGGACCAGAGATAGTAGTCGTTCACCTCGCTGGTGTCGGGGTAGATCTCGATGACGGTGGTGGGGTTGGTCATGGTCTTCTTCTCCACCGAGTGCTTGCACGGGCCCGCCGGCCGCAGGCTGTCCCCTTTGCAGCCCTTGCTCTCCATCAGCTGCGCGGCGGAGGAGGGCGAGAGGACGGGCGAGGCGTGCCGGAGGGCCGGGGGCTTGGCGATGCATGCGAAGCAGCCCTGCTGGGGGCCCGGGGGGGGCCGGGGGGCCCAGGCCGCCCCGTCGAAAGGGCACGGGGGGCCCAAGGGGGGATCCTGCGTCCTCTCCGTGGTGGCGGCGGCGGCGGCGGCGGCGTCACCGCGCTCTGCCCTGGCGAAGTGAGAAATGGGGATGGAGGGGGGGGAGATGAGAAAGGGGGGGAAAAAGAAAGGGGAGAGGTGGGGGGGAGGCAGGAGAGAGAGGGAGGGAGCGGGAGGCGGAGGAGAGAGCGGGGAGAGGAGCTGGGGAGCGGGCAGCGGAGGGAGGGAGGGGGGGATCGGAGGAAGGGGAGGGCAGCGCAGGGGGGCACGGGTCCGCATCTCGGGGCGAGGGGGGGATCACGGGGCGACGCGAGGAGAAAGCATCAAATCGAAGCGCAAAAAGCACTTGGGAAGAGTGGGGCGGGGAGGGGGGTGGGGGGGGAGCGCTGCGGGGAGAGTTGCCAGACCGCCGCGCTGCCCCCGCCCGCAGTCCTCCGTCCGTCCGTCCCTCCGGCTGTCCCTCTGGTTGTCGGTCCGTCCAGGCCTCGTGCCGTCCGTCCCATCCCGGGATGGGGAGCTCGGGGGCCGCGGTCGGGCTGTGCCGGGCAGTGCGGGAGGCGGCTCAGTGCGGCACGGCGCCGCGTCCTCTCCGCTCCCCCCCGCTCGCTCCCGGCGTGGTTTTGTTATCATTGTTGTCATTATCGTTATCGTTGTTGTTATTTCGGCGAGCCCTCCCCTCTGCGGGATTCCTGCCGGGGCTGCATTCCCTCATCCCTTCCACCTGCCAGCAGTTCCCCCCTCCCTTTTGGAGAATACCGTGGCCGGAGAGGAGGAGGAAGAGGAGGAGGAGGAGGAAGGGGATGAGGACAGGGGATGGGGAAGGGGGTGGGAAGAGGCAGCCTCCCCCTCCCTCGCCCCCCTCCGTAGCCGTGCGATTAGGAAAGCGGTGCACCTCTCGCTGCCTGTCCGTCCGTCCATCCGTCTCCTCGGAAGGCATCGGGAGGAGCGGCGGGGACACTACAGGGAGGGCTGCGGGAGCCGCAGCATATCCGGCTCAGCACTGCCTCTTCCTCGCCGCTGGAGCTGGGGAATGGGGGGGGGGGGGGGAGCGTCGGGCGGGGGGGCACTCAAGGGGGTGGGCAGCGCCCCAGTGTGCTTCTTGAGGGAGGGCTCGGCCCCACTGCTCTTCTCATACCTCCTGTAATGAGGAGCAGCCCGGTGGGGGCAGCCGGCTGGTTCCCCCAGCGTCACCCACAGGGACCACGGTGCTTTCTTCTCACAGACATGGCAGAAAATGGTGGGGTGAGGTGGGGCAAAAAGTGCCATTCGTGCCCTTGGGTGGATGGAAAAGCGATAGTGCCCGTGGGCACCGAGCAGAGCTCACGCTGTGGGTGGCGCAATGCAGGGTGCGTGGCTGCTCCAGGGGTGGGCAGTAGGGATGCCACGAAGGACGGATGAGGCCAGGAGGACCCGGCCACGGCCACTGGCATAGGATTACAAAAAGGGCCTCCAAGTGCCACGGGAGCCGTGTGGGAACCCAAATCTGAGTGCTGCGGTGGCAGAGAGCGGCAGGGACAGGCAGGTCACTCAGGAGGACACACCATGTCACCCTGCAGGCCAGCCTGGTGCAGGTGGCTTCGCGATGGCAGCTGCAGAAGGGCAGCAGAGAAAGCTCAGAGAAATCCTGCAGATGGGCCACTAAGGCTTGTGAAGAGCTGGGTAAAAGAAAAGCTTACGCAGGCATTACCTGCAGGGGAAGGGAAATCCTCACTAAGTGCTTTAAGCCTGCCCGCAACGCGCTGAGGTAAGGAACAACAACTGACTTGAACAGCTTTTTGCAGCCTACAACCTCGCAGAGCACCCCTCCTCCAGGAGCAGCAATGCGACCACTTGCAGGTAGGTTGCTGCCTGCCCTAGGATACGCCACTGCCCCATGGCCTGGGGGGCTGGGGAGGTCCGAAATTCCACCGTGCTGCCGTATGCATTGGAACCAACTGGAAAGCCAACGCAATGGGCAAGTCCTTGCTTGGATCCTGGATGTAAACCCTGTAAATAAACAGTGACTGTGCCATTAACTCTCCTCCTGATGGTAACAAATTACAAGGTCCTGGGTTTTGGCTAATCATTCAGAGCTCCAGAGTGAAACCTCGTATCTTATGCGTGGTGAAAAATGATCACCAGGGAACCACGTGGTCCCATAGAAAAACAGCGTCTTTAATAGTCGCTGGGAAATAAGGCAAACGATGAAGGGGAAATATAAAGGGCCAACAGGTTTATTTGGGGTCACCAAGCCTGCAGGGGACATCAAAGTCCAAACCAGGTGGCTAGGAGACACGACAGTGTCAGCATGGGTAACTACCAGTGTCTACCAGAGGGATGAGACAAAAGGCTTCCTGTTGCCTGTCTTCCCCAGAACCCCAAATTCCCTTCGTGGCTTTCCCCTGAGGCATCTCATGGTGCAGGGCTGGGGATGGGTACCAGCCCGGATGGGGCACAGCCCCACCTGTGTCTCATGTTCTCCCATGTCATTGGCTCCTCCACTCACAAACAACAGGTTTGCATCAGGCCAGGATGAGCCTGTTGTTTGTTTGTCTTGCAGAAGTTGTGTTCCTAACGTCAGCAAGGGATAGAGGATGAGGAGGGAGAAGGAAATTGGAGAGGATGTGGAGGAGGCAGCCAGCAGGGTGGTGCTGGAAGGGAGGAGGGCACATACTAACATGAAAAAGGTAGGTTTAAAGACTGGGTTGGATGGAGCTCCAGGTAACCTGATCCAGTGAGTGGCAACCCTGTCCATGGTGGGGGGGGAGGGTGGAACTGTGCTTTGAGGTCCCTTTCAACCTAACCCTGCTTCTGTGATAAGAATAATAAAAAAACTATTCATTGTTTCTATACTCCTATTTTCTGTGGGCTTTTAAAAGTCATGTATGCATGTAAGAGAGAGCCCTCTGCTTCAAGAGCTACACAACAGGAAGGTGCTTCCTACCCCAAAACAACTCTGTACCCACGTTGGAGATGCATGTTCTACAGCACAATGGATTACTGTAAGACATACTGTGAGAACTCAGGCTTCCACCCGTAAGAACTTCCTCCTCAAATCCTACTCCAGCCTTCTTGAAGGCCATCAGTAGGACTCAACCCTGCTTCTCCCAACAGAGAAAGCCGACAGGCACCTCAGTGCTCATTCCTGTTGCCCCCAGAAAGTCTTAGATGGATTGCCGAGCCTCACAAGCACCGAGGTGGGCCGCAGCTTGGAAAGGTTTCTCTCTCCTGTCTTCTGGCTTTCAGTCTCTACTCCTTTTCCCCTCCCAGAGGAGCCTAAAAATAAATAGATCAAAGAAAGAGCGGAAAAAGGAGTCACCAGTCCCAAACAACGTGCTTAGTCATTCGTGGTTATTAAAATAGTTTCTGAACGCAACAAATTGCTGCGCCAGCCAGAGCAGCACGCTGCCTCCGTGGACACACATCTGACTCCCCTCCCCATGGGCTGGGGGAGAAGCAGCCTTTTGGCAACCTCAGAGGTAGGAGAGGAAGGATGAGACCAGGCACCCTGCTGCAGAAGGGAGGTGGAAGGAAAATATTTATCCTCTTCGCATTAGTGGAGACGCTTTAATAAACAGTAAGCCATCAAATTGTCATGCAGATGGAGTTCTGCAGAGGTGGCGCAGCAAATGAGGAGTAGATGCAAACCAGAGCGTTTGCAGGTAATATAACTCAGGGTTGAGTTCAGGCTGCTCACAGGCTGGGTGCCTTCTCCCCATGGCAAAGCACAGGACAGCCTGGCTCTTGGCTTCCCCATCTCTTGGCCAAGATCGAGGCTGAGACTGTTCCTGCTGAGGCACTGTGTCTAACACAGCGTGATTAACGGCTCAGGCACCATCCCCACTGCAAAAACAACACACTCATACTTTATCAGTGACATCTCTCCTTGGGTCGAACAGTCAGTTTCCATGACCCAGCCAATCCTTTTGGGTTATAGCCATCCTTTTAACATAGGAAAGGGGTTGATTGGGGTATTAGGGCATCTCAGGGGAATAGAGACTCTGGACATGCCAATAAAGGAATCATTTAAGCTCTTTGCATGCTTAGATCCGCATTCAGAAAGTGGGATGGGACTTGGCTGCATCTGCCTTACTTATGTAGATGATGTTTTTTTTTCCCCAAAGCAGGAATTAGCTCTTATCTTGCACCTGGCACATGGGGCCTTCATTCTGCATCACCATCTTCAGTTTACATACAGCAGCGCAAGGACGAAAAGCCATTCAGCCAGGCAAGAGAAAGGGATTTCTGCTACATCCCCAAAAAAGAAAACACCCCATGGTCTTCATCATCAGACTCTGGGAATGTTAACTCCACATCTTAATAGGTTTTAAATTGGAATTAGAAACGGGAGTCTTGCCTTAGCCACTACAGGACCACATTTTGTTGTTCAAAGCCCTGCAAAAGCTTGTCCTGGCTGACCCAGCAACAAGCAGGTGGAACTGTCACATCACTCTGCAGATGCTGTTTTTAATACAAACAAACAGAGAAACCTAACAGCCTGCCAGTACATTTCCTTCACCAAGAGAACCTGCTGAAACATGCATGAGTCCGCACAAGTGAGCTACCAGCAATACTGAGCCCTCAGGCCTGGGAGACACCAGGCCTTCAACACCTCCCACTGCTCAAGGAAAGACCAGACTGACAGTTAAGGGGGGGGGGAAATACTGTATTTTCTTTTCAATTTTCTAGGATGAGACAATAATTCTGACAGCAAATTAGATTAAAAGTCACGCAGTTAGAGTTTGGCTTAAAAACACAGATAAAAGAATGAGGGGAGGAGAACTGTTTCGGTGAAGACTATGATTTGTATTGCAAATGCAGTCACACCCAACTGCTCCTCCAGCCTATCCCACGATATGTTAAGTTGGGGCACGGCTCTGAGCCATGCACTGGGTGACCACGGAGGCTATAAGGCATTGCATATCCACCAGAGCTGCTGTCTGATGGCCAGTTCTGCACAGCTAAAATCTGTCATGGAACATTCAAAACCCACTGTCCCCCTCCACATTCCCCATATCAGCTCTGAAAGAAGTAAAAAAAACCAAATGGGTACTCAAGATGCCATCTCACTGTGCTGGGTAAATCCTGCTGCTTGCAGATGGTCTAGCAAGACTTCAAGGTGTTGCGGGTATGTAATGCAAGAAGTGGGCTCTCTGGAGAGGTGCTGTTGATTTTGGAGCATCATTTTTTTTTTTTTCAGTAACATGCTGTTCTTGGTCAGCAACATACATCCACAGGAACCCAGATCCAGGGTTGCAAGTCCGTGAGCAGGCAGAAGCAAGCTCTGGGAGCAGCAGATACGTCACATCCAGGGTTACATGGGGACAATGAACACATTAGAAACATCCCTGCTACCCACAAAAGACACCTCCATAGCATGAGTTATGGTTATAAAGCCAACTGGACCTCTGCACCACAAGCAACATCTGCAGGCTAGGTGCTCACTGTCCGCAGCTGTGCTCTCATAGTTCACCTGTAGGCTTCTTCCCCACTCACACCCCAAAGCTCATGGTAGATTTACTGTTGGGATGATGTAGCTCACATGTATGCATACCTCACATTGATTAATAACCTATTCACTCACCTGTTGATGGTTCTCGTCACCCTCAGCTCTGTCCCTCACCTCTTTAACCTCAGGACCTGATGCAAAGCACTGGGAAGACAATACGACTGTGTTCTCCCTCTCAGCATGGACTGGGAGCTTTGGGAAACTCTTCTGATCTCTACTAAAAACTCACTTCATCATCCTCCCAGTTACCACTGCCTCCTTGCTCACCTGGTGTATGCTTACTGATGCCAGCCCAATGAAACAAACATCTCCACGTGCCCAGATCTTGGATCCCCAGGACAAAGATGTGGCTCTACAAACATAGCTTCAGCTACCACCTCTCCAAAACAAGAAAATGCTTTGTTTGGTCTGCAGCACAGGAAGTAAATGGACAGAGATCTCACTGATGTTATTAACACGGGAACAACACACCAGGTAGGATGTTAAACCCCAGGCTTTCTGGACTTGGTAGGGGAAAAAGGAGTGCAAATGCCAGCCCACAGCCTCTGTGGCACCCTCCTGCCTGGAAGTCTTGCTGCCTCTGCCAACAGACTCTTGAGTTTAGGGACATTCAAAACACTATAAGTAATGTTTCCTAAAGGTCTCATGATTTAAGCTTGTACATCACTTAACTGCTTTGGGAAACATTACCCTCAACTCACTGGCTCTGGATGAAGTTAGCAAGGAAAACCTGGGAGAAGCTCAACAAACCCAAGAGAACTTGGGTATAGTGGCTTCGCTCAGCCTTCAGCACAAAGCTGGGCCTTCATGGACATGAAATCAAGTGACTTGCATTAAAACCTATTGTGACCCACCCCCCTTTGTATTCTTACTTCCTGAGAAGTCCCACTGACTGGAACCCTCCTGTAAGTCCCTGCCCTACTAGGTCTGAGAGGCTCAGGCCAGGTGTGCTGACATCACACCCCCTGCTCTCACTAGTGCCTTCACAACACAAGACACACAAACAGAGCCCCTCAACTCCAAAACTCAAATCCTGTGCATGCTACACAATCCCCTACTGCTTCAGCCCAGGACATGCTCTCTGAGGACCAAACCAGTGCCAACTCATGGAGAAATGGTCTAGCAATTGCTTCCTCATCCATCAAAGGGGTGATGGACTTGATCCCCCACTTCAGTGACAAACCAGAAGTATCACCTGACTTCTCCATCCTTCTCCCCCAATGAAGAAGCCCCAGTACAGCTCCTCTGCAGGAGCAGAGCCAACCAGCTGCCTCACCAGGGGCACTGGGGGTGGGGGGAGCAGAGAGGGCTGGTTCAGCTTTGAAAGTATATCTTAAAAACAAATACTCAAAGATCTAGCAGTAAGCAAGGGGCTACTCCAGCTGCTGTTGTCAACTAGAATTATCCCAGCACCACTTACTCAGAAGGGGAAAAGTAGCTAGCAGGACATTAACAATGACTATTTTCCTTGTAACCTTAAGTCTAGTTGAATTCCTTTGTTTTGGTATTTTTCTTCCCCACTGAGTGGGTTTCTAATCCTGATAATCTTTCTCTACAACTTCTCTACAGCTCCTGTGTGTGTATGCAAGTGTTTGTGTGTAGCAGAGACAGTGAGGAGGGAGGGGGGGGTCAGGCGCTTAGACACATTTGGCGAAACCAACAGAGTCGTTATCACGGTCAAAGACAGTGTAGTAGGGGCCAATGAAGACATCTCCCAGGATCCAGAGTGGGCCTCCAGGTGGTGGGACATCCAGGCCAGAAAACCCACTCAGGCAGATGGTCTCTCCTTGTGCAGAAACCTAGAGAAGAGCAAGAACTTCAGCCAAACATCCTCACCTCTCCTCAACCTTACAGATTTCAAATAGTACCTGCCAACCCCAGCTGCACTTCAGCCTCTCACATCCTGTGATCTGCAGCTTGCAAGAGCTGCTAATAGTAAAAGCTACTGCTGAAACTCCTGAAAATCTGCACAAGGTGATCTTCATAAGCCATCAGACAACAGTTACCTTCCATGCAAGACTGGAGGCCTCTTTTAAAAGAAGTCTGGCATAATACTATCAGAAGTCAATAGAAAAGAGCAAAAATGTCTGTAGAAAGCACTCAACTGCCTACTCTCTCCTTCTCTCCCCCCTGTGAGCAGGGAGCACCATGCAGGAGGGCTGCTTCTGCAGGACATGGGAGCTCCATGAACCTATCAGCCACCTCCACCACCACAATCTTTCAGGCTTCCCCTCACCATCATGTGCCAGGTCCAAGCTTGTTTTTGCTGTTCTGGGATTTTTTGGACTTCATTGCTCAGATCCAAGCAAGAGAGTCAAAAATCAGGTCTTGGGAGAGAAACATAGGGCTGTCAGGAGCTGCCCTGGACATACCTTGAAGACGTATTGCTCCCCAGTGAGCTGGTAGGGCTTCCCACCTAGCATGAGTGTGACAACAGGCAGAGACGAGATCTTATCACAGGAGATCACGTACTGAAAGAGAAGCAGCCAAGGCATCAGATGGCAGCTCCCAAGCCCTCAGGAAAGCACAGTCACCCACTTGGAATGGTCATGTCTTCCCCATCCTCCCAAAACATTGCTCATCTCAGGGAGCCAAAGCAGCCTGAGCTGGGATGAGTGTGCTGTTACCACCCAGGGCACTGAGCAGTGGGGCCAAAGAATGTTAAGGAGAGTTTAGGTCTGAAGGAATGGAGCCAGACAATGGCAGGTTCAGGTCCAACTCTGTTGAGCCCCTACAATCCCCATCCCTCCAGGATTTCAGGGAGAAAGACGACCTTGGGAGATTAAGTATGACGGTTAAACACTTGGCAGGGATAGGATGTCATTTGCATTAAATGTATTTGTAATTAAAGTGCCTCTGGACTCTCATTAATGTGAATCCTTGGCCTCAGCTGCAACTTGCATTCCTCTCCTCCACCTCCCAGAGATGAGTGGCAGAAGTGACCCAAAGCACCAAGCCCTTATACTGCTCTCATCTCCATTCCAAGGAATGAAGGGTGCTTTCTGTGCTGGGGGCTTTTCCTGGAGCACAGACGGGAATCAGAAAACAGGAGACCAGCATCTCTAAAGGCATTTGGGTGCAATTACATCCAAAGTGGCCTCACCTGGCCTTTGATGAGTGGTTTTGCACCAATGGCTGTTTGCAGCTCCTTCACTTCCTTGGTGGGGCCAGTGATGAGGGAAGTGCCTGTGTCCACAATGGCCTCGCAGCCCCCTTTGCAAAGGGTCAGCCCATTGGCAACATCCACCCTAGGGAGAGATGCGCAGAGAGTAGACACTCCTTAGAGATGCCACAGCAAGGGCTACAGAGAACTGAACTAAAGTGAGGATGACTGAGCCTAGGTGTTATACAGACATGCAGGGAGGACTGCAAGAGATAGCCATGGAAGGCCTGAGAGAAGGATGGATGCTCAAATCCTGATGTAGCAGGGTTGTTTTTCTACCACGCATAGACCCCAATTCCACACAGTCCCTGCGTGTCTGAAATTAAATAGGTGCCTTGGTGCATGACTGCATTTCTGCAGATATGCTAGACTGCTAGGTGTGCTGGTGGGGGGGGGGTTATGCCCACACTACTGTAAAAAGCAAAGTGTTAGCCAGGTGCTAAGACAGCTTTAGGGGTTGTGAGCAAGGGAAAGATTCACATACATTAATAAGGCAGGGGAGGAGTTGTTTGGTTTCCTCACCCACATCAAGTTTCACAGTGGTGCAGAGAGATAAAACCTTCTAGCCTTGATCTCTGCAGGCTTTGCCAATGCAGCATGGCTTAGGGAAGGCGAGAACTAAAACCCTGCACCAGGGAGGGCAGCAGCCCTCAGGAAAGAGGCACACACTGATCACAGCCTGCTCCTCAGCTCCTATCACGTGGGGGAGCTCAGAATAGACAGCAGGGCTGGCCCGCAGCTCCCCTTCCCCCTGCCTCCAACAATGCGCACTGATTGCCGCACCGTGCCCTTCAGGCAAGGGCTGCCTTCCTGGGGCTGCATCCTGCTCATCCACAGCTGCCAGCCAACAACTCAGACTTTAACACACAGGAGGCTCTCAACACTGATCCAGGCATGATGGATGCAAGGCCGTTTGCACAGGGGTACAATGGGACTTACGAGTCCATGTGGACCTGCCAGTAGGCTTTGCGTGTGACATTCACCCAGCTGAAGTCACCACTGTAGTATTTGGGGTCAGTCCCCCCAAGCAGCAGCTCACCGCCTGGCTGAGCTGTGGGATCCCTGCAAAAAAAGAAAAAAAATCACCATCAACAGGGGGGTACGGTGAAGAAAACCCCTCCATGCACACCCAAAACACACTGGGGAGTTTGTAGGTGAGGCACAGCATTAGTTGTTGGTCTCCAGCGCTACTTGTCTTTTTACTGATATATTATAGGGCAGTACAAGTACTCCAAGACAGATTAGGGAAGGGGAAAAACTGTAATATTTTCCAAATCATCCTGCAGAGTATCTGTGCCCAAATCCACTGCAGCCAATGGCCTCAGAGCTGGATCCTCAAGGTTACTGTCAAATAAAAGATCGCTGCTGAGCAGATGGGAAGAAATATGGTGATGGGGGAGGGATGGTGCTGGAACTGCCAGTAGTAGCCCTCTCTGTTCTCCCCTCACCAGACATACTCCTTTTTGAGCTCAAGTGGGTGCTTGGGGTACCTTAGGGTTGGTAACAACTGGCCAAGACAGTAGATGATTTTCCCAGAGTAGGAGGAAGGATAAGCCCCAACATCAGTGCTTGTCTGCAAGGTGACACAGGCACAGGGCTTGTGGATATCAGCTGCAGACTGGGGCTGTGTTTACCTCACTAACAAGGGCTGCCCTAGTTGCACATGATCTATGACTGCAATCCTCTTAAATGTTTTTAACTACTTTCTTCCAGAAAGACCCTCTCTCTCTTCTTCAGAAGTCAGGTTGCAGACCTACTCAGCATTTTTAAGATTAGTAAAATGGCTGCATTTCTATTTCACTTCTTACTCCACGCTAACAAAGAGCAAAGTGTTTAGCCCTCCTGCTCCGGTGAGACAACTGTGTTGAGACCTCCTCAGCAATGCTGGTGTTTATCCCGACAGTGAGATATGGTGCCACCAATCCCAGCAGTACCTGTTCAGGTAGAAGGAGAAGATGTTTTTCTCAATCAGCTTCTGCTGCATGACATTATCAAAGAAAGGTGTGACCTTGTCCACAGAGATTCTCGGGAATGCCATGCCCAAGATGCCATCGAACTTGGCAGCAATGAAGGTGATGCCTGGCTGCTTCACAGCCTCCCCGAAGATCTGGTTCTTGATTTTCAAGTTACCAAGCTGTAGGTAGATGGGACAGAAGGAAAGAGTTTGTGAAAAGAGATGCCCCACAGAACTAGGGTGGAAATGGGACCTTGCTAAACACAGGCTGTAGAATGTCCCTCAACACCGCCATGCTTTTGTCCTTGCATTTGTACATAATAACTGAAAACAGTTAACATGGTGCCACCCTCCTTGGTGGGACAGCCCACTCGGCTATCCAGTGGCACCTCAAGTCCAAGTGAAACCCTGTGTGTCCCCATGTGCAGGAGCTTCCCTTCACTCACTGCCCACCTCACTCAGCCCTCTCAGACTATTGCTGGGTCCTAGCATTGGTCATACCATTTTGCAACTCCTCCTTGTCGTGGAGGGCTGGTCCCCTCACTCTACAGCCCTTTCCTTATTGCCTACTTTACCCTCAGTATACAGCTTAAGTAGATCTTATGCTACACAAGCCTTCACTCCAGGCATCTAACACATCCATCTTCCTCCTCCTGGGTGCTGCACCTATACCCAGCTGGGTCCACCAATTCTTCCTACCTCTGCCAAAGAGCCTTGCAATCACCCCAATACAAGAAATATACCCAGGATCTTGCTTCATGTCCAGAAGAGAGACTGCTCACACAGACCTCTTGTGGCAGGGAAGAGCCAGTAAGGAAAGTGATGTTGGCACAGAAATAGTAATCAGAGTAAGACAAATACAAAGGTCATTAGAAGGACCAGCATTCCCCACTGGAAAGCTGAAGCTCCTCTCCACACTGCACATAGCGCAAGAGTAGACTCCCAGGAAGAAATGCAGAAGCTGCCCAGCTTCTGGCTCAACACAGGCAGTTTTGGTGTCTGTATTAGAGCTCTAGCAAACAGCCCCGTACTAAACGAGGCTGGACTGCACAGCTTGGCCTCACCCACCTGATGGCGGACAGTGATGGCAGATAATGATCCCTGTAAATGACAAACATCCCCTCAGGGTTAGACAGACTGTGACTGGGCAGGCGGTGCTGGCTTTAATGGTATCTACGGATCAGAAAGGGCAAGTCAGCCTTGCAAAAGCTAAAAGCCACATGGCAGGATGTGGGCCAGAGCAGCTCACAGCAACACATCCGTTTGCAAGTCCTACAGCTTTCAAAAGCTGTTTCAAACAGCAATTGCTCTGCCTTTTGAAGAGAAAATGCACAGTAGGGCCACCCTCCATGCAGGGCAGCTATCCAAAGCTGGTCCTGCAGCAACTCAAAAAAAATCAATAAGGCTTTCACTGAAGGAAAACAGAAGGATACATGGGTTGGGTTTGAATACCTCCTCCAGCTCAAGAGGCTAATGACAATCTGGTGGTGGGATCTCAGCAGGCTCATGGAGACCCTGCCCAGCTGTGCTTGATCCTCAGTAGGACTGAGACCCAAGAGCATCTTCAGCCACATGGCAAACAGGGAGCATGGTGACACAAAGCACTGCTCCTCCACAGCAAGACTGGAGCTCAACACCCTCCCTAAAAAGATAGGGCAGAGGTACTCTGGGCCATCCACCAACCAGTGCCCTTCAGTAGTATGTCACTGCCACCATACACTTCTGGGGCTGCTTCCACCCATTTGGATGGCTGGAGCTGAGACAGCAATTCTGGAGGCCATTTCAGATTTGTACTCCAAAACCACAGACTACAAGCTTGCCTAATGGGAAGAAGTGCCCAGTGGAAGCGCCACCATGGTGTTCAATCTGAAGGTCTCCGATTTCCCCTTGCTCTGCTGCACTGGAAGCACAGTGCTGCCCAGGAGCCATGCAAGAGATTTCACTTGCTTCCGCCCACACAGAAACTAAGCACTACCAGCTGTGCTGGTTGCCAACAGCCATCCTCACTCCCCTCAAACAAGCTCAGGCACAAAGTTCTTTCTCTGTGCTGCTGGGAAGCAGAGAGCTAATTAGCAAGCAGGCATTAGGGTGATAATTACAGAAAAAAGTTGCAATTTGCCTTCTGACTCACTTCAGCCCTGCATTAAGCCGGAAAGTGCCTAAACCAGCCCACACTTTCACGGGACAATAAAGCTCGCTGTTTGCCTCACTCCATGCCTACAGGAGCTCCTTCCAGATCTCCCCATCCCAGCTCTGCTGCCATACCACCAGCTCTGCAGGCCAGCAGGGCCCAGGCAGACTGCTCTGCCTGCTCAGTAAACCAAGCATGTGAAGGTCTGGATGGGTGGCTGTTTTCTCACTGAGTTTTTCTAAGCCTACTGAAGAACACAACGAACATGTCATGAAACTGAAGTGATCCCACAGCCAGGTGGCAGAGAAAAAAAAAGTACAAAGAACGTATGGCAGACCCCACAGTGCCTATCCATTTTCTAAGCTACCTACTCTAAGGATGAGCTATAGAACGCTTACTACTTGCTTGCACAAAACTCCAGGCTCTTCTTTAGCTTGGATACTTTTATTTCAATTTCAAGGAAATTAGTAGCCTAACACTTTTCAGCTCAAACTAACACAGAAAGCTGAGAAGCTCTGGATTTCTGTGCTTATTCACAACGCTTAGTGTCCCTCCCCTAAGCAAACACATGCTCTTACCACAGCAAGGACAGCCAGTAACTTGGGAGCACGTGTGCCACAGATTTCCAGCAGCTGGTACACTCAAGTGCATTTGTCCCAGGGAGGAACTGAAGTCCCAGAGTACACACTCTTTACAGGGCAAAGTGTTCAACCTTTACTTGCTGGAAGGAAATTGAGACAAGAAGCTACGAGAAGCCCAGCAACCTCCAGCCAGGCCATCAATGGCTGATGGGAAACCCTCACAACATTTGAAGAGGTAGGCACCATTCCACATAGGACCAGGATGAGGCTGGCTCCGCAGTGGCAATAGAGCCTATTTGTGTTCTGCGTGCCCACACAAACACTTCCTGCCATCAGGATGTCAGCCAAGAGCAAGTTGGACATCAGCAGCTGCCTGCAGGGTGGTGCTAGTATATATAGTTAGGATATGAGTTTCCCAGGGTCGAGAGAAAGAGGATGGCCAGAGCACACCTGCAGTGTACCACAAGTGTGGCTCCTGCTCAGTTCTGCTTTCACTGACCCCCTAGTTAATCCCTTCCTTTGCGCTGCCCACCTCAGGTGTAGTTACCTTCTCACTTCAGAGCACTTAGGAAGGCAGCACTGAAGCATGCTTGATACAAGTGGAACACTCCAGAAGTGAAAACCATTGAAACCAAACTGTTTCAAGTACTTTTCCCAAAAGCTGGCAGGGGGAAACTTGGGCACTACTTACTGTGACTGTGTCCTGGCTCAGGAATCCAGAGAGGCTCCCAGTCCCATAGTGGATGGCAAACTCAGTGCCATTCTCCACATAGGTGCTAGATTTGGACGCATCATACTTGTGGTGTAGCACTGCAGGCAAGGAGGGGAAAAGATGGACATGAGCATTAATGTTCTTCTGCACCTCAAAACAGGCTTCAGTCACAAGAAAAGCACATCTCAAAAATGCACCAGGAACATCTGCTGCTTGCCTTCCTGGTGTTAACCACAAAATAACTTCTGCTCCTCAATACCCAGCTACACAGCATGCCTGGGGCACACAGACACTTGGTGCTGCAAGGGCCAGCTTGAATGTAATGAGAAGGTCTGGGAATCAGGTGGGGAGATCCAATTTGGCACTTCAATAGGATTTAGCCACAGGGCTTTAAAAGCCTGGACTATACATGGCTAGCATGTCAGGGCACATTAGATAACAGGGAGCCAGATGTCCCTATGGCTGGCTGTCATGCCATGGAGAGCTGGGTGGCTTTGAATATACCCCACTCTGGACACAAACACTTGGACTTGATCATCTTATCAAGGCAAGTTGGAAATTTGTATGTCCATTTTTGCCTACACAGATACAAAAAACAGTACTGTCTTCCCACAGCCTATGTGGCTTGTGTTACAGGGCTGTACAAGACAGGGCACAAGTTCAGATTCCCCCTCTGCCCTTGACAGCCATTGGAGGTCACCTCTCACACTTGCTATTTTGTTGGCCCCATGGGGGTTCCCCTTGCCACTTAAGCAGCACTGATGGCAGTTCCTTTATGGCATTTCACCATAGCTGGGTTTGAAACCTGCATACGTGGAAGTTTATTGCATAGTAACATCACAGAGCAGAGGGAAGAAAATAAAAAAAAGAATGTAATTCCTTAGATGTTCTCATCACAGAAGAGTGACTACCTGGTTCACGTTAATTATAAAACCCATAAACATGCAGTCACATGCTCTGAGCAGCAATAAAACAGAAACTAGGACAGTTTATATCAGATCTGGCAAGAAGCTGCCCTTCCCCCCCCCCCTCCACCATTGCGCAATGAAACAAGTCTATAATTTGGGGAGAAACCCGGCAACCTGGGGAAGCATTCATTGGTTCCCAGCCACAGGAGCAAGGCTGCTCAGGAAGGCTGGGTTCATGCGTGGGCAACAGGGAGCAGCTTTAGGAGAGAGGGTGTGAACCAGAGGGGCAGGGAAGGCTTGGCACCAGCCCAGACCTCTCCTCCCTCCCAGTGGATCAGCAGAGTCTATCAGCTAGTTTGCTATAGCCAAGCCTCCCTTTCAGCAGGTGAACATGATGATGCAAGCTAGGGGCTTCCAGTTCATGGCAGGGGCAGGATCATTATGTTAGTCCCTGCACTGGCACTGCACAGGGAAGGACAAGCTGTGACACTTACAACAGGCGATGTCTAGCAGGTGACAGTGCACTGACGGCACCCAGAGGTTGGAGGAGCCCGTGTCAAAGACCACAGTGAACTTCTGTGGGGGGGTCCCAATGCCAATCTCGCCATAATACTGGGCCTGCAAAAAAAAAAAGAAAGGAGCCCTGTGAACAGAGGTGCCCAGCAATAATGGAGTGCATCCCACAAAGCCACCCTGAGCTGGAGAGATAACTGTTGCAGTAGCATGGGATGGGCACAAGGAACCCCTGTCTGGTACCCACACCCATGGGTGGAGGGGGAGGAGGGGGTGTCCTGGTGATACAGACACTCCCAAACAAATGGAACAGCAAGTAATAACAAAGAAAATAATGACGTCTTCCTCAAAGCTTTTTTTTGGGGGGGAAAAAAAGGGACTGGCTTCTTATGTAGACATTGCCTTCGTTTCACTTGTGTGGGTGATGGGCTCTACAAGTGTCCATACATAAGTACAGTGGGTAGGAAATTATAAATGGGGAGGAAAAGGGTGGGCACTTGTAGGGAGGACTGAAAGTATGGGAGGGAAGAAGGTGTAAAGGCAGAAGCATGGCTCACAAAGGGGAAGAAAAAGCTGTGAGAGAGGCAGTGCAAGCACCTGCACTGATGAAAAGCCAGAACAGCACGAGTTGGCTGGGAAGCTGCTGCGCTGGCAGGTCTGGGGAGGAACTGCAAGTCACATGGAGCTATACCCACTACTGTCACGGGGGTTTCAGGACTGCTGGTGAACCCCAGGGTGCAGGAGCAGAGCCAGTAGTCAAGTTGAGTGTGATCAATTGGGGGGGGGGGGGGGGGGGGGGGGGGGGAAGGGGAAGCCTCAGAACAGCATTAAAGGATTATCAGAGGTGCCTGCTCCAAGTGCAGCTCCTGAACACTTGGTTTCTCACTGAGTAATTAATAACTCATTGCCACTAACTGCAGTGGGGAGGCAGCGCTCACTTCACCACTTCTGGGCTCAGCCCACCTAAAAATAACTGACTACAAGCTTCCACTCTGTCACCAAGGTCAAATCCCCTCTGAGTGACAGGACATTTAAACTCACCCATGCACTGGTTACTATGAACAACAGCCAAATCAGCTGCTCTGCAGGGCTGTGGCATGGTGGCCCCATAAATCCCATACACAGATCCACCAAAGGGACTTGTGGGGAACCACATGGGGTGGCTGTCTGTTTCCTGCAGCTCTTCCAGCAAGTAGAGCTCTTTTCAGTCTCTACTGGGTTCAGAGAGTGCCAGCAGACACTTAGCCTACGTCACAGGCTTGGTTGGTCCTTAAGACTACTTCAAGATGCCCCACTCGGGGTGTAGGCACCTTCCCTTTCTTCCTGAACTCAAGACTGCACTCCAGCTGCGGCTGTGTATGCTCTGGAACAACACCTGAGTTCTTGGCAAGGTTCTTTAGCTTGGCAGTGCCTCAGCACACTGAAGTGCAGGGCAAACACCTGGGTCCTGGCAGCTCAGCACCCCAGCCCCATGCCACACTGGGGCTGGTTTCAACACCACTGCTCAAACAGTCACAACCGTTCCTTATGGGATGGGGCTCAGTAAGGGCCTGGGGAGTAGGACCAGCACCTTTCCTGTCCCCAGGCAAGGTCTGTGTGTGGGATAGATGCATCTCTAATAAGATCTTATCTGCACTACCTGGGGTCTCCTTTCAATGCTAGTTCCACTACCTGGGTGTGGAAACATCCCTGCAGCCACCAGAGGATTGTTTCAAGGCCACTCAGAAGGAGAAAGCAAGGAAAGGTTTGGCACCTGTGCATGACAGAGCACAGCACAGCAATGTTGGAGCACCACCAAGCCTGCAAGTCCCTACGTACAGCTACCACACACAGCAATTAGTGGGAAAGAAGGAATGAAATAGGTCACAGAGCAGCAAATCCAGCAGCTCAGTGGCACCATGCTTATTATTTTTAACTTCTTAATGATGTTAAGCAACTGAAAGGTTTGGCAACAGCCCTCTGAGCTGCAGCAGGTGGCACAGCTCCGCCAGGAGCACCGGGGCCAGCCAGGGCAGCAGGGCTGGGTACTCACATCCATGTAATTCTTGAGGATTTCCGGGGTGGGCTCAGCCAGGTCAGCAAAACCCAGCTTGAACTTGAGGAACTGGGTGATGGCGTTCATGTCAGGGATCTCGCTGCCCACCTCGGTCAGCATGCGGCGCGTGGAGGTGAATTTGGTGAGGGGGATCCTGCAGGGCAGAGGAGAACACTCGGTTACAGAAGCTCTGCAGGCTGACTGAGCATCCACCCCCCTTTCCCTTCCCCCGGAGAAGGCGGCCTGGCTCCAGCAGGACACAGATGGGGCAAACAACCCCGGACTCCAAAGCACCACACGGCACACCTAGTCCAAAAGGATGGGGAGAGCCCCAAGCAGCGGGAGTCCTCACCTCAGCGGAGGAAGGCCTCCAGAAAGGGCTGCACAGAGCCCCAACACAACCCCAACCCCACAGCACCATGAATCAGCAGCACCGCGCCGCGCGGCGTCGGACCTCCACACGCTCTGCCCCCGCCGCCCCCCCAGCGCCTCACCTGATGAGTGCCGCGCAGGGCCCCACCAGGGCGAGGAGCAGCAGGACGAGAAGGCCGCGGGGCGCCATAGCGGCGGAACGCTTACAACGCACTACACCCCCTAAAGCAGAAGCGCAGAACCCGCCTCGCCTGCACCCCGCTTTTGTAGCGGCGGCCTCAGGCCCGGCACGGAGCGTCAGCTGACGGGGCGGCCCCGCGTCACGTGCGGCGGGAGGGGCGGGAAGGGGCGGTGCGGCTCAGGGGGGGCGGCAGCAGCGGCAGCGCCGGGCCTCCGCCTGACCCCAAGGCAGTGACTCAGCCTCGGGGTTTGGGGGGGGAGGGTCACGAGCCGGCGCTGCTGGTTTTTATTTATTTATTTATTTATTTTCCTTCTCTTTTTAACTTTATATTTCTTTAACTTTTTTTTTTTCCTCTCCTTTAACTTGCGTTGCTTTCCAGTATGTCTGTCATTCCTCTCCTCCCGCCCTCCTCGAACCCCACAGAGCAGCACTGCCCTCACCACAAGAACATACGGGGCTCTCAGCCCTCGCTACTGCAAAGCCACACGGTCTGTCACCGGCACCTCCCAGTTCCATTGGGGCTCCAATGGCTCTCAGTGCCCCACGCTGCCCCTCCTGCCTCTCTCCCATACCTTCATCCCACCGTATCCCGTGATGGAGTGTGATTTTGGGCAGCCCGGTGCCTCCTGCTCGAGGCTGGCACCTGTGGCTGCACAGTTCTCCATGTGGTGGTCCCTCAAGCCCACTTTGTGAGCTGCCCTGACGCTTCTGCCTGGGGAATGGTCAGGTCGGGTGTTAGGAATAAGTTCTTCTCCAAAAGAGCGGTGATGCAGTGGCGCAGGCTGCCCAGGGAGGCGGTGGAGTCACCGTCCCTGGAGGTGCTCAGGAGCCGTGGGGATGTGGCACTGAGGGATGTGGTCAGTGGGCATGGTGGGGATGGGCTGGTGGTTGGACCGGGCGGTCTTAGTGGTCTCTCCAGCCTTAACAATACGATGATCTGTTTATTTCTAATGTCCACCGAAGCCCAGCACCCAGCTGCCCCATCCTCCAGGAGGATAAATCCCACCAGTGACCAACGCTTGAGCCCCCCCCCCCCCCCCCCAAATCCATAAGCTTCTTTGGGAGAAAACAAAGCAGGGCCAGGCCGGCGTCTTAGGGTGGAGAGAAAAATGTGCTGCGCTGCAAATCCTGCCCCGCTCCCAGCCACGAGGCCCGTTAGTCCGGAGGCCCTGGGTGCCAGCCAGCCCTGCCTTCCTCCTGCCCTGCGGGCACGTGGCTGGGAGCACTGCTAGCCATGAGTCAGCAGAGCCCAGCACCTCGTGACTCAGCATACGCTGCTTGGCCGCTATGGGGAAAGTCTGAGAGCTCTCAGTCCCCTCATCACTGCAGGTGCTGGTGTATCACGAGGCCTTCCCAGCTACCACGTGTGCTGTCCCCTCGTGTCCCACCTGGGCAAAACCGCCCTGCCTGTGGGCTCGCAGACAGCAGGGTTGGGCCCGCTGCCGCCTGCAGCCCCTCGAGGCTCTCCCAGCAGCTGGTGGTGCAGTGGGAGAGGCACAAACCCTCCTTTGAAGTGGGAAGGAATAGGCGTAGGAACCCTACCCAGCGTTTGGCCCTGAGGCTGCACACAGGACAGCTCCTCGGCACCCATTTCCAGTCCGACCAGCCTACCCTAGCATCCCATGACTGCCGACTGGGCGTACAGCCTCGTGCTGGTGCAGATGGGGCTGTGCGCTCAGAGCTGGTGGTCACATCAGGTTTTGGGGTATCTCCAGAGCATTTAACCCAGCTTCAGCCCTCGGCACTGGGGCCTTCAGAGCTGCCACTGATGCACTCGTGTGCTGGGCTTTGGTGGCCTTACCAAGGACCGGTCGCCAAGTGTCACTTCTGTACTCCCTCAGTATTTCCATGGGCTGTTTGTCCTGATGCAAACACAGAAAGTTTTGCTTGCTTTGAGACACTCCTGTTCTCGACTCCATTCAGAGGCAAGCGCCGTGCCGGATCAGCCGGTGGATGTGGGCGGCAAGTGATGCGCCCCTGGCTTGGGGCCACCATTTCACAACCTCCTGTGAATTCTCCAGGTGTGTGTGGGGGGAGATGATTCAACCCTGTGGGATGGAGGAGCACCGTGGCTCCGATACACCACGACAGGGGTCCTCTCTGCAGGTGACACCAGTAGGACCAGGCAGGTCCTGCAGATTGCACCAGGAAAAGTTCTTCTCCAAAAAAATGGTGATGCATTGGCATAGGCTGCCCAGGGAGGTGGTCGAGTCACCATCCCTGGGGGTGTCCAATAAATATGGAGATGTGGCACTGAGGACACGGTTAGTAGGCTTGGCGGGTTGGGTTGGTGCTTGGAATGGATGATCTTAGGGTGCTTTTTTCCCAACCTTAATGATTCTATGATTTTGGGCGTGCGCAGGGCAAAATGGTTGAAGCTGCTGCGAGTGTGCACCAGCAGTGCAGATGCTGATGGCTGCAGCTAATTAGCAGCACCTATTTCACCAGCCCCAAGCCCAGAGAGCAGCCATGGAAACTTTTTCCTGGTGCTGTGCCAGGACCTCACCCATTCCCAGTGCCATTTCCTGAATGCTTGGAAAATTCACACAAGGGCACGTTTTCAACACAAGGGCGAGAGAGAAGAGCTGCCTGTGACGGAGCAGGCAGAGTATCTGCCCCTCCCCATGCCCTCGTGCTATCAGCTGCTTTGGGTGCAGAGCTGACGGGGATCCTACGCAAGCATCCTTCCACTGCCAGAAGGGCTGCAATCACCTTGGGAAAATGCTAAGTCTCTATGTTTCTATGGTTCTATTCAATGATAAGTGCGAGTGCCACGGGGCTTGGCTGGGTGGTAGTTGTTCTTTAGTGTCTCTCACACCAAATCCCAATCCCAGTGGCAGGCAAGGATGGCTCACCAGTGGCCAAGGCTGGGAGAGGACCTCTCATCTAGCTTTTGCATGCTTTCCCATAGTTATGTTCCACAAGAAAAGGTTTTACTCAGCAAAATGCTTAGAGACATACCTTCAAGCCCACGGACTGCCCTAGTGACTCCCCCATGCTGGACTGCACCCAAACCTCACATCTCCTATCCCTGTGTCCTCTGTGCCCGTGGCCCTGCCCAAAGCCCCTCTGTACTGTGGGGGCTCGCACATCTTTCCCTACCCCTGTCCTTCTGTCCCATATCCACCAGCTCCAGGGACTTGCCCGGCAGCTACCATGGGGACCATCTCTGGAGCAGGGAGCTCCTGGTGTTTGCCTCATTCCAGGTTTTTTAGCAGGGGTTGGTGTGTATGTGTGTTTGTGTGTGCATGTGTGTGTGCATGCACAGGGAGCAATAGCTGACGGGATGGATGGCAGTGTTGATGATGGCATCCATTCATTGCCTCCCACGCCAGGATGTGATGGGCAGTACTGGAACAGATGCACCCGTATCACATCCCTTGAGCAATGCCCCTGGGGGCACCAGGGTGATAAATGCCAGGGAATGGAGCAGAGCAGGGTGTGATTATCATGGAGACCCCTCGAACTCCACGGGGAATGTCCAACCTATAGGAGATGCATTTCCAAGCATGTGTAGAGAGGGCCATCTCTCTCCTTTTTCCCACCAGCACTATTTTTAATGATCTCCTCTAATTTGCAGATGGATTTGCCCTTTGGCTTAGGGTCCTGGGGGTGTCCCGTGAGTGTTGGGACAATACCCAGGGAGGCCCCAGCATTTAGCATCTTTGCCTGGGGCAATGTGAGAAGCCAAAACATACTGAGAATCAATGGCCAAAATCAAGTGCAAGAACCCCCTCTCTGCACCTTTGGAAATACCTAGGAGAGCCAAGACATAAGGATTATCCCAAGCAACGATGACAGTATTGTTGTCCCAACCCTTAATGAATTTATTGCAGGTGTCTGTAAGATGGAAGCAAGATGTTTCCCCACGCAGCAGGTGGCTAATGAAGCAGCACTTGCTAGAGGCTGTTCTCGATGCTCCACCTTTGGAGCAGAGTGGGGAAAGCCACAGACAATGGCCCGAAGCAGCAGCACTTGGCCTTACATGATGCAATCCCCCAAACTCTGTGCTTCCTTTTCTTTTTTTCCCCATTTTGGGCACATTTTGCGTTGTCATCCTCCCTCCTGACAATGCTGGAGGAAGGCACGTGGTGTGTTCCCCTTGCCTCAGCACCTTGCACCCTGCCACTGCTCATGTGCTCTCATCCCCAGAGCCTTGACTCAGCTAATCCCCCGTACCCAAGGCGTTGACTGAGCCAGCATTAAATTCAGCTTCACCCGGGGGTAAGGGATTGCCTCATCCTCCAAAACCACATCAGCATTGGAAAAGGGCAGAGCAGCATGGGGTGGCCAAAGTCTCCACCATGAGATGCCACCAAGCCCCTCATGATGAGCGAGGTCGAACACCAACACTGGGCCACCTTGCCCGACAATATCTGACCTCCATAAAAGTGGGACGAACATCTGCCCCTGCTTGTTTGGAACACCCCGTAATTAATGTTTGCTCACTGATTGAGGCTGACAGGTATTTAGCATTATTAGCAAACGATTAGGAGCTGATGTTATTGATGTGGCTACTTTTAGACGTGTGATTTCAGCATCTAGACTTGGAAAAAAGTTGTTTTGGAGGTGAGTTTCTCCAGCAGCTCTTCTTGCAGAGCAAGACCTGCTCGAAAACCAGACCAGCAGAGGGAACAGATGGGAACATGAGTGCCCACCCCATGGCCTGTGGTGGGGGCAGCTGCCTCAGCCACAGCTCTGTGGTCCAGGAGGCAAAAGTCCCCTAGGTGGGAATATGTGGGAGCTAACACTGAGGTATGATGGTACACAGGATGGGGACTCACTGGTATTACATTAAAAAAATGGCATTTTCTGAAGCTTGGATGAGGGTTTTGATAGCCTTTGCTCTGCAGGGAGCTAATCAAAAGCCCACTGAAGGCTTCCTGCGGTCCCAGCAGCATCAAGCCCAGCTTGATGTGCCCTCCATGTGCATATCTGAGCAAGAACAGGGCAAAAAACCCTGATGTCTGCAAAGCAGCTCTGAGATATTACACTAAGCATGCTCAACCAGAGACACCAGCAAATCACACGACTGTTATTTGCTTATTTATTGGGGGAAAAAAGCATCGGTGGGAGTGACAAATCCTTTTAAAACAACAGCAACAAACAAAGAAACAAACAAACCCACACTATTTCTCGCCCTGTAGTCTGCCCTAAAATATGTATTTCAATTTATTTTTTTGTTTTCCTTTTTGAAGAAATGGATGGGAAGTTAACACAGAGGAGAGAACTTGAGGTTTCAAGATAGAGTGGGGGCCAAATGGCTGTTTTTTGGTGGTGGATTTTGGGGACCCACCATGTTCCCCAACAGCATGGGTGACAGGAAGGCAGTGCAGTGGCCTCTAGTGGCAGTCCCTAGCATCCAGCCCTAGGGAGAAAAGGGGAAGCTTTCGGGGTTGCTTTCTCTGTGGAAACATTAGAAGCAGAGTCTAAACTGACAAAGGAAAGGCATCCCCTACGCAGGACCCATCTACCCTAAGCAGGCACACCTGGGACCCCCACCTGTGCCCTCCACCCACGTCCCTATTTAAGCTCAGGCTTTGGCCCTCGCTGCTGTTTGGAGGTATGCAGCTATTGCCTGTAGCTCTGCTCTCTATCTCGTTGCTGCTGCAGGTGTCTGTCTCCAGTGCCCTCTCCTGGAGGGACTTGTATTGCAGCCTTGTCCCTGGTCTTTATGCTGCTGCTCTAAGGGCTGTACGGATCTCCTAGGAGGTTGTTTGTTCTCCCTGCAGTGGTTGCATCCCTTGGCTTCTGTGGCCTGGAGGATCTTGTATCAGGAGTAGGACTGAGCATCAGGTCTTTCCTAGTAGCTGGTGTTCCTGTGCAATGCTCTCACCCCCTGGGTTCTTGTTGCAGGCTGGGAAATCCTTCCCCTTCCACCAGGTTTGCCTTTAGCTGGCTCAGTCCTATCTGCTGGAGAAGGGGAAGGAAGGCTGCAGGTTCTTTGTCCATCAACAGCACGAGGGGACCCATGCAGAGGGCACACCCACATCTTGAGCCCCCTGGATGTTATGAAGGCCGTCATCAAAGAAGATATGGGGCTGGATTTGAGCAAGGATGGGGCCCTTGGGAGCTCCATCCATGAAGAAGGCTTCATCGATGGCCAGACCCCATTCCCGGAGTGTCTTGATGGCTCTGATGCCCATGTCCCGGCCACTGCGGGCTGTCACCAGGTAGGTGCGAATGGGGGACTCCTCCTGGCTGAACTTCTTGCGTATCTTCCCCAGGTGCATGGCAAAGGCTTTCATGGGACCCTGCAAACACACCAAGACACCTGAGGGTGCATAGGAAAGGTAGAAATGTCTGCACAGCCTGTTCAATTTTTTTCTTTTTTTTTTCCTCTTGTTAGTGGGACTCCAAATCAGGCACCCTAGGGACTGAGGACTGGTAAATGCAAAGGGAGCCCATAAGGGTTTGTGGTTTTTCGGCTGCCCGTGGCGGCCAACAGCCTAACAGTGGATATGCTTACTGTGGCCACCTTGCTCACCTCTCCTATAGGCACGGCCTCCATTGCCCGCTCATACTGCATGGCTCCCTCCAGGCCCTGCTCCTGGAAGACCTGGTCTGTCTCATCGGAGAAAAGCACGGCATCTCCATCAAAGGCCACACGTAGCGGGGTGCTGGGGGCCTGCACCTCCTGCTGGAAGACAAGTGCTGCCGAGACCCCTGTGAGATGAAGCAAGATGGGTTTGTGGAGGACGTGAGAGATACCTAAGGCACATGGGCAACTCCTCTCTGTGGTCTTATCTCACACCACAAGGGTCTTACAGAAAGACACTGGTGTGGTTGGGCTCTCATTGAGGATGCTTTCCATGAGGGTCATCCTGGCCTTTCCAAGGCTGAGTTATTTGGGGAGCAAAGGGAAGAGCTGCTGATTTGACTGGATAGATGCTGAGGGCTGCTGGGATAACTGCTGGGGTGTTAATACATGGGAATCCTCCTCCTGGTGTTCAGTCCCTCTGCCAAGCTTGGTGCTAATGCCTAGATTTAGCACTCCGTGCTGTGAGTAATAGGGACTGGCACCTTCAGTTGATTGGGGTAATTGGCTTAATTACAGGTCTCTTCCTACAAGCTGCTCCCTGCCTGCTCTCATCTGTGGGCTGAGGCCTCAGATGAGACACTTGTTAGAGCAATGATCATCATCATGAGGCTTCAAGATTCATAGCTAAGGGAAGTCTGTGCTCTGGTTGGCTTGCTCCTGACCTGAAGGACCCTGGCCAGCCAATGCACTCATACCCAATCAAATTAATAAGGAGATTAACCCCATTAGAACTGTCAGGAACTGCACATACTCGGATCCAGGTCAAGCATGTGCTTACTTCTTTCTGTATGTACCAAAAAAGGAAACTGCTATGGCATCCTCACAAAGCCCTGGAAGTCATGGAAAGGTTTAAATACCAGGCATGGAATGACCAACCCATGACAGATCTGCAGTCAGAATTATACACGGGGCAGTCAATTAATTCAGTTAATTGTGAAGGCTTCTGACAAGCCCTGGTGTTTGTAGGCTACAAATGGAAACTGTAAAAAGTGGAACCACTCAAGATTATGTTGGTGACTGAGATGCCATTTGTCCCCTCTCCCACATAACAGGATGAGCTCTGGTGTTGCTTCTTGGTGCAGGGCCGCTTGGGAGCAGTGTGGTGGATTTGGGGAGGTGGGATGGAGAGAAAGACACACCTCTTCGGAGGGCATTGCAGACATCTGTCCTGTCAGCTGAGAGGAACAGCTTCACCCTGTGAGACTTCAGGTACTGTGTGGAGTCCTCATCACTGACAAAGCAGAACTTGGAAATCTCCAGGCCTTGGGACAGGGAATATAAGCAAAGTTTGTTATGGGGCTGTGTCCTCCTTGCAGCACCCCTTCATCTCCGCAGGTCTCTGCATGCTTTCCCCTGGCTCTGTATTCCCCATGGATGCAGTGCTGGGGAGAGAACACCGAGGGGGCAGATCCCCAGGGGTGGGCACCCTTACCATAGTGCTTGGCACTGTTGATGATGCGCACGCCACCTTCTGGGCTGTTGTTGGAGAGCACCAGGATGTCAAAGAGGCCCTTCTCTGCTGGGTTACTTTCCAGGATCATCTTATTCACATACTGTGCTGCCTGTGGGAACAGACCATTTTATAATGGGCACCATTGATGGCTTTGTGGGTTTGGAAATCATGTGGTCATTGGATGGGGTGGGTGGGTGAGAGCCAGGAGGGGTGAGACCTGGGGGCAGGAAGGCTGTTTTCACCTTGCACTGTGAGTGATGTGTGCCCTGGAGCTCACCTGGATGAAGGCAAAGGCTGTGCCTGGGGGCAGGGGCTTGTCCTGGTTGGCCTGTTGGTGCCTCACATATTCCTCCTTTCCTTTCTCCAGGTAGAGCTGGTGCTCCTCCTCCAAGTTGAAGATGGCTCTGGTGGTCACTGCAATGACCAGCGCCTCACTGGGATCTTTCTGCAAGGTGAGAGCACAGAAGGGTTGGGAGAATGCAATGGAAGAGCCCTGAGATGGTGGTGTGAGGTGGTGGGACTGGGTGTTGGAAGCATCACTCATGTGTCATGGTTCCTGGCTCCGATGCCAGAGAGACTTTGGTGAAGAGGTACCAAGCCTGATCTTCATCTGCAGGTCACTGAGGTTGGAGCAGGCAGTTGTGAAATGCCAACCTGTCTGGCAGGTGCAGTGTGCTCTGAGGACAGCTTGTGTGGAAGAGGATTGCTTCATGATTTGTGCATCTATGTGCACAGCACAGCTGTAGTCACAGTAGTCATCTGCTCGTACTGAGTTGGGCATTGCCAGCATTCTCTGCATGTCCTGGTGCTTTGATTCTTATTTTATCTCCACTCTGGAGAGACTGATGAAAGCTTTCTTTGTACTACTGTTTTCTCTTTGGCCATTCCAAAATTAAACGTGAGCAAATGTGTCGCTTGTGCAACCCCAGGCACAAACAATTTCGGCCACCAAAGCTTCAGGTTGTGTCATCTCCTGCAGTGGCATTTCAAAATGTGCTTTGGAAATTAGGGATCTGCATTCATAATGAGCAACTCTTACCTGTTTCACATCGGTATTGATGACTGTGCTTTCAGGCTCTGCCATCTTCCACTTTCAGCCTCAAATGAGAGAAAATGTATAGTTGAACTGATGCATGTAATAAAAGACCTGAAAGATCCTGCAGGTAGGCTTCTAGCTTGCTTGCTTACTGTGATTCCTGGTAGTTTTTGTCTGAAAGATGATTTTCTGTCTACATATAAACAAGATTGCTGTGTTGAAGATTGCATGCAGATGTAAAAGACACAAGTAAGTTGGGATGTGTGGTGAGCAAGCGCTCACCAATCACACATACAGGATGCCCTACACCACAGGTATCTGTGCAGGCTGGGCTTACCCATGTCTGGCAGACTGCAGTCCTGGGCTGCTGTGTGCTGCTATTTTTGCACACCAGGTCCTGCGGCTTCTGTAACCATCTCACTGTATGCTTCATTTCTCTGCACTGGTTGGTGCTATAAATGGACTTGAGGGATTCAGCCTGTGCATTGGGAATGGCTCCCGTTCCCACTGCTCCTACAAATATGCTGTGGGGTTTCTCTGAGGAGTAGAGGAGGCAATAATGGGCTCTGCACAGATGTGCTGGGGTTGGCAAGGGAGTTAAAACCTCATTTTCCATTTAATGTGCTACTTGATCAATGGAGTGGGAGGCTGTGCGTGCCTAGACCAGAAGGAAAGTGCATGGTGTAGACTTCACCCTCCTTGTTGTCCTGCTATGCTTGCTGCTGGAGGACTTCAGACTTCCTCTACTTCACCTCATTTTTTCAGGCTTTTTATCAAGACTGACATGCCCACTTCACTGAGCTGTCACTGCCTGGCTGGAATTCGTCTTTTGGCTGCGTTTCTGCCCTTGGCTTGATCATGCAGCTGAGCTGAGCAACCACTGTTAGACCCGGTAAGAGCTGGCACCTCCCATCCACTGATCCCTTTGGAGGTATGTAGAAAAAGAGATACATTACAGGATACACATATATAATATATCACAGGTTTTATATATCACACATTCTCTATGTAATGTATATAGGTGCGTGATCTGCCGGAGGAGCTTGATGCCTCTCTATCTGCCTGTGTTGCAAAGCATCACCCTGCTTCCTCCACCCCTTTCCTGTGTGGGGAAGGTTCCCCTCCCACAGAGCTGTGGGGTAACAGCCACCAGCCCATATCTCAGCAGGGACAAATGTCCCCTGGAGAGATTCCATCCAAGTGGGAGCTCTTAACATGTGCTGTGTTTTTGGGGCTCCTCTTCCCTTTACTTAAAGTGAAAGTGAAAGGAGAGGAGGTGGAGCCGAGCTGCTCTCTGCGGAGGGAGATAAAGCCTGTTAATTTTTGCTCCATCCCTTGAAGTCGGCAAGACCAAGCCTGATTTCTCATTCCTATCCGCCTATAGTATTGTTTACATACAGCTTTTATACAGATATACATATCCCTACACACACAAATACACAGGCACACAGCACCGTGTGTGTGTATATATACACACATGGAAAAGCATCCGAGGTGGATGCTTGCAGCTCCCTGCAGTGTAGCAAAGAGCAAACACGGCATGCCTCCAGCTAGGAAAGAAGCAGCTGGAGCTTGCTAGAACAAAGATCCAAACTCACCACCAGCGCTGTCTCCTCGTCTAATGCAGCATCCACTCCTCTGCCCCACTTCACCCAGGTGCTGCTGCTTTTATCTCTCTGGGGCCAGCAGGAAGCAGGCAGCTGCGTGTTAGGCACAGCCCTTCCCCTGGCGTGATGGGATTTGTAGTCAGCCCTGTGGCTGGCTGCATGCCTGGCTGCATTTCTACATCGGCCTCCTGGCCAGCTTTTATTCTATTTCTGCTTGCTGCCCGCAAGCACTGCAATTAGGTTTATTTTTGTAGGTACATCTCTCATTTCCTAGCCCTTGTGTACATAGCTGTCATGTTTTTGACCAAAAAGCATAGGAGTCCCTATTCAGGAGGCTCTGGGTTGTGCACAGGGCCCATTACATTTGTAATTTTGCTGTGCCATTTTTGGGACCCTTTGCAGAAAGCTAGGGTTATTGCCACGTGTTACTAAATCACCTCTCAGAGCATAGGCTGCAACAAGGGCTGTGCTGCCATGCAATACTGCTTCACCAGGTTGCTTTGCTTCTGCAGACAGCACCACTGAAGTACTCAGCGTGCGCAAGCAAACCCTCTTTCCCAGGGTGCTTTTATTGGACATGTTTCCCTTATCCCAAATTTCTCCTATATATTTCTTCTGTGCATCCTTCAGCTCTTCCTAATACAGAGCAAAAAGTATCATAAAATGGTTTGGGTCAGAAGGGACCTTACAGCCCACCCAGCCCCATGCCCTGGGCAGGGCTGCCCCCCACCAGCTCAGGCTGCCCAGGGCCCCATCCAGGCTGGTCTTGAGCCCATCCAGGGGTGGGACAACCACAGTTTCTCTGGACAGCTGTGCTGGTGCCTCACTGCCCTCTGAGTGCTGAATTTTTGGTGTCTAAATATCCCCACACCACCTCTTTCTCCTCCATGCAGCAAAACCACAAGGGAAAAAATGTGTAAGAATAGATGTGAGATGGGGATGCTGCTGAAATCGCCCCTGACCGTGCACTTACCCCTTGTGCTAAGTGCACAGAGCCATGTGCTGTGCATATCCTAGCACTGCTACTGGGATATCTTGGATAACTGAATTTTTCCAGGGTAGTTTTCTGCAGCCAGGAGCGCTGGTTTTGCTTCCTGCTCAGGCTGGGAGTTCCCTGCCGACTTTTTGCCTGCGTGAGCACCGCTTGGGTCAGCAGGAAGGTGGGGCCTGCTGGTTCCTGGGTTGACAAAGCAGACTTTCCAGTTTGGGCTGCACTGTGCATGGGAAAGCCAATGTCTCTTTTGTGCCCATAGCATTATTCCTGCCAGGGACCTCTCTTGTCCCCAGCATGTTCCTAACATGTGCTGTGGCTGGAGCAGGAGACCACGCAGAGAGGAAAGGAGACTGAGGCTGGAAACAACACAGTGGTAAGTCTGGTTTTGGGTTTACGGGAGAAGGGCAGGGCTCCCTAAGACCTTTTG
Source organism: Gallus gallus (assembly GCF_016699485.2). Taxonomy (NCBI): domain Eukaryota; kingdom Metazoa; phylum Chordata; class Aves; order Galliformes; family Phasianidae; genus Gallus; species Gallus gallus. The sequence continues at coordinate 13,718,713 of NC_052536.1, read as the reverse complement.
CAGAAGCCAGAACGCTAGGTGTTCCCAGACCATGTCTTCATTGCCCCACAACAGCAGCTTGGGCCACACTGCAGAGGTAGGATGAGCTTTTCCTTTTCATGGGGGCTGATGGAAGATAGTCCTTTAGGGTATGGTGGGAAAAAGCATGATGAAACATCTGAATCTGTGCAGTATGGGCACCTACTTGCCCCTGCTGCTACGTCCACCTGCTGTCACAACCTGAAGCTGTAGCCTGGAGCCTCCTAAATAGCACAGGTCCGTCACCAGGCTGCTGATTTCTGTGTGCAGGGACAGGAGGAACTAGCCATAAAAACGTAATGGGAAGGCTGTGGGCTGAGATTGCATCCCTGATGACGCTGATGTCCCATATAGATGGCTCTGGGCAAGTCATATGTCCCGTGTCCCTCTACCCCAGTGGAGATAGAGAGCAACTCTTTACCCCTGCAGCTACAGACAGCAAAGCCTCCCTGTTAAAAAAAAATTAAAGATCATCCCTGTGTGAGGAGCCCCACAGTGCCGGTGTGGCCAAGGTAAACACTTGCATACCTGCTGGCCCTTGTCACAGCACTGGGAGGAGTGCCCTGGGCTGCCGTTTATAGAGGCTGGCCTCCAGGAGCCTACTGGGGGTGTTTTCTGGTCCCTTTGGAGGTTCCTAGAATGAGATATCCTCTGTCTGGCTTCAACATCCAATTGAGCAAACCGAAGTCTCTGCCTGGTCCTTGCCATGTGCACAAGTCATGCTGGCTCAGTCTGTGAGCTGGTGTGGTGGCACTGCTGCCATCTGGCACGTAGGCACAGGCTGGCTGGGGTGATGGAGCCGAGCCTGAGCCTGCAAGAGAGGAAGGAGAGGCTATATGACATCAGGAATTGGCTGCTGAGAGAAGATGGGGATTAAATGAAAAGACTGCTTGAGCAGAGCCTGCCTTGCCCGTGGGAGCAGCTCCACTCTGTTTCACACTTCATTTCCTAAGTGGCCGAGCCCTAAATGCTTACGCTGGGCTTTATCTTATCATTTTAATTGTGTTTACTCTCATTAGAACTCTGTGCTACTTGCAGCATGTGAACTTCTGCGTATTAAATCCCCTCCCTGTTCATTTTATTTGCGTCCTCAGGTCACTTGCACTCCGCCATGGCCAAGGCACAGAGGAATGGCCAGGCTACGGCCTCCCCACCCCCTGCTAGCCCTGTGATTACCACCACAGGTCCAGCAGGCTTCCTAGATGGCTTTGTCAACAACATTCCCTGTGAGTACATCTGGGCTTGTCTCTTTGTCCTTGGAAGGTGTTCAAGAAATGGGTAGATGTGGCACTGAGGGGCATGGCTTGGTGAGCATGACAGGGTTGGGCTGCAGTTGGGTTTGGTGATCCTAGTGATCTTCTCCAGGATTTTAAGCTCAAGCCCCAAGACACAACTTTGTAAGGCTGAAACACAAGGAAGGGGTTGTAAATGCACTTTGTGTGGTTTTGTTTGGTTTTAACTCTTCTGTCTACTTCATTGCACCAGTACCCAGATGGGCGCTCATTGCTGTGGCGGTGACAGTGGCTGTTCTCCTCCTTCTCTTCCTCATCTGCATCATCAGGTGCTGCTGTGGCAAGAAGAAGACCAAGAAGAAGGAGGAAGTTGGTTTGCTTCCCTTCAGTGGCTCTACTACAGCCAGCCTGGTGTGTCCTTCTTTCTCCTGTCCCCTGCTGCTCTCCTAGCAGGGAGGTTTGCTCTGTGATGCCCATCTCCCCACCACATGCCCAGAGTGGTGGGACTGCTTGTGGATGTACACTTGGACTGGGATTTGTGGGGGAGGCTCTTTTAAATGTGATTTTAGAGCAAATTGGTCCATACAGTGCATCGTGCCAGGATGGAGAGCAGGAATGTGAACTTTGTCACCTATGGGCTTGCAGCAGACCTGGGGGTCCCATCCATGGATGGTCCCATACATGGTATGGGGAAACACACAAGGCTCTGGAACTTTGTCCTGAAGGTTGTGTTGCTCTTTGCCGCAGGTGCAGCCCGAGATGGAGGACCTGGAGCAGGGCCCACAGGAGACAGGGAGAGGAAGGCTTCAGTACTCTCTGGAGTACAACTTCCGTGCACAGGAGGTGAGGCTGCTGCAAGGTTGTGCTCTGGCAGAGTCCTCTGGTGCCCAGCAGGACCCAGGCATCCATACCTGGTGCACCTCTGCACCTAGCTGGCATACTGATATGGTGGGATGACATCCTCCTTGCTGCACTTGCTTGCTTGTCACTTGCCACTATTCTCTGCACAGTGACCTCATGCGTTGTTCCTTTTAAGCTGAAAGTTGGTGTGAAGCAGGCAGCTGATCTGAAGGCCATGGACAATGGGGGCACATCTGATCCCTACGTTATTGTCTACCTGACGTCTGATATGAGAAAGAAGTATGAGACCAAGGTTTACCGCAAGACCCTGAACCCTATCTTCAATGAGAGCTTCACTTTCCAGGTAGGAAGCAACAACTGCTGACAATTTCCTTGAGGATTCCTTTGCTACCAGGATGGGAAAGCAAAAGAAAGACCTACTGTTGTGTCTGTCCTACCATTGCATGTGGCAGAGGGTAAGGTTGGGTTGCTGAGTTTTCCCCTGCAGGTGCCCCCGGCAGAGGTGTCCGAGGCCACACTGGTGATGCAGATCTACGACTTCAACCGCTTTGCCAAGCATGACATCATTGGTGAGGTCCGCCTGCCCCTGGCCAGTGTCAGCCTGCAGCACATCATCGAGCAGTGGAGCGACCTAGTGGTGGCCAGCAAAGTGGAGGTTGGTCCTAACAGGTGGGACACACTGGGGGGAGAGACATGGTGCTGCTTCTCTTTCCACCACCCTGCAGTGAGAGAAAGCAGTGGGTATCCTTCACCTTGAGAGCCCCCCCGGCTCATTGGCCCCTCTCTCTCTCAGCAAGAGCAGCTGGGTGAGATCTGTTTCTCACTGCGCTACATCCCCAGCACTGGCAAGCTGACAGTGCTCATCCTTGAGGCCAAGAAGCTGAAGCGGATGGACTCGCATGGGCTCTCAGGTAGGCAGGGTCTGCTTGCACTCACATCTCTCTATCTGGTGCTAATGATAGCACCAAGAACTGTAAAACCCCAAGGACTCTTGGTGTGGAGCCATGTCCTTTCTCTCCCCAGATCCTTTTGTCAAGGTGCATCTCATCCTGAACAAGAAGAAGTGGAAGAAGAAGAAGACGAGCGTGAAGAAAAATACCTTGAGCCCCTATTTCAATGAGGCGTTTGTCTTTGAGGTGCCTTTCAATCAGATTCAGGTGGGTTTCCCTTCAGTGCCTGAGGCCAAGCAGGCCCCTACTCTGATGAAGGTCCAACTGACAGCTTTTCCTGTGTCCCCACCAGAACGTGGATGTGGTCATCTCCGTCTGGGACTATGACAAAATGACCAAGAATGAGCCCATCGGCAAACTCTTCCTGGGCTGTCGGGCCACGGGTAACCAACTACGGCACTGGTCTGACATGCTGTCCAACCCACGGCGTCCCCTCGCCCAGTGGCACAGCCTGCAGCCCCCTGATGTGGTGGACAAGGCCCTGGGGTTGAAGTCCCACATCAAGCTGCCTATGACTACCAGGTAGCGAGAGGCAACTCTGGCACCCCCTGCTCGCTCTTATCTGGGCAGGATGGAAGTTTTCAGAGGTGTCTGGATGCAGCTCTGCACCAGGGTGATGCTGAAGGGGGTGCTGTGAATGCAGAACTGGCTTGTCTCAGCCACTCACAGGCCGGGATATGAATACAGAGAGCTGTAAGCTTATGGAAAAACATTGTGTCCTTTGATATTTTTTGAATAGAAGATTATTACTATAGAATCACTGGTTGGAAAAGGCATTCGAGGTCACTGAGTTCAACCATCACCAGATCACTGAGGCCAACTGTCACCTAACAGGTTCCACCACTGAACTATGTGCCTTAGTCCATATATCTCTTAAATACCTCCAGCAATGGGAACTCCACCACTTCTGTGGGCAGCCCATCCCAGTGCTCGACCCACCCCCTTAGGAAACCACCTTGTGAATGCTATGCTCATTAAGGCTGAGTTGCAGCCCTCTTTGTCAGTTCTGTGTGGGTTTCATGGAGTCTGCGGGCTGCTTGTGCCCTCGCATGCTGCTTCGTGGTGCCTTGAGGTGAGTAAGTAAAAATCCCTCCTGTTTTGAGGTGGATCCTCTGGGTTGTCTGCAGCCTCAGGAGCCTCCCAGCTCCCTGAATTAGTATTTCAATGAGCTGACAGAGAAGGGGATTGCTCTTAAGAGAATTTTAATTCAGCTGAGAAGTCTTAAGCTAGATTGGCACAGATGCTGCCTGACCCCACTCTGTTCCTGGCAAAGAAATTGCTCTTACTCCAAAATACACCAGGAAAAGCCTTCTTTCTCCCGGCCTTTTGCTAAAAAGAAACAGCCATTGCACAAAGAATTGGGCTCGTTTCAGTGTATTTGGCCTCAAACTACAAAAGGGAAGTAATTTGCACCAGGCAGCCTGTAGGAAGCTGGAGGCTCCGGAGTGGAGAGAGCCCAAAGCATTAATGAAGAACCATTAATACTGAAAAGCAGTTAATCTGCAATTATCCCAAGACCCATGGAGTGACTATCAGAGAGTTAAACAAATACGGTGAGGCTGAGGAAGATTATGAAAGCTCCTGATAGAGATTAATGACCCAAGCTTAACTATAAAAAACTACTGCGCCTGTTTCTTAATAAATGTTCCTTAGGTTTTGCCTTTGCTGTGAGAGGGGGGGGGGGGAGAAATTACAGGGTTGTTTGGGGATGGCTATAACAAGTGGAGTCTGGCTTCTGCTGGGAGAACAGCATGAGCTGGGTGCCCTTAATGAAATGGAGGAGGAAATCAGTCACCTGAGAAATACTTAAGGAAGGATGCTGAGTGAGTTAAAGCTTCAGCCTTAAATCAAGCTGGAGGGGGGGGTGATGCAGAAGGGAAAGCTGCTGGGTGAGATTTCTGGGGGCAGCTGGGACCCAATGGGTAAGTGCTCATCAGGGCAGGTGTACTAGTGCCCCAGGTGAGCCTCAGTGAGGCGTAAATCCACCTGCTGATCTGCTCCCTCAAGAGGGAAGGGTGAGGGGATGGTAACTTATTTAACTCTTGAGCACAGCTCATGTGGGAGCCTATTCATAGGAAGGGGGATGGCTCCATCTTGTGCTAAGTCTGGTGGGCAGAAAGGCTGGGTTCTTCTTGCCTGTCCATCAGCATGTCCCTATAGCCTTAGCAAGGCTGGTTGGTTGTCCCCTCGTTGCCACTGTGTCTCTTGTCCAAATGACATTCCTTGTGCACTTGGAGGACCGAGCATGGAGATGTGCTTCTGGAGGAAGAGGAAGATGCTGCAGTAAAAGATAAAAGAAAGCAATGTTAATTGAAAGTGAAATCTCAGTGAGTGCCTGTGCTGGATTCCCATGTCTGCATCTAGAGGGCAGGGCAGGTACGTGTTGAATGATCTGGGTCTCCGTGTCCTCGGTGGTCCCAGTTAGAGCTCTGCCTCTTTATCTGGGTATCCTTCCTCTAGAAACAGAAGTTTGTGCAGGAGAGAAAAACCTGCTGCTGTGGTGCATGCCTGGGTCTCCTCCTCACAGACCAGGAGGAGTCTGTTGAACACGGTTGACCAGCAAGAAGCAACAAGCCATGGCTATGTCTGGCTGCAAAGCCCAAAGCCACAAACCCTAATGGCAAGAGAAATGCAATTGGCGTGAAGGGGAAGAGGGAAATCATCCCGAGGGTGGTCAGACCTTGGGTGGGGTGCGAGATCTCCATACCTGAGGAAGTTCTTGCCGTGTGGCTCTGAGCAGGACATAGCTCTGGATCCAGCCCTGGTGGTGGCCCTGCTTGGGGCTGGGGCAGGTGACATGGAGGAGACTCTCTCAAAGAGAATTATTCCCTCATTTGGTGATTTTTATGACTATTTGTCCGTGTGCTTCAAGAAATCAGCCTGGAAATCGGCACCAGGCGAATGCTGAGCATGACACACGCTTGTCACCGTTTGTCTGCTGTGAGACAAAAATGATTATGGGCTGTCATCGTTCAGCCTGGCTATGCGCTGGCTGTCCTCCAGCTCAGATTTTTTGGCTAGTCTCACGGTTTTTGCGCACTGGAGACTATCTAAGCTTCCCTCACGAGGAACGAGCGTGCCTGTTTTATAATGATGCTAGTTAACGAATATTTATCTCACCATATCATTGGGAAACTTTGCCATGCGACGTGTTTCTTTTTTAAAACTTCTCAGCTCCAGGACTTGCAGGATCTTATGCCAATTGCAGCTTTTTCTTTCAAGGAACGTTTTTAATGTGGCTGCAGAGGGAGAGAAAAGGGAACAAGATACGGAGAGCAGGATGCCTTCTGGCTTGAAACCCGGAGGCAAAGCATGGTTTGCTTTTGTTTGCCTGGAAAAGCGGCGAAGGCCCGTGGGATGGGTGGGCTCAGTGCAAGGGGCGTGCAAGGCAGGAGTTGGGAAGTCAGTGCCCCCATCCTGGAGGGGAGGTGGAGGACTGCCTCCCCTGTGCATCTCTGGGCTGTGCTTAGCACCTAAACTACATCTCCCAGGCTGCCCTGCTGCTGCTGCTCACCCGCGGGGGGAGAGCGGGGGTCTGCTTGGGGGGTCGAGGGTCCTGGCCCTGCGGTGCTGGCTGCGTGCCCCTGCCCACGGTAAAATGCCCGCCTAGGGGGGATGCTTTGGGGCAGGGTCCTGTGCGATGGGGGGGTGGCTGCCCTGGGGAGGGGGAGAGGGAAGAGTGTGGGGTCACGGAGGGAGCGCGGGAGTCTTTGTGCTGCAGTTGTGGCTGAGTGGGGAGTGGACTGCTGAGGGTTTCTCACAGAGGCAAAGAGCCCCTTCCTGTCGCCCTTATTTCCCGATCCCCTTCTCTTTCTCCCATCCCTCCCCCCTTCCCCCATCGCCTTCCCTTCCGGGTGCCTCCATAACCGGGATGCTGTGCTCTCGGCGCCATGCAGTTTGTACTTTAAGGCAAGCGGGCGTCTGATTCACGGCTCTGTGAGCCATAAAGGTTTTGAGCTCAGATTCTAAGGGCCAGATAGGCTGACCCCTGTGTGTGGTTTCTCTGAGGATGTATGTTCAAGGGAGTTGAAAGACTTGAGTGCTGGGACATCAATTATTTATGGATAAATAAAATGAACCTCTTTGCAGGTGCACTGATCTGGATTCTGTTAGCGTCACCTCCTTGCCTAGTTACAGCAATGCTCACTGTTCAATTGCAGATAATGAGCATTTTAAAACATTTCTTATTTATATGTATATACACACACTCCCTGCCACTTCTCCTAGCTCAATTCCTACCCTTTTTCTTACCTCTTGCCCCCTCCGTTGCAGCCTGGCTGCTGCTGTTCCTGCCCTGGCAGGGCTTATGCAGAGGGCTATAAGAAAGTAGGAGACAGACTCTTTAGCAGGGTCTGTTCTGATAGGACAAGGAGAAATGGTTTCAAACTAAAAGAGGGGAGATTTTGACTGGATATGAAGGAGTTGTTCTTTACAGTAAGGATGGTGAGGCACTGGCACAGGTTGCCCAGAGAGGGGGTGGATGCCCTGTCCCTGGAGACATTCAAGGTCAGGCAGGACAGGGCTCTGAGCATTTGATCTGGTGTAGGTGTCCCTGCTCATTGCAGGGGAATTGGACCAGATGGCCTTTAAGGGTCCCTTCCAACTCAAGCAATTCCACAATTCTATTTTGCTTCTGGATCATGTCTCATGACATGGAGGTGTCTTCGGGACCCCTTCTCTTTGGGATCACTTCTGTATCTGCAGGCAGGAGAAAACCTCCTTCCCCAAACAAGCCAGGACTGATAATGGATGCAAAGAGGTCATTCCTGCTCCTAAAAAGCTCCTTTGGTCCCAACCCTGTAGTCCAACAGAAAAATCTAAACCTCTGATTTTTCCATATCTCAGAGCTCAGCAGGATGGAGTCACCAGAGAAGCAGCAGGAGGATGCAGTGGCTTTCATGCAGGGCAAAAAGTGCCCCCCAAAGAAGAATGGTGTCACAGGTGGGTGAGTGCCTGCATGCCAACAAAGGGGGACTTCTCATCCAGCCATGATAGCTTCACACAAAATGCGCACTCACTGGAGTTCAGTTTGAGCAGATCTGATACCTTAAAGTTAATTGAGAATAAGAGTTCAACTGTTTTGAAATGAGGCCTCAACTTGTAAAAAAAAAAACAAAATAAATTAAAACCCAGGCCCGTATTTTGTTTGAAACCCCATGAATGGTATCTGGGAAGACAGTAGGCTCAGAGCACAGGAGCCGAGGTTTTGGCAGCCTAGTTGAAGTACTTGGCCTTGATTTTACAAAAAGCCACTGGGGAACTTTACTCTGGATATGACAAAGGACATGTTCACATTTGCAAAGTCCAGAAGAAAATTCCTGAAGGCATCCGTGCTGTGTTACTATGATTGCACTTATGCCAAACCACCTCTGACTTTCGGGTATGGGCAGCGTTCTTCAGAGGTGTCCATTGGGGCTGGGTGCCGGGTTGTTCTCCAGTCTGAGCTCATCTCTTCCCTTCCCAGGCTGGATTCTGAGGAACCTTCGGAAGACCTTCCAGAGGCCGACCTCCCTGCAGCTCTCTTCTCCCATGGCTCTTTCTCAGCGTTGCACAGGTAGATGAGGCTGTTGAGGGTCTCCATAGCTGCCAGAGTTCTATACAATGAGATTTCTCAAGTTCTGTTTTTTTCTGTTCTTTGTTTTTTAAGCCTTATGGTCACTTTTTTTCTTCTTCTTTTTTTTTTTTTTTTCCCTAAGATGGTATTCTCACTGCTGCTTTGGTTTGGCACAGACCACCTAAAAGACATTTTGAGAGTGGAGACGTGTTGAAACCGTACTCATTTAAGCACACGACTGTCTCAGTCTGTTCTCCAGACATGTTCTGGCTCCCGTTCTGTTCTTCAGCAATGTCTGAAGTTGCCCAGATCCAGGGAGGACTGTGATCAGGTGTCAGGTCACTGCAGTAATTCTATCCCAGGGGAATGCTGGATGGATCACCATCCAGACCCATCAGCTGCTCAAGGCACCGCTTCAGAGTTGGGCAGAGGTGTTAGCTGTTGGCTTTTCCAGGGGTAGGGACTAAGGCACTTTCTGCGTTATGTGCCTGTGATGGAAGTGGGAAAGTCCTTGTGAGAAGCGAGATCCGAGCTTAGGACTCCTCACTTATGAATACAGCTTCTCATCACTGGAAGCTGTTGTTCAGGAAGCAGATGTTCCTGCTGCTCACGAAGGCACTCGAGTACTTGTGCATGCCTATACTGACTTGTAGTATTCCTACAGCCTCTTGTCCAAACCTGATAATAAGTAGAAGTGAGGCCCGTGAAGAGAACCATGGGGATGTGGTGCCTGTTGCCGTTCAGCGTGGTGGGACTCACTGCTCCTTATCGCCAGCGCCAGCAGGAGATGGCTGTTCCAACAACACAACACTCCGGGGCTGGTGGAGCAGTCTGCAGGTCCAGGTGAACACTTAAAGTATATTTATGCTTCCGTCCATGGGAATGGGCTGGGTGTTTGTGCTGATGATGTACAAGGCCTTTGGAGTCTCTAGTACCTACTGATGCGTTGGAGTCTAAATGCCAGCTCATGTCTCCTTGCCCCTGCAGCTGGAGAAATGAGTTTCTGCTGTCTCACCTGTCCTTTCCTGTTTTGCAGATGGCATCCCGTTCCTGTGCCCTCAGACCCAGTCTTGCACCTGCTTCTCCTATGCCTCGTTCAGCAAACTCCCCTTCCAAGGCCAAACTCTCCAGCCACTTCTCCCTCTTCTCACCACCATCCTGGATCCCTGAGCCTGATTGCAGTCTTCTGCCTTGTGCTGGCTCCAAGAAACCTCGCAGAGGGAGCTGGAAGAAGAACTCTCACTGCGAAGAGCCCCCTGGTCCCAAATCAGAAGAATCTGCACATTTCCCCTTCGCAGGACCCATAATTGCTCAGATAACTGACTACATCTACCTGGGGAACCTCAATGCAGCCTACAGCGGCCGGGCGCTGTGCACAAATGGCATTGACAACATCATTGACATGAGCAGCCTGCCCAGTGACCACAGACTGAGCATCATCCCCTGCACATGTGGGAGGGGAGGATTTAGGCACAACTGGTCACGCCTCAGGGTTGACATCCAGGCTTTCCTGCATGGAAATCTTCATGAAATAAGGCAGCCATGCTTCCTGGTCATCAACGAGTGCATCGAAGCCTTGATGGAGAAAGGGAAGCGTGTTCTCATTCACTGCAGGGATGGTTACTCCTTAGGCCCTACCTGTGTCATCCAATACCTGATGGTCAAGCACAGCATGAGACTGCTAGCAGCCTATGAACTTGTGAGGGCACGCTACCCACTGAAAATCCAAGAGTGCCATCAGGACCTACTGGTGGGTTTAGAGATGTCCCTGCAGCCTGGTGGCGTCAACATAGCATGCCTGAAGCACTCCCTGTCAAGGAAGATGGCATGGAGCTAAACAGGCATAATGGCTGAAGAAGAAAAGCCAAAAGGAAAATAACCTTAAGTCCATCTCATGGGCAAATGAGATGACTGTTGGTGTGGGGTATGTGCTGACAAGATGCAAAGGTGGTGGCCTTTCTTTGCAGCAGTTCCTAGAGGCTGGTACTGGCAGAAGTACAGCATGGGGAGCTCTTAGAGACACACTAGAGGGAGGGGGAAAAGGACTCATTTAAGCAGAGGCTGAATGTCGTTTTTCAGTCTTAATGTAAGGAAATCCCCTGTGCTCCAGTTTGAAGAAGACTTTTCTTGGGAACTTTTGTTCCTAAGGATGCAAGTACATATCACCTCCGTGTCAGGGGGTTAGAACTGCACGGTCTTTTAAGGTCCCTTCTAACCCAAGCCATTTTGTAGTTCAATGTGCCTCAGTCTCATGTTCTTTTTGGGTAAGAAGAGAGCCAGCCACTGGATTGCTCAGTTGTTCTGCCTGAGATGATGTAGTCATCTGTAGTAACGGGTTGGACTAGTCCCTGTCCACTCAATGCTAGTAGGGTGCTGAGGAGAAGAACATCGGTGTAAAGGTGGGGAGATGGCTGTGAGAGGCAGCTTGCACAGATCCATCAGCCCAGTGCTTCCATCATGTGCTGGTTCCCTGGAGGAACCTGGTCCAGAAGCGTCACGTTTGAGCGTCTCTACAACACGATGCAGAACCTCCTGTAAGTGTGAACCTTTGCTTCTGAGCAGCTTTGCAGGCAGGTGGATGTGCTCTGAGATTGGTGGCCCATGTCCCTGGTGCATTGCTTTAGCACGAGGGGAGAGGAACAAGGGATGGAGGCTGGTCTACTCCATGGGAAAGGTACCCAAACTTGAACTCTGTGTCCACTCTTGGTTCCCGCACAATGCTCGCATTCCTGTTCCATGTTCTCAGAGCTAAGACAGCTGACTGCTCACAGTCTTCCCTGAAGGACTTGCATGGAGCTTCCTTATGCTCTCCTTGGGTTTTTCTGCAAGGAACTCGTTCATTTGTCGCTCAAACACTTGCATTACTTCACTTGGAAACCTCTGTTTTTCTTAATGTTAACTATTGTTTTGTGGGCTTTTTTGTTGGTTTTTGTTTTTTTTTTTTCTTCCAGCTGCTCACTGGGTTTCTTCCTCAGTCTAGATCTGGGGCCCCTTTCTTTTTTTGGAGGGCTGCTGCCCTATGGTTTAACCTCTTTGCAAGGCAGCTCCAGGGAAGTTTCTTTGCAGACTGAGAGATTCAGCCTTTCGCTCACCCTATTACCACATCTTACCCTCGAGGACTCCTGTATCTCACTAATCTGTTAACCAACGTTTGGTTCATGGGACTTTTCTTTGTGTTCCTTCAACCCACTCTCTGCACTGACCTGAAGAAATGAAGTGAAAGGAGAGCTGCCATCTGGAGGACTCGGTGGGACAGCAGTGCATGTAATTCTGTAGGGAGCTGGAGAAAATGACTGGAGAATCTTTGGTAAGGGTAATAAAGAGTTGGTTTAACTTTAGAGCCAAATATGGCCTAAGGATTTGGTAGTGAAGGAAATGTGAAACAACTTCTCAGTGGGTGAGTGCTGCTCCTGGCTGCTGAGGGTGGCTGCTGTCTGTTTCTGACTGTACTTACTTTAGTCCCTGTTCTTTATTTTTCTGAGAAACTGGCTTGAATTGGGAGAGGCAGGCAACTTAGGAGGATCTACGGGGTGATATCTCTCATCTACAGGCCATGAAGTGACACCAAGAGTCCTGATGTAGGAGGGTTGTGGTGATTTCACTACTCAAACCATCTAGCTCTCAACATTTCAGCGTGACTAATCCTGAGCAGACCCAGCCTTACCCACACAGGATGCCTGTCCCATCTTGAGCTCTTAGTCTTCCTTTACAGTATGTGCAGTGCTGTGTGCATGATGTTACAGGAAGTCTGCAGCAGCATGTTTGCTGCTATCTGTAACATCCAAGAGAAGAATTTGTCGCAGCCACATCTGAATCAGCTTAAAACCCTTTGGCTGACAGGGGAGGGAGCGCCTGGGCCGTGGGAGGAGGACAAGAGCTGTTTGGGCTCTTGTCTCCATGGGATCCCCTACACACACATGCTACATCTGCTGTGGATAGGGCTGGTGAATATTTCCAGTGCCATTTCTATCTGTCTCTCGCTTGCGCCATGGGTATGTGGATTTGAGGTTGCCTCACTTGCTGGTAGCATGGGGTTACCCAGCAGCAGCAGCTCCATAGCCTTGAGTGGTTTTGTTCTTTCTTAATAAAAACTTTACACCTAGTATTAAAATATTTCACGTGGGGAGGAGAAGCAGCACATATTTTTCTGTGTGGTAACTGAGGTTAAAAGAAGATGCTGGCACTGAATGGCTCGCTCAGGGATGGCTCTCCTATGTGCTGCCGGTGGCTGAATGTTGGTGGGGTGATGCGTATGCTGCGGGCTCCTTCCAGCCAGTGTTCCCCAAGGGCAGAGCTGCTCCTCTCCTGCAGGGGCTGCCTGGCCTGCCCCAGCCAAGGGAGGTGCATGGGGGCTCTTGCACACCATTGGTCTGAGAAGGTCTCCATGCCCTTAAAGAGAAGGTGGATTTTCTGCTGAGCCACCCGAGAAGCCCTTTTATACCTCCTTCCCCGGCCAGCTGCTTGCGGCTTGCCAGTCAGTCCTGGCCGGCCAGCGGGGCTCTCTGTTCCTTCTCCGGACTCGGGTGAGCCCTTATGCATGTCTCTTACTGACCAGCTTGCTCTTACCGGGGTTGCAGGGAGGCAGATTTGCTCACCTGAATGTTGGGGAGGTAAATGCTTGGAGAGATGGGGGTGCTAATAAATCCATCTCTGTCCTATGTCGGTCAGAGGGTCTGTGCATCGGGAGCTCTCCCTCTTCCTTTCCCAGCTGCCTTCTTTGCCTTTGGTTTCATCCTCACTTGGTTTTATGCTCTGCCTTCGTCTCCCTAACTCCTCCCTAGTAGGAAAAAGCATCCTCCGCTGTGGCACCTTGCAATTCTCCCCATCTGCACCCCTCCCTCTGCCTGCTGCGTGCAGCCCCTTCCTCCCCAGGTTGCCCCTCAGCACCTGAGTTTCCGTAACTCAAGGACTGGAGTCCCTGTTACTGACCATACCCCGCTATGGGGCTGATCTGGCATTGCTCCCCCACGCCTTTTGCGCTTTCAGTGAGGGTGCACGGATATGGGAACGCCAGCAAAAATAGCTCCTGCTCCTCATCCACCTGTGGTGGCTTTTGCCTCGCGTCGCCCCAACCTCCCTGAGTCACGGGGCCTGGCTGCGTCTGAGGAGACAGCTGCAGCTCCTTGTGCAGCTCCCCAGCCATTTTTAGAAGCACTTTCCCCACCCCCCTCCCCCCCCCCTCTTCCCAGCAATGTGTTGTGCCCGCACATTTTCCAGGATAAGGTTTCCTCGGGGAGCTTGGCCCTGCAGCCTTTACCTCCTCCTCAGGCAACGACCCCGTTAACATTTTGCCTCCCAGGTCTGCAGATTGCTGTCTATTAGGGGGTTCACTTCTCTATAAGGGAATGCCTTCATTTGGGCTCGGCCAGTGCTCCTGCTGGACCCATCGGTGGCTATGAGCAGGAAACACTGCTCTAATAAGTAAAGCTGCATTTATGGGGAGGAATTGGCATTGAAAGGTACCTTTCCCTGAGAAATCTCTCCATGCCTTTGCCAACTTAGCAATAGCCTTCAGCACTATGCTTCACTGTCTGTGCTGAGCTTTCTCCCCTGCCCCATGCAGTGCACACACGTGCTAGCAATCCTTGTCACCAATGGTCACTTCCTGACTCTGTTCCCTATGCCAGAAGCCTCCCCAGTCTTTGGGATGATTCTTGTCTATGGCTGTGTCAGTACAGTTTTCCCCCTTTAGTAGACAACAAGATTAAAGCCTAAAATATCTGATTTCAGTTTGCTACAGGCCTATACTATGAGGGCTGTATGAAAGAACAACAGATGTAAAATTACTTTTATCCTCCTTCTTACTTCATTGTGTGAAGTGGTACATAGTTGAGCCAAGGAAAAGACAAGCCTATAGGGAGTACTGTCACAATCTGTCTTTTTCCAGCCATGCACCACTTGTCCCAGTGCACGTGTGGCTGTGAGCTGGCACATGTTTACCTTTCATCCACAAACTGCAGCCCAGTTCCCTCTGTGATGGAAATTTGAAGAAGTTGGGAAATATGAGCACAGTTGTTGTTCCTCTTTTTGGTGTCTAGGGGAATCTGGCTTTGTTCTTAAACCCAAGAAAGCCAATGCTAGCACGAATAATTGTGAATTATTTTGGTTCTTGTTGCAGGTTCACAACCATCTAAAGCAAGATGTCTGAGTAAGTTCCCATTTTCTGTCTCCGCTATGTTGCTGGTGTTCAACCTTTTGTTCAGCTGCCAACTTTTACATACATACTCCTCTGCTTGTTTCCAATGAAGATGCTAACTGCCTTTTTCTCCCCTTTCTCTTCCTTCCCTTCCTCGCCCATCTACTCTCCCTGCATAGTGAAGAGGTAAGTGTGTCCTGCTGGGCTTTTCCCTTTAGCAGAGCTCATAGCATCGATCCTCACTTTGTAGTTCCTCTGTAGGCAAAGCAGTTGTGGAGTGGTGGGAGGAAAGAATGTCCCATGACCTGGCTTTCCTGATGCCTTCTGGAGAAGAAGGGAAGGGCGAGCAAAATCCCTTTCGAAGGGCCTTTGCTAGCAGTTGGATGCTTTCCCCCTTTCCTGCTTCCCTAGCCGGCCACGAGATGGTGCTGGGAAGCGCTGCCCGAACAACTTCAGGGCCGCATCTCATTTGCCAGCAGGGGGGATGCAAAAAATCCCACCTATGGTGCTGATGTTCAATGGATGCATTGGGTGCCCACTAGCCCAGTGACCCAGGGAAGGCTAGGAAAGCACTCCGAGACAAAGTAGCACTTTTCAGAAGGAGAATAAGCCCTGGGCTTGGAGTCCTAGAGGAATCTGAGCAAGATTCCTCTGGTTAATGGTGCACAATATCTCTAAGCTAGAAGCTGAAGCTGGTTTGGGGACCAAATGTGTGACAAGCTGTGGGATTGTGTGGGGAAGAAGAAAAGATGAAGGAATGCATCGTAACTTACCTTGTTCTCATTTTTCCCTCCTACAGAAAAAGAGGAGGGCAGCCACCGCCCGGCGGCAGCACCTGAAGGTACGTGGCACTGCTGGGCCTGGGCATGGTGTGTCCCGACCAGCCCATCTCCCATCCAGCAGTTGGCACTCTTCTGCCTGGAAAAGGCCATGATGAACAATGTGGAGTTCCCCATACCATTTTACGCACCTTACCAGGTCACACAGCAAGACTCTGGTACGGGGGGAGGCTGGGGTCAGCATCATCCTGAGCTTCCCAGAAGCCCCCATGAGTCTCCTTTGCTCAGAGATGCTGGTATTTTGGACATAGAGAGCTCCAATCCTGTTCTCCTTTGCCCCAAACCCACGTTGATCTCCCTCCTGCTGCTTTCCAGAGTGCTATGCTCCAGCTTGCTGTCACCGAAATAGAAAAAGAAGCAGCTGCTAAAGAAGTGGAAAAGCAAAACTACCTGGCAGAGCATTGCCCTCCTCTGTCCCTCCCAGGATCCATGCAGGAACTTCAGGTAAGGACTGCTTTAGCCCTTTCAGAAAGTATTGGGCTCCACTACTCAGCCTGCTGCATTTAGATTGTCCTTCCCATCTTGACCATTTCCTGTCCCTGTGGGCCTCTCTTCACCGTGGAGGCAGAGACAGGGACTGGCACCTCTGGGATGTGTTGGGTGGTGGCTGGCAGTACAAGGACATGAGGGTGGCATTTGTGTGAAGGTGGCTGCACAAAGACCGGAAGCTGGGTTGCAAAATACCTTTCATCATCTGCAAGTGGTTGGTATTGAGTGGTGGTCTGATCCTTCTTTGGGATGAACAGAGGTAGAGGGGTCTTTCAGAGACAGAGGAGAAGGAAGTGGTCAGGAGAGAGGAATTGCCTGGCGTGCTCTGTTACTCAACATCTGTCTACTTTTCCTCCCAGGAACTGTGCAAAAAGCTTCATGCCAAGATAGACTCAGTGGATGAGGAAAGGTATGACACAGAGGTGAAGCTACAGAAGACTAACAAGGAGGTGAGCATCCACTGGAGCATCCGACTCATCCTTCGTTCCTCTCCATGCTGCTCATCGGCACATGGCCCGTCTCACAAAACTCATGCTCTTTCTGTCCACTTCTCTTCTCCACAGCTGGAGGACCTGAGCCAGAAGCTGTTTGACCTGAGGGGCAAGTTCAAGAGGCCACCTCTGCGCCGGGTGCGCATGTCTGCTGATGCCATGCTGCGTGCCCTGCTGGGCTCCAAGCACAAGGTCAACATGGACCTCCGGGCCAACCTGAAGCAAGTCAAGAAGGAGGACACGGAGAAGGTACCACTTCCGCTCCCATTAAGCCATAAGCTCCCAACTTTTAGGGATGACATCACTCTGCAGGATAGACTAGGCAGAGCGTGAGCTTATCTCAGTAACATCCTTCCTGCCCCATGTTTCCTCCTCCAACTCCCATGCGGTTGTAAACATGGAGTCCAGCCCCGAAAGACGTACAGCAGGGGTGGAATTGGGAGTCTCTAGCTAAGTTTTCCAGGGGAGGTGAAATGTTGAGCACTTGTGGTGAGGCTCCCATGGGTAGATGGGTGAAAGGGCGCTGTTTGGGTGGGTCGTTACCGCATGGGTCCACCTCATCATGCACACTTATCCCTTCTGCAGGAGAAGGACCTCCGCGATGTGGGTGACTGGAGGAAGAACATTGAGGAGAAATCCGGCATGGAGGGCAGGAAGAAGATGTTTGAGGCCGGCGAGTCCTAAGCACTGGTCTCTCCACTCTTGCCACTACCACCCTCTTCCATCCCCTCCTGAGCATGGCCACAGCTGTGATCATGGCCACCTCCCTGCCCTGAACCTCAACATGTCCTCACCATGCATTGAACCCACTGACTGGGTGCTGTTTCTCTGATTTTGTGAAGAGCTGCAGTCTGGAAGCAGCAGTGTAAATAAAGCTTTCATGGGAGAGGGGGATGTGGCCTGCCGTGGTGGGGCTGAAGGTGCTTAGGGCTGTGGGAACACACTGAGGACACCCATCTCCATTGGCAGGCTGCTTGATTTGATGGTCAGCAGCACAGGGGGTTCTCCCGCCTCCCTCTCTCTTGGCCTCCATCTTGTCATGGGGTGGAAAGGCCTCTCTTGTAAGCTGGAGATCCATTCTCTGACTCATAGCCTGCCCTCGTGTCCCCCATTGCAGGAGCTACTGCACTTCAGGAGCTACCAGGGCAGACAGAAGGGAGGGATAGAGACTGGGGGGTGGTGAGGAACCATCTGCCAGAGGAAGGAAATGGGTGAGGTCATGTCACAGTGCTGTTGGCTGCTCTACCTCCTCTTGCTTCTGCTTCTTTTCTGGCGGGGTAGTCTGTGGGTCAGGAGGTGGCTCTGATTGGTCTTTCCATCAGAGTTTGTGCCCATCGTGCTGTGCTGTGTCTCCTCTCCATGTCCTTTTTCTGGCCCAGAGCAAGGAGCACCTTTCTTCCTTCTCACTCTGGATTGAGACCTGAGCAGTCTCCAGAAGCTATCCCCATCCAAACCACTTCCCCAGGCACCTCTCCTGGGCCAATAAGCTCTGCACTCTATCTTGAGGCATACAGCATCTCATGCAGCCCAGCTCTGGAGCTGGGGATAGACAGACCGCCTCTGCCAGGAGCTGAAGGGGTCCTACAGGCCTTTACTTCTTGTCTCTGCATAGGGTGTTCAGGCTGTGCTTCCCTGTAGATAAAGGTGAGTTCAAGCCCTGAGAGATTCCACTGGGCCTCCACACATGGTGGCAATGGTACCTGGCCAAAGGGCAGCAGAAGATGAGGGGAATGAATACTAAAATCATCTAGTCCAACTGTCAACCCATCCCCACCAGGCCCACTAAACCATGTCACTTAGTGCAACACTTACCCTTTTCTTGAATACCTCCATGGACAGTGACTCCACCACCTCCCTGAGCAGCCTGTTGCAATGCCTCGAGCAGGAAGAAATGTTCTAGAATAAGACGTGAAGGGTGATGGCTGAAAGGTAGAAGCTCTCAGCTTGGGCATGGGGGGGACACAGCCTATGCTGGCAGTGCACAGCAACCATCCCCGGAACTGCAGGACAGGTAAGGGGCAGCACATGCTGAGTGCCCGAAGCAGAGTAGGTTGTTATTTTGAGAGGCGTGTGACCAAGACTACCTTCATGCCTGTGATGATGGTGCCCAATTCACTGTAGGGTGCTGCAGTTCAGGGCTGCAGTGTTACCCCAGATTGGCCATGCCTGCACCATGGCTGGCTCTGGGGAGCGATGGGCTGCCCTTCTTACTGCTGTGAGGGAGGGGATGACCATGTCCCCTGCTGCCCCTTCATCTTAGCTTAACACTTTCCACTTTTGAGGCTACTGACAGGCAAAACCTTAAAGTAATTCAAATGGTTGTTAAAAAAAATAATAATTTGCATTCCCCCTGTTCCTCTCCCATCCCCCCCGAGCCCTCAGCCCACAAAGTTTCCGGCACAGCTCACTTCTGCTGAGCACAGGAGGAGCAAAGAAGCGGCGGCAGCACCCTCTTGCATCATCCCTCCGTGCTAGCCAGGAGGGGGTATGTCGGACCCCGAGGAGTGCCAGGAGGGTGCAGAAGGCACAGATCAAGTGGGAGATGAATCCTACCAGGAGAGCGAAAGGTGAAGCTGGGGAGCCCGATGTCCATGAATCTGGGAGGATGGGGAGCTGGGTTTGTTGGTGGGGAAGGAAGACTGTGGGGCTGAAATGAAGAGGATCCATGGGACATAAAGGTGGTCAGATGCTTTTGGAGAGGCCTTCCAGATAGGGAGAGAGTTCGGCTTCTCCTAAGTCCTATCACCATTGAACTTCAAGGCCAATGGGATATTGATCCAATGGAAAACCTGGCCACCACCACATGCAAAGTCAGCGAGTGGTCTGGCTATGAGACTCAGAGCTGCCTTAGTGCTTTGATGTTGAAACTCATCTTTAAGATGAGGTGGGGACAGACCTTGCTGTTCTCACTGGGTATACACGTGTGGAAGGCTTTGGTAGGAAGGAAATTGGAAGTGGGAGGGTTGCCCAAACCCCTCTTGCTTTTACCTGTCATCTGTGCTACAGCTTGGATGACCTTTGCTGGGCATGGCCTTGGAGACAGTCAAGGTCAGGCTGAACATGGCTCTGAGCAACCTGATGTAGCTGTAGGCATCCCTGTTCATTTCAGGGGAGCTGAACCAAATGACCTTTAAGGGTCCCTTCCAACTCAAATGATTCTATGACTTGTGACAATAGATGCAGCTGTGGGAATGGCCTGAAAGGTGATGCTCTTCTGGGGGTCTCATTTCTTATTGCCCTGACTATTCCTGTAAGCTGAATTAACTGGGACATTTTTCAGGCTGTCTGCTGGCTTTTGTCAGTTTACACATCCCTCTCTTCCCCTGATCTGCTTTGTTGCTTTATCAACAGAGATTGTAAAATTCTTGCTCTGTTCACTCCACAGCAGACAGTTTTCATGGGGGTTAAAAGGGAAAAGAGTAGCAGCAGAGACCAAATTACAGCTGTCCCTAATAAGGGAGGCAGAGATAAGCTGGGCTGAAAATCACACAAAAGAATTCAGACTGGGACTCGCTGGGTTTAAGCTGAGCATCCATGGAGCTTGGGGGGTCGCCTGGTTTTCTCCTCCAGCTTCAAAGCTCATATTAGCATTTCTCCCAAAGGCAGCGCACTTCACATTGATAGAAAAACACCCCCTGAGTGACAATAAGAGGAGAAAGTTGTGTCATCTCCCATCACTAATGATTGCAGTAAGTGTTTTGGCTGACACCTGACAGCAATTAGCCTTGGCTGAAGCCTTGACTGGAAGCATCAAAAGGTGCAAAGCCTCAGCATGCTCAGCTGCTTGCAGAAACAAAGAGGGTTTGCTGCTGGGGGAGTAGGGTGATGGCTCAGCATGGCGTATCCAATCCTAGGCAGTGCTCTGTGCACCCAGCAGGAGGATGGAGCAGTCATTGGGGTACCTGGGACAGCTGAGCCTTCACCTTGTGCTGTATTGGTTCAGATGGTGCCATGCAGCAGCAGCTGCTAAGGTAGGGCCAGGTTTATCCTTTCTCTGCTTTGTACTGGAGTTTCCCATAAATAAGATAGGAAGTGGTCTTTTCTGTGAAAACAGTGAAACTTTTTTTAAGCTTGCTGCAAAGTTGTATTTGTGAGTGTTGATCAAAGGGTGCTGCAGACCTTCCTTTTCAGCTGAATTTAAATGAAAAACTAAATACGGTGTGGGAAGCAAAATTAGAGAGCAGAAGTAATATTTGGTTTGAAAAACATAGAGAATTGATATCCCTCCTGATTTGTGTACTGGCTTCCTATGCAGCTCTGAACTTCTCCTGCTTTTGCTTGCAATTAAATGTTGCTAGGTTCTCATGATTTCCACTCCCAAAATGGAGAGGGGAAGTGTTGGTGTGCCGCTCAGGGGTACTTTTTCTCACCCTGAGGCTAGCTCAGCTCTCTGATGTTTTCACCTTAGTCAAAAGCTCTTTGCACGCTGAGGTTATGCTCTTCCATGAGCTGCCATTGCTCTATGGGAAGACTGAGCAGCGTGAGCACGATGCCCTGCAGGACATCCCACTGGAGCATGGCTCACGAGCAGGCTTTGCTGTGGAGCTACAGGCTGTGAGATGAGAGATCACCTCCCAAATTCCCCTGCTTCCCTCTTGCTGGGGCTGCAGGAAGCCCTCAGCAGCCCATGTATGGTCAGCAGCAAGGGAAGGGCACTGCTGTGCCAGCAGCCCCAGGCTTTTCCTTGCCCCAGCTGTCTTAAATTCTCTGGATCCTTGGAGGAGCCTCAAGAGCCCTTGCTAGGATGACTCGTGTTGCTAAGTATACCCGTGGCTGTAAGCAGGCTGGCCAGGAAAACCGATATGGGGAAAGTCCTCAGCATGTTGGATTCCTCTGGGGAAGGATGGCTGATCCTTGCTTGAGAATAACTGGTCCAAGTCTGACCCAGCTGGGTGCGTTGGCGTGAAAAGGAGTAGGAGAACAAACAAGGGAGGGCCAGCAGACTTCAGCTGGAAAATTCAATGAAGCTGGGCAATACTTCAGCATTTCCATATCAGATATAGGTGCTCTGGAAGGGCTGTTAGGGATAAAGAGCTGCCTCTAATTATAGGGACATATCAGGTGCCTTTACTGCCCCTTTCTACCTTCAGGAAAGCTTGCCTCTGAGCCTAGTTTGCAATGTAGAGCCATGGATTTGGTGTGCTAGTTAAGTAGGTGATTGCCCTGGAGGTCTTACTTGAATTTTTTAACTGCACAAGACTGTGCTGGCTGGAAGGCTGTAGAAAAGGGAAAAAAAAGAATAAGTGGGAGTTCTTCCAGCAGGTTGTTTTAAAGCATTCTGAGGTGAAATCTGGCTCCGACACCTGTGGGATTCTCTTCTCTGTGGATTATGGAGAGAGCTTATTGTGGAACTGGGTGTGGAGGCAGAGTGGGGGAAGGCTGGGTTGGGAGAACTGGAGACCCAGAGAATGCCAGGAGGAGGTTTTGCCAAAAACCCACTGTTGTGATGGGATGAGACTTCTGCTGGCTGGTGGGACACCAAACCGCTCCAGCATCCCAGCCCTACACCCATCATCCCCATCACCCTGTTACCTTATCCCTAACCTGATGAGCTGCTCCTAGGACTGAACCTCTGAACTCTCTGATGTGGTGCCTTGGCATCCTTTGAAGCCAAATGCATGAGGAATGGGTTCTCGTGGGATGCCTCTGTTGTGTTTCCTCAATCTTTTCATGAAGAGAAAACCTGAGGCTGTGCTGCAATAAAAACAAGCACAAGGATGTACTGTCTAATAGGGAATCTGAGGCCTTCACTGCTAGGAATTCAGTTCTGTGTCGTGTGACCCCCAGTGTGATGTGTACTAGAGTAGTACCACTATCACCTTGGTGGGCGCTCTGCAGTTGGTGGTCTATACCCATGGCACACAGTGCAAAGAGGAAGGGTTAGCTCTACTGTAAGGCCAGGGAACCGAGTTTGGCATCTTTATGAAGGGGAAAAAATACCTTAGCCATGGGATTTGCCCTCTGCCAGTTAACAGGTATGGGTAATCCCTTATTAGGACACCAGACAGGCGTGGACATCTCCAATGGCACTTGACACCTATGTTTAGGCAACGGAATTGCTCTGAGTTCCCAAAACCACTGTTGAGATTTGAGATGAGCTCTCCTGGTTACTAGCAGGTGCTTCTCAATTCTCATGCTCTCTGAGTTCTCCATGGAGATGCTGCCACCAAGGGGTTAACCAGTCCTGCTTGGAGCCTGAGTGTGTTTTCCCTGCCAGTGTATCCCTCCTAACGCGCACCAGATGTGTGAGGAAGCTGCTGAAGTGTCTTAATCCCAGGTTTCGGCACTCAGAGTTGTCTTTTTCACGGGCAGGTCTGCGCAGGGATTCCTTGGGGCTTTGCAGGGCAGTGCGTGGGCAGGGCAGCTGGCAGCACCCAGGGTTTTCCCTACTTCGAAGGAGCGGTGTGAGATGACTGTCCAGGGACTACATAGGCAAAGAGGAAAAACAGATGGGCACACCCCACCCCTTATTAGTGGATGGAAATAGAGTCAGCTCTTCTATTATTGGTGTGACTGGCGACTCACTTGCACCAGAGGGCTGGAAGATTGGAGCCACATGGGAGCACCTGCTCTGAGATGGGCAAGGATTGCCTCATTTGAAGCTGAATTTATTCCGATTTCTTATCGCATGGAAGTAGAGGCCCAAATGTTTTTGTTAGCACAAATCGGTGCCATCCCACTGTCTGCAATAAGGCTGTACCAGTTTGCATCAGCTAGAGGTCTTTGGTTCTTTCCCTTACAAACTCATTTTGCAAGCGAATCCTTTGCGAGGGATTTTTTTCTGCATTAGCAAGCAGCCCCTCTCCTAGCTCTAAGTATCTGTTGCTCGCTGCTGCTAAATAGACAGTATGTGTAATTCGTTTTATCAAGTCCCTGCCAGATGGGATGGAAAATATGAACTCTTCCCCTGTGCATGCGCATGCATGTGCCTTTTCTGCTCCAAAAGCAGTTTCCTTTCCAGAGAAACGTTGCTCTAGAGCCATTAGCATTAAAAAAAAAAAACCCTGAACTATTGACCTATTCCAAGCAATCACAACCACCATCCATTTGTGAAGCGCAAATTCCCTCATCCCTAATAGTATTTATAACAATAATTGTTCCAATTATTGAAACACTCTCAAAATAAGATCCTCCTTGTAGTTGACGCTCACCTCCATGTAACAGGAGCTGACAGCAATGTCAGCAGTGTGATCCAAGGAAAGACTACGGTGATATTCAGTTTGTTCTCCCCTGCTCTGGTAGGGCTGCAGGTTGTGCCAGGGGAAGTTCAGGTTGGATATTAGGGAAAAATTTTTCTCCAAAGGAGTGGTTAGGTGCTGGAACAAGCTGCTCAGGGAGGTGGTTGGGTTGCTGTCCCTGGAGGTGTTCAAGAAACGTTTAGATGTTGTACTAAGGGACAGAAGTTAGTGGGGAAACATCAGTGGTAGGTGGATGGTTGGACTGGATGATCTTAGGGGTCTTGTCCAACCTTGGTGTTTCTACAATTCCTTGGGATGGTATATCTTCCATTTCCTACTCCAGTTGACGTGGTCCTTCATTCAGCTCCAGGTGTCCCTGGTGCCTACCTTGACCCATCCCTCTTGATGCTATGACAGGAAGGCTTCTCTCAACTTGCTATGAGGGCTGACTTTGGGCAAGTAAAGACTATTCTCATCTTGGTGGAGGCAAACATCAGGCTTCAGGCTTTTTGGATATGCCACACCATGCCACTTTTCTCTGCCCTTCCATAGTAGCTCCCATTTTTTGCTCAGCTCCGGTAAGAGAAGTGTGGATGGATGCTGGTAATCTGAGGTTAGATGTCTTCCCCCAAGGTATGTCTTGGAAGTGGAGTTGGCAGGCGGTGCTCAGGGATGCCTTCCTGTCCCTTAGTCTACCCTGACCCCCATTGGAACAACAGCCTGGCAGCATTACGGAGGGATTAGGCAGGGATCACCTCTGTGATTGAAAACAAGCAACAGGACAATGTGATCCTGTAAGAAGGCCTTTTATAGCTTTTTTCTAGCATCCTCAGTGAGGGGATGATCTTGGCAGTAGCTGCCTATAGCATATTCATCCAGGCTGGAACTTCGTCCTGCTGTGTGGCCCTGCAGGGGAGATGGATCCTGTAGTGATGGGGCTAGTCTCCTTGAAACCAACAGTTCTTTGCTTGCCCTGTAATGTCCAACCTGCAGGGGCCAGGAGTGCCTTATCTACACCACTGTTTTGTTTTCCCACCTCTTTCCCAGTAGTTTTGTTTAACATAGCATAAAGATGTGGTGCATGCTGCAGGAGCTGTGCTGGCTCTACACGCCAAACTAGCTTGCCTGAGTCACTCGGTCGCCTCAGGTCTTAATGGTGCTGGGCTGCCCTAGTTTTTGCTCACACCCTTCTCCTTTGTTGGCCCCTTTCTCCCTGTTGTTTTCCTTTTGGTTTCCTTCTCCCTCAGCGCCCTCATCATTTTTCCCATTTGTATCATCACTGGAGCAAAGCATCTCCTCTCTCCAGACTCATAGAGTTGTATTTCCCCTCTCCCTGGAGGATGAAGAGAACCTTTGGGATTTTAGTTTTAAGGTCTGTCCACGGAATACTCCATGGGGATGGAACAGGGAGGGTTCCTCCTCCATCCTGCATGTGGATGAGAGGGCAGCAGTGGGGTAAGGGCTGCTCCTTCTCTTCTTTCTGCCTCTTTGGATGTCGTAGGAAGGAAGTCATTGTTTCTGAGCCAAGAACTTCAGCCCAATGACATGGTGTTTGTTGACTCTCTGGACTTGGCCCACAGTGCTACAAGCTCTTCCTTGCGATCCAGCTCTCCTGCAGCCACCAACATTCCTCACTTGTGGGGCTGCCCCATGTGCTGCAGAGTGAGCCCAGAGCCATGCTTGTATCTGCAGAGCCCTTCCCCAGCACCTCTTGGCTCCTCAGAGCCTGTGGGCCAGGCAAATATTGATGGGACAGCTTCCTCCCACAGCATCTGCTTCCTTCAACAGCCATGGGGTCATGCTTTGGCTTGGGAGCATCCTTGGGTGTTCAGCACATCTACAGGGGGTTAATTGTTCTGCCTTCTGGTGGTCCCTTGAGCGCAGCTGTACATCCCTCTGCTCCACTCCAGGGCATTTTCTGATGCTCACCAGAGCTTCTGGGTTCTCTGTTTTCAGATTCTGCTCTTTCCTGCCCAGAAATCAAGCACCCCCACCTTAATCACGCAGTTGAGATGTGCTGTTCTCTTGACAGCACGCTTCTGGAGCTTGCAGGTAGCTGCTCATGCAAGAAGGGGACAATGTGCTGCTCTTGGCTGCTAGATGCTCCATTTCCTTGGGATTACATCTGACTGTTTTGACCTCTGAGTTCTGCTACTCAAAAGTGAGTGTTGATGGAATGAGCTGAGCTGCACTAAGTGGGAGCGAGTGGTGAAAGTGAACATCTGTGGAACCTATGGAACATTTGGGGGAAACTTCTTGGGATGTATTTCTTTGTTAGCAGTAAAGCCTTTTCTTCTCGTTTTTCTTTTCCCCTCCCTAGATCATGTGTTAGCCTCCAAACGATTTTGCAATCGGTCCTACATAGCAGAGCGATTGTGTAATTAACGGGAACTGGTGCAGCCCTATCTCACTGGGACTCCCCTCCTCCTGCCACAACAGCCCAGCCCCACATGCTCCCTCCAGATCTCTAACCTTCTTCCTTTCCTCAGCTGCTGGTGAGAGCTCAGGGAAGCTCTCTGGTGGCCTGCAGTGTGTTCCTGGGTGCTCTGGGCACCTCTGCTCCTGTACTGGGTGCAGTTCTGCTGCAGGGATTTATGTCAATTCTCCTAGCATGGTTTGTGCCAAAAGGAGGGAAAAAAAATTAAGAGATGAATGAATTCTTTGTTTTTCTTTCTGTGTCTGCTGCACTTCAGCCTGAACTCATTCAGCTGAGTTTCCTTGCACTGCTCACTGAAGGCATGCATCTCTAGTGTGGTCATGCTTCCACCTTGCCTCCTTGGCTGGCTCAGATCACGGGCAGGTTTGGGGGGTGTTTTAAGTTGCACCAGGTTGGATATTAGGGAAAATTTCTTCTCAGAAAGAGTGATGAGACACTGGCATAGGCTGCCCAGGGACGTGGTGGAGTCACCATCCTGGGAGGTGTTCAAGAACTGTGGGGATGTGGCACTGGGGGATGTGGTCAGTGGATGTGGTGGGGGTGGGCTGGGATCGGACTGGATGATCTCAGTGGTCTTTTCCAACCGTAGTGATTCTATGATAAAGGAAGTCCTGCAGGCGTGTGTTTCATTTTTAAATGTGTGGACAACTGTGATGATGTTAGAAGGAGTGTTCACTTGCCTAGGCCTAATTGCTCCTGTAAGTGCCTGTGGGGCTGAGATGTGCTCTTTCTGAACATCAGAGGCTTTTTTGGTAAACCCCTTGCGTCTTCTCACCAGCCCCAAATTTAGAAATAGAAAATACAGTGGGACAGCATCCGAAGAACCCACAGAGCTAGGCCAGAGACAGTGTCTGTGCTTTGAGGGTTCTCTTGTTATGATCACCAAGGGGAAGTTTGGTAAATACCTGCAGGAAAAAAAACACCAAAACAGATTGTTTCGAAATGAAGCTGAGAAGGGGAGTTACATCCCTCTGATCTGGGCTTGGTGCACTTCCTTTTTATTGAGGTGTCTGGGTGTACTGCATGGGCAACTTCCCCATTTCAGGCAGTAAGAAGCAGCTCTGCAGAAGTGACTGAAAAGAAATGAGTAAATAAGGTAAGAGGAGCTGAAAGCAGGAGGAAGGTGAGGGTGAGAGCAGGGTGGCCCATCTCAGAGGCGGATGGGTGTTCCCATCCACCACAGGGGAAGGAAGGCAGGGTGTCCTGTGAGTGATGTGGCACAGTGGTCATGGTGGTGATGGGTTGATGGTTGGACTAGTTGATCTTAGTGGTCTTTTCCAGCCCATGATTCTCCCTCCTGTGTGAGTGTAAGGTAGGGCTGGAGTAACCTGTACAAGTCCAGGTACCTATTAGCTCAGTACTGGGGATGGTCTTTCCCTGCAAAGTCAGGATAAGAGAAGAATTTATTTATTTGCTGATCTATTTTCCAAACACTAATCCCATGATGATGTAGTGTGAAGGCAAGAGCAATCATCTGCATCCAGCAGTACGGGTGGCAGTGTTATTGGCCCCAGTAACAGGACATGGATGTGTTAGAGTGCATCCAGAGGAGGGACACAAAAATGATCCCCTATTGAGACAGGATGAGAGAGTGGGGGCTCCAGGGAGACCTAGTAGAGGCCTTTCATTATCTAAAGGTGGGTGTGCTGTAAGACAGAAGGGGACAGACTCTTTAGCAGGGTCTGTTCTGATAGGACAAGGGGAAATGGTTTCAAACTAAGAGTGGAGATTTAGGTTGTGTATAAGGAAGGAGTTTTTTACAGTAAGGGCAGTGAAGCACTGGCACAGGTTGCCCAGAGAGGTGGTGAATGCCCCATCCATTGAGACGCCCTAAGGTCAGGCAGGACGGGGCTCTGAGTGTTTGATCTGGTGTAGGCGTCCCTGTTCATTGCAGGGGAGTTGGACCAGATGGCCTTTAATGGTCCCTTCCAGCTCAAGTGATTGTAGGATACTAAAGCCCTCTCGCATTAATTCAGCTCTTGGTTTGTCTCCGGGTGTACAGGGAGCGCTGGGAGGCGAGGCTTCTCCCGATGTGAATGGACCAGCAGTGATTTACTGCTGGCTGCTCGAGCACAAGCTGCCAGCCCGGGCTGCAGCCCTCGGCTTGCTTTGTTCCTCGTTTTTATCATAGAAAAAGCAGCGGTGGAGGGAGGAAAAACCGAAGGAGTGGAGGAAAAAAAAGAAAGAGAAGGGGTGGGGTGGAGTGGGGGGGAAGATGAAGGAAAAAGGCGAAGCAGGGAGGGAGAAGAGATGGAGAAGATGAATGAGAGATGGGAAAGGAGCGCGTAGCAGCCCGAGGAGCTCCGGCTTTGTACTGTGCTCGCAGACAGCACCCAGCCCTCATCCAGCGCCGCTCCCGGAGCTCTCCCTGACGTTTGCAGCGAGCAGAGGAGGAGGAGGTGGAGGTGGAGGAGACACGAGGGGGTGGAACAGGGGGGGCTCGCCGAAACAAAAGGAAACCAGCTGCAGAACTTCCTGAAGACGGGGCGGGGGGACGCGCGGCGCCGGGCGGCTGTGCGGGCAGGGAGCGGCTGCGGGAGCCGGCAGCCGGCCGCCGGGCTCGGCACCATGAGCAGCGCGGTGCTGCGGCGGAACTCCAGCAAACAGGGCCTGCAGAACCTCATCAGGTGAGTGGCGGGGCACGGGGGCGTGGGGACGCACGGCCCTCTGCCCCGGTTTCGTCTCCTCGTCCCCCGAATTCCGCCGGGTTTCTGCCCTACCCCGCTCCGCCGTGAGTTGGGAGGAAGGAGAATAGATCCCCCACCTCCCGAATAATATGAGAAAAGCAGATCGGAACTTGCTGATGGCTTTTCCAGGAGAGCGCAACTGGAATAACTGAGCGCAACCGCGCCGTGACACTCACCTGAGACGGCGGGGTTTTTTGTCCCCCCCCGAAGTGTGTGCTGTGCTTGAGCCGATGTGCAGTTGTAATTCTACGGGCTGGTGGTGCTCGGCTGATGCAGTGCATCCCAGCAGCGCTCTGACCCATCCTCTCCACGCACAATTGCCGGGGCATGAGGCAGCGGTGAGCTGTGCGGTGTGTTCCCATCTACAGCCCAGGCTGAGCCCAGGGGGATGGCTACTCTGTGTGCTGGGTTCCACCCGTGCGCTCACTGCTGTTTGGCTGGAAATAACCCCAGGACCCTCCTCTAGCAGCTGGTGCTGGAGGGGTTTGTTCTGTGCCCAGCTCTCAGCTGGGCTGGTTACCTCGGCGTGTTTAACTGAGCTCCTGAGAGAGTGGAAGGTAGAACAAGGAAGCGTGGGGAGAACATTGTGTGTTGGGCACCTCTGGGCTGCCCTGTGCCGCTGGGCTCCAGCAGGCAGCGGGAGGTGCCAGGGTGGAGTCATTTGGACGTGCTTCTTGCAGTGGGATCCCCCCGGCCAGTAATGCAGGCTCTACGCCTCGCCTCCCAAATGAACTTTGCGCTGTGGAAGGGACGTGAGCTCCCACCGCTGCTCCATCTCTGCCCCCTGGATATGGGGCGGTGGCATGGAAGCTCTCTGGGGTGGGAAATGAGGAGGCTGAGGGGAAGCACACACACACCTTGTGCACACAAAGGGAGTCCAGAATTGGCTCAGCCTGAGCCAGAGGTGTTTTCCTCTCCTGAATGGTGACCCCAAATTCCTCCTCCTTCAGTTTGGGACTTCTGGTGTCCCATAAACTCACGCTGGCTTCTACCAGGGGAACTCTGTGATGATATTTGTCCTGATTAAGGCTTTTTTGCTCTTCACTGGGCTGAGGTCTGACACTGCGGCTGGGTTCTCCAGCCCCAGTGCCTCCCTCCTCTCTATGGAGGAGGAGGGAGGGTGTGAAGATGTACGAGGGATTTAATCCACTGTTTACATCCAAATAACCCCACTAATGCTCGCAGGAATGAATAGGAGAGCAGGCAGCCTCTGTTCCGAGCACAGCCTCTTTTGCAGTTGTGTTTCATTCTTCTTAAGCCTTGCAGGGAGGTGCAAGCTCCTTCAGTTCCTGAATGCCTCGAGGCTTCTGGCTTCAAGACACAGAGCTGGAAAGACTGCTAAGCTTCCACTCTGCTTTCATCTATCCCAAGGTGACTGCAGGCAGAGCAGTTACACTGCACAGGTCTTAGACTCTTCTGATGTGAATGAGTACATAGCTGAAATAGAAACAAGAGTGAAAATGGCTGTTTGGAGCCACATCTGTAAGCATTGGGGATTCCAGTGTGATACCAGACATTCCCGCCTGCCCCCTGATGCAAAGTGTAGTGGTCCCTGTTGAGCCTGCTGCGAGGCTCCACAGCATCCTTGGCAGGGTAACCTGTTGGCTTATGCTTTGCTCAGCAAAAAGCAGAAGGATGTGCCCTCTGCATTGCTCCAAGGGAGCCACGGAGTCTGTCAGCATTATCTGCCTCACTCATTCCTCCCCCCCCCCGTCCCTCTGTGGGTACAATCTCTCTATCAGGGTGTCCCTGGAGAAATATTTGTCTCTTTGTAGAAAGGTAACAGCAGCGGTCCCCTGAGACTTTGTGCTTTTGAAGTCTTCCCCAAACATGAGCCTCCCTATCTCGTTATCATGGTCTGTTCTCCTCTTATCCTCCTAATGAATTCCTATAAATAAGATAGGGATCCAGCGCCTGCCATGTCGATTCATTCAGTTCATTATCAGCTCCTGCTGGAATTCTACTCTCCCTCTATTTATCGAGCCTTGAGTGTTTCACAAAAGAAGATGGCTGGTTAATTAACCCGCAAATCAGCCTCTTTGTAAAACCGCAGCAGCGATGGCTGTGCCACTCCCCAGAACTGGGTGATGGAACCTGGATACTGCTTCCCTCATATGCGGGATGTGGGCTCCATCCCACAGCCACGTAGTGTGTGGGTGGATGTGTACTCAGTGTGACAGGGACCTGGGGTTTTGCCCACCTCTGCATGCTGCTTCCCTCTCTGTCCGTGCGTGACGTCTCCTGGAGCTGGCCAGGATGTCTCAGCTAGGAAGATGCTGCTCTGCTGTTTCCACTTGACCTCTGGAGCAATGAGCTGGGAACGAGGAGTTTGGAGGGCTTGGAAAGAAACAAGGGGGGGGTGGTGCTTTGAAGGGAAAGGAGACTGGGAGGAGAAGGGGGTGCTGATGCCATGGTTTGTTGAATGGAAAGTGGGGGTTATCGTGTGGGTTATCACAGCTTCTCTTTGCTGATGCTCAGCCCTGTTCCCTGGGCTGTGGGCTGATGTGGGGAGCTGATTCTTTCCTTTCTGCAGCAATGGCTGTTATGTGGATGCATTCCCAGCTTCTTCTGGCCCTCGG
This sequence comes from Gallus gallus, assembly GCF_016699485.2. NCBI lineage: Eukaryota > Metazoa > Chordata > Aves > Galliformes > Phasianidae > Gallus > Gallus gallus. The sequence continues at coordinate 13,687,262 of NC_052536.1, read as the reverse complement.
GCTTGTTTGTTTGGGAGCACCACATTTGCTGTGTGTTGTCTACCTGCTCTGAAGTAAATGGATATTTAGGGCTGATGGAAATTGGGGAAGCTCTTCAAGGGCTAGGGTGAAGCATTGCCGTGTGTATCAGAAGGGTTTGGCCAGCAAAGGCAGCAGATGGGATGATGGGGATTGATGCTTTGGCGATAGGACAAGAGGTAATGGCTTTAAGTTGTACCAGGGTAGGTTCAGATTGGATATTAGGAAAAAATCTCATCTCAGAGTGGTGATGCACTGGCACAGACTGTCCCAGAAGGTGGTGGAGTCCCTGGCCATGGAGGTGTTCAGGACCATGGAGATGTTGCACTGGGGGACATGGCTAGCGGGCATGGTAGGGATGGTTTGGGGTTGGACCTGATGATCCAAGCGGTTCTTCCCAACCTTGATGATTCTATGGTTCTATGATTTGCAGCTTGGCTGCTATGTGACAACAAGTTTTCAGCTTACCGAGATATTTTTCCCCTTCTCTCTTTGTTTGTATGACTTGGCTCTTCCGATGGAGAAAGCCAGAGCAGACACCAAGCAAACCCAGGAGCTGCGTCCCTTAGTTCTATGGGGAGACAAAGGACAGCCAGTGATGTGTAGTGCCTCTGCCCCCCTTGCCTACAATGAGAGGCTGTGCTGACGTGCTTTAAGGATAACATTTGCTCTCAGTATTTTGGGGCCAAGCCTGCTTTCTCTCGAAGGCACAGCAGGGGTAGAGTGCTTGTTACTGACCCTGGTTCCTGTTGCAGCTCCATTCCTCAATGAGGGCTATAAATGCAGAAAACCTCCTCTCTCCCAGAGACTCATTCCCACGGTCTCCTTGCTAAGTCCTGTCCCTGCTGGGGCAGGGAGCTCCCTCCTGCTGCTCCAGGCAGCAGGATCTGTGGGGAAGAGCACCGTGAAACCAATGACTTGTGACCAGTCCGGTGGGTCCGATAGGAAGCATCATACCTGGTGTGAAGCTGGTCTTTAATCCCAGCTTTGAGCAGCAGCCAAGTGTTGTTCTCTTCCATCCTTTACAGCACGAGGTAGCAGAGGCTGTGGGTGCTTTCCTATCCAACACAACAAAAAAAATATATCCAAGTTCAGTAAGCCAAGCTGAACCTCTCTGACAAGTCTGCTTTATCCTCTGGCGTGCCTCTCCCTTCCAAAAACAGAGCCCAGACTTCCTCCTCTCCAGGCAGACGCCAGTTTCTCGACAGTGCAGCTGAGATGGAGGGAGCGTGAGAAAAGGCCACGTTTTGGGGTCTTACACGGCACCAATTTCTCACACCTACTGAATGCTACAGCTTGTGCAGGGTGCTGGGAGGGCTCCAGCTCCAGCCCTTTCTCTCCCCCGCTCTGCCTCCAAATTCCAGACCGGTGATGTTAATACATTACCGCACCAGCATATCTGTGTGCGAAGGACACACGATCCTGGGGGTGCAATTCATCATCTTGGAAGTGAGTTGGTGGGAGTCTGCCTGCCGTAGTTGAAAGTAATTAAGAAATATATATAAAAACGGGTCATTAAGGATAGTGACCTCAGGATTGCTGCATGGGTTGGCTGCTGGTGGGATGCTCCCACCAGGGCAGGAACTGGCCTCCTTCTCCATCGCCTGGGTTTATCCATCCAAGTTGAGAGAGGACTGGTGATGGGGTGGAATTGTATACTCTGCTGAGAAGTCCTATTGAGACCCCCTGAAAATCTGTTGATCTCATCCATGTCCAAAAAAAAAAGGTCATCCCATCAGATGCTTCTTGCTCATAGACGTGTGACTGTAGTAGAAACACCCTCACTGGCACCCCTCCATCCACCTGGATGCATCCATTTCTGGTCCTATCTTCTGCCTGGGCTCCGATGTGGGCTTTTCCCCTCCCAGGGACCTTTCGCAATGGTGTAGCCCACCTGAACCTCTTGGGTGGCACCAAGGTTACCTGGTGTGCGTGGCTGTGTATGTGCTTGTTTCACTCTGAGCAGAAATGGGATATGCTGTTGCAAAGATAAATCCAGATTGACTTAAAAAAAAAAGAAAAAAGACAAGTTGCTTTTGTTTTTAAGGAGAGGATATGCCCCTGCTGTGCTGCCTATGGTATTCTTCCTGTTCTGCTCGATGAAAGTTCAGGTCGTATCTTATTCTGCTCAATTGCCTTGGCATGTCCTTATCAGCTCCCGCGTGACACCTTTCCACACCCCAGCTCCTGCTGGTCAGCAGGGCTGGGAGATGGAAATGCTTCCCTGTGGAACGAAATGGGGAGAAGTGGCTGAGACTATGGAGTTATGGATGGGCAGGGAGGTTTGGTATGAGAAACAGGCTTAGGGTGAAGCATCTATGCATTTTTCTGCCTCTTCCCGCCCCCCCCCCCCCCACTGCACCCCCTCCTTGTTCAAACTCTGTAGTCTGGGCTGTGAACGGAGCATTGCAGCCGAGGAATTACATGAATGTATGGGAGGGAGAGGCTCGTGCAGCATTGCTGGCTGTCTTCAAATGACAAGGCAATCTCTCAGAGCTGGAATCACCATATCCCCCGAGACCACACTGAAATAAGCTCCAGGCTGTGACATCATCATTTCTGGCTTTATTTCTTTCCCAGTTGCCTTATATTGTACTGATATCCATGAGCCCATCCTCATCCAGACAGATTATTGCCCTAATATGATCTTTGCTATCGAGCCATGTTACATCTCAGCCCCAGAAACACGTCCACCAACAATCCTAACCGCAGTTTGCCATCTGCCTTGATTATTTCTGTATCGGAGATGTTTTGCCTAGTGTCATAGAGGTCACCCATGCTTGCTGCTGTTCACTAGCAGCCCCTTAGCAGTGCAGTAATCAGGTTAGGATGCTAGCTGGACCTCTGCTCAGTTCCCAACATCTTCACGGTGAGCCCTTGGGTGTGGGGACAGATTTCTGAAGGCTTCTTGATACATGGAGACAAACTGAGTCTTAGATCTTTGAGAAGGGCTGAGATGCTGGATGCTGGGACATTACTTTTAGCCAGTGGGTTGCAGCAATTGGAAGAACCTGAGCACAGGTATCGTGGCTGTGCATTGAGGGTGTCCTTTACCATTTCATGTGGCAAGAGTGAGCAGTACACTTTGGTCCCCGTGTAGTGACGCCTGGCTCTTCATAAGCTGATGATAAATGCGGTATGAAATAAAGCAGCTCTGCTTGTCAGCAGGGTGAACTTGGTGACAGTCCTAAGCCACGTTCTGTTTTATGTTGGGAGGGCAATTTTTGTTGCTGGTTGCTGGGTGGCAATGGAAGAGTTTTACCTGGAGTCTACTGTTATCTCTCTATGAAGGACAGTAGGGCACTGAGGTTGTAGCTGGCACTGTGGCAAGGCAACAGAGGCTGAAAAGAGTGACAGACTGAGTTGGATCAGGCTTCGACCCGGCTCTTAACAGCATGACATAGTTGTAGATGTCCCTGTTCACATCAGAGGAGTTGGACTAGATGGTCTTTAAAGGTCCCTTCCAACTCAAACAATCCTCTGTAGGAAGGGGAAGAGGTCTTGCATAGGTGTCTGGCTTGCTTCTTCCTCTCCCTTTCCCTAAAATTCAACAAAGAGGACAATGGGTTAACTGCTGGGGATGCAGCCCTGTTTTTTTGTGGGGGATTTTGTCAGGGGTGGTAAGTGTGATCCTAGCCCTGTCGCTTTTGCAGGTGATGGGAGTTTTACCCTTGATGGCAGCGGGGTTTGCACTGGGTTGCCCTTTGAGAAATAGCAGTCGTCGTGCATGACTCCTCTTAAATCCTGTTCCTGAAGTATTTCTCCCCATGACCCCTGAGTATGTGGGGCAGTGCACATGACAGAGGCCCCAACCAAAGTCAACAGCATCCTGGCCCAGTACCCAGCAAGCTCAGGAGACAGGAATGTCGAGTTTGCTTGGTAGAGGGTTGCTGTGTTCTGGCACAGGTCTGCAATGCCTAAAGCCTCTGGGAGGCATTTTATTTTCCTTGCTGGAATTAGCTTCAGTGCTGAAGGTTGGTTTAGGGCCAGCAAAACTTCCTCTGTGCTGTGAGCCATGCAGAAGTCTCCTCGAGTCTGCACTGTTTCCCTTAAATACAGCTCGGTGCCAGAAGTTTCTCCCACATGAATGCTATAAGCCCCTCAAGCGCTGACGAGGATTTGCCCAAAGGAAATGTGACCTTTCTAGAAATGCTGGCTTGTCTGGAGCGGGTGTTGGTGGCCGTGAGGAGTGTGGCCACCTGTATCTGTTCTGCAGGAGGTATGCAAGAGGATGAGTGGAAATAAAACGACTCCCTTGGCTGGGGTCTGGTGGGAGGTGAGGTCAAGAGCTGGATTTGAAGCAGCCAGCCAGCCCCAGAGCAGTGTGAACATCCCAGCTGTTCAGCCAGCTGTGGCCGTGTGACTGAACCCAGAGCTGAGTGTTTCAGCCCTTCCTTAGAGCCGCAGGATTTCCTCACCTCCCTGCTGAGAGATAATCCCTTCCACAAAGAGTGTTTCAAATATGATATAGGGAGGGTGGAAGGAAGGAGGTTTTTGACCCTGACAAAACTCTGGTAGGAGCTTGTGCTCTTGCCTTGCCCTGGGAAGGAGGGCTGGTGATAGACCTCTATATGGGCCGGTGGCTCAGGGTAGGAATGCAGCACACCATCTTGCAAGCCTGAAGCTTTCCATTTCCTTGTTCTGGGCCAGGTGCAATGATTACAGCACTGGAACAGGATGCCCAGGGAGGTGGTGGAGTCACCATTCCTGGAGATGTTCAAGAACTGTGGAGATGAGGCACTGAGGGACACCATTAATGGGTATGGTGAGGATGGGCTGTGGGTTGAACTAGATGATCTTAGTGGTCTTTTCAACATTAATGGTTCTATTGATTTTAATGGGGATCTTTCTACCTCGTAGCTCTGAAAGAAAACTTAACGGCTAACCCCTCCACACGTCAAAGTGGGCTGACAAATGGTTGGACTGCTCCAAACCAAAAGGATGCAGTCAGTTTGCAGTTCAACAAACTGCTGTAGCTGACCCATACACGAGCACTTTGCCAAGGTTTTGTTTTCCATTTTGTTTCGTTGTTTTTTTTTTTTTTATTATTGGATCATTTTCCCTCTGCATGCTGGCTGGATCGCTGAGACCCTAAGCATTACTTATCAAGCATCACTCTACTGCCAGCCTGTCTGAGCATGGAAGAGAGTTCTGAATCTGACAGTAAAGTGAGTTTGGGTGTTCAGTGGTGTTTCCGAGCCCAGGGCAATCAGGGGCTCAGTGGGGACCCATTTTCTGTTTGACGCATGTGAGCAATACTCAGCATTGCAGCATCACTTGGGCCACAGGCAGCTCAGATGCCAGCTTGCCCTTTGGCAGAGAGAGTGGGGGTGAGATTCCCCTGCCCTACAGAAAGCTGCATCTTCCCAAAACAGACACCCTGGTGTTTTCCTGGGCCCATTGCGAAGATGCAGCGGCAGAATAGCGAGCCGGTGAGATCATGGGGAGAGAATTAGTCACATCCCAGTGGGAAACGCAGTGGACTGCAGGCTGAGGTGATGTGCAGAGTGTGCATGGCCCAGATAGGACACCCCAGAGTTGCTACAGCCTCTTGCAAAGGCTTTCTGGGGAGCTGGGGTGTGTGGAGTTGAATGAAGATTGAATTCAGTCTGGGAGAAAAGTGGACTTTGCTGCTGGTAACTGGGGTGATCTGGGAGGGAGGGGGTTAAGAGCCGTCCAGAACTGGAGGCTCTCTGGAGCTGTCACACAGGGGAGGGAAATCGTGGCAGAGTTTAATGAATGACTTCATTTATATATTAAAAAAAAAAAATAGAACGCATGAACACACAAAAAATAAAACAACAACACGGTGGCTTCCTGCCAGGCCCACAGACAAGGGTTTCTATGGGAACCATGGGGAAAACAATAAATACGATGGGGGACGAGGAGGGGGCCTGGCTGTGGTCTGGGTGGCTTTGGGCTATTTGTTCTCATTCAGAGCAGGGGGAAATAGCCTCCCAGTCTGTTTTGGGGCTGGGAGAGTGGATGAGTGAGCCAGCATCAGTGCCAGCTTTGGCTGTGGGTACCGCAACCTGTGCAGAGGTGTTATCGCTGAGCTGGAATGTGGCAGCTGTCTTATCACTTCCTCAGGGTGGGCAGCTGTCCTGCTGGCAGAGGCACCCTGAGGCTGCGAGAGGCCAGCATATGTTTCTGCTCTGTGCTGGGGTAGGAAGCGGAGTGGGATACAGCTCCTGCCCTGATTTAGGGAGGGCCGTCTCAGTTGATAGGGAGATGGCTCCGTGGTGCAGATCTCACCAGGAGATCCAGGCCATGGAGCCTAGATCCAACATGTGAGGTTGGGCCATGGGATTTCTTGCACTATCCTCCTATTCCCCATAGTACTTGCCATACCCAACTTCCAGCCCTTTTCCTGGCGTGCAAAGCAACATTGCAGGGAATGGTGCTTTAGGATGCATCTTCCTCGTGGAAAGGCTCTCCTGCAGGGAACGTCCACCCTTGATCACACATCACCCATTCCACTAAGAGCGTGGCATGTTCCTGAAATCCTACCCTGTGGAAAAGGGGCTGCAACAGGACAATCGTAGAATCATTAAGGTTGGAAAGACATCTAAGGCCATCTAGTCCAACCACCAACCCATCACCACCATGTCCACTAAGCCATGTTCCTCAGTGCCACATCTACATGTTTCTTGAACATCCCTAGGGACGGTGACCCCACCACCTCCCTGGGCAGCCTGTGCCAATAACGGACCACTCTGAGAAGAGATTTTTTCCAAATATCCAACCTGAACCTCCGCTGGTGCAACTGAAGGTCATTCTGTCTTGTCCTATTACTGTTAATTGGGAGAAGAGGCTGACCCTCAATTTTCTGCAACCTTCCTTCAGGTCACTGTAGAGAGAGCAGTAATGTCTCTTCTGAGCCTCCTCTTTTCCAGACCAAACAATCCCAGTTCTCTCAGCTGCTCCTCATCAGACTTGTACTCCAGACCCTTCACAACTTTTCTGCCCTTCTCTGGACACACTCCAGGGCCCCGATGTCTTTCTTGTAGTGAGGGACCCAACACTGAACATAGCACTTGAGGTGCAGCCTCACCAGTGCCAAGTTCAGAGGGAACTGTGCCAAGGGACAGGACCACCACTTCAAGGACCAGGGCTTGTGTTGAGAGCCCTCATGCAGTGAGCCCCCACCTCACAGGTAGGGGTGTCCCAGCGGCTCGGGTGGTATTTTCAAGCATTAAGATGAGTTTTCCTTCTGTTTTGGCAGGCTGACGGCACAGTGGAGCGTGGAGGATGAGGAGGAAGCAGCACGAGAGAGGCGGCGGCGGGAGCGCGAGAAACAGCTGAGATCCCAGGCAGAGGAGGGCTTCAATGGCACTGGCTCCTGCATGGAGAGTGCAGGCTCAGCACAGGAGAACCAGTAAGAAGTACCCACGTGTATACACCCCACAGCAAAATTTCACTGAGCACCCCTGCGCCTGCTTTGGCCTCATGTTTACCCTGGAATTTGGGTGTCCCTTGGAAGGATGTTCCCATTCCTTCTTCCATCCCCTGATTTTTCTGCAGCTGCTGACAGCCACCTGGGCTTGCTCACGCAGCCGGGGTCAGCGTGCCATTAATCTTCCCATAGCTTTGCTCTCTCTCATGTAAACACAGCCCCCTCCTTCCCTCAGAGCTTCCTGCGCCAGGACACATCCCATCCACATTGCTGCTCTCGTCCCTTCCCCCATTCAAACAATAAAGGGAAGAACCAACAAAATGGTGGGTTTGCAAACCTGAGCTCTTCAGGGTTCTGAATGTAGAACAGGCTGGTGGTACCCATGGGCTGGCTGTGTCTGTTCTCTCCATCTCCTATGCATTTCCCCACTGTCACACTCAGCAGTTATGCATGGCCTTGGGAGTGAGGGGGATGGATGTCCCCAATGCAGTCCCATTCAGGCCCTACAGCCAACATCCTGATGTCCATCAGGACCAACATCCCACCTTTGGAAAACTCTCTCCTCATGGATGTCCCTTCCTGTCTGTACCGAGGCTATCTCAGCTGGGGCATCCCTAAGCTACTCCTACACAAGCAGTGGGAAATAACCCACTTCTGGATCAGCACATCATCATTGCTCAGAAGTTTGATGATGGCAGGCTTCCCCATCAATTCAATTCACCAAGGTTATAGGGATGCTAAATATCTCCTGACACCTCTTAAGAGTCCAGAAAGGCCAAGAAAAGGCCATACTTATTGTGTATTTCAATACCTGAATTTTAGACTAATCCATGGGTCCCATCTGCTAATTCCCATTCCCTGGGGATGTGATCATGCCTTGTCCCATAACCATGAAGTCGCCTCCTCCAGTTGATGCTTGCAATGTGGGTTCTCATCAAGGAACCCCATCCTGGTTATGGTTCTCCTTGTGAATGTGAGGAAAAAACAATAATTCCCATGCATGACCAGGCTGCATCTGGTGCTGGAAGCTGTGGGAGCCAGGAGGGCTGCTGCTCCCTCCTTCCATACATCTGCAGGCTGGGAGGGCTGTCATCACAGTTTAGGAATGCTCTCCCAGGGTTAGAGGGCAGTGGGCTGCAGAATGGATGTATTTCCTCCTTTAGAGAGGAGGAGGATGGTTTTTCCCTTCTATCCATCCTCCCAAGGCTGGGAGCAAAGCAACTTTTGGTGTGGCTGGAGTTCACCCAACCAATTGGGGCCAACTGGAGCTGGCTGAGCATGCCAGAGGCTTGAGCTGCAGGGGTTGGGGAGGGGGCAAGATTGAAGAAATCTGGGCTCTGCCTACCCCTGCATCATCAGCATGAAACCAAGTGAGGAAGAATCATGTCAGTGCTTAGGATTACAGTGTGGTGGGCACCTTCATTGCAAAGCTACAACTGCAACACTCATCCTCACCTTCTCAACTCCCACTGCTTTCAGATAAGGCTGGACCAGCACTGTTTCATAGACCAGGAGCCAGAGTCCTCAGAGCTCTATGGGAACCTGAGGAACAAGCCCAGGACTTGAATCTGTGTCTCAGTCATTGGGTCTTCTTGCCTACCTAATCCAGAACTCTATTCAGGCTGGTTCCTGCAGATTTCTTTTGTCAGGCTGCGTACGAGTTCAGGATAAGTGAGAACCAAGTCTGAAACGCTTTTAGTCTAAATGAGCTAAAGTACAGAAGAAAACCATGGGACTCCTCCTTTTTGATGTGCTGCTTTTGCTCACCCGCTTGTGGTCTCAGAGACCAGGCAGGCAGTGGGGTGTTGCTGCTGGAGACACTGAGCTGATCAGGTTTTTTGCATCATTGTCAGCCAAATTTTCCTCCTTGTTGTGTTTCAGCTATGACTTTAAGCCCTCTGGGAACTCAGAACTGGAAGAGGATGAGGGGTTCAGCGACTGGTCCCAAAAGCTGGAGCAGCGCAAGCAGAGGTGGGTAAGGCAGAGAGCTGAGCCACCCAGAGCCCCAAGGAGAGGTGACTGAGCCCAGGTCATGCCTTGAGAGCTAAGAGCAGGGTCTGGAGCAAAGGCTGAAATGGGGATGGATGGCCTCTGCCTGCAATTTGAGCTGCTGGGGAGGAATGGACATGGGCTTTGGGGTGTTTGGCTTCAGCTCGGTGCTCTGAGCAATGGCAGCTGGCCAGGACACCGGGGTTTGGAGGAGTGACAACAGTGAATTTAAGCCACCTGAGCTGCTGCATGGGCCAAAACAGCCCCTAACATAATCCAGGCAGCTGAAAAAAAAGAAGAGCTGTTCTATGTTATTGCTGCTTCCTGGCTTGTGTCAGCATGGTGGGTGTTGTGGCCCCAGCCCACCTTGTGCTCAGCAACTCTTTCAGCAGTAGAAAACAGTGCTGAGGGGTGCCTGTGTCCCTGACCAGGCTGAGGACCAGATCCATCTTACACTCTCTCCTGTCAGTGAGATGAGCAAAACTCTTGCCCCATCTCCTGCCCTGGACACGACGTATCTGCACATGAGCTCTGTGATTCAGTTCTTCCAGCAACCTAATTTTATAGGGAGCTTTGTTCTGCAATGACACAACCCCTTCTTTACCCAAGGGATAGAGAAAAATGCATAAGATTAATATTTACTTGTGAGCAAGTAAATAGATCTTGCCTCTTCCCTGATGCAATCACTGCAAGCTGTACCTTCCTGGTCTCAGCCCCAGGAGGGCTGCTGGAGCAGCTCACGGCAGTGCTGATTATCACAGCTGTGGGAGCAATTAGCAATCAGCCCCAGCTGCTTTTCTGCAGCCCCCTCTCTCCTTGTAAAGAGTTCAGTCTCAGGGAGAGGCTGCTGCTCTTGGCTGGAGGGGCTGAGATTCTCTAAGTTTCCTGGGAGTGGGGTTTTGGAAAAGCTGGGTTCCCCGGTTGGTGGGTATGCTTTATAAAGTCTGTTCAGTAGCTTTGCCCTTCCTCCTGGCTCGCTGAGGACCAGCTTGGAGTGCAAGTGCAGGTAGGAGTTGACTGATAAGAAATGTCTCATGCTGGGACAAGTGGTGCTTTGGGCAGGGTTTCCCAAATCCCCTCTCCTCTTAAATGAATGAGAGTGCCAAAGGCATCCTATGAACTACATCACATCTACTGGCTTAGATCTTTATCGTGAGCTTTCTCTTTAGCTGGAGGCATTGCTGGCTGAGGCGTCTCAGTTAGAAGAAAAGGTCACTTGAACCATGAGCCCTTTGGAGTCTGTTGGTGGTGACTGTGCTGTTGTGGGAGGATGATTAGTAGCAAGCCCAGTGAGCTGGTGTATGCATCAGAATTTTTTCCAGTGTGGTCAGTGAGGAGGGCTGGAAGGTGGCTGTCCTGCGAACTGCCTTCCCTGCTGTAGAGTGGTGGGTGGAAAAGCATAGCCTGAACTTTCCTTCATGTTTGGTGCTGGCTGCTGAGGCAAGAGCAGTGAGTCAGCCCTCTGCGCTGTTAGCTAGCTCTTGCCTTGCTGCTGCAGCACAGGCAATTTTCTCAGAAGTAGATGGAAGGAGAGAACTATTCTCCATCTGAGACTGTGAGATGGCAATAACATCCTGGGGTGTATCTCTGAGCTGGTGAGAGCTCTGGGTTAAGCACTCTCACTGAGTGTTCCCAAAGGTATGGGCTGCTCTGCTTTTGCAAGGCTGGTTGCTTAAGTGTGCAGGTGAGTCTTCCCTCTGCAGCCTCTGGGGCATGTAGGAATCTTCTTGTGAAAGCTCCTCTCTGGTTTTTTCTGTTATGACCTGGTTGCTTTGGGGCTGATTTGGTGGAGCAGAGGTGTCATTTATTCAAGTGGTAATACTGAGGTTTGGAGACAGGCATAGATATACGTAATACACACATGGATACCTAACTGTATTCGGTTTTGGGGCCCTCACTGCAAGAAGGTCATCAAGGGTCTGGAGTGTGCCCAGAGAAGGGCAGTCAAGCTGTGAGGGGTCTGGAGCACAAATATGATGGGGAGCAGCTGAGGGAACTGGGATTGTTTGGTCTAGAAAAGAGGAGGCTCAGAGGAGACCTTATCACTCTCTACAACATCCTGAAAGGAGGTTGTTGAAATGTTGGGTTCTGCCTCTTCTCCCAGTTAACAGTGATAAAATGAGAGGGAATGACCTTAAGTTGTGCCAGAAGAGGTTCAGGTTGGGTGCTAGGAAAAATCTCTTCTTAGAAAGAAAGGTCAGTTATTGGCATAGGCTGCCCAGGGAGGTGGTGGAGTCACCGTCTCTGGGGGTGTTTGAGAACCATGTAGATGTGGCACTGAGGGATGTGGTCAGTGGGGATGTGTTGGGACTGGTCTAAATGACTTTATTGGTCTTTTTCAACCTTAATGATGCTATACCACTACCTGGGAAGGCACCCAATTGTATCTCTAGACTCATAACAACGTGTTTTTGTTCTTTGACCTTTCTCCCCCACCTCTAGATCTCCACAACAGTCATACGAAGAAGAGGACAGTGGTGTGAGGGAAGCAGAGGTCAAACTGGAGCAGATTCAGCTGGACCGGGAGGGCCTGGAAGAGGTCCAGGAGGAGATCCAGGAGGAGAATGTGGTTGTTAGGGAGGAGGAGAGGCTGTGCCAGGAGGAAGAACATGTCCCAGAGCAGCATGAGGAGGAGGAAGAAAGAGTCAAGCAGGAGGTGAGATCAGGAGGAGCTGGGCTGTTTACATTTTTTGACTGAGCTGTGTACAGAATCACAGAATGGTTGAGACGGGAAGATCCCTCTAGCCCAACACCTGCTTGAGCAGTGTGCCCAGGACTGTGTCCAGGTGGCTTTTGGAGGGCTCCCAAGAGGACCCAAGGCCTCTGGGCAGCATGTGCTCATTCCCTGCTGCAGGGTGTTGAGCCCATGTAGATGTGCTGCCACGGCATAACATGGGGATGGTGCTGCTTGTGTCTAAGTACCTTTCTGGGCTCAATGATGCAACCTCTTCCCTCTTGTAAGAGTGTGTCTGCTCTCAGAGTTTAGACTATGTTAGTCATACCCATGCAGTGCTCAGATAGATAGTGCTACTGTTTCTCCTGTGGTTTTGTCAGCGGTGAGTAGATCTTCAGGAGCACTCAAATCTGAATTTAATGCTTATTTTGCTCTCTTCAGCCTTTGTCACACCTCTGGCTTGACTGCATTGGTAAATACTGCCTTGCTTTGAAAATCAATTTTGTTGAATCCCAAGCGCTGTGACCAATCTCACTTCCTGGCTTGTTTTCTGCACTCAGGAGAAGAAGAGAAGGAGAAACGAAGAAGAAGAGACCCCTGAAAAACGCCCAAAGGCCCCAAGCCCCACCAGCCTGGATGAGGAGGAGCTGTGCTCAGACCACACTGCGGTGTGCTCCACCAAGGTTTGTGGCAAGGGGAGGTGACCCTGAGCTTATGATAACGTGGGATTTCCCTATCTTAGCATACAACTAAGTATCATTTACCCTTCTTTTTAAAGTGAGGTGGGATTCCCTATCTCTGAGACATTTTGCCCTTCCCTAATTCCATCTGTGTGAATGGATGCTCTTGTGAAACCTCCACTCTTAATACCGCTTCAATTGCACCATGTGACTTCGGTTGATCTTTGCACAAATCCTTAGAGCAGTGCTTGTGCTTTTGCACACAATAGGCACACCTAAGTGGTTTGTGTAACAATTTTGTCTCTGTAAGCCCCGGGTTCCTTGATTATTGCACAGAGGGAAATAATGAGGAGCCTGGGTAATTTGTAGCTTATTAACCTGCTGCTGATGTTATCGGTCTTTTTTTTCCCACTCAGATCTGTGCTTCTTGTTTCTTAGTCAATATTTCCTGTGCAGGGAGGATTGTATAAGCACTTCCTCTTGCAACAGTAAATAGACTTTAAGAGGAAGATTTCATCATCTATGACAGCCAGAATCTTCTTGTTTATGGAGAGACCTTTAAAATCAAATAAAAAGAGGGAAGAAAGGGTGGTTCTGGATGCAGACCCAGTGCTAATGTCACTCGGGGTGACCAAAGCAGTTCCGAAGAGTGGGGAAATACAGTAAATTCTCCCAGTGCCTTTTATGCACTGAAATTCTTGTTGTTGCTGCTCCAAAGCACACACAGCTTCCCGACCTGAGCCTAACTGCTGTTGCTAGGATTAGCCCAGGGAAAAGTTCAGAAATCCAGTTGCTGTGGCTCTGTTTGTTTATTTGTTTTCATATAACGGTGATGCCAGAGGTCACCCAAATGCAAATCTGAAAGCTAAGCCGTTCAGGAAAAACGAGCTTGGGATCTTTCCTAGGGACGGAAGGAGCACAGGGAAAGCCTTGTACCAGTCCCATTTTGTCCTGGGCCATTTGTGAGCTGAGTTCTGGGGTTGGCTGAGTGAACTTGTGTGAGTTCTTCTGACCTTCAGAGTGTGCTTTGCAACAGAGAAACACAACTCTTGCTGCAAGAATGGACAGCACAATCCTTGAAGTCCTGGCTTGGAGGCAGGCACCAAATCCTCCAGCATTGAGCTGACAATCTGCCTGGAAAAAACTTTCAGCTTATGGGATCTGTCTCACTGCTGTGCTGGAACCTCATGTGGTAGTTCTCCTCAGTGCATCTCTATTAGCAAGGGCTGTCCTATTAATTGGTTATTGTGCTGTCCTTTAATGGGCCATGAGATTTTGGCACAGCTGTTAATCATGCCCTTCCTATGACAATGTTTTGTCCTCAGTTAAAATTTAGCACTAGCATTCTGAAAGCACCCTAAAGTGAGCACTTAGCACTGCTATTTATCTGCTAACTAGAAAGGTGATTCTTCTCATGCTACAGGCAGTGGTATACACAGAGAGGATCCCTGTGGCTTGGTTGCCGCAACTTGTCTCTGTAGGAGCTACCTTTTGATTTGAAAGTGTTCATATCTCTGTTTTCTTGCTTTCTGGGGCACAAAAAACCCTGAGAGGTTTAGCAGTGCTTCAGTCTTCTTTATTCAGTGCCTGAAGTGGTTGCTTGCCTTCTTGCCTTGGTCAAAGAGTTTTTGCCCAGGAGACTCTTCTACAAAGCTCTCTTCCCTGAAGCCTTGACCCGAGGAGTAGCTACACATGTTAAATAGCCTGTCTGTGTGGCTATGGATAAGTCAGCATAACTCATGGCTGCGCTGTTCTTATGCTTGGCTCCATTGCTACAGCACTTGTTGGCAGTGCTTCTAGTTTCCCTCCATCTTTCTGTTTGTCACTTTCTCTCTTGTTGGGCAAGGAAACCGAGTGTCTGAGAAAGATACGTGGTCCTTGAGCAGGGTTGTCTCAACTATCAGTCAAGCTGTGTGCTGCTGCTTTGTACCCAAAAGTGATCAGTCTGCTATCTGCTATTGCATACTGGTTCTTCTGGTTGGGGTTCTTCAGGCCTGCTTTGGGAAAGAGAAGGAAATAGGATGCTCCCTGTCTCTCTGAGCATCATGTAAATATAAGACTGAGGCATTTGAGCCCCACATCTGTTTGAGGGAGAGGGGGGAAGGGGTGGCTGCAGTATGGTCAGCCAAGGTGACCTATATCATCCATATGAGGTCCACAGAGATAAGTAATATCTGTGTCTTTTCTCTCCCACTTCAGATCACAGACAGAACTGAGTCTCTGAACCGTTCAATAAAGAAAAGGTATCTCCAGGGTTGCTGTGGGATCAGGGTGAAGGGGGTCCCTTGCTCCAAGCTCTTGAAGCTCTCCCATCTGCCTGAAGCTTCAGGGTGTTGCCTTATCCTTTTTCTCTTCTCTCCAGTAACAGCATAAAGAAGTCCCAGCCTCCTCTGCCTGTGTCCAAGATAGATGACAGACTGGAGCAATACACACAAGCCATTGAGGTGAGCTGCTGTGCTATCTGTCCCCATGCTCTATTGAGCTCCATTTGCAGGGTGTTGCTCTCCTACCACAGCTCTTAGTCTCACTACCCAGGATTGTGACAATAGGACCATATCCCCTTGGATGGGAGCAGCTGTTTCTCCTGCCTCTGCCTCCCTCCAGAGCATAAATAGTTTATTCTGTGAATGACCCTGTCCTTTTTCCTCATATCTCCTGCTTATTGGGTGGAAATAAAATCAGCAAGACCCTTCAGGTCTCCTTTTGCAACTCCTTATTCCTGGGCAACACCAATTAAAGGGGGGGAGGAACCAAATAACACGTGGTTAGGGCTGTTAAGTTCACTGATAGTTTTCTATCTCTACTCTAGACATCCACAAAGGCTCCAAAGCCTGTCCGGCAGCCCTCTCTTGACCTTCCCACCACCAGCATGATGGTAGCCAGCACAAAAAGCCTATGGGAGACTGGAGAGGTTGCTGCCCAATCTGCAGTGAAGACCCCAGCCTGCAAGGTAAGGCGCTTGCAGAATGTGCACTGCTTTGTGCAGGAGAAAATCTCAGCTGGTGTCCTGAATTATTTCTCAGTGGTGCAGCTAGGAAAGCCTCCTGGATGCTGATTGAGACTCTGCTGTGAAGTGGGAATAAATTCACTGGCGTGGAAACTGTGCATCTATTCTGCAGAAGTTAGGACTGAACTCCTATTTTTTTTTAGTGCAAAGTTGGGTCTATCACCAAGGTGATGAATCTTGTACATTTGGAAATCGTGAAGGACGTCATGTGCTGATCTTAATAACTTTTATTTTTTGGTTGCTGTGAGCATGTGTGGTTCTGTAACGCGTGGGTTGTATATCTGCCTTTATGAGAGTAAAATTCCTTCCGCATAAAAATGCCTTGATGTTAACATGCCTTCAGTTAACAAACTGAAGAAAATAAACACGTTGGATCTCTGATCCAGGCTCTCACTGAAGAGAGTGGGAGAAGAAAACACAGGATATATTGCTATCAGGAAGAAGTCTTCAAAGTCTTGAGTTTTAGCTGCAGCTGTTGTAGCTCAGATGACGTAATACTTCAGATATAAAAGGAGGTCAGATGTGTGGGGTCAAAAGAGATGTGAATGAAGGCACGTCCAGCAGCACTGATGGTGAAGGGTAATGTGCATTTTGTATATCCTTCTCAGGATATTGTGGCTGGAGACATCGTGAGTAAAAGAAGCCTTTGGGAACAGAAGGGTAGTCCCAAACCTGAGAGCAATATCAAGGTAAGTTAGTATCCGCGTGAGGGCAGAAGTCCTTTTCTTTTTCACAACATAGTAAGGGCTCTGAGCTGGGTTGGAAGCACTGAGGAGGCAGTGACATAACAGAGAGACAAGGGCTGCCTGTATCTATCAGTGCAATTGCACATATAAGAGCTTTTCCAAATCTTCTAGCTTCAATCCTAGTGAAAATGGGGGCAAGAATCCTATTATAACAAGTAATACTGAAGGGTCTCTACAATGCCTCATTGTTCTCAGGCAATGAGTTGGTAGCCCTGGCCTTCTAGGCCAAAGTTGAACTGCGAACACAAGTTACTTTGCTCTCATTATACTTCTTGATCCTGAGAATAAAGAAAAACATCCACAACGAGGCCTAAGATAGTATCAACAGTTGTAGATGGATCTGGGATCTTGTGCCTACTGTGGGAATGGCAGTGAAAATGCAGCGAACAGCTGCTGCTCAAGTGGTCCAGGCTGAGAGAAGTTCAAAGCATTTTGCCTGTTCTTGGGTCTGTACTGCTGCCAGGATGCAGTCAATGCAACTGCATTTTGCCATGGGTGAAACCCTGCAGAGCCCAACTGCCTCCAAGCCCTCTGGGATTACAGGCAATTACTGCATTTTCCTCTAGCTTCAATTACTTGGTATTGACTGCTTGGAGAAAATTGCGGACTCTGGCTATTTCTTTCTCTCCTGTTCAGTCCACTCCTTCTGGCAAGAAGTACAAGTTTGTTGCGACGGGCCATGGCCAGTACAAGAGGGTATTGATAGATGATGCTGCAGAGCAGTAGCGTGCCTGGAGAACCCACTAACCAGGTAGGTAAGTTACGACCTTGCAACAAACTCCTAGTGCTGCTTTGGCAGGATGTTGGGGGGGATTTCTGCCAGCCAAACTTGGGGCAACTTGGAAGGTATTGTATGGTAACAGCTGGAGCCTTGCTTCTGGGCAATCACCTGGCTTGGGGCTGGGAGGAACACGGTGGGGTGTTGGTTTGTTTTCTCATTTCTGACACTTCTGGATTGCTGGATACCTACGTTAGTTTAATTTGTGGGACCAGCTGTTTATATTTGCTGGTTCAAAGGAACAGTCTCTCTACTGTTTTCTTGTGGTCTTATCTTGCAAAGAGAAGCTTGTAACTGGAAGTCACTCTGGCTGAGCATGAGGGCTAAATTAATCCTGAAATTCAGATGCTTTGGGGGTTTAATTCCCTGATATACTGAATTAATTAAGGGGAAAAAAACTTGCAATGATTTCAGTGACCTCTTGGAACTGATCCACAGTAGGGTTGTGGTGGGGAGGATGGGAGCATCTGCTGTGCTGGGTGGATCAACAGTGCAGAAAGGGCTGTCCTTGGATGTATGGCAATAGCGAGAGGCGATGCTGGGCCTGTGGCTCCTTGAAATGGCCTTTGGAGGTCGTGCTCATATCATCCTTATGTTAATAGATATCCTGGTGTTATCTGGAGTGATTGAAATAGAGGGTTGTGGAAATAAGGAGGAATGGAATAGAGGGAGGAAATAGCTAGCTGGATTCAACTGGGCAGCATTTGGCACTGAGCCGAGGGGATGTTGTTCGGGTGAAAACAAGCTCATTCTTTCCTTCTAATATAAAAAAAAAAGTTTTATTTCATAGCCAAGCTTATAAATAGCTCAGTCTGCTACAAAACACCTTTGTTTCGGAGTTCTTCTGGGGATTGAGCTACTTTTTTTCCTTGTTCAAGGAGCTGAGCTCTGAGTGTTTGCTTTCTTGTTATTTATGTATTTATTTTTTTGTGGTGCCTGCTTAGAAGAGGCCTCCTGAATGCTGCCTTGAGGTGAGCAGCAGCACAAACCCATGCTTGACCTTGTTAGGCAACTACCTTGTTAGACACAAGGAAGAAGGAGCCAACAGGACTTGCATCTTCAACTTGCTTTTCTGCCTGTGGCTTCCAGGCTTTTAGGGATGGGTTTAGCTGTCTATTTCACTTGCTGAGAGGTCCCTGCTTCCCACATCCTCTCCCTCATGATGATGTCCATCCTTTCTCCTTACTGTACCATCCCTTCATGCTAGCTTTTCTGCTCCCAAACCCTCTGGCTCATACCCACATCCCACACTCAACACCACCTCATCAACTTGCACGTAGGTACAACTTTTTCTCTCCTCTCCCACCCTAAGCTGCAGCTCCTCTAGGCAGGCTGCAGACCAAGATGCTTTCTCCAAGTGACAGTTTAGGCTCTTACCATCTGCCTGAGTCTATTTGACATTGCACAGCAGCTCAGGCTGGGACAAGCTGTGAAGGCTTCTCATTTGGAGCTGATGGTTATCTCCCATTGCCTCTGGGCATCTGTTCTCTTGTCTACAATGCTCTTGTGCCAAAGTCTGTCTCTGCAGGACTCTCTGTACCTGCTCTGCGCCTCTGCCTTTTTTTTTCCTAGGGGCTGAACTAGAGTCAGTTCTGCCTTCCTGTGCTTCTTCGCCATTGCTCTCCCCAGCAGCAGTTCTCCATCCTCCATCCCTCTGGGGCTGGAATGTGGACGCAGCCTCGTGGGAAGCCCAGCAGATGCAAGACATAAACCTCTCCTCTTTGCATGGTCTGTTCTGAGTTATTGTCATTGAGGGGCAAAGTAGGTTAAAGCCCAACTGCTTCCAAAACCATCTTCTTTGGCCAAAATCATTTAATTCTCAATTATAATCAGGTTTTTTGCTTGTGAATGCAGACTCTTGAGCATAGTCATCCATCTATTTGTGCTACTGCAAGGTGCCATTTTATCACTGTGTGATAATGTCATCCTCATCTACCTTAACATTAAGCATGTCATGTGTTTTAAGCTGCAATCCATTTGAATTTCTATTCTTGTGGATCCTTCTCTGCAACCTTGTGTTGCAGCATGTCAAATTATCCTGCAATGGTCTGATCTGGGATCCATTTGTCATTGCTGAGGCATTTTCAAACTACCTTATCTCAACATTTTCTTGTAGAACTGGAGTTAGAGGAGAAATCTAAACTCTAGACACTTGGGCTTTCCTCTTGTATTTTTTTCCCCTTGGAACAGAGATGTTCCAAAAAATGGGATAAGACCAGCAAAGTTGAAACTTCCATGAAGGTTTGGTTATAACAGCTCTTCTGATAGCAGTGGAAGTTTTCAAAATGGAAAAAGGATTTCCCCCCAAACCCCCCTCCTTCTTTACCCCTAAGTCTATATACAGTTCAGCTTGGGGAAGTTTCACTCAGCTCCATATCCTCTGTATGGGAAGAGAATGTAAAGAGTTACATATCCAATTTCCTAAGGGGCTAAACATAGCAATCCTATATCAGCTGTGTAGGAACATCCCAGCAAATGACAAAGTCCCCTGAGAGACAGAAATAGCTGGCCACCAGCTTTATTGCTTATAAGCCTGCTGGTGTTCAGATGTGAAGGGGTGACTAATGTTGGAAAGGACAGTTGTTTCTATGAATGGCTGGTGTCATGGATTTTGTTTTAAACAATTATTTTTCAAGACATGAGGACATTAGGGGGTATGCAAGTGTCATAATTTTGCCCCGAAAATGACACTACTTGGACTTATTGGGATCCCCCAGAAAACAGCACCTTATTAAGTACAGCGGGGCTGATGCTCACATGCCGAAGCAGTTTTTCATTGTGAAAACATAATCCCATCTCTACTAAAAACCAAATCAAATATATGGCAGAACTTGGTTACTAGAAGAAAGTCTTGGTGTACTATGACTTACTATATTGGCCCAACTCTTTCAGTGGGGAAATGGCTGTGTGAAAACAGAATGGATTAGATCTTATGCCATCCCTTGCCTCTGCTTTGGGTGAAGAGATGCATTCCCTCCTTCAGGTTCTATCATCTTACTCTAAATGGGGCTTTTTCCACAGGCAGATTGTCTCTGCTGTGTCATCCCTCTCTGCGTAGTGTTTGCTGTTGGCTCTGTTGAAAATGTGTGTCTGTTTCTCTGGTTTGTGGCATGTGGATATGGCATGCGTGGCATATAAGCTTATATACAGAGTAACCCTTAAACTCTCAGCATGAGGCTGCTGGCTTGGAGGCGGTTTACTTTTATTTTATTTTTTCCTTACACTTGGCTCTGCCAGGCAGACTACCTAGTTGCAGGTGCTCTCTTGCATGGTGCCCCATAGGACCTTCTGGAGTGGTAGGTCTGCTGGAGTAACTTGGCTTCAGTTGACTGACCATCCTGATGCTGTTCTGTTAAAGCTCTTGGTGTGCTCCTTGTCTGTCCTGGATCCATAACGGCCTACCTCAAACATAGTGGTGATCTTTGTCATGGGTTTGGCAGCCAGCTCTCTCAGTTTCCGGGCATCGAAGCGTGGCTTATGCAGAAAGATGGGTAAACGGCGGGGAAGAAAGAAGCCTTCTTCCTTCTGCGCTTTTTTCTCTTCTGCTTGCTGCTTCCTCTCCCTGTTGACTGTCATCTGGTATAAAACAGCATCCCACATCTTCGTGGCTCTCGATTTAAATGGTCTATTGTCTTGACTGATGCTTAGAGAGCTGTCCTTCTCCTTGTTCCCTTCCTCCTGTCCTGGTTTTTCTGCCTCAAGCTCTGGGAAGCTGGGTGCTTCTGGCTGCAACATCAGGTGCTTCCTGAGACGATACCAGCCACTGCCCTTGGCTCCAAAAGGCCTTGAGTCTTCCACTGGTGGTGGCCTGGCTTTGAGAGGAGGGCTGGTGTTTGGCAAGCTGGGGGTTGGCTGAGGTTGCACAGTGTGTTCTGCCTTTGTGTCTATGGAGGTAGGCTCAGCTTGTGCAGGGCTTGCTGTTTCAGGCTGTTCTGGCTTCCAAGGCGTGCCAGGTGTCAATGGTTTTAGAACATCACCATCTTGCCTGGTCAATTCAGGAGCTCTCTCTGATCTGGATATTTCTGCATCACTTTCATGGGCTGTAACTTTACAGGAGTGGACATCAGGAGTGCTGGGCTTGAGTGAAGGGGCCTTGCTAGTCTCTTCAGGAGAGGTAGGCCTGGGAGCTTGGTTAGGAAGCTCTGCCTTTGCAGCAGGAGGGAGGGCAGGCTGCGGTGTAGGAGCTGGGGCTTTGCTGCTGTCAAGGAGGACAGATGCCTGCCCTGGGAATGGTTCAGAGCCTCTTGTTTCAGGTGATGGAGAGGAAGGCCTTTTGTCTTCATGGCTGGATGTTGCTTGGATCTGATGTGATGTTGGTGTCTTGGCTCTTGGTGCCTTGACGCTGCGGAAATAAGTGTGCACCTTGGTGATATAGGTGGCCTCTGATGCCCCTTCCTTGCTGGGTGTGCTGGAAAGAGGAGGATGGGCAGAAATGAGTACTGAAGTGTGTGGAGGGGGAAGGTGTGCATCTGTGCCTTCAAGCTGCTGGGGAGCCTTGGGAACACCTGGCTCATGCAGTGGGGACTCAGCTGGGGGGGTGGTGAGCCTGAGGTGCTCAGCAATGCGTCTCTGCTCGGTGACCTTCAACACAAAGGGCTTGCTCTTGCGGAAGGGGGAGTGCACACGATGGTGGGTGACTGGCTTGATGGAGAGGTGCACTGGGAGGCTGGTGGGGCCAGGTGCTGCTGTTGCTGCTTTGGGGGTCTCTGCTGGGGGAACATTCTCACTGCGTTCTAGGTCAGAGCTGGCCTCATTCACTGGGGAAAGGTTGGACCGAAAAGCCTTAGCTTGCTCTGCAGCTAGCATGGCATTCTTCTTGGCAGCCTTCTTCAGCAGCTGCTGGAGCCGCAGGTTGTCCTTCTTGGGCTTCGGGAGGGTGGGAGGGGGAGATGCATGATGGCGGACGGGAGTGGGCTGGATGGAGGATGATACTGTGATCAGCATGGTCATTTCCTAGAAGAAAGCGCAAAGCTTAGAGTTGAGATGGGCTTAGTCCTGGGCTAGATCCTGGAGTATTCAGATATATAGCCTCCTTCTTCTCTAAAAGCAAGCGCAGAGTCAGTACTGTGTGAGAAAAGCATCAGACTTGGCTTCATTATGGTCCCAAGATAGCCTCAGCTAGTCTGGAGGGTGGTGAGCCAGGGCAGGAGATGTACTGGGAGAAGCTGTGCTGCCAAAGCTGGAGTCCTCCTGCTCCTGGCATTAGCATAAAAGCCAGTGAGGGCTCTTTGGGACCCTAGATGTTCACATCTTGGCAAGTCCTACCATGATCTGGAGCAAAACATTAGGAGAAATGGAACAGTTCTAAGATAATAGAGCTCTGAAACATTCCCCAGAGGCACAAATTGGAAGTATCTCAGAGCTTTCCAGATTCCAGCTACTAATACTCTGATACAGTGCCTTAAATTTACATGTGTCCCTTGAGTTAAAGCTGATACTGGCTTTGTTTTTTAGCTGGCAGATAGGGATCCCTATTGTGAAAGGCAGGGCTTAAAGCTGTGCTTATCTGGTGAGAAAGTGCTTTGTCATAACCATAACTCAGGTGTTCCTTTGCTGTGTTGAGCACAGTGGTAACCTCCTTTATCTGCACTCATCAGCCTTTGAGGAAAAATGTTAGTTTTCTCTGGACAGTGAAACTAATCTTCAGTGGAAGAGGCAGGGATTGTAGGCTGGATTGGCTCTAATCTCCAGTGGGAATTGCACCTAGAACCCCTTTAAGCCAAAGTTGTGCTGCTCCTGGAGGGGACAAATATCTGTTTTTCCATCTCTATTACTAGCTCCCTGGAGTAGTGTTCCCCCAGTGCCGCCAACCGCTTTCTGCTGAGCGCTGTGCAGATTTGCTGTTGAGGAAAGCAGGAGAAAACTAGCCCTGGTTCTCCTCTTTCTCTTCCTCAGCAAGTCTGGGTAACACCAAGCACTCTGCTTCAGCCATGATTCTTTGGCAGTCCCCAGAAAGAAATCTGACTCTGTTCTGGCTCTTGCTTAGTGCGGAGTTGCTGAGTTTTGCTATGAAATGAAGCATAAATCAGAGTCCCTTAATCCCCAGTGCAGGATATGACCGAGCATCCTGAATAAGGAAGATGAGAAGGGGTGATGTCAGGGTTGCCCACAGGGGCTATTGCATGCTTTCCACTCTGGTTAGTGAAATTGCAGCCTAAGCATCCCCCCTGAGATGGGGGGCTTGCACTGCGCTACCTATAGCGCAGGTAGCCTACCCCAAAATATAACTCTTAGAAGTGCAGAACGGGTAATCCTGCTTGAGTGCCAGGTGTTTCCTTTGGTCTTGTAGTGTTGTTACCAGCACCAGGCTGGAAAGTCAATCGGTATAGAGTAGATGCTATCTACTAAAGTTGTTGGTGGAAAGGCAGGGAGAAGGATTTCCCCAAAAAAGGGAGGGGAAAAATGAAAGCATTGAAGTGTGGGTGAGCTGTCCCCCAAAGCACAAGCTGTGGTGGGTATGGTCCAGGCAGTGCCCAGCAAGTGCTGCACTGTTCCCAGCCAATGCATTTGTTTCAGCCGCAGTATGAGAAACCTCCCAGCATTTTGGCGAGGGGGCTCAAAGGGATTTGGGCAAGCTGGGGTGACAACTGTTGGGCATTCCCAGCAGCTTATCAGCTTCATGCCTTAGGCACAAGGCTAGGATTAGGATTTGCTCTATTCTAAGAGTTGCTCCTGGAAACAAGTCCACACGGGCTCTGAGGAAGACTGAGAGCTCACTCCATCATATACCTGCTCTTCCTTCCAGATACCTTGTAGATATTCTAGATTTTTCTGGCTCAGAAAGGTAAAATGCCTCAGTTGAAGAGGTGTGCACCTGCAGTGGTGCAATTCTATTCTGATTTGTAATTGCTTGGGTGGTTTTTATCTACCGCAATGTGATCAAGTACACTCACCTGGTGTTAGGATTGAATATGGAATGATTTCATACATCTCAGACTGTGGTCCTGCAGACAGCCTGTATCACAAGACGAGCTGTGGTCTAGCTGCATTGCTAAGCCAGAATTATGAGGCTGAACTGCTCAGGCTTGTTGTGTTGGGAATACTAAATAGGCAGGGCAATGAACTTCCCAGCTACTGATCATCTCTAAGTGCCTCCTTATGCTATGGATTGCTGCATCCTGGAAAACTGCAGCCTCCTGCTTGGGTCGGAGGGGGTCTGGCCTGGCATTTGCTGTGAACTGCGCAAGATGCTGCTGTGGTGGGCATGGAGGTTCATGGAACAAGTAATTTAGGACTAGTCTGCATGCATCGGGAAAGCTTTCCCTCTGTTTTGAGAGTTAGAGACGAGCTTGTGCCCTGTAACCTCAGGGCTTGCGGTCTGTGCTCCTGAAATCACTCTTGCTACTACCTCAGCATCCCTGCGAAACCTGCTGTGACATGGGTCTTAGAGACTGTATGGGTGGCAGCTTCCACAGCACATGGCTGTGCTGGTATCTGCGAGCTTGAATGGAGAGGCAGAGATGCTATGAGGCAGTAAAAGGAAGCTTGTTCTTAGTTTACTTGTCTTCTCTGTCACGCTTGTGTTTTTTTTTTCTGATGAGTCTCCTTCAGAGACTGTATGCAGGAGACTCTGTAACTAGCAAGACTTGTGCTTGGCTTCCCCCTTGCTGCATAACAAAGTAAAAGCACAGGGAAAGATAGACTTGCTTTCTTTGCCAGCAGAAAACCTGGGGATGGAGAAAAGCATACTGCTTGGAGAGATTGTCTGGGTTCATGGTGGACTGGGAAGCAGGACTGAGAGGCTTCTAGAGGGTCAAGCTGCCCCAGGGCTGGTTGAGGAGGAGGGCAGGTCGCCCACCTGGGGATCCCTACCCTTCTGCCCCACTTCATCCACAATCTCTCCAAAACTGGGAGCAGCAGCAGGGAGTGTGTTGGCATGGAGGAGCCATCCATCACATGGCGGAAAAGTCATTTTCCCTCAGCAGCACCAGCTGTCGCGCGCAGGGTGCATCAAGAGCTGCAGGAACTTGATACGGTTGCAGATGGTCCTGGGTGGAGAGCTGCGGCTGCCGCGGGCTGGAGGAACGTGCTCTGTGCTCAAGTGGCTTTCCTGGGCTTGGGAGGAAACCTGCTGATTGCCTGCTGGGCCGGGGAGGCTGGTGGGAGCACTGCCTTCCCTCTGCCTCGCATCAGCGGGGTTGGATAAAACCATCTTTAACTGTTAGGCATGATACAGCCTAGGGTATTTCCAGTGGTAGGGCAGAATCATAGAGTCATTAAGGTTGGGAAAGACCACTAAGATCTGCCAGTTCAACCATCCACCTACCACCGTGCCCACTGACCATGTCCCTCAGTGCAGCATCTCCACATTTCTTGAACACCAATGGGGGTGATGACTCCACCACCTTCCTGGGCAGCCTCTGCCACTGCCTGAGCACTCCTTCAGAGTTGAAATTTTTCCTAGTATCCAACATATAAGTATGTCTAACAATATTTTCTTGCCTTACAGCTGAGCTTGGTCCCGTCTCAATGCAATCCTCAATGCCATGACTTCCTCTGCTCCATAGAAGATAATCCAAGGATATTTCTCTTCTCCTGCCTGACGTCAGTTTGCTCCGGTACAGCCTGACTCCTCTCGGGGTGAGCACACCCCGCGCTGCCTCCAGCTGGCTGCGAGGGATGGATCAGCTGGCCAAACCAGTCCCACTTTTAACTTTCTACAAGACTCTTTTTTTTTCTTCTTTTTTTTTCTTTTAATTAAATCTGGCTCTGCCATGGAGATGGGAGGCTGTGGCTCCCCTCCCTTTCTTCTTTTTCAAATGCTGAAAGAGAAGGGCCTGCTGTCCTGACCAGCTGGCAGGGCTTCTGCTGTGTGATGGAGAGCTTCTGGCTCTGGGTGGCTGGAGTGGGGGGAGCTCATGAGAACCCCAGTGGAGGAATTGGTGTTGGAAAGGAGAGTGATGGGCAGACTCTGTGCCACCCTCCTTGTGCCAGCTGTATGTGAAGATGTTGCACTGCAGAATCTGTTTCGAGGGACCTCCATCTCCATGTGCACATCAAACAGTTTAATTTAGTCCTGTTTATTTACTTCCCATATCATCCTTTAATCACAACTAAGTAGCCATGCCATAATGCTCCTGCCACTTTTCCTTGTTGACAGTGGCAGCAGCTTTGCTTCAAAGAGCTGCTGCCTTTCCCTCTGCTGCCCATGGTGGGGGTGAGCACTCCTTCTCCAGGTAAGGAGATCCTCTTGAAGTGCTTTTTTTTCCTACCCCCTTCTCACAAAGGCTCTCAACATAATTTTGCTTCTGCTTCAATTTACAATGTGTTCTGGATTCAATTTTTTTGTAAGCATTTAATAAAATTTGAGGAAGATGTTGTAACAATGGCACCTCTGAGGGTTTTGATGCAGGAGTTCCATAAACAAAGCTGTCTTCATAAGCCCTGCTACTGAGCAAAAAATACAAGGAAAAGAAGCACCAGAAGAAGAGGAGTCTGATGTGTTCTGGAAAATAGGCTTTTCTTGTGCTTGCTCAGTTTAAGAGGTTATCTTGCTACTTTCCTTCTTACTGGGGAGTGGGGAGAATGACTGTAAGATGGGAATGAGTGGTGTTTGGGGTGAGGTGGAGCAGCATGTGGAAGACTTTTTGGATTGAGCAGCTAGGGGTGGTAGAAAGCTCAGCTCCTTAGCTAATTGACCTGAGAAATCAAGATTCAACCAAAAGCACTGGAGAAGTCAGCTATAAAAATTGCTCTACAGCTTGCTTGTGCGTCTGAGCTGAGGTCAAAGCAGCTGTCTGCAGGGGCATGCAGCACTCTAATGAGCTGACTCTCCTATCTGGAACCATCTAATGAAAAACTCTTTATGGAGGTGACCTGGATAATAACATTTCTGTGGTGTAGAGACAGCATATAGATTGCAGTATCCTTGCCTGTGCTGTCCTAAAGTGTTAGGAATGGGAAAGCTCTCTGACATTTATTTATATTTCTCTGTGCAAGAGAAGTCTCTTTTCTTTCTACGATCTTTGCCTGCTGATACCCTCATCCCCTCCTTCAGCTCACCACGGAGATAGGATTCAAGGAGTCATGGATGACATCTGGTCTTCTGTTTCAACCCTTCCTCTGCCAAGCTGTGATTTTTCAAGTGAGACCAGAGCATCGACTGTACCATAGAGACATCCCCATAGCAGCCCTATGTGTGCCTGCATGGGTACAGACTGATTTCTTTCCACTCCATCCTGCAGTTGGCTGGGAGAGGGTTGCTAGAAGCTTTTTGTTCTACTGATGCGCATCCTGCCAGCTTGCAGAGTGTAGCAAAGCTCTGAAGGCTGCTTGTGTGAGGTACCTGTGCTAAGGAGGGTTAATTTGCAGGGCATATTTCTCCACTTACAGTCCACGTGGAACTCATGTGGTTTCAACAGAAACAGCTGCAATAATTCAGGTGTTGGCTATGGCAAGAAGCAAGCAGATTGCATGGAAGCCCTCTGGAGAAACCAGGAAGGGAACTGGCTTGGAGCAGGTGTGTGCAGCTCTTTATGAGGTATCTGAATCAGCCAGGGAAGAATTTTCCACAATTATATTAACTTTACAAGGTGTTATTCCTCCTCCTGGGGTAATGTGGTGGTGTGCACATGCTGCAGGTGTTGGTGGGGAGCGGGTGGGGGTTACTGTGATGTACAAGTCTTGCTCCAGCTGTGAAAGTCTGCTTCCAGAGCCTGGTGGACAAGAGCCACGTCTTCTGGGCCCTGTGTGGTGGCTGGCTGTGTCCTATGCTGTTCTCCAAATTCACCACCTCCTTGGCAGGTCAATGGTGTCCAGAGAAAGGGCCTCACACACCCCAGTGTGGATTCTCAGTGCACTGCTTTTGAGGTACACCTCGAGGTGTTACTTCTCTGCAACTTCTTCTAACCCCATCCTTTTTGTTAGGATTAGGCAGAGTGGGAATATGCTGTTGCATATCATCTGCTCTTTTCTACAGTAATACTGAAACATACCATTTGTCTCTGTGCAGCAGGCTTTGGGCTGGTATTTTATTTTCAATCACTTTTGATTCTACAGGAGTGAATGGGAGATGGGATTGGAAAACATGGCCCATAATATTTGAGTGCTTATTTCTCGAAGGCTGCAAAACAGCTCTGCTCAAACTTGGGGAAAGCCTAGCTGATGGAAAACTGAAGACTCTTTTGGATGTTACACCTTTGCTGTGCTCGTTCTGACTCAAGACTGGGGCTAGACTTCGTCTCCTTCTCTTTCCAGGCATAAAATAATTATAGGTCCATTTTATAATTGTCTCTATATATACATGCTGGCTAATTAAGAGATCCTTTCCTACTGCTTGAATGCAGCTCCACGTTGGGCCTTCAGCGAGGCAGTAGATGGAAAGGGCTAAAGTTTCTCAGTGACTTTGTCCCTTGAAATGTGCTCGCAGAAGGAAAGGTCAGGCTCTGAGGCATCTGGGCCTGAATGTCAGCATTTCTCCTCCCACCGGCACCTCAGGGAAGGGCAGTAAACAAGCCCAAGGAGCAGGGAGGCTATAAATAATGAGGCAGCAGCTGATCAGTTGCTGGACAAATCTGAGCTGGTCTGTTGCTATCTCTTGCCTGCTCTACACACCTTCCCCAATGCTATGAGATGCTCTTATTTTTTTCTAGTAGATAAAGAACAGATCTGACAGTGACAAAATGTAATAAAACTTGCTACTTGCTTGAAAATGATGGACTCCCTTACAAGGATCAGGCTGGATACTAGGAAAAATTTCTTCTCTGAAAGGGTGGTGAGACAGTGGCACAGGCTGCCCAGGGAGGTGGTGGAGTCACTGTTCCTGGAGGTGTTCAAGAACCGTGGAGGTGTGGCACTGAGGGATGTGGTCAGTGGACGTGGTGTTGGTGGGTTGATGGTTGGGCTTGGTGATCTTAGTGGTCTTTTTCCAACCTTAATGATTCCATTATCCTGATAGCAGTAGCAAGACAGAGCACGCATGATTTCTCTATGCCTTTGCATCGGGTCTGCTGAGGATTTGGGTTGTAATGGAGCAGTTTGATGTAGATCATTAATTTCAGAAAAGCGCTTAATTTCTTAATAACTCCAAGTGGCAGCTATGCTAAAGGCATGCACTCTTTGTCCTTCGATTAAATAGAAGGTGTCACAGACCTTGAGCTCCTGAATCCTATGGGCAAGTCTAAAGCAGACGGAACAAGAACATCTCCCAAAGCAAGCAACTGAACGATAGGGGAACAGAGCACTGCAAAAATCAGGGATTTATATTAAGTGAAGAGAGGTGAAATACAGTACTTACTGATGTGTAACTTGTTTCCATGTGCAATCACTTGCATGTTGGGTGCATCATGTTTTGTTTGCAAAATTAACAGATCATCATTCCTTCAAGATCATTTTAGGTGCTGTTTTCTTGTTTTGTAGAGCCCTGTAGGTAAGTTCAAAATGTCATATGAGGAGGGGAAAAAAAAAAAGTATTTACAGTAGCCAGTAAGTAGAAGATATTTCTCAAAAGTAAAGTGACTAGTTTTTGAAAGCATGAAAAGCTCCATTGCCTAAAATAAGCGTGAAGATGGGCTATCAGATAACACCATTGCATACTCCCAGCTTTGGCACTGCAAAGTTTGGCATCTGAAGCACCAGAGAGGTGAAGGGCAGATGATGGTGAATCTGCCAGGATAGATATTCTAGCAGGATAGCTTCAGGCAGTAAAAACCATTTGGAGGTTTTTCAAGTTTACTGGTCAGATTTACTGTTTTGCAAAAGACAGGGTTGCAAAATGCAAATTTGAAGTTGTGCTTTGATTGTTACTGTCCTTGGAGAGGAATAGCATGAGTTCTGGCTCTGTTTCTGCTTGTTCCTGGCATAGCACGTGCTGTACTTGGAGGGTACAATCTTGGGGAGTGCTGTGCTGGGGAGCAGAGGAGAAATGACTTGGAGCTGAGGGACTGACCAAGCAGTGTTGAATTTTGGGTTATGGATTTCTGTGGAGTTAGACTTGTCCCAGCCCAATCTGTGTGTGCAACAGCTGAAATGCATGAGGTTAAACTTGGTGCGCTCAATCTGAACTTCAAATGGGGAAACATTGGTGAGATGTGCAAAAAAGGCAACCCTGAAGGCGAACTCTGTCTTATCCAGTACTACCCCACTGAGCCTTGTTGCTAATTCACCCCGTGAACTAGTGCATCTCTAACCTGTCTTCCAGTCACTCTGATTTGAATAGAGAAAGTTGAGTATTTCCCATGATCATCGGAGTTGTGGCCCATCTGTTGAGGCCAGTTTTCATGGTAGCTGTACAGATGGTGGTATTTTGGGACTAACACATTTCTTAGGAGTCACCTTCCACTCTGACCCTTCCACAAAAGGTGTTAAAAGGTACTTGTTGGTCAATAAGATCTAATATTCCATGGGTTGGGAAGGTCTGGCCCACCCAGGTTCTTCTCCTGAAGGGAAGCTCTATTAACTTTCTTCCTCTTGCCCAGAGAGGTTGTGCATGCCCCATCTCTGGAGGCATTTGAAGCCTGATTGGATGGGGCCCTGGGCAGTCTGATTCTCCCATGGCAGGGGGTTGGAACTAGATGATCTTTAAGGTCCCCTCCAACCGAAGCCATTCTATGACTCTCTTGCCTCCCTGCTGATGGTGAAATCACGCACAGCTCTGCTCTGACCCACAGGAGAACTTGAAGGAGGTGCTCAGTCCTTCATGCAAATACTCTAATGCAATTAATTCTTCCTTGGCTGATGACTGTAGAAATCGTCTCCAGAAATCATCTCCAACACTGAAAACATTGCAGGGAGAAAAGAAATGGACAATAACAAACAGAAGAAATCCCACTGGAATCTTAGGAGAAAGTCATGTATTATGAGTAAGAAAACTTCAACAGAACTTGAAAATGCCTGAGAACATGTTGCATCCTGCTCTGCCTCTGTCACCACTGAATTCGTATCAGTCTAATGAATTCATTCACAGCAGGTGTGAAGTATGCATGATGAATTGTATGGATGATGCACAAGGTTGGCTTATGTTTGCTTCTAATGCTGAAGGAAGAGGTCTTCAGATCCATCCCTATTTCTTAAGTAGGCAGGCAGGGTTTCTGTTCTTGATGGGGTAAGATGAGGGCAGAAGCTCCTACTGGCTGAAGGGTAGACATGTTTGTGTCCTCCTTAAAGTGCTGATTGAATTCCTCCCTACAGAAGGAGGAAGGTGAACAGCAGAGTCCAGAAGATGGATGGAGGCACGCGTAGGTAATTCAGTCATGAATATGACAGCCTATTAGTGGCCTTTTATCCTCCTTGTTACACCTCTGAATCTTGGAGACATCATGGAGCTACCATCAGGAGAATGATACTGTGAGGTGTCCCAGCCACCCTCTAGGATTCAGGGAGGCAATCCCACACCCTCACAAATATTTATTCCATCTTAATGAAGTATCTTGTTTTGCATGAATGCCTACAAGTTTGAGGGACATGATTAGTAGGCATGGTGATGTTGGGTTGATGGTCAGATTTAGATAATCTTAGTGGTCTTTTTCACCTTTAATGATTCTGTGGAATTCCTATAGCCTGAAAACTTCCCCAAGCTACTGCTGCCCTCATCCTACACTTTCCTGACTGCTACAATTGGTTCTAACAGAGTAAGTAAATGAAAGTAGGTGTCAGGTGGCATTTAGAGGCTGGTTTCTGGATCTCTGCTCTCACTTTCCCAGTCACTTTGCGTTTTGCTTCTCCTGCAGATCTGGACCTGAAAGCCTTCTCTCTGAAACACTTGGGGATGGGGCTATAGAAATGTCTGGGTGCTGGCATGCCTGCTGTCAGAGGTGTGAGCCCTGCCCACGTCCTTTCCAACTGGGAGACGGAGAAACAAGCTGTGGGATATTGAGGACTGAGGTCCTGATCCTAAATTCCATACAAGGCATTAGAGCAGCCCAAGAGAAGTGTGGCCTTTGCTCATCCCATCTGAGTTGTGCTGCACATTCCCCAGCATCCCGTCATCACTGGTAAAATGGCAGCAACCTGCTGGTACTTAAATACAGGAGCTCATTTTAAAGTTTAAGGCTATTCTGATCTCTGCTTGACCTGCTGCTTAAAACAGGTCACTGGATTTTACTCAGGAACAGAAAATATTTGTTTATACTCCGTCTTTCCTCTGAGACTACTTAGCTGCTATCTGTTTTGCCTTCTTAGTGGCAACTGCTTCAATTAAATTGGATAGAGCGTTTCAGTGAACGTAGGGCATCTACTTTAACCTTGAGCTGTTGATCAAAGCCCTCTGCAGAAATTCTTTCTCTGGCGTGGGAGAAAGAGAAGAAAAGGAGAAACCTGGATAAGAATTTAGAGTTCCTTACCAAATGTCTTCTGTGATTCTCATTTACCGCCTGCTCTAAATCACAGTAAGAAGTGTATAATTGACAGTGTCACAAGCCAGAAAAACAAACATCTCATCCCTTCCCCAGTGAGCTCAATCAGCAAGTTTTCCTGGAAAACTTTAAGAGTTCCAGTGTTGAAGTCTGTACACATGGACAAGCGTGCCAAAAGCAGAATCATGCAAAAAATCAAAATTCTTTGTTTTGAAAGCATCCAAATAGGAGTTCAGAAAGTAATAACAAACCCAATAAAGAAACGTTTTGAAGGTGAGTAATGGAAAAATGCAAGTAAAACACCTTTGCCTTGTATGTAGCTTCACTTTGGGTGACTTAACCATCTTCATGCCATTGGAAGTTCCTCTAGCTCCTGCATGAAGATGCAAATGCAGGACGAAGGACAATGCTATCTGGAGAAGGACCTCAGGAGGACCTCTGGCCAGGTGTGATTGGCTTTGATATTTTTGGCTTTTTGATTTTGCTCAGGATCAGGAGTTGGTGAATAAGAGATTAATAGGCAGGACTTTGGGCTCTGAAGGCTGCAGAGGGCTGCAGAGACTTCCAATGGAAACTTCCCTGGGTTTCTGTCCTAGTCTCTGGCTCCAATTTGAGGAGTAACACTGTTGGTTTTGTATCTTCTCCCATGTTGGAATAATGTCAGTGTAAAAGAAAAATAGGCTCTGGTTTGAGCACAGTAGGTAGATGGACTTGATGCAGTTTGAAAGCCTGGCTGGTGCCTACCTTGTGTGGTCTTGATACCATCCGTGGTAGATGAGATGGTCTCCAAAGACTGGTGCTTGCTGTATCCTCATCTAGCAAAATCCAGTAGATTTTGCTAGAAAGGTAGATGTAAGCAATCATGTCTTACCTTTTCTGGTCAGTGCTATGAGTAGGGACTGCTAGGTGGATGGTGATGTTTTCCTGCTGGCCATGATGGCTGTGGATGGAACTGGCATATGGCAGCAGGAGGTGAAATAAGGAGTAGCCATGTGATATGTGTGGATTATGTGGCTAAGGCACAAAATAAATACTGGAGAGGGTTGTGATTACATGCCAGAGCTGATGGTGAGGTCCACAGAGAGAAGAAAGGATGGAGCACTGAAGTGGGCCGAGGGAAATGAGCCCCACTTGTGAGCCAGGTGGTAGCAGAGCAAAGGAAGAATACAAGTATCAGATGAGCCTTTGCTCAGGGGGTAAATGGCACAGGTCCCTGCAGTCAGACCAGGCTGGCACTGGCAACGTAGCGCACAGCTCAAGGCAGCCAGGATAGGGTGCGGGCATGGACATGAGCACTCCCAGTGGGGGAAACCCATAGGATGCACAGGCATCCTTTGGGGACAGTAACAAGCATCTGGGTGATGTGCTACATAACACCAAGGTGAGTGCTCATCTGGAGCAACGTGTCCACACCAGCACAGACATGCATATGAGATCAAAGGGTGTGCTTCAGAGACCAAAGTTTGCATATAATTTATTTTCTGTCAGTTAGCATCTGTTTCCTGCATCTCTGTGCTTATGGAGCTGCACAGTACATAGCATGGCACCAAGACCCAATGTCTGCAACCTAGTAACACTGTAGAAAGTCAAGGGCTGCAGCAGGTCAGAACACCTGGCTGCTTGTCCATCCCACAACCTGTTAATGCCAGTTTTGCCTTTGTGCAGCTTTGTCAGCACACCCTGGTTTGAGGGACCTGAATGGAGATGCCCCATCAGCAGCAAGAACGATGCAGAAGAACAGATAAGAGAAGGAGGCTGGTGGGACCTTTGCCAGACAGACACTACAGTTGATATAAAAGGAGAAACCAATGAGGGACTCCCCTCCAGTACATCCTTGCTCTGCTGTCAGTTTGGGCAAATACATTATTTCTTGGAGACATGCCCAACCAGCGGAGCATGCAATGGGAACAAGCCAGTGCAAGATGGCAAAAATGCTTAGTGATGCCTAAAATGTGGCACGAAAGCTAACTGGCTGCATTGGTATTTGGGGGAATGCAGGCTGTGATTCCTGGTCACAGTCACCATGTGGGTGCTGCTGGGGCTCTGTCACCACCAGGCTTCTCCTGTCCAAAGCCGGGCACTCAGCATGGGTACAGACCTGATGGCACTGTCCCCTTCCCACCCAATGGGTAACACAAGCGTCATCACAAGCCGGGTTGCAGGAGGCAGGGAGGGGATAAGGGGATTTTTGCTCGTGCAGGTTACCTGGTGCATGGGAGGCTGCAGCGCCCTGCTCCACGTCTTTAAAAGCTGCTCTCTACATCCTCACTCGGGGACTCCTTCCTGCAAGTGGCGGGGAAGGAGAGGGCAGGAATCGATCTGTGAGCCGAGCCAAAAATATCACTTGTCCTGCAGCTCCGAAAGGTTTTCTCTGCTCCTACAGGCTGCGAGAAAGGGGTGCCCCATCTGCCAGGCACACTGTGGGCACGGTCTGTGGCAGGGGCTGCCTGCCAAGGGGAGATGGGAGGAGGGGATGGGGGCTGAAGCTGCAAGAGGCAGTGAAATGGAAACCGTGACCTGCGGGTCGTGCAAAGTGCTGTGAGCCTTTGCTTGTGTGCCTGTGCAGCTGGTAAAGCCTTGCATGCATCTGGGCTGCCCATTGGGTCCCTCCGTGCATCTAAAGGCTTCTGATCCTGTGTAGGGATGACTGGGAGGTTCAGACACCCCAGGCTTGCTGTAGGATGTCCTTACTTAAATATCAGTTCTTTATCACACTGAGAAGGCTCTGAGTGTGGTTTGAGGTCAGGCATGCTCTTGTGAGGTTCTCCTGCTCTATTTTTGTATTTTGGTCTAGGTCTCCTTCAATGCTAATGCTCGGCAGGACCCTTGGCAAGACATGGGTGAGTGTCAACACACACAACCTCATGTGGTATACGCTGCTGACTTCTCATTCACCCTCTGAGTACCACTGGATGTTCCTGAGCTCTCTGCAAACTCAAAAAAGTCACTCACACTTCAAGGGCAGCAAGGAGAACCCCTGCCTGGCTGGGGGTGCAGAGGTGGCTGCTGTGTACTGAGCTTGCAGAATGCAGTGGGCCACAGCCATGTTTGAAGCAGCAGCCACACACTGTGGAGTTCCAACAGCCCTGCATTTCATTTCTGAGGTGCCTTTGCCTCAGATACCCCTCTTTAAGCTTTGCTTGCCTAGTGTAGTGTAAATATAGAAACACAAACCCTGCTGTTTTTTTTTTCTCCAAAAGTGTCCCTCCCATCTAAGCATCATCTGTGTGATCCCTCCAGCTGCTCCTATACATGGTATGACTTTTTTTTTCCACCCTTTCCCTCACTCCTCACCCCACTCCCTTCCTTTCCCTGCCCATCGCTGGGGGGCTGGGGGCCAATCGGCTCCTGCAGACGATCGAATGTCACTATAACTTGAGAGCAGCAGCACCCCGGGACGCCTGCAGATCCCAGCCCGTCCCCTCTGCAGGGAGTTCCGCGCCTGTCTCCACACCCCCAAGTAAGTGAGACCCCATAGGGAAATGAAATGGGGCTGAGGTTTGGATGGGGGATAATTCCAAGGGGAGGGTTGGAGGTTTGTGAGGTCTGAGATCCTGCACAGAGTGTCCCCACTAAGAGAAAGGCACTTTTCCTTACCCCCTTTGAGGGGGTATTGCATGAGTCTGGTGTCACCTGTAGGGACCTGTGTGCGAGGGTGAGCAGGAGGGGAAGAGACACCTCCAAATTGCAGGCTGGGAATGATGTGGTATTGTCTGTGGTCAAGGAGGTGTATGTCGTGTTCAGGAAAACTCCTGGGCAGCAAGACAGGAACACTGATGTGTCTCCAGAAGAAAGGGATGACCGAGGCAGGGGAGATGGAGGGCAGAAGAGCACTAACACAGCCACTAGAAACTTCCACTCCTTGCATAGAAAGAAGAAAATTAGGGAAGCATTCTCTGCGGGAGGTAGATGAGTAAATACAGCATGGTTATGGGATGTTTACCAAAGTACGGCTTCAAAGCCCTGTGCCTTGCTGGCATGACCCCTGGTGTGGGTGGCATGGAGGATCTCCAGCATGCTGAGGGGGCTGTAGGTGACTGCCTGGCCAAGCACATGGGGACAGGATGGGGCAAGGGTGGGGAACATCAGTTAAGCACAGCTGATCTCTCCATTTTAGCCTTGTTGCTTCTGGCCATCTCCACACAACAAGTAGACAACACCCAAAGGCAAGGTTAAAGGGTGCATTTTACGGCAAGAATTGGTGTTTTGCTTTGTGTTGGTGGAGGACCGGGAGACAAGTGAGCTCCACTACTCAATCCCAGCAGTGGGAGAAGCACTTATTGCTGGAAAACAGCAAGCAGTTCAGAAACAAAGGAGGGGGCAGATGAATGGAAGTAAAATATGTAAATACATACCTGTGTAGATAATATATTATTACAAAAACAATATTGATAGGTGTGTTGAGTTTGCAGCAGCCCCTGCCAAGATAACCATGGCCATTTGGTGGATTGAACATTGCTTCTTGCCTGATCATTGTTCCATTGTCCATGCACAACCAATTTATTCCTCCTTCCCTTCTATAGCGCTCCTGCCACCTTGTCTCCCTTGTATGGCTGGTGGTGGGTTTTTTCCAAGGATGGGCTTAGGGTGCAAGGGAGCCCATTCCTCCTCCCAGCTGGCACACAGGCAGGCACATTCCCAGCTGCTAAGATGCTTCTTGAGATGTGATGGCTCTGCTCCTTTGGCCAGGGACAGAAGTGTTTGGGGTCAAAGAGGACGAGCTGAGCTGGCCCCTGGCCACTTGGGGTTGAGGAGGAAGAGGGCTTTCATTCTGCCAGTTGGGAGGGCAAGCAATAAAACTGCCACATCCCTGTGTTTATTGGAAAAGCAAGTGAACATGCATGGCTTAATTTCATTTTTGAGTGGAACGAGCACTAGGGCTTGAAAAATGTAAGCAAATAATATTAGAAATGGAATGATTCAGGGTTTTTTAGTTTGAATGAGATGCAGAAGGTAAGCTTTGCTTTCACCTGAAGGGGTGAGAGGAGGCAGGAAGCTCAGGCTGCAAAGCTGTGTTTTGCTTTCCTCCCAGATGGTAGGCATTATTAACTAATTGATTTTATTACATCCTTAAACCTCAGTCAAGTCCAAACCCCATTTTTCTCTGCCACTGTACAAACAAAAACCCGTTATTGCCTCAAGGTGCTAGCAGCCTTAATGTCGGGCTGCGTTCGCTGCGTGTAATGTAATTTCCACTGAAGGGCAATCCTGAGCCAGCTGGAGATTTTCCATTGCCTTTAGTGAAAAAAACATATACTGTTCCTAGTGGATTGCTTTCTTCAGTCCATTTTGGATGTAAATACGGATCTGTTTTATTTGCTGCTTTGATGACACGGTTAGCTATGGGGATGGTACAGGAATTGAGAATCGTTTCTTGTCTCATAGATGGCTCTCAAGCTGCCCAGGGTATTTTTCTTGTTATGTCGTTTTGTCCTTGTCTTGTTATTGATTTGTTTTATCCAGAGCCCGGAAAGCCCCTCTGGATCGGGGCATTTGGGTGTCAGAGACTTTGGTATTCTTGTTTGGCTTTCCTAGCATGTGGGCAAATGCCATGCCAAGTCCCACTCGCTGTCACAGCACTTGGATTAACAAATATGGAAGAGTGTAGGGGAGTACCAATGTGACAACCCTCAGCAAGAAGTCCTGAGAGCTAAATTGGAGAGTGGATGAGCTCATTCCAATAACAGTTAATAGCAAGCCTGATTGCAAAGTCTCCCGTTGACTTCAATTGCCTTGGAAAGAACAGTATGCCCTGCATTACATGCCCACACTGCACCAAACAAACATTTTCACTCTGCATCCACACGTAGGGCTCTCAGACTATTTTCTTCTCCAGCACAGAGTAGTATCACTCTTTTGTACCATGCAGTGATGTTGGAAGTTTAGCCCAAGGCTCTTCAGTCCTTCTTTTTATCTTTATTTTTTTGTTCCATCTCGAGAAGAGTGAAATCTGCCTTTACAAATTAAAGCAGAATGCATGGGAGGATTGGCCATTGCCTCGAGTCCTACAGATCACGTACTTTAGTAGAAGCCAACAGCTGGTCCTCTGGAAGGTTCCCTCCTTGGGCCTTTGCCAGGACAATCTCTACCAACCCACTACAGAAAGCAACATACTGTTAAGTGCTATTGCTATTAGTTCAAATAATTTTTGGAGGCTGAAGTGAGATTGCAGAGCTATCGTACTGTCTGCAGAGGGGCTAGAAGTGAGAGGAAGCCTTAATACTGAAGTCTGGATGATCTAGAGAAAGAGAGGCGAGAGGTAGCGTTATACCTAAGCAAGCAGTTGGAGCTCAATGATCTTTAGGGTGCCTTCCACTCTAAGCAATTCTATGATTCTAAAAGCCTTTTGCAGAGGTGAGGTTACTCCAATACAGAAGTCATGCCTGAGGGGTGGGGGGCAATCATAGCTACCGGTTAAATGCAGCCTTGCGTCAAGAGATTGTTGTACCCAGGTCTTGTAGTAGGCCATCCTCCCATTTGTAACACAGCCATGACTTCCAGGGCAATGCTGACTTCCTAAAAATAAAAATTAATTATTAATAATAAAAGTATATGGGGAGGTTGAAAATGCAGCCTGTTTAGAACATGAGTTTTTAAATCCTGTTGGTGTCATCGAGTAGTGTTAAAGAGTGGTGTTCAGGGTCACTGCTAGGGAATGGAAAGGATCCCTTATAGGGCAGAGTTGGAGCCTCTGGGATTACCGCCTTCCTCTGAAATAGAAAGCTTCTGAGCTGCAGTTGTTCCTTTTGAACCTAAATCAGTCCACCTGCTCCTTCAAGACATCTCTCATATATCAGCTGAGTAATGAAGTTGTGAAAGTCACGGTTTGGGTTTCCTTGCCGAGAGGAGCCTGGCTTTGTATTTTAAGACCTACTGCCAATTTGGAGGAAGTCTGGAGGGGCCCTGGCTACCTCCTGCCCCCAGCTTCAGGGCAGACAGGGCTTTTAGAAGAGTGGGGGCCTTACACCACAATGTGCTCTAAGAGTGGCTTGAGCCATAGATGGATTTGTCTCTGCCACGTCCTGGGAGATGTGATGTAATATGTACAACTGGTTAGATTGATGTAGGTTGCTTAACCATACATTTGGCGAGTTTTCATCGTAAATTAATCAGCAGCCCATTGTTCATGTGTTAATCAACTGTGTAAGCCAGACGCTCTTACCTAATGCACTTAATGACAGTTTCTGCGTGCTGACAATTAAATAGTTATCTATGGATATATCTGTGAAGTGGTTGGATTTTTATTATTATTGTATTTTCTAGCTCTGAGTAATGCTTTGAAGCTGGTATCTTCCCACTTGTAGTAGCATAAAAGAAAGCAAAATTTCTCTGATCTTGCTGAAGTGATGGAAATGTCAGACAGGTGCGAGAGGACAAGGCCTGTGCCCATCTCCCTCAGCCTTGGAGGTTTTGTAACCCAAAGCCAGGTCCAGATTCCCCCTTCCCCCCCCCCCCCCCCCCAGGGTGGCTGAGTTGATAGGCGGCACATCTTGCCAGATGATCTTTCCCCTTTTCCACTTCTCCTTCTCATCTGACCTGGCTGGCAGGGGTCTGTAGCACTCCGAAAATGGCAGTGTTGGTGGGGGATTGGCTGCTGTGTGGGAAAGCAGATGCCTGGCTTTTTTAGTCTTCAAATGTCAACCCATCTGCTCCTGCCTTGGAATTATTTAGGAGGCTCTCTCACTAATAACACTTTTTTTCTTCTTCTTTTCATCTTTTATCTAGAAACTCACTGCCAACATGTCTGATACCGAGGAAGTGTAAGTAGAGAGCGATCCTCCTGCACGTTCATCTGTTCTGCTTGGGTCCACAGAGTGCCCTAGGGCATTCCCATGGGGATGGGAGGTAGCTGTCACTCCATGCACAGCCCCACGGCATTGAGCAGCAGGAGAAGGGCTTATGGTGTCAAAGGGTCTGCTGGAGTTCACGCAGCAGGGAAAGCCTTCCCGGCACCTTGACCCAACTCCACTTGTCCTTGGTGGCTATGGTGCTACTCATAATGGAGTCTGAATGAAATATGGAGTGGTGGAGGAACTGCTTTCTGCCCTGATTTAACAAGTTCAGAGTAATGTGTCCAAATTCATTGAGATCAGTTGGCATTTCTATGTCAAGGTAGAGAGGGGAGATTTAAGGCAATCACAGGATCAGAGGCTTCAAGTGCAGACCTGCTGAGGTCAGTTATTCTCTTCCCTTACTACGAGGCCTTTATGTCCAGCTAACTCTTAAATAATAAACACAAAAAAACTTCCAAAGATGAAATTCCCCACTTCTTAGGGCAACATCTATCCCACACATCCCTTGCTCAGTCTCTTCTGGTTGGTTAGTTGGTGCCCTATCTGACTTTGCCAGGCATAGCTGGTTAAAGGTTTGGGTTTTGTGAAAGGTGACAGCAATGCAGGAAAGGCTGGGGAGAAGACCTGGGGAATGGGAACAGAACATGAAATTGAGGTGATAAAAGCCATGGGATAAACATCAACAGCATCAGCTTTATCCCAAAGTTTTAGTAGGCAACTCTAGAGTTGAAGGCCATCATGCACAGTGCATCAGGGCTGAAGTCCATCAGCCTTATCAGCCTCTGTAAAGTGTTTCCTTGTGGGTGTCATATGATGCTAACATTATGCTTGGACACGGCTCCATATGCACAAGCAGAATCAAGAGCATTACTAAACTGACTTTTAATAATCTTAAAACTAAAGGACTCTTCTGAGAGCAAAGAGAGAATGGGGGAAAGAAGAAACAGCGTAGATTTTAAATAGAAGTGCATTGGATTTCTTCAGCAAAGCCTGGCAATAATATGGAGTGGAAGAAAAATGTAGTTGCAATAACAGTTTTTCTTTTCTTTCTCACAGGGAGCACGGAGAGGGTAAGTCCAAAATCTCTCATTTCCTCTGTGCAAGTCTGTAGCATTCACTGACTGTGTCTACCCTCTCCTTTCTGTCTATTGTTGGTCTCTTACTGCAATGTGTTGGTGCGGTTAGCTTTACCTGACGTCTAAGTATGTGTTGTTGTATCAGTCTTTTTTGCATGTCAGTGTTTGGCTGCCTCTGTGCTGCGGGCAAGCCTTGGGATTTCAGCCCAAAACTGACGTCCTGACTGTGTGGGGATGCTGCTCTTTCTTTGTAGAGGCACTGCCATCTGCTGGCAATTTATTTTGATAGTTTTTTAGACGTAATTTCTGTTTTGAAACATAGAAACACAACATATATAAGCAACGTAGAAACGTATATGTTTTTTTCTCTGTATTTTCTGTTGGTTTTTTTTTTTTTTGTGTACTCATTGGGCCTCCCTGCCAACTCTTTCCCCTAACATGCTTGTATACCTGAGCTCCCATTGCTCAAGAAATAATTCAGTACAATATCACCCCCCTCCCATTGTATAGCTTTTTCTCAAAGGCATCTTGTTTGGTATTTTTCTTTCTGATTTGAAAGTGGACCCTCTGGGGGCATCTTGCCCATATCCGTGTAAACATAAAGGATTCTATTGTGGGTGACATCCTACTGATGTGTCACCTGTCGTTGGCTGTGTGTTGGGTGCTAAAGTTGATGATTGCTTTTTTTCCCCCCCCTCGTCTATTTCACTGCAGAGGAATACGAAGAAGAAGGTAACAAAACACTTGGAATGTAACTATCTTTCCCAGATTCTTGGTTCTGCCTTTCTCTTGCCTGTATTTGACCCCTCTCTTTGATACTTGCCACTAAAGGTGATCTGAAACACTTGATCTGTCAGTCAAAACATGGCCAAGCTGGGACCACGGTCTGCAGACGTGTCATGATAAAGCATGATATCTGTAGGAGCCATAGGAGATGGTGATAAAGATGAATCTTAAAATTGAAAAGGAGAGTGGGTTGTCTACCTCTTGAGGAGCACCAGGCACAGGGTGCTGGGAAGTCTGGAACAGGTGAGGCAGGGAATCAGCTGGCAAAGAGGAAGTCTTTCAGTTGCACCATTAGCTGGCAAAAGGTAATTTGACAAGCTGCTAGAGACATAGAGGAATCTTTGGAAAGATGGAGGATGAACAGCCCTTCACACCTCTCAGCTTTCTTACCTGACTTGTATCAGAGTCTGCAGTCAGCAGGGAGGGGAAGATTCTGGAGGTGTATTGCTGATTTTGCTGGGCACTTCTGACATGTTCAGGCAAGTGTAGCTGTCAGTTGCCATCCCTCATTTTCCCATGGTATTGGAACTGAAATGAGGATAGAACTCTGGGGCACATCCAAAAGACTTTTACTATCTTCTAAGAGCTCACTTTAGTGTTCAAGACATTTTCTAAAGGATCAAGTGAAAGCCTTTTATGGGAGGTGGAACTGCCCATATTGCCCACTTCTGAGACTCCATCATCTGCAGAAATGTCCATCTTGGGGCCTTTATGCAGAGCAGTTGGTTCCCCTAAGGTTGCTGCCACTAAGTAATTCCCATCAGCAGTGATGGGAACAGAAGGGAGCTTGCTCAGAATAGTTCCTGCTCCAAGGCATAGCTGTGTTTCCCTCAGCATCCCTACCAGGGAGATAAGGAGATCAAGGGCCCAAGAGCAGCAAGTGTCAAATGCATGGCAGAGGTGTCTCCAGTGGCTGCTGCCCAGAGGGGCAGAGCTGGGGAGGTGTCAGTGCTGCTCATACTCCATCCTTCTTTGCATCTTGTCAAATGCCCAAAGAGTGAGCAAAGGGTGTCATTCCTACAGACAAGCCTTCCTAAAAGGAGAAGTACTTCTTGCCTCTCTCTTTCCTTCCCTTACTGTCTCCTTTTGAGTTTCAATATTGTAATAATTGAAATTAAAAGGCAGGTGACTGTCATCCTACTTTTCTTTACCTGCATGACCATCTCCTCTGATGCATATCTTTGCACTGTTCCCCAATTTTGCTTGACCTTTGTGCTGTCTTCCAAAGCAACCCATGTAATTTCTTCCCATCACTTTCTAACCACTTATTCTTCAGGCCTTACCTGACTAGAATACCAGTTTCTAACAGTTTTCTGTTTCCATTTTCCTGTTTGCTGTGGTTTCTTGTTCCGTGACGCTTGCCATCTGAAGCTCATGAAGCAGGTATGTGACATGGCTTCTGCTTTCTTTCTCTCTTGGTGCAGAGGAAGAATGTGTGCAGAGAAATACA
This sequence comes from Gallus gallus, assembly GCF_016699485.2. Classification (NCBI taxonomy): domain Eukaryota; kingdom Metazoa; phylum Chordata; class Aves; order Galliformes; family Phasianidae; genus Gallus; species Gallus gallus. The sequence continues at coordinate 13,643,579 of NC_052536.1, read as the reverse complement.
GAGCAAAGAGTTCACACTTGGTGGCCAGGATGTGGTCCTGAGCCACAGACATCAATGCAATGGCAGCTATTGATGTCACTTATTGAGTTGGTAGGAAACTAGGTCTTTTATATATAGATGCACATATATAATGTGCATGTATAAATATACACATATGTAAGTGTGTAGTTATATATATATATGGAAATACAGTGTATATATAAATACTGTGTATTTTTACCCTGGGTGCTTGGAAAACTGCAAGGATGTTTGAATAAGATATTTCTGTTTTAATTTTCTTCTTCATTCTCTTCGCTGCATGATGTTGCCACCCACAGAAGAGGTCCACGAAGAAGGTATGTGGAAGGACGTCTCAGTCTGCTCTTTGCAGGGCTCGGTGTAGAAGAAAACAAGAGGAGAGAGAAGGATGCTGGGACAAGGGATACCTCACCTGAAAACACTTACTTCCTCGGGCCTCTCCATTCCCACACGAGGATCAACTGGTTTAGACAGGCATCTGAGGAAGTTTTGGGGTCCCACCATGGGTGCCCCACATGTTGTGTATCCATCAACACCTCCACTGGTTCTGGGGAGGGAATAGTGTGGGGAAATGTGGGCACCATCCCCTCTTCCAGACCACAGCAGGCTCTGAGGCTGGTTTTTAGCCCTGGGTGTTGATAACACCAGCCAAAGAGCAGCTGAGGTCTAGCTCTGAAGGTCTATATCCCATATCAACTGGTTTCTCCTGCATAGCTTGGCAGATAATGCTCAGATGGATTTTAAAGCCAAAATCCATCTGTGGCAAGGTATGCGTTTAGCCATGTGTTACACAGTACATATTCTATAATATGTGATATTATATATAGTATATCATATATATTATGAGTTATGGACTATAATATATAGTATTATATATAATATAAATAATAACGCCTGCATTCTGTGGTGTTATTAGTTATATCTGTGAGGATACTGGCAAATAACTCAGCTGGCTCTCTGCAGGGTGTGTGGTATCTGCAGGACCAGGAAAGGGGCTGGAACAGAAACCCACCCTTTGTACTTGATTTGTCTGGGGCTTGGTGCTCCAAGTATGAGGAGCCAAAGGGTGGGTTGGTTCCCTTTGCATTTGCAAAGCACTGTGCTACGGGCACGTATGAAAAACCCATAAACCTGTTTATAATAGGGGCAGACCAGCTCTGAGCAGCTGACAGGGTTTTTGCAGAGTGCAGGTCCTGAAGGATTTACATTTCCTGCATCCATACACACCTTGGTCACCTGTCTCCATTTTACGTTCTATTTCACACACCTGTGTGTTCTATGCTCCTCTGTTGCTTTCCCACACCCTTTAGTCTAACTGTTTTCCATCTCACTGTTCTGGTTCTCTGTCTCATCCCAGCTGCTGGGGCTCATGAAGAAAGTATGTGCCTTGACCTTCCTCATCCTTTCCCATCATCTCCTTAGCACTGAGAGGAATTGAAGGGTGGGACAAGAGGAGCAGGACATGGTCACTGTGTTGTCTGTGGTCCCTACCTTTCTTCCAAAACCTCCTCTGCTGTAGGCTGCTCCTCTCATACAGTGCAGCTAATTTCCACTCACCTGTGCCTCATTCCTGCTTCACCTTGCCCTTAGTTCATCCCTTATTGAGATTAAACTCTTCCATCTGGCCTGACAAATAATTCAGCCTGTGTATTAATGTGCCTCTCTCAATGCTTCTTTGCATTGTCCTGTGGTACTTCCCACCTAGAGAAGTTCATGGGGAAGGTAATGTGCATTTAAAACAAATGACATTCTATACAGCAACTTAAATCAGGTTTATTACTTATCCCTTTTCCTCTGTTTTGTGTAAGTACAAGGTTGTTTTGTGATTCCTAACGCTCTTGTCTTTCTTTGCATCCTGCTCTGTGACTCCTCCTCTCACTAAAGCTCATCATGAGGAAGGTATGTGAGATGATTCCCAAATTCCCATTGTTCAGAGTAAGCTCAGATGTGGCCTAGAGAACACGAGATGTCAAAGGGAAACAGGAGCTGAAAAGAGACATAGGAGTGCAGGTTTAAACCTTCAACTCTGTTGGGTTCTGTACTCCCTTCATATTCTGTTTAGACCCTTAATGTCCTGATGATACTGTGTAGTCGTTGTTGCATGAAAACAAAGTGTCAAGCTGCTGGGAAACCTAAAACTCTTAGGCAGCTTGGATACCTTCTGCTCTGAGGCTGTGTGAGTCCCTTTGGGAGGCACAAAGATTTGGGCCTCCATTTGTGTTGTGCCAAGTGCTGGCCAAACTGTGGGGGTACCCGTGGCTGGTGTTCCTATGGCAGCCTTTCCTCATGCCTATTTCTTAGTGTTAAAGCCTGTTGTGTAATAAAGCAACTGGCAATGACTTCTATACTATTTAGCTTTGCAAATGATTAAAGATGGCTTTTGTCATGTTGATATAAAGGACTTGTCCACCAGCTCTCGGTATTAGGTGCATGCTTTATCCAGTAATGCAATAATATACATTTAAGTCACATAATGTTTTATGCAGCTACCTAGATTAGGTATGTGCTTATAGTATCTCAGACGGCCTGTACCCTCAGTTTCAGTAGTGACTTTTGTATCCATGTTATTTTATTTCCATGCAATCCATACTCAGACATCCCCTCCCCTCTGTGTTGTCTGAGTGCAAGATTGTCTTGCTGTTCCTAACGCTCTCGTTTTTCTTTGCATCCTGCTCTGTGACTCTTCCACTCACTAAAGCTCACCATGAGGAAGGTATGTGAGATGATTCCCAAATTCCTATTGTTCAGAGTAAGCTCAGATGTGGCCAAGAGAACATGAGATATCAAAGGGAAACAGGAACTGAAAACAGACATAGGAGTGCAGAATTCAACCTACAGCTCTGTTGGGTTCTGTATTCCTTTCATGTTCTGTCTTGACTCCTAATGTCCTGGTGATACTGTATAGTATTTTTTGCCTGAAAACAAAGTATCAGGGACCTGGGAAACAAAGCCCAGATGGTTTGGAAGCACTCTGCTCTGGGGCTGAGTATGTCTCTTTGGGGTGCACAGCACCTTGGAACTCCATTTGTGTTGTGCCAAGTTCTGGCCACCCTGTGGGGGTGCTCATGGCTGGTGTTCCTATGGCAGCCTTTCCTCATGCTCATTTCTTAGGTTTAATGCCTGTTGTGTAATAAAGCAACTGGCAATGATTTTTATATTCCTTTAGCTTTGCAAATGATTAAAGATGGCTTTTGTCATGTTGAACTAAAGGACTTCTCCACCAACTCTTGGTATTAAGTGTATGCTTTATCTAGAAAAGCAGTAATGTACATTTAAGACAAATAACGTCTCATACAGCTAATTAAATCATGTTTATGTTCGTCATATCTCAGACTGTCTGTACCCCCAATTTCACTAGTGATTTTTGTATCCATGTTATTTTATTTCCCCACAATCCATACTCAGACATCCCTTCCCCTCTGTTCTGTATGAGTGCAAGATTGTCTTGCAGTTCCTAACGCTCTTGTTGTCTTTCTTTGCATCCTGCTCTGTGACTCCTCCACTCACTAAAGCTCATCATGAGGAAGGTATGTGAGATGATTCCCAAATTCCCATTATTCAGAGTAAGCTCAGATGTGTCCAAGAGAACACGAGATGTCAAAGGGGAACAGGAGCTGAAAAGAGACATGAGTGCAGATTTAAACCTACAACTCCATTGGGTTCTGTACTCCCTTCATGTTCTGTTTAGACCCTTAATGTCCTGGTGATACTGTGTAGTAGTTGTTGCATGAAAACAAAGTGTCAAGCTGCTGGGAAACATAAAACTCATAGGCAGTTTGGATATCCTCTGCTCTAGGGCTGAGTATGTGTCTTTGAGAGGCTCAACACCTTGGAACTCCATTTGTGTTGTGCCTAGTGCTGGCCACTCTGTGCGGGTGCCCATGGCTGGTGTTCCTATGGCAGCCTTTCCACATGCCCATTTCTTAGCTTTAAAGCCTGTTGTGTAATAAAGCAACTGGCAATGATTTCTATATATTTTTTTTTTTTAGCTTTGCAAATGATTAAAGATGGCCCTTGTCATGTGGATATTAAGGACTTACTTTTCCATTGTCTCTTGGTAGTAAGTGCATGCTTTATCCAGTAATGCAGTAATGTGCATTTAAGACAAATGACATCCTATACAGCAACTTAAATTGGGTTTATGTTTGTAATATCTCAGGTTTCTTCTACCCTCAATTTCAGTAGTGATTTTTGTATCCATGTTGCTTTATTTCCCCACAATACTGTCTCAGATATCCCATCCCCTATGTTGTGTATGGGTGCAATGTTGTTTTACAGTTCCTAACACTCTTGTCTTTCTTTGCATCCTGCTCTGTGACTCTTCCACTCACTAAAGCTCATCATGCGGAAGGTATGTGAGATGATTCCCAAATTCTCATTGTTTGGAGTAAGCTCAGATGTGGCCAAAATGGCACGAGATGTCAAAGGGGAACAGGAGCTGAAAACAGACATAAGAGTGCAGATTTAAACCTACAACTCTATTGGGTTCTGTACTCCATGTTCTGTTTAGACCCTTAATGTCCTGATGATACTGTGTAGTCATTGTTGCATGAAAACAAAGTGTCAAGATGCTGGGAAACATAAAACACATAGGCAGCTTGGATACCCTCTGCTCCAAGGCTGTGTGAGTCCCTTTGGGAGGCACAAAGATTTGGGCCTCCATTTGTGTTGTGCCAAGTGCTGGCCAAACTGTGGGGGTACCCATGGCTGGTGTTCCTATGGCAGCCTTTCCTCATGCCCATTTCTTAGCTTTAAAGCCTGTTGTGTAATAAAGCAACTGGCAATGATTTCTATATATATATATATTTTTGCTTTGCAAATGATTATAAAGGACTTGTCCACCAGCTCTTGGTATTAAGTGCATGCTTTATCCAGTAATGCAGTAATGTACATTTAAGTCATATGATGTCTTATGCAGCTACCTAGTTTGGGTATGTGCTCATATCTCAGATGGCCTGTACCCTCAGTTTCAGTAGTGACTTTTGTATCCATGTTATTTTATTTCCATGCAATCCATTCTCAGGCATCCCCTCCCCTCTGTTCTGTATGAGTGCAAGATTGTTTTACAGTTCCTAACGCTCTTGTCTTTCTTTGCATCCTGCTCTGTGACTCTTCCACTCACTAAAGCTCACCATGCGGAAGGTATGTGAGATGATTCCCAAATTCCTGTTGTTCAGAGTAAGCTCAGATGTGTCCAAGAGAACACGAGATGTCAAAGGGAAACAGGAGCTGAAAACAGACATAGGAGTGCAGAATTCAGCCTACAACTCTGTTGGGTTCTGTACTCCCTTCATGTTCTGTCTTGACACTTAACGTCCTGATGATACGTTCTAGTAATTTTTGCATGAAAGTAAATTTCCAAGCTGTTGGGAAACATAAGGCCCTAGAACAGCTTGGAAACTCTCTTCTCCTTGGCTGTATGTTGGTTTGGGAGGCACAGCACCTTGAATGTCCTGTTGTATTGGGCCAAGTGCTGGCCAAACTGTGGCTGTGCCCATTGGTTTTCCTATGGTAGCCTTTCCTCATGCCCATTTCTTAGGTTTAAAGCCTGTTGTTTAATAAAGCCACTGGCAGTTTTGCAAATGATTAAAAACGACTTTCATTGTGTTGATGCAATGGAGTTTCTAGGCTATCATCTCCTAATAGTAAGTGCAGACTCATGCCTCCAAAAAGCTGTTGGCTTCAGGTTGTAATTGCACTGTAAGCCTGGGCAAGTTTGACAGTGTGAGACTGTGTGCTTTATCCAGAAATGAAGTAATGTACTCTTAAGACAAATGACATCTGATGTGGCCACTTAAGTCAGGTTTATGCTCATAATAAATCAGGGTACAGGCAATCTCAATTTCAGTAGTGATTTTTGTATCGGTGTTATTTCCATGCAATCCATTCTCAGGCATCCCCTCCCCTCTGTGTTGTGTGAGTGCAAGATTGTCTTGCCGTTCCTAACGCTATTGTTTTTCTTTGCATCCTGCTCTGTGACTCTTCCACTCACTAAAGCTCACCATGAAGAAGGTATGTGAGATGATTCCCAAATTCTCATTGTTCAGAGTAAGCTCAGATGTGGCCAAGAGAACATGAGATATCAAAGGGAAACAGGAACTGAAAACAGACATAGGAGTGCAGAATTCAGCCTACAACTCTGTTGGATTCTCCCTTCATGTTCTGTTTAGACCCTTAATGTCCTGGTGATACTGTGTAGTAGTTGTTGCATGAAAACAAAGTGTCAAGCTGCTGGGAAACAAAACTCTTAGGCAGCTTGGATACCCTCTGCTCCGAGGCTGTGTGAGTCCCTTTGGGAGGCAGAAAGTTTTGGGCCTCCATTTATGTAGTGCCAAGTGCTGGCCAACCTGTGACTGTGCCCATGGCTGGTGCTCCTATGGCAGCCTTTCCTCATGCCTATTTCTTAGTGTTAAACCTGTTGTGTAATAAAGCAACTGGCAATGTCTTCTATATTATTTAGCTTTGCAAATGATAGGTGATGGCTTTCTCCGTGTTGATTCAATGGAGTTTCTAAGCAGTCATCTCATGATAGTAAGTGCAGCCTCCTGCCACTAAAAAGCTGTTGGCTTCAGGTTGTAATTTCACTGTAAGCCTGGACAAGCTTTGACAGTGTGAGATTGTGTGCTTTATCCAGAACTGCAGTTATGTGCATTTAAGACAAATGACACCTGATATGGCCACTTAAATCAACTTTACTTTCTTACTATCTCTACCAGTGCCCTCATTTTCAGTAGTGCTTTTTTGTTTTATCCGTATTATTATATTTCCCTGTCATATATTCTCATAATTCCCCTTCCCTCCATTTTGTATGGGTGCAAGATTGTTGTATGGGTGTTGTTCCTAACGCTCTTGTATTTCTTTGCATCTTGTTTTGTGACTCTTCCACCCACTAAAGCTCATGCTCATGCGGAAGGTATGTGCCATCGTTTGCAAATTCCTGTTTATGTCTGAAGCAGTAACATGTGCAGGAATTCTGGAGGTGGCCGAAGAGGAGAGGATGTGAAAATATCCTCTGCGTGATTGCTGGGAGCTGCTTCACTTGTGTAGGACAAGCTATAATAAGTACTAATTGCTGTTCTGATCTAGCTGACAGCCTCCTGACAGCCCTCCTGGCTGGAAGGCAGGGGGATTGAACAAGATGTGAAGAGCATGTGTTTTTTTTATATTGAGCTAAGAGCTTTGCCCACACCAATGCCTTCCACAGCTTGAGCAGAGAAGGTCCTTTAATGCATGCTTGTTAATGGAATGCATCATTGTTGCTGCTGCAACAATTGGTCTCTCCAGCAGTTGCATGCGGTGCTGGGTTGGGCTGGGTATTGCTTTTATTGCCCTCATGCTCTGATTTCCTTAACCAGGCTGTGTGTGCGGACACCAGTTGGGAAAGGGATTGTGCTCCCCAGAGCACCTCCTCCAGCAGGGTGGGATGTGGGACAGACCTTCAGACTCATATTCCCTTTTGTCCCGGTCACTGCGTAGGAACAAACATGATTTTTTCCCCACCACTACACCGCTATTGGTATTTTCACAGGTTAATATGTATTTTGCAAACATGAGGAGAACAAGATTGCTGTCGTCCTTGATTTTAGAATGTGTATTAAATGCCAGATCTGGAAAGGCAGAGTGTGTGATTAGCATGAATGGTAATCCATCATGCCTACCAGAGCATCTGCCCACCAGCCCGACTCCACTGACCTTTAAATGCCCCTCCCAGCCCCTCTCTGGATGCCCACACTTCATTCCATGAGTCTGAGAGCAGGAATGTGCTCTGTTCACTGTCCTGCACTGGTGTGCTCCATATAGATGGTGAAATCCTGGTTACTGGGGGAATAGGTGCCAGCTCCTCCAAGCCCACTGATTTCTGCAGGGGCTGGGATTTCTATGCACATGAATAAAGGCGGGTTGTCTGTGCCCTTCTCACATGTTCAAACCTATGGGTGATGGACCTGTCTTTAATACAAGTTAATCCGTGTGCCAACTGATGGTACTTGATTTTTAACACGACTATCATTCACCTGCATCTCATCTCCCAACACCCTCCCCCCTGCCTCCCCACAATTTCCTGATAGACATCCATTTCCCCTCATATTTCTCTTTTAATTTTATTAATGACTTTTATGCCTTTAACCCCCTCCACCCTGGCTAAAAAACTTGCAACTCGTTTGTTTCTTTTTTTAATGACCCTCTCTTTCATGCTCTAATTCTCTTATCTTTCTTTGCATCTCCTCACCTGCTACTTCCCTCTTAAAGAAGTCCATGAACCAGGTATGTGACTTCTGAATTCCTCTGCGTCAATGTGAAGGGTTATTGAGTGCTGGAGATTCAATTGCGATTGGCCATTTCACAATTGGGTTGTGCTCTGAAATGGGACAAAGTGGAAACATCACCAAAAGAGGAAAAAAAAAAAATAAGAGAAAAGCCTATCAGTAACTCTGATATTATACTCAGGAATTCGAAGATGGTGGAAGGAACCAGATAAAAGCACAAACATTAACTATAAACTGTAACTTCAGCTTCCTTACACCTTCCATCAGTAATACTTCCCTGTACCCTGTGATGAATAATAATGAGGATGAGTTAACTGATGCATGAAAAACGTAATAACATATCTGTAAACAGTACTCCAAAGTGTCAGCTGTACTGATGGCCACTGAGTGGACTCAGAGACTTCCTTGGGCTGCCGACAGGAAAGTTACAAGATTTATTCTGTGGAAAAGCAGAAACTGAACTTGTAGCATCCTCTACAGTGTGCAAGTGATTCTGTGGCATTTTGGGTAGCTTCTGAGACCAGCCATGCCTCAGTGCAGCCGGTCCCAGCTATTCCCCTCTGCTATTTGCAAAGGGAGACCAACTCAGCATCCTTCGGTATCTGAGGCTGGGGGGATGTCTGATTGATTTTGTGTGACTTAATGCTTCAACATTCGTGTGTGTGCTGCTTACCAGCTCCCTCCTATTCTTACATCATCTCATTTCCCATCCCACTCTTCCCATTTTAGCTATATTCGTTCATTCTCACCTGTTCCTAAGTCTTTCTTGAGTGTGGCTTGCCCAAGCTGGGGCACCTTGCTGCCATACCAGCTGCTCTGCATGCTCTGCACCTCCTTCCCCTGCAGTCCTAAGCCAACTGAGCAGCTTCCCTGGTCCTGTGTCTTGGTCTTTAACACATGTAGTGGCTTGGAATCTGAACAAACTATTAACAAGATTTGCTTAAGTAAGGCCTTGCGTACAGCCTTCCCTTGTCTTTTCCCTTGGAACCGTCTGTCTGTAGCAGAGAGGAAGGAGATGTGAACACAGTGAGAGCCTCTGGCAGCTCTTCACATTGCTCTGTTAGTATTTAGATTCTGTGCTATTAATGCTGCCTTTGTCTCACACATCTCAGCTGTTGCGGCCTGGATCCTGCATGAGATCAGAGCTATTGCTGTTGTGTTCCCTGCCCTATTTCTTTTACTTTTCTTCACTGGTGTTTTCCATCTAACCAACAGTGCACGCAATGTCTAAATCCCTATGTGTTTATCTGAGGCATTTCTGCACCTAGGAATTTGAAGATGTTGAAGCAAACCAGAGTCATGAAGAATCAATCCATCCCCTAAAATTCACTATCTCTGTAGGAAACAGATAAAACCACTTGTACCTGCAGTGGCACCTTGTCAAAAGCTTAGGAGAAACAATGCATAGACCTGAATATTTCCTTTTCTGGGGAGCTAAGCCCCAAATCTGCCAGTGGGGGATCTCAGATGGGGCAGCTTTAGATGGAAAAGGAAAGACGCACCCAAAGCGAGACTTCCCTGCAGTCACTGTCATACCCTCATACTTACTCTCCCACAAGGGCATGCATGCAGCTGAAATAGGTTGCACTGCACACTTGTGAAACTGTTTTATTTGAACTTAAGGGTCATGGGTGATACTGAAGTTGTCCAGTATTTCTATAGTTGCATGATTAAATGGCTGCAATCCATCAACATTCAAATCCCTTTTATCCTTCACTTCTATGACATCCCCTCCCTGTGTTCTTCATACTCCACCATAAATGCTCTCCCCTTCCACACTTATTAACACTGTTCTATAACCTAGTGTGCAAAAGATACCCTTTTCAACCTGATCTTACCAAAGTTTGAGGTGATCCCTTCCTGAATAACTTCTAATTCTTCTATCTTCCTTTCGTATCCTTTTCCCCTGACACCTCCTACTAAATGAAGCCCCCCCTCCAGGTATGTGATTTAACTTCTAAACTCCCCAGTGCCTGCCTGCTGGGACAGCATGCATAGGAATTGAATACAAGGTGACAGGAGATGATAACCAAGCTGTTAATGATGAATTGCATGCATTTTGGATGTCTTTTTTTGTTTCTCTTTTTTGGAAATGTTATTAAAAACTGAGCAACAAGTATGCCACTGTGAAAGGGTAGATCAGCAGAACGCATCCTTGTGGAATGGGTTAAATCCTGTGCTGTGATATGAGGATGAATATTTCATCTACAGTGAAAGCTTCATTTCAAATCTCAGGGCAGAATTTGACCCATTGACTAAACATAAGGAACGTGAATACAGAAAGATTTTGCATTGTTTTTTATGCCTGCTTTGCAAAATATTCACCAGTGCATGTATGGCTGGAAATCAAAAGCTGTCCCTCAGATCTGCACTGCTAATCAATTCTTGCCTTGCTGAATTTAGAGGAATGAATTGTAGACCTGCACAGACTTTAATCAACATTTTCTTCCTCTGAAGTAATCAATTTGAAAATCTCCATTGCAAATGAATGTGAAGCAGAGCAGTAAATTTACACAACCATCCAGATTGTCTTCAAGGAAGGAAATGGCACTGGCCGTAGATCCATAACAGAGAACCGAGCTTCTCTGAAAGTTAGCTGAGTGCTGATGATGAGTTACAGCAGGCATTTCAGCAGGTTACCAAACACGTCATGTTAATCTGAACGGGCTGGAATGCTGCTGTAGAAAAGGATGGATCTGATAGCGCCTTGAAAGTGCTCTGTTCATGTGCATACTTCAAACCAAGGTAGACCTTGGTACGTTCTGCTTTATGCATAAAATGTAAGTGCTTTCGTAAGTGCTTTGTTTAAAGCATTGCACTGTTATCATAAATCATTTTCACTTGACCAAATTCCTTTCCCTTCCTGTGACTTCTGTTTACATGCTATTTCAAATGTAATTAACCTATTTTCTCTCAGGTTTACTTCTCAATGTTATTCCCTTTTCCACTCCACTTCTCCACCCCTTTGGCTCGAAAGCTCTTTTGCTTTGTGAAATAACAGGTTTCTCGTTCTCATTCTCTTATTTTCTATCTCATCTTGTTCCATGACACTTCACACATGAAGTTCATGAGCCAGGTATGTGACATGACTTCTGATTTACTCTGTGTAATTGCCACACAGGTGTGAGTGTGTGTGAACAGGAGTCCTGGGCTGGTAGAAGAGAACAAAGCAAGAGAAACAAATATTAACCGTAACGATCCCTTGCAGCCTTCTTCTCCTTTAATCTCCCTACTTACTACTACTTTAACCTTACAGCATCTTTAACTCCCAACAGCCTCTCCAGATACCTTTTGTCTTTGCCTTAATTCACTAATCACTTCCTTTTTTCCCCTCACACATTCCCTGGTTTCTTCCTCAGGCTTCCAAGAACTTTAAATATCTGTTCTGTTTTCTTCCTTTTTTCTTTCTTCCCATTTCCTGTCTTTCCATCGCTGCTCACGCCGTGACGCAGAAGAAGCCCCTGAAGAAGGTACGTGATGATACCTCTAAAGACTCTCATCCTTTTTCTTTTTCAGAGCTGGGGAAACAGTGTTGAACACACTGACCTTGCTCAAGAGCACAGGTAGCGTGGGAGGGAAGCGGCCTCTCTGGATGGCTTTGGACAAACTTGGAGAAAAGGGTTGTATGCTTGCTAACCAAAAAGGCTCCACAAAATAGGTACAGCAATGTGGATCCTGTGGTCTCAGCTTCACTGCAGTGACCTCAGGCTCTTTGTTCTTCGGAGCTTGTGGGTCAGCACATCCCTTGGGTATATACATATATATATAAAGCCCTGACTAAATAATGACCCACAACATGTGGCTGAGCAGGGCTCAGGTGTTCTTCACTGGTGTAGTTTGTTACCCTGGAAAGACAGAATTGAGAGACAAAGAGGTGAAAGAGTGAGTCCCTATCTGGTGGTTCAGTGACTCAGATATTTTGTTCCCATTCACGTGAAAGTTTCTAGCTGCTGTTTGGATGCAAGAGGACCCAACATTGTTGGATTTGGGTATGAGTCTGAACCTGGAGCTATTCCTTTGTCCCTACTTCTACATAACTAAAGCTGCAGCTTTCATAATAGAAATTCAGGAAAGTCTATGGGAAGATGGATATGTTCCGTTCCTATGGGAAGATGGATATGTTCTGTTCCCATAAAACCTGCCCTTGAGCTCCTTATAGGATGCCATAGGAGATCAGGAGCACAGTACTTCAGTGTCAGATAGAAATTCTGTCAGGGGGTACAAAGATAATTGTTGAGTTCAGTTTATGACTTGTTATTTCCAGGTGTGCTGGGCAATGTAGGGTGGAGTACATTACGGGACACACCTTTACCTGTTAAGAACCAGTAAATGAGTAAAACAACTCTGTACTTAAACTTCAACTGGTTCATGATTTGGCATTTTCCTAGTGGGATGAGACACTATAGTAAGCACAGTCATTTCTGGCTAAAACATCTTGCAAATGTACTGCATCTTACTATTGCTTCGTATTTATTTGTGGCTGTTGTTAAGAGCTAGACACCCTTCTGCCTTTGTTTCTTCTTTTCATTTGATCTCCAGAGATCCCCAGGTTCCCAGCGTAGTGGGGAGGGAGCAAGGACAACTGCTTTTAGGACAACAATGCTGGTTGTGGATTGACTACTGTGCTTCTTTTCTTTTGCTTTTATCCTTCCATCTACAGCTGATGAAGAAGGCGGATACTATGATGGTAGCTCGGTGTTGTCTTAGGACAACAAAGTCATCTTTCTAACATCTCACTCTTTTTTGTTTGGTTGGTTTTGTTCTTCACTTGATTTTAAACTCAGGAACTGGGCCAAAACCTCTCTGCCGCAAAGAATCACTCACTGTGTATATCCAGTTACTCTTGGGAACTCTGTACATCCCCACTAGGGTAGGAGGTGGTGAAACCCAAGCTCTAGAAGCTTCTTCTACTCTTTGAGATAGATACCGTGTATCACATCTCTCATTATCATAACCTTCCAAACCAAATAATTAGTTAAGTCTCTCTTAAATTCCACTGGCGTGATTAAAAATGGAGCTGGGCCCTGTGTAGATATGCCTCTCTCAAAGGTCAAGCTCTTCAGGCTGGAATCTGCAGATATTTAAATTTCTGCTCCAACCACACACTTAAAATTGTCCTCAGCATTGAACATACAACTGAATTTAGTCAGACTGATGGAACAACTCATTTGCTGCTTAAAATAGTAAATTTTAAAAAATCTGGTTAAATAGGCCCTGGAATACATGGATAGGAATGAGAATCAGGAAAGGATCAAATCTATGAAGGGTCAGTTTTGCTCTTGTATGTGGGCAGGTAACTTCAGCCCCCGGAGCCAAATGCAAAATCAGCCTGAAGGTGCAGAAAGACTCTCATGGACTTCGAAAGCATTTGAGGTAGCTAAGTTGTGTTCTGATGGCCTCAACCCCTAGAATGTTTGGCCAGATGTTTTCAAAGACAAAGCCCAACACCACTGGAAATTATTTTTCTTTTTCTGTGATTTCTTGTTTTGTTTTTGTTTTCCATTTTGTTTGTTTTAATTTTCTTGCTCACTTTTCAGGATTTTATTTTTTAGTTTTTAGTTTTAAGGATATCCTCTGAGGACCTTTCAGAGCCTCTCACATCACTTTTCACTTCAAAATGGGATCTTTTCCTCTTTCATTCTCTCCTTCTATTTCTTTCCTCTTATTTTTTTAATAGCATACTGTTTTTCAAGGACACACTATGGGTTAGAGATGTTTCTCAGCAGTGGGGCAAGGGAGGGTGTTTAGGGATTCTGATTGCAGCAAAGGCAGGTCAGATGGATTTGCATAAAGAGGAGTGTGGTGGGAATATCTCACAGATTGAGCAGGAGAATGCAAGGATGTGTTTACCATGATGTGTATTGTCTTTGAACCAACTCTTTTGGAAACCAGAAATTCAGAGACTCTACCTCTAACCACCATGTCAGTGAACTTGGATTTCCAGTGGTTCTTGCCTTCTTTAGGCAGGAATGTGTATGGGGATTTTGCCACAGCCCCGTGCTCCGTGGGCAGAATGAGCACAAGATCAGTCAAAATCCACCACCAAGAACAGGAATTTGCTACGACAATTCCTGTGTATCAATAAATTTTGGCCCAGTTCCTTGACTCTCTCATGAAAGATGGGGTATCTCAAAAGAAATCACATCTCTGAGCTCCTTTTGGTGCATTCAGTATGGACCATGCTGGATCATGCACTGCAAAGGACATCTTAATTACTGCTCATTTTTAAATAAATCCTTCTGTTTCTTCATTTTCCTCTTTTCTGGTTTTCTGGAGGCACCTTTAAATATCCTAACTACACATTTTTTTTCTTCAAGAAAACTAACCAACCTTTTATTCATACATTTATTTATTTTTGACAATTGTTTGTTGGTTTAATTACATTTAAAAAGCTGATTTGGTGGAAGCTGAAGCCAAATTCACCCAGTCATTGACAGATGTCAATCCTGGCACTCAAGGTCAACAAACAAATTCCGTTCGTTTCCTCTCCTCTTTTTTCCCTCTGAAGTGTTACTAACTGACAGCCTTAAGTTAAACAGGAATGTTTATGAGAATTACCTGGCTATGTCATGAGGGAAGGGAATCCTGTGTGAATTAACATCCCTTGTAGACTGGTTAATCGTGACTACTTCCACTGTCCAGTCTGAAGAACAAAAATGGAATAACGTAACTTACGTTTTAAGAAGCTCACTGGCTATTTGAAAAGCAAAATGATTTAAAAAATAACTGGAGGAACACAGAAGTACATTTTTTGCCTATTTTTCTTCAGGAGTGATCTGTGGTTTCCTTTATACAGGTGCTCTAAATCCTTTCTAATTACATGTTGTGTATTTTATTAGCATTGCTCTGGCATTTAGAGGCCTCTGCTGAGATATGTTTTAGTAGGCAACGTTCTTGCAGTAAGTGAGGAAAGTGCCTATCTCAAAAATTTCATTACTGAAATTGATATGTGAGAGAAAAGAAAGCTTTGCTTCTGATCTCCTTTATTCCTCTCTCACATCTTTTCTCTTAATTATCCCAGCTGCTCATTTCCAGTCACTTCCTCCATCTCTGGTTATACAACATCCTTGCAAGCATCTCCACTACATATTTTCTAGTATCAATTTTTGCTATCTTCTCCCTTATTATTTTTGATTTTTTTTTTTATTCTCTGTTCCCATTCCTATTCCCACTTTCCCCAGTGAGGCCCAAAGCTGATGCAAATGAGCACTTGATGAAATTAATACCACATAGTACAATGTAATATATTACATTCTATTAGGTAGTATAATACCTTTCTGTATCTTGATATGGACAAGCACTCCTGAGGGAGGCAGGTTTCATTTTTCCTTTACAAAGCCGCCTGTTTTTACCAGGCTTAATAGTCTGTGAGCTTTTTACCTCCGTTCCTCCCACTGAACCAACACAGGGAAAGTCTTGTACAGCAAAATAGCAAAATCCAGCATCCCTGAAAGTTCAAACGTAGCATGTGGTTATGAAAGTCAATCTGAGCCCCTGTGAGACTGGGCCAGAATAAATACGTAAGTTTAATTCACTTCTATTTGTGAGAATAACTGTGCTGAACTTATTGGCATTAGGCTGGGGCTAATAACTGAAGTATAAAAGGCATAGCAGGGAAGGGGATTGATCGCAAGCACAAATGTCAAGCAAGAAACTCCTGAAGACAGCATGTTTCTGAGAGCCAGAAAAAGGTCACTTGTTGCAGGGGGACACCTCCGACTGCCAGTCTCTGTGATGGCTTAGCCCTCCTTTCAGGGCATTACACCTCTCCTGGAGATACAAAGATTATTTCCATTACACTAATGGAAATTTTGCTCACTAAGAGAGGATGGCCTTTCCAAGCTGGTTTTGATGGGCACCACATGGTACAGAGAAAGAAACATCCTTCTCGTGGCATCATGGTATCTCCAGGATATGTGTCCCAAGCTGTCTTAGGAGTCCATGGACACAGAGAATATATGGGATCAGCCTTTTTTTCCCTTCTGGCCTCCATATGAGGCATTTAATCTAAATTGGCCAAGCCTATTTTATCAGTGACTATACTACAAATTCAAGCAAACTTCAGTGAATGAAGGGCTGATTGAAACAGGCAATGTTTTCTTCCACCTAAATGCCCAGCTGTCCTCTTAGAAGTTGGTCAGGACATTTTGAGAAAAATAATTTATCATTTACATGAAAGCACTGCCTTCCAGATGCTACGTTTGGGACTTTTATACAATCTCTTGATTCTTTTCTGCCAAATTCTGTTTTAAGGATAAAAACAGATTCACTCCTAGCAGAAGGGGTATGTGAGCCTGTATGTTTCTTTTGGAAGTGTTTGTGATTTAACCAGTTTCTTTGGGATGTTTCCCCTAAGATTGAATTTCCCTTCCCTCCTTTTACTTTAGCAGCTGGCATGATCTCTGTTGTTCTAACTGTTCTCCTTCTTTTTCCCTTCCTGTTTTGCTCCATGTTTCCAAATACAGAGGAGAAGCCCAGAATAAAGTAAGTATGAAGGGTAGGGAGTTTCAAAACGTTGTGATCATGTTTCTGATCCAGCAGAAGCCTGTAGTGTCTATTATGCAAATGGCCACCAGAAGCCTTTGTAGAACCCTCTCTCATCCAATGACCTGCATCCCTTTTCAGGACATCTGCTCCTGCCAGGGGGCACCTTAGCAACAGTTACTGGCCAGGATTTTCAAACAAGTTCTTCATGGAGTTGGGGAAATCACAAACTGTCCATGTCCCATAACTTCCAGTGCAAATGAGGTGGCTTGGCAGTAAATTCTTTGTCAGAGCCTGTAGCTGGGAGCAACCCTTCCATCCAGGATTGCTGACTGCTGGAGGAAGGGCAAATGTTAGGCTGGGCTAGCTAGAGCTTAACTAAGTTTTCCTAAGGATATTCTGGCTCTGGGTTCCAACACCTTCCCTTTCCCACTCTGCTAAGCACCCAGAACAAGGAGTGCACCACTTCACTGACAGCCTTGTGGGCCACCGTGTTTCTGTCTAGTAGGGAATGGCCATAGGTTTTGGGAATGGAAAGAGTTTTCCCAGATGACTCCCTGTTCTGAACAAGCCTCCATGAAGTTCAAAAGTCTCTAGTGCTTTCTGGATTAGTTTTCAATTGACTTGCTGTTTCACACCTCTGCATCTCCATTAACGTTTCTCTTTGTCAGCATCATTCTCAAGGGCAGATCAGTTCAGGACTTGCCTATTTTTTTCTAACATGAAAACCCTTTTTTTTTCTCTCTTTTCTCTCTTCTCTGTCTTTTCTCACTTTTTTTCCCCTCTTATTTCCCCTTTCTATTTTTCCTTTGCCCTTCTCTTATTCCTTTTCCTATTCCTTCCCTTCTTTTCCCTTTCCTTTTTGATTTTGTCTCTCTGCAGGCTAACTGCTCCTAAAATACCAGAGGGTGAGAAAGTAGATTTTGATGTGAGTATTCCTGAGGCTGTATGTGTTTGTCTGTCTGTACCTGAGCTATACATATGTGCAAACCCATGTAACTCTACCTGTACTGAATACAGCTGAAGATACTGTCCAGGACAGAATGAATGCTTGCTGGTGTTTTCCATTAAAAGCTACCTTCTCCTCTCTGAAGGCCTCTGGATACATTTGTGGCTAATATGTACAAGACAAAATCTTTATTTACTTGTTCGTTTGGTTGTTTGTTTTTACACTCTGAATGTTTGGAGCAAAAGGAGCAAGAGGTTTAGGATGTCTAAGATCCTCTGTCCCACCGCTGTAAATGATCCAAAAGTTACTGAGCAGTTTGAAATAAAGCAGGTCTATGCTCAACTGTTGCTGAGAAACTCCACCTGAAATGACAGCAAAAGATTAACAACAGGGATCCAAATGCTTTTCTATAAAAGCTGACATGAAATTGAAAAACCGGTGTTGAAAATCTCTGCAGAAATATCTGCCTTACTCAAAAATGCAGGGGTATTTTCTAGGTAAGATTCGCATCCCAGTCCTTTGGCTGAACTCTGTACTTAGGAGGCTGCTAAGCAAAGCTAAGGATAAAACTCTATGCAGTGAAATAGAAGTTGTGGATTCTGTTTCCTTCTGGGCTCCTGACCACCACATGGATGAGCCTCTGAATGTCTCTGACCTGCATCAACACTTACTGAATCTAGCCCATAGATAAATGCAATACCTTCTGCTTTTGTTTCTGTGTGTGTTGGCAGAGTGCTGGGAGTCTCCAGGGTGTGTTCCTAGTGTACTACAGGCTTACTGAAAGCTTTTTGCTGCTCTTCCAGGACATCCAAAAGAAAAGGCAGAACAAAGACCTGATTGAACTGCAGGCCTTGATTGACAGCCACTTTGAGGCCAGGCGAAAGGAAGAAGAAGAGCTGGTTGCCCTTAAGGAGAGGATTGTGAGTCCCTGTACTGCTCATCCACGGTGTTAGATGAGAGATAAAGATGAGAATTTAAACCATTAATCTTGTTAGTTTGCCATGCATAGAAATGATTCATGTCACCTCCAAATTGCTTCTTCTCACATCTGTTTTCTCACTCATCTCCATTTTACACCTGGTATTTGCACGTCAGCCCTATTCTGCATATCCTTGCAAGGGAGCCGATGGCTCACTGTGTACCAAATCTCTTGGTGGTGGGTACTGTGAGAGGCAGATGAAGCCACAGGCCTGAGTTCAAACCTCTGTCACTGCTTCTTGCAGGAGAAGCGCAGAGCTGAAAGAGCAGAGCAACAGAGAATCCGGGCTGAGAAGGAGAAGGAGCGTCAAGCACGGCTTGCGGTAAGCATGCTCATATCTCTTTTTGTTTCAACATTCAGGTGGAGGAGATTTCTAGAGATGGAAAGAAACTACAGATTCTGTCTATCTCGGTCCAGAGAAGAGATGACCATCTTCTTAAAACAAGGGCAGGGCATGGGATTTGCCAGTACTTGCATATATTTTATCTGGTCACACTCCCTGTACTGACACACGTTGCCAGAGAAGCTGAGCATCTCCCCTAAAGTAACTTGCTTCTATGTCTTGCACTCTACAGGAGGAAAAGGCACGGAGAGAGGAAGAAGATGCCAAGAGAAAAGCCGAGGATGATCTCAAGAAGAAGAAGGCTCTGTCCTCCATGGGTGCCTCATACAGCAGCTATCTGGCAAAGGTAAATGCATGGATCAAGTGTTAAACAACTGGACTGACAAGAAAGAGTCTTTATTATAAGTTGAGAAAAAAAAACCTTGACTTTCCTTCTTATGGATCCCTGGCAACTTGTCTTACATGTTCTGTTAATGAACTTACTTTGTTCAGCCTGCGTTTCTGCAGTCTGACATGAGTTGATGTTCTGAAAATAGGCTGATCAGAAGAGAGGGAAGAAGCAAACAGCTAGAGAGACAAAGAAGAAGGTCCTGGCAGAGAGGCGCAAGCCCTTGAACATTGACCATCTTAATGAAGACAAGCTGAGGTAACACGCTTGCCGTCACTTACTGTTATGTAATCCATTGAAATGTGGACTTACTGTCCTGGAGTCTTCTCTAGCAAAAGAATGAGGGAGGAGGCTTTCCTTGAAATTCCTCAAGGGACAATATCAAGCTCTGCTTTTCCTTGGTCTGAAGAACAGAGGGGGAAATGAGACACGAGATATTATTGAAATGGCCTGTCAGCTTGTCCTAATTAGGGTGTCAGCCAGTGGACTTGGCACAGACTTTAAACCCAGCTCTGAAGTAAGATGAACAAACTCACAGATTGGTTTCTACTATCACAGTGTTCCTAGGGCAGTTAGAGCTGTTAAGTTATGAATAAGAATAGCACTAAGGCTGGAGGCTTGGGAGCTGAGTGCTCAGGTGCAGAGCAGTCTTCACGTGATGGCCTGGACTCTACACAGTGGAGTTTAACTTCAGTCCTGAAGCAGATGAGATTGCACAATGTCAGCTGCTCTGCTCATCTCTGAGGCATTTGGATATTCCTCTTTTTCATCTAATTACCCTGGACACGTTTTTATCCTTACAAGTTCGGGGGAAAATTAAATCTGGCAGAAGTATATTAGTGTTGGGTACACGCAAGAGTAGAAGGCTGAAAGGTTCTCATGTGAAGAAGTGTGACCTTGATTAACTTTCAGAGCTTACTAGCTCTAGCTTACTAGCTTTCAGAGGCCAGAAGAAGTTAGCAGGATAATGCATGAAGGGAATTGAACAAAATGTAAAATATCTCACTAATAGTGATGTGAAAACTAGAAAATACGTGATGTGATGAATTTCTCCTCTTGCCCTTTCTCCGTAAACACACAGGGACAAGGCTAAGGAACTGTGGGACTGGTTATACCAGCTGCAGACTGAGAAGTATGACTTTGCTGAGCAAATAAAGAGGAAAAAATATGAGGTGAGTGGAAAAGCCATTTTTCTAATGATACTAGCTCCAAAACATTAAAATCTCCAAGAATCCTCTGGCAAAAGCTGTACAATGGCAAAATCACTTGATTCTTCAATGACCTTTTGGAATATTTAAGCAGAAATGCACCTGGAACTATAGTCCCCCTGATGTACTTGGACTGGATTTCACATTTTAGGCTGAAGTTTCATAGATTACTCTCAAGGCTTTCAGTGCCTTCTTGGATAGCCAGTGTCAATGGAAAATGCACCTACTTGAACACACTTTGTTCATTCTTGTTTATCTTCTAGGTAACTGTGGTACAAAAAGAGTCTCAGTTCACTCATCTCCATCACAAAGTAACGTTTTTAAGTGTCTTTGATTTCACACTTGAATGTTTGAAGTTTTATACCTGTCCCAGACAGATTCCCTGTGGACTGAGTTCTCTGGAGTTACTGAAACCTGTCTCCGGACAGGAGCATCTGACTGCACTGTCTTATGGTAACATGAAGTGAATAGGTTTCCTTCACAATGAGTTACCTACACCAGGTTTCAGTGGCTGAGAAATCCTACTGGATCACTCTGTCTTGCTCTACTTTTAATTCCCAATTACACAGACACACGCTGACAGGGAATGAGCAACACCAATGTAATTATCTCAATCTCTCTTAGATTTTAACACTACGTTGCAGGCTGCAGGAGCTTTCCAAGTTGTAAGTACAATGAACTTGTCTGTGTAACATCAGCAGCAAAGGCTACCAAATGCATGAGCCTGCAGCATGGTCAGAGGACAGGTGCCAGGCAGAAACTGGCACTTGGCTCCAAGTGCGAAGAGAAAAGAGAAAAATGCATCTTGTGTGACTTCCTTCACTTCCTTTTTCTCTCCCTTTGTGTTCTTTGAAAAGAGATGAAGTAATTTAGGAGAAGAGTCAGGATCTAATAGGGTTGTAGCTGAAGAACTGAGCATGTAGTCCATTCAGTTCATCTCTACAAATAACTCTCTGTCCAAACCTCTGCTTTTAGTTGCATGCAGGGATAGCTACAACACACCTGAGATAGAAGCAGAAGCTTAGGGAAGCACAAGCAGCATCCTGGACCTCATAGAAAAGAATGGTATGGAGAGTGGGAAGGTTCTTCACCTTGTGGCTTAATGGCTACCTAGATTCAAAATACTGAAGAGAGCTAGCTTAAGGATAACGGGTCATCTGAGTGTGAAACAGCAGGAAATACAGCAGTGGCAGGTGTGTTGTACATGTTATGGTAATGAGGTCTCTATGCAGACAAATGAATGGGTAGCTAATAAGGAGAATCAAGGCCATAGAGTGCAAATAATGGCAAGTAGAAGGAAAATGCACGGCTGAGATGTTAGAACTGGGAAAATAAGGGAAAGTATAGCAGGAAAAGTGAGGAGAAAGGTAAGTGGAAACAGCGAAGAGGATGAGGGAGAGATGAGTGAGGATACAAGGGAGAGATGAAGGAAGGAAGCGGAACACACAGGAATGGAGCTGTACTTTGGCTCTAGAATCCATTGCTCTTTGGTGCTTCCTTGGAGAGTGAGTGTAATGGTCACTATGGCAAGGTTGTCAGTGAAGGTAAGTCTTAAGTCCTTGGGTCAAACTGAAGAGAGAGCTGGTTTTCCTCCACACTTGTGAAAAACAGCCAGTAACCACAGACAATTTAAACTGCTGCAGCAGATATTAAAAATTCCATGAGTAAGTACAAAAGCAGCTGATGAGCTGCTCTTTCCTTCCTTGTATTGTCCTGTTCCTGCTAATGTTTCAGTCTCTCATTTTGTCTGTTTGCCATGGAAAGGTGCAACCCAGGAAATACCAGTTGTTGGGCCAACCTGAATGTAGGACTTCTTGTTTTTGTTTTGCACGTGGGGAGTATCAAACACTGCTTTAAATATTCAAATGCTGGGTCACTGGTTCTTGGACATGCAAAGGCAGTCGAAAACTTTGAAGCATACCAGAAGCAGGAGCAAAGTGCATGTCTTGACCAATGCATTCTTCCACATGAGAAAAGCTAGGTAGAACCTTGACTTGGTTATAAATGAGAAGGTGAGGGGGCAAAAGAGGACTCCCTGTCACACTCTCATTCTCTGGGGCTTTTCCACTGCGCTGGAGGTCCTGAGATTTCAGTAGCAAGTCCAGGGCTATGGGCCAGGATTGCAATGCTAAGGCAGGCCAGAATGTGCTTACGCTGCAAAAGGTAGGTGTTTGCTTTCCACGCATCAGGTTGAAATCTAAATCTACCCATGGCAAAGCAAAGTTAGACAACATCTTGTCAGACAGACGCTCTAACGGCTTGCAGTCACCAACAGAGCTTGGGAAGATGTTCAGAGCCCCTGCTCCAACCTTTTCCCCTGTGGTTTTGAAGCTCTCCTTAATATTGCCATCTTCAGAACGTTTAAAATTAGATGAGTGACTAAGAAGGTGGTGACTTCTGCAGGCTTTCACCTCCTTCTCTGCCAGCTAACAAAGGTGTTCTGGTAGAATGTGCGGCCTCCACTCCTGATGTCCCCATCCAAAGTCTACTGGACTTCAAGGTGATGTTTTTCCTAACATGTAGGAGTAGAGAAAGAGTGAGAAGGTGAGATCAACTCATACATGGGGCGAGGCCATGAGAGAGCTTTCCAGTTGGCCAGAGTGACACTCATTCCAGTTCATCTGCCTGCAGTTTGACGTGTGAGTTTATGGTAGATTAGTTTGTATGGATAGGGAATTTACTAGAAAGGATTATAAAATTCTAGCTCTTCTTTCCCTTGAAATGTGAAATTGGCTTAAAGATTTATCACCAAGGAGTAACACTTCTCTCCTTCAAGAAAGAGTAAGCTTTTATTTCAAAGGGAGTATTAATCCCTATCACAGGCACCTGTTCCCAGCACTTCAGCAGGTAAAACTCTCCTCTCTGTGATGTAACGAAGTCTCTTTATCCCTAAAAACCCTAGTCATGTGTGTTGTTTTCAGATTGTCACTCTCAGGAACCGGATTGATCAGGCTCAGAAACAGTAAGTACCCATATCCCCTTCCTAGCTCCTGGCTGGGGATATCTTCTAAGTGTTCAAAGTAGTCACTTCAGCCTCAACAACAACATTTTCTTGTTGCAACGAAATGAGGCTAAAGATGGAAGGGTAACTCCTATTCTGCCTCATGCTGAGAAAATGAAAGGCAAAATGAAGTGAACATAACAGCTAGTAAATAAAAATCACATTTCTTCATGCCATGCCTGCACAATTTCCATCTGCTAATTGCTGGGATTTTCAAACACCTAACTGAGATGCTTTGAATACACAAGGAGATACAACTCTTGTTTACGAAGGGTAAACAAGTGACTGCTAAGAATGGTGTGTAACAAAACTAACATCACAGGGTTATACTCTTGTAAGCTCTTTTCACTCATCCCTCTCCTCCCACTTTCCTTCTTCGTATGACTTCTATTTGTTCTGATTTTTCTGAGTCTCGTGTTTTTAACTATTTTACATGTTCGCAGTGAACTTGTGAGAGGCTAGGGCTAGAGGAAACCTGGGAGCTAGAGCATGCAGAAAAGTAACAGACATAAAGGAGGAGCTGCAGAGAAGCAAGGGAGGAGAACTCTGCACTGATGGGGTTTGGTCTTCTCAGTGTTTCCTAACCTAAGCAAAGCAATGTCAGGATGAAATGGTGATCTCTGATGACAGCTTTGGCTGACAGGACTGACCAAGCACTGCCTCCCCACCTCATCACACAACTTTGCCTTATCAGATGAACATAGCACTGGGAGCTCAGTTGTCTGTAGGTGCCAAACATAAGACTGGACTTTCTCATGGTATTTTCTGTGCAGAGCTGTAGACTGATAAACCTTAAGAGAATGTGCAGCTGCAGAAAGGTGCAGTGGTTTGTCTGGGTGTTGCTGCTCTTTTGAGGGGTGCTGCAACCTGTACTAATAATGCATAACTGTTCCCCAAAAGACATGATACGTTTTCAGCACAGTATGATAATATTTGAAAAGGTTGTACCGGGAAGTCCACAGCTCATGAGATTTCTCTGTATTTGAATTTCTATCCAAAACAGACTGTAGCATTCCAAAGCAATGCCTGCTGATGTGTTATACGAGGATCAAGTGATCCTTTTGCTACAGATTTTTATTAAATCTCCTTAAGAACATTCTAAAGGTTAGGCGTAACATCAAACATTACAGGCGTTTGTGGAGATAAAAGGACTCTGCCTTCATTTGAGGAGCTGTAGAGCTCCTATACTGGATTTTGAACCCGTGGGAAAGTTGGCAAAAGGAACACAAAGATGAATTTAACATAAGCAGAAAACTTTCAACTGCCTCTCATGCAAAAGGTCGTTTTTCAAATAGGTCAAGTCTAACTTGGCCATAAGGTAAAGTACCCACTATATGTACTGTCTGTGTCACTGTGTTATATCTTTCTATAAACACAGCTAGCATTCTTGAACAGATTGGGCAGTGCTACAGAAATATCCCCACATGTGTCTCCCTCATCTTTCTCTGCTCTCTGGAGAAATTAGTAGTTCCAAAGCAGGTCTCTTCAATGACGGCAAGGCCCCACTATGTTATGCCTGCCCCCAACCCCATATACTTCCACGTCAAATACGTGCTTCCATTTTGCATGTGCTTTGGGTTCAAGAAGTATCCTCATTGTCCTGTGTGTTTGAGATGGGTTTGGTGGTATGCTGTGCCCCCAAAGCCAAGGTTTTGCCAACGGGAGCCGGTGCAGAATCTAACCCCACTAACTTCACGCCTGGTCCCTCTGTGGTTCCAGGCGTGCCAGTTTCTCAGTCAGAAGGTAAGTGGCTTGCATGCAGGATTGTTCTTCTGTATGCAAGAAGAAAATGTTTGGAGAGAATTTGCTTTGTGTGGGGACTGTAGCTGGACTGCTCCCACATACAATACGAGCAAGATTGGAATATTGGGAGGCCTAAAAATTTTGAATTGTTTTGGAGACTTGCTCTAAGAAAGCAACTCTGCCTGTGCTAGAATGAAACAGTTTTTAGTTGTATTTAACTTACTGTTCAGCTTGTTATCTTAGCTACCAGATAGCTAGGATTGGGGAACTTGACAAGAGCTCCCTGATGAGAAGGAACTTTCCTCTAGAAACACGTTCAAATCCAAATCAAAGCAAATCTGAATTCAGGAGACTTCACATCTGTGGCAGAGTAGTCTTGTTTCATAGTTCTGAGATTGCTTGGACTTCTGTCCTGTTAATGCAGTAATCTGGAAGGGTCCACCTCTTCCAGGAATGCACATCCTGGCCTTTCACTAGAATTCTAGAAAATCTTTCCACAACATCCACAGTGTTTACCTCAGGATGTGCTCTATGATGAGTGTGCCCAGCATGTGAAAAGTAAAAGCAGCTCGATGCTGATCTGAGAGTCAGAAATGAGTAGTGGTCACAGAGAGCCCTACTGCTTCCTCCAAACTGACATGTTTTTTTTGCCTTTTGTATTGCAGCAGCAAGAAGGCAGGAGCCAAAGGCAAGGTTGGCGGGCGCTGGAAGTAAAGACCCAGGCAGGATGGCCCTTAGCGATGTGCCGAAACCCTGCTGGTCTCTTCCTTCTTCCTTCACAAACCACTTGTGTTCCCGTGCCTCAGTGATAACTAAAATTGCAACATCAGCCTGTGTTGGCTATTGCTGCTGCTTTTCTTCTTCATGGAGGGGTCTGGTGGCTTCCTCGGTCAAAGGGAAGCAGGTTCCCTGTGGAACTGTGGAGACTCCTTGCTGGCATCTTCAATTCCTGCTGAGCATGTCCTTTATCCTCCTGACACCAGCCCTATGCTGTCCTGTAGATTGCTGTGTACAAATCTCTGGATTTTGTAAATAAAGCGCAACCAGTACCTACTTCAACAACAGCCCCCTGGAATGGTGTTTTGTATTTTAATTAATGGAAACTAAGGGTTGAACCGAACGCTTATCTAGTAAGATTTGACCTGGCTCTGCAAATGGGAATGAGGTTCAGTATCATTAACCAAGAACCAGGACTCGGGGCCAGATTTACAGCCTCTATGCAGGCAGATAAGAAAACCCAACTCTGTTTTGAGGGAGCTCGTAATCTGTATGCCAGTCTGGAAGCCAAATGCAGTTGAAGCAGACTTAAAAATGTGAGTGATGAAAGGAGTCAAAGACTTGGGTGTGGGGGATTGAATCCACAGGAGTAGCAGCTTTCAGCACATGGCATTTCTTAAATGCAGATGTCACAGCACAGAGCACTCAAATATTATGCTGAAGTGTTTACTGAGGCAGTTAATCAACGTATAGCATTGAAATCCAACCAATTCAGTAGTTATTTCAATGTGAATGTCAGATGGGGCCAGAACAGCTGCTAACAAATGTGGGTTTGGAGCTGTTGTGTAGAGCTGCTCTCCTCACCAGCCTTGGAGGCACATCACTGGAAGGAAGCCTACCAGAGGTTTCCCACCTGGTTTCCTATTAAAGTTTCAATGCCAGCTTACGTTCTCTGGCTCACATACATGCTGCATTGACCAGCGAGGGAAAGAAAATCACAGTGCTGTCATGAAGACAGCAGGACAGACATCCAGAAGAGTTCAGAAGGCCTTGCTGTGGTGGCAGGGCTGGTAAAAATGAGCCCGCTTACGGTCATCCCTGTGAGAAGTGACATTTCAGGTTGAGTGCTAGGAAAAATCTCTTCTCGGAAGGAATGGTGGGGCATTGGCACGGGTTGCTCAGGGAGGTGGTGGAGTCACTGTCCCTGGAGGCGTCTGAGAACCATAGAGATGTGGCACTGAGGAACGCGGTCAGTGGGTGTAGTGGGGATGGGCTGGTGGTTATGATTTTATGGTAAGAGGTGCCCCCTTACCACATGACCCCCCTCCACGGGCCGGGCTTGTGAATGAGCCCCACTGTGGCTGTAGAGGGCAGCCTTGAGAGGAGCGCCAGCGTACAACCGCTGGGTATCCGCCGAACCCCACCCTCACGTCGCTCCTCCGCTCCAGCAGGGGGCGCCAGCGGTGGCCGTCGCCCCGCGGGACGCCGCTCTGTGATCGGAGCACTTCCGGGCCGGGCGGCGGCCATGGCGGCGGTCGGCAAGAAGGCGGTGTGAGCAGGCTGGGCGGTGTGGGGGGGGGGGGGATGGGGTTAGTGGTGTAGCTGTGCTGTTTGGTTGTTTATCGGGCCGCCTTCTCCCCTCAGGTACCCCTTGTACCAGCTGGGTGGCCCCCAGCTGCGGATTTTCCGCCCCAACTTCTTCATGCTGGCGGTGCGGCCCGGCGTGCCGCAGCCTGAGGACACCGTGCAGTTTCGCGTCTCTATGGAGTGAGTGCGGGCGGAGGGTGGCAAGTAGGCCCCGGGGGCGAACGGCTCCCCTTCTCCTTCTTCCAACCAGCAGCTCTTTCCGTGCCTGTGGGGATGAGGGCGAGGGGCCGGGTGGTGCTCCTGGTGGGGCTGCAGGAAGGGCCTCCTGCATGGCAGAGCTTCCAAGGCAGCTGAACGCACGTTTTTACTGCTGAGGCTGCAGAGAATAAAGTGTTAACAGCCGTTGCAGTTCATGGTTATGAGTTGCTCCAGCAGTGTATGATTTATGTTGAGTTTATACTTCTGTACTGTGAATCTGCCTTGGTTTGGTTAAAGGGGAAGACAAATTCATCCCATGCTATCAACATGCCTATGTCTGCTCTGGCTCTGTTTTGAGCTTAGTTAAATATTTATGCTTTTGCTTTTTTCTTCCCCTGTAGTTAAATATTCATACTTCTGCTTCTTTCTTCCCCCAAAATACTGTCTCCTTGCTTAGAATGACAAAAGTGGATATCAAGAATTACCTTGAGAAAATCTATAATGTGCCAGTAGCTGCTGTGAGGACCAGGATACAGTACGGTGAGTGCAGCTGAGCAATTCAAAGGGGTGGTTACAGTTTCCTTGCTCATCCGTTTATCTGTTCCTTAAAATAAGCATGTGCCACTTCATATGTACCACTTCGTATTTGAATGCTTTGATTAGATTACAACACCAGCTTTTGCTTTTAAAAACTTAATTGAAAAAGTCTTAAAATCTTGACTGTTTCCTGACCTGTGCCAGGTGCTTTTGTAGATGGTACCGTTTCTCCATGAAGACCAGTGGGTGTCTCACTTGCTTCAGGAGGAGCTGCTTCATGAGTTTACCTAATTTGCACTGAGAGGAGGTGCTATGGTCTGACAAAGGCCAGAGTGTGTAGAGGGGAAAAAATACTCAATTAAACAAGTAGATAATATCAGAAACACTACAATTTTTTTCCTCTTACAGTTACCACATTTCTGCTGTAGACTTGTATGTATCCACTCACTGCATTTCTTCACTCCACTGCACTTGTACAAAAAATACAAACAAAAAAAGCCATCACTGCAAAAACAAACAAACAAACAAAAAAGCCCCACAAAGAAACAAAGTGACCAAAAAAACAACCCCCCCAAAAATACCCCAAGCTCCCCAAAATACCAAACAGAAAGAAAAAACAGCAAAAAAAATATTCCTAGTGTTGCCAAACTCACACTTGGTGCGCTCTTCTCTAATTGAGCTAGGCTAGGATTAAGTACAACAACATTCACATATGAACGCTCCCTTCCACAGAGCTTCTCTGAATGCATTTTATATGCTGTACAAAGTCAGGAATATAATTTTATGTCATGTATGTTTCTGATTAGCAGGCAGTGCATTAATCACATGGACAGTGATGTGTTGGTTAGGACGTCTTTGGCTGGCTTCTTTTTCATGCACTGACTAGGAAAGGAATTGATTGATGTGTTTCTAATCCCAAGAGCAGTGGCAATTTTTAAAAAGGGCTGTAATTGTGAAAAAATGGAGAATGAAAGATAAAGCATCAAGAGAAGGTTGTAAAACTCAGAGCACGTGGAAGAATAGAAGGAAAACAAAGATCACATGCAATACGCCTATGTAAAAACTGAAGTTGTAATACCAAAAACATTCAATTTCCAACAGCACTGAAAAATCTTTTTGCTTGTCCTTGTAACCTTGTTTTGTTCCTCACTACTTGTGGAAGTGCTGTTAATATGTGTATAGTCAGGGATAGAAGAGGAAAGGTTTAGGATGTCTCATAATTCAAGAGCCTTAATCCTCGTATATGCGGGGACTAAAATGAACTTCTGAACACAACTTGCATAAAGTGAAGGTGTTCTGTTTTGTTGGGTTTTTTTTTTGGATACGGAGTGTAATTTTCTTATGTGTGTGACAACAGATCATTCTCATTAGCTGAGCAGTAAAAATTGACCAGTCTGAAGCTGCTCAGTGGTCATTTCCTCACTATTTGACTGAAGCTGTTAATGCTGGGAGGACAGTTTGTTTTTCCTGGCCCTCTACTCAGAAGAATTTCCACTCTGCTGCTTTGCAAAATTTGTGTTGTGACCATGAAAGCATATCAGCAGTTTGAGTCTGGTGATGTCCCCTCTCCTCACACGTGAGGAGTGTTTACCAGCTTCGGTACGTTTTAGTGATTGTGATACTACTGTGCAGTATGTATGTTGATACTGAAGGAATAAGAGGAATCTTAACAAAAAATCAAGCTTGGTCAAGCCCCCCCTCTTCAGCCTGCTCTTGCTTTCAGGTACTTGGATGTCCTGTGTAGTTTCAGATGGGCCTCTTCTATTCTGCAGGTGCAAACAACAAGAGAAACCATAGGAATCAGAGAGTGAAGAAGCCAGATTACAAGGTCGCCTACGTACAGCTGGTGAGTTAGCATGGATGCTTGTGGGGAAAGAAGAAGGAGTTAATCAGCCAAGCTGGAAGTAATGCGTAGTGAATTGTCCAGTTGGCTGACTATTTCTTCCAGTCCTCTAATGTAGATGTCTATTTTTTTAATGTGTTCCAGAATGTATAAAGACATTTGCTGATCTAAATGACTTAGTTGAAAAACAAATTCAAACAAAATGTTAGTTTTCAAGTCTCATTTTTGTCTGAGGCTTCTATGTAAGTTATGGTCTGATGTCATATGGTGCTGCTTTGCCAGTGAGTTTCATACTGACCCTGTACTCTGGAAAGTTCATGACTTGTGTGGTTGATTACTAAAATGTCCAGTAAGTAAAAGAATATATTATAAGGATGGGGAACTTTTTATTAAAGCTCTTTGGATCTCGGAGAAGACTAAGGCATATTCCCTGAGGAGCTTTTAGTCATGTCTAATAAGTGTGCTTTGTGGCTGAAGTGGGTTCTAAAACGTATGTTGGTTGCCCAGTGGAAAAGGAGCTTCATGTTCTTGTGAGTTTCTTTCGTAACAGGAGCACATTATAGTTCAGACTTCTCTTGGGCTTACCTGGCTACATGGAAAAATGAAATGCCACCCGTGAAAGAAAAACCTCTCACATACCAAAATTACATTAAAGGAATGCTATTTATGGTTGTAAAACCGTAAGTTCAAAGTTGTTGTTGGCAACACGACCTCAGTATTACTCTGTCCTGGGACATTGAGTTAGTGTGGGGGAACGTTGCGTGGTCTTACAGCTTAGAGACTGTGTAAGAATTCACATAGACTCACAATGAAGTGAAAGATGCACAGACAGTGGGAAATAACAATATTTGTTTTTTAATTGTTCAGACTTTCCATGGTCTTAGAAGTTTTTCTTTAAGCCCCTTTTAGGAAGGCGTATGGAAGGAAAATTGAGAACTCTGTTTTTTGTAGGCAGCCCTTATCTATAAAAGGACAGCATGGAATGCAACGCTAATAGAAAGTAACAGTTTTATGTTTATATGAGGACTAACCTTCGTTGACTGTGCTGGAGTTGAAGGCAACCTCCTCTGGATGAAGGCTTGTGTTTTGGTGACAAAGAAAACATGCCTTTTTCAAGAAGGAGTCTCTGTTTTGTTGGACAAATTCCCCCTCTTGGAGAGAAGGCTATTGTCTGTGCAAGGTTTTTGTCTGCAAGAGATTAGGTATGACTAATGTATTAAGAACACAGCTGAGGAACTGAATGTCAGGAGTGATCTTGTCTTGCAGTTACTTTCTCTGGATGATGATCCTTAGTAAGTAATTGGAGGCACTTTCTATTGTCAGCCTCTTGGTGGTGATGGCTGTGCTTTCGGAGTCTTGTTTCCCAAAACTGAAGCAGATGTGCATCTCTAGTGAACCTCTGTCAGTTCTCCAGTTTTACTTGACTGTATTTAAATACAGTCTTGGTTCTGTGTCTGCTCAATTGAGAACAGGGGTAGTCTGCAACCCACAGACAAATTCAGGGGGAAAGAATGGAAAGCAAAATGTTGTATTTCTGTGGAAAGCCACTCATTTAAGACCGTTTCCATGTGCATCTATTTCAGGTTAAATTTCTGAGGTCGGGATAGTTGTCATCACTGAGTACGTAACTGCAGCGCGATGGATACTTAACCTGGTGTAGTACTGGAAGCAGCTGTACACCAGTAGTGCTAGGAATTGCTATCTAGCCTTTTGTCTGCTGGGCAAATTACACTGTGCAGACCTCTGTGGTACTGTGGCTGAGGAGTGTTCTTGATTCCTGAAGGAGCAAGTAGCCCTTGATAACCACTAGTATCGTTCTAAGTTTTTAAAGAATGCTGTGTTTTCACCTGTGCCATGAATGGAGTTGGTCACCTTTAAGTGTTTTGTTGTGCAGCATCCTAGGTGAGGAAACTGACCCTTCAAGTAGATGTCTGCGTGTTCTCCCTTCACCTAATTCCTGGGCTTTTTGTTGCTTTTTCTTCTATTGTAGTTGCCTGTGGATTCTAATCTCCAGGTTTGTCTTTTTTTTTTTCTTTCTTTTTTTTTTCATCTGCTCTTTGCTTTTCATCACTATTTCTGGTGTCTCAGACAGTGAGCTCCCAGTTCTGTGTCCACACCAGCTTTCAATGCTGGGCGAGGCCAGAAAGCCAGTGTTGGTTCTGAAATGGAAGGTTTTAGGTTTTGTCTTCATTCTCATTCACGGCGTGATTCAGGCCAAAACAGGCCCTATGCAGTCCATTGTTAGTATCTGCCTAATTTAGGAAAGTTTGGTAACCACTGTAAAATCCTTTTTTAATGAGAATTATTTTGCATCTGCAGTGAGTCAGAGTAGCAGGGCTTTCCCACCGTTTTTACCAGCTGTGTTTTCTCTCATTAATCCAGTTTCAAGTTAAAACTGCTTATGACTGGAAAAATAACTGTGTTTTTGGAAGCTCTTGGGTTGGTCTTCGTGTTGCCCACTAGGTGGAAGTATTGCACTTCCCAGTGAGACTCTAGCAGCTCTAGCGTGGTTTACCTGAATGAAATGGAGCTTATTTCTCATGACTGCTTTTGCTTGCTCGCTTCATAAAACATCATCTTATGTGTTCCAGCACAATGTGCATATCTGTTAACTTAATGCAAGTGTCTCAAAGGTGGAAAGTAATAGTTGATACACCCTTAAGTGTCACAATAGTGCCCCAGCTGCTCCACATGTAAGAATTGTTGTCCTTTCTTTTCCAAATACTATTTCTTGGAGATTCAGAGCTGTTTACTTTATTCTCAGGCTGTAACTGGACAAATACGTGATCAGTCCAAGCATAATATTTTCACACTAAAAAAATACCTCAAATCATAGAAGGCTGTGGATCAACAATATCTTGCCATTCCAGACTCTGCCTGCCTTTTTCCCCTTCTGGAATGTGGTGAGGAAGGTTTAAGTTAGAGATCTTTGCTTTAGCTATCAAATCCTACTTTTTAATGCTAATTTATTTGTTTAACGAAAATCAGATCTATATGTCTTTGCCAAGTAACTAAAGCAACAACCTTTTATCTGATGAAATTGTAACTATCCCAACGTTACTTAAAAGAACTAAAAATAAAAAAAGAAAAGCAGCCACTGGTAAACTTCATGGTTACATCAACATCATGGAAATTAAAAAAAAACAACAACATCCCCTCCTCCTCCTTCACTGTTCTCACTGCGTAGCTCAGCAGGTGTTAGCACCCGTGGGAGCCCAACTGTAGACAAGCCTCTGGAATCCAGACCTATTTTTAATTAAACCTGTTTTGAGAAATCTAATGGAGATGGCTGTAAAAAGGAGTCTGACCTTGTCAACATTAGGACTAACACCTATTTAGCTACATGAATGATAGCACCGGTGGGAACATTTTTGCAAACGCTTTCTCCTTAGACCCTGCCTACGGTGTCCTGTACATTCTTAGTAATTAACCCATTTGCACATCAGATGTGACACGTCATGAATTCAGAGTCAACTTGGGTGCACCGTTTGCTCTACTATTCCTGTGTGGTTTTTGAAGCTGTTTCCGCATGCTGTTTTTCCATACATTTTAATATCAGATGTTACCACGTGCAATCGTAGAATTGTTGAAATGCACTGGATTATTAAACTTAACTGCCTTTGCTGCTACTGCTGGACTGAGTCCCGTGCTGCTGGGAGTCCAACATTTTTTTAGTTAACGATACTATAAACATCACTTTTCTACTAATTCTGAAGGACAGTAGTAAGTGCTTCAATTATCCAAATAATCAGAAGACCTCACAGTTGTTTACATGAGCAGTGTTTGCTGCGTCATTCCTACACAATAATATCTTTGCTGACCTCCTTTTCCTAAACTTCTGAAGGGACTCAAAGGTCAGAAAAGTACAAGTGAGTTTGTGCTGGATAATCCTTCCAGCAATTTTCTGTCATGAGGCTCAGCAGTGGAAAGGCTAACACTTGACTTCATAGGCCTAATTATGGTCACTTAACCTCCCATTAAAATGAATGGAGGCAATTTGTACCACTTGATGTTGTAACTCCTTCAACAAACTCAGGGAGCAAGGTGTGTTTTCACCCTTTGTAACCACTAAGACTTGAAATGTAAGTTAAAAATATATTTTCAATGTTTAGGTCACTTGTTATCTTGAAGGATGTTAGTATGTAATGAATGAATAAAGACCCTGTATATAAATCAGTTTTACATTTGGGTAAAGCTGAAGTGAAGATTAGATTTGTGCAGGAGAGAAGTTGAATGGTTCCCAATTCTGTAATCTAAACACAGGACCACACATCTCACTTGTGTACAACCTTAGAATTCCTAGGAAGAAGTGTGGTCTCTGGGAAGACCCTAAATTGAGAATACCGACGTGTAAAAACAGCACATGGACTTTAGTTTTTTAGGTGCTTTTGTAATGCTTCTATGACTTCATTGCTTTATTTATTTTTTCTTTAACATTTTAAGGCCTCGTATGAGGGGATGGGGAGGGAGAGCTTATCTGACTGACTCAAAGATATCACCTCGCATTGCTGCAGTGTCAGTAAAACAACGTTTTCACCATCCAATTCCAAGACAAACTAAATTATCTGAGCAAAATTGCCTGTTTTTTTTTCTTTCTGTTTTTTTTTTTGAGGGGGGGATGAGGGGGCCACTATCTGTCTTTTTTACATTGCTTTCCTTTGGCACGACTGTCAGATAGGAGGGTGTTCTCACTTTCTCCCACATTCCCTTTGCTTCCGACTGAGGTAACCGTGCTGGCAGAAGTTGGAAAGGAAGACCAGATCCTAGCTTTTTTAGAGTCTATGTCAGATTATGAATTTCAGTATATCAGTGGAAGGGAAGACCTTGATTAAATGGCTTCCAAAGGGTAAAATGCTGAACAAATGTAAGGTTTGGGAATAAGAACACAAAACTTTGCATCCTGGTTGGATATGCCAGTAGTTCTTGTTCTGGCAGTTTGGAAGCCTTGTAAAATCCTTGCTTTCATGAACTAAGTAGAAATTCTGTTGTTTGCTTTATTTTGGTTAGGATTTCATTTACTGTACAGCTGGCAGATGACTGCTGTATAGAAAGGAAAACTTTCTCAAAGGAAGATGTGTATCTGAAGCAGGATCGCGTAAAGGAATGAGGATCCCTCTTTCTTTCCTAGGCGTTGTTTTGAGAAGGTGGCGTATGAGCTGAAACATTGGTGGCCTCTGGCACCATGTCGAAGATGCACCAAATATAAATATGCTTGGATAGACTCTCAACACCTTCTGTAAGCTGATGCGTGTTGGTATTTTTGAAATGTTGAAATACCCAAGATACAGGCTTCTTTTGAAAAGCAGCTACTGAGCATGCACTACAGCTATTTTTCATACAGCTTTCATCACTGCAGAGTCTTACAGCGCAGTATTACTGCCTAGTATTGTTGCTTAAGATTTATCAACCTTCAGTTCTCAGGGTGTAATGTCTTGGCTGTTGCGAATCGTGTCTGGCTGCCAGCCAAGGTCAGAATTTCTTCACAAGACAAGAGCTGGAAAGAGCCAACTTGTCTGTGCTGATTTTGATTTATTAAAAGACTCCAGATACAGATTGACATTTTTCAGCTCAATATTTGACTTTCACCAGCCCTGAAATGGGAACTGCGAGCGCTTTGATAAACAGCTGAAAGGTTTGCCTGGTTTCACTACGCCCTCTTTGCGTATCTTTTTAAATTTCTGATTCCCTCTTTTAAAAAGAATAACTGTTCTGCAGTGCTCAGTGAATTACCATGAACGTTGTTAGTATGCTTTAAGGACAGCTTTCCTTCATTTGCCAATAAGAGAAGTGCTTTGGTGTTGGAAGCATACCAGAATGGAAGCTCTGCATAACAAGAACCCCTTACTACAGTGTTACCAGTATGAACAGTTCTCACATTTTCAGTGTAGGTGGTATAGCTGCCATGTTATTCTGAATTGTTTTCCAATGTGTTTAACTAAAATGGCTTCCTCTCCAGGATAGATGAGTCCTTAGAATCAGAGCCTTATCAGTTCTATAGGTACGGCGGGGCAGAGCAACCCGCTTGCGGTACAGTTTAAAACACAGTAATTTTTTGTAACGTAAACAAATTATTTTCCAAATGCTTCAGTTTGCTAACATCTTGGGCAGCCCTTGGCCTCAAGGGTGTTTGCTGCTGATCCCACTGCAGGAAAAAATTCAGTAGGCTACAGCTTTGGGATTGTTCAAGGACACTGATAACACCTATTTCTGTACCTCATATGGAACTACGCTTCGGTTGTCATAGGACAGCTATTAAAAGCATACCTGTTGGTAATTGAAAGGTACAAAAGAGTTGAAACTCCCGAGTGTGCGTTGTGGAAAGGAAAACCATGATTTGTTCCAGTTGATCTTATCCAGGCCAGAATCTAGGAAGGAGCAATGTACACAGCAGCTCCCTTGTTGTTTTTGTAGTATGGTCAGGCTCTTAGGAAACCCCCAAGAAGTATGCACTACAAAAACAACTGGAGCATTGCTGGGTATGAGTTGATATTTCCTAGATTCTAGTCTGGATAAGTTCAACTGGGATAAGTCATGGTTTTTCTTTCCAAAACGTATGCTTGAGGTTTAAATTCTTTCACACCTGTAAATGACCCTGTTGAGTGTATATGGGCTAAATGGAACATAACACACATTCAGCAGGGTCAGGACACGGTGGCAGTTTTCCTTTTAATTTAATTATGTCCTATTTCTGATCCCAGAATGTAGTATAGATAGCTGTGTTGTGGAAGGCTCATTTCGTCTCCTTTGTGGAGCTGTTTCTTAATTGTGCTTCTGATTCGGTTATGTTTATTGCACAAACGTAAAGAGTAGATGATCTGAAAAAAGCTGTTTTCATCCAAGGCAATTAAATGCTATTGTTGAGATTTCTGTGTAGTATTCTGCCGATGAAGTTAATGTATGATAAGATTTGTAAGTGTTTTGGAGAATAATTTTAGAGTTATGAGTTATGAGCTATCAGTTATGAGCTTCATTATGCAAAGTCCCATATGGAACGCAAAGGAATGGAAGGGCTGATATTGTTGAGTTTAATGAAGTTGTGCTTAGTGCAAACACCACTAAAAAGCGAGCAGATAATGTTAATGGGATAGAACATTTCCACAGAATAATGGTTTCCTGCTGTTAGATAAAAACCAGAGACCAAGCAAATGTTTATTTTCCAAGTGGGAGACATAGATCTGATGATGATGTTACACTAAAGTGACTTGTCTTTTAGGCAGAATGACTGATGCAGATGTAATCACTTTAATCTCATCAGTGATGGATTAGACAGATTGTTCCCACTGTAATTATTTTACACTGTAGACTTCATTCCAATTGATAAGAGACCTCTGATATCTGTTATTCTGTGTTCCCACATTACACCCTATAATAACAGCTGCTAGATCTGTTCTTTCTGATCCCAGACGAGATTTAAACAACTATAACCACTACTCGTATCCTAAGTATTAACATAATGAATGCTTGCTCTGCCATGTATTTCCCTGATGGTGTGACTTTAACAAAATTGCTTATTTTGCTAATCTTGCTTTTACTATATGACTCCTACAACATATCTGGGCTGGCTTAATGTCTTTGAAGAGGTGTCTGTCTCCTGACCATTCATTCCATGAAGAAAGTTGCCAGTATCTTAATTTCTGCACAAAAGAGGCAGAAAGCTAGTTTTTGATGAGGAGGGATATATGTATATCTCAGGGAGAGCACTGGAAAGAGACCTTGGGAGTTAAGAGGCACTATTTTGCACCAACAGAAATTTCAGGATGGTCTTTCATTGTAATCGTAAGTATATGTGTCGTAACTGTTTCAGAAAGGCTGGAATACCTTTTTGACCATTTGTTTTCTCTTTTAGGGTCAAGGGAAAACCTTTCAGTTTCCCAACCTATTTCCAGAGAAAGAAGACTCGGAAGCTGAGGCCTTTGATGACTTCAGGAAGAAGTTCATGGAGAAAGAGCAGCAGAGCCAGAAGGGTGACCCCAGACGAGGCGGAGTCCCCGATTGGTTTGGACTTTGATGCAAGAAGCCAGCTGCCTTTCTTTAGGCCTGAGGGATTTTAATCAGTAGAACTTGCACTCTTCTCAGAATGACTGAGGGTTTATTCCTGAGCAGTGCTTGCTAGTGTGTTTTTTTTTCCTGGCTGTTTATGCTCGACTGCAACAAAATGGCCCTAAAGAAATAAAAAGGTAAAATAAATCTGACTGCATCAGATCTTTCCTCTGAACTTGGGGACTATTTCTGCAATGTGAAATTGCTTGTTGTTTCTGATTGTGAGTGTCATTGTGCTTACCTTCTTCTTTCTTCCACAGGTCATTTGAGTGGAAGTAGGAGGCATTTTGTTTCCCAGGATAAGTGTGTTTTGCACTGAATAGGCTGTATAAATCATGACAGGACAGCTGAGGCTGGACAGTAATTTGTAGATAATTAGGCTGCAGGCTCAGGACATGTGTTTCCCTTATTGTCAGTTACTGTGTTTTGCTGTCCCGTGCATTGCCTTCCTTCCAAAGCTGCCCCTTTCCTGGAGATGTCTGCATGCTCTGATTTCACTCCTTCCTTAATGACTATGTGTTATTTTGGACACAGGTTCTTTTAGATAGACTTGTGGCTGTGTGTGTGTGTTCCCCAGAAGCCTCAAGAAATGGACAAAGGTGGTGCACAGTTTCTGCTGGCTGTTGTGCAATGCAGGTAATTGCCTTCTGTGACCAGTCTGCCCCAGGAGCATTTAAGGGCTCAGTTGTGCTAATATTCCTTCCCCTGCCCACAGCTACCTTGCAATGCTGGCAGGAGTCCTGTGTAGACACAGTTGTATTGGCATAAGAACGATTCTGCAAGTGTAGACTGTTTTGTGCTCTGGACTAGTAAAAAAGACTCTTTTTACTTTTCTGGTGCACCTCCCTTTACTTCCAAGTTGCTGGTGCCAGGGCAGTGGTAGAACTTTTTTAGTCCTTCAAGGCTGCCACGTTTAGGTTTTTCATTTCTTGGCTCTGCAGCTGTTTCTTGCTTTGATGAGGATATTTTCTCTTTCCCTTTGTCAAGTAACATGTTCTGCTGGTGTGTCAGGAACAGCAGGGGAAAAAGGAGTTCTAGGGAGGACTTTATCATGGATAGAAGGAAGGATGTGTTTCTGCAGGCCGTTAGGTATAATGCTAGCACGTGCAGGGTTAAACGTGTGGCTCATGTTTCATCAGCTTCTGAATTCTGCCACTTGGATCAACTGGCAGGATAGTGAATGAGCCCTTGCCTTGAACACATCTACTCGGGTGCTCTCCATTATTGTTCCTTGTCTGAACTTCTTGTTTGGACAGCTAGCAAGATGTTTATAAGGAAACAGCTGTTCCCCAGAGAGATGATCCAAATAAGATTTTATGCACCCCCTTCTGTTCATGAGTTGCCTCTTTCCCCCTGCTACATCCTCTCTGCACAACAGTCTGTCTCCTGCAGTTTGTTGCTTACAGCTTCAGCGTTTCTCCCACCCCCATCTTTATTTGGCATCTAAGGGGGATTGTGCGTGATGATCTGTGTAAGTTAGCTGATGCTTAAACAGAGAGATGCTCTCTGAGAGGAGGGAGATAAAAGAGGATTTGCTACTCCTAGCCTGCCAGGAGAGTTACAATAGTAGATGTGGAAAAATACTGAGTTCACTGAAAAAAGTTTTTGTGTTTGGCATATCTGCAAAGCCAACACTTCCAGAGTTTTGTAGTGACACGTAAAACTCCAGGTTAAATTGGGAGCTGGCCTGCAGTTTTAAAGTGTGAGGACTGAATTTGTCTAGGTAAAAGGGTCTCTCTTCTGCTGCATACAGTTTTCCTAGCTTTCCCCCCAGCCCCTCTTACTTTCCTTTCCTTTCCTTTTTTTTTTTTTCCTTTTTTCTTTTTAAATTAAGTTTTCAAACTTCCACCTCACTTTGAAGTTGATCCATGCTGGGTCTGAGTCTTTGTTCCTACTCTGTAGTGTTACAGAATTTGCTGGTTTTTTCATCACTTTCCTTTATGTTAGCTTCCAATTTAGGTAACTCCATCTTTACTAAGGTGACAGTGAAATGACAAGAATTCATCTAGTGCTGCCATATAACTTCCTAGCTGGTTAGTCAGCCTTGAACAAGTGAACAGAAGGGTATGTAGTAGTTCTGGATAAGTGAGGGTATATTCCATGTGTTAGGTGTAACAGCAAGTTGAGATATTAACCACCAGGCTCTCTGCCTTCTGTTTTGTGGTCCTCAGGAGAGGTTGGAGTCACCAGCTTCTGTACTGCCATTGAGAACCTAGGCTCAGGGGAGTTTATTTGCAGTATCAAATATGC
Source organism: Gallus gallus (assembly GCF_016699485.2). Classification (NCBI taxonomy): domain Eukaryota; kingdom Metazoa; phylum Chordata; class Aves; order Galliformes; family Phasianidae; genus Gallus; species Gallus gallus. The sequence goes on along the minus strand of NC_052536.1, from coordinate 13,603,030 downwards.
ACTAGGCTGAGTGAGTATTGAAAGTTCCAGGGCAGGTCTACCATGCTTTGCTACTCTGATTTCTCCATGAGTGATTAATTTTTAGCTCATGTTCAAAACAGGTTTCTGACTGGAGTGGCACAAAAGGGAAGAAATAGATGAGTATACCCATATCTGTATGAAGTTGCTACAGCCAAATTATGGCAGATACTCAAGCAACTTAAGAGAAGGAACTAACGTTACCAGCTACCTCTAAAACAGTGTACCTGTGAAATGAAGGTAAGATTGAAAAAAGTAAAATTCAAAGTCCCATTTGCTTTGATGCTCAGATTTCCCAAGGAAGTGTGATTATAAAGATGGCAAGTCCTTCGCAGTCCCTTGTTGACTAGTGTTTCAGAGGAGGTGCTAGATTTTTATATATGTAGTGTTTCACAAATCCTGTCCCCTACACTGTACAGGTAGGTTAGAAGATAATGGAGATAACACTTGTATATGAAGTCAGGGTTTGTGTTATGAACAGAGAAACACAGCAGATGAGTGGTGAAGCAAAGACAGTGAGGTCTCAGAATTATGTAGTTGTGTTGATTAAATCGTGCTCATTCCAGCATATCCTGATGTTCTGGGTGATGCAAGGGATCAGCAAATCCTGTGAGGTCACATGTAGTCCTTCTTTCAGAGGTGTCAAGCTGTCCTTGGCAATGTCAACAGCCCTACCTGTGGCCAAAAGTTCATATGCACGCATGAATAACTTCTCCAAGGACCAAAGCAAAGACTTGGTTGAGGCTGATGTTCGCTTTAGTGCAGGAGAAGCCACATCCCACACTTGGCGTGCACAGCCCTGCAGCTGCTGGTTTCTCTGACGTGCAGGGGAGATGCTTCCCCTTTGTACGTGCACAACCCCCCAAAGAGAGCAACGTGCTGGAACAGTCAGTGGATGCGCAATTGCCTGCGTAGGCCACTCTGGTGGAGAAAGGCACCCAGCTATGATGGGAATTGTTGCAACCATACCATTAACGCTTCAGAGGGAACACACAATTGCTTTTTGTTTACTTGTATTTATTATTTTTTTACATCAAACCAAAATGAATTGCAGAGTCAGTGACTTCATAAAGTGACTTCTTTGATGTTACAGCTTTGAAATGAGCTTTGCACTGTAGCTCCTGCTGGGTTGGGTGCTAGTGATAGGTTCCTCGTGGATCATGTAAAAAAAGTGTGGGTGTGTGCAGGTGGCAGGTGACAAAACTCCTGTCTGTTCTAACCATTTGTCACCTGAGCCTCACTGCATGACCTCAGAGAATGCAAATGTTTCTCTTCAAGAGATTGAACTAGGGAAGCGTATAGTGCAGCTCAGCTGGTAAGTGGTTAGTCTCAGAGTTCCATTTTCTGTGTATAAGCCACCCTGTGTCAATGACAAAGTGTACCCTGCAGATCAGTGGCCAGTTTTATGGTCTTTGTGCATTATTTCCTCTCTGCTGGGCTACTTAATGGTTAAGAGAAAAGGCTAAGTAAAATAAACAATAGAAATGAAGCAAATAGAACTTCATGGTGTATCTAGCAAATATTCCGTAGCAAATAGATCTGTACAGTGGAAAGCCAAGTAGCAGGGAGGGTAAATGGCTTACTTTTGTGGTCAAATAAGACTGGGAATGGGTAATCTCGAGCTTCAGATGTCTGCTTCCATACTGGGACTCCCTAATTACACATCTGACAAGAGAAGAGTATTCAACAGTCCGATCCATTGTTGTCCCACTGCTGCTAAATATTTGAATGGATGAATCAGGGGGAAAATTACGCCTGCTTGATTCAAAGTTGTCTTGCTGTGAGAAAGTTTTCGTAACTGGAAAGCACCTGATCTGCTCAGGTTATCTCAATTATATGAAACAAATCTGGAAAATTATTGAATTTTCACATTGTAAGAGAGACTGCTGCTTCTTCAGCAGTTGCCTGTTCATTGGCTTTAAGAGAGAGGTAAGGGCTGGGCAGGGGATGCCTGCTTTCTCTATAAATCAGGGCAGAGTGCACAAAACAAGCACTATGTTTGCTAGAAGGGCTGAAAGCCATCAAACTCTTGTATTGACAATGCTGCTTTCTCCTGAAACAGAGTTCAAGGTCTGCTCAGAGTCCAATTTAAAACAGTTCTTTGAGAATGGCTCTCCAGACATGAGCCTTGGCTTATATGCCAGTGCTCCTTGGTGCCACAGCTAAAAAGGAGCATTGTGATAATCCTTTTTGACCTCCTGAATAACACAGACCATAAAATTTCATGCAGTATTTTCTGTGTATAGGCTAGAAACTTGTGGTTGAATGTTACCTGGCATGGATTTCAAGGCTTGAACTTGACAAGCATTGCAGGACAAATTCCATTTCCTTAAAGAAGCTGGGCCCAAGCAGCATATTGTCATCTGACCTGTGAATTTCTTAACGTGGTTGTAATAGGGAAAAATGAGCATTACTGTTTAAGATGCGTGTGTTTGTGGAGAAGAGAGGTAATTCTTATAAATATTATTTTCTTTAAATGGGAAAGGCTTTAGAATAGCTGAGATGACATCCTAGCTGAGCCATTTCTTCTAGAGTGACTTATGGCTGTTTAGACAGGGTTTAGCTCTTTGTATATAGTACGGCTTATCAAAGTGTGTGCTGCTGTTGTGGGCACACCCAGCTTGTAGAACTCAGGAGATATCTCACTGTCGTTTATTCTATGGCCTAGGGTCTGCTGCAAAACTAACCGTTCTAGTTTCAAAAAGTAACTAATTATCAGTCTCTTAACCTTTCCTGCCTTCAGCTGTTAGCAAGTGCAGTGAATGGAAAGTGATTACAACTTTGGAGGATTTGTGCAGTGCTGAATTAGGCATTGCATTTTCTTCTGTGGCGGCCTGTGCTTCAGGAGGCATCCTGAGGCCACACGTGGTATTCTAGGTACATAGGTTTTCCCTGGGATCTGGCCCTTACATAATGCCATCAGCGCTTCATTTTTCCAAAGTTTTGGGATTAAGAGTCAGAGCAGTGTCAGTGATTCAAGGCTTGGAAAAGGTCCTTTTCTAAAAAAAGGCCTGGGGAAGCTCCCTCTGTTGAATCAGTGTGGTTTAGAAGCATTTTGACTGTTGTCCATTTGTACTTACCTTGAAAAAAAATAATTCCTGAGAGGCAGAGCATACTTCAGCATAGCAGGCAAAGGTGCAGCAAAGCAAAGGAAATGAGCATTCTGGAAACGGAATGACTGTGGAGTGGGCAAGTGAGAACCTTATTAAGGGAGGGAGAGGCCAGGGAGTTGTTCTGGATCATATGGTGCATTTCCAATGAGCCTGTGCCGAAAACACAGAGCCGGTGAAGGGCCTCCCAGGTCAAACAGCCCCTCTCCTCAAACAGAGACTGCTGCAGACGAGCTGTGCCAGTGCTTGCACACATGGCAAACCCAGTGTGTGGTGTGTCACAACAGCTGTCAAAGACTGGTCATCATACCCAGAGTCTCTAAACATCCTGTTTATCCCTGCAAGGAGGAACACTTGATTGAAAGATAAATACAAAAAAAAAAAAAAAAAAAAAAAAACAACCAACACATCCCAACAACCAAAACTGGTGCTAGAAACAACATTTGCCCTTGGGCTAACAAACCTGAAAACAAAAGAAAATAAACATGGGATGGAGGCAAACAGATTTCCACACAAGGCCAGATTCTAAAAGGGATTTAGGAGCTTAGCTTGTTTTGGCATGCTTGAAAAAGAAACAGCCGTCTGGGTGCCAGGATTCTTTGGGCTCTGTATGTGTGCGCGTGCACTGGGGGGAGAGCGTGGGGAAAGGCGAGGTGGCTGCGGTGTTGTGCGGGGGACCGGAGGACATTGGAGCTGCCAGAAAGCTTTGTGCAGGGTCACCCTTGGGGCATAGCTTGTACATTGAATTTTTTTTTTCTTCTTTTCTATGCTTTTTGGAAAAATGTAGCATACTGAAAAGATCTCCACGTTGGCAGTGAGATTTTTTTTTTCTTTTTTTTTTTTCTTTCTACTCCCTCTGTTTGTTTGTTGTTCATTTGTTGCTGCACGGGAGGTCTGTTTACTTTGCTCAAGAGAATGAGGGACCCAAGAGACGCTGCTCTGCATGCAAAGCTTTTATGGAAGGGGCTAGGGGAGGAGAAGGGGAGGAACTTTCCAGGCCTTATGAAACACAACTGAAGGAGTCTGTGGGTTGTTTCATTTGTTTCTTTGCCCGGTCCATGTTGGGCCTGGTATTGCTGTTGCTTCTGCAGGTATAACTGTGTCACGGCTTCAAAGGTGGGTCTCACTGTTAAGGGCCCATTGGGCAAATCTCTGCAGGGTTGTGCGAAGGGGTCTGAGAAACCCTTTGACCAGATATTAAGGCTCTGAGTATCTCCTGTCTGTTCTGCAGTGTGTAACATTCATCCCGTCTGCTTGTGGAGTCTTTACTGGCAGGTTGCTTTCAAACTCAGTCTCACCACCTTCCTGTTAACCCTTCTGAATGAATTTGGTCTTGAACACTGAGGTGAATTCACCTGTGCCATTAAGAACCTCCCACAGATAAGCCCAACTCAGCCCTTTGGTCTAGCAATGTAGTGCTTTAAAGGGGACTTTTCCAGAGCTGTGCATTGCTTGATTCAATCAACTTCTGAATGCCTCAGTTTCTGCAGCTGGGCTTAATAGATTGCGTCCCAACTGGAGGAAAGGAGATGCAGGCCTGTGTTGCTCTGTTAGCTTCGTTTCAGCTGGCATCTCAGCGGGTGAGGCAGTTTTGTCTAGCCACCCTTCCTTGTGACCTACAATAGGAATAACTTGATAAGGACAATAAGGAGAAAACTAGGGGTGCTGTGCAAAGGAGGTGAATGTCTTTAGGTTGACAAATGGAAATGTCCCCTGGGATGCTGCTTTTGCATGTATTGTAGGTTCTGAGCACCAAGAGCTCATGAAGTGGACAGCTTACTTGCAATGTGCAGGAATTCCTGATGCAAATGATGGATAATTCAAATGGAACAGACTTGAGAGCAATACTGTGTTCTGCCATTTGTTGCTTTATTACCATATTTTGGCCTATAAAATACCAGAAACAGACAGGTCTGCCTGTAACTTCAGTCTTGTTTTTGAAGCACCTTTTTTCTAGCACTGGTCTGTTCTTCTCTACAACATTGGTGGACAGCAGAAAGGATAAAATGCTGACTGGGAGGAGGATTTTGTCTGCTTTTGAGTTGACAGTCTGTGATTCTTTTGTCTGTTTCCTGTTTTAACCAATAAGAAAATTGCCTGATGTCCTGGAACGTCTTTCTGTGTTGTAAAGGATCCCTGGGACGCACCACGTGTGCTAATCTGCATCCAAATGGAAGGGGTGTTGAAGAACCAGCTGTGACTGTGGTTGAGGAAGCAAAATAAGACTAATAGTGAAAAGTGATTGAAAAGCCCATAAGTTATCATTCTAGAGGAGGGGAGAATGAGAGGGAATGCGATTAGAGATGGACTACCAAGAAGCATCTCACTTTACCATGTTTGTGAGCGGCGACTGTCAAAGAAACAAGAGAGGACAAGATAGAAACTGTTACAGAATTATTTTCACTTGACATTGAGTTGTTGAGTGTTGTGCAATTCTTTGCCACAAAATGTCAAGGCCAAGAACTGCTGCATGCAGACGCACTCTGGCTGTTTCTGTGGATAACCAAGATATCAAAGAGCGAATAGCAATATTAAAAGAACAAGATTTATGGGAAGTCATCAGTGTCACATGTGTCAAGGCATAAGCTGACTCCAGCGGATAGGAAAAGACTTATTTCCTTGGGAAACAAAATAGCCAGTGAGCTGTCTCTTGCAGGGTTTCTTTTTCTGACCTCTGGATCAGCCTCTGTCGTGTTTCAGAATCCCAGCCAAGACAGAGCTTGAGAAAGATGGCACGTTTGGCAGCTGGCTCACCTAGAGTATGTCTAGCTGTGTGTTAGACTGTGTGAGAAGGTGTAACACCTTCTGCATTCTTCAGCTGCCAGTTGTGAACACCCTTCCCTGAAAGGAAAGGTCATTTTTGTGGCTTGTGAATCAGGAGAGTCAGCTTCCCTTGTAGACTACTCATCTGAGCTTGGATCAGTTCCTTAATCTCTTCCTCTGCCTTGGCTTTGTGTTGTAGAAATTATTCAAGCACGATCACGTCCCCAACACCCCTGCTGTCTGGCTACCGTCTAGGGGTCCATAGTGAAAAGTGTCCCCTCCATTCCCTCTATGGCTGGGGATGTTGCACTACACAAAATATCAACATACTGAGGTTGAAGTCTGGCTTTCTAGTTTGCTTTTATTTATATTTTTTGTATCTCTTTGAACTGTCAGGAAGAAGTAGTGTGGGAGCTTTGAACACCTTAGCTGTGGAGACATGCCGTTCAGTAACAGCTCCTCAATAATAGAGCTGTTTATTTTTATTGCATTTTCTTTTCGCTGTTTTTAATAACTATAAACAACCTCTGTGCAGAATGTATCTTGAAACTCACAACCAGCTGGGTGAGGGACCTTTGTATTGATTTCAGGCCTGGGGAGAGGAGAACATAACAGGTCCCTGACTGCTCCAGCCACTTCCTGCCTGCCAAGGAATGCTGGAAACAGAGGTCCTTATTGCACAAGTAATTAAAGGTTCATCAGCCCTACCTCTCTGATTGCTTAAGGCCATTGTAGTAAGGGACAAATACTCCTGCTTGCTCACTGTTATTTGTTTTCTGCTTGCTCTGTTTTTCTTGGCCTGTAAAGACGAATTATGAAGACTCTTGAGTAGGATCTGGGAGTGCTGCGGTCTAATGCATTTGGCTGTGGCTCTGGACATGTTGTGGAACACTCTAGTATTGAGAAGTGCAATGTCTTAAGTGCTCTCTCTCTCTTCCTGCTTCTTCCCCAAACCCACGCACCAAAGATAAGTGCTTTGAAGGTACTCAAATAGCAGGTACAAGTTGCTCAGGCCCTGGCATAGAGTGGATGAAGAAGCCAGATGTGGGAATGTCTATAGAGCAGTACATCTGAATGGCTGAAGTATCTTCTGCCTTCATATAAGCAGATACAGAGATCTTACTATAGCTGAGTTGGACTCCAAAAATGCGAAGGGAGGGTTTCCTTTGGATTTTATTTAAGGGTTTCTGTTTTCTTTCTGTGGATTAAATTCTGAGGTCAAGATTTTTGTGTATTTTCTCTGCATTATAAGTGAGAAATTACTTTATTTGTCTTCTAAATAGACATTGAGACATACATATGAGCAGGAGCCTCTTAAAAACAAAAAGCACTCTACCAAAGACTGTGAGTCTTTGACAGAATCATAAGAGCAGGGCAGACTGAGCCACCCTTTAACCATCTGTCCCTTAAGATCTGGTGTGTCTTATTTCTCTTGGGAGCACAGCCCACAGACGTGAGAAGTCATGTTGCTATCCTCCAGTTTTTCATTCTGTGGATGAATGATCACCAGCACCATCAACAAAGCGAGCACCCATTGCACGGGCTGTCCTTGTGCCTCGAGAGCAGTGGAAGAAACAGCTGAGGAATGAGAAGAAAAAGAGAGCTGACTTTCAGCCTTGTTGATCCAGGAACATTGTGAGTGAGTCTGGGAATATGGCTGGCGCAGGGTGAGAATTTCACTCACTCCTGGGGAGTGTAGAAGAGGGCTGAGCTTGGACCGTGCTTGGTGCCTGCACCCCTAAAGCTTCCTTGTTGCTGAAGACTGCCCCGGGGAGCCTGGCTGTAGGGGTTTGGCTGTAGCTCAGGAACAGCTTGAAGGGCACATGTTGGGTGGGCAGATGGAGCGGGTGATGGAGATGATCTGATGAAGAAGGGGAAGTGCAGAGTGAGAAGCGGAATGACAAAAGGGCAGCCGTGTGGGCGACCCAGTGGGAGTGGAGGAGGGCAATAACTCATCTCAAGAGGAGTGAGAAGCCAGCAGAGAAATTGCCTGGAATAATCGGCTGAGGCAGAAGAGGGCTGGTGGGAATGATGAGGTCTGGCAGACCTGAGGTTATTCTCCATGTGTGCCTGTGAGGGAGTCGAACAGCTTCTTAGTCAGTCTGCAAGGGCTGCTAATCAACAGCCCTGGTGCTGGTCGCAGTCCTGCATGGTCCAAGGCATCGTGAACCACGCAGCAGAGCAGAAGGGCATCTTTGGAGGTCCCAGAGGCACGGCATCTCGACACATGAACGCAGCCCCCGACGCAGCAGCCTTACAACAGACACTGCGTAATGGCCTGTTTTGCATTTGTATTTCATTTGCCTCCCATATGGGATCAGTTTTTCTCTTTTCTTTATTTTTTTTTAATAGTGTTTTTCCTAGTCATAATAATCAGTGTTTCCCCGCCCGCCCTTCATTTTACACAGCTGGCTTTGATTGGTTTCAGTCCTACAGATGCTCCTGCGGACTGAGAAGAAGGGGCAAAGGTTCCCTTCCTTTTCAACACGAGGCAGGCGGCCTTGCCGGAGGGATGAGGAGGCCCCCACACTTCTGGACCTGTCGACTCTTCACCCCAGCTGGCCTCTTGTGCATCTGCTGAAGTTTGCCAAATTGCGAGGTAATTTCTCTGCCGAAGGCCTGGAGAAGATCACAAGTCACTGATGGGTGTGCATGCCCATTCTCCTGTGCTGTTTAAAAACAACTGTTCTGGTAAGCGAGAGGGGCAGGATCCCCAGACGCCTCCTACTTGCAGGCTGTGGGTACAAAGGGCCAGAGTGCATCTGTGATCTGGCCTGGCAAAGAGACCTCGGGGCCCACTGGGTCTGACTCACATTTCTGTGTCTGCGTGCAATCAGACTTGCGGCAGCTGCAGCCCCTTGTGTCTGACTGTGCAAGGTATGTGGTACTCAGTACAGAACACATTTAACCTGTGCAACCCCATGCAGCATGCCACCAAGAGGACTTTTTCTTCCTGGCAAACATGTGAGCGAGAGGCACCTTGCGTGCGTGAATTGGCTTGGAAAACAAATCGGAGGATGGATAGGCAGACTTTCCTGATTTTTAGGGTGTGAGTCAAGCAGAAATTGTGTGGCAGAGAGCAGAAACTTCCCTCAGAGGCAACCTAATCCACAACTGCCCAGTATGGGGTTTCAAGCAACTTCCTTTGAAGCAGCTTGTGCTGGTCACTGTCGGAGACGGACAGCTAAGTCAGTGGTTGCTCAGCCGATGTGTTATGGCTATTCCTGCATTCCAGGCACCATCCAAGAGAATGAGACATAGCATTGCACAAGACCGAAAGAAAGTAAATGTTTACAGGCACAACGCACATTTCAGCTTGTTACATGTTCCTGAGCAGTGAAAGAAATGAAAGAATAATTAAAACAGGTCCCAAGTCTCAGTGTGTATCTTGGCTTACAGCGCAGTCCTCTTGGAGCGCTGCCTCTGCCTCTCTCTGATCCCAGCCTGAGCAGTACCACTGGGCTGTTGCATCCAGGTCAAGGTCTTTCCAGTTACTTCAAGTGCGTTGTCCTTCTGAGAACTGCAGAAGCCTATCGGTGAGGGGACTTTATGGCTTACAATAGATGTGAGTGCTCTTACCTCTGACAGACACTCATGCAGGGATCTGCTTGGGTGACAAGACGCTTGCCTTGGATATCTGAAGTACAAGGGAAATTACAGATGGATTTATTACCATGGGAGCAGGGTGGAGAAAGTAGAAGAGCAGAGAGAGAGAGAGGTGTGGACCATTTTAAATAGTTTATTTCCTGAATTATCACTTTTTAATGGCCTAGTTCTGCCTTCAGCAAAGCTCTGTGTGTGATGGAGCAGATGTAGCGAAGAGCTGTATCGTCACACCTGACAGCTGTGCTGGGAAGTGAGCCTGAGTAACTGGCTCTGCACTCCTGCTTCAAGCACAACATTGGTCCCAGTGCGCCTTGGAGGCTGGGATGTCTCCCTGTGGTGAGTCTGTTGGGTGGGGAGAGACAGTGGCCTCCACTTGGGTTGTTCTGCCCCCTCTTTTTAAGGGGAACAGCAGAGGGCTGGGGAGGTTTAGATCTGCACGGAGCACGTGCTCATCACTTCATCCTTCCTGCTTGGCACAAGGAATTAGGGAGAGAGTAGAAAGGTGAGTAAAACACCCCAGAGATGCTCTGCAATTGATGGTCCCTCTATATCCCTACCTCATCCCAAGCTGTGAAGCTTGCAGCTTCACCCTGTCCTTCACGCTAAGAGAAAACCTTATGTTACCCTGAAGGTTAGCTCTTGGCAAGCAGAAAGGGCTTTTTAGTAATAAGCAGCATACTATGCACGTGGCAGAGGGAGACAGGCCTCCACGCATGCATTACACTGGTCTGGGGTGTAAACTCAGCATCCACTTATGAGCAATAGCCCTAGCTGCTGACTCACCCGCATCGCTTTTCTTGGTTCCCTTGGTTGAGCAGTGAGCTGGCCAGATATTATTCATTCTACTTGAAATAATAACTGAGAAAATTGTCTATTGGAGGTATAAATGTCTAGACTTCCTGCAAGGAGCAGTATGGAGTTCAAAAAGCGTAACAGCGACTCATGCAGCAGAATGTCTCTAAGAGCACACCTACAACACAGGCTGGTGCCCATATATCAGGCAGAGCAAATGTCCATGGCCATTGCTGAGTCTGCACGTAGGTTAGATTTGTTTAGCTTCTAAAATAAAGGGTACTTTTAAGTGGCAGCAGCTACATGGCCTGTTGTCTTATGTGACCGAGTTATTTAAAGTTCTTGTTGTTATGGAGAAATGCTGACTTTTCTATAAGGCAAGCTGCAACCTGCTTGTATGCAATATTCTGTTATAGCTTTTTGCTAACTTTGGATAAACAAGGTTTGATTAGAGACTTGGTGGATTTATTCTGAAAGCAAGCGATAATGTTCAAATGAAGTCAAGGGTGGTGTTTTGGAAGTTGGCCAGCGTGCTTTTCAGTCACTAAGTCAGGAAAATTTTTTTCATATACAAAACTGATGCTTGTGTGCCTTCTACTCAGAAACAACTTATCATCAGCTCTTCAAAGTTTTCGTACAGTTAAATCTCCTTAATAAGTTGAATAGCGACTGTTGTTGAGGAAAATGCAAAATAACTGAGCGGCATTATGAATTCTTATTGTTGTAGGTTACATACAGAGAATACTGTGGGAGGTAAGGTCCCAAGCCTTAGTCATAGAATCATAGATCATAGAATCATTAAGGTCAGAAAAGTCCCTTAAGATCACCAAGTTCAATCCCCACCCCCACCAGGCCCTCTGACCACGTCCCTCAGTGCCACATCTCCACAGTTACTGAGCACATCCAGGGACAGTGACTCCGCCGCCTCCCTGGGCAGCCTGCGCCACCCTTTTGGAGAAGAAATTTTTCCTAACGTGCAACCTGAACCTCCTCTGGTGCAACTTGAGGCCGTTACCTCTCATCTTAGTTCTGTCACTGGTGTTGGGATGTTCTGTCCTTCTTCCACCGAAGTTTCCTCGGTACAGGGCAAAACAGATGGGCCCGATGACGTTTGTCTGAGAGCTATCAAAAATCTTCCTGTGAAGATTATCTGCTTTGATTGTACCGGGGCAGTAAAGGCTTGTGTTTGTAAAGAGGAAGAGCCAGATTTCCAGAAGTCTGGTATTTTACAGAATGCTTGACACAAAAGCCGTAATTGTGGGATTTGGGTTCCCTTGTTAAGTCCTTATGCTTTCAAATTCTTGGAGCTAATTTTCATTGACAATAGGAACATTCCTTGAAAAATGCTGATGTAATGAAGTACGTGCTACTTGAGATTAAAAGATTTATTCAGTGAGCCCTTTTTGAAACTTTTGCGAAGTATCTTAACATTTTTATGTTCCTCCAACTGCCAACAAAATCACATTGCACCACACAGTTTGCAACATTAGTCAGATTTTGACACTGGCTCACGCAAGAGGCAGTTTTCACAGTCAGGAATCATAAAATGTTAAAGGAATCGCCATTATTTGAAAACTAGACACAATTCAGTGAAGCAGATGGACTTGCTAACTGTGACTTAGGAGGTCTGTAGCACAGCTGTGTTGACACGGATTACAGACAATCAAAATTGTATATAAAGGGCATGCCACAGTTTTAGTTTTAAGCATATTGCTAACATTTAATGAAGTATGTAACCTTATATGGTTTACGTATTTTTGTACTGTAGCTGCAAGTTATGCTAAGGCCTTGACTAAACCATCCCAGAAATCTCTATTGCTATTTGTAATGCAGGCACGCAGACCTAGAGTGCCAATAAGCCTTTGATTGAATCTTGATTAATGTAAATACACTAAGCCTGTAGGTGCCGTTCCAGCCTAGGCAGCTTCTTGCAGCTTTTAACCATGTCCACATCAGAGTCGGCCCCTTTGCTTCAGATGATTTCCAAAGACCGACTGAAGAATGTTTGGACATGTTTGTGAAGGATCAGGGATAGAGACATTTCCTGAAGCCCCTCGCTGCCTTGTTTGCAACACCATCCAATAAAAATTAAGCCCTGAGACAGGAATTTAGGAGAGGAAAGAAGGAAACAGAATTCTGTATGTTTCACAACTGTACTCTCTGATCCCAGGAGAAAGGTTGGGTAAGAAATGATGTGATCTTTCTTAGATATCTGTTTGTCTTCAAAGTTTTTAGCTAGTTTTCTCTTACTAGCCAGGGCTCTTGGCTTAGGTGAACAAGTTACCAAAGTGTTTCAGTTCATTGCTTTAACTAAGTGGTTCCTTGTCTAACCAAGCAGAGAGCACTGTGCATCAGCACAGTGTGTTACCGAGCAGAAAATGGCATGTGTTTTGGGAGGAATAAGACATGCAAAGCATGGTATATGTTATTGGGATCTAGATGAATGGGAAAGACCAAAACTGGTGCATGGTGGTGTTTGGTGCCTCCGCACCTGTTTTGGTTGGTGCCCAGCTGTGTCCCAGACTAGGATGTATGCTGAGTATTCATAACTGCTTCTGTGTGTGGGATGGGACAGGGTTTTCCAGCACGGGAACTGGCTTCTCTTGAAGTAAATCTGTGTGACTGTAACACTCCTGTCTGCATCACCGCCAACACTCGCTAGAAATTCTGCTGTGGGGAAAACTGTAGCTGCAATGGCATGTGATGAGAGGAAAATGTGATGATGAGGAAAACATTGCATGGCTTTTGTCCTTCCTGCTATGGTAATACTCCGCAGTGTCTTCTCCTTGAAGATGTCATCTTCAGAGTCTGGTTTACTATATGGATCTGTATATGAAATAGGTTACATCTTCTCATGCTGCCTCTCTGTCTATATGCTGTGTTGCAGATAGCCATAGACTAGTACTGCTACTGCGAACGAGAGTTTGCCACTACTGACTGTGAAGGGTCTCCTTTGGCCTGTGGCAGCAGCATCTGAATATCATGGTTTGTACCACCTTGGCTTGGGTGTCTTTGCACAGCAACAACACAGGAGAGGAGCTGATACTCTAGGATGTGTTTCAGGCTGGCAGACTTTTGGCTCCTGCTGTAGGTCTGCTTTCATTATTCATCCTTCTCCAAGCGCTACATGTGCAGGAGCTTTCCAAAACCACCTGCCATTCTGCAGATTCCTGATCTTTCCCACCTACTGGATGCTTCTGGTATTGTTTCAGTGGTCTTAGGCTTAGTATTTCTGGTGCTTTTCTGCCTCCGTGCTTTCCTCTGTGGCCTGTTTTGGGTTTTCTACTGTGTCTGAGCACTGTTCACCTGCCACAGAACTTGTTCTGGGCTGGCTGACTGCTAATTACTTTGCTCTGACTGCTCCAGATGCCACTCACAGTCTGGAGTGGCAGAAGACCAAGTCCTGTAATTGCAAGCTGGGTGCTTTAGCCTTGATTCAGTCTCAGAGAGTACTGAGCTTTCTGAAAGTACCTATGCTTTTGTATTCTGGTGGGGGGATACAATTTCCATAAGGAAGATATTTTTATGTAGAGTATGTTACTTGCCATTTAGTTGTACCCCATAGCCTGAGCTTACTATAGAGTCTTGAAAAGTGCTTTAAGGATAGCTTTGAAGAGGTTACCTGTCTTTTTCTGGGTAAGATTTCTGGGGAGAGGCACAGATACAAATTGATCAAACTGGCTTAAAGAAGCCGTAGAACAGATCCTGACTTCCTCTTGATTTGCGTGAATGGGCAGATAGGTAGGAAAGCCTTGCCCGGACCTCTGCTTTTCCAGAAGGATTTTGAAAATTTATTTTCTCCAAACTTCTTTCCTTTTATTCTAATTTATTTCAACCCTCTTAACACGTGTTGTTCGCTGTCACTTGGAGCCCAGGAGCCTGGAAGAGCCCGTTTCACTGCTTGTCTGCTCAAGAGCTTCAGAATAGTCCTGTGCAACACAAACCTCTCTATTTTTAATGGGGCCTATCCAAGGTACAGTTTCCTATCGTCATTTGGCCTAACTGGGTCACTGTTACACCTCCTGGTTTAACAGTGCTGCAAACAGTTGTAGACTGCTGCCATTTCTGCGTGATGACATTTCTCTGGCTGTTCAAATATTTCCTCTGACTTGTATTTTCTGTAACATCATTTTTCTCGTGTTTTCTATGGCTTACTGTACATTTCTTTGGTTTCTTCTTTTTTTTTTCTCCTCCTTTTCTCCAGCTATTCTTACAACACACACAAAAAGCTCACAACTGTCAAGTATTACTGTAGGACTCCCTGTGACTGCCTATCCGTTTTGCTGCAGACACGATAGCTTTCTTCACTTTTCTTTGCAAAAGAAGGCATTTTAATCAAAGAAGAAATCTTATTAAAAAAATAACTCTGTCAGCCTTTAAAATATGCAGTGCCTTGATTTGTGGTTCCCGTAAAATTGTGAGTTTTCAGCCAGAGTTAAGAGATGAATTATTGCCAGAAGTGGCAGATGAAATGAAAAATGGCGAAGCTTGCCTCCCTCTAACGCACACGTTCTGGGGGTTACCAGTGATGTCATACCTGTGATTGTGTCCTTGTGGACCAGCTCTTTATTTTTAAGCAGAATATTATTTCCTAATCTCAATAAAAACAATCCAGACAGTGCATTATGGTGCAATTACTGTCTCTTGGCTGCAGCTGCTGAGTTCTGGTCCTAGGCTTTGGAGGACCACCTTGATCGTTTTACACTTGCTTGGTCATGCTTTGCTGGTTTTCTCACAGAAACCCAGCTTATTGTGATGCCCAGGATTGACACATGCATTTTTGCTTATTGATCCTAAAGCAGGCATGTCTTTATTTTTGTGGGGGTAAAAAGCATGTGTACCGATAGCCTTAGATTACAGTAAAGCTGTAATCACAGCTGGCCAGGTAGGCAGGTAGCTGTTCATATTTGGGCTAAAAGCTTAGCAGAGCTACCCCAACATGCCTCAGCTTCACCAGTTTTATTCCATGTCAAAGTGCAGGTCAAGCAACAGTGTCTCGAATGCCCTCGTGTGCAGTAGTGCTGCAACTTGATCCAGGCATCCTTAAAGAATGGTCAGCTCTGGATCAGCTAAATTAAAGTCCTATTTCATCTCAACCCATAGAATGGCAATGCGTGAATCAGCAGAGTGATGATCACGTGAATTGTCCTGCATGTGATCTGTTCTTTTCCTTTTCTCTCCCATTCAGTGTTCGCAGCAGAGAACCAAATTATTTAAATGTACAGGAATGTAGCATGGTGGAGAAGAAGCCTGTTTAATCTGCAAGTCTTAAGAATGAGTTTCTGCCTATTATTTCTGTTATTTCACTTTGTTCTCACTGTGTACTTCTCTTGCTTTTGGTACCAAATCACAATGGTGGGAAAGTTCTACACTGGTAAATGATCTCTGGGGTAGATCATCTGCTGTGCAGACTACTGCACAGCTTCCCTGCTGCTAGCTAGCTAAAGACTTGCATGAAATTACATTGGATTGCACTTGCTTCTTCATGGACTGCCATAGACTGCCATCAAGATAAGTCCAAGCTTCTCATGCTGCTGAAGACTTTCTCTGATGGCTGCAGATGTTGAATCTGTGAAGGCCTTGTTGGCGTTCCCCAGACATTTCTATTTGTTTCCCGCTTATGGCTTGAGGAACAGACCCAGTAAGACCTCTTCTAATTAGTAATGAAAATGTGCTGTTTTTTATATTCATAAATTAACTGGAAAGACAATTTGGCATTTTTAATGAATGATAAAAATGCCTTGGGTACTGGATTGCTTTTATTGGCCTGGCTTGAATGTAATATTTTCCAGAAAGCAAGTGAAATCAAAATCATCCAGTGCCACTGCTGCATGGTTGTCTTGGTTCAAATGTAACCTCTGGTCCCTGCTTTCTGAGAATTGGTGCGAAAAAAAAAAACCCCACACCACTGTATTTGGGCCACTGCTTTTAATGCAGTACAGCTCCTCACCATGATGAAGTAACACCAGTATCTCAGTGAGGGGACAGATGTGATCTGCGCTTGCCATGTCGTCTTTATAGTGGAACCACACCAGGGTTTACAACATACAGAGATGTCATCCCAGTCCAAACCAGGCGCTAGTTAGGATTGGCTTATATACAAAGATGCATTTGTTAAGCGGATGTTTTGTTAAAACAGTTAAATCATTGCACAATTCTCTGAGTGAATCGTGAAGTAGCTCAGGCCAAATGCATCCTATTCGGGTAGGTTTTTGCCCTGGTGTAGCTGAATTCATGTAAAATTCTGCATTAAGTAATGCCTAAATTGATGGCAGGACATGTGTGATGAGGTTTAGACCTGCCTGAAAAAACATGGCATAACATGAAATTCCAACGGTTTTGACCTGTTCGTTTTTGTATCTGTGTTGTGCATTATCCACACCGAGTCTTCAGCACCATTAGCTTTGCTTTGGGGTGAGGGAGGCGGTTAAGAGTTCTGCTGCAACGTGTGTGTCAGTGCTGTGAAATTTAGCATTCTCTGTGGACAGGGGCTGCCAGACGGAGCTGAGAGCGGAGTTGCCCAGTTCAGTGAGGACAGAGCCGTTCTGGGCAGGGGAGGTGACTGCTCCTGGTATGCTGGGAATGCGAGGGAAGAGCCCTCTGTGGCACAACTCCATCTGCTTTTACTTATTTCTTCCTTTTATATTCCACGGGGTTTTAGTTGCTGCTTGTTGTTCTCACTGCCTGGACCTTCCTCTAGGCTTTACAAGCACTGGAGACGCCCCTCGCTCTGTGCTTGGAGACGCTTCTGTCCCTCCAGCTGGGAGCATGGCATGCTCCAAACCCGCGTTTCATCCTTTCCTCAGGAGAGCAGCCACTGCTCTTTAGGGTGTCTGGGGAGGGGAGGTCGCTCCTAAACCCAGAGCAATGCAGTTTAGACTTGCTGTGCATGATTTCAGTCCAGTGTAATGTTCTTCCACTTGTATTTCTCCCCCTACTCCTAAATCCAATGAGTCACTTTTATGGAAGCTGTGGGCTTCGCACGTCATTGTCATGGCTTTGTCTGAGGTTCTGTTCAGGTCCCACTGAAGGCAGTGGAGTGCCTTCCATTAGTGGAAGCCTTTTCCATTGATGGCAACGAGAGCTGAGTCAAGCATCTGAGGAGCAATGCCAGAGCCAGTCAGGGACAGTCAGTGGATGCTTTTGAAATATACAATTGTCTGTATGCTTTGGTGAAGTGAAAAGAGACCAATGAGGGGATGGAAACACTTTTGTAATGAATACTAAAGGTCTTCCCCAGACATTAGCTCCCTCGTCTGGGATGAGGAGACCATCCAGGAATGAGGAAACTTGCACGTCGCCAGGAGCAGAGCTGAGATGTGAGGAGTGGCCTGTTTCCAATCAGGGTCTCACGCACTGTGGCCATGCTGCTCTCGCAGGATGCAGAGCCTGCCTTCCACTGGGACTTCTGCATGGGCTTCATAAGGCAAAGGGTAGCACTAGCTCCTGCTCTTTGTGTGCAGTGCCCTAGCATTCCTGCTCACACCATGGAATCCACCAAGCTGCCTTCCTCAAGCTCACGCTGATCACTTGCTGTTTCCCAGCCAGACGTTGTCCAGTCCCAGGCTTAGGAAGGCAGTTGAGCCCCTCACAAATCCAACGCCTCTTGCTGTATCCTACCTCCTGATGAGTTTCTAATTTATGATGAACGACCCCAGCTTGTCCAAAGCTCTTCTTGCAGGTCAAGTTTTCTTTGATCCCTCCTGTAGCTTTCAGATAGACAATTTCAAGTCAGTCCACATCCTTTCTAAAGTTCAATGTCCCGAGACTAGATGGGCTGCTCCATACAAAGCTAGAGCTTTGTATGCTGAGCAGTGCAGAAGGGTTACTCCATGTGGTTTACAGGTTGAGCTCATGTTTGTACAGCCTAGGACAGTGTCCTTTCTTTGTAGCAACAAACTGGAGTTGACTCATGTCCAGCTTGCAGTCCATCTCAACTCTCTCCATATTTTTCTGAAGGATGTTGTCAGTTTTTCTCTATCCTTATCTCTACTGAATGGGCTCCAATTTTTTTTTTCAAACAATTTCCCTACTTTGCCAAGATGAGAGTTTAACCCTGTCTTCAGGCAGTCCTTCCCAGCTTCGTAGCAGCTGCATATTTTACAAGCGTGCGATCTATCTCATGGCCCATGTTGTTAGAGAAATCTTTGAAGAAAGCTGGACTCACAACAAACACAATACAACTCCACTGGGTTAATCCCTCCATTCTGACAGTGACCCGTAGATGTTTAGTGTCCAAGTGTTATATTACCAGTCAGTTTTGCATCTGCTATGCAAAGGTTTATTTGAGACCATTTATTTGATGTCTTACAAGGATGTTATGCATCTGAAGCTTTACAAGTCAAGGCACGTAATGTTGACGGCCTTTCTGCTATCCACGAGGCTGTCACAGAGGGAAATTAGCTTGGTTGGATGCAATTTGTTTCTGATTAAATCCACATTAGCTGAAGTCTTTGCTTTGTTATCTTCTGTGCTTACGAATGTTTGTGGTATTTATTCATTATTTATGTTGCAGACCTTTTTTTTCTGGGAATGATTGCTAACCTGACTTTTACTCCTTATGCAATTCCAAAAGCTTACTTAATTTAGGTATGAAGTTTGCTTTGTTCTCTCTGTTGTGCATCACGCTCGACAGAGACACAGATAATTCCTCATAGTTTCAGCCAGTTCTCTAAATCTTGTAAGCTAATGCTCATCAGGTGCTGCTCCGTCCTCACTTTGGGTTGAACACCCCTCCGCGACTGGTTTTAGCCATGCTTCTTGTGATACTTGCTGCTAGATGGCCACTCAGGTTTTAAAGTCTCATAGATGTACCATGGGCACAAGCTAGTACTGCTCACTCCACAGAAGCCTGGAGAGGAAAGTTGACAAGCAGCCCTTTACCTCACCCCTCTCTGAAAGGTTTTGGTGGGTTAGGAACACTCTGGTGCTGTTGCCTTTGGTAGCCCTTGGCTGTCCTGCCTGGTGACAAGAAGCTGTGCACGGTCTGTAGTACCAAAGAGAGGCACTGCTACCGCCTTTGTCCATGTTCCAAAAAGGCTGTACATCACCTGTGCTCAGCTCAGCACAACTGAGGAGCCCAGGTTGGTTTCTGTGCAAGGCAATGCTGGATCAGAGTCAGTGTTAATGCTTTATTTGGGAGCAGCTGCTGAGCTCCAGCTGCTGGTGGAGGAGATCAGCTGCATAAACATCATGGAGACGGTGCAGCGCAGCTCCCTGTCACTGTGTGGAAGTCAGGCATAATAATGGATTGAAAAACCTGGATTGCAGGAAGTGTATATAAACAGTGAGTAGTGGCCTCTTCCAGGCTGGAATGTAGTAAGTAAACACAGAGAATGCAGGTTGAGCAGAGAACCTGTAGCATTCTTCTAGCTGAATGCACTTAGACATGTTAATGACCCAGCAGGCTCTCTAGGGCTCTCACAACAGTCCAGAGAAGGAAGGTGAGGTTTAAGTGCCCAGACAGAGGGACAGGCAAACAAAGGTGACTTTGATGTCTCTTCTAGGAAAGCTGTAATAGCCTTTCTGAAAGTTTCCTAGGAAAAAAATTGTTCCTGGGAATGTTTTTGAGGCTGTAGTGTTCAGAGGTCCTGTGCAGCCTTGAGCTGTTGGTTTATGCAAAGAAAAGGTCTGTTAACCACTGGGACAGCACCTCCCTTACATTGTCTTGCCATCTGAATTAGCCTGCAGTACCCCCATCTTATGTTATCCAATGTCGTGTTAACTGGGGCCAGATCTTTCAGTTAACGAGGGATATTTACAGGGCCAGAAACTGGCTCTAAAAGAGATGAAGAGACATCTACAGAGTTTCAGCCCAATAGGTTGTCTGTGAGTTTGCACCGCACCCACTTTTAGGAGCAGGAATAATATATAGCCTGGCAGACTGTAAATCGAAGTCCTGAATGGAGAGAATCCCACCGTGTGCAGTCTACTTCTCTTTGTTGTTGTAAGGACTTCTGGCTTTCTTCTTACCTTCTCACACTTTTCTTGCTCTCCAGGCCAGTTGGTGACTTCTGGCCCTGATCTTCCCATCCACTGCCACCTCCCAAAGCTGTCACTGCCTGTGCTGTGGCCAAGAGGAGAGCAGCTCCAGCTGTAAGGTGTGGAGCAGCCTTTTTCCGCCTATGATCTCCCAAGCTATTCTCACAAGCTTGAGATCCATCCCCAGACTCACTTCAGTTTTTGGCCCAGCTCCAAAGCCTGTGGGGAGGGCTCGGAAGTGTACTTGCTGCAAAGTCCTGGGCCAGATAAGCCAATAAAGAGATAACAATGTTGGAAAAAAAATAAACAGAAAACAACTCAGTCCCCTGATTCATTTTGCTCTGGGAATCCCCATAGTCTTAGGTTTCTAGGCCTGGCCTTGTTTCCAATTCATCCTCCCTCTCTGAAGAGCCTTTTTGTCCTTAATTGCAACTATAAATAAATCATCGTAGCCAGAAGTAGTATTTTTCCAAGTCTACAACTCTAGTGTCTAAACCCTTCAGTTTCCAGGAATTCACTTCATCTTCCCCAGAGGTTGGGACAAAGAAGTGAAAATTGCATTCATCCTTTGTAACACTAGCTCCAGGCTTGCGAACTTTCCCTTGAAGTATTTCTGTCTTAGATCCATACCTGACCTCCAAAATACAGTAAAGATTGGTACATTAACACCAACTTGTCTCTCTGAACGTGTGGGGCTTGTTGGAGCTCAGAATGCAGGCTTTGGTGCCTGAAGGTAAGTTAGAGCCAACAATCAGTGTTTGCACGTCAGCCTTCCTCAGCCCACGAGAAAGTGGGCATCTTTTTGTGTGGCTCTTGTGGGTCCTGTACCCTCGGCTGTGCTGGGAGCTGAAGAAGAGACCAAAACCATTGTTCAGGACATGGAATAAGCTGAACTGGTAGCAGTCATAAGCTTAAAACGTATTTTCTTTCCTGCTGGTGGAATACATAGTTTGCTTTGAAAGTGATGCCTCCTATTTGTTTCCATAGCACAATGACAGTATTTGATAGAGCAAATTTTCAGCTATGAAACACTATTGTTTAATAAAGTCACCACTATTAGCTATGCATTTATGCCAGTGATGAGCAAGAGCTTGCATACCGTGCTGCTAAAAATCTGCACCAGTGGAGGTGCCCCGCTGTTGTTGTTGCCACTGCTGAAATGCACCACCCACTGGTTGGTCTTCGTAAATGCTCAGCACGTGTTGACGAATGTCAGTGGGTGCCATTTTTACTGCATGGAAGAATTCAATTCCACACCTTTACTTCATCCACACTTCCATGTCAGGCACCATTTTGTCAGACTGCCCCTCTGCTGCCGTCTGTGATACAGCAACAGAACACAATGGAACACTGGTGGGAAGGTTTAGCCACTACTGTCATACCGCCAATATAATAAAATAGGAGGCATTACTTTTGGAGCAGCCAGTGTATTTCAACTTTGTTGATACGAGAAGTATTTCTGCTTGTGTAAGTCTTCAAGTAAAGGGAGGAGCAAGCTGGGAGTGAAGCTGCCTTGTAAGGATAGGGTATTAGTCTTTGTTTCAGTCTAATTCCCACATTGTCACAGGAACATGTGTGATGGTGGTAGTCATCCTTGTGGATTGTCCTCTTGTTCTTCAAAGATCATTAAACACAATTACAGGAAAAGAGATCTTTGTTTCTGAGCAAAACTCGGCTTTTATGTAAGTGTTCCACATTTTCTTCATAATTCTTTACCGATCGTGGCTAATTTTAACCATTTGGTTGGCATGAATATAAGCCAGCCCTTTTCTGCCTACTGCTTCCCATTTATTTTCATGAGAATCGGGTGTCTGGATCCTTAAGTCACCTTTAAATATGCCAACCTCTGATCACATTTGCTTCGTATGACTTACTCTGCTACGTGTCTTGGGGCTAAAACCTCCCATTTTTGGATAGTGATGGTAAATTCCTAGGGGCCTCGGTGAGGGCTGAATTCACATGTCTAATCGGAGAGAGGCTCTGTGTTAAAGAAGCCTGCGCTCCCTGCCTGTTTCTGCTGTCTGCCTCTTGGTTTGTAACGTGTGAGGTTGCACCTCCATGGGTCACAGCTGGCCATGTACACAAGGGAGAGTGACAAAGGGGCTTCCAGACCCAAAAGGGAGATGTGTTTCAGGAAGGATGGCACGTGGTGGCACAAAGCATGGAACAGAACAGGCAGTGCCACAGCCAGCAGCAGACAAGAATCACCTGGTCAGGAGCTGGAGAAGCAGAGTCTATAGCAGCTGAGGTCTAACTTGCGTTTGGACCTGCAGCTTCAATAGGTCAAGGCAGGGAACTGTTGACTGTGCTTCCTTGTTTTTCTTTTTAGCGATGGTACTGTCATCCGACAAAGGCCTCCATTTAGAAGGTGAAGGCTCTCTAAGCTAGTAGAGACTACTAAAAAATATTAATAATAAAAATGCCTTTGTAAGGCAAAGAGAGGCAGAGCAGAACTGGTTGGCAAGTGAAAAGTATTTCCCATGATGAATTATGAATGAAAAGAAACGTTCCTGTGCTTTGAAATTTCTGCAGGATTTTTTTTTTCCCCCATCAGAAACACTAAAACCTGAAAGAAGTTAAGTTAAAAAGAAATAAATAAGATCTTAAGCATCTCCTCCCTCCAGGAAATGAGCTCCTCCATCTCCCTTTTCTATGAAAATGTGTATTTAGAAAATAAACTGTTTTTCTGTTTGAAAATAAAACAAACTATCAAATATAAAAGGTTGACCAGCTCTAGGAAAGTCTGGTCTTGTGCTTAAGGCACTGATTTTGGACCAAGAGACCTGGGTTTAATTTCCACTTCTGCTACAAACTTTTCCTGCGTGACCTTGGGCTAATCCTTTAATCTCGCTTTGCCTCTGTTCCTCATCTGTCAGATGAGGCTATGACTTCCCCACCTCGCAGGGGTGTTATGAGAGTAAACATATCCTCCGTGCCCCATGCCTCACCTTCTAGCCAACTCCTCTCCTGGGGAATGGGGAAAGAGGGAAGTGCCCCCGCGCTGGGAGCTGCTGCCTACCTCCCTCCGTGCCATCAGACAGACTGGAGAAGGCAAGGCTGGCTAGGACCCCTGCCATCCTTTGGGAGTGAGAAGAAGAGAAAAAAATGCTGAACATGTATGAGCCATGGGAAGGAGAGACTTGTTGATTTTCTGTCTTTTTTTTTTTCCCTTTCTCCAAGATTTCAGCGTGTTTTTTTCAGCCCAGACTTCACATAGCATCCGCAGCACTAGCTGCAAAAGAACCGGCCCTGTGTAGGGCTGGCTGCTTCCTGAATTAGTCTCCATTTGCAGCAATTACCTTCTTTCCTTTCTTGCCAAATGTTTCTCTGAGCCTGAGGCCCAGCTAATTTTTTTTGTCAGCTCTGGTTGCACCGGGCAGCACTCCTTTCCATACGGGAAATAGAGATGCCATTCAGGCCCCTCTAATCCCGCTTTCACTGCTGCACTCGTTAAAACACTCCTTTATTTATTTTAATTTTATTCTCTCCTCCCTACCACCCTTTCTAAACAACCCCTTGCATTATGCTTTTAATTACCTTTAGATTTCCCTTGTGTAACTTCGCCGGCATTCGCAGAGCCATAGGCAGAGCGCGTGGTGCCGGAGCCTCGCACATGATCTGTGGGCTCGCCCCTGACTCACTCAGTGGCATGCTGTG
This sequence comes from Gallus gallus, assembly GCF_016699485.2. Taxonomy (NCBI): domain Eukaryota; kingdom Metazoa; phylum Chordata; class Aves; order Galliformes; family Phasianidae; genus Gallus; species Gallus gallus. The sequence continues at coordinate 13,579,103 of NC_052536.1, read as the reverse complement.
AATGACTCAAAGACCCCAGGGGATGGCAGGGAGTGGACGGAAGGGTGGGGGATCCAAACGGGGGTATAGAAGGGGGATGAGATGCGAAGGTGCTCCGCTGTCCCCACGCATCATTGGCATGAAGAGGGAAAGGATTGAGTTGAAGGCTAAGAGCAGGATTGGGAAGCCGGGTGTCCCTGCCAGGACTAGGGGCAGCAATGTCTGTATCATGGCTCCACAAGCATGAGCCGTAATACGACATTATATAGGCATGACTTCATCTGTTTCCATAAGATTGCTTTCTCCCTCTCCCTTTCTTTGGCTGGTAATTGAGAAACGCATGAGCTCACCTCCTAGGAGCGGGAAATGAGAACCGCAAGAGGAAACGAGCTGGAAAGCATATACGGGGCCGGAAAAAAAAACATAGATTAGGTGGGGGGGGGGGGTGGTCAGAGATACTATGGAGAAGAAAAGGGATTCCGCTTGCATGGGATCATCGCCATGCAGGGCTTATGACAGCTTCCTCAGCTCTGCAGGCAGGGCCAGGGCAGCCCCACTGACATCGTGTGGCAACCTTGACAGCATCCAGAGGATCAGGACAAAAGGGTGATGTAATATGTAACAAGGTGGTGGGTAGCTCAACTGAAGGTTTTGGGGTGGAAACACAGTCCATCTGCCCCAGCTGAAGCTGCTTAGAGACGAGGAGAGTGTACCCAGGTGGAAACGGGATCTGGGTGTGAATGCACCCAGGTGCTGGGGATTTAAAAAGCCTGGGGAGAGGGGCTGATGGGCTTTTTTCTTTCAGAATTAGGTCTTTTTTTTGGGCTGATGGGTCTCACCATCAGGGTTGGAGGTTGCAGCCAGTAAGAGAGTGGCTTAAGGCTGTGTTCTGCCTGTGGACTTGGCTTCCAGGCAGGTAAGTAGAATCTATCATCAATCCTCCACCTCTTTATTTCTTGTCTTGAGCTTCCTACAATATCTAGTATGAGGTGAAAAAAATCTCTTTGGAGATCTGGCTTCCACTTGTTTTTTTGCCACTTCCTTGGCTTTTGAAGTGGGGCTCTGTTGGAGTAAGCCTAGAGGAGGCCATGAGGATGCACAGAGGGCTGAAAAACCTCTTCTCTGGAGACAGGGTGAGAGAATTGGGGTTATTCAGCCCGGGGAAGGAAAGGGTCCAGGGAGACCTCATTGTGGCCTTCTGCTGCCTAAGGAGAGCCTACTGGAAGCCTGGCGAGGGACTGTGTCAGAAAGTCTTTTTAGGGTAGGGAGATAGATAGGTTGAGATTTGATGTTTAGAAGAAATCCTTCATCTCAAAGGTGGTGAGGCACTGGAGCTGGTTGCTGTGGGTTCTCTATACCTAGAGGCGTTCAAGGCTGGATTGGATAGGGCCTTTAGCAGCCTAGCTTAGTGGGAGGTGTCCCTGCCTATAGCAGGAGTTTGGAGCTAGATAATCTTTAAGGTCCCTTCTAGACCAAACCACTCTAATTGCTTTGTGACAGAGGATCTGGCTTAATGTGACCACATAAATGAATACAGCCTTTTTCTTGCACTGCCCTATGTTCCTTCCCCAGTGTTTGCTTTTTCTCTCTTTCTCTACAAGTCCCTCTACTTGTTTTCACTCCTTGCTCTAAGGATGTCTTGCATCCTTCCCTACTGCTGCTTTTGAGGTGTGGCTGGGGAAGAGCCAGCTGCTTTCAGTTAAGGTTAGGTTTTGAACCAAGGGGTTTTACTCTGACATGGCCAGTGATACAATGTCATCTTGTTTGTTGAGAGGGCCTCCACTTAATTAGTTCTCATGCAAGTGTAAATTACTGAGACACAAAAGAGCAACAATATAAAATGAAATATGCTAATTATCTCCAGAAAACTGGGCTGGTGGGAGTCCTACATGCAGCCAAGTGCAACTGAGGATGGATGAAGCTAATGAACTAATGGTGGGATTTATAGGGAACTTGCAACATGTCTGGTTGATGCAGAGGACTGCTGTGCTCCACCAGTGGTGGTGTGAGGAACTTGGAGCTTTGCAAATGAGCTCTGTGTTCTTGAATTATGCGACCCTGATCAAAAAGCATAAATGGAGACAGGTCAGGGCTGGGGACCAGGTGTCACTGGCTTGTGTATCCATCTCTTCTGGCTTGTTCTGCCTCTCTGTGGTGACTAAGGGTTTGTTTTTTTTTTTAAGTATTCTAAAGGAACTTCTATCTGAAGGGAAGTCTGTGTGATGTGTTACTGCTTAGAAGGTCTGTACTGGCACAAGTGGGTGCCCCATATATGTTATACCCTATTTATGTTTCCATTAGATTTTTTTTCCTTTTCTTCACAGTTTTTCCTAAGTGAAACACTAATGCAGTAATGTTCAAACCCACAATGTTTGAAAGGCCTCTAAATTAGGCAAAAGAAGCTTGCCCAGCCCTAGATGAGAAGACTGGACTCACTTTCTAATTCATATATATTGCTCATTTTGCCCTGATAAATACGTTTCTGTCTTAGACGAGGATCACTGGAGGACCTCAAAGTTTAACATTAGGACAGGTGACCAGAGGGAAGAGGAGAGGCTAGGTTGATAACCATGAGCATCTAGATGCCTGGTAAGAAAGGCTGTATATTCCAACTGGGCTGTATTTGAATAAACCTGTGTTGGGAGACTCAGTCACAGTTAACGAAGTTCCTTAAGTGTCACTCTTGGTTTTCAAGAGCTTCTCTTTCCCTGGGGAAATCAAGGAGGTATTAAAGCTGTAGCTAATGAGCAGCAGAGTGGTCTGATGGGGCTTCTGAGAACTGGTGGTGTTAATTGATAACCAGCTGAATGTGAGCCAGCAGTGTGCCTGGGTGGCCAAGAAGTCCAATGGAACTCTAGCATGTATCAGAAATTGAGCAGTCAGCAGGAGCAGGGAGGTAATCACCCCTCTGTACTTGGCCATGATGAAGACTGTACCTTGAGTACTATGTTCAGTTCTGGGCATCTCTCTGTGAATAGGACAGCGAAGCTATGAAGGGTCAAGAACACAAGTCTGATGGGGAGCAGCTGAAGGAACTGGGAATGTTCAGTCTGGAGAAGAGAAGGCACAGAGGAGACCTTATCACTCTCTACAAAGACATGTCAGGAGGTTGTAGCGGGGTGGGGGCTGGCCTCTTCTCCCATGTAACAGTGGTAGGATGAGAGAGAATGGCCTTAAATTCATCTGGGAAGATTCAGATTGGATATTAGGAACGTTTTTTTTCTCAGAAAGAGTGATTGGGCATTGGAACAAGTTGCCCAGGGAGGTGGTGAAGTCACTGTTCCTGGAGGTGTTCAAGAAACATGGAGGTAATGTGCTTAGGGACATGGCTTAGTGCACATGGTGGGAATGGGTTTGATGTTGGAGTAGGTGATCTTAGTGATGTTAATCTTAATGATTCTTTGACTGGAGGTGGGCTGAGGTTAGGCTCTATCTTATGTCTTAGAGCACAGATCTAGTTTGCATTAGACTTGGTTACTTTAATTTATAATGTATGGTATCAAATGTGCACACAGCTGTAATAAGGTTCATAGCTGTGCCTTGCAGCTGTGGCAGAACTTAAGAAGCTAGCATCCCTGTCCCAGTGTGTGCACCTAAACTGACCTACAAGCACTACTGTGGCTTTTTGAGTTGGCTGTTCTGCTCTGTGTGGGTTGCTTGGAGCTTAAGAAGGTCCGTGGTCCAGCCCTTGCAATCCTCTTTCCTGCTGTTAACTTGGGAATGGGCCATGAAAAAGATAAATGATTCTGGCAGTGGGAGATCCTGACTGACTGACATTTATCCCAGGGAGAGAGTGATCTGTGCATTGTGGAAGCACACTGGGCCCACATACGTAACAAAAGGCCTGATTGCATGGCACATCTTGTCCTGTTACAGAATGAGGGAGGGGGCTGTGGGCCACACTGGTCTGCAGCTGCCACAGGGAGAAAAATTGCGTGGTTTGCTTAACACAAGGTTTCAGCCCTGATCTTATGGTGGTGTGTTGTTTTTTGAGGGCTCAGCTGCGTTAGCTGTAGATATCCTGTCCCTCCAAGAAGGATGTGGAGGCTCAACTTGTGAAGTTGATGGTGGTGGGCTGATGCTGTGCAGCTCTTCATTCTGTAGTAGCTTCTTTGGGGACTGCTAAAGGAGATGGCAGGTTAGCATGTCCTCAGTGCTGGGCAGGAGTGGCAGTTTCCACAGTGGCCTCCTATGGAAATGAACACAGCTTCAGCATAGTCTATAGGTCTGTGGGTAGTTGTTGCTTGAGTCTTAGCTGGTCTAGACTAATGATGAGCCTGTCTGCCTCTGTCTGAACACCCAATTTTTCCATGAAGTGCACCAAATGATAGCATGGCCTAAAATAAATATTTTTTTTGGACTTCCCTGCCCGGTCACCCTGCTTTTTTACCTTCAGACCATAGAGTATTAATCAAAACCTGTTTGCCTGCCTTTTTAAGGCTTTGCTTTTTTCTGACTAATGTCTCATTACCTTTGCTGTTGCCTTCCTTTCCTCTTCTGCCCACTGCTGCACGTCTCTCTCTCTCTTTTTTTTTTTAATCAGGCCTTTTGCCTGGAAAAAGCAGGCTGTGCCTTCTGCCTTGCACACCTGCCCTCATCTGTGTTGGCCACTTAGGTATTTTTGCCTTTTTTTATTGGCCCGTTGCATGCATGTTGATCGTCTGTGCAGCTGAGGTCAAGGAATTTCCATGTCGTACTTGGAGAGAGGGTTTCCCCTTCACAGCCTCTGCCTCAACCAGGCACCAGTTCATGTAGAAATAGCTTGGCCTCTCTTGGAAATAGGTCTGTGTGAAATAATAAAATAATATTGTCTTTTTGAGGTCAGGGAAAAAAAAAAAAGTTCTTTTATACAGTCATACATACACTCTTAATTCCACAAAGCTTGGTCTGTTTTCCCCCCCTCACGCTTCCCCCTCGCCCTACCTTTTTCCTAAAACACTGGAGAATTCAGGCTCAGAGTCTGACAGCGCTGAGCATACAGCATGTACTGTGCCTTTTGAAATGCTGGCTGCACAGAAAAGCCTTCCTTAACACTGCACTCTGTGGCTTCATGACGTTGTGCGTTGGTGATGGGGTTCCCCTCTGGCAGAAGGGCTGGGGAAGAAGGGAAGGTGGGATGAGGGCTTGGAGTAGTGGAGAAGAATGGCTTGTGTGATGGGCAGGCTGGGGGGGTCTTCACTGTTTTTTCTTTGTTTCTGTTGTGACCCTCCGTGCTTCTTGGATAGGTGAAGGGAAGCCATGTATCTGTATGTTAGCATGGCTAGCAACGTTTCTAGTTGAGGTCTTTGTGGACAGCTACAGTATGAGTGAAGCAAAAAGGCCATTGCCAGCCCCATGTAAGTTCAGGGAAGCCCTGCCATGAGCAACCTACAGATACAGTGATGGACAGAAGAGCTGATGGTGTTGTGCTCTATAAGATGTGTGGGCAGGGTGGTTGGGGCTATGTGTTGTCATGCTTTAATGCTTCCCATGCGTTCACAGAATTGCCAGGACTGCTCTTTACTGCAGCTGGGGAGAGCCTAGGGAAAATCCCTGAATGCTAAGAAAAAATTACTCAGTTTCAATGGTCATAAGGCTGCTTATGCCATCCTTGCCTATGTGCTTGTTCTTGTCAGAGGAGTCAACTTGGACTGATGCTTAAAGCAACCACAAACCCATCTGAAGAGGCTTGCTGCCACCGTGGTAGTGTAACTGCCCAAAGTGAGCATACTGATCTGCAGACTTTGCCCTAACAGAGGTGCTTTCTGAGTTGCAAGTGCCCACTGATGGACTGGGGTATGTGCTCCGATGCAGCGTGGCAGCATCATGATCTCCCTTTTCTGTGGGGTGAAGGGAGGAAATGGCACATGATGCCCCTCTGCATTTTCACCATTTGTTAGGAGCATTTTATCTCCCACATTCTTGCAGGCACGTTTAAGAAATCCTTTAACCTCTCCCTGCAGTCTTGCTGTCTCAGGTTTCCCCTTGGCTTTCTTTGTTGCTGTTGGTTGCCCAACATCTCCTTCTAGCCCTAGGAGGACCTCAATGACTAAGGTACATGAGCCAGAAGACACATAAGTATCATACATGCTTTCTTGGTTCTCATGGCACGGCAGCATGGTGAGGGATGGCAGATTGCACTTAGGGTACCAGCCATTCTCATCCTGGCATCTTGTAGCATTGAGGTCCGTGTGTTAGCTCGACAACCTGCGAAGCTCTGCTGAGCTGTTTTCCCTGTTTTAATCATAGTTTGGGGAGTATTTGGGTGGCTACTATTCCTTTAGTATAAGATCAAATGAGGAAAATCTGCACTGCATCACTGTTATTTTGTGCACTTCTACTATAACCTATTTTGAAGCAACCAGCCCTTAATCTTTGATCCTGATGACCTTGATAACTCTTCTGTGCTTCTAATGACTTCTGGCATCCTTCTCTGAACTCGTTTGTGTTATCCCAGCTCTGAAACAGGGCGAGCAGGCTTCAACTCACTTCTCAAAGTGCAAAAATGTCATTGATTTATGTGGTGGCGTTTATAACATTGTTGGTATTGTTTTTTATCTTATTGAACCTAGCATTTTTTGGTTCTTTTTTTTTTTGATGGCCTCTGTGCATGGAGCAGATGTTTTCATTGAGCTGTCCGCAGTGACGCCTAGATCTTTTTCCTGAGTGGTTACAGTTAATTTAAAATCCATCAGTGTATTACCTCAGCAATCCCTTGATGTCACTGGTTAGAAGATCCCAGCTGGCTGCTGCTCTTAATTCTATTGCCTGTCTGTTTCCTATTATTTTTTATTATGCTTACATTGACTTGCATGCTGGGCTGGTTTTTAAAGCGAGGTGGGTGCAGTCATTTACAAGTGGCTAATGCAAGCTCTGAAATTCTTCTGCTTGTGTACATAAATATGTTTGTGCTTAGGTGTTTTCACAGAATATAAATGCTTTTCCCGTAGCAGATATGACTGAGTAATGCCTGTGGGAAAACAAACAAGTGTGGCATGTGTTTGCACATGCTCGTCTTTGGAAGCAAACCTCGCTTGCTGCAGAGATGCAGATCCCTATGAAAGAGCAGCTTGTGTAGCGTGCCCTTCTGGGCTGTGCCAATGGGCACAGTCCTGAATGTTTGGCACTGGGCTCTTTCGCGTAAAGTTGTGTGGCTTCAATGAAGTGACGGGATGGGAGAGGAATCCCAGATGCACAGCAGGTTGAAAACAGCCGACGCAGGCTTAGGCAATATAACGGTGCCCTTTGAGATTCCTGTATGTGTGGTTTTGTTGTTGATTTGTTGCATGGTTTTGAAGACCTTTAAAATATTGCGTGATACTTTCCGATGTGTGAAGTGACCTAAATAATACATGGAGTCCCAGTGTGCTAAATGCAGCCCTCCAAAGGGTGCTGTGGTCTGCTGGGGCTCCGGCTGAGTCATGTAGCTGGGAGCAGGGCACACAGGGATGATGCACAGGGTTTGCATTAGAAAGTTTCATCGTGGAAGCTGGTGGAAATGTCATTCTTGCCTCCCAGAAGGGCAGTAGTAAACTGGTGTTAATGAGAGATACTAGGAGCCTGCTGTAACTCTGAAGGAGCCAAATGCTGTAACTCTGCTTAATGACTGGAAACTTTGTGGAGTCCCATCTTGCTCTGAGCAACCTTGCACGCAACCTTTGGCAGCAGCCATGTTATCGGCTGTGTTGGAAGCCACGCGCCCCAGCTGCTCTGCCACTGAGGGCAGCGTCACAGGAAGATGCGAGTGTTTAAACAGGAAAACAGAAAGACAGCTGCAGTATGTCCAGTTTCCTACTGCGAGGAAGATACAACCAGACTAATTTTGCTGAACCATGACTCAGTTCAGTCCAGAGATTCCAATGCCATGCAGTAAATGTTACAAGCTCCTTTGAGGGAGAAGAAAAACGCCAATTCAAAGGCATGGGGTGGAAGTGCCCAGCAAGAGACAGGGATGAAATTGCTGGCAATGATGGATGAGGAAAGCCCAGGAGAGGGTACTGCCGTGCAAGACTTGAGAGCAAAAAGAGATGAATGGCCCTCAATGACCAGGGCCCACCAAAGTCTTTGTGATGTGGGTAAGAACAAAAGCGAGCTGCACTCAGCTGTGCATAGTGGGGAGGGGATGGTGATGTGCTGCTGCCTCATGCTGTGGAGCTCCGGGGTGGGTGATGGATGACGCTCTCGAAGGCTGAAGCCGCAGTGGATTCTCCTGTTCCTGGAAGTACAACTCGGCTGGTTCCTCTCTGCAAAGGGCAGGCAGCTTGGCTGGCTGCGTCCGTGCAAGACAAGCCAAGAATGATTGTGAGCAATGTGCTACGCCCATTAACCTCAGTGGAGAATACCATCTATTAATCTTGAGTTAGAGCAAGAGTAACTCATCTGATAGACCAGCTCGTGAAAGAGATGAGTGAGTACAAGTAGCCCCAAAGATATGCTATATCTGTGCCTTGCAGCTGAATGTTTAAATGTGATGGGGCTAAGCAGTCAAGGAATAAAATCAAAGATTTTTGCAATCCCTTTAGTCCTCAGCTCCAGCACATTGCTGGTGATTGCAGCAAGTTCTGCTGATTCATAGCTGCAATCAAGAAGAGTGGGAAATGCTTTCCCAGTGCACTTAATGCTGGTAAACCTTACAGGCAACTCTGTGGTAGATGCAGTGAGGACACACAGAAGCCTATTTCCAGTGCCAGGTCTTGGATGCCAAAACATTAGGAATGAAAGAAGGATACCTCCTGCTACAAAGGGTATAGAATTGCAAGGAGGATTGAGGGAGGTCAAGGTATTCTAATAATTGATGTGGCAGGAAAGTCCATGAGAGCTGTGTGTTGCCTGCTCTGCTATAAGCTCCACAAACCTTTGCAGGAGATGTCAGAGCAGCCCTGGCAATGACAAGACTGAACCATGTAGGGTCAAGCAGCTGGAACTGTTATTCAGGCCGGCAATGCGTGGTGGGAAGTACTCCTTTTTACTTCCAGTCAGAGCCTCTGTTGTTACTGGAATAAACCCCAGTAGCCCTTTATCAGCTTTCCTTTCCCATGCACAAAGCTGATTTTGCTGGGGCAGATGTTTTACAGGCATTTCTCTATCACAGAAAGGTCTCCAGTTGCCCCTGTTAAATCATGGGCTCATTTCTATGTGAATCAGCTCTTTCCTAACAAATAAGTAAGCTGCAGAACTGCAATAGAGCAAAACATTCCTAGCGCTGAGCCAGGCTCCTCATGCAGTTTTCTGGTAGATAACCAAATTCAGAGGCTATTCCTTTCTGCAGCAGTCAGCACAGTGACATTTACTGCTGTTTTCTTGCTGGAAGTTGCCCACTGGTTCACTCTGGAATGGCAGCAGTCCTTTTCAGTCTGTGTCAAAAGGTAATATAAAGGGCTTGGTGTACTGATCACTGATGCAACTTGCCATTTCAGGACTTCTTTATGAGCCCAAATCCACTTGAGCCTGCCTTCCTTAGGCACCTTTCTTTGCCTGCTTGCTAGGAGCACTTGGAGCTGTGTGTGCAAATGAGGACTCACAGATGCAATACCATGGGGAACAGTGCAGACTAGGAATGTACTGGAACCAGAGGCATTGTAACCTAGAGTCTAGCTGAACAATGTGGAAGAAGTGCTGTCAAATCTGTGTCTGTGTGAGCTATTATATCCCCGGCTAGGTCCCCTCCAAAAGTTTGCTCAGCATGCTGACTTTCCAGGAGCTTTCTTACTGCTTGGAACAAATTACCTATCTCCTGCCAGAATTGAGAGAGGAACACGACTGGCTGACGAATACCATATGTCCCAGCCTGGCCAAAGGAAACCTAATTGTATTTTGTTTAGCTAGCCTATTTAACTGGTTTGCTGTAATGAAACTGGGTAGGGGTGGTTTTTTTTTGGTGTGTATGCTTTTTTTCCAGGTAAATGAGTTTGATCCCTTCTACATGGCAACTGTCCTGTGATAGGTCTGTGTTTTGGTTTGGGAATGTGGGACAAAGCCTTCTGCTGCTTCCCCCAGTGGAAGAGATTAGGGAAGAGGTGAGTGAAGGGATGTCAGTTGCTAACAGGCGTGATCAGAAATTGCAGGGCTAAAATCTCAGAACTGGATGTTCTCTGCCTAGGATGAGAATGCAACAAAAATGCTGACCAAAAGAATCCCCCTCCCCTTCCTTTTTCAGTTTACTGGTTGTTATTGCATCAGGATAGACACAGTGTGTTTGGGAATAGGAGCACAAAACTGTGGACGTTCAGTATCTGAACGTAGATTAGCTGTGTTTTAAAATGGCTTAAAATGAGAACTGCTGTACCAGTTCTACAGACTCACATCTACATGGTGGAAGATGGACTATTCCGATCAGTGGTCTGGTTCCTACAGCCACCCTGACCTGGGTGGAGCCAGGAGAGGGCTTGTTCCCTCTTTTCTCTTTGTTCCGCTGTACTACATCTCTTTAAAGCTGGTCTCCTTTCCCTCATGTGCTTCATTGTCCCTAAATGCCCCAAATATTTATGGTGAGGCCCTGTCTTAAACTGTGTTTGTGCAGCATCTTGTCCAACAAACCTCCATTTGGGAGTGAGACACCACGCATCTTGATGTTGCATCTTGTGTCTTTAGATCACCTAAGACAAGCCCATCTTCAGGTTGTTGGAGCATGTAGGTTAAAGTTCTCCCCGTTTTCCTGGACAGCTTCAGCAGTGAGGTTAACAGCGGCATGCTAAGAGTTGTGCATCAGCTAGGAAAGAGTTGTACATTTGTAAGCGTGTGCTGTCTTGGCAGGCAAGCAGGGAAGGGTGGGGGCCTTTATTTGTAGCAGAGCATGAGAGGGGAACTAGAGCTAAAATACAACTGCCACTTTAAGTGGATCTCTTTCCCCACTGTCTCTTATTTATCTCAAGTCTTCCTGTTTACAGTGTCATTTCCCGCAGCTCCCATTCTGCTCATTCAGAGGTCAGGTCAACAGAAGGTCTGCCCTGTTTCGGAACACCAAATCAGTGCAAGTGTCTCCATCAGATGTCTCCCAGGAGATATGGAATGGAGGCCCTTTTCCCCCTCCGCTATCTTTATGCTGCTGTGCCACAGTGAAGCCATAGCACATCCTGGGTTTAATGGAAGGCAGAACTTGGCACAGCTCTTGACTCATTCCTCTGAACTAGTTCCCTACTGTGTCCTTTCACTTCTGACACACTTGTTTATCCACTGGCTGCCTGCACCCTGTTCTGCCATGTGCTTTGCAGCCCACACAAACACACTCAGCTGTGTGCTCAGCGACCCACCTAGCTAGATATTCATACATTCTGAATCACTCTTTGATGTACTCTCATAGCCACGCTCACAGATGGACTCTGATCCTCATCAGCTTAAGTTCTTGCTCAATCTGCCATCCCTATGTCCTCAAGGCAGGAGAAACTTTCCTCCTAGAGGAAGCACAGGCAGCATGTCTGGTCAAGCACTAAATTATTCACTTGTTAATGGTAATTTAGGGTGAGTGAAGAGAGAAGATGGGGATGCCTGGAAAAAGTTAGCGAGTGTTTGCATCTCATTTCTCCATCACACTTGTGCTCTAAGGTCTGTTCTGGAAGGGTGTTGGCATGCTGAATTCAGTTACCTCCTTTTGGTGGGGTGAGAGATGGTCTGGGCATTACTTCATGGCTGTGACTGTGGTGTACTCCCTTGGCCTGTCCGTGCTCAACTCTCATCCTAATGTTTGGGATGGCCACCATGAGAAATTTCAAGGCCAAGCCTTTGCTGGAGGACATCTGTCCCACAAATGTGTGTAGGCCTATGCATGGTCCTGCTGATGCTATGATGTGCGCATACTGGATAAAATGCTCCCTGATGAGAAACATCTTCAAAATAAAAAAGCCCGAACATCTCCTGTGACTGCCCCATTCAGTACGCAGTGCACTAGCTCCCCTCCACAACTGATTCCTCTGCCCACATTGGACCATTTAACAACTAATGAAGGCCAGATGCATGTTCTGCAAACGTAGGATTGCTGCATTTTGTAGTAGACTCTGGCTTGATGCCTCCTTGTCCTTCAAATCCCTGGTACATCTAATAACAACCAGAGGCAGCCCTCCTCAGGCTGAGGTAGAGCCCACCTCAGTGGTGACGTCTCTGTGACCACAAAGGATTTCTTAGGGATCTGGAGGGAGACCAGCTTCCAGCTGGAGAACTCCAGGATCTGGTTTCATCTCTCCCCAGCACTGATGGGGATGAGCTCAGCAGGACTGAGCTGTCCAACAGGGAGACAGTGAGCTAGGCCAGCTCTGGATTTCTGAGGGGGAGGGAAGGAATTTGGTGTATTTTGGTGCATGTAAAAATAAGGGATGGATCATGTTAGAGGGAGCTGTCCATGGGATGAGACAACAAATGTGCTGTAGAGCTATTGCAGCTTCATACTATAAGGTCTGTCATATCTACTAATTCTCAAGGCAAGGATGGGTCAAGGTGAGTTATTGCATTGCTTTTTTAGATCTGAATCTTGCAGCAGGTCTGTGTCCTGCTAAAATGCCACTGTTAGAGTACCTCGGGCTTCCTTGCTGCACACAACCATCTGCCCTTTTTAGATTTGTCTTATAGCTGTGCATACAGAAGGTTGTTGTAGGGCAGCTGTTCGACTGTCCTCTTGAAAATATGTGGTGTATGCTGGGAGGCTTCTGGCTTTACGTGGACCTCTGCATGCATGCGGGGGGACTAGAAACAGAGGGACCACTACAAGCTACAGAACTGGTTTTGTTGCTCCATGGAGTGCACAGCCCGTTCTTAAGTTGACTTAAGTTCTTAAGTCAAAATGAGTTTTAGGCCTGTTCCCTTGTACAGTGTTGGCCCTCAGTGAAAGGCTAGGAAGCAGCATGGAAGCTGGTGGCACAGATGATCTTCAGGGAGGAGTGGTACAGTACAGCTTTGCTGATCACAGCTCTGCCACTGGCATGGAGAAGCAGCTGGGCCAGGACTGTGTTACATATAAGTGGCCCTAATTTGAGTTTGCTGTGATTTCTGGAAGGCCCTATAGTTGCTTGTAGTGGCGCATGAGGGGTATTTCCATCACCCAACAGTCTCTGGCATTGTGGATCTTGCATAGCTTCCTGGTAGTGGGTGGGATTTCTGCAAAAAGAAACCCTCATCCCCAAACAGGCCCACATTTCTTAGATATTCAGCACAGAACCTTCTCTCTTTTTCCCTTCTTTCCCCATCTCCTTCAAACATACCTGTGGGTAGAGGTAGTGTTATTGGAGCAGCCTATTTGACTGCTATAATATTTTCCACGCCGATCCATTGACTTCTATTTCATGTTTTCATTGGATCAACACCTTTTGAGAGCAGTGAAAACTGCTTGTATTTTAATACTTGGAGGTAGTGTGTTGCCCTGCTATCTTTTCTTGATTTCACCTCTAGAAGGCAGCGATGATATGTCTATTTACAATCACCCAAATGAAATGTGTGTCTTACGTCCCTCAGTGAGATTCCTTTACCAGTTAACCTCTATGTGTTGTGTGAAGAAACAGCATGATTTCAGTGTGTGTTTAGGACCAAGTGTACAAAGAAGGGAGGAACTGCTATATTTTGAAGCAATTCTTAGAGAGAAGAGTTCCTGCAGCCATGATTACAGAAGCAAAGTAAGGTCTTTGTTCTAAATGTTGTTTGCTTTTTTTCTTTTCGCTATCTGTGGTTGCCTGGCACAAAATAAGAAGCAAAAGCAAGAGGAGCTCCTGTGCAAGGCTAAGATCTAATCTTCCCGACACTTCTTGCTGAACACACTCACTGTCTTGGTTGGAACCCCTCAAAGAACTGGTCGTGTCTTTCCTCCCTCTCAGGGTCTCTGGTTTGATCAATGCAGACCTTCATTTCCTGCAGGTCTGCCTCCTGATCCCCATCCCTATATCCATCATCACTGGCTGAGAAAAATACAACCTGGATGGAAACAAGCTGACTGACCAGCAGCAAACTAACAGAAGGGATAAATGTGGGACTCCTGATGCAGCTTTTCTCATTAGGACCATTACTTGCTCCCTCCCCCCCTTTCTGTTGAACCATTGGTTCTCCTGAAACTTCCAGGACTGAAGAATCTTAAAAGCGATGAATGGATAGATAGGGTTATACCCCTCTGCTCTATGGTAGGGAGTCATTTCATTCACACAGAAATTGAGTCCTTATAGGAAGAGAAATACAGCTGCGTGAGCTGAGGTGAGAAAAAGAAAATCAAACCAGATCCAGCAAGGTGGAAATTATCATCTTGTGCTTACTGAATGTTGCCATCTCTTGTTGAATATCATCGTGAAGCTTGCGATGTTTGTGGATTTTACTTGAGACTTGTGGTCTTTATTTGAGCTCCTGGAATCAAGAGACTTAATGAGATTCTCAGCTTTCTATTTATTTTTATTTTTTTTAAACTAGCATTTCCAGCTCTCTTGATCTTGGAAGAAAACAACTTCTCTTAAAAATATGAAGCCTCGAGGGTCTAAATGAGAAAACAGATGAAAAATACTCCAAATACTTTTGGGTTGGTTAAGTCTTTATTTTGAAGCCTATATCATTCTGCTCTAGGGCCACACACAACATTTTTGAAAGCTGAAAATTGGCAACACTCATGCTTCTTATTCAAAGGGCGAATGTTAGCAGTTGTCGTGAGTGTGGGTGTGGGGGGTGATATTGCAAGCAGCCTCTTGCAGGTCTGTGGGCTTCTTGTGTAAGGCAGCTCGGCAGTCCCTGCCTCGCAGAGTTCAAGAAGGAGGAGCCTATAAGACTGTTTTCCCTCTTCTGTTTTCAGTTATCCATCTATAAGGAGGGAGTAAGGGAATCGCCCGTGAAGTCTAGGAGAGAAGTAGGAATTTAAATCCAATTTGCTGCAGTTATTTATGTGATCCACCTACAAAGCAGTGCCGCGGTGGTGGGAAAAGTGCTGAGGCACTTAACAACATGATGGTATCCTGTCTGTGGGACGGGAAGCACAGCCAGGCGTTGCTCAGGACAGAGCAAGGGTGAGAACAACTCCTGCAAGGAGAAAAACAGGGGCTCTGCAACGCCGCTCAGGCACTCCTCCTGACCATGGTGGTTGCTGTTGTTGTTGTTCCTGCCTTTAAAACAATATGCAAGGAACTATCCAATATCCTAGGGCTTTTGTTTATCTAGATTTTTATGAGGGGGGGGGGGGGGGGGGGGGAAGAGAAGAGAAAGAGAGGGGAAACACAAGCATTCCTTCCAACCAGAAAGTCATGAGTTTTGATTCAGTCTAATTACACAAGTGATATTTTTATAACCTCTGTGAAGTCTCCTTGCTTTCTTGGTGTGTCTCCATTGTTTATGTGAGAGTGGCCAGGTAGCCAAGGCAAAGTAACGTAGCAAGAATAATTCCCTTGGCCTCGGAATACGCTGCTCTCTCTTTTTGGCTTTGTAAACAAGCCTGTTTTCCTGGTTTCAGACCTCTTAGGTTCTTTTCTTGTTGCTGCTTCTTCTGAACTAGAGTTACTCATATTCTGCCCAGCTCTGGGCCATGTCTGCAGCTTTACTACGTCCCTTAAGTATGCACAGAGTAATGGGACTAAATCTCCAGTGAATTAAATCAATACTGTTTCTCCTGGTCTACTTTTGTTTGCAACAGAGTAGTGTAATGTGTGCCTCTCTCCTGACTACTGAGGGGTCCCTGGCCTTGGCTTGGCCCTGAGGAGATAAACTTGATCCTTGTGAGCATTTTGAGATGTGAGGATTGTGAGATGTGATTTGTGAGCTTATTTGAGATGAGTGGTATTGGGATTCATGCAGCAGCAAGACGTCTCTTTTCTAGAGGAACCTCTATCAGTATGTCAGGGAGGATACCTACTTCAGGGTTTCTGGACTGTCATGTGTCTGTGCCCACTCTGCCCATTTGCCACTGGCACATGAAAAGTTTTGGTGGCAGGACAGGCCCCTGGAATGCCTCTTCTGTGAAGAGCAGTGTTCGCTGGGAGGGGAAGGCCCAGTTCACTGCTTGGTTATGCAATATTAGGAAGGATGCTTTTGTAGCTTCAGCTGGTGAAGTATTCTATGGTGTGATGTAATTGGTAGAGCCTGCTTTGTCTTCATGAAAGCATGCAGCTCTCAGTGTTCTTGCAAATTGGCCTCCCTGCAATTACAGCAAGTGATAGCTGGCCATCACATCTCTCACAGTGAGCTGCTATTAATCTGAAGTGCTAGTCCTTTTGGACTCATTTTATGTTACGTTGACTCAGCCAAAATTCTGAAGCATGAGTTTTCACAGGTCTGTCAGACCAGATCTTGGATGCTCTTTGCATCCGATTGCCTGAACGTTATCCCCAGTACTGTGGTTGCTTTGATGGTGTGCTACTTGAGCCACCTTGTTGAGGTAGAGATTTGGAGAGTCCGAAGGTAAAGTGAAATCGTTCTGTGCACGAGTCTGAGTGGTAGCTTTAGTAGCACTACTGCAGCTCCACAGCAAGCTTTTCTACCATTTCCACCCTTGTGAGAAATGAAGTCAAGCTCTCAGCTGGTAAGTGATGAGCACTGGTTTCTTGCAAGGAGGCTGTCAGCTCCAGTGTAGCACTTGCGTGCTCTTCCCACATCTATGGATGCCACTCTGTGTGTTTATGATGAGCTGTCATCCATACATTGCATGTTTGGAACAAGCAGTGCTAATTCTCCTCTTGTGTGGTGGTTGGATGTGGAAATAAGTGGATGTTTTCCAAGTGTAATTTTTTCAGGGGACTGCCTCAGGAATGACCTAAAGCTTTTAGCAGAGATGGGAATGGTGAAGGGCAGGCTCAGAAGAGAGGAGAAAATAGAATGGTAAAGTTTCAAAGATGGTAATTGGGTTCCTGAGCTTGGATGTGGTATTGAGGATGTGTGGAGGAAGGCGAAGACGTGCTCAGGAATATGGCAGGAGGAGTCTGTCCACCTGGGAGAAGTAGCGCTCACCTTGAGGTGTCCGTGAATAGGAAGACAGGTCACGATGGGAAGAGATGGAAAGATGGTATGAGTCAGGGGTGGGGATAGCCAAATTCAGCACTGCTTTTAGGCAGAGGAAACTCTGCTGACATCTTATAGCTTCAGGCAAATACCAGCAAAAACATCTGGGCTGGATCTTGATCAATATAAATCTGCTCGGGGGCCACTGACTTCAGCAGTGCCACGCCAATTTACGCATGTGGAAGGTTCAGCCCTCTGCTTGCTTCCCTGCTCTCAGTCCCGTCTGCTTTTTGGGGTCCCGTGGAGCGCTCTGGCTGAATCTGTGGGGCTCAAGACAGAGGGCTTCCTGGTAAATGAGAAAAACACTGTCCTTCCATCCCGCTTCATCTGCCTGGGATTTCCGACTGAAAGGCACTGACTAATTCCATCTGGCAGGCTGACCACGCTTCAAAGACTGCAGATCCTGAGACTTTTAACTTACAAACAAAACCATGCATTAAAGAAAAAAAAAAATAGGGGAGGGGGGGCTGGGAGTGGGGAAGACAGCTCTCCCGAGGGACAGTCTCTGAGAAATCCAAAACAAGGTCTCAGTGCCTGCCCTGGTGCTCCGGCTGACGCCAGTGTTTTTTCTGCCCCTTTTAAAACTGAGCTGGAGTGTTCCTGACTCCTCCATTCGACACCTCTGGCTCCCTTATTCCCCTCGGTGAGTGGGGTGGGGGGGAGGCTGGAAGGGAAAGGCCAGAGCAGAGGAGGAAAGAAATGCCTGGTATTGATCCACCAGGGCTGGCCAGACTGCAAGAAATTCCGGTTCGTGAAAAATGTTGCGGTTTAGAACATTTGTTTTCGTTCCACGGTGGGATGAAACCAAGGCTTTTTGGAAAGGGAGGGGGGAGAGGAGAAGGAAAAATGACCCTTTTTTTTTTTTGTTGTTGTTGTCGTCAGGGAGGGGCAGCTTGCCAGTGGTATGGGTGCCTGCATCACAGGTTGAGGTGTCAGTCTTTGCCCATCAGCCTCTTGTGTGGAGGCTGTGCTCCTCCAGTTGGGTAGGGCAGTGGCTGGAAGGAAGCCTGTCGGGATGAGGAGGGACCTCCTTCTGTCTCTTGCTCATCCTGTGCTCTGATAGGGCAGAATGTGGGGGGGAATCTTCCGTACTGTGACCTGTGACAACACTCACAGCAGTGCCCATGCTTTGTGGCATCTGTGCCTTTGCTGAGGTTTTTCCCCACTAAACTGGGTGAGGGGCCAGCAAACCTGCAGGGAGGTGATAAAGGTCTCCTCACTCCAGTGTTGTGAAACACTGTAAAACACATAAAGTACTGGACTTAGACATTGCCCTTCCCTTTAAAAAAAAAAAAAGAAAAAGAAAAAAAGAACGTGTGTTGGCTTATTGCACAGGCCCTGGTCATCAGTAATGGGAATTCCTCACAGGGAAGAGTGGGAGGAGGTGAAAGCCCAAGCAGAACTGGGAGACATGAAGATGTAAAACAATAGGGCAAAGCACACAGCTCTCCTGCTTTCCAGGGAGGCCCTGCAGGATGGTGAATGAAGATCTGAGCTTGCCTTTGGGTGACTAAATAGTGAGCGAGGCAATGGTAATCGAGTCCTTTTGCATCTCTCCCAAAGTCAGAGTGCAAATCAGTCTGTAGTGTGGGCTATGGGGTGTGACAGTGCTGCCTTCCATCCTGGCTGACCCCATGGCAGCTCTGCCCTAAGGAGCTGCCTTGTTTGTTTGCCAGAAGGTAAAAATCCTTTCTGGACATCATGAAGCAAGTTATGCAGGGGAAAATGGGGGAAGAAAAAGTGTCTGCCATGAGTCAGAGGGCTCCTCCAGGGGGCTGTGGGATTGTGGGGAGAGGTGGAAGAGCATGGCTACTATAGGCACTAAGCCACAGGCATGAAGTTTTGGAGCTCACAGACCTAGGAGCACAATGGGACCTTCATCAGCTCTTTCCAGGGCAGGAGGGCTTGCAATAAAACCTGAAGTGTTTGGTATTTTGATTATTAGAGGCCACATCTTCCAAGGCAAATGCTTTGGAGTAGCCAAGGAAGGTATAGCTGAGGCTGCTGTGTGAAAGCTGTTTACAGAGCAGGCTTATTCCTCCAGAGGGGATTTCTTGGCTATATTGTATATCTAAAGCTTTTTTGCTAGCCATGAGTCTGTCTTCCTGTGAGCACCCCTATCCCTGGCTTTCATCCAGCACTGCTCTCAGGACCTTCAGTGGCCACAGCCCCTGTCCTGTTCCTGTGAGGCAGAAGCATCACCAACCTGCTGGGAGACAGCATTGAAAGATGATTTGGTCTCTTCCACTTGCCTTGTAATCCTTCTTTCAGAGAAGGGTTTCCTTCTGAACAAGACCAGCTACCACTGTTTGGGTAAGAAGGCTGGGAGCAGTTCATGGGGCAGCTGCTCTTGAAGTCCAGGCCTGTCTCAGCTTGGCAAAGTGTCCATAAAACCATCTGGTTAGTCTGGTAACATCCAGAAGCGTCTAAGATGTTGCAGGACTTCCAGGTTGTGTATAACTTATTCCCTTCCATTTCCCGCTGGTAATAGGAGACAGATACTGCTTGCTCTCAACAAAGGAGTGGATGAGACTCACCACCATGGTTAGATGTCCCACTGTGGTGTCCCTGGTGCCACGTCCAAAAGTAAATGGCACCAAAGCAGACTTTCTTGCTCTTCTCTTCTTTTTTTTTTTTTTTTTTGCACAGGCTATAAGTAGTAGGTTTCTTCTGGCCTGTCCCTGTGTTGCAGATGAGCCAGTGCTGCAAAGCAACTTCAAATATCTGGTAAACTCATCACCCTCAAAGCATCTGAGGCTCGGTGTGGGACTCTGCTAAGCATTCAGTGAAACAGAAGGCAGGGCTGAGTCTGCAGCAGTGCATTTCATTACTTACTCACTGAAGTCATGATTCAGTGTTGTGCTGACTTAACCTAGACTGGTATAGGGAGAGCATCACTTCCTTGGTCCTACTATCTTTTGTTTTTGTACAAGAAACAAAGCTTGCTGTTTTCCCCATGCCAAAGCATGCAGATGCACAATGCACTTCTGCGGGCTGCCCTGGAAGGACTTGCTGCAATCTGTTTTAAACACTCGGCAGCTCCCTCATTATTTATCAGAAAGCCTGCCTGGTAATGCAGCATAGTCTGGAGCCTGCAGAATGTTACTGTGAGTGATACGTATCTGTATGTCCTATAGAACTGGAAAGTTTGTTGAATCCTGTGAAGTTTTTGGCTTCAGAAAGTCACTTCTCATGCACATTTTTCATTGTAACTGAATTCCAAGTTACTTAACAACCCCCCTTCCTCCTTCCCTCTTTCTCTTCAAAAGGGACAATCATTTTGAAAAACACAACTGTCTGCATGTCACATTCTCCTCTGTAAGGAGAAAGAGATGTCATGCTGCACACTGAAGAACAAATGCACATGGAGGCAGGGTAGAGTTGCCTCCTTGTGTCCTGTTTGAGGAGGAGGGTAGGGCTAGTACCTCTTTGTATGATATTGAAAGACCATAGGCTTAGTTGCTAATGACTTTGCCAACTGCTAACCATCCTTGCTGGTGTTTTTGGTGCCAGGCAATGTGACTCAGGCTGAGTTCTTGAGGGGATAGCGTCAGCTGAAATGGTTCAGCTGCGTTCAAGAATGAGATAAGAGAAAACAGTCTTTTGGGAGTCTGGTTTGTCTGAGATGAACTTTCTCCATCATCTCTGGAGGAAGATGGGGGTGTTCAATCAGCCCATCTGAAAGTAGATGCCTAATAGGAGTGACATGAATTAAGTCCATGGCAGTTCAGAAAGCTTGTTTAATGTAGACTCTTCATTCCTAGAATGGTTGTGTACAACCTTCTGAGGCTGAGGAAGAGCCTGCTGCTGTTAGTGTGGGGAAAAAATGAAGGAATCAACCTTGTTATATGTTTTAAAGGGGGTGAAAAACAGTCTTGGTTTGTTTGCAGCGGTGAGAGTTTGGTAAATTCTCTGATGCATCCGTTTGAACTGTGCGTTGTTGCAGTGCCTATACAAAAAGCAGGAGGATGTATTTCATCTATGAACTTTCCTAATGACTTTCATGGTAATGTGAAGCTAGAGAAGAGATAAAAAGGCTGACTATCCCTCCTGTCATCATCGCGGCTTCAGTTCTGCTGTTGGCTGGGAGGACATTCAACCAGATTATAAGTGCAAGAGTAATGCTGTGGCTGAATGTGATTGCAAAGGGTGCAAATAGAAATCTGTCATGGGAACACCTGCAGGAGATCCAGGGCCTGAGATACTGCTGAAAGCCAGGGAGGAAGAGGAGTCTACTCTTGGGAAAGGAGCTAGAAGGATGGGACTGGGAGGTGGAAAGAGCATAGGAGAGAAAGGGAAGCAGCTGAAGTCGTTGATGAGGCAAGGATCATCAGTGTACTAAGAGGAGGTTCAGAATTCAAGCAAGACCTTGTCTAAGAGAAGTGGAAACTCCGTTGTGGAAGCAGCTGTGCAGAAGGAGGCAGAACAAGGACAGGCTGTGGGAGACAGGCAGAAAAATTCAGGCTTGGATGGGGACCAGGGAAGAATGATCTGGGATGTCCTGTGGAAAAAACTGGCTGTGTCACAATGACCATGTTCAGGGGAACCAGTTACTGCTGCGTGAATGACCTGGATTTTGGCACACAGGGGGCTTCCAGCTCCTGGCATATAACATTCTTTGTGGGTATAATACTGTATGGAGTGAATGTATTTTTTCATCTGGATTTTTCTCTCTGCTCTATTTCTTGTGCTAACCTTTCCTTGGTGTTTTTTCTCTACTGCTTTTTCCAGCCTTTCATGTTCAAACTTCGGGCCCAAGGAGGTTTCTGCTGCACTCCCAAACATTCGCCGTTCTAGCGGTTTGAAGTATTGAGTGAAATGTGTTCATCTTTCACTAGCTGGAGCAAAGATACATAAGAAAGAGGTTTCCAGGAAAAATACCCTCAAGTCTGAGGAATAGCATATCATCTGTATACCAGGACGTAGTCATTCACTTCTGGCTGCTCGCCGCTCTATTGTACTAAGGCAGAAAGGGGCCTTGTGCTTCTTCTGGCCTCTGAGGCTATTACTTGATCTTTGTCTCTGTCCGGCACCGTGTTTCAAACCCAGGCTGATACCGTGTGCAGCCCTTGGACAATCCTGCCTTTCTACGCACTTGCTGTTCCATGACCCTCTGGCAGAACCTCCTGCCCCCATTATTCATCCTGACACGGTTTGTAATGGACGGAGCTAACCTGTGGGAGCCAGCTTGCAAATTTCCCTAAGGCTGTCAAAGAAAGAGCACTATATGCAGGCAGAAGCACACAGCGTGCAAACATGCTTTTTGTGTGTTTTCACATGCTGTTTGTGCACGGGTGTGTTTATGCACACTCATCTGCACACGCATTTTTTGAATACTCGTTTTGTATCCTTGATGAAAAGCTAGAATGAAAAATGTGTTAATATACACATAAGGGAGCTTTTCAGTACGTTTTATTTGAAGCTTCAACTGGCAGCTGCTTTCCAGTGTTAGGATAAGATGGGGAATGGAAGAAGAAAGGGAAAAGAAAAGGAGGGGAGAAAAAGAGGAGAGAAGGGAGAAAAGAGGGAAGGGAGAGGAGAAAAAGGAGCAAGAGGAGAGAAAAACAGGAGAAATGAAAAAGAGAAGGCACAGATAACAATGATTCAGAGCTTGTATACCTTAGAATCTGAGAGATCCAAAAGTTCTTGACCTGCACTCCCCGTTTCAGAAGCTCAGTACAATAACACACCGTGGTTTGTTTAAAACATGGCAACTCGAGTCTTGTGTTTCAGAGAAATGTTTCGCAATGGTGCTGAGGAGAGAAGCAAAAAGATTTAGCTGTTCCTCCTTGCTATCTCCCTCCCTCTGCCTTTTGGCATGCTTGGAACCAAACCCACTCGCTTCTGAAACAATGAGTAACATTGCTGTTTTGATGGAGTTAGGCTTGAATTAAAACTTCATCACCGAGGGGAAAAGAAAAAGAGGGGGGGGGAGAAGAAATCCTCAAATCTACTGAGACAGGATGCTAGTATTCATAATCTAGTGGGTTTATAGCTGAATGGTTTGACATCTCACACGCAGAGTGATGGAAGTGCGTGCTGCAGAATGGTCTGCAAGGGGATGGTCATCACGTGGGACTCTGACTCATTCAACTGGATTTTGATTTCTGTTCAGCTTCTTTCATCCCTTTTAGAAGGGACAGAGTCAAGTGCTCCAGCACAGGGTCTGGTGCACTAATGGAATAAACAGGATTGTGGAGGTGCTGGCAAACTCTCAGTTTGACTTGGCTTTGCTGGTCTCCAAAGAGTTATATTATTGATTATTTATGAGTATTCGGATGACCTTTGAGCAGTAGGGAAAATGTTTATGAATCTAAAGGGCTTCACAAACTTTAGCACAAGAGCTTGTTTTGTCCAAAAAAAATGTGAACTGTAAGTGACTTCTTCATTATTCAGCCTTGCTTATCCTCTTAGTTTAAAAGCCTTTGGTCACCCAGACGAGGTGTAGAATCAAACGGTGCAGGGCAGATGAGCAGTGATGTGCAAATGAAAATCCAAGTGGGAAACATGCGAGTAACTCCAATGGAGCAGCTGGTTTTGTTCAGTGGGCTGGGGAAGGCTGAGTTATTCAAAGAAGTCAAAGGGAGTTAGGTACTGTTGACCCATTATGCTTGTGGGCTTCCGCACCCGCAGGGGTATACTTTTGAAAGCTGTAGATTCACTTGGGAAAAATTAGGATCCGTTTGTGAGCAATTTGTAAGTGGAAGGAAAAAAAAAAACACCAAGCCGCCGGCTGAATTTCCAATCAGTCCTACTGATAATGAATAACTTCTGCAGTTCTGCTTTTCGAAACTAAGTTGGTGTTGTCCACTTCTCTGGGTGTTGTTTCAGGAAATTGAAAGTGCTTGGCGGGGGGGGAGGGGGAAATATCCTCAAACTCTTCAGTTTGGAAAACTTGTGCTTTTTATATTTCTGTTACTAATATCCCAGCATGGCTTGAGTTGCATTCCAGGGTCAGCGTCTGCAGCTGGGTCAAGGACTGGCGCACCCTACCTGCAGAAGGCTGATCCCCTTCTACATGCTGTCTTAATGTTAGGTTGTACTCCCTTTGCCCATTGTATACAAAGCCTAAAAAATGCCACACCAGGGAACTGTAATGTTTAGTGCATCACTCCCCCAGCAAAAGCCAAGAAATGCTGGCTATTTAACTTCCTTGCACCTGGCTTCAGCTTCCAGAATAAATCAGGGCAGCCTAAAGCCTATTATAAATTATTCCTGGTTCCTGGTGACTCCTGGGGAGTCAGGCAGGGATCAAAGGGGAACACAAACAGCCCAGCCACAGCTCCTTCCCTTTCCTGAGGCTGATGCTAGGCTTAGGTATTGCTGCAGTGGCTCTGTACCATTATGGTTTGTTTTCCTTGGGAAGATCCTCCACCTATGGTGTAAGACAGCATCACCTGGCTGCTTCATGCTGTCAGGGTCTTGTTACAACACTCTGCCTTTAAATTTCTGAAGATGGACTGTGAAGTTCAAGCAATGCTAATCCTGTTAAAGGCACTCTGGGGTCCTGTTTGTGGCCTGCAGTATTTAGCAGAGTTTCCTAGGGCAAGATGGATTTTTTGCTTGTTACACCAGCATAAGGTGAGTCAATTCTGCTCCCCTCGTGGAGCTGTCTGGTAGGACAATACTGGCAGTGACAGCAGACCAGCCTAGTGACTCCTATTACCTGTGGTGCAATTGCACAATTAGTGGAAATTTGGCACAGCCAGGTACCATGAGGATGGATGCAGTGTCCATGCTCCTAATTATGCAAGATGTGGATGGTCATAGTTGTCAGTCGGGGGTAGTTTTCATAGAATCATAGGAACCTTAAGGTTGGAAGTCCAACCAAGTCCAACCATTAAGCCACCCCCACCATGCCCACTAACCACGTCCCTCAGTGCTACATCACCATGGTTCATGAACACCTCCAGGAACTCTATCACCTGACTGGGCTGCATGTTCCAGTGCCTGACAACTCTTTGAGAAATTTTTCCTAATATCCAACCTGTATTTTGTGTTTGTTTTTTTTCCTCTAAAGACTTAACTCCTGAAGTCATGGGATTTATACAAGAGCTGTATGTTTGAGCTGAAAAAAAATCACCAAATCCTACCCTTATACATGTAGAATTTGAGGGTATAAACCTGAAAACCTCAGAAAAACAGGGCAGAGAAAGAAAAGTCTGTCTGTCCATTGGGTTTTTTAATAATGAAAGGCTTGTGATTCCGTAAAGACAGTCTCTTGATATTTTGAGCATATTTCATGATCTTTGGATGCATGGAACCGGCAACACCCACCAGGCACCTGTAAAATGCCTGGAACATTCCTAGCACACCCTTTGCTATAGGCAATTGAATAAAACCCAGGGTAAAATTCTCAGCTACCTTTCCATAGCAAGAATCAAAAACTTCTCAGAAAGGACCCTTTTCTGTTAGGTTCAAGTCATGTTTTCCATGAGGGCTCTTGCCATACAGTTATTCAAGTGTTGGAGTGATTTGTTCTGCCTCTATTTTAATAGCTAATCCATTGACTTCTCCATGGGTGTCCGCATGAGCTCTAAGAATTAGAGCATGGAAAACCAATTGGGGAAATAAAAAGGAGGAAAGATCCTGTTTGTGTCTATCTGCAGAAAAAGGGGAACTGGAGGGGGAAAAAGGCCCTTTCCAGTGCGTCTCTAGGCTCATCCCACAGGATGAGAGGCTGTCTGCTGGCTGAGGGCTTAGCTTGGTTCACTGCTGAGACTTTCTTGTTAGTGCAATGTGGGAAGTGATGAGTTTCTTGTGGTGCTCGGGCTCCTCACCCTCCCTCACTCATCCTCCAGCCAGTCGTGGATGGATTGCACCCATCCAGCGCAGGAGGGAGCATCAGGGCAAACTACCTGATGTGTATTGTGCCCAGAGAAGCTGTGGATGCCCCATCCTTGGGGGGGCTCAAGGCCAGGTTGGAAGGGGCCCTGGGCAGCCTGACGTGGTGAGGGGCAACCCTGCCCATGTGAGGGGGTTTGAACTGGGTGATCATTAAAGTCTCTTCCAAACCAGGCTGTTCTGTGAAAAAGAGATGTTTTGATGGATGGAGTTAGTTTAATCTCCAGAGATCCCAGACTCTGTATATAAGGAGGAAATATTTCTTGATGAGAGCAGTGAGGTGCTGATCTCATGAAAGATGTCTTTACCCATGGCACAGAGTTGGGCCTGATGACCTTTAGGGGTCCCTCCTGACTGAAATCTTTCTATGTTTTTAGGCTGGTTTGGGTGGTGTCTGGCACTGTTGTTATATTGCTTGCAACTGCTGCCCCTTCTAGCCATTGTCCCCACCTCTGTGCAGTGGGTACTTAGTTGTCTGCTGGTGGCATTTGAGGACAAGGAACTGCTGGCTGAACAAGGAGATGCAGCTGCTTCCTCCTCTGTCTGAGTCTGTCCCCTTGCCATGCAGCTGGAATTCACCTCTGGAGCATATGTTTTGCATTGCTCTGGCCCCGTTAACAACTGGACCAAACAGTTTGAGGCTGGCAGTGGTGCTCAGGAGCACCCCTCGTCCTGTTAAGTTTCTTTTCTACCTGTTGTTGCCTGCAATGATGTTCCTCACAAGGGAGGTCTCGTGCCACTTGGCTGTCTTGTTCCTTGTTCACATGCTATGGTGTTACAAATAATTTAGATGCTGTCCTCTGACTTGTCAATTTACTGCCGTGCATTATAGTGGCAGAGGGTCTGCATTCGGTGGGTTTAATTCCTTTCTTCTCATGTGGCAGGTGCTACTGAATGTTCTTCAGAAGTTGTACCCTGTGCATGTGACTTGTAGCATGGTGGAAATGGCTGTTGTCAAGGTTGTTATCTCTGTCTTTGATTTTGTCAGAGTTGTTCAGGTAGTTACAAAGGAGAGCCCTGGAAGAAACCATCCCTCGCTTTCCTTTCAGCCCTTTTGTGTAATGAATATGTTGAACAGCTGGTGCCTGAGAAGCATGCCAAGTGCTGAACTTAACTAAGCCTGTTTACGATAATGGCAAGGTCTTGCTGCACCATCTAGGGTGCTGTCATAATTCTGAGGTGACTCCCAGGTGCCATGTGGATGCCAGGGAGGTTACCTTGGCTTAACACTGCCATAACTGTGTGGCCATTCAGGAAAGAATCACTCAAATATTAGAGGCTGGAAGTGATATCCCTGTCACCCGTGGAGAGCTTTCACAGACCAAGAAGAATCAGGACTTTGGACCTGCAGAGTTAACTTTGTCCTTGATCCCTTAGAGCAAGAGATGTGTTGTTTTAGTGTTTCTGAAGGCAGATTTCTGCTTGTGAAGTTTGTGAGAATTGCAAGTCAGGTACCTTCAGGCAAATGCTTTGCAAGCTTTCTGCATGGACTCCTGTTGTTACCCACTGTGCTGCCCAGATCTTTAGATCCTCATGACCAGAAGCGACCACAGAAGTCACTCAGTCTGATGTAGTGCTGCACTGATTGCAGAACGAGGTACATTTCCGCAGGGATCAGGAAGTCTCCCTTCTGTTCCTACATTCAACTTGGGCATCTGCATAGCTAAACTAAGCAGAAGGTTCCATTCTCAACCTGCTCGTAAAGCCTCTTCCTTTCTGTCCCCTCCGTGGCATTGTTTTCCCCTTCCCTCCACAGAAGCCCATTCCAGCACTGGGAATCTGGTGCAGAAGCTGTGCTTCCCTCTGAGAGCAGCAGGTGGGAGTGGAGCTGGCAGGTGAGCAGGAATAGGGTTGTTTAGTCTGGGAGGCAATTAGTGCAAGCGAGCAGCGACTGGAGAGCATGCACAGAGGCTGACAGAGGGGAAACTTCTGCTTTAAGATGGAGCAGCTTGGGGGAAATGGGTAGGACTGAGTTTGTTTGTACTTTTTCCCAGACAAGGAGAAAAATACAAACAAGGGTGGGCCCATTTGTCACCTGTCCACTACTTCCTAGGGTTATCTTTGTGTCTGAAGCATAGCAGAGTGGTTAGGAGATGGAAGGAAAGAAACCAGCTCTTTTTCAGGAGAGCAGAGGGAGAAGTAGGGATTTTTTTTTCCCCTGGGAGGTAGCTGAAAGCAAAAGGAACTCTGCTGTCTGCTTTACTTGTTTCTTCTTTACTTCAGTGGGAAATCAGGGTTAAGAGAACATTCAGGAAGAGCACAGAGAGGGGTATCACATTTGGTGGAGTGGAGGCACTCATCCAAACCTGACAGCTGCTTAAAAGGCACTGTAGGAAGCTTCTTTAGTAAGGACAATTGGGTGGAGAGGAGCGAAGTCAGGCAGGAAAGAGTGTGGATCCCTCTTGGGAGGGGAGAAGTTGGAATAGCTGTGAGTGTCTCTCAGCTTTGTCACTGGGGATGTTGGGTAAGTTGTCTTACTTTGAGTAAGTGTGTCTTCCTGCTGTTCTGCCTTACCTACCAGGAAAGCAGTTTTGCTGTGAGTTTCATTGGGAGCATAAGTGTTTGTGCTTTGGGCATCCTTAGTGTGGATCTTGAAACAAAGTCTGTGCCCTGAAATTCAGGGTCATTTGAGGGCTAATTCATTACAGTTGGCAAGGGGGTTGTGTTCAGTTTCATGCAGTTTCACCTACTTCTTGTGTCTGAGCTCTGTCTGCATCAATAGATTAAATGCAACTTCTGGCTCTCTTTTTTGAAGGCAGGATTGCTCTGTGCCAAAGCTGCAGCCAGGGGAGGGTAGTGCATGGACATGGGCACGGCACCACAAAGCTACTTGAGCAGCGTACTGCTGGAGGCAGGGTGCACCCTAGGCAGGAGGAACTTTGTGTGTGCTCTTTTTTTATGCTCTTTCCTCCATTTCTGTTCCTGGCCACCATGGGAGCTGGGTCTGAAGGTAGATGGACCTTTGATCTGAGCCAGTACAGCTGTCCTTGCACTGCTACTCTACCAGTGCAACTATGAAAGTCCTTAATGTCATTGACCTCGTGTGCACCAAATGTGTCAGTGAGCCACATCCGCTAACCCGCAGAAGAGTTCCAGCAGTTTTATGTGAAAGTGTGGATTTTAATGTTGCAAGCTGCACACCAGCATGTGTTACACAACCCACCTGCTTTCTCAGAGCTCTGCTAAACCTACTGGTGGTCCCATACACAGCTCTATGGCTGAGGAGCTAAGATGGCCACCCATGGCCAACGCAAAGAGATTTTGCAGGTCCTTGTTCCCTAGTGGAGTCCTCGCTGACCTTCCCAAGGGTGCTGTGTGGGGCTGTCTGGCCCCCTGTCAGGGCCAGGGGCTGGGAGAGGATCCTGTTGGGAACGAAGACCCAGGACTGCCAAGGGTTTGCTGCCCTCCTATGGCTTTGGCCGGCACGGCCAGGGCCATAGGAGGCCAGGGTGGAGGAGGTGGTGGCTGATGGAGCCAGCCCTGCACGCAGCCCCTGTGTCCTCGGTCAGGATCTTGTCGTGCTCTTGTGCAGCTGATAGGTTGGAGCCTGGGCTCCTGTTCAACCTGTTACACAAATCCAGCAGAACAGCAAGGTTTCCCCAACGCAGCTCCATCTGTGCAGGGCGCTTGTTCCTCAGGGCTCCCTTGGTCGTGCTGTGCTTTGCCGGAGTTTGTGTCAAACCCAAGGCCTGTGGTTTAAAAATAACATTTGGATGTGACAGCTTCATTATTTACCCAGGAGCCAACGTTTTCTGGTAGGCAGAGCCAAACAACTTGAAGTCTGAGGTGAGATGTTCTCAGCTACTGCCACTTTGTGTATTACCACCCACTGCCTCAGTTTCCCTGATGGTGAATTGGGGATAATGAAAAACTGCTCTTGATAACTTGTGCACAGCTGATTTACCTTAAGGATCTTGATTAGGACTTTTCCTCCAGAATCCTTGAGCGATAGCATGCTAGGGCAGACCAAGTATTTGTGCCTCTTGGTAATGGACCATTGAGAGAATCTATTAACACAGAGATCTGTAGTAAAGGGCATCCTGGAAGACTTACGGTAGTGGCACTGCTATGTTGCTGGCTTACACATTACTACCAGAAAAAAATACTGCTTGCTCCATTCGCCTTCATTTTCAGCTCTGCTGGCTCTGCTTGTGCTTTTAAGTTCAGTGACAGCTCAAAGCCAAACATCTTTGCTTCTTGGCTCTGTACATTAATGATGTCTAAAACCTGCACAAACACCGTAACATATAAGGAGAGTCACCTTGTAGAGCTTTTTTTTTTTTAAGAAGTCAGACCTTAGAGATTTTCTTCCGCTTCTAGGATTCCTCATTCAAATAATGCAGTCCACTATGGACTGATGCAGGCGAGGAGACATGGAGGCTGTCAGCATTACCTGGCACTGCATAGACTTCAGGAGACGTGAATAAGGTGGTATCAGAATACTGTGACCTCTGGTTGAAACTGGAAGCAAGCTGATGTGATGGAACACTGCCCTGGCATAAGAACAGCTGCCTCCAAGGCCTTCCATTCCTCTCTATGTTCTCCTGAAGGGCATGGTTTAATGCCATGGGCAAAGATTTTCTTATAGGTCTTCAAGTACCACAACTGTATTTTTCTTTGCTCCTTTCTAATCTATAAGGAAACGTCTTGAAAAGTGAGGTTTTCAAACTGTCTGGAGGAAAGCTCATCTTTTTGCCATCTGCTTAAGCCATACCGAACACAACAGGGGTTTTGTTCCTGGACGGCGTGCAGCAAGCAGGCACTACAGGTGTCAGGCATCTGCACTTGTTGGAGGACTTCTTGGAGTCCTCTGATGGGTACTGGGATTGTCCTCTCACCGTAAGCTGAAGGCCTGAAGTTATTACATTTTAATCCATGTCAAGTTTTCTTGGAGTGCTGTGATTTTCTTTAAAAAAAATTAAATAGATGCTTGGTTGGGGAGAATCCATGTGGTTCCACTGTCTTGCAGCTAAGCCAGGTTTCTGCCAGCAGGGAAACCAGCTTCAAGAACTTAAAGGAGCCTGCCTAGGATTCACTCTCCTCTCCTTCATCTTTTGATGACAGGTTTTGACTCCTGTTTCCATTCTGCAAATAGCCAACAAGTCCGGGGCCAGGAAAAACTGGAATTCCTGCAATAGCTCAGATCAGAGCATAACTTAGAGCCAAACTCTGCAGATGTTTGGGGCTTTGATTTGAACCATCCAGTAACAGATTTACTTATTGCTGCTCACTCCAGATTCAATGGTTAAGATGGTTTCCAATCAGCCACCTGATCAGCCTACTAGGAGGCGTGACCAGCCTGCCTCATCTGTTGAATCTGGAGTTGGAGAGCTGGGCAGGTCCACGACACAGGACAAAGCATTCTTTGTAGAGTAATTTTTTCTTCTCTAAAAATATATATTTTTTTTCCCTGGTCCTTTGTTTTTCTTCTTACCGAGGCATGGAAGGACAAAAAGAAGAAGAAAAAAAACACAGTAATTCCAGATTGAGCAGAAAACAGGGAGTAAAATTAGCTGAGGAACTTCCAAACAAGTGTGTGTGTGTACACACAGGAGAGCTTGGTTTTGTTTACTATTTGGTTTGAATTTCCATTCTTTGCCCTCAGATCAAGCTCCAGGAGAAGGGAGAGCCTGGAATGAGGCTGCAGATGTCTGCAGCTCTGAAAAGCTGTGAGAGGAACCCCAGTGAAAGGCTGAAGCAGCAGATGTGTGGCACCCAAACAAAGGCATGTGCAACACTTTCAGTGGCTTTTTTTTTGCTCTAGAATCCTTGTTTACTGAGAGTTTTATTCCCCTTGTAGTTGCTGAGAAAGGTGGTGACCAAGGAAAGGCCAGTATCTGGTTAACCTCTTCAGTGCTGTGCATCTAAGTGCTGGCTGTCACCTGCATCACAGGAGAGTCTGCAGGCTGAGACCAAGTGCTCTGTGCTGATCGGTGCATTGTAAGACAGAAGCCTTTATCTGACAGATAGGACAGAAGCACAAGACACACAAAGGAAGCGCAAGAGCTCTCACATCAGTGTTAACCAAAATCCTGCCTGGATGATTCCTTGACAATGAATTGATAAACTTTCAGCATGCTAATGATGCTATTGGAGAAATAAGCAGCCTGTGTGGGTAAAATATTCTATCAATTCCCATAACCAGAGGATTTTTGCATCCTTTTTGTTTGCAGACTTCTTATTTTCTAGTCCTGGTGACTGCTGAAACCAAGTTCCTCATGTAGATCACTGCCTGGTTTGAAGCCATGTGGTTGTTCCAATGTTCTCTGTCCTGTAAACATCTCCTAGAACATGGCACACCACTTCATCTGTCTCTCATTAAGCAGAGAATGTGATTATTATTATGCACGGAGTTGTCAAGCCAGTCTGGTGTTTGCAGACTTTACCAAGGATCAGGTATCCTCCTTCACCACGTTGCCATCCTCTTCTCAATAGCTGCCCCTGGGAAAGCTAAGGAATGTGTAAAAAAAAAAAAAATAATAATCAAATCAAATATACAGTACACAAGAGAAAGTGCCAAAATTCAGGTGGAGTGCGTGTCAAGGAATTATTTAAAGCATCTGAAGTTTGAAATCTATCGAGGCTGAAGTTGAAGTATCAGCTGGGATCCAGGCCTAAGCTTGGTCACAAACAGAACATGCCAAGTGCTCAGGAAGGGAGCAGAGGCAAAGCTAACTCTTTTGTGGCTGTTTCTTCCCACCTGGAGCTCCAGCAGAGGGAAAACACAGTGAAGAGAATGAAAAGCTGAAGGGAACAAGTGTCACTGCAGTGTGGTGCATTCTGGAGAGCCAGTTGTTAACTTGTGCCTGCTACACACACAGACTTGTTGGTCCCGGTGGGATGAGACTGCTTCCCTTTCCATTTTGCAGCTCTTTGGTTTCCTCTCCTGAGACTGGCAACAGTAACACCGTGTATTTGTCCACTGTCTCTGCCTGGGCTCTTCTGATTTCACCCTTCTCATGTTCACCTTGCCTTAGGAAAGAGTGCAGTGTGCTACAGAGCACAGACGTGCATATGTCGTTGTGGTAGAAGAAGGAGTGGGAGCCATCTGCCTTCAGTAAGTGCAGGTGTATCCCTCTGGAGGTGGGACTTATGTCAAGTGCCCTTCAACTGCCTAAGCTTACCTCCTGATAGGGTTGTGCTCATTATGTCAGGGCTAGCCACTGTTGAGAGAAAGGAGTCTTATCATTTGCCAGTTTACTCTGATACCCTGTGTGTGTATGTTGTCTTTAACCAGGCTGAATAAAAAGCAGGGAGGTCTGCTCATCTCATGGACTAACTGGTAAATGCTGATATCTTCTGACCTGCTGCTGCCCTACTTTGGGGCTGGATGCAGACAGCTCCTCTGATTCGTCAGCTTTTCTTCCAGGGCCCTCACCTGGAGTCTGGGAACATTTATCAATCATTAAGGTTGGGAAAGACCACTAAGATCACCAAGTCCAATCCCCAACCTACTGCCACATCTCCATGGTTCCTGAATGCCTCCAGGGATGGTGACTCCACCACCTCTCTGGGCAGTCTGCGATGTCAATGCATCACAGCTCTTTCTGAGAATTTTTTTTCCCTAATATCCAACCTGAACCTCTCCTGGTGCAACTTGAGGCCATTACCTCTTTTCCTATTGCTGTTACCCAGGAGAATAGGCTGACCCCCACCTCACCACAACCTCCTTTTCAGGCTATTGTAGATATGTAGTTATGGTTCAGGAGAGCTCCCGGAGCCCTCCCAGCACGCTGTGGGGAGGCCCTGCAGGGAAGTGCTGTGTGATCTGGCACAGCACTGCAAGCTCCATGAGGTTCTCTTGCTCCCCAGGGAGCACTCACATGCTCAGAGCAGCCACAGCAGCAGCAAGGATAACCCCAGCGTGGGCAGGGGGCTGACTCATCTCTCCAGAAGAGGCAACACTGTTTATTAATTACTGCTCCTTTGAAGTGCGAAAATGGAGAAAACCCTCTCATGGCCAATGTTGTGATTAACCATCTAATTGTTCTGCTGGTATGTTTGCTTTAGGGGCTTCCTTTGCTCCGTGTGCATTAAGAAATAGTTTCTCATCCTACCGTTGTTGCACCCAGATGATAGTCATTAGCAATGTACCAGACACATTGTATGTGTCTTGTCCTGATGTTGTTGGGTTTTTTTTTTCTATCCCTTGGTCCATCTCTGTTGAAGTGACTTCAGTGTTGGAGGGAGAATGACAGCTCTTCAGTGTGAAGTCTTTTGTTCCCACAACACGCAGAGAATCTCTTTGTGGAAGAATCAATTCTTTGTCCCAGCCAACAGATCCCTCAGTCTTCCATCTCAGGAGACGGTGCCGCAGGTGATGGAGAGTGCCCACATCCCAAAGACCCACTGGCCTGGGCTGCAGGTGCTGGCTGTGTGCTCAGCCCCTCTGGAGGTGCAGAACCACAGCCTGTCCTGCTAGCCACGACATTCTCATCCTGGATATGTCTGGGTGAGAAATGGGGTTTGGAGGGAGTTGGCATACCTAGCTCTACTTGTGGGAACGTCTCCTCTTTGGTGCACAGAAGCAAAGGGGTTTACCCAAGGGCTTACTCTGTGCCTCCTACACTTTGCTCTTCTTTGCTTAAATATTAGACTGGACTTAAAACTTGGAGCTTGACAGATTCTATGTGGGTGAGAATCTGCTTGATCTGCAGTATGGAAAGAAAGGAGAGAAGGTTGCTTTACCTTTGCCTTGTTCTGTATGTGTCTGTGATAATGGGAAACTCAGAATGCATCTCAGCAAGCCAGACATGAAAGTAAATGGTATCGGTAGCAGGCAAGTAGTGCTGGAAATTTTTATCTGATCATTAATTCCAGGCCAGTTCCCATTGAATATTCCATTACAGGTACAATTTCCACTGAAATGCATTTCAGGGCCCTTTCAAACCATTTTTTTTAAACTATATCCAACAAAGCAAAAAGAGGTTTTGAAATGACAAGTAGCTGAAAGCAAGGGAAGACTTGTACTCGCTCAGTCTTGCTGACATTGCCGTTCCCGTCTATGTATGGTAAGCATTGCAAAATCCATCATTTCCTTCGTGCTGTTCACGTGGAAGTCCATGCAAGCTTTGCTGCTTGTCTCCAGATCCCATGAAACCTTAGATTTTCCCCTTCATTGTGCACCATGCAGTATCTCAGGCTGAAAGGTACTTACCATGCACCGGGCAACTGTGTTGTGCAGCAGCACGGTGGCTCCTGCTGTGCCCAGTCCTGCAAGGCTGTGGGCTGCAGCTAGAGGGGGTGAGCAGGCAGAAGATGGTTTCTGCTAAAATTTCACGTTTAAACTTTTCATCTCACCCCCATCGTTTCTCCTTCCCCTGCTCTCAGTGGCACCTGTCTTACATGCAGGCATATCTCTTTCTCTAGTAGACTTCTGCCACGTATGCGTGCATTTCTAATACGCATACAGGTATGCATACTGCATGTATGTATATTTTATACGTGCGTGTATCTGTGCATGTGCAGCATAGCATATCTGCCTACCAGCATTAGGTACTGTGATTTGTGGGGAGACAATGCAAAGTGTCCACTGGAGACTGAGGTTGGAGTGCCTGAAATGTTGTGCACACGTCATGAGTAAGTGGCCCTTTCTGCCGAGATCTTGCAGTCCAAGTGTATGATTAGGAACAACAGATGGATACCACAAACAGACAGGCGGCGTGGGTGGGGGAGGAGCACAAAATACCACCGAGATAATTAGGATGAATGATTAATGATTCGAATGGGTAAGAAGGGGCCAAAATGCTCTAGCTGAGTATTACTGGTGATGCTTCACAGGGACCTCGATGGGGGTGGACAACAGATACACTGTATTTTGTACTTGCTTGTTATCCAGGCTACTAATTTCCCTCTTGGTCCGTGTTTGTAGATGTTTGGCTCTAAGGTTACACTGCAGCTACACTGTAAGGATGGTGTAACTCCAGTGTATTCTGAATGGAATGCAGACTCAACCGTGCTGAAACACTAGTCCTTACAGGAATTTGGATCTCGTAGGAGCTGATCCAACACCCACTGGAGTCAGTGAGCTCTTGACCCGTATGGGATTTGGGACAGCCCCAGAATGTTCAAGTGGGCTTCAAACTGAGCTGAACAAGTGGGATATGCATTTAAAACGATAAGAAGAAATGCTTTGTATGAGACTCTTTTAATGTCTTTCTGTTTGCATGTACACATTTTTACTGTGTGAAATCAGACTGATTTTTTATCTGCTGCATCTATCTCAACATGTGGTGTATGTTACAGTGGACCGATCAGTTACATGATTAAAATACATGGTAAACAGATTCACAGCATGCTTAACACTAGCAGTTTTGTATTTTTGCAATAATTTTACCCCAGCTTCTTCTCTCATGAACTGTGATTTTGTTATTGCCTCTTTGTTTTCCCTTGAGAGATTGCCCATTGCTTTCTGAAGTCAGCTCAGTCTATTTCCTGAAGATTCTCCCATTGCTTTTATGGTAGCTGAGTGGCTTGTGAGTCCTTGAGGTTGTTGAGCTTTCTCCCCACTTAAACAAGTTGTACTGATGTTGATAGAAAAGGATCACAAAACACAGTGCCTTTGGGCTGCCAGGGTCACCACCATAGTATTGATTTCAAGGAACTGAGGGAAGGCAGGAGGAGGGAAATGGAAGGTGCCAAGTAAAGATTTCTTGCACCATCACACAGGTTTTGGTTCTCACTCTGGTCAATGGAACAGCTTTTACTGGATGGCCAGGTGGAATTTCAGATCATTTGGTGCCAGTCCAAAGAGGGTCATGTGTGCACAACTTTGGCCTACTCCCTCTGTATGTAGAGGGGTGCTCAACTTCACAGGGAGGAAGTATGGACTTGCCCACTATCCTTTAGTGCCTAGGTGTTGCAGCTATTACCAAGGGTTCTATTTCCACATTACTTGGATTTTTGTGCATGTGGTGGACTAAGGGAAAATATTTACAGCTGTTGTCATAGGCATGTGAAGAAATCTTACTCTACTATTCAAGACAAAATTTTCAGACAGCTAGACTCAGCACGAGGATTCAGAGAAGGATGCTGGTACCGATGCCAAACTTGTGGTTTTCTCTAACTCGTTTTGCAGGACCTCCTTTTGCTGACTAGAAAGCCTTCACTTGAAATGCAATTACCCTAACATAGAGAAAAGAACAGGCATAAACATACCAGACAAGAGGAAATTTCCTCAGATCATCCCTTCACCATCAACAGTGACACATTTTCTGTACTTGCTTGATAAAGAGAGAAAGATTTAGGCTGGATCATTGTGTAAATGCATAACCTAACAGCCTTATTGGCTTCAGCAGAGCTTTACCAGTAAACATTAAGTCATAAGAGAAGATAATTAAATAGGGGACTAAGTATAATCTCATAAGCAGTGCAAACTGGTACAGTTTTATTGGAGTCAATGGTGCAATGTCAGTGGCCTCTTGTGTGCACCCAAATGATGGCAATGTGGTAATGAACTTCCTCCTAGGAACTACCTCATTATTTGTTAACTCTTACATTCTTTCTGATCTGCCATCCTTTTTTAAATGTATTTTTGTGATGCATCTTGGCTGGTCTCTCTTTGACATTCTCCGCATTTTTTTGGATTTCTCTTGTACCCTTTCCATTAATTCAATTCTTCATCTGTGTTGCCACCTTCTCATTTTTCCCTGCTTGTCTACCTCTTCTTCCTTTCTCTACATTAAGCAATGCCAGATGTTGGGATTAAGTGAATCAAATATTCTCATAGAGTAGATTGATACATGTGCCTTTGTTCTGTGGAGCTTGTTTTCATCATGTCATCCTTCCTCTGTGATTCCTTCCTGGGTCTTTGTGAGGTAATGGACATGATGGTTTACATCGTACCTCCTGGCTCCTACTGATACCCAAGTCTCTGATGCATCAGTTCTGAGCTTGGAAGAGGCATGCTGACAGTGGTGGGCCGTTCCAGAAATCTGAAGGCAGCATGTCTGCTTTCTCCTTTTGCAGCTGGAGATACTACGAAGAAGTACTGATAGTGATGGTAACGCATTCTGAGTAAGAGTCAAGAAGACCATGGAGATGGGAGCAGTCATTTCCCTTCATCTCTGTAAATAAGATGTATCTATCTAAGAACTTCCGAATAACAGAGGGGATCTGAGCTGGTGGTTGCACTGGGTGAAGGCGCTGTTAGTGGAGGTAGAACTGCTGTCATTTGCCCCCATTCCTGGGGCCAGTACTGAAACTCATGTAGAGCATGATGCGCACCAGACCTGTGCCTGTTTGCTCAGACACTCTGATAGCTTGTAGGGGATGCACCTGTATCACATGTTATGTAAACCTGGAACAGCTGATGTGCATGGCAGAGAGGATTTGAAGCCTAGAGTTGCAGCTGAGACCACTTATCTTCAGCTGGTGTGCTTGGGCATAGAAGGGGCCAGAGATGCAATGCAGTTCTCTTGACAGGCAGAAGACCACAAAGAGCACATGGAGGAAGGGAATTGCTAGTAAATAAAGGTTAGTTTTGTGAATTAAAGAAAGAAACAGAAACAAAAGAGATCTCATTAAAGAGAGGAACAACTAGCGTGCACAAGACGAGAGGTGTAGCTTGTGGTGATGGCTGAGAAGAGGAGCTTAAGAAGGAGCAAAGAGGCAGAGAAACTTGGACAGCGAAGAGAAGAGACTACGTACCCTGAAAAAGAAAGGAAAATTAGGTAAATAAACATGTGATAATAGATAAACATCAGTGGGTAGATGGATGAGAAGATAGGAGGATAAAAATGCTGATGCTGTGAAAGCATGTTTGAGTGGTTGATACGTTAGTCCTAAGATTGCACCCAGTCTGTTTGGGGCGTGGAATTGGATCAGTAAGAGACAGCTGAAATGTATCTATGTTAAATGCTGTGAGTCCGGTTAACAAAATGTAGGATCTTCAATTAATTTTTCTATGTGTGAAAGAGTGTATCTTGGGATAAATGAAAGAATGGTGAAATAAGTATTACTGAATGCATTCATATGCTCAGGAACGTAACTTTGTCCATAAAGGTAAAGATATTGCTGTATTTGTATGGAGAAATTGGTAAGAGTAGCATGGATTAAAACTTGGATGTATGTCGGTTGAAATGATATTGATTATGAGTTTCTAGCACTGAGGCTTTTCTATAGGCTTCAGTCTTGTTTGGTGCATTGTGATGTCTTTAGTTCTCAGGAACTTTTTTAGTAACAAGAACTGTAGTACTTTAGATTTCAGTCATTTTTTGTATTGCTTGTTTTTGGTTCAGAAACCAGGAAGCTATAGAAGGGCTAAGTGATCATGAATTGGTAATGTTTTAAAATGAAACATCTTTGTTTTTCTTGGTCTTGTGGTTCGTGTTTATCCACATATCAGCTAATTTTGGGTGAAGAAAAATCTCTCATGGGAATGCAGTATGCTGTATCAAAGGAGTGGTTTGCTATGCATTTGTGATGTTTTGCACTGGGACATCTACTAATTCTTCTTAAGAGGTTTCTATTCTTTTCTAGTCTATTTTCTTGTTCCTTGAGGAACTGCTTTAATATGATATGTGACCCAAAGTCAATCCTAGATAGAATGATACTGACTGCTCGCCGCTAACATCTTCATTTCTCATGAGCTGTTAACATGGACTGTGACAGCAATATCTGTCACAGTGGACTGGTATGCTTTTGGCAGCTATTGCTGGTGGCTGCC
This sequence comes from Gallus gallus, assembly GCF_016699485.2. Lineage (NCBI taxonomy): Eukaryota > Metazoa > Chordata > Aves > Galliformes > Phasianidae > Gallus > Gallus gallus. Next base: position 13,539,697 of record NC_052536.1, on the reverse strand, counting down.
ATGGCTTGGATCAAGTTCTTGTTCTGCCGTCTTTCTGCATCTGTGTCTGTTGTGAATGTGTCTTCCGCATACTTGAGTGATAGTCAAACCACTCATTAACATGTGAAGTTAGGGCAAGACGAGGACGTTTCGTGGGAGCATCCAACTTTTTCATGTTTTCCTGAACTCTGCTCATAGTTGCATCACTTGTAGCATTATTAAGTAGTCATGCTGATTCATCAGAATAGACATTGGTTTGAGTGCTTGGTGTTCTGTGGTCTGTTCTGTCTTCTGCTGGTACCCATTCTGAAGGTGAGCAGGGAATGTATGCCAAGAACCTAGCTTGATCCATGTTGATCACTGATGGACTGCATGGATGCTGTATAGTTTTCCTACTATGCTTAAAGCTGTTGTGATTCCTGGTTTAGCCTTGAGTGAGGGGATGTTCAAGAATAGGCAGTGAGCACCAAATAGGGCAGGACCAACTGACTTTAAATACACAACAAGCTCTCCTGTACAAAAAGAATCGAATAGACACAACAGAAAACATACGACTCTACAAGCTTGTTCAGCTAACAGCTGTGACTGAATGCTAGCAGTTGGAGAGAGGGAAAAAAAAAGGGGGTGGGGGGGCATGTGTGCTTATTACAAAGGACAGCAAAAACAATAGTATCAGTAGGTTTGCTAACTGTCCTTCTAGTCCTGAGGGTCTGTTAGTAAAGATACTTTGTATCTTTAAATCAATGGGGATTTGAATACAAAGTCCCAGAGCAGACTGTGTTTTGCTGCCAAAACACTGAAATGTGGAATCTGCTCCTGCCAGTTTCTTAAAACATACAGTATTTCTTTCTGTGTCTTTATACTCTCACTAACTGTCACGATATGGGCTCATATTCAATCTCAAATAGTTTGGCAGGTCTGGACTCTGGCTTTTGTTGGCTCTCAGGTTATAGTGATGTTGCTTAGAGCAAGTGCTATGTCTATTAAGTCATCTACTCTCTTCAAATCTATCTATAGTTGTGATAAGAGATGTGGTTGAGCTCCTGTTCAATAAGGCTCTTCAGTCATAGTGGTACGTGGGGCACCACTGAAGGAGTTAAGCAGCTTTGAGAATTCATCAAGATGCGAATTCTAGGCTGTTCTAAGTCATGGATTCTAGGCTACTAAAAATGGGAATTGTTCTGAGCGATCTGATAATGTTCTCTTCATTTGCGTTGCTTTGTTTCAGGGCATTGTCACTTCATATCTGTCTGGAAGTGAGGTAGTGGAAGGACTTCTGGAATTATTCAAAACTTTTCCTTTGCTCTTTATCCTACATCTTTGGCTTGTGTGGCTTTATGCTCAAACACCCAACCCTGTGGCAATGCAATGGGTACTATTCTCCTCTTCCCCTCCTCCCACTGAAAGAGCTGGGGCGCCTAAGTCTGGGAGTTGGCATGTTATTCAACTTTCTCTTCAGTCACATACATCTGGGCTCTTAGAATAGGCTGGGCGGAACAGGATGCCACTCTTGGTGCTAGAGAAACATTGTCGCTGGGATGGTGTGTGGTAAGTGCCGCAGGCATCCAGAGGATCAAATGGTTCTTATGGCATTCTCTTAGGAAACACTTGTAACTCTATTCAAAGGAATATGCCTTTGTTTCTTGGAGCCAACCCACAGCTCTTCTGATCCAATGATTGTCTTAAACTTTAAAAGCTCACACATTCCACCTGTCTGTGGGTTGAGAGTTTGTTAACCATCTTTGGCTCGTGCACCACTCAGGCACAGTCAAACTTCTTGTCTTTAGCCTCTCTGAAACTACTTACTCTACCCAATACACTTCAAGCGCGTTCCCTGTAGCCTGGGTCTTCATAATGCTAAAAGGCTGCAGAGTTCAAAAGGCAGACCCGTGTCTTGGAAGCATATTTGTTAGCTGGAACCCTGATTTTCCCCTGCCTTAGATCAATTTTGCACAGAAGCCTCTCGCTGTGGGTTTATACTGGAGGGCTGGACCTCAGGATCACATCACTGCTCTCACATGACTAACAGTTTCTGCAGCTCCTTGTGGAGCATTTTCAGGATATGTAATGAGATTTTGGTGGTGTTATCTGATGGTGCAACTGGAATGCAGTTAAGGTTTTTGTAGAGAGAGGAGGGGGAGTGGGGGGGGAGAATAAGAGGAGCAGTCTGATTTACAGGTGCTTTTGGCTCTTCTGCACATTCATTTTGAGTGCACTGGAGTTTCTGCATCTGAGCACTTTATTGCTTGTCAGCTGAGAAAAGGTAACAACTGCAGCTGTGGGGCTGTATGCTCTTACCAGAGCCTTATAGTCCTGTTTAGCTTTGTGCGAGGAGCTCTAAGGTTTTCCTGGCCTGTCTGGCACCCTTGCTTTATGGGACTGAGAAACAAATTCTGCCACTGAAGCTACATGTCAGCTTACTGCAAACCTGAGCTTTTCTTAGCTAGAAGAAGGAAAAGGCAGCATACAACCTGCCAAAAGACAGTGTGAACTCTCTTGAAAGTTTTGACTGTTTCCCCTCACCCAGGAAAACATACAGTATGGAGAGACAAGGGGGAGACATGGATCTCATAAGATAGATCTCCCCTTTGGCTTGGATTATAATAACAAAATGTCTGAGTCACCACATGGTACGTTGATATGAAGCAACTGCCTGCAGAAAAACCAAAGCCATGCATTTTTCTGAAAAATGAGGGGGAAAGAAGAAGAAGAAAAAATATTTATTTTCATTCTTTTGGCTAGCCTAATTTTCTTCTATTTCTCATTAACCTTTAGAAAATAAAGCTAGCTTTCCTGAGGGAAAATAGCACTTCTTTGCCTCACCCCACTAGAGCTGCCCTTCAGCAGCCAAATTTAGCTAAAGGCATGCAGTGGTTTCTTGGCCTACTGAGTTGAGTCTAACTTCTGGTCTGCAGGGGACCTGCCTTTAAGTCCCACAAAAGCTATTGCTGAGATTATGGAAAATTGTCTATCGTTTGGGCCGGATGCAAAGCCCCCTGGAGGCCACTGGAAATGCCGATGAACTGTGGCATAACCCCCTTGTTCATACTGATTAGATCTCAAGACCACGAAGAGATACTATATCCCTTTAAAAACACAAAGCACGGAGTTCCTCTCTAACCTCAGCCTTTGAAGTTGTTTATCTAAGCTCTCTGTTCCCTAAGGAGAAGGGCTTGGGTACCTCCAAAGGTTCATTTGCTCCAACTTGCATCAAGTGTCCAAGATAACTTACTTCTATAGGACTTTGATTTTTCCAGAGGTTATAATAGGAGTCTAGCTGACCAGCATAGATGTATAGTTATGTCAGCTGGAGATATGTATCAGGAATGCCTTACAAATAATGAGGGCTTCTCTAAGTGGTTTCTGTTGTATTTTACAGATCACAGGTCTCTTTATCTTGTATGTTGATACAAGAATATGGATTTTGAAACTCTGGTTCCTTTATCTCCAGCTAACCACAGGTTTGTGTAATGCATAGCTGGATTTCCATCTTGGGCGATGCGAACTTAGTGGATCAATGCTGGCCGCTCACACTGGGGCTTCAAGTAGGCTTAAAGCTTTGAAGGAGCCCATTAGAAATATGAAGTATAACTGACATTGTATAAAGAATTATATAAAAGTCTATACATCCTGCTCCAGATTGTCTGTTTAGAGAATTTCTTTTCTCACCGGAGCAAAGCAGTATGCATTTTGACACACGTGCAACCCGGAAAATTGGGAACATGACACGAAGGTGTATGAAAATAGCTCTTTAGATAGATGATTTGGTACTGTTAGTAAGCAACTGTATTGGATTGATAAAAATTTAGTGGACCATTTCTGTGGAGTCCCTGGAGGAGACAGTCTAGAAGCGAAGTGTGACCTCTGTTAGTTTCAAATCTGACCTTATCTGGTGGCACTCAGTGCTACTAAAATATATAGCCCATGCACTTGTAGTACTTAATCCTTCAGATGTGTATCTAGCTAAATGTTTGTGAGATATTTTAGGAATGGTCTATGTGGCTAAGCAGAAGACTTAAAGAAACTTTTGGGCTAGTATGTGCAGTAGGACCATAAGAGTCAAATAGGTTTACAGATGGGCATCTATAATGATGACTGTACCTATCTTTTCTCCAAGGAGTGCAGCTCATGAGGTCTATATCAGTGAAACGAAAGTTTTGTCAGGACGTGCAGATCTTCCTTTATGTGAGGGAATGTTTCAGGAATATTTCAACCTGAAGGATTTTACAATGAAGCAAATGGAAAAGAGCTGACATAAACTATCCCCTGGGAAGTTCACCAGACAAGTTTTCCAGGAGCCTTTGTACTTGCTGGGTAGCCATTTTTTTCCAGGCTCTGGTTCATCCTATCTGCCTTTCTCCCTCAGATGTTTGGGATCTAACCTAAACTAATTTTCTTAAGTACCTCTGTAGCCTGTAGAAATGTCAGCTCTTCTCACAGTGTGCTCTGTCCCACACAAAAGGATGTGATGCATCAACCTCTTGTTGCATCTGACTCCTTGTGTTAGATGCCATCCAGTGTAAACTAGTCGGGCTCCTACATCTAGCTTCTGTGCCTTCAAATAAGATGCAAATCCCTTACTGTGTGCTCAGATCCTATTTAAGGGAGATGAAGGAAAGGGTGAGGAAGAAAAGATGAGGAAAGCGGTCAGTGTCTGTTCAGGGAAGGACAGATGAGCATCTTAGAAACTTGTCTGTCTTTATTTATATATGTACCTAGCTTGCTCAGGGGGTGAATGTGAGAGTCATTGTAATGTTTTGTAACAACAACTTTATTGGTAATCAAAGTTGCAGACACAAAACAGATGGTATCATGCCTATAAGCCACTAGATGGTGATCTTTATATATGTTAGCCATGTGCCCAGGTAGGTGAAGACACAACATTTTCTGTCAAACCTGACCTCCTCCTTCCCAAAAAGACCTCAGTGTGCTTTTAGCAAAAAAAGTAAACATGGGCCCACTTGGCTGAAACCAAGACAATTTGGTGTTATTGTGGGAATGGAACTGTCCTTTAGAGATTGAGATTGGCTTTGATCAAAGTTTGGATGGAGACGAGGTTGGTAGTGCCTGCAAGTCTTTGGAGGTGGCAGGGTCACCTGCACTGTACTTGTGCCTGTATGGTGGGCTCAGCTGTATGACCCATACTCTGTAGAGCCTGGATGTGGTTGGGAATGAATATACTGGTCAAGGGCTCACAGATTGAACACCTGGAGGCTTAATGCGTTCAGATCTCTTATGTCAGCTTGACCACGTGTTTACCTCTGGGAAGCTCTGACTTTGTTTTCATCAAAAGGTAGCCGTGGCAATATTTGTACTGGAAACCCCACAACAGGGGTGCCTCCATGCTGACATTTGATCTTGGACATGAGGTTCTGTAGGAATCTTAGGCAGGTTCTGATGTGAACCTCCTGATCAGGCTGATACAGGTTGGAAAGGACCTCTGGAGGTCATCTCCTCTGGAGGTCATCTCTGGAGGCCTTTCAGAGCAGGGCCAAATGAATCCAGGGCCTTGTCCAGCCCAACTTTAAGCCTCACTGGGGATGAAGACCTCACAACCTCTCTGAACTGTCTTTTCTGGTGTTTGACTAACTGCAAATGTGAATTTGTTTTCCTGACATCTAACCAGATTTTGCAACATATGCATCATTCAAGCATGAAAGTACCTGTGAGTAATGAGTGCATGATCAGTAGAGTCTGTTGCAGGAATTTGAAATTATATTTCAGAATCATCAGTAACTTATTTCTAGAAATGTTCAACTATTGGCCACTCTAATTAGGATCCCAAGGATCTTATTTATCATCAGCCTATACATGGAGGGGTTATTTGTAATGGATGAAATTACTGCAGATTTTCCATGTCTGTTTTCTTATAATTAGTGTCAAGGAGACAGGGGATAAGAAGCCCTTGGATTCAAGTGATCTGGCATATCCTCCATACCAAATCTTCACAAAGGCTTGGGGCAAGGAGAATTGAAGAAAGCTTTGTAGAGTGCAGTGCTGTTTGTTACTTTTGTCAGTGTTGTTTGCTTTCCCTGGTTCTGGACTGGGCTATATGGAGAAATGTCTCATTCCTGGACATGGAACAGCACTGGGAATGAAGACATTGTGTGGTTGAAGCATTTGAGATTTACTTCAGTGGAGCAACGCGCTGAGTAGTTAGCACTTCATGTTCATAGCAGTTCACCAGTCTGTCCTACCAAGAACCACCAACGTGCCAGAGCTCAGCCAGAAGTAGAGCTGTGGGGCTGTCTCTCAGGTGAAGTGAAAACCCTACCTAGGGCTTAAAATCAGTCATGTTTCTGGGAGGAGAGAGTGACTACTGGAGCAGTGCACATCAACCTGCACAATGCCTGACTCTACCTGGTGAGGAAAAATAGCAGAAAGCTGCATAGGCAACCCAAAGAGCAGGCTAGTCTGGTCCTTTTAAGGTACACTGCCTGTCTTTATAGGCTTTCCAATTGTATTTCTGCCTAGATCTGCATATAGGCATGTATAAAGGAGTGTTAGCCTTTCCCAGGAGCATGCATACTGCAGAAAGCTTGCCTCTCCCTTTCCCATGCTAAGATGACTAACCTCATTCCAGTGAGATCACGGTCAACGTGACCAGAGAAGATGTAGCATAGCCAGACCTATTCTGGAAGGTGAGGCCAGAGCCCCGGCCAGCATCCAGGACCCATCTGTGTGAGAAGGGCTTGCACATGCTCGTGCAGGCTTGGACCAAGCTGCATTTAGTTTGTGCCCTATGATGTAAACACAAAACATTTGAAACTCTGGAACACCACCCAGTTGTGACTCTGCATTTTCTCCCATACTGTCAAAGCAAAATACTTGAGAAAGGCATTAGCTTAACCAGAAACTGTCCTGAGGTGGGTGGGAGCATGATTTCCAGAGCCAACTGAAAGGCAGATCTGAGCTGTGCCAGCCCAGAGCATTGGCCGCTAGCTCTCTTTCTGGGCTTTCCTACTGCTTTCTTGCTCCATTTGGATTGAGGATGCCAAGAGGTGGCACGGCTGGGACTGTTGTTTCCTAGACCCTGTGGTTTTTCTCTCATAATTCTTGAGAGGTAAACAGCTGTGCTTTGCTGGACTCATGTTTGCAGATGCATTTACGGTGGGGATGGTGACTGTGCCCACTGCAAGCTGCTGTGCTCTGTAGGGGACCCCCAGAGGCAGCTCCTGATACCTTGGTCCTGACCCAATCCCTTCCTCCCTGTGCTCTCGCTCTGCTTTGCGCTCCTTCCGTCTCTTACTGACACACACGCTCACACACACAGCGTGTCTCCACACACACCCCTCTCTGTTTTTCTTTCCTTTTTGGCTTCCTCTCGCTGTATTGTTTTAAGTTGGTGGCTGGGCTGGTCGCCAGTTTAAATTTCATCTGCCTCTCTTCTCCTCCTCCTCCTCCTCCTGCGTTGCCCCCCTCCTCCTCTCCCTCTCCGTCCCCAGAAGTGATACTGTTTACTTTCTCTGCTGCTTTCCCAATGCCTTTGTAGGCACTGCAAGGGATATAATCACCAGCTGTGGAGAGCTTTCTGAAACTCGAACTTATTCCTCAGTGCCCCCGGGCTAGCGACCTCACTGGTAAAAATAAATGAAGAAATACAACAATGCTTGTCTTTAAAGACAAGAAAATGTATTTTTCAACATCCCAGGCTGGATCTTGAACAATCCTGCTTCCCTCCCTCATGTGCAGTCATAGGGCTTATATGTCAATGGATGGGTATCTAAATGGGGCCAAAAAAAAAAAAAAAAAAAAAAAAAACACCAAAAAAAACACCAAAAACCCACAAAACAAGCCCAACCCTAAGAGCAGTATTTTTTCCTCTCTATTTTGTGGTGCTGCTGTTCTTGTTTTATTTACTGGGAGAGGAAGAAGAGCCCGCCATGGCAGTGTCAGACTCTGGAGGGCACTTTGCCTGCTGGACAAAGCCTCCACAGCTCTAAGGCGAAGAAAGATTAGAGGATGAAAGTGTTTGCTAGGATCTTGTCTTCCTTTTCTTCTCCTTCCTCTGTGTGTGTGTGTCTCTCCCTTTTGGGGAGGAGGTGAAAGGGAGGTCAAACTGTGCCTACTGACCTCTGCCCCTTGCCCCCTGTGAACCAGAGGGAAGCCTTTGAAGTTGTAAAGTGCCCACAAAAACAGCAAACCAAACACACTGCTGGCTTTTCCCTCCCCTTGTCCCAGCCGCCAGCTGCTTAATGGAAGGTGACAGTACGGAGGCAGCGAGACGGGGGCTCGGCGCGCCGCTCCTCCACCCCGGCCCCAGCGTGCACTTAATTGGCACCGTAAGAAGCCCACACACCCAGCCAAAGGGAGGGGGCACCGATGGAGGGTGAGAACAAGCCCTTGACCCTCTCTGCCCATGGCACTGGGTCTCCCCGTCCCTTGAAGCGGTAGCAGGGTTGGTTGTTGGAGACCCCGTCCTGGGAGGCATTGAGTCCAGATGTATTGAAGGTCACCAAGATGGCTGGGAGGAGGTGGTGGAGGTTCTCCAAGCTCCTGGTGGCCCTGGTGTGGTTCCTGCTGGCAGCTTGTGGGACAGCACCTGTGGCACCCTTGTGGGGTCTCTTCTTCCTCTGCTCCCTCACTGTCATGGCTGCAGCAGGAGCGTTGGGGTCTGCTGCTCTGTGAGAAGCAGGCAGAAGAAAGTGGAGAACTCCATTTCTCCTGTGCGTAAGGTTGTCCCCAGCATGTGGGGATGCTGTGAGCCTCCACCTGTGTGATACAGAGCTGTGAGCCTTTGTCCTCCATCCTATGAGCTGATGCCTTCTGTAAGATGGTAGGCTCGTGTTCTGGCAAATTGCTGCATGTTTTCCTGTTTTTGTATGTGGTCTGGTGGCTCTTTCCTCTTTGTGTATCTCTGGGATTTGATGCTGCCCCTGCGGGTTCCTGCCCCAGGGACTGGAGAGCCCTGGGTCACCCTAGAGCCTCCTCTAACAGCAAATGAGCTGTGACTTGGGGTTGACTTCAAAGGCAGACATCCTGATTTACCAGACCTGGCTTCCAGCCCCTCAAAAAGCCTGACCCTAAGCCTTAGAAGAGCAGACTGGGCTGAGCGCAGAACAGCAGTCCTTCCCATCTAACCCAGGTGGGTGTGTGCTCGCCTTGAAGCCAGCACGGCCGGGAGCCCTGTGTGGGCTCAGTAGTTTCTGCTCTGTTTCCTGTGCTTAGTACAGTTTTTACACTTGGATGCTGGGCAGGAAATCCCAGCCCAAATGAAGTCAAACTGAGATTTGTCATTGACTTAGTGGAACCAAGGACTTTGCTCCTTATCTACAATGGCAGCATTCATGGATTCATATAGAATAAAACTCCTCTGGCTCTTGTTCTTCCTACACTTCTGAATGCCCAGATAAGCTCTGTGGGTTCCAGCTGGCATTTCTGATCTCATGCGTCTGGGGCCTGATAAGATGTTACAATGTCTCGTGTACAAAATCCTGCTCGGTTTTACCTCTACTGTTTCTGTATGGTTTCTTTTTATGCTTTCAGAGAATGTGGCTTTCCTGGCTGATAACCCACCAAAAACACAGTAGTTAACTATGGCTAATAACTAACAAGCTGCATGGCAATGGCAACTGATGCTTAATGCATCCAGAGGTGAAGCTGCTCTTTTGTAAGTTCAGTTTCAGCCATGACTACCTCAACTGTTTATATGGGTTTAGTCAACAACTTTTAGTCTTTTCTAACTCAGAAGGATGGTGTTTGTCTTGTTGCCAGTTATTGTATACTCTGTCTGTAGCACCTCTATAGAAAGTTGGATATTAGGAAAGACTTCTCCAAAAGAACCTCTCCCAGGGACGTGGTGGAGTCACCATGCCTGAAAGGTGTTCAAGAACTATGGAGATGTCGCACTGAGGGACGTGGTCAGTGGGTAGTATTGGTGACAGGTAGATGGTTGGACCTGATGATCTTAGTGGTCTTTTCCACCTTAATGATTCTATGTCTACAATCCTAAGATCTGACTTTTTCTGGTCTAGATGAGCTTTTACTCTCATTCCTATTGAGAACAACGCTGTACTTCATATGCATGCCTAGTGATAAGGTTGATTACCCTTCTTTGATCATTCATGTATGCCCGACTTCACCAATGTCCAGATAAATAAGTAAATAAAATGTCATGCTTACTTGCTGGAGTAGCAGAGCCATGGTAAGGCAGCATCAGTTCCCCATCTGACATTCTCTGTACATTTCCCCTGGGCTCATACCCTGCTTGCTACGTAGTGGTTTCTGGGGTTTGCCATCATTGTGTAATATTCGTGGTTTAGTGAGGGGCTTGAGTCAGGCTGCCAAAGTGCTGAGAATGGACTAGGAAGTGGAGAAGACACCTCAGGGGGAGTGGTTGGACCACATAAGTAGAACAGGAGCTAGGTTCTTACCCTCTGGGCCACGAATCATGTTCAAAAAACATCTGCCTGCTTTGGAGCTTCCCGGGGGTCTGAGTTTCCAATTTGGACATCTCAGTAAGGCCTACAGAGTGAAATAGTGTGAGATACCTCTGAGTGGTTGTTTGGACACCCGTTGGATAAGGCTGAACTTACAGTGTTCTCAGGGCCTTCTTTGAGAAGAGCTTCTCTAGGAATAGCTTCTTGTTACTGCATTTCTGCATCATGCAGTCCAACTGGAGGTAGGGCCGACTTTGGCACATGTTTTTTATAGGTACCCATTTTCTGTATCATCTCCAAACTTGATGTCCCTGCATACACTGAAGAAAATTGTTTCCTTGAGCACATCACTACTTTAGTTTCTGTAACTGCTGCTGCAGCACTGCTGTTGGCCTACACCTCTGTGGGGGGGTAGAACTGCAAGCTGCCCTGCTCAGCGCCCTGGTTTGCAATTTGATGTAGCACCTCAGAGAACATGCTCTGTGTTTTCTGTTCCAGCATCACAAGGCTCAACACCTCTCTCTGGTTCAGTCCATATGGTTTCACACAGTAACTCCTTCCATTTGCTGCCCTCCTTCACCCAGGCTTTTAGTGCTTTGTCAAACACTGTCTTCTTGGTAGTCCACATAATAATTGATGTAAAAACTCTGCCTTTCTACATGATGAGATATGTGAACTGAAATCCCCAGACCTTCTCACTGATGCAATGATCAACATCTCTTTATTCCAAAAGAGTGCAAGTAGTCTTTCTCTTCTCTTTTTAATATCTGTGAAGTTTTTGGGAAATGAAAGACAGGCCCCCAAACCCTCTCTGTTCTTCTTAGTTCTTCTGGAGACATCCTGTAGTGTCCTACAGATGGTGGGATGCCTAGCAAAATGTTCCAAGATCATCCTAAAACATGAAGGCCATATGTTTGGGCAGGCTCTGTGCTGAGCCATGGTATAACGGCATTTTGTCATGATATTATTTTAGCAGGTGTTTTTCAGCTGCTTCTCGCTTCCCACTTTAGTGCATATGTTGTCATGAGAACATAACTGGTGAGACATTGTCAACACATAATATGAATGCAAGAATTTCCAAACACCAGAAGATTCATCCTGGACTAATGTGACCCCAGGTGAACAGTTATCTATCTGGTTGTCTATCTGCCCAATCTGATATTTCATCTTTGGGGTGGTTAGGCTCAGTGCCATCATGCTACTGTGTGATTTTTTTTTTTTCCCTCTACATTTGCAGCTGGAATCTACACCAAAAAAAAAGCAGATTTATTTCTGCCTTGGATTTTCTCCTATAGATGATGTTGAAATCAAAATTGCCAGCTTTGAGAAACAGATACATTAAGCAGTAGATTTCTCTCTTCCTTGTTATTTGCATCACCATCGTAGGGCTGGGTTGTAGTCCTGACAGAGAGAGCACTTACATTTCAGTGTTTAGCACAGGAATTCATATGCACTCACAAACACTGCAAGGCATAGGACTCATAGGAACGAGCATGGCTCTGGGAGGCAATGGCCGCACTGTTTTCCATGGCCTTGCTTTTAAAGGGTACCTTGGCTTCTGCTACCTGGCGCATCCATCAACATGTAATACGGTCAAACCGGTCTTTTATAAAAAGTAGGTTTCCATTTCAAGGTTTTACTGAAAATAGCTTTAGCTTATAGGCACAACAAGGGCTTAGAGTTGGATGTGGCCCCTTCAATGTGCCATTCATCCCATATCAGGCACTGAGTCCTACCTAACTCCATTCTAGGGGGTACCTGAGCAGGTCTGAGCCCTGTTGTGGCAGAGACATTTACACATGGGCTGAAACAAGCCATCAAGGATTATTCCCGGAGTGATTAGGGACAAGTTCTAACAAGCCTTCATAATAATGCAGACTATTTAAAGCTTCTGAGGGCCGGGATCATGTGGCAAAGGGCAGGGTAAATGAAAACAGGGTATTTTCTGGTGCCATGGGCATGCTAAAACGGGAGGTGGGGAATGTCTGTTGGTCTGCGAGGGGAGTTGATTGGAAGGAGGGGAACATTATAATAATAGCATTTATATAATGCTTCATGTATTTAAAACTCTGGGCAAACAGTGACTGGAGAGGAACTGGAATGCACTGTGTGATGCCCAAGAGAGTGCTTTTTCTTTTTCTTTTTTTTTTTTTAATTTGGTATTGATCTAGGGTAACAAGTAGCTCCAGCCAGGGAAGCAGTATGGCTTGCTTGGCATGTGCATGGGTGTCACTTGCTGCGGCAGGGCCAGAGGATGCAGGAAGAAAGGGGCCTGGCTGTGGTGAGTAGTGTTCCCTGGGGAGCAGTGGGGAGCCTGGCTCTGGTGTGCCTTCTCATGTGCCCTTGTGAACACGTGAGAGTGTTACAGCACCATTTAAGGTTCTGCTAAGTGCCTGAGTGTTGCCCTTGGTTCATGGCTAGTTTGGCAAAACATGAGCAAATAGGTGCTGTGATCAGCAGTGGTGATTTCTTGTCCAGTGCGTTCAAAGTCATGTGGAAAGACACGTTTCCCTATAGCCACAACATGACAAGGTGAGGACAATTGCAAGCCGTGCAGTAGCAGGCCTACAAGTACAGTCCTGGTACTGCTTGTGGCCTCTTACACTTTTGTTAGAAGGCTTTTTGTCTTGCAGCTGACAGACCCCTGTGGGTGACTTAGTTCCAGGATGCATAGAAGCAGGTGCGTTGTCTTTAGAAATAAATGGAGGTTGTGTATGTTGGTAACTGAAATGACAGGGAAGATGGGAGGAATCCCAAAACTTTTCTCATTCATAGCTTCTTGCTGAATTAAAAAGGAGATTGTTCTTTCATGTTGAAGGAAGCACGTGGAGTTCCAGAATAATTCCTTAACAAACAAACAAGCAAGTTTTATATCAAGATAGAATCTGATATCAAGCTGAAAATTCAGATTTCCTTCAGCAAAACAAAATGGTGTGATTTTTGCCCCCTCTTGCTTATATTCTGTCAGAAAATAAGAAAACCAAATCACTAGACGCAGTGGGATTGCAGTGATTTCTTTGGTCCACTCTAAAAATGTATTGCTCACGCTAGATGTCTCCTTGAAACATTTCCTTTAGGGCTTATCTTGGGCATCTCCCTGAGTGTACCATTCTTTCTTCATGCAGAATGCTTAACTGTGTTTGTACTACACCCGCTTCCAGGATCCTTTTTTTTAATTATTATTATTATTGTTTTTTTTTTTTTTTTTAAGAAAGAGCTACTCAAGGACTGCAGAAGGAGCTGCGGAAATCTGGTTGGCACTTTCTCAGTCCCACTTCTTCCAAAAAGAAGGAGAAAACATCTTTTTAATCATCTGTTTACAGCTTCCGTTTCCAATGTACCTACAGAAAGGAAATGGCCTGACTGTGTGTGAGCTGCTCTGGTGCATAGGTTGAAGGTTCCTATATCCGATGTTCATAGATTTACAGTCTATCTTGTGAATTCTTCCTGAGTGATGTCTGATAACTACTTTATGCGATGTTTCCTCTCCTGATGCAGGCATTTTTTTTTTCAGCATTTTGCTCTCTGCTGATTCTTGATTCAGAAGTATCTTCCTCTCTCTCAGTGGAAAGGCTTGTCTTGGTTCCAGAGAACTTCTGGAATGTTCTTCCTCATGGTCCTCAAGAACTGTGCAGAGCACTTCTGTTTTTCTTACTTACTGCATCAAAATGAACGACTTCCCTCGCATTCTGCAGTTCCAGATATGGGAAGAGCCAACCTGTGCCTTTGTATATGTTTGTTTGCTCAGCTGTTAGCTGCATGCAGCAAATCCTTGAGGGCTGCCTCCTCCTGTCTTTCTCTGTGTGCTCCATCCTTCAATACCCACCCGTGCAGCTTGAAAGCCTCACAAGACGTGCCTTTGTCTTGCTGGCAGGCTTGGCTCAGGTTGCAAATGTCACCCCAAGGAGTCAAAGTGAGTCACTGCACATGCACGTGTACCTTCAGAGCATTTTCCATGCAACAAGATGAAGTCATTGACAGAAAGTGTCATGAATCACTGGGGCTACTGGGCGAGGAAGTCTCAGGCTGTGAAATCAACTCACGTAGTCATTTATAATGACAGGAATATAGAACAAATTAATAACAGGAACTGGCATATTCTTTGCATTCACTTTGCACCAGTTAACCTAAGAACATTTTGTTCATGCTGATGGCAGACTTACTAATCTACTGCTTCTGAGGGGGAAGTGTACGGGTCTATGTCAGTGACTGGCTACAGGCAGGTAGCAGTGAGCAGCAAGGCCTCCTCATGTTTACTCTCATTCTCTTACATTTCTTCCTTTTTTTTTTTTTTTTTTTTGCATCAATTCCTTCATCTGTTTTCTCCTTCCCTTTCACCCTCTCCTCATACCCCCACTTTTCCTCCTCTGTTTCCTTTCCCCTTTGTTCTGCACAGAAAATAGTTGTGATGGATAGTTTTCTCCTTTGCCGGCCAAAATTCTGCGCACTCTTCCTGTAAATAGTTCAATATCATCATGAGACAGCATTCATTTGTTAGCATTTTTTCTTCATTGAATGAGCAGCGTGTTCTTATGTTTGTTTCTTCTGGGAGGTTTTTCTTGGTGTTTTTAGTGTCTTAGTCTTTTATTAGTATTTCTTCTTGCCAATGTTTTGCTGTGGAGTGCCGCCTGATCTTACTATGAATGTTTTGGTATGAGGCAGAGAGAATTCATATTTCTGGGAGATTCATTCCCTCGGTATGCACTTTGGGCAAGACCCTGTCTCCATGAATATGCTAAAGGCAAACATTCTCACTGATTCCTGTGAGGAGGACGGCTGGACCTTGCTTTTGCCCCCACAGAGAATTGCTTTACCCCATCCCATGCATGTCCTCTGAGATCTTTGGCCATTAAAATGCCCAAAGAAAAGCAGAAAATAGGTAGCCTGTTTGCTGAATTATTGTACTAAACCTGGGTTGTGTTTGACCTGTGCATATCTGTAGGTAGCAAAAGTATTTCTTGCGTTGGTAGGATGTGTGAAGGGAGGCAGAAGCAGTGCAGATCACGTTCTGAGAGTATTTCCTGCAAGCAATTCAAAAGTGCTTTTGGACAGCACTCCTAAAAAGTTCTGTTTTCTGATTTGACAGTAAAAAATGCAAGCAAGGCAAGAAATTGGAAACAATCTCAAAGAAGAAATGGAAAAAGTCTCAGAAGTTCCAATTTTAAGACATAAATGAAAATGTTTTGTTAATTTAAATATTCCTTATTACCCCTTCACCTTCTCGTTTGGTTTTGTCCTGTTTGGCCGTGAAAAATGGAGGCAGCGGGGGAGAAGAATGGAGGAATACAAAGCTAAAACCAAAGCTGAAAATATTTTCTTGTTTTCTTTTTTTAACTGAAAAATTAGAAAAATTTGGGGAGGGGAGAGGAAAATGCTCGTAAATTAATTTTCTTTTGAAGAAAAACCACTGTTCGTTTAAAGAAAAACATTGTCTTGACCAATTCTGTTCAAGTTTGAGCAATTCCATGCATGGAGAAAGAAGTCTGGTTTCAGAATTCAAGTTCTGGATCCATGGTTTGGCTCACCGCCTTCTTTTTAAATGCAAGTGTAGGTAAACATATATGAACTAGAATAGTTCCTGTAGAATAATGAGGCTATTTATTTGGAATAGCCCTTTTCCACCACCTACTTATGGTGTGTTTAATTTTCAATGACTAACTGGAATGATGATTAAGACCTCTGTTTGGACAGCAACCGCTTGTCTTCAGGGGTAGTCCAACTTCCATCTCCATCATAAATAGCTATATACAGTTTGCCACGTTTCTTCGAAGAAGTTTTTTTGGACAGTCTTAACCAGATTTTCCAGGAATCCTTTCTCCCTCATACTTGGAAGGCATTATGAAGCAGTGCCTTTCTCTTTCCATCCTTGTAACACATCCCAAGGGCCCAGATGAATGGCTAGGTCCAATGATTCAACACTGAGCATAAGCACAGCTAAGTAACATCAAAGGGGGGGGGGGGGGGGGGGTGTGGAAAAAAAGGGTCTGTGACCGGGAGACATGCTGTTGGATGCTGTGACCTCATTCATGCACACGTAGTTGTGGTGTCTCTTCCTAGATTGCTTTTGCTTGGAGGTAAAGGAGGAACCATTTGTCCTTGTAGTGTCAGTGTGTTGGGCTGCCATTCAGGAGACCCATACTGAGGGTCTGAGGAGAGAAAGAAGTGGAAGGACCTGTGGATCTTAGGCATGTCTGTGTGTGATCAAACAGGTCAGAGGAGCATCTTCTTTTGAGGTCCTCTAATAATTGTCCTCTCCTTAATGATTCTCGAGTAATAATGCATTTCTTTCTGTCCCAGTGGGGTGCACTGTGCCATTTCTCAACAATGCATGATTTTTTTTTCTATTGAAATGCTATGGGGTTTCAGTTTTTTAAATTAAAAACTGAATGTTTTTGAAAATATTTCTTCCCACATTAACATTTCTGGTGACTTGCAAAATCTTTCTTGTTAAATGTCAGTAGTAGGTTGTTAACCCATTTCAAGAAACTTCCTCCTATTAAAAATGGCTGATGTTCTGAACTCTTTCAGGAACTGCTTCTTCCCCCTTCCCTCACTGAAAAATGATGATTTCAAAATTGTTTCTTCCTTTTTTCTTTCCTAGCTTTCTCTTTGTGTCTCCATAATTTTTTCCCCATTCCTGCACGGCACTAAACCTTGGTAAGAATGATATTTCTGAACATGGAAAGTAACAGAAATGGCACAAGTAGTTTAGCCAGGATTAAAGAAGCGATTTAAGCCAAGCCAGATCTATAAGGATAAGTTGTCTGGAACCAAAAGCTGTCATACTCCTGCAGATTTCTCAAGCCCTCGTGTATAATTTAATAGCTTGGTAAGCCCGATGTACAGTTCTACATGAACTTCCAAACGGATCTCATTTGCTAATAAATTCCAAATTATTCTTGCCGACTCTTAGGTTTCTTGTCTATTAGATTTTATTATAGGACTTTTTACATAATGGGAGAACACAAACAGGAGACTTGGAGTCACAGTTTCAAGGCTCTTTGTTCTAGGGTTGGGAAATCAGTTTCCAGATGTTGACCATGTTGGCGGTTTTTCATTCTTTTTTTCCTTCTCTTTTTCTTTTGTATGTGTATGTGTGTGTATGTCTTTCTCTTTTCGCCAAAGTAAGAGAGGGAGATTAAGATGATGAATGAAATAATGAAAATAACAAAATAACAATGGTCAAAATCCCCTCTGTTCATGAATCATGACTCAGCTGAGGACAGCAGCCGGACTGCTCTGTGAATCTGCTCTGATGTCAACAGCAGACATCACTATACAGACACGTTTAGGTACTTCTAATGAAAGAGGTGGAGTATGAGGGATGCGTGGAGAAGTTTGCTAAGGACTTAGATGGATTCTTGGGTCCGTGCTCTCTCCCACGCTCTGATTTCTTTGCGCTGCTCTGGAAAGACAACTGATCTCCCCAGCTGAGGGTTCTCCCAGCATGGGGTAGTCCACAGATGGCAAAGCTGGCTTCTAAGTTAACTTCCCACAGCACAGGGTATGGAGGGGTGGGCCATCTCCAGCTGATGGAGGGAGAGAGCTGCTCTGAGAATGACTCCCCAGATCAGGACTGAACCTTTCCCGTGCCAACAGTGCTCAGGCTATGGGGTGAACATATATGCATGTGAACAAAGCTGCCTCATTTCTCCCTCCTCCCGTCCTCTTCAGGGGAGAATTCACAGCCTACAGGACCCCACAGAAGTGACATTGTATTCCTGCTGATCACAGTCCACATGACCAGCCACTGAAAGAGACCCCCAGTCTGGCTATTTAAGAAAGACCCAGGGCTAGAGATGTCTGCAGTACAGAACTCAAGCCTTCTGTCAGGGTTGCCTGAGTGAGAACAGTAGGATTAAGATATATTAATGTTGTACGTGCTGCTGCATCTATCAAGGCAATCTAGTTCCAGTCAGTGCCATCATTTCCATTGTTTTTCAGACATCCGTTTCATTCCAGAGTGGGGAAGGACACTAAATGAGTTTCTTGTTAGTTATCTGTTAGCAGAGCTTTAGCCAGAGATCTCTAGGAGTGAACTGTGAGTCAGGGAGCTGAGGAAGATTTGCTTTGTTTCTCTAATCCTTCCATGTGCAGATGCTTCCATGGCGAATATTGAGTCCCCTTAAACAGTTTGGTGTCAACCATGTAGACAGCCTGGACAGATGCTGAAGGAAGAGGAAGGAGGGAAGGGGGGACTCAGCTCTGTTAACTCTGAATGTTTTTTTTTCTTCTCAAATCACTGCTTTCAAGTTGTGGACACATCTGGAAGTAACAGCAAACACGTGTAGACTGGTGGTTTTGGAGGAGGGGAGATTAGATTCATATGCAAGGGAGGGTGCTTGTCCCTGTCCTGACAGCATGACCTTGGAGGCAATTGGAGACAAACTGGAGGTAGAGGAAGAATCCCCCCAGATCAAAGAGAGATCTCCATCCATCTCTGCCATCCCCACTGGAGGACCTGGGAGGTTATTCTTGAGTGTAATGGACATGCACAGAAGTTGTAACGCATGACTCACTCTGGTGGTTATAATGAGATTTGCACCCCCTACTTAGATGACAGATGAGACACAAGGCTCAAGTTGGGTAGGTGATGGATGCTCAAAATAATCCTGGCTGTGTCTTTACAGCTGTGGTTGCAGTTAGGATATCCATCATAGCCTGGGAATCATAAACTCTTTTACCTAAACTGGACATTTAAGAGTATGGTCACAAATAAAGTACAAATTTTAGCCCCTTTTCTGGCTGTAAAGGTTGTTGATTCGCAGAGCTTAGGAGGTATCAGGTAGCTTTGATATATCATTAGTTTTTTACATTACTCCCTTGCAGGTTTAGGTTTCAAGAGGTGGAATGAGATTCTGGCCATGGACCAGACCGGTGATGTATCTACCTTTATGCCAGTTTCATGCTACTATCCATCTTAATGGTGTGTGAGATACTTTCAAACTTAACAGTGGGGTAAATTCCATGCTGGAGTCCACAGAAGTCCTTGTCCTGCTTTTGTGGATTTCAATCTCTCTGTTTTGGGAATAGTTTTGTTATTAGCCTCATCTATTTATTTATCTATTTATGTAATATTCTCTGTAGACTGGCTTATTTCAAGAGGCCTCGTAAAGGCAGGCTTTTTTTTTTTTTTTTTGATAGAGGGGGAGTATGATTTGCCTATTCTTATGGCAAAAAGCTTGAACAAGGAAGTTTTTCTAGTGTTTTCTGCTGATTAGTCTGACAGATTAACAGCTGAACAGAAGACAGTGTTTGGCCATTCTGTAATAATCTTTTCTTTGGTGCAGGTACGCACTGTCTCATGATATGATGGACAAGTGCCATAGAATGAAGGAAAAAATTTCCAGTGAACGTCCTGAAATAGCAAGCATATGCTTTTGGGTTTGATATCTTAGTACCTAGGGGAACAAAGAGGAACCCAATTCTTGCTGTGTCAATGTCTGTGTATTTTTTTTTTTTTTTTTGAGCATTCTTTCCTTTTACGTTGTTTCCTTCTGACTTCACAATGCTATGAGAGAAGTCAAAATAGCCAGAGAAGCAGAAGTGGCAGTTCACAAGATCTCTGCTGATTTCCAGCTAAATCTCTGTGCCTGGTGTTTCTTACTGCATAGGCACTTCTAGAGAGTCAGTGCCAGCAAACGGGAAGCTCTGCACATGGAGTTTGGCAATATGTAGGCAGGGCTGACTCTGCAGTTTAACTCCGAAGGATGAGCTGACCCCTGAAACAAGGTTACTGTGACTTTCAACAGTTTTTGTCATCATCAGACCTTGAAAACTAGAGAGACAGAGATGCCTGGTTTCCTTTACTCTCTGTCTTGGAGGTGCAGTAGGAGGAAAGATGGGTGATGCTTGCAGATGCATATAGGAAGGAAAAACACATCTGTCGACAGAGATCAGGAGACAGTTGACCAAAGATATATGTCCTGCATAGGCCCCCCCCAGAGCTTCAGGCTAAAGGGAATCATCTGCATTTCATATTTCTTATTTGTATCCAATCAGGACTCATTTGCTGAGGAATTGAATGGAGAATAATTTCTCAGAGGAACTACTATTTGCTGAATCATACGAAGCAGGACTCAGCCTGTGTCAGTGAGCAACCCAGTTTGGTCTTAGAGCATCTTCAGCCTTTTTATCCTAGAGTTGAATAGCTCCATTTGCATGGCAAGATGGAATGTTTGAATGAATGAAGAGGAAAAAGGAGAAACAATAACCTAAACCAAACACTTATATTGAAAACAGGACCCAGGGAATAGCAAGCAACTGCTGGCTATATGTAAACCATCTCTTTCTCCCCTGGCATTTTCTTTCATCTATGAGACAATGCAGGAATGAAACAGGAGTGTGTTTCAGATTGCAGACAACGTGTTGGCAGATGTATGAATTTAGGTATCAGAGATGACATGACCAATCTCAGCATGCAAATGTTTCTGTGGGCTCACTTTCACAAGTAGGCTTCTGGTAGTTTGGTCAAGCAAGGAAAGTGAGTACAACTGTAGCTCCACCAACAGTGCAGCTGTGCACAGCTTGCACGGGATAATTGTCCTAGCAAGCAAATCCTAGATGCTGGATTACCCAGCAGAAAAATCAGTAGGTGGTAGAACTCCTTTAAAAAGAGAAAGAAGAGAGGGAGAGAAACCCCAAACTCAAAAAACAATCAACTAATTGTATTTTAAAAGAGAATCAGATTTGACTTCTGCACAACCAGCTGTGACATCCGTCTGCTTTTCTCCTTCGCAGCATGTTCAAAGCTGCTGAAGGTATGGGTGAGAAATCCATGTGGTGGTTTAAAATTCAACATTTGAAATGTGCCTTGAAATAAGAATTCAGCTGGGCAACATCAGTGTGGTTGTAAAAAAGCATCGTTTCTTTAGCCTCAATAATGGGAAGACCAAAACCTCAGTACATGTGTTTCAGTAACCAACTGTTATTTAACAACTACTCACAGTCTTATTTAATCCTCAAGTGCTAATAGAGGAGTGGCGACATGGTTGTTTAAAAATACAGTCTTTCATGAAAAATATTTTCTGAGGTTTGTAAGTTAACAAACAAATGTATCTAATGGGTCGTAAATAATATATCTAGGCAGACAACAAAAGAAATAAAAGCAATGCATAGGCCAAATACCACCTCTGGTTATATTGTGTAAGTCAATGGAGAAGATAAGTGTAAATGAGAACAAGACTTAGTCCTACAATTGTAAATATATAGGTTCATAGAGAGCTTTGACCACAAAAAAAGTGTCTGAAACCATCAAGCTGCTGACTCTGTGCCAGATACCTTGGGGCTAAACTTCACATCCACTGTGTTGCGTTGTTTAGGGAGCAGACTCAAAGGAAGAAACATACCTCCATCGTGAAAACCCCTGCCTTGAGCTGGGCCAGCTGCCCAAAAGTGGTGTGCTATATCACAGCATCTCTCTCTATCCCACCACATTTGTCCTCCCGCAGTTTTTCTTGATCCTTCGCCTCTTTTCTTCCTCCCTTCGATGCCTTGGCTCTCTCCTGGTCTTGAACCTACTGGGATGAAGGCATGGCTGCCTTTGAACTTGAGGGGAGTTCTCCCATTTGTTGTGCTGGCATTTTGTGCACAGGACACCCATAGTCTTCATGCCAGTGGAGCATGTTAGCAAACCGTGCTTCCTCTGCTTGTTAGGATGCTTGAAGTTTGGATCCCCGAAGCCACAACCTTTGCTTGTTTGGCTCATCACAGTGGTAGGAAAAAATTTGTGGTGCTACTCCCTTGAAGGCTAATGCTGGCAATGAAAGGAAATTCCTGGATTTGAATGCTTGTCTATTTACTTATTTACTTACTTCTGCATTCAACAGTGGGAAAATATTTTCATCTTCCTCCTTGTCATGTCAAGCCACTTTCTTCATCACAGTGGGCACCAGATTGCAGAACTGGACTGCAATAATTTCTGCTTGCCCTGACTTGTCCTGGATGTCTCCTGGTTCCCCATGAAATGCTGGAAGAAGGTCCCCGAGGGTTTTGTTAGGAAGAAACGGGCACCCTCATTTAGGGACATGGTTTAGTGAGCAATATTAGTGATAGGTAGATGGATGAACAAGATCTTAGAGGTCTTTTCCATTCTTAATGATTCTGTAATTCTTCAAGGTCATCCTTCACAACTGCCTCGTTTCTCCTATCACCTTGGGACACAGAAACAGTGTTCTGGCCTGCTGGATGCCGTCTGCAAGGCTGTCAATGCCCGTGTTGCCTCTGAATGGAAAGGGCATGCCCTGCCACCCGTCTCCTTGCGCTGCCTTCTGCTTTATCCTGTCTATGAACTCCTGACCTGGGTTGCTCCCTCTCCTTGCCCAGCTCCCCTCCCTCTTCCAGCTCGAAGACTGTCTCGTGTTTCTTGGAATCTGGCAGCGCAAGGCCTTCTTGTTGATTGGTATAAACAATCTTAAAGGTCACATTTTTCCCCCCCTGTGGAGGGAGAGGGGGTGGGGTGGGGGGGTGTCTAAAATAAAAGGCTTCTCTCAAATTAACAACCACAATGATGTAAACATGGAAGCCGGAGGGAGCAGTTCACCAGCAATGTGAGCTGTGCCAGAGAAGCCTCTTGGGGCTTTCTTGGGAAAGAAAATGTGGGCACAAGATGTGGCATGCTCTTGCGGCTTGCTGGGAGGGAGAGGTCGAGGTGCCGGGGGCCGATGACAATCATGCCTTGCTTGCATGGTGATATCTGATTTGAGCAGCTGTGTGAGTGCCAGGGCTGGTGCTGGATGGCCCGCTAAGCTGGGGAAGAATGCAGGAGACTTGATGGCTTTGCGCTGAGCCCTGGGCTGTGGGACAGCTGGTGGCATTCCCTTGGCTGGACACTGGGTGAGATCCAGCTCCTAAAGCAGGTCGGCCACCTTTGTGAGCTTTGGTGAGAATTGGGTCAGAGCCCTGTCTGGGGA